>NC_064823.1:48588423-49838423 GCF_024166365.1 Elephas maximus indicus
ATCATGCTTAGTAAAGTAGAAGGTGAGTGAAAAAGAGAAAGACCCTCAAAAAGATGGATTGACACAGCGGCTGCAACAGTGGACTCAAGCATAACAACGACTGTAAGGATGGCGCAGGACAGGGCAGTGTTTTGTTCTGTCGTACATAGGGTCACTATGAATTGGAACCAACTCCACGGCACCTGACAACAATGACCCAGCAATTTCACTTCTAGGTGTACACCCAAAAGTAATGAGTGCACATGTCCATCAAAAGACTTGTACAAGAATGTTTTAGCACAAAACTGGAAACAATACAGATGCCCAACAATAACAAATTATGGTATATTCATTCATATGCATCAATTATAATTATAAGCTCATTATAATATGTAATAATATGAGGACATCTCATAGATATAATGATTAGCAAAAGAAGCCAAACACAAAAGAGTCCATACTCTATGATTCCATTTATATGAAGTTCAAGGATTGGCAAAACTAATCTATGGTGATAAAACTCAGAAAAGTGGTTTCCCTGTGGTGACAGTCTTACTGATTTGAAAGTGGCATGAAGATGTCTCTTGGGGTACCAGAAATGTTCCGTATCTTCAGTTGGTTAGTGATGACATGTATGTACGCATATTTTAAAAATAAATTCAACTGTATACTTAAGATATATGCACTTTACTAAATATGTAAAAAAAAAAAAAAAATTCAGTAACCTGTACATTAAGACACATGCCCTTTACGCTATGAGTGCTAAATCTCCATTAAAAATTTTTTTTTTATAAACTTTCTAAATCACTAAGCCATTATCAGTCCAGTACTGGCTGTGAGTAATTTTGCTATTAGTACTAACAATGTGCACTGATCCAGTCCTCCCAAGCTTTTATTTAAAAAATAAAATAAATTTAGAAAGTAGTTACAGGACAGAAAAAAAGTAAAAATTTCCTTTGTCTAGTTAGCATATTTAATTAACAACTAATATTTATGTTTAGCTCATGTAATCACGAATTTTTGGATGCTTTTTCAAGAAAATTTGGTAATTTTCCCTTGCGGTCCAAGAATTTCCTAAAATTTCTTTCCCAAACTGCCATACTTTTTAATAGAAGGCTTCAGGCTTTCTGGTTTTCTGTCTAGGTAATTAGGATAAAAACCAACTTAAAAAAAAAAAGTCAGTGCATTGTTTTGAAAAGCAGTTCAGGAAAGACACAAGTGTCTTGCTTTAAGCAAAATTTCTTTTACATATCACCTAGAAGGCCATTGCTTCAACATTCAATTTCTATCTTGTCATTTTGGGCATTGCCTGAAATATGGGAATGTCTGAAATAGTATGACAGTTTTAACTGAGATGTTATTTGTTTGATGTAATGGCTAATTACGGTGAAAAGCGCAATAGCCCACACAGAGGAACAAGTTCTCCATGGCACTGTGGAAAGTTTCTGTATTCTGTCAGGAAATCTGAGAGCAGACATGAAATGCTGAGGTAGGAATATAGACCAGATTGTTGGGGAGAGCTCACATGTGGCAGAGAAAAAAAAAAAAAGTCTTTTCAGCTAGATTCATAAAATTCTTAAATAACTTTTTAGGGAGTAATTTTGTATCTTGCTTACCTAAATGAGATTTTTTTTTTTTTTTTCAGATTCTGTGGGTATGGGATTTATAAAAATGTCATTTACTCAGAACTATTTCCTCCTCAAAGGAAAAAACTTATATACCAATGTCTTTTCCAACAGGCAAACTCAGAAAATTGTCTGTGCAAATTCCACTGAGACAAGTTGCTGGAAAGTAGAAAAGATATTTTATGGAAAAGAAGGTGGAATATATGATCAGTCATTCTGAAAACGGGGAAAGAGGGAGCTGTATATTTTCTTGAAGAAAGAATTCCCTCAATCCTTCTAAAAATTTTGAGGGGTGAAATATAATGCCATTATCTAAGACTTAGCCCTATTTGTGAGTTGTTTATCTTTTTAATTTGATATTAAGGGAAGGAGTCTATTTTTTGGCCTTTTGTCAATACGCTTTCTTTTCTTTATTGGCAAGTCTTGCTGGCTCAGAACAGGGGCAGTAAGCTCAGAAAGCGGAGCTGTGCTAGAGCAAAATAAATGTGATAAAGACATTATCTGAAAGCTTAATCAGCCAGAATCCCAGCAGCAAACAGACAGCTCACAGCAGTTGGTTAATAAAGGACTATTCACACAGCTATGAAAAGCGCGTAGGGAAATCACAAGGGATGGTGCAGTACCTTTAGGAGTGGTCCAGCAGGGAGCCATTACCACTCATAGTCCTAATGGGAAAAGGGAGGGCGCAGGAAGAGAATATTTACACAGCAGGCTGTCTGCCAAGAGCCTTTTGTAGAAGGAGGCAGCCAAACCACTAAAGCCTAGCAGGGAGTCAGTCAAGCCAATAAATACCCTGACTCATTCTTCCCCCTCCTTCCAATCTCCTACTAGTGTCCCCCATTGGAGGCCAAAGAGCAAGAGGTCCCATAGAAGCAGACCACACATGTCAGCTGCCTAGGGCACAGAGCAGGGTGGAGGAGGGAGGGGAGTGAATCTAGAGCACAGAACAGAAGAAAACCGGAGCAAGGTGTATTCAAATAACACCATTGTGCAGCAACGTATGAGCCACTTGTGAAATGACACACAGCGCTGAAGCTGCAAAGAGGAAGAAATCCCTTTGGGTTAATCAAAGGAGGTGGTAGATTTTAGTTGAATTTTGTTATGACAAAAATATTGGAAGTATGACTCAAATGGAATACAGGGCAATCTAAATACAAGAGTTTATGTTCAGAGTATAAGGAAAAAGTATAGTAATCCCAGAATGTTATTGTTAGGTGCCATCACTCGGTTCCAGCTTGCAGAGACCCCATGTACAACAGAATGAAACACTCCCCAGTTTTCTTCATCCTCACAATTGTTGCTGTGTTTGAGCCCATTGTTGCAGCCACTGCGTCAATCCCTCTCGATAAGGGTCTTCCTCTTTTTCACTGAGCCACTTTTTTACCAAGCATAATGTCCTTCCCCAGGGACTGGTCCGTCTTGATAACATGTCCGAAGTAAGCAAGACAAGGCCTCACTATCCTCTCTTCTAAGGAGCATTCTGGCTGTACTTCTTGTAAGACAGATTTGTTGGTTCTTCTGGCGGTCCATGTTTATATTCAATATTCTTCATCGACACAATAATTCAAATGTATTAATTCTTTTTCTGTCTTCCTTCTTCATTGTCCAGCTCTTGCATGTATATGAGGCAATTGAAAATATCATGGCTTAGGTCAGGTGCACCTTAGTCCTCGAGGTGACATCTTTGCTTTTCAATACTTTAAAGAGGTCCTTTTCAGCAGGTTTGCCCAATGCAATAAATTCCAGAATACCAGCCACTAAATTTCAAAGGAATTGAGAAGAAAATAAAACGAATTTCTCAAAAAAAAAGTTATAGAGAACAGGGCGGAGAGTTCTGTGATACAGGCAGTGTGTTTTAGATTAGTGCAGAAAGCAGAAATAGTAGACGTATAGACACTAAAATGTGAACTTATATCCGTATTCCATGCGGTGGCAGCACTAGGGGGGTGCAGGGGGTACATATCACACTAGAAGACACTGTCAGGGGGTGACCCCAAAATATGACTGTCTATAAAATTTTTGTGCAGTGTTTCAGCAGAAATTTATGACTTTTTAAAAAAATATTCCTGTAGTTATAAAAACAAAACTTTTTTTTATCAGCCCAGTTTACATGTATCAATATACCTGTATCAAGGCTAAAACTGTATACTAATTTACTTTTTGAACCTGCTAATGCGTTCCAGTCAAAGCTGTCATTATTAATTACAATCATGCTTCAAATCACATGGTTTTGTATCCGTGTGTTACAAGCACGTGCTGTTGTTTCAGTTGCTGCCAGTGTTGTTATAGTCACTGAGTCTGTCCAATTTTCTGGTGTTTTAGCCACAATACTGTGGCAATTAGTATTTGTGAACCTTTATCAATAACTTTTTTGAGAATGAAGTAGTACTTAAAGAAAAAAAAGAAGAAAAATAAAAAAGGCTTTCACTCACTCACTAATCGTGCTATAACTAATAATGTACTTTAATACAGAAAGATCAATTTTGTTGTTAGTATTCATAAAATCTAAGAAATACCATGTTTAAGCAATTTACAACTGTATTTATCACATATTATTCTATGATTAAATTGATAAAAAACTTACCTGTATAACAATTATTGATTATATGACTCTTTGATAAGTAGGGAAATTGACAGTTTAAAACATGAAGTGGAGGAAATGCTATATTTCTTGATACATGTTTAGAAACATAACTCAAATCTTAAATTCATTTTTGTTAGTTTTTCTTAATTTTCTTTAAAAACATCACTGTCTTGCAAATATATATATGACTTTAATGAAATTTTCAGGGTTTAAATTTGGATTATGGTTTAAAAAAATAATGACACATTAAAAAGTGAATTGGTGAAAGGCATTGATTTCAATGAAGTGACTCAGCTTTGAAGCCCAGGAAAGGAAAGTTCTGATTTAGTTGAGATGTTTACCAAGTGCTGAAATGCTTGTGTATTCATTCCTGTTTATTTTTATGGTATTAATTCATTTATGGATATATTTATATATGCGTTTGTCCACAACTTCTACATTACTTGGGTCATCATTGATTATGCAAATCTAATCCATTAGCATATCTCATGTAACGATAAATTTTAATGTTAAAATGAATATAATTTTGATGTAATTCCTAAATGTTTTTACTTCGAATTCTATTGCTTTCTTACTGAATTTTCACTTTAATCACATGAAACTATGTAAATGTAAATACATTTAGGTTGTGCATATGTTACTGTAATTTCAAGGTATAATTTTAATTTTGCTGGTTGTTTATGTCACTCCTTTTGCCATTACGTAACATTAGTACAAAAAAAGTTACTAAGGATTCTGTATGTTTTGGTATAGCAGCAGGTCCATGGAGGGAGGGTGACACCATTAGTTACCACACTGGGTGACACCGATCCTAGTGATATCACTGATTCCATGTATAAATAATTTGTTGTTTAATCAGGAATTAAGCCAAGTCTCCTAGGCAAAGATATAGAAACTAGTATTTGTTTTACATCCCTAAGAGTTTTATTGGTGAAGCATTTATCTAAATACACTTGTGGTTTTCATTGCCTAGCTGAATTTTTTTGTAATCACTAACATATCAGAGAGGATAGAAAAGAAAGCAAAAAAAAAAAAGAACTGAGAGTTTCTTAAGTCCTTTATCACAGGAAGCTAGCTAACTGAAATTTAATAAAAAATCAGGCCCCATCAATTTTTGGTCTGAACAGAATTCACACAAAAACTTTCTTTGTACATGTTATTTTCCTTTATATCAACATCCAAACCAAAACCAAACCCGTTGCCATCGAGTAGATTGCAACTCATTGCGACCCTATAGGACAGAGTAGAACCGCCCCACAGATTTTCCAAGGAGTGCCTGGTGGATTCAAACTGCCAGTCTTCTGGTTAGCAGCTGTAGCTCTTAACTACTACACCACCAGGGTTTCCATACCAACACGAGCAAAAAGAAAAACAGCAAACTCAGTGTGGCTTGTTAGACAAATGAGTCTCTAATGGTCAGAAAAACTTGTAACTATATTTGCCTAGCAGGTTATATTCGACCACCACTGCCTTATAATTGCAGATTATAAACCCTTTTGTGCGAAATGTTTTTCTTGATTCTTTCTACAAATCAGGGAACTTTCCCAAAATAAGATGACTTTCTGGGGGAAAAAAAAAGGTTTGCCTCCTTGTATATTTATTCCTTGAAATACTGTTGCATTATTAATAAAATGAGACTTTCAGGCTTAATCATTCTGGAATAAAATAGGGAAAAGTGCATTAATCAGAACTCTTAGAAGGAATGTATTTGTGGCTGGGGTAATAGGTTGCTTTGGGTCGAGTAGCAAGATCCCCCACTTTAACAACTGAATAGCAATAGAGGGTATAACATAAATGGAGAGTAAATTCTAATCTAAATGAATTCTACACAGCTCATTCATGCTTTTTGGAACAAGTGGATTACCTCAAGGAGAACCAAAATACATACGAAAGCTTTGGTTAAAGTTTTCTTGAGAATACCAGAACAGATACTAAACTCAGGGAATAAAAATGTACATACTAAGGAACAACTAACTACCAGGTTGCAGTCCAGAGGCGCAAACCATATTCATCTACCTCCTTCTTAGGAAACAACACAGAGCAGTATGTCCAATATGCAGGTAGTCAAAGGCAGGACAGGATTGTGCTTCGTAAGTGTAAAAAAAAAAAAAAAGTTTTAAATAATAGAATGGCTTAAATTCATTCATTCACTCAAGGAATATTTTTAAGCACCTACAATTTTTATTCCTTTCCGAAACTTTTCGTTAATTTTTGGCAATAGTGTGAATAATTAATTATATGTCATTGAAGAATAAGTGGATAATTCAGGCAATTTTTATTCAATCAATTTTTTAGCACTATCATATGTTTTCTTTCCCAGTTCATGTCTCTTTAACTCATCAAACTCTCTCAATAGCTTGACCTTGTCTGAAATTTATAGCAATTGGTGTGGAGGAAAAGTAGTCATTTAATCCTTCGAATTTTTATACCAAACTAGCTGTCACTGAGATGATTCTGACTTCGTTCCTTAGGGTTTTTAATGGCTGTAATCTCTCAGAAGTAGATCACCAGGCCTTTCTTCAGAAGTGTCTCTGGCTTGATTCAAAATGCCAACCTTTCCATTAGTAGCTGAATACTCAACCATTTGGAATATACTCGTTCATTAATTCACCAAATATACACTCCCAAACCAAACTCACTTCTGTCAAGTAGATTCCAACTCATAGAGACCCTGTAGGACAGAGTAGAACTTCCCTGAAGTGTTTCCAAGGCGGTAAATCTTTACTGAAGCAGATTGCCACATCTTTCTCCCTTGGAGAGGCTGGCGGTTTGAATCGCCGACTTTTTGGTTAACATCTGAGCTCTTTAACCACTGTGCCACCAGGGCTTCTACATTACTAAAAAAATATACTTTTTGCCATCAAGTCAATTCCAACTCATAGCAACCCTATGGGATAGAACAGAACTACCCCAAAGGGTTTTTAAGGAGTGGCTGGTGGATTCAAACTGCTGACCTTTTGGTTAGCAGCCAATCTCTTAACCACTGTGCCACCAGGGCTCTAGCTCCTACATTAATGACCTAATATTTTCAAAGCATCACACTAGATGCTGTAGATAACAAAATAAATCTATAGGGAAGGGCCGTTTCTCTAAAAGAGGAGCTCCGGTGGCATAGCGGTTAAGCATTTGGCTGCTAATCAAAGTTCGGCAGTTCCAACTCACCAGCCACTCCACAGCAGAAAGACATGGCAGCCTGCTTCTGTAAATTTTTTCAGCCTTGGAAACCTCATGATGTGGTTCTACTCTATCCTATAGGATCACTATGAATGGGAATCAATGAGACAGCAACAGGTTCATCCCTAAAACAACTTACGATTGTGAGTTATTTGGAAAATATTAAAATCCTCTGAGAAAGATAAAATTAGTCAATCAAGCAAAGTGATTGATGGAGCACCTTCTATGAGCTCAGCACCATGTTCTGTGCTAGAATGCTACGAAGCCTACAAATCAAATAACTGTCGCTCCCGTTTATGGGTAATGCCATTGATATGCCTGGCTTCCTCTCAGCCAAAAAGAGGGTGATGTTAAATTCCATCCTAAATTTCACATGGTGATGTTATATCACATTATCTAAAAAGGAGCCTGAGTAGAAAAGTTCTGCTTGTCCTCCAAGGTCAAAACTAAGAACATTCAGAACCAACGTCTCAGTGAGTATTTAGTTATTTAGACAGTTGCTTTCCCTTATTAAATCTGCCACACTCAAGTTATCTTCAGAACATATATAATGATCTATCATACCCTGAATTTCTATTTCAGACTTGGAAAGAACTTAGGAATAATTGTATACTCTCCCTTTATTTTACTGTGAGGACTTGGACTCGAAGAACTTAAGAACATTTCCAAGGTTAATGAGTTAGTCATGTAACCTAACCCTACAAATGTCCCTACATCTCCATCCACCAGAAAAGATGGCCTAAAACTAGCCTGAGGCAGATTTGGCCCAGCATGCACAGAAGAGCCAGTTGTGACCATTAATTGACCTCAATAGGTGGAATGAATCAGAAGGAAAATCATCACCGGACCTCATTCTGAAGTAAGAGGTCTGACAAGAACCACGTCACCTCCTATTTCCTGGCTGCCATAATTCCTGCAGCATCTTCCCTACATATTCCTTCTAGAATTTTCCCTCCCCATTACGCCTGCATGGCCACCATCTTGCTGCCCAAATTACATATAAGCCCTGCTTCCCCATTGCTCAGGGAGTCAGATCTGAGGAACTTCCTCCAGGCACCTTGCTCGCACATTGCAATAAAGTTACTTTCTTTTTCTTAAAGACCAGTGTCCAGATCATTGGCAAGTCTGAGCACGCCAGACAGGACCCACCTTCCCAGGTTCAACAACAGTTAGAAGTAGATAACATTTTTGAGTGCTCATTAAGTGCCAATTTATGTGGTTATATGATCATTTTGATACTACAATGTGGTATTTTATATGCATTACTTGTTTAATTGCCATTAAAAAACCCTAGATAAGGAGTATTATTTTCTTTCATTTTATAGATGAAAAAACTAAAGCTCAGAAAGGTAATACAATGTACCCAAAGTCACAGTTAGTGGTTTGCTGAGTTGTGACTCAAACATAGATTCGTCTGATAATAGAGCCCATTCTCCTAAACTATTCAGTTCCTGACACCCAGTTTCATACCCTACCCCTTAAATTAAACTACGTTCAAAAGTCAGTCTACACTATTATTATAAAAAAATAATTTAAGATCTGAACAGTGAACTGTCTTTCCAAAGTATCGAGCAACCATCAGTGAGATAGAGTATACTAAAAATGCTACTCTATAATGTTAGCTGTAAGATGAATGTTTTTGATGGCTCAAGAGCTTCTAAATACACTTTCCCAAAACTTAAAAAATAAAAGCCTGTGAATAAATTTGTCAAATCAGTAAAAAAGTATTTATTGTGTTACTTTTCAATTTGTATTGGGGCACTGTGTATACACTGAAAATTAAACTTTTATGAGCACTCATGTTAACTAAAACCAGTGTAGCACTTCACCACAGTCTATACCAGGATTTCTCAGCCTCAGCACTATTTATATGTTGGACCAGATAATTCTTTGTTGTAAGAGGTTGTCCCATGTGCTGCACAATGTTTAGCAGCATCTCCGGCTTCTACCTTCTAGATGTCAGAAGCATCTCCTTCCAGTTATCACAACCATAAATGTCACCAGACATTGCCAAATATCATGGAAAAGGGGAGACAGGAATCCCCCAGTTGTGACCCATTGGTCTATAGGAATGACATATGTCATCTGGCTCCTGTCTGCATACTGATACTGCTATACTTCTTATTCAATTCATTCCAGTCTCACTGGTCTTTCTGTCCTTCATATATGGTCCTTTCTGTCCACAATATGGTCCTTTCAGGGCAGGGACCTAGTCCCAAGCATATTATAATAATCCTATGCTGTAGACTCTAAATTTATATCCATTTTATATATGAAGAATATGAGGCACAAAGAACTTGAGTAACTTTCTCAAGGTCATGCAACTATTAAATGGCAGATCCGAGATTCACACCCAGG
Source organism: Elephas maximus indicus (assembly GCF_024166365.1). NCBI lineage: Eukaryota > Metazoa > Chordata > Mammalia > Proboscidea > Elephantidae > Elephas > Elephas maximus. The sequence goes on from NC_064823.1 coordinate 48,598,144, forward strand.
AAGAATTGGGAATGGTAAGCCAATTTAATGCACATGTAATATCGAATAATACTCAGACATTGTAATGAAGTACCTTTAGATGTATTTATCTCAAAATCAAACCCATTGCTGTCCAGTCAATTCCTACTCATAGCGACCCTATAGGACAGAGGAGAACTGCCCCATAGGGTTTACAAAGGTGGAATCTTTACAAAAGCAGACGGCCACATCTTTCTCCAGTGGTTCGAACGGCTGACGTTTTGGTTAGCAGCAGAGCACTTAACCACTGTGTCACCAGAACTCCTATTTATCTCAAAAGATACCTATAAATATATATTTTCAAGAGTTACATAATAATACTTTTACTTTCTGTACTTTTATATATGAATTATTGGAATTTTTAAAAAGATGCATTCATTCACATATTATTGTATATTTTTAATTTTACAAATAGAAAATTGACACACAACATATATGTAATAACTTATTATTTCTCAGAAGATGAAGCTTTCTCCTTGAAAGGCTTCAAGTTTTTAAAAATGTGGTATGTGCCACGGACTGGGTCAGGCACAAGAAGCTGATTATGTGTTTTTATTTGACCATCCCAGAATAAGGCAACTTTCAGAAAAATCCAGAAATGGCTTGCACACCAAAGGACCAAAATGAGATGTAGCATTGTCAGCAGGAAGTTTTGAAGCCCAACAACCCTGAGTTCAAAATCTCAATTCCCCAATTTATTGTGTGATCTTGTATTAAACCATTTCAAGTCTTGGCTTCTTTATATGTAAAACAGAATAAAGGATACAAGTAAGTAGAAAAGAATAAAGTCCATTCTGTTGCCATAGAGGGATGGTACAGCAGAATGGGTAGGGACATAGTCTCTGGAGCCGGTTGTTTGAATTCAAATCAAGACTCCATCATTTACAAGCTGTGTAGCCTTGGTTAAGTCTCTCAATCACTCTGTATTCCAGCTCCCTAGCTGTAAAATGGCGATAACAATATATCTCACAAGGCCATTGCAGTATTGAGAAAGTTAACATATGCCAATCATATCAAATAGTACCTGGCCCATAAAACCAAAAAAAGAACCCAAACCTGTTGCCATCAAGTCGATTCCAACTCATTGACCCCATGAAATAGAGTAGAACTGCCCCACAGGGTTTCCAAGGAGCGGCTGGTGGATTCAGACTGCTGACGTTTTGGTTAGCAGTCATAGCTCTTACCCACTGCACCACAAGTCATCCATCCTGGCTCATAGTAAATGCTATGTAATTTTTTCTGTAATTATTTTATTACCAAACCCTACAATTGGTACTATTTTCTCAGGTTCTTTTTTTTTTATTATTATTAACTTTTATTGAGCTTCAAGTGAACGTTTACAAATCAAGTCAGTCTGTCACATATAAGTTTATATACATCTTACTCCTTACTCCCACTTGCTCTCCCCCTAACGAGTCAGCCCTTCCAGTCTCTCCTTTCGTGAGAACTTTGCCAGCCTCCAACTCTCTCTATCCTCCCATCCCCCCTTCCAGTCAGGAGATGCCAACACAGTCTCAAGTGTCCACCTGATATAATTAGTTCACTCTTCATCAGCATCTCTCTCCCACCCACTGTCCAGTCCCTTTCATGTCTGATGAATTGTCTTCGGGGATGGTTCCCGTCCTGTGCCAACAGAAGGTTTGGGGACCATGACCGCCGGGATTCCTCTAGTCACAGCCAGACCATTAAGTATGGTCTTTTTATGAGAATTTGGGGTCTGCATCTCACTGATCTCCTGCTCCCTCAGGGGTTGTCTATTGTGCTCCCTGTGAGGGCGGTCATCGATTGTGGCCGGGCACCAACTAGTTCTTCTGGTCTCAGGATAATGTAGGTCTCTGGTTCATGTGGCCCTTTCTGTCTCTTGGGCTCTTAGTTGTCGTGTGACCTTGGTGTTCTTCATTCTCCTTTGCTCTAGGTGGGTTGAGACCAATTGATGCATCTTAGATGGCCGCTTGTTAGCATTTAAGACCCCAGACGCCACATTTCAAAGTGGGATGCAGAATGTTTTCATAATAGAATTATTTTGCCAATTGACTTAGAAGTCCCCTTGAACCATGGTTCCCAAACCCCCGCCCTTGCTCCGCTGACCTTTGAAGTATTCAGTTTATCCCGGAAACTTCTTCGCTTTTGGTCCAGTCCAGTCCAGTTGAGCTGACCTTCCATGTATTGAGTGTTGTCCTTCCCTTCACCTAAAGCAGTTCTTATCTGCTAATTAATCAGTAAAAAACCCTTTCCCTCCCTCCCTCCCCCGCCTCGTAACCACAAAAGTATGTGTTCTTCTCAGTTTATACTATTTCTCAAGATCTTATAATAGCGGTCTTATACAATATTTGTCCTTTTGCCTCTGACTCATTTCACTCAGCATAATGCCTTCCAGGTTCCTCCATGTTATGAAATGTTTCACAGATTCGTCACTGTTCTTTATTGATGCGTAGTATTCCATTGTGTGCATATACCACAATTTATTTACCCATTCATCCGTAGATGGACACCTTGGTTGCTTCCAGCTTTTTGCTATTGTAAACAGAGCTGCAATAAACATGGGTGTGCATATATTTGTTTGTGTGAAGGCTCTTGTTTCTCTAGGGTATATTCCGAGGAGTGGGATTTCTGGGTTGTGTGGTAGTTCTATTTCTAACTGTTTAAGATAACGCCAGATAGATTTCCAAAGTGGTTGTACCATTTTACATTTATTTAAGAGTTCCAATCTCTCCGCAGCCTTTCCAACATTTATTATTTTGTGTTTTTTGGATTAATGCCAGCCTTGTTGGTGTGAGATGGAATCTCATCGTAGTTTTAATTTGCATTTCTCTAATGGCTAATGATCGAGAGCATTTTCTCATGTATCTGTTAGCTGCCTGTAGTGAAGTGTGTGTTCATATCCTTTGCCCACTTCTTGATTGGGTTGTTTGTCTTTTTGTGGTTGAGTTTTGACAGAATCATGTAGATTTTAGAGATCAGGCGCTGGTCGGAGATGTCATAGCTGAAAATTCTTTCCCAGTCTGTAGGTGGTCTTTTTACTCTTTTGGTGAAGTCTTTAGATGAGCATAGGTGTGTGATTTTTAGGAGCTCCCAGTTATCGGGTTTCTCTTCATCATTTTTGGTAATGTTTTGTATTCTGTTTATGCCTTGTATTAGGGCTCCTAGGGTTGTCCCTATTTTTTCTTCCATGATCTTTATCGTTTTAGTCTTTATGTTTAGGTCTTTGATCCACTTGGAGTTAGTTTTTGTGCATGGTGTGAGGTATGGGTCCTGTTTCATTTTTTTGCAAATGGATATCCAGTTATGCCAGCACCATTTGTTAAAAAGACTATCTTTTCCCCAATTAACTGACACTGGTCCTTTGTCAAATATCAGCTGCTCATACATGGATGGATTTATATCTGGGTTCTCAATTCTGTTCCATTGGTCTATGTGCCTGTTGTTGTACCAGTACCAGGCTGTTTTGACTACTGTGGCTGTATAATAGGTTCTGAAATCAGGTAGAGTGAGGTCTCCCACTTTCTTCTTCTTTTTCAGGAATGCTTTGCTTATCCGGGGCTTCTTTCCCTTCCACATGAAATTGGTGATTTGTTTCTCTATCATCAGGTTCCTTTTTAAAATCATTTCCCACTGAGACACTGCAGAGGAGTCCTGTGGCTTGTCTGAGACCTTTCCATTGTTCTAAACTGAGACTGCAGCACTGAGTTCAGGAATGTACTAGGAACCGGCTCTACTAGCCTGGAAATTCTGGCTATCAAGGTGACGACTTTCCTGATGCCTGAATACACTCTACCCCTAACCATACTGCAGGAGTCCCTAAGTGATGCAAATGGTTAAGCACTCAACTACTAACCTATAGATTGGCAGTTCGAACCCACCCAGAGGCACCTTGGAAGAAAGTCCTGACGATCTGCTTCCGAAAGTTGACAGCCTTGAAATCCCTGTTGAGCATAGTTCTACTTGCAACACATGAGGTTGCCATGAGTCAGGATGGACTCAATGGCAACTGGTTTGGATTTTTTTAAACCATACTGTGTTGTATGTACTCCAAGTCAATAAACTGCACCTGGACCATGTATGGTGTTCCTTGGCAAGTATCAGACTAGGTTCCAGGCAGGACTGCTCCATTTGTGTGGACTTACAGAGAAACAATAATGCTTCCAGAGGAGATCCTCTGTCACTCAGACCTTATAATCTGCACCTGCACCTCTAGGGATATTTAGAACCAGGGAACCTGCACCTCCACCTGTCCAGGTGAAAGTTGATGATCCCTCTGACATGTGTTTTGACTAAGCTTTCTTCTGAATCCTTTAGATAAGCAGACTTTGGATGTTCCAGCAAGTGAGGTGTGTGCCTAATTTTTAATCCTCTATTGACATTTGTTAATAAAGTGGTAATTCAAGAACTTAGCACGTTGCATTCATGAATGTCCTCTTTTTCTATGTATAAAGATTTTGTCTGTCTTTGTAATTTCATAACCAGTCATATCTTTCTTCATTTTGTCTCCTATAGTCCTTTTCAGCTGGAGGAAGAGGTACGGCCTGCTTCCATAACGATTACACCCTTGGAAACCTTATGGGGCAGTTCTACTCTGTCGCATAGGGTTGCTATGAGTCGGAATTGACTTAATGGCACGTCACAACACTTCCATTCATAAAATTTATCAGTTTTCCTTCTGTTTCTTTTTCTTTTTATGCTCTTCCCTACTTGAGGGTTTTTTTTTTTTCCCGACTATGGTTTTGTGGGTATGTTCAACCTTCTCTATTTTTTCTTCTTCAATTCTAACTTATTTTATGCCCTTATTCTTTCTAACTAAAAAGAAAACTATAATTTCCCAAAGTGATTTCCAAGTGTAATTCATTCTTTAGATATAAACATGTTTCAAAATATCTTTGAAATCATTATTCTCATATTTCCCTCATTTTATTCCATTGACCTTATGAATACATATGTACATACTACACAAGAAAATAAACCCACCAACCACCAGGTCTCACTAAAAGTGCCACACATACAATGAACTGCCCTGAGTTAAGGAGTTATCTGTTAGTATTTCTATTCCAGGTACCCTTAATGGCCTCTTCTTCCCACCTTTTCTATTGTATGTCCTTTCCATTTCCATTCCAACAAGTCCTTCCTACACTTCTGGGTCCAGCCATGTCTTTCCATGTTATCCTACACTCTCTCGACCCATATTTGTGATTAGCTCATGCTAGAAGATAATGTCACCCATGCGAGCAGCAGCTAAGAAATCAAAAGACTCATTGCATTGGGCAAATCTGCTGCAAAGAACCTCTTTAAAGTGTTGAAAAGCAAAGATGTCACCTTGAAGACTAAGATGTGCCTAACCCAAGCCATGGTATTTTCAATCACATCGTATGCATGTGAAAGCTGGACAATGAATAAGGAAGACTGAAGCAGAATTAACACCTTTGAATTGTGGTGTTGGTGAAGAATGTTGAATATACCGTGGACTGCCAAAAGAAGGAACAAATCTGTATTGGAAGAAGTGCAGCCAGAATGCTCCTTAGAAGCATGGATGGCGAGACTGCATCTTACATACGTTGGACATGTTGCCAGGAGGGATCAGTCCCTGGAGAAGGACATCATGCTTGGTAAAGTACAGGGGCTGTGGAAAAGAGGAAGACCCTCAAAAAGGTGGATTGACACAGCGGCTGCAACAATGGGCTCAAGCACAATGATTGTAAGGATGGCGCGGGACCGGGCAGTGTTTCGTTCTGTTGTGCATGGGGTCACTAAGAGCTGGAATCGACTCAGTGGCACCTAACAACAATGACAAGGTAAAATCTTTCTTTAGTTTTTCTTATGCCTCTTTCTCAAAGCTCTCCTCCCTCTTAAATCTGCTCCATATGCTCATATTTATCTTCTTCCCAAATAATTTTCTTCCAAAACCTTGTGGAATATCTCCTGTAAGAGAAATAATTTCAGTTCACCATTATGAAGCAGTATTATTTTCATTTACCAAGTTTGCTTTTCTAGATTCATAAAATTAATCAACAAGAACAGATTAAAACAAAGCTCTAGTTATAAATGCCCTGATGCTTTCATCAGTTCTTATGAGTCCCTTTTTTTATAATATTTGACTGTGTCAACTCTCCCACACTTGATTATGACCTGAATTCATTCCTATGAGTCTCACAGATAAAATCCATTTAATCCATTTTGTTTAAGCCATTTCTGCAAGCTTAAATAGACATGGCACACAGAAGAAAAGAGCTTAACATGTTCAAAGCAAGGCAAATTTTTACATATGGCAATGGTGCAGAGGACAGGGAAGCAGAAGAAGCCTGAAATAGGAAGTTAATTCAATTGTTAATCCATTTATTCATAAAAAATGCATTGAGTGCCTTATATGCACTAGGTACTACGTGCTGGGTATACATCAGCAACTGAGGTTAAGGACTGTTACTAAAAGAATTTTTTATACAGCATTAGAGAGTTTAGACTTTGGCTTCCAGGGCTCTGAAAGCCATGTGTTAGTATATTAAAGGAAGAATTGACATGAGGTCATTTTAAAAACAACTGAGTATATTGTGGGGCATGCGTTGGAGCAGAAAAGATTGTGGGGACAGAATAGACTACATTTACAATTTGTATAGTCAAGGTAAGGAAAAAATAAGAAGGCCAAATAATGACAGTAGCAGTGGAATTTAAAACAAAAACAAACCCATTGCTATAGAGTCGATTCTGACTCTGGTGAGTCCATGTGTTACAGAGTAGAACTGCTCCATAGGATTTTCTTGGATGTAATCTTCATGGAAGCAGATCACCAGGCCTTTTTACCAAGGTGTCACTGGATGAGTTCGAATCACCAACCTTTAGCTTAGCAGTTGAGCACACACCATGCCACCCAGGGAGCTCCTAGCCATAGGATTAGAGTTGTGAAATGTCTAAAAGTCACAATAAACAAAACTGCATGATTAAATAACAGAGTTTTAAGAATATCAGTAATTTTTTTCTTAATTCCCAACATGAAACTAATGAGTTTTTATCCCATGAAATTAAAGCAATATTTTAAGTGTTTTAAAATAACATGCAAGTAACCATTAATTTCATGATGTTTTTTAATAATTAAAAAAATATGAAAATCATATTAATGAATTCAGTCGGGTTTTTTTTTTAGCAACAACTACTTTCACAATTAATAATTTAGGACAGTAGAGTACAAATAAAACCAAGAGTTGAATAATAAAAAAGTGGTTTTGGAGAAGAGACAGTTATTAGTGGGAAAACTGAGAATATAAACACTGATACTAATATTGTATCTTATTTTTAATTTTTTCTAGGTAATCAAATCATGTCTCACTTTTATCTTTTTTTAATTCATTAGTAATAGTCACTGAGACAAATTCCTTCTACATGCTTATAATCAAGTTAGCACTAAATAAATAATAAACTTATTCATATTTATTTAAGAAACACCTAAAATACTGCAGTTAAGGAACGCTGGTGGTGCAGTGTTTAAGCGCTCAGGTGCTAACTGCAAAGTAGCAGTTTGAACCCACGAGCCGCTCCCTGGAGGAAAGATGCGGGAGACCGCTTTTGTAAAGATTACAGCCTAGGAAACACTATGGAGCAGTTCTACTCTATCCTATAGGGTCGGTATGAGTAGAAATCGACTCCATAGCAACAGGATTTTATTTTTTTTTATTTTTTTTTTTGGTGGGGGAGGAGGGAGTTCAGTGTATTTAAGTAAATTTTTTTTTTTTTTAATTTAAAATCTACGTGCTACTCCATACCTGGGACACGTCTTTTGCCAAACATGGGTAAGTTTTCATCGTTAAACCTTTACATACAAAATAATTCAAAAGTCATAAATTGGGCAGCTGTGAATACAGACTTTGTACAGAATTCTCGTTACCGAACATTGCCTTTCTGATTCCACATTGATTTGATGCTTTGTGCCAGATACAAAGCACCCACGTTGTCTTGTTTAGTCCTCACAATTCTTCTGAGACGGAAGATTTTACAAATGAAGAAACTGAATTTCTAAAAATAAACCATTTCCCAGGTTACATAATTCCTAACCAGTGGAAACAATAATTTCAAATCCAGTACCCTTTCATTGCAAATGCTCTGTCATGCAAAGTGATATAGTAAGAGCAAAAATTCAGGGAAGAAAGAAATTCCATATGAAAATTTTAACAAATGACACAGGAAGCAAAATGGCCTGCCTTTTTGAATGAGAGCAGTATTTCTCTTTCCTGATATATAACATGCAGTTACAACAAAGACCTAAACTGGGTCATTTTTATTGCAAGTTTACAGTCATCTAACTTATTACTATGGCCCCCCAGAACCACTTAAAGCAAGAGTTTCTAGACCGTCAACAAGACAATAGAAATATTCTCAGGCAAACTTTCCTTTCTATTCTGTAGAGATGTTTCTGAGCATATGGCCACTTTCTGGCTCAGTTTCAGATTCTGCTTTGCAGTTTGAACTACTCTTTGTAGAATTAATCATCAATATTGTTAAAACTGCAGATGGGGCCCTGTAGGGTAGAGGGGACTGAGGACAGCAGGCAATTTAATAAGCTAGAGAAATATGTGCAGAAAATGGTGTTCTGGCATACTCAAAGGCATGGTTTATTTGAGTAATATGATACAGGGAGCATTTGAATTGCCAAGTCTCTCACAAGGTTATATACTTAGCAGAGAAAAACTAGAAAATAGAGGAAAGAGCTGAAATACTCCTCTCTGTTTATGATTAAAATAAGGCTGGAAAAGAATGTTACCCTAGTATCTATATTAAGAATTAAATTATTGTTAATATCTCATTTTAAAGTATACAAAAATGATTAGTGTAAAGAAACAAAAAAGTATACTCTAAGTTTTATGAGACTTATAACTTATAGAACATAATTTTAATAGTATTATATACTTTGATGGTATCAACCACCAGTGAGGGAAACCATCATGAATTAAGTGAGATGGGTTTACAAGGCATCATGATTATAGAAATGGAAAATAAGACAGAAAGACCTCCCTTTGCCCCCAGGCATCCTCCCCTTCCACCACATAAATTCCCATTCGCCTTGTTGGCCTAACACATATGTATATATATATATATATATTTTTTTTAATTGGACTGTTAGCCCCAGAAGACAGTAAAGTCCTGTATACCAGAAAGAAAACCTGGGACAGGAGTTGTGACAAAACATATTGGAAAAGACATTGTGGGTATTTCCCAATTTATTATTTGATTTTTAAAAAGCCAGCTGCCATGGAGTTATTTTCGATTCATGGTGACTTCCATTGTATGAGAGTACAACTGTGCTCCATAGGGTTTTCAATGGCTGATTTTTCACAAGTAAATCACCAGGCTTTTTCCCAAGGTCCCTCTGGGTGGACTTGAACTACAAACCTTTTGGTTAGCAGCAAGAACGTTAACCGTTTGCACCACCCAGGACTCCATTAGTTGATGCACTCATGATAATTGGCAAACATGAATCAACTCCAATATATTTAACAAATTTAACTATTATTATCATTACCAGTGGCTTACCAAGGACAAGGCCATGGAATAAGAAGATACTTTGTCTGTGGAGAATGTAAAATCATTATTTTTTATTATTATGGTATACTAGTCATTCTAAACAATGTCAGTCCTCCCCAAACAAATCTTTTGTTGGTCTAGATTCTAAATAATTGCTGTTAATTGCCATTGAGTTTTAGTAATACATATGCAACTTACTAATTAGCACATTTTTATTACTTATATTTTAAGAAATGGATATCCATCAGAATTGAAAGACTCTTAATTAAAAGAACCCCCGGTCATATAGTCCGTCCTCAGAACATGCAGATTCAGCTACCCACTTTGTTTTGAAAGTCAGTTCACAATGGTTTTAAATCATTCAAGCTCTCTGTGGGCACTTTTGCCAACCCCTTTATGCTACATATTCCTCAGCTTAAGTGGCAGAAGCAAAATAAACAGCAACAGTCCAGTGATGGAAAGAATGAATAAACAGCACTTGAGTTACTTTAGTTCTGTCATTTTATGTGACCACTTAAAGATTTAATGTCTTTAAAATTTCTGGAATATAATTTACAATGGGATTTTTTTATGAATCTCTTCTAAATTTATGCTCTTGTTTAATATTGTTCCTATTTTTATATTTGTTGCTTTGTATGAAAAAAAAACTTTGAAATCAAATTTGGTAAAAAGTATTCCTCAGTCAACTGTGAGCAAAGATATATTGACAAATTGGCTATGTAGTGCATTTGAAATGCATCTATAAATAAACCAATTTTGACAAAGCTATTGCAAATTTTCAAAAGTTAAATAACAGAAATCATAATGTTATGTATTCATTATAATAACAGACCAATGTATAGGTATATTATTTTTCCTTTAAAAAGTACATTAATATAATTTAAAAGTATTAACCCATTGCTTTTCTCTATTTTTGCCCCGTAATATTGATTTTATTTATTTTTTATTCTTTTCCATTAGCATGATTATATATACAAAGTTCAATAAAATCAAATTTTCACTGTCTGCCACTATTTTTTCTAATCATTATTTTTATTTGTTCCATTTCATTATAACTGAAAGCAATTTTGTCATTTTTTTTTTATGTTAAAAAATGATCTCTTCCTGGTGTCAAATATGCTAGGTATATAACTTATTGTTTCTATCTTCATAATCCTCATGATCAAATTTGTAAGATATAAATTCTATTTTAATGTTCTAGGAAGGATTTGCGACTTAGGGCAAATTATTTAGATTTTCTAAACTCAGGTTTGTACTCCATGAAATAAGGTGTGTGCAATGGAAAGAGGGGAAAGTAGGCACGTCATATCTTCTAAACTGTTTTCCTTGGAAGATTAGTTTCATAAGATCATAACATGTATTCCATGGTCAAATAAGTTTGAGAAATGCTGGTTTCTCTAGAGTATGCTTCTCAGAGTATCCCTCACCCTCCATGACCCTCTCAGTCCTCTTTCCTCTGCTTTCATTTTTTCTATAGCATCTATGGCCATCCTTACACTATCTACATTATTCTTCATTATGTTTATTGTTTGTCTTGCTCATTAGAATGTAAACTCTAGAGGTTTGGAATTTTATCTGTTTTACTCATTGATGTATCTTGAGCACCCAGAGTAATGCTTGGCACACAGTAGGTACTCAATAAATGTGTTATCTGAAGAAGGAAAGAAGGAAGGAAATAAGGGATAATGTGCATATGAACTCCAAAAAGGCAAAGGAATATACAAAAATGTGTTAAATGCATTTGGCTCCAGCAAATGTTTGTCACAAAACTTTTTACAAGACTAATGTGCTACTTTTAATAAAGGGTAAGAAAGGCTTCTCTTGAAAGAGAAAAAAAAAAATTGAGGTGATATTTGAGCTAAGATTCAAAGAAAAATAAGCCATCATGCAAAAAGCCATGGAAAGAGTATCCCAAGTATTGGGAACATCAAATTAAAAAATCTTGAGATGGAAAAGAGTTTGGTCTTTTCAAGGAACAGAAAGGAACACAGTGTGGCTAGAATGTGGCAAGCAAGGGAAAGAGCCATGAGAGACAATGTCAAAGAGATATCCAGGGTCATATCATGCTGACTCTTGATGATGAAGATTCTGTATTTTATTCTGGATAAAATGGGAAACACTTGAGAGAGTTAAGCAAGAGAGTGACATAACCTGATGTACGTTTTAATAAAAATTAAGCTGGCTACTGTGTGGGCACAAATCAAAAAGGGAAGCAAAAGGTAGCAGTTACGAAGCTACCACAAGTGTCCTGGCAAGCTAAGATTGTGAATGTGACTTGGAAGTGAAGATGGAAAAATTATAGAAATTTAAAATATATTTTTAACATGCTGATAGATTCTGTCAGGAGGATAGGGAAAAAAATAAAGAAATCATATATAACTCATAGGTTTGGGGCTTGCATAATTGGGTGGATGGCAGAGGAAGACTGCTTGAGGAAGAGAGAAGGAGTGAGAAGCAATCAAGAGTTCTGGTTTGAAATTTTTAAGCTTGAGATGCCTATTAGGCATTCAGCTGGACATGACCGATAACTAGTTGCAATAACTAGATATTTAGTTTGGAAGTCATTAGCATTTAAATCACTGTGACTGAATGGAATCAGTCAAGAAGAGGAGAGGATAGTAATGATTTCAGGTAGAGGAGAAGGACTATCCAGCAGGAGACTAAAAAGGAGGAACCAGACTGGAAAGTCAACTGCTTAAGGAATAAAGAGTGAATCTTATTGAATGCCACTGAGCTTTAGAACAAGATGAGGACAGAGACGGGTTTATTGGATTTAGCAATGTAGTTGTTATTGGTGTCCTTGACAAAACAAATAAATAAAGGGAGGGAAAGAAGGAAGGAGAAAGGGAAAGGGAGAGAGTTCCATGAAGTGGCTGAGGAGCCCAGACTGGAGTGGGTTGATAAGTAAATGATGAGCAAAGAATTAAGAGAGCAAGGTTAGACAGTAATTTTATTTTAAAAAATGGAATAATATCTTTAGGGGAATGTGGAATCAAGGAATAGATTTTTTAGGTGAAATGGCATAGCAGCCTGTAGAATACAGGTGGGAATAATCCGCTAGGAAGGAAGAAACTGATGATGCAATTACTTCAAAAGCAAACACATTGAAAAAAAACAAGAGAAGCTGGAATCTGAAGCCCAAGCAGAAGTATTTTCTCAAGACAGATCCTCAGTTGAAAGCTAGAGTGACTGCTGGAAGGACACGTTACTCAGTTCATAAGGAAGTAAATAGTATTGGAAAAATAGAAGACAGGATGTAAATGAAATGATAAGGCAGATAAAAAAAAAATTCAGAGAACCATAAAAGTTTTATGAGTAAGCGAATATAATGATTAAATCTATGTTTTAGAAAGATAACTGGGGCAATGTGGACAATGGAGTGGAAACCAGTTAATGTGCTATTACAGTAAAAAAAAAAAAAAAAATTTTTAACCCACGGTTAAAAAGGGCCTGATTAGAACACTGGAAGAAAAGATTTTATTGAGTGATGGGGGAGGGGAGAGGAGAGATTGGGAGAGCTAGGAATTATGTGAGTTTGTGTGTGTGTGTGTGTGTGTTTGTATGTGTGTGTTTATTTATCTGCCTCTTCCACCCGACTATAAATCTCATAAGAGCAAGGACTTTATCTATTTTGTCCACCAAACCAAAAACCCACTGCTGTTGAGTCGATTCCAACTCATAGTGACCCCACAGGGTTTCCAAGGTTGTAAATCTCTGTGGGAGCAAACTGCCACTTCTTTCTCCTGAGAAGCCGCTGGTGGTTTCCAACAGCCAACCTTCTGATTAGCAGTCGATTGCTTTAACCATTGCACTACAGGGCTCCTTATTTTGTCCAAAGTGCTCGTAAAATTCTCTGGAAATATTTATGGAATGAGTAAGTACATAAACAGTAGGCCGATAAAGATGTGTTTAATTAAATTTTCCTAGGCTCAAGGTATTTTTCTATGAATTATAAAATTGTATGATTTTTGTGGGTTTTTTTGTCCTTTCAGTCCATTGTTATGTTGTCTGTTGACACTACTCATTTTTAATACTCTTTCAGTTTCTAGTCCAGGTTTTTCATGCTTATAAAAAATCATTCTTAAAGATAATGATCTGAGACAAATCATAAACACTGCATAACATTCCACAAGATTGAATTATCTATTGACCTGTGATTTTGTCACTTGTCTCGTCACACAAGAAATAGGCACCATAAGAAGAGATACTTTTTATTGTTGTTTTTATTTTCACTGATGTGTCCCTAGTCCCCAGAACAGTGCCTGTCACATTGTTGTTGTCGTTAGGTGCTGTCAAGTCAGTTCCGACTCATAGCGACCCTATGCACAACAGAACGAAACACTGCCCGGTCTTGCGCCATCCTTACAATCATTGTTATGCTTGAGCTCGTTGTTGCAGCCACTGTGTCAATCCACCTCATTGAGGGTCTTCCTCTTTTCATCTGACCCTGTTCTCTGCCAAGCACGATGTCCTTCTCCAGAGACTGATCCCTCCTGACAACGTGCCCAAAGTATGTAAGACGCAGTCTCACCATCCATGCCTCAAAGAAGCATTCTGGCCGCTCTTCTTCCTAAGACAGATTTGTTCGTTCTTTTGGCAGCCCATGGTCTATTCAATATGCTTCGCCAACACCACAATTCAAAGACGCCAACTCTTCTTCGGTCTTCCTTATTCACTGTCCAGCTTTTCCATGCATATAATGTGATTGAAAATACCATGGCTTGGGTTAGGCACACTTTGGTCTTCAGGGTGACATCTTTGCTCTTCAACACTTTGAAGAGGTCCTTTGCAGCAGATTTGCCCAATGCCATGCGTCTTTTGATTTTTTGACTGCTGCTTCCATGGCTGTTGATTGTGGATCCAAGTAAAATGAAATCCTTGACAACTTCAATCTTTTCTCCGTTTATCATGATGTTGCTCATTGGTCCAGTTGTGAGGATTTTTGTTTTCTTTATGTTGAGGTGTAATTCATACTGAAGGCTGTGGTCTTTGATCTTCATTAGTAAGTCTTCAAGTCCTCTTCACTTTCAGCAAGCAAGGTTGTGTTATCTGCATAACGCAGGTTGTTAATGAGTCTTCCTCCAATCCTGATGCCCCGTTCTTCTTCATATAGTCCAGCTTCTTGTATTATTTGTTCAGCATACAGATTAAATAGGTATGGTCTTTTCAGTGACCTCTTGCTTGCCACATAGTAGATGGAATTAATAAATTTGATGTGGAGAGTGAGGAAAGAGATGAAGTTGAATAGAATACAGACATTTATGGCCTTGGGAAGCGGATGTATAGTGATAGCATTAATGAAGAAAGAAGAAAATAGTTTTGAAGGGGAAAATAATGAGTAGGTTTGGGGGTATATGTTTGGGATATGTGGAACACATTAGGACATGCTTTATAAAACAAAAAGTACTCATACAAATAACCTCTAAATTAGATTGTACAACTCTCTGCAAACCCCCAGCATGGTGCAACCTAGTTAAAATCCTTCAGTCTAGGCACATTCGTAGAGGGCATTTAAAAAAAAAAAGAAACAAAAGTAGGGCAAATTACACCTCTTTCTTTCATTCTTGAGTGCAAGATAAGAGATGATCACAACTAAGCATTCTTTTTCTGGGTAAAAAAAGACTACAATTCTGACTCATAGCCACATTATTGTTTATCATTTTAATGTCCACTTTTGGATCTGAGTGACTCCTGCTGGGCACATATCTGTTTCTCAGAGAGGAATGATCAAGGGCAAGCTAGGTCTCAAAGCACAATGGCATTGGGTAGTACAGCAGTCCCATCACTGACCAGAACTCAGCCTCTCATATTACTCTTCATAAACCTAACTTTGATCCATCAGGAACATGTCCTTTCCTGACTCATCTGTTGATCTCTCTCCGCTGCAGTAATAGCAGAGACTTAACTCTCATTGGCCTATTTCACCCAGGATTTAGAAATGGGAGTAGTAGAGAATTATCATTGTTTTAACAACTTTATCTTATTTAGGAAATAAAGTTCAATATAACTGGTATTACTTAGAAATTAAACAATTCCTCTAACCATCTTACAGCGATCAATACAAAATTTAATCTGATTCATTGTACATTCTAAATTTAAACATACTTAATGTGAGTTGGAATCGACTCGACAGCAGTGGGTTTGGTTTTTGGTTTTGATGTTAAACCTAATCATGGTCATTGGAAGTTTTAGTACTGTTTTCCAAGGAAAAGTTATTGAAACATAACTCCAGAAAAGCCCCTTTGCTACAGAGCCTCTGGCAGAACACTCCCTCAGTCTGCACTACCCCCACAAGTCAGCTCCCACAGCATCATATTTTTTTATTTTTATTTATCCTTCACTTTCTCCCTTTTCCTTCTCCCTCCCATCTAGGCCTTGCACTGCCTCCACCTGTCCTGATGGGCCATGCCATGCCACACTGCCCAGAGTGAGAGACATCAGCTAGCCACCACCTAAATTCAGTCCTGTACCCAGTGATCAGCTCCTGTAGTATTTATTTTTATTTTGTGGTTTTTTTGCTTTGCTTTTTTTTCATTTGTTTGTCTTTTATTATTTCTTCTCTCTTTCCCTTCTTTCCCTTTATTTTCTACTACCAACATAGTCCCCTGCACTGCCTATGCTACCTCTCAACACGCCAAGCCACACTGCTTAGCTAGAGAGCCACCGGCACACAGCCTTGCCAGGTCTATCCCACCCCCAACCACCAAATCCTACTAAGTCATCATTTTATTTACTCTTTTTCTTTTTTGCTTTGATTCTCTCTCATCTTTCTCTTCTTTTTCTCACCCACTTAGCTCCACACATCACATTCTCTCCCTTCCATCCTGCCTATGTGCACCACGCACTGAGATCCACACCCCTGAGAGGAAATAACACAGATCAATGGACCCCACCCTGCACTGCCCCCCAACCCCACCCCATTAGCCTCAGTATGTGCTGCAAATGACCCATCTTAGCCATCGCCACCCCCACTGGACCTGCCCTGCTGCACCATAGCTGAGCAACTGGTCCTGCCCACCTGGACAAGGTGGCAAGAAGTAGCATGACCACAGATGAGCAAACAACAAAGCACACCTAGCACGCCTGCCCAGACATAACCAAATAAAACAAAAAAAGCAGGACAACACAAATCTACAAACAATAAATGAAGAAAACAATTCCTGAATGTCCTGAAGACAGCAGAAAATATCAAAGCATAAAGAAAAACAATACAGGATGGCTGGAAAGGACTAAAATAAAACACCAGATGACATAGCAATAGAAGAAAAGGCACTGGAACTACCCGATAAGGAATTCAAAACACTAATATTCAGGGTTCTTCAACAGATGAAGGAATATGCAGAAGAAAAAATAAAGAGAAAACAGAAAAAATCAGGGAAAACACAGACAAAGCAATGAAAGAATTCATGAAAATAGTACAGGAACTAAATGTCAAAAAAAAATTAGAAATCATATAAAAATAGCAATTAGAAATCATATAAAAATAGCAATTAGAAATCCTAAAGATAAACAACATTTCAGAAACAGTGCAATAGATTTTAGGAGCAAATTTGAAACAATGAAAGACAGGATGGGTAAAATTGAAGACAAATCCTTGCATACAGTTTGAGGAAAAATGAGAGAAAAGAATGAATAAAAATGAAAAAACCCTGAGAATGATGTGGGACTCAATTAAAAGCAAAAATTCACATGTGATCAAAGTTCCAGAACAGAGAGAGAAAACAGAAAACAGAGAAGATCATTAGAGATTTGCTGACAGAAAACTTCCCTAATATCACAAAAGATGAAAAGCCAACCATCCAAGAAGCTCAACAAACACTGTATAGGATAGATCCCAAAAGAAAATCACCAAGACATAATCACACTCGTTAAAACCAAAGACAGAGTGCTGACAGCTGCTCAAGAAAATAAAAAAAGTCACATACCAAAAGGAAACAATAAGATTAAGCTCTGATTACACAGCAGAAACCATCCAGGCAAGAAGGCAAAGGGATGGCACATATAAAACTTTGAAAGGAAAAAATTGCTAACCAAGAATAATATATCCTGCAAAACTCTCACTCAAGTATGAGGGAGAAATTAGGACATTTCCAGATAATCAGAAATTAAGGAAATATGTAAAAACCAAACCAACTTACAAGAACTATTAAAGGGAGTCTTCAGTTACAGA
Source organism: Elephas maximus indicus (assembly GCF_024166365.1). Taxonomy (NCBI): domain Eukaryota; kingdom Metazoa; phylum Chordata; class Mammalia; order Proboscidea; family Elephantidae; genus Elephas; species Elephas maximus. The sequence goes on from NC_064823.1 coordinate 48,615,830, forward strand.
GCCAACAACATTGGACAACAACCTGAATCTAGGACACAGGACAGCATCAACCAGATACCAACCTAGGTAATGAACTCTCAAGGATAAAATAAAACTAAAAGATTTACAACAGCGAACCAAAGATATCAACCCGGAAATGACAAAAATATCCGAACAATAAAAGAGGGAATAGACAGTGTAGGTATAGAATTTTCAAATGGAGAGGAAGTCAAGGCAATATAAAGTAATGAAAGGCTGATTTAAACTTAGGAAGATAGGGGTAAATTTCAAGTTAATCGCAAAGAAAGTTAAACCTACTCATTAAAATAAAGAAGAAAAACATGAAGTCTCAGTAAACGCAAAATCTACAAAAACAAAAGAAATGAAAAAAAAATCCACAAACAAAAGAAATTCAGCACAGGAGAGTAAGAAGAACAAAGAAAATGTCAGCACCACAAAAAAAAAGCACTGCAAAATGACAGCAATACACTCATACCTACCAATAATCACACTGAACATAAATGGCTTAAATATACCCATAAAGAGACAGAGAGTGACAGAATGGATTAAAAAAACACGACCCATCAATATGTTGCCTACAACAGTCACAATTTCAAAACAAAGACATAAGTATATTTAAAAAATCAAAGGATAGAAAAAATACATCAAGCAAAGAGCAACCAAAAAAGAACAGGAGTGGCAATACTAATCTCAGATAAAATAGACTTTAAAGAAAAATCCACCATAAAAGACAAGGAAAGACATTACATAATATTAAAAGGATAATCCACCATGAGGACATAACCATAATAAATATCTACATACCCAATAATAAGGCTCCAAAATATATTTAAAAAAAAAAAACTCTAACAGCATTGAAAAGAAAAAGTGATAGTTCCACAGTAATAGTAGGAAATGTCAACATACCACTTTCAGTAAAGGACAGAACATCTAAAGAAACCTAACAAAGATATAGAAGATCTAAATGCCACAATAAACCAACTTGACCTTACAGACATATAGAACACTTCACTCAACAGCAGCAAAGTACACACTTTTTTCCAATGCATATGGAGAGGTCTCCAGAATAGATCACATCTTAGGCCACGAGGCAACCCTCAACAAAATCCAAAACACTGAGATAATACAAAGCACCTTCTCTGATCATAATGCCATAAAAGTAGAAATTAATAACAGGAAGACCTAGAAAAAAAATTAAATATATGGAAACTGAATAACACCTTGCTTAAAAACAACTGGGTAATAGAAGAAGTCAAAGATGGAATCAAAAAATTCCTAGAATCAAATGAGAATGAAAACCCATCACACCAAAACTTTTGGGACACAGCAAAGGCAGTGCTCAGAGGTCAATTTATAGCAATAGATGCACACATCAAAAAAGAAGAAAGGGACAAAGTAGCTATACAACTCAAACAAATAGAAGAAGAACAGCAAAAGTAGCTCAGAGCCACCAGAAGAAAGGAAATAACAAAGACCAAAGCAGAGATCAATGAAATAGAGAATGGAAAAGCAACAGAATCAACAAACCAAAAATTGTTTCTTTTAAAGGATCAACAAAATCGCAAGCCATTGGCCAAATAGACAAAAGAAAAATAGGAGAGGATGCAAATAACCCAAATAAAAAATGAGATGGAGAACATTACAACATATTCAACTGAAATTAAAAGGATCATAACAGAGTACTATGAAAAATTTTACTCCAAAAAATTTGAAAACCTAGAGGAAATTGACAAATTTCTAGAATCACATTGGTGTTGTTAGGTGCCGTCGATTTGGTTCTGACTCATAGCAACCCTATGTACAGCAGAAGGAAACACTGACCAATCCTGCACCATCCTCACAATTTGTTGTTATGCTTAAGCCCATTGTTGCAGCCATTGTGTCAATCCATCTCATTGAGGGTCACACTACCTACCTAAATAATACAAACGGAGGTTAAAAATCTGAATAGACACACAAGAGAAGAGATAGACAAAGTACAAAAAAAAAAAAAAATGCCCTGGCCCAGATGGTTTCACTGGAGAACTCTACCAGAGAAGAGCTTGCACCAGTACTACTCAAACTATTTCAGAACATAGAAAAAGAAGGGATACTTCTGAATTCATTCTATAAAGCCAGAATAATCCTGATACCAAAACTGAGCAAAGACACATGCAAAAAAGAAACTTGCATACCAATATCTCCCATGAATATGATGCAAAAATCTCAAAAAAAACCTCTAGCCAGTAGAATTTACCATCATATCAAAATAATAATAATAATAATACACATATAAATGAGATTCATACCAGATGTGCAAGAATGATTCAACATTAGAAAATCAATCAACATAATCTACCACATAAATAAAAGAATCACATGATCATTTCAATTGATGCAGAAAAGGCCACACTCATTCCTGATAAAAACTCAATAAAATAGGTATAGAAGGGAAATTCCTCAACATAACAGAGTATCCATACAAAACCAAGCACCAACATCATTCTTAATGGAGAGAGGCTGAAAACATTCTCCTCAGAACAGGAACAAGACAAGGATCGCCGTTATCACTATCCCTATTTAACACCGTGCTGTAAGTCTCTGCTAGATCAATAAGGCACGAAAAAGAAATATGGACATCCAAAGGAACCCTAGTAGCACAGTGGTTAAGAGCTCAGCTGCTAACCAAAAGTTTGGCAGTTCAAATTCACCAGCTGCTTTTTACAAACACTGTGGGGCAGTTCTACCACGTCCTGTAGGTTTTCTATGAGTCAGAATTGACTCCACAGCAATAGGTTTGGTTTGGGTTGTTAAGATGGTAACAAAGAAGTAAAACTGTCCCTATTTGTGGATGATATGATACTATACACAGAGAAACCAAAGAACTCCACCAGAAAGCTACTGGAACTAATAGAAAATTTCAGCAAAGTCTCAGGATACAAAACAAACATACTGAAGTCACTTGGATTCCTATTCTCCAATAAGGAGAACTACAAAAAGGAAATGAAGAAAGGAATATCCCTCCCGATAACATGTCTAAATATGTGGGATGAAGTCTTGCCATCCTCGCTCCTAAGGAGCATTCTAGCCGTACTTCGTCCAAGACAGATTTCTTAGTTCTTCTAACAGTCCACGGTTTATTCAGTATTGTTTGTCAACACCATGATTCAAAGGCATGGATTCTACTTCTTTGGTCTTCCTTATTCATTGTCCATGTTTCACATGCTTATGAGGCGATTGAAAACACTATGGCTTGGGTCAGGTGCACCTTAGTCTTCAAGGTGACATCTTTGCTTTTTAACACTTTTAAGAGGTCTTTAATATCATTTATAATAGCCCCTAAAGAAAAATAAAATACTTAGGAATAAGTCTAACCAGGGACATAAAAGACCTATACAAAGAAAACTACAAAACACTGCTGCAAGAAACAAAAGAGACCTACATAAATGGAAAAAACATACCATGCTCATGGATAGGTAGATTCAACATTGTGAAAATGTTAATTCTACCAAAGCAATCTACAAATACAATGCAATCATGATCTAAATACCAACAGTATTCTTTAACGAGGTGGAAAAACTATTAACTTTGTATAGACAGGAAAAAGGCCTCAGGTAAATAAAGCACTATTGAAACAGAAGAATAAAGTAAGAGCACTCACACTACCTGACCTCAGAACCTACTATACAGCTATAGTCAAAATAGTCAAAGTAGCCTAGTACTGGTACGACAAACGCATTGACTGATGGAGAAGAATTGAGAACCCAGATGTAAATTCATCAACCTACCTTTACCTGATCTTAAACAAAGAACCAAAGTCCATTATGGGAAAATGACAATCTTTTTAACAAATCGTGCTGGCAAAACTGAATGTCCATCTGTAAAAAAATGAGATAGGACCCATACCTCACATCACACACAAAAACTAACTCAAAATGGACCAAGGACCTAAATATAAAACCAAAAACTATATAGATCATAAAAGAAAAAATAGAGTCAAAGCTAGAGGCCCTAATACACAGCATAAATAAGATACAAACCATAATTAACAATACACAAACACCAGAAGATAAGCTAGATAACTGGGATCTTCTGCAAACAAAACACTTATGCTCATCAAAAGATGTCACCAAAAGAGTAAAAAGAGGACCTACAGACTGGGAAAAATTTTTTGGCTGTTACACATCCAACAAAGGTCTCATCTCTAAGATCTATAGGAAAATTCAACACCTCTACAACAAAAAGACAAGTAATCCAATCAAAAAAACGGGCAAAGGATATGAACAGACACTTCACCAAAGAAGGCATTCTAACTGACACATGAGAAAATGCTCGCAATCCCTAACCATTAGATAAATGCAAATCAAAAGTACAAGGAGATGCCATCTCACCCCAACACTACTAGCGCAATAAAATAAAAACAGAAAATAACAAATGTTGGAGAGGCTGCGGGGAGATTGAAATTCTTATGCACTGCTGGTGGGAATGCAAAACAGTACAACCATTTTGGAAAACAATATGGCATTTTCTTCAAAAGCGAGAAATAGAAATACCATATAATCCAACAATCTCACTTTTTGAATATGTTGTTGTTCTTAGATGCTGTAGAGTCACTTCTGACTCATAGCGACCCTATATACAGCAGAATGAAACACTGCCCAGTCCTGAGCCATTTTCATGAGCATTGTGATGCTTGAGTTCATTGTTGCTGCCACTGTGTCAATCCATCTTGTTGAGGGTCTTGCTCTTTTTTGCCAGCCCTCTGTACTCCTAGTTACATATCCTAGAGAAATAAGAATGTTTATTCTTTTCTGTTTACATGAATAGGGATATGCACACACATGTTCATTGCAGCATTATTCACAGTTACAAAAAGATGGAACAACATAAGTGCTCATCAACAGATAAATGGATAAACAAACTATGGTACATACACACAATGGAATACCACACAACAATAAAGAACAATTATGAATCTGAAATATCTAACAACATGGATGAATCTGGATGACATTGCGCTGAGTGAAATAAATCAAACACAAAAGGACAGATACTGCTTGAGAAAATAAAAACTCATGAAAAGGTTTACACACAGAAAGAAACAATCTTTGATGGTTACAAGGTTGGGGAGTGGTGGGGAGGGGAAAACACTAACGAGACAACAGATAAGTGGTAATTTTGGTGAAGGGTAAGACAGTATACAATACTGGGGAAGCCAGTACAACTTGACCAAGGCAAGGTCATGGAAGCTTCATAAACACATCCAAACTCCCTGATGGATTGAATTACTGGGATGAGAGCTGGGAAACACGGTCTCAGGGGACATCTAGATCAATTGGCATAACATAGTTTATAAAAAAAATGTTCTGCATCCTACTTTGGTGAGCAGCATCTGGGGTCTTAAAAGCTTGTGAGCAGCCATCTGAGATACTCCACTAGTCTCACCTCATCTGGAGCAAGGGAGAAGGAAGAAAACCAAAGACACAAGGGACAGATTAGTCCAAAGAACCAAAGGACCATAACTACCACATCTTCCACACGAATGAGTCCCACACAACTAGATGGTACCCAACTACAACCACTGGCTGCTCTGACAGGGATCACAATAGAGGGTTCCAGAAAGAGCTGGAGAAAAATGTAGAACAAAATTCTAAATCATAAAAAAAGACCAGACTTACTGCTTGGACAGAGACTGGAGAAACCCCAAGAGTATGGGGCCCAGACCCCCTTTTAATGCAGTACTGAAGTCACACCTGAGGTTCACCTTTCAGATAAAGATTAGACAGGTCCACAAAACTAAACGATACTAAATGGGCACACCAGCTCAAGGGCAAGGACGAGAAGGCAGGAAGAACAGGAAAGCTGGTAATTAGGAACCCAAGTTCGAGAAAGGACAGTGTCGACACATCGTGGGGCTGACAACAAATGTCACAAAACAATATGTGTATTAATTGTTTAGTGAGAAACTAATTTGCTCTGTAAACCTTCATCTAAAACACATTTTTTTTTTAAACACCAAAAAAAAAAAAAAAAAGTGGTCATGGTGGTTCAGTGGTAGAATTCTCACCTTCCATGCGGGAGGCCTGGGTTTGATCCCTAGCCAATGTACCTCATGTGCAGCCACTATGCATCTGTCTGTGGAGGCTCGAGTGCTTAGCTATGAAGCTAAGCAGGTTTCAGGGGTGCTTCCAAACTAAGTCAGACTAGGAGGAACGGCCTGGTGATCTACTTCCAAAAAAATCATTCAGTGAAAACCCAATGGATCACAACAGTCTGATTCATAACCAATCATAGGGATGGCATAGGAGGGGGCAGCACTTCATTCTGTTGCTTATGGGGTCGTCATGAGTCAGGGTGACTCAATGTCAGCTAACAACAGCATGACAAATAATTCTATAGCCCTTACAGTATTCCAGGCACTGTTCTAATTACTTTTAGATTAAATCGTATAATCCACATAGCAATATTCTAAGATAGTTAGCATTATTATCTTTACAGTATGAAACTGAGTTAAGTGAGGTTTAGTAAATTCCCAAGAAGGACCACACCAGTGATGGAGCTCAAATGTTGAGCCAGGCAGTATGGCTCCAAATGCAATACCATGCAAATATAAGAGATTATTATTACTTTTAGAAGTGAAATTTTTTTTGAATAAAATATGCCCCAAGAAAAATTTAAGTATCAAGACCAAAAATATATTTTAAAAATGGCCAGCATAGAGATTTGAAAATACTCCATCTTTAATATTCCATCATTGTTTAAATAGATCACAACTATGGCCAAAATTTGAAAATACTATAGATGCTTTTGAGGATACATTTCCTAAGGAAACTAAAGTCTGTAGCCCAAATGTTAAAGTTTATTCTTAAAAATTTTCTTGAAAAAATTTGTACAAATTGTATTGGAGATTGGGTATACCATCTCCAAGAAAGTAAAACTAGGAAGGAACCACTACACTTTCCTTGCAATCTCCTGGGCACCTTTGTCAAAAAACATTCAGAAGATAATTTAAAACATAATAACATGCATATGGAAATATAAACCATACCACAAGACCGCATCAACTGGTTTAATCCAATACGTTTTTTTCATGTATAATTATATGTACAGCTCAGATTTGAAAACCTTTGAGATCTAATAAATATATATAATAAGAAAACCAAAGTAGAAGTTCTGTATTTCAAAGACAACTTCATAGATTTTATACTAATTAAAAGATTTTAATGAGTTTTACCCAGGGCCAAGGAGTCCTGGTGGTGCAGTGGTTAAGCACTCAGCTTCTAACTGAAAGGTCATCGATTTGAACCCATCAGCCACTCTCTGGAAGAAAGATGTGGCAGTCTGCTTCCGGAAGGATTACAGCCTTGGAAACCCAATAGGGCAGTTCTACTCTGTCCTACAGGGTTGCTGTGAGTCGGAATCGGCTCAATAGCACCGGGTTTAGTTTGGTTTTTGGTTTACACAGGGAAAATCAGACAAAAAAAAAGAGAGATTAGTACCAAAGATTACCAAGGTAAATGTTACACAGAATTACAAAATTAAATACAAAATGTGCAGTGTTTGGTATCATGGTTCCACGTTCTCCTGTGACATTTGAAAATATTAAACATTTTTAAGAGTGTGTATGATAATATTTTCCATTTATAAACTAAAGGAAGCCTTTCTTTTACAGCCAACCTACCTGAGAAAGCAATTTTGTACCTTAACAATATCAGCATTGGTAGTTCAAAAATACAGAAATTTCAAATGCACTCATGACAATAAAAATCATTGAATCTACGTATTATTTCTGTAATGAGACTTTGTTGAGACTGTTTAGCATTGCCTAATCGTTTGGGTTTTTTAATTTAGACTATTTAGAATTACCCTTTTACGTAGAACATAAAGTTTACTTGCTGCTTATTCTAGAAATGCTCTTTAGGAATACAGCCTGTGAATCCATCCGAGTGAAGTATTTGCCATCCATTTAAATTTAGACGGAAAATAATACAAAGAAGCAGCTTGAGCATCCAGATCAACTTCAAATACAACTGAAGATGGCTGTATGAGATCAAGTGTGACTCGGATTCATGGTAGATGAATGCTCAGAAGTGCCCACTCTGTCCCTTGGGAGCACCTGCAGGATGGCAGGCGGCACGGATTCCGCAGGCATAAACTCCTGCCTTCTCCAGCCTCCGGTGGGAGTCACTGAGGACCTGTTGTCTGGGCGAGATTCGTCCTTTTCCCCAGCTAGACTTGATTCAGGAAGAGAAGTATAATGGCAACCTCAGCCCTACCAACCTAATGTGAATCACATACCAGACGTGAGTCCTCACAGGTTGTTTTCACCTTGTATATTTTCCCTAATTTTCTTTTTCCTCCATACCAGGAATCTAACGGCCCCATCACTGGAGTCAGGTTTGCCTTGGTTTTCCTACCTAGTGGTGGTGATAGTAGCAGTAATACCCATTGCGGTCGAGTCGATTATGACTCATAGTGACCCTATAGGACAGGATAGAATTGCCCCATAGGGTTTCCAAGACAGTAATCTTTCCGGAAGCAGACTGCCACATCTTCTCCCGTGGAGTGGCTGCTGAGTTCAATCCGTTCACCTTTCTAGTAGCAACGGAGTGCTTGATCACTGTGCAACCAGGGCTCCTTGCAGTAGTAATAGAAGTAGTAATATACCTAACATTTAAAAAATGTTAACTATGTACCAGGCATTCTTCACAGCACTTAGCAATTTTGAACTTATTAAATTCATACAACAACCCTATGAAGTAGGTATCATTACCGTCCACACCTCTCAGATAGGACACTGAGGCACAGAGAGATTAAATAAATTGTCCCAAATCACACTGTTAGTGAGTAGTACAGCATGTTCAGACATTAATAATATGTATAAATAGCCTTTATATATACAATGTAGATAGAATTGAGAGAGAAGTGAAAAACTTGTTAGGAGTGTATCACCCATTCATTCATTTATTCATTCATTCAACACTTATTAAATATCTCTAATAGCCAGTGTTGCGTGCTAAGAATTCTTAATGTAAGAGTAGAAAAAAGCGTGAGGGAACAGCTGGAAAGAAGAGTTTGAGAAATCAAATTCAGTTCCCAATCCTACTCCAGGAGTCGCAGTCTGTACACAGGGAGTGCGTGTCTGAGCCTACCGATGAATTGTTTGCTTCATGACAGTATCTATGTGGGGATAAAAGCTGCTTCTGAAATAAGTGCATCTCTGTTCTTAATGACCTAGTGTGCTTTATTGCTCAGTTCTGAGTCTAGTTTTCTAAAATCCTTTTATATTTGGCTGGAAGTATCTTCAGTATTCCAGGGTATTAAAAAAGGTTTATGTCAGTTAACATTTTAAAATGGGAATACAGAGTAATGGTTACATACCACAAGTGGGTGCCTTTAACAGAATTTTATTCTCTCACAGTCTAGTAGGCTAGAAGTCCGAATTCAGGGCACCAGCTCCAGGGAAAGGTTTTCTCTCGCTGTCGGCTCTGGAGGAAGGTCTCAGTCCTCAATCTTCCCCCGGTCTAGGAGCTCCTCGGTGCAGGGAGCCTCAGTCCAGAGGATACGTTCTGCTCCCAGCCCTTCTTTCTTGGTAGTATGAGGTCCTTATCTCTCTACTCCCTTCTCTCTCCTTTTATCTCTTGTAAAATAAAAGGTGATGCAGGCCAAGCCCTAGGGAAGCTCCCCTTATACCAGATCAGGGCTGTGACCAGAATAAGCGTGTTGCATTCCTCCCTAACCCTCTTTGACATAACCTAATCTTGCCTCATTAACCACAGGCAGAGATTAGGATTTACAACACGTAGGAAAATGACATCAAATCACAAAATGAGCGACACCCACACAATACTGGAAATCATGGCCTAGCTAAATTGACACAGTTTGGCGGGGGGGGGGGGGGGCACAATTCTATTCATAACAATACCTCTTGAGCAAACTGGTAGAATAAAATACCAAAAAGTCATAACAATTCACAAAATTAATTACAAATAAAAATTCAGATTAATGGTTAAAACAAACATTATAAATGATGAATTAGAACATACAAACAATGAGTTCAATAACCCTGCTATCCCAGAAACCTGTTAAGGTAAACTCAACTTCATATTAAAGAATGTAAAGAATTATAAGTCTTTAGAGCTGAAAGTCTAAAAAAATGTAAAGAAGTTTTGTAGGAATCCTTTAAAAATAATTACAGTTTGGAAATCCTATGCCTTGGAAAAGATTATATGAGCTGAAAGTTTTTAATCTGAAGAGCAAAAGGTTGAAAGACAATTTATTAGGTTTTAAAATTTGCAGTTTTTAAGACAAAGACTGACAGCAACTATTTTCTAATCCCCTCAATGATGGAGTCACAAACTTGGAAATATATTAACAGCGTTGTCATCACCCTCATTTTTATCATTATTACATAGTATACAGAGTGTTTGGTATCTTCCATCACTTGAGTAAATGTTTATTTAAACTCAAAACAACCCTAGGTTTTAACCATCCTATTTGAGATTAAGAAAGTGAGGCTCAGAAATGTTACATAAATTTTCCAAAGATGTGCAGGCAGTAAGAGGAGGAGCTAGGATGGAATATCTCACTCCAAAGCCAATGTTATGAACTACTACACAAAGATTACTCTAAGAATAAACAAATTGATAAGTTACAGTATTTAATCTCAATTCTTCAGTTATGTTCCTAGCCATCTACGGAACACTGAAAAATTCCTTAAATGAGAATTTAATTTCCTCCTTTACAAAATGGTTAAATGAAGTAATAATCTCTAAGATTTTTTCACACTCTATAATTCAGATGCATTAAGACTAGGAACTAGCCGGCATCCTCTGGACACTGAGACTATATAAGGCACTGTGGGATATACCAGGAAAATCAACACCACCTATCGTTTTCTCTGTCTTTAAGAGTTTGCACTGTGGTTAGAGTAATGACAAGAATGTGAAAAGTTGGAGGAAGTCATTTCAACAATGACAGCTTTAATTTACAGATACTGGGAGCACATTTTATTGCACATATATTTTGTGTCAAGCACTATTAGATATTTCATCACATGTTTTGACCTCAAAATACTAATAATCCTATTGTACAGATCAAGACTCTGAAGTTGAGAGGGATTAAGTATCATGGCTGAGAGCACACAACTAGCAAGTGACTGAGGTTTCAGGAGAACAAACAGTTTTGCCTAAATCCAAATCCATTCTCTGCGCTATGTGGCACGTTCATAGACACAACTTCGTATGCAAAACTGTGAGGGCAAAGCAGTGCCAAAGATGTGAAGTGGACTGCAAGGAAGCCACTTTGAAAGGGGCAGCAGGGGTGAAGCTCGGAAAGCAGAATGAGGTCAGGTCAGAGAAATTTCTTGCAGCTGAGAAGTCATCAACAACTTTAAGACTATCTAAACTTGAGAACCAATTTGGAAAACTTATCCTTACAATTTTGTTTCTCTAGAACCACTCTCATTATCAAATGTCTTAGTCTGAGTTCTCTAGAGAAACAAAACAACTAAAGCGTGTAAATATATAGAGAGGGGTTTGTATCAAGGAAATAGCTTACACGATTGTAGAGGCTAGAATGTCCCATGTCTGTTGATCAAGATACAGGCTTCTCCTGATTCACATAGCTGTGGGTGCTCATGAACCCGAGATGGATGGGTTGGAGAGCAGAGATGTTGCTCACAGGGTGTGAAGATTGACAAATCCCAAGATGGGCAGGTGAACTGCTAGCTCAAGTCACAAGAACCGGAGCTTAGACAAACAGGAGCCAGCTGTAAGATCCAGCGCAGGCAAAAGCAAGAACGTTTGCTTATATTTGGATGCAGGCCACACGCCCAAGGAAATTCCCTTTCTACTCATTGGCTACTCACAGCAGATCCCATTATGGGAATGATCACATACAAACATGGAGAATCATAGCCCAGCCAAGTTGACACACAATCTTAAATATCATAGGTGTGTAGATGTTTATTATGGTTATGTCTTCAAAGTGGATTGTCCCTCTAATCATTACATAACGCCCTTCTTTGTCTTTTATGGTTGATTTTGTTTTAAAGTCTATTTTATCTGAGATTAGTATTGCCACTGCTCTTTTTTGGTAGCCGTTTGCTTGACAAAATTTTTTTCTATCCTTTGATTTTTAGTAAATTTACTTCTTTGTTTCTAAGGTGTGTCTCTTGTAGACAGCATATTGAAGGATTCTGTTTTTTTCCGCATTCTGTCACTGTCTCTTTATGGGTCCATTTAGACCGTTTATGTTCAGTGCAATTATTAGATAGGTATGAACTTATTGCTGTCATTTTGCAGTGCTTTTTTTGTGGTGCTCACATTTTCTTTGTTCCTCTTACTCTCCTGTGCTGATTTCTTTTTGTTTGTGATTTTTTTTTCCTTTCTTTCATTTTTGTAGATTTTGTGTTTACTGAGCCTTTGTGTTTTTCTTCTTTATTTTGGTAAGTAGCTTTGTGAACTTTCTTTGTGCTTACCTTGAAATTTACCCTTACCTTCCTAAGTCTGAACCAGTATTTTATTACTTGGTATCACCTTGACTTCCTCTCCATTTGAAAGTTCTATACCTATACCATTTATTCCCTTTTTTATTTTTCTGACATTGTTGTCATTTACAGATTACTTCCTTGTTCTCTGTTGTAAATCTTTTAGTTTTGATTAATCCTTGAGAGTTTATTACCTAGGCTGGTATCTGGCTGATGTGGTCTCATGTCCTAGATTCAGGCTGTCATCTGATGTTTTTTTCTCTAACCAAAGTACTCTCTTTAATAATTCTTTTAAGTTTGGTTTGGTTTGGTTTTACATATTCCCTTAATTTCTGTTTATCTGGAAATGTACTAATTTCACTACCATATTTGAGCTAGAGTTTTGCAAGATACATTATTCTTGGTTGGCAATTTTTTTCTTTCAAGGTTTTTTGTTTGTCATCCCATTGCCTTCTTGCCTGCATGGTTTCTGACAAGTAATCAGAGTTTGGTCTTATTGTTTTCCCTCTGCATGGGACTTTGCATTTTTCTTGAGCTGCTCTCAGGATTCTTTCTTTGTCTTTGGTTTTAGCAAGTGTGATTATATGGCTTGGTGATTTTTTTTAGGGCAGCCTATCCTACTTGGGATTCTTTGATCCTCTTGGGTGGTCAGCTATTCATCTTTTGTGATATTAGAGAGGTTTTCTGTTAGCAATTCTTCAGTGATCCTCTCCATGTTCTCCATTTTCTCCCTCTGCTCTGGAACACTGTACACTCACATATTTTTGCTTTTGATTGCATCCCACATCACTCTTGGGTTTCTTCATTTTTTCTCGTTCTTCTCTCTGATTTTCCCACAAAGTGGTATCCAAGTACTTGTCTTCAATTTCACTCATCCTGTCTTCCATTGTTTCATACTTGTTCCTCCAACCTTCTATGACACTGTCCATTCTGAAATCTTTTTATTTATCCTTTGGATTTCTAATTGCTCTTTTTGTATGATTTCTAATTGTGGATTTATTTTGACATTTTATTCCTGTATTACTGTCCTGAGTTCTTCCATTGTTTCATCTGTATTTTCGAGTGATTTTGTCTATTTTTTTGCTCATTTTGTCTGCTTTTCCCTTCAACACTTGGATAGCTCTGAATATTAGAGATTTGAATTTCCTATAAGGTAGTTCCAGTGCTTTTTCTTCTACTGGAAGGTCATCCAGTGTTTTATTTTGGATGCCTACTGGAACCATTCTGTCCTGATTTTTTAATATGTTTTGATATTGTCTGCTGTCTTTGGGACATTCAGTAATTATTTTCTTCATTTATTGACTGTAGACTTGTTTGTTTCATCCTGCTTTTTTTTTTATTTGGTTATGTCTGAACAGGCAGGTTGGACATTCTTTGTTTGCTCATCTGTGGGCATGATACTTCTCACCACCTTGTTCAATGGGCAGGACAGTTGCTAAGCTATTGTGCAACAGGGCAGGTCCAATGGAGGGGGAGGGGCTGAGATGGGTCATTTGTGCTGCATACTGGCTCTGACAGGGTGGGGCTGTGCTGCTCGAGGGTGCGATGCCCAGCACATGGTGCAGATAGGCAGGAGGGAGGGAGGAGGTTGTGATGTGTGGAGCTAAGTGGGTGTGGGAAAGAAGAAAAAGAGGAGAAAGAAACAGGAGTCAAAAAAGGGCTGAGGGAGCCTGCCATTGGAGTGGCACAGACCCAGGGAAGCTGTGTGCTGGATAGAGGCTTTCTAGTCAGCTGGTGAGGCACAACACATCAAGAAGGGACAGATATGGCACACACAGCTAGGTGGACAGAAAGGAAAGGAAGAAAGGGAGATAAGAAACTAGGAAAGAGAGAGAGAGAAAAGGCACAAGCAGCCAGGTGGCTAGGAGAAAGGAATGAAACGAATGTAGAGAGAGAGACAAGAAACCCAGAAAAAAATGATGTCAGGTAGTTAGGAGGAAGGAGAGGAAGGAAGATAGACAAAAAAAAACAAGTAAAAAAAAAAAAAAAAAGAAAGAAAGAAAAGGAAATGCCCAAAGGCAGCCCACTGGAAGTGGATCCCCAGCCAAGCAGCACTGCAAGGCCCATTAAGAAGGAGTGGACGAAGTGGGGCCAAGATCGCAGAGTAGTTAGATGTTTCTGGTGAACCCTCTTACAACAAAGATCAAAAAAAAAAAAAAAAAACAAGTGAAATGATTATATTTATGACAAGCTAGGAGCCCTGAACAGCAAAGGCAAAGTTAGAAGAAGGACTTAGCGGCAGATGGAGGGAGAGATGGTTCAGGAGCAGAGAGGAGTTGCCAGACCTGAGTAGCCAGGACCCCTCAGGCAGGCTGGTAGTAGTGTTTGGCTCCAGTTTCCTCAGAGAGAAACAGCCAGCTGCACAGCCTGTTCACACCTCCCCAATCAGAGAAGAATGGTGCTCTAGGCAAAACTAAGTCCTTGCATATATTTTACCTTGCCCCCAGACTCCAAGCCAGCTTCAGTGGCTGCTGGTTTCTCTGAGATAGGTCCTGCTGCATGTCCTGAGCCAATCTTCCAGCCTTGGAGGAGGAATAAATACACAACTGGGGGAAAAGATAACCTGCCAGCTCCGATAACTTGAGGAGCTCAGGACAGAAGTGGCTCCTGTCCAGGTATAAAAGGTCTGTACACTTTGAGTACCTTTCCCCCCTGCTTGGACCTGTGTGGGCCTATTTCAAGAGAATAGGCCCTGTTAGCAGGCTGCAAATGTTTCCCCTGTGTGGTGGAGAGGTGGCTGTTTGATACTTGACACCGCTTTGCCTATAAAACAGGGTCCTAACCTACCCACATCAGTGGCCAAAGGACTGGTGGCTCCATTCAGTTCACTCAGCCACCCACGACACAGGTCGGAGTATAACTGGTACCTCCCAGTCCTTACAACCAAAAGCATTGGGTGCCCATGGTTCATCTGCAGAACCCACCCACCCATGTGCTCTAGGGAACAGGGATGCGCTTTCCTCACAGACACTCCAGGGATTGTTGTCAGCCCCCTGCCTTGTTCAGAGTGTGACCCCCTGCTGCAACCAGATACTGGTACCTACACCAATCACCCCTGTCCCCTAAGACTGTAGGAGAGAGCTTATACAACACACTTGATTACCAAATACCTGGACAACTGAGCTGAATCCATACAAGAAAAGGGAATGGACTACTAGGCTCATATACCTGATAGCGGCTCTAGCCATCTGGTAACAGGACGTTAGAACTTCAAAGGTGAAACTAATCGAGCTAGCTCACTCAAACAACCTACTTGGGCATATCAAAACAAAGCAAGAACCTAGGATACAGTAAGAAAACATAAACTAAATTAATATAATAATTTATAGATGGCTTGGAAAAAACAGACTATCAAATCACATAAAGAAGCAGACCATGATCACTTCAACAGGCTCTCAAAACAGGGAATTGAGGGATCTTCTGGATGAGAGTGTCTTCCTGGAATTACCGGACACAAAATACAAAAGGTTAATATATAGAACTCTTCAAGGCATCAGGAATGAGATCAGGTAATAAGCAGAACAAATCAAGGAACACACAGATAAAGCAGTTGAAGAAATTAAAAAGGTCATTCAAGAACATAATGAAAAATTTAATAAGCTGCAAGAATCCATAGAGAGACAGCAACCAGAAATTCAGAATTGAGCAAGTGGAAAGCAGAATTCCCGAGACTGACGATAAAGCACTTGGCACCAAAATATTTGGAAAAAATCAGATAAAAGAATTTTTTAAAAATGAAGAAGCCCTAAGAATCATGTGTGACTCTGTCAAGAGAAATAACCTATGAGTGATTGCAGTACCAGAACAGGAAGGGATAACAGAAAATACAGAGAGAATTGTTGAAAATTTGTTGGCAGAAAATTTCCCTGATATCGTGAAACATGAGAAGATATCCATCCAAGATGCTCATCGAACTCCACATAAGGTAGGTCTTAAAAGAAAGTCACAAAGACATACTATAATCAAATATGCCAAAACCAAAGATAAAGAGAGAATTTTAAGAGCAGCTAGGGATAAACAAAAAATCATCTACAAAGGAGAGTCAATAAGAATAAGCTCGTACTAATTGGCAGAAACCACACACCAAGAAGGCAATGGGATGACTTATACAAAACACTGAAGGAAAAAAAAAACTGTCATCCAAGAATCATATATCCAGCAAAACTGCCTATCAAATATGAAGGTGAAACTAGGACATTTCCAGATAAACAGAAGCTTAGGGAATTAATAAAAACAAACCAAAACTACAACAAAATACTTAGGGGAGTTCTCTGGTTAGAAAATCTATAATATCAGATATCAACCAAAGACTAGAACACTGGACAGAGCAATCAGATGTCAACCGAGATAGAGAAATCACAAAAATAAATCAAGAAAAAAAAAAAAACGCTCAAAACAGGGAAACAGTAATGTCATTATGTAAAAGAAGATAACATTAAAACAACAAAGACGGACTAAGAAATGCAGTCATAGATCTTTTATATCCTGGAAGACAAGGTGATATAAAGAAATAAAAGTTAGGTTTAAACTTAGAAAAATGGGGTAAATGTTAAGGTAATTGCAAAGGAGACTAACAATCTACTCATCAAAATAAAATACAAGAAAAAAATGGAGACCCAGCAGAAACAAAATCAACGACACCAAATAAGAGGAAAAGGCAATATATAAAATACTCAGCACAAAAAATTAAGTGGGAAAAAGGAAACTGTCAACAAAACACACAAAAAAAGAAATCAAAACGACAGCACTAAATTCATGCCTATCCATAATTATGCTTAACGTAAATGGACTAAATGCACCAATAAAGAGACAGAGAGTGGTAGAATGGATATAAAAAAAAAAAGATCCATCTACATGCTGCCTACAAGAGACACAACTTACGTTTTTGTTTGTGTTTGTGAGACAAAAACACAACAGATGGAAAAAATATATAACTATCAAAAAAGAGCAGGAATGACAATATTAATTTCCTGACAAAATAGATTTTAAAGTGAAATCCACCACAAAGGATAACAAAGGACACTATATAATGATTAAAGGGACAATACACCAGGAAGATATAGCCATAATAAACATTTATACACCCAATGACAGGGCTCCAAGATACATAAAACAAACCCTATCAACATTGAAAAGTGAGATAGCACAACAGTTATAGTAGGAGATTTCAACACATCACTTTCAGTGAAGGACAGAACATCCAGAAAGAAGCTCAATAAAGACACGGAAGATCTAAGCGCCACAGTCAACCAACTTGACTTCGTAGACATATACAGAACACTCCACCAACAGTAGCCAAGTATACTTTCTTTTCTAGTGCACACGAAACATTCTCTAGAATACACTGCATTTTAGATCATAAAGCAAGCCTTAGCACAATCCAAAATATCAAAATATTACAAAGGATCTTCTCTGACCATAAGGTCATAAAAGTAGAAATCAATAAAAGAAAAAGCAGGGAAAAGAAATCAAATACTTGGAAACTGAACACTATCCTGCTCAAAAATGACTAGGTTATAGAAGAAAGGAAGGATGGAGTAAAGAAAGTCATACAATCCAATGAAAATGAAAACACTTCCTATCAGAACTTCTGGGACACAGCAAAAGCAGTGCTCAGAGGTCAATTTCTATCAATAAATGTACACATACAAAAAGAAGAAAGGGCCAAAATCAAAGAATTATCCCTACAACCTGCACAAATAGAAAGAGAAAACAAAAGAAACCCTCAGGCACCCGAAGAAAGCAAATAACAAAAATTAAAGCAGAATTAAATGAAATAGAGAACAGAAAAACAATTGAAAGAATTAACAAGACCAAAAGCTGGTTCTTGGAAAAAATTAACAAAATTGATAAACCATTGGCGAAACTGATGAAAGAAAAACAGGAGAGGAAGGAAATAGCCCAAATAAGAAATTAGATGGGAAATATTACAACAGACCCAACTGAAATTAAAAGAATCATATCAGATTACTATGAAAAATTGTACTCTAACAAATTTGAAAACCTAGAAGAAATGGATGAATTCCTGGAAACGCATTACCTACCAAAACTAACACAAACAGAAGTAGAACAACTAAATAGACCCCTAACAAAAAAAGAGATTGAAAAGTTAATCAAAAAACCCCCAACCAAAAAAAAAAAAGCACTGGCCCAGACGGCTTCACTGCAGAATTCTACCAAATTTTCAGAGAAGAGTTAACACCACTACTACAAAAGGTATTTCAGAGGATAGAAAAAGACAGAATACTCTCAAACTCATTCTATGAAGCCAGCATATCCTTGATACCAAAACTAGATAAACCAAACCAAAAAAAAAGAAAATTACAGACCTATAACCTTCATAAACTTAGATGCAAAAATCATTAACAAAATTCTAGCCAATAGAATTCAACAACATATCAAAAAAACAATTCACCATGACCAAGTGGGATTCATACCAGGTGTGCAGGAATGGTTCAACATTAGAAAAACAATTAAAGTAATCCATCATATAAATAAAAGAAAAGGACCACATGATCTTATCAACTGATGCAGAAAAGGCATTTGACAAAGTTCAACACCCATTCCTGATAAAAACTCTCAGCACAATAGGAATAGAAGGAAAATTCCTCAACATAATAAAGGGCAATTACACAAAGCCAACAGCCAACATCATCCTAAATGTAGAGAGTCTGAAAGCATTCCCCTTGAGTTCAGGAACCTGAAAAGAATACCCTTTATCACCACTCTTATTCAA
The DNA here is from genome assembly GCF_024166365.1 of Elephas maximus indicus. NCBI lineage: Eukaryota > Metazoa > Chordata > Mammalia > Proboscidea > Elephantidae > Elephas > Elephas maximus. The sequence continues at coordinate 48,635,035 of NC_064823.1, forward strand.
CTTTGTGCTGGAGGTCCTGGCCAGAGCAATTAGACTAAAGAAATAGAGGGCATCCAGATTGGTAAGGAAGAAGTAAAATATCTCTATTTGCAGATGTCATGATCTTTTACACAGAAAACCCTAAAGAATCCTCAAGGAAACTATGGAACCTGAAAGTTCAGGTGAGTATCAGGATACAAGATAAACACACAAAAATCAGTTGGATTCCTCCACACCAACTAAAAGAACATCGAAGAGGAAATCACCAAATCAATACTATTTACAGTAGCCCCCAAGAAGAGAAAACACTTACAAATAAATCTTATCAGAGATATAAAAGACCTATACAAAGAAAACTACAAGACACTACTGCAAGACACAAAAAGAGACCTACATAAGTGAAAAAAAACATACCTTGCTCATGGATAGGAAGACTTAACATTATAAAAATGTCTATTCTACCAAAAGCCAGTTATAGATACAATGCAATTCTGATCCAAATTCCAATGACATTTTTTAATGAGATGGAGAAATAAATCAACTTCATATGGAAGGGAAAGAGGCCCCAGGTAAGTAAAGCATTACTGAAAAAGAACATAGTGGGAGGCCTCACTCTATCTGACTTTAGAAACTTTTATATGACCACAGTAGTCAAAACAGCCTGGTACTGGTACAACAACAGGTACATAGACCAATGGAACAGAATTGAAAATCCAGACATAAATCCATCCACATAAGAGCAGCTGATATTTAATAAAGGCCCAACAACAGTTAAATGAGGAAAAGACAGTCTGTATAACAAATGCCACTGGCACAACTGGATATCCATCTGCAAAAGAAATGAAACAAGACCCATACCTCACACCATGCACAAAAAAACAACTCAAAATGGATCAAAGGCTATGAGGGGGCAGGACCAAGATGGCTGACTAGGTAGAAGCTTCTGCTGATCCCTCTTGCAACAAAGACTCGAAAAAACAAGTGAATTGATTACATATGTGACAATCGACGAACCCCGACCATCAAACACAGAACTAAAGAGTTGACCTGAGTGACAGGGGAGCAAAAAGCTGCACACTAAAGCAACAACTGCTTCCGGAGCTGGCGTCCTGCACCACGGCCATGAGCCCTCATGGTTCCCTGGTGCCAGAGTGGTGGGGCTGATCACCACTTACCGAGACAGGGCAAGCATGTAACACAGCCCTGACCCCTGGAGTAACCTTGACAGAGATCCAGCCAGCACACTCAGGCTGTACACCAACGTGGCTAACAGGAGTACAAGAATCCACAAGGAAAGAGCGACTGGTTTCACAGCCTGGAGCCAGCGTCCCAGTCAGAAAACCTTGGCACTGAGCTTTGGACTAAGCACGGAGGAGCTGATTATGGCTTTCAGAGATGGTGAAAGCACGGGATGCAGCCCTAACCTTCGGGGGCAATCTCGACCCAGCCAGTGTACACAGGCTACACGTCCCTCTGGAATCTCAGATAAAACACTCCTCACCAAATGAGATAAGTAACTTTGTCTATATTGCCACACTACTCTTTCCTAACTATCTGATCCCTCCCCTCCCTGCCCCAGCTGGCTTCATTAACATTAGAATTTCCTGAGCCAGGGAGTGAAGTGCTCTGCGGGTTTTTTTTTTTTTTTTTTTTCTTCTTCTCTTTCTAACCCATTCTCCTGGCCAGAGAGAAGCAGCAATTAACAATAGGGGGAAAAATCATTCCCTGACTTCCCTAATCTGGAATAATAATACAGAACCAGCTCCAGCCAAGCATAAGAGATCCACAGTCTTTGGCTTTCATCCCTACAGGGAACCTGGTGGCTATTATAATGCAAAGGCAATCCTGATAGAGATCTGATTGTAATTGTTTTAGCTGAGCAGTGGAAAGGTAAGTTTTGGAGGTCTGATACCTCTCTACCTATTAAACAGGGCCCTCACTGACCCAAAGCAGGGAACTGAAGGCTAAAGCTCCACCCACACCACCTAGCCACCTGCCAAAGGGGTCTGAGGGTAGTGATGCCTACCAATCTTTAGAGGCACAAGCATTGGGTGCCTAAGGTACAGCTGCATAGCCCACCCACCAGAGAGCTCTAGAGAAAAGAGACACTCCTACCTCACTAGCACATGGGGGAAGGCTGTAACCATCCTGCCCTCCTCGGAGTGTGACCCCCTGCCACTACTAGAATCTGGTGCATACAACCATCACCACTACTCCTCTAAGTTAATAGGTGACAGCCTACACCACACACTAGGTGACCAACAATCAGCACACCTAAGCTGATTCTATTCAAGAATAGTGAAAGGTCTCGTAGGCTCATATATCTGGTAACAGCTCAAACCAGCTGGTAATAGGACATAAGTGATTCAAAGGCTACAAGAATCAAGATAGCACAATCTAGTAGCCCATCAGGGTGTATTGAAACAAAACAAAACAAGAAGATAAGACTCAGTGAGCAAATATAAAATAAATCATTACAATATCTTATAGATGGCTCGGAGACAGCAGTTGATATCAAACCACCTAAAGAAGCAGACCATGATTGCTTCTACAAACCACCAAATCAAAGAATCAAAATCTTTCCCAAATGAAGATACAATCCTGGAATTGCCAGATACAGAATATAAAAAACTAATATATAGAATGCTTCAAGACATCAGGGAGGACCTCAAAAATGAAATAAGGCAATCTACAGAAAAAGCCAAGGAACACACTGATAAAGCAGTTGAAGAACTCAAAAAGATTATTCAAGAACATAGTGGAAAAATTAATAAGCTGCAAGAATCCATAGAGACAGCATTCAGAAATCCAAAAGATTAACAGTAAAATTACAGAATTAGACAACTCAAAGAAGTCAGAGGAGCAGAATCGGGGAATTAGAATGCAGAGTCGGGGAGTTGGAGGATAAGGCAATTGACGGCAATATAAAAAATATAGTTGAAGAAAAATCAGGTAAAAGAATTTAAAAAAATGAAGAAAACCTAAGAATCATGTGGGACTCTATCAAGAAGAATAACTTGCATGTGATTGGATTTACAGAACACGGAGGGATAACAGAAAATACAGAGAGAATAGCTGAGGATCTGTTGGCAGAAAAGTTCCCTGACATTGTGAGAGATGAAAGGATATCTATCCAAGATGCTCATCAAACCCTATACATGATAGATCCCAAAAGAAAATCACCAAGACATATTATCATCAAACTTGCCAAAACCAAAGATAAAGAGACAATTTTAAAAGCAGCCAGGGATAAATGAAGTGACCTACAAAGGATAATCAATAAGAATAAGTGTAGACTACTCAGCAGAAACCATGCAGTCAAGAAGACAATGGGGTGACATATATAGAGCACTGAAGGAGAAAAACTGCCAGCCAAGGATCATATATCCAGCAAAACTCTCTCTCAAATTTGAAAGTGAAATTAAGACATTTACAGATAAAGACAAGTTTAGAGAATTTGCAAAAACCAAACCAAAGCTACAAGAATTACTAAAGGAAATTCTTTGGTCAGAAAATCAATAATATCAGATACCAATACAACACAAGGTCACAGAACAGAACATCCTGATATCAACTCAGATAGGGAAATCACAAAAACAAAATAAGATTAACTTAAAAAAAATGCTCAAAACAGGGAATCATTGATGTCATGATATTAAAGATTATAATAATCAAAAAGAGGGACTAAATACAGGAGGCACAGATCTTCCATATGGAGAGGAAACCAAGGTGATATAGGACAATACAAGCTATGTTTTTTCTTTAAAGTAACCACAAAGAGGTCTAACAATTCCATACTTCAAAATAAAAACCAAGATAAACATAACAACTCAGTAAAAATAAATTCAACTACTATGAAAATGAGGAACACACAATTTACAAAGCAAATCTTCTCAGCACAAAAAAGTAAGTGGAAAAATGAAATTGTCAACAACACACAAAGAAAGGTATCAAAATGACAGCACTAAACTCATAAAAAAAAAAAACTCATACTTATCTATAATTACACTGAATGTAAATGGACTCAATGCACCAATAAAGAGACAGAGAGTTGCAGACTGGATAAAAAACAAGATCCATCTATATGCTGCCTACCAGAGATACACCTTAGACTTAGAGACGCAAATAAACTAAAACTCAAAGGATGGAAAAAAATATATCAAGCAAACAACAATCAAAAAGAGCAGGAGTGGCAATATTAATTTCTGACAAAATAGACTTTAAAGTCAAATCCACCACAAAGGATAAAGAAGGACACTACATAATGATTAAAGGGACAATTTACAAGGAAGATATAATGATATTAAATATTTAAGCACCCAATGACAGGGCTGCAAGATACATAAAACAAACTTTAACAGATTTGAAAAGTGAGATAGACACCTCCACAATTATAGTAGGAGACTTCTACACATCCTTTTGATGAAGGCTAGGACATCCAGTAAGAAGCTCAATAGAGACATGGAAGATCTAATTGCCATGATCAACCAACTTGACCTCATAGACTTACACAGAACACTCCACGCAACAGCTACAAAGTATACTTTTTTTTTTCTACTGCACATGGGACATTCTCTAGAATAGATCACATATTAGGTCACAAAACAAACCTTTGCAGAATCCAAATCATTGAAATATTACAAAGCATCTTCTCTGACCATAAGGCCATAAAAGTAGAAATCAATAGCAGAAAAACGAGGGAAAATAAATCAAATACTTGGAAACTGAACAATACCCTGCTGAAAAAAGACTGGGTTGTAGAAGGCATTAAGGATGGAATAAAGAAATTCATAGAATGCAACAAGACTTCCTATCAAAACCTCTGGGACACAGCAAAAGCAGAACTCACAGGTCAATTTATTTCAATAAATCCATACATGCTTAAAGAAGAATGAGCCACAATCAGAGAACTGTCCCTACAACTTGAACAAAGAGAAAGACAGTAACAAAAGAATCCATCAGTCACCAGAAGAAAACAAATGATGAAAATTAGAGCAGAATTAAATGAATTAGAGAACAGAAAAACAATCGAAAGAATTAACAAAACCAAAGGCTGATTCTTTCAAAAAATTAACAAAATTGATAAGCCGTTGGTCAGACTGACTAAAGAAATACAGGAAACTAATAACCTGAATAAGAAATGAGATGGGCCATATCACAACAGATCCAACTGAAATTAAAAGAATCGTGTCAGATTACTATGGAAAATTCTACTCTAACAAATTTGGAAACCTAGAAGAAAGGGATGGATTCCTGGAAACACACTACCTACCAAAACTAACAGAAGTAGAACAACTAAATAGACTCATAACAAAAAAAAAGAGATTGAAAAGGTAATCAAAAACTCCCAACAACAAAAAAAAAGCCCTGGCCCAGATGGCTTCACTGCAGAGTTCTACCAAACTTTCAGAGAAGAGTTAACACCACTACTACTAAAGGTATTGTAAAGCATAGAAAAGGATGGAATATTACCTAACTCATTCTATGAAGCCACCATATCCCTGATACCAAAACCAGGTAAAAAATCACAAAAAAAAAAACAAAATTACAGGCCTATATCCCTCATGAACTTAGATGCAAAAATCCTCAACAAAATTCTAGCCAATAGAATTCAACAACATATCAAAAAAATAATCCACCATGAACAAGAGGAATTTATACGAGGTATTTTTTTTTATTATGCAAGGATGGTTCAATATCAGAAAAGCAATTAATGTTATCCACCATATAAATAAAACAAAAGACAAAAACCACATGATCTTATCAATTGATACAGAAAAGGCATTTGACAAAGTTCAACACCCACTCCTGATAAAAACTCTCAGCAAAATAGGAATAGAAGCAAAATTCCTCAACGTAATAAAGGGCGTTTATACAAAGCCAACAGCCAACAACATCCTAAACGGAGAGATCCTGAAAGTATTTCCCTTGAGAACGGGAACCAGGCAAGGATGCCCTTTATCATTGCTCTTATTCAGTGTTGTGCTGGAGGTCCTAGCCAGAGCAATTAGGCTAGACACAGAAGCAAATGGCATCCAGTTCTGCAAGGAAGAAATAAAATTATCTCTATTTGCAAATGAAATGATTTTATACACAGAAAACCCTAAGGAATCCTCTAGAAAACTACTGAAACTAATAGAAGAGTTCAGCAGAGTATCAGGTTACAAGATAAACATACAAAAATCAGTTGCATTCCTCACCATCAACAAAAAGAACATCAAAGAGGAAATCACCAAATCAATACCATTCACAGTAACCTCTAAGAAGATAAAATACTTAGGAATAAATCTTACCAAAGATGTAAAAGAACTATACAAAGAAATCTACAAGGTACTACTGCAAGAAACCAAAAGGGACCTACATAAGTGGAAAAACATACCTTGCTCACGGATAGGAAGACTTAACAGAGTAAAAATGTCTATTCTACCAAAAGCCGTCTCTATATACAATGCACTTCTGATCCAAATTCCTATGACATATTTTAATGTGATGGAGAAACAAATTACCAACTTCACATGGAAGGGAAAGATGCCCCAGATAAGTAAAGCATTACTGAAAAAGTAAAACGAAGTGGGAGGCCTCACTTTACCTGATTTTAGAACCTATTATACAGTCACAGTAGTCAAAACAGCCTGGCATGGGTGCAACAACAGACACCTAGACCAATGGAACAGAATTGAGAACCCAGATATGAATCCATCCACATATGAGCAGCTGATATTTGACAAAGGCCCACTGTCAGTTAACTGGAGAAAAGATAGTCTTTTTAACAAATGGTGCTGGCATAACTGGATATCCATTTGCAAAAAAATTAAACAGGACCCATACCTCACACCATGCACAAAAACTAACTCCAAGTGGATCAAAGGCCTAAACATAAAGTCTAAAACGATAAAGACCATGGAATAAAAAGTAGGGACAATGTTAAGAGCCCTAATACAAGGCATAAACAGAATACAAAACATTACTAAAAATGCCAAAGAGAAACCAGATAACTGGGAGCTCCTAAAAATCAAACACCTATGCTCATCCAAAGACTTCACCAAAAGAGTAAAAAGACCACCTACAGATTGGGAAAAAATTTTCAGTTACAACATCTCCGACCAGCTCCTGATCTCTAAAATCTACATGATTCTGCTAAAACTCAACCACAAAAAGACAAACAACCCAAATAAAAATTGGGCAAAGGATGTGAACAGGCACTTCACTAAAGAAGACGTTCAGGCAGCTAACAGATGCGTGAGGAAATGCTCTCAATCATTAGACATTAGAGAAATGGAAATCAAAACTACGACAAGATTTCATCTCACTCCAACAAGGCTGGCATTAATCCAAAAAAACACAAAATAATAAATGTTGGAGAGGTTGTGGAGAGATTGGAACACTTATACACTGCTGGTGGGAATGTAAAATGGTACAACCACTTTGGAAATTGATTTGGCATTTCCTTTAACAGCTAGAAATAGAACTACCATACGATCCAGCAATCCCACTCTTTGGAATATATCCTAGAGAAATAAGAGCCTTTACACGACTAGATATATGCACACCCATATTCATTGCAGTTATTGTTTACAATAGCAAAAAGATAGAAGCAACCAAGTTGCCCATCAATGGATGAATGGATAAATAAATTATGGTATATTCACACAATGGAATAGTATGCAGCAATGAAGAACAACGAAGAATCCGTGAAGCATTTCATAACATGGAGGGATCTGGAAGGCATCATGCTGAGTGAAATTAGTCAGTTGCAAAAGAACGAATATTGTATAAGACCACTATTATAAGAACTTGTGAAATAGTTTAAACTGAGAACACATTTTTTGTGGTTATGAGAGGGGTGGGAGGGAGGGTGGGAGAGGAGTATTTACTAATTAGATAGTAGATGAGAACCACTTTAGGTGAAGGGAAAGACAACAAGACAACACTCAATACAGGGGACATCAGCACAACTGGACTAAACCAAAAACAAAGGAGTTTCCTGAATAAACTGAATGCTTCGAAGGCCAGTGTAGCAGGGGTATGGGTCTGGGGACCATGGTTTCAGGGGACGTCTAAGTTGATCGACAAAATAAAATCTATTAAGAAAACATTCTGCATCCCACTTTGAAGTGTGGCATCTGGGGCCTTAAACGCTAGCAAGCAGCCATCTAAGATGCATCAATGAGTCTCGACCCACCTGGATCAAAGGAGAATGAGGAACACCAAGGACACAAGGTAATTACGAGCCCAAGAGACAGAAAGGCTACATGAACCAGAGACTACATCATCCTGAGACCAGAAGAACTAGATGGTGCCTGGCCACAACCAATGACTGCCCTGACAGGGACCACAACAGAGAACCCCTGAGGGAGCAGGAGAATAGTGGGACGCAGACCTCAAATTCTCATAAAAAGACCATACTTAATGGTCTGACTGAGACTAGAAGGGCCCCGGCAGTCATGTTCCCCAAACCTTTTGTAGGCCCAGGACAGGAACCATTCCCGAAGCCAACTTGTCAGACATGGATTGGACTGGACAATGGGTTGGAGATGGATGCTGATGAGGAGTGAGCTATTTGCATCAGGTGGGCACTTGAGACTATGTTGGCATCTCCTGTCTGGAGGGGAGATGGGGTTAGAAGTTGGCAAAATGGTCACAAAAGGAGAGACTGGAAGGAGGGAGCAGGCTGTCTCATTAGGCGGAGAGTAATTGGGAGTATGTAGTAAAGTGCACATAAGTTTATATGTGAGAGACTGATTTGATTTGTAAACTTTCACTTAAAGCGCAATAAAAATTATTTTTAAAAAAATGGATCAAAGACCTAAATATAAAATCTAAAATGATAATAATCATGGATGGAAGAGAGACAGTACTGATAGCCCTAATACATGGCATAAACAGTATACAAAACATTACTGACAATACACAAACACTAGAAGAGAAACTAGGTAGCTGGGAGCTTCTAAAAATCAAACACCTATGCTCATCTAAAGACTTCACCAAAAGAGTAAACAGGTTACCCCCAGACTGGGAAAAACTTTTTGTTATGACATTTCCGAACAGCATCTGATCTCTGAAACATACATGATACTCCAAAAACTCAACTACAAAAAGACAAATAACCCAATTAAAAAATGGGCAAAGGATATGAACAGGCACTTCACTGAAGAAGACATTCAGGTACCTAACAGATACGTGAGGAAATGTTCACGATAATTAGCCATTAGAGAAATGCAAATCAAAACTATAATGAGATTCTATCTCACTCCAACAAGGCTGGCATTAATCCAAAAAACACAAAATAATAAATGTTGGAGAGGTTGTGGAGAGACTGGAACACTTCTACATTGCTAGTGGGAATGTAAAATGGCACAAACACTTTGCAAATCCATTTGGTGCTTCCTTAAAAACCTAGAAATAGAACTATCATATGATCTAGCAATCCTACTCCTCAGAACACTTCCTAGAGAAATAAGAGCCTTTACATGACTAGATATATGCACACCCATATTCATTGCAGTTATTGTTTACAATAGCAAAAAGATAGAAGCAACCAAGTTGCCCATCAATGGATGAATGGATAAATAAATTATGGTATATTCGCACAATGGAATAGTGTGCATCAATGAAGAATCCGCGAAGCATTTCATAACATGGAGGGATCTGGAAGACATTATGCTGAGTGAAATTAGTCAGCTGCAAAAGGACAAATATTGTATGAGACCACTATTATAAGAACTCGAAAAACAGCTTAAACAGAGATGAAAATATTCTTTGATCATCATGATAGTGGGCAAGGAGGGAGGGAGGGGGTTTTCACTAATTACATAGTAGATAAGAACTATGTTAGTTGAAGGGAAAGACAGCACACAATACAGGGGAGACCAGCACAACTGGACTAAACCAAAAGCAAAGAAGTTTCCCGAATAAACTGAATGCTTCAAAGGCCAGTGTAGTGTGTATATGGAGGGGTGTTGGGGACCATGGTTTCAGGGCACATTTAAGTCAATTTGCATAATAAATTCTACTAAGAAAACATTCTGCATCCCACTTTGGAGAGTGGCGTCTGGGGTCTTAAACGCTAGCAAGCAGCCATCTAAGATGCATCAATTGATCTCAACCCACCTGGAGCAAAGGAGAATGAAGAACACCAAAGACACAAGGTAATTACGAGCCCAAGAGACAGAAAGGGCCACGTAAACCAGAGACTACATCAGCCTTAGACCAGAAGAACTAGATGGTGTCCGGCTACAACTGATGACTGCCCTGACAGGGAACACAAAAGAAAACCCCTGAGGGAGCAGGAGAGCGGTGGGATGCAGACCTCAAATTCTCATAAAAGGACCATACTTAATGGTCTGGCTGAGACTAGAAGGACCCTGGAGGTCATGATCCCCAGACCTACTGTTAGCCCAAGACAGGAACCATTCCCAAAGCCAACTCTTCAGGTAGGGATTGGACTGGACTATGGGATAGACAATGATACTGGTGAAGAATGAGCTTCTAGGATGAAGTAGACCCATGAGACTATGTGGGCAGCTCCTGTCTGAAGGGGAGTTGAGTAGGCAGAGGGGGTCAGAAGTTGGCTTAATGGACACAAAAATAGAGAGTGGAGGAAAGAAGTGTACTGTCTCAGAGCAACTAGGAGGGTATAGCAAAGTGTATATAAATTTTTATATGAGAGACCGACTTGATTTGTAAACTTTCACTTGTAGCACAATAAAAATTAAAAAAAAAAAAAGGAGCATAGATGGCACACAACATCAGGTGTTCAGGAGAAGTTTAAAGTAAGAGTATAGACAGAGACAAGAATCCAAGGAAAAAAAGAAGAAAGAAAAAACAAAAATCCCCTAAAGGAGCACACCAGAATTGGGTGTCCAGCTAAACAGCACTGCACAGCCTGTCAAGAAGGAGCAGAGATGGCAGATGGCATCAGGTATTTAGGTGAAGGATGAGGAAGGAAGGTAGAGACAGACAAGAAACCAAGAAAAAAAGAAGAAAGAAAAGAAGAAAATGACTGAGAGAGCCCACTGAAAGCGAGTCCCCAACTGAGCGATTCTGCACAGCCCATCAAGAAGTGGAGATGGCATGTGGCACCAGGTGTTCAGGGTAAGGAAGGAAGATAGAAATAAGAAACCAAGAAAAGAAAAAAAAAATACCCCAAGGGAGCCCACTGGTATGGTGGCAAGGACTAGGGAAGTGGTTTACAACCCGAGCTGCACTGCACAGCCCTTCTAGAAGAAGCAGAGATGGCACACAGTGCCAGGTATTCAGGAAACAGGAAAGAAGGAAACTAGAGAGAGAGAAGAAGCTGAGAAACAAAAGCAAAAAAAAAAAAAAAAAAATCCCCAGGGAGCCCACCTTCATGTCACCGTGGACCGGAGAAGTGGTTCCCCAACCCTGAATGGTGCTTAACAGCCTGTCAAGAAGGAGCTGAAATGGCACACGGAGCCAGGTGAGAGGAAAGGAAGAAACCAAAAGAAGCTGAAAAAAGCATCAATAGCAACAACAAAAAAAATGTCACTGAAGGAGCCGGCCAGTATGGGTAGGGTGAATCCAAGGAGCAAGGAGGTGGTGCCTTCCTGGCTGAGTGTCTGCATCCCGCTGGGAAGTGGCAGAAGGAGAGCAGGAGGAAGAAGGTTAGGGGAAGGGAAAGTGTGTATCCCTTGTTATCAGGTGCTCTGTCTCTTGCTGGGAGCTTCATGAAGCTGCCTTCCCCTACAATCTGTCCACTCTTCCCAGTGGCTGAGGAGTCCAAGATGGCAAATCCATGCCACGTTAGCTGATAGCGGACCTCCACTCTATCTCTCCTCACTATCTGTTCTGTTAGTTCTTTGTTCCATTCAGTGCTTGGTTGAGTTCTTTATCCCTTCATTTGAAGCTTAGGGTTCCAGGATTGATGTTTGTTTCTGTTTTACTTAGTTTTTCAGGTCTTCGTTGTGGAGCGACAATGTGATGCTTCTGTCTACAGCACCATGTTGGCTCTGCCCCATCATTTGATTTCTTGACTCTGCTTCCATGTGTGTTGATTGTGAATCCAAGTAAAATGAAACATTTGAATACCCATTTCAATTGCCATCCAGTGGATTCTGACTCATAGCGACTCTATAGGACAGAGTAGAACTGCTCAATAGGGTTTCCGAGGAGCAGTTGGTGGATTGAAACTGCCAGCTTTTTGGTTAGCAGTCAAGCTCTTAACCACTGCACCACCAGGGCTCCTTAACATTTGAATAGGCAGCCTTAAACTGTTGCCAACATGATGAGTGTGAAATAGAATCTCACTGTGGTTTCAATTTACATTTCATAATTAATAAAGAAGTTGAATATCTTTACATATTTTTATTAGTTTAGTTTTCCTCTTTTCTGAAGTGCTTTGTAAAGATTTGTTTTATTATTATTATTTTCCTAAATGAGAGTTTTGTTTGTTTGTTTTCATTGATTTAGGAGCTCTTTAAATATTCTAGATTGATGCTAATACTTTGCCAGTTAATATTAATTAAAAATATTTCTTACAATTTATGGCTTGCTTTATCACTTTCTTTTCAGTATATTTTTATGGACAAACCAGAAAAACCAGTTGCAGTCTAGTCAATTCTCACTCATGACAACCCCATATGTGTCAGAGTAGAATTGTGCTCCACAGGGTTTTCAATGGTTGATATTTTAGAAGTAGATTAACAGGTCTTTCTTCTGAGATTTCCTCTGGGTGGAGTCAAGCCTCCAACCTTCCACTTAGTAGCCAAGAATGTTAGCCATTTCTACCACCCATGGACTCCTATAAAAAAGTTCTTAACTATACTGTAATCAAACTTATCAACTTTTCCCTTAAGATTTGTACATTTTGTGCCTTGTGTGTGAAATTCCTACATCAAAGTAATAAGAATAGCTTCCTATGTTGTCTTCTATGATTTTACTTTTAACTTTAAAAACAAAAGTGTTTATTGCCCATGATTCTGTGGGTCTGGACTTTGAGTATGGCTCAGAGGTGATGATGTGTCACTACTCCATGTGGTGTTGTCTGGTTCACTCATGCAGCTGCACTCAGCTGGATGGTGGCTGGGCTAGGCTGGAAGGTCCAAGGTAGTCTCACTCATACGCCTGGGACCATGGGCTGCCTATGGACGGGGGTGACTCAGTTCTTCATAGGTCCTTTCTGTAGTTGGGATTTCCTCCTTCAGAGAGGTGGTCTCCCTTATCTTTCATTTTTATATCATCAATCACCTTGAAATGATATTTGTGTGTCATATAAGGTAGGGTGTTAATATATTGTCCAAACAACCTTACTGAATTTTAAAAATTATGTTTACACCTTTACAAATTTTCTGAGCAAGAGTAACTAAAAACAATTTTGATAAGTTAAATGATAACACAAGAAAACAATGAGCTAAATCTATAAGGTGGGATATTATATAAAACAACAGGCTTGATATTTTCAAAAAGTCAATGTCATCAAAATAAAAATGAGAGTGTGAAAATGTTCTGTATATATTTTTTAAAATCTTAAATGCATGACAAACAAATATAATGTGTGATCTTTGACTGGATTCTGGCCCAAATAAACTATTGGACATTTTGACAAGGGGACCATGGCAGCTGGGCAAATGCTTGCAGAATAGTAGCAAGATTCTAAGCCTTTTTTTTTTATATACTGTCCTGAGCACCACCCCCAACTCCACTTGGCAACCACATTTCCAGGTTGGGGTCTTAGCCCTGGTTTTGGAGTGAGCAGCGCACCCTTTAGTAACAAGGTATGGCGCTTGCCTGCTTGAGTCTGTCAAATGACTACCTAGAGGACAAAAGCAAAGTGCTTGTCTCTGTTTCATCCATCTTAGTTGTTGCTCAGGAAGGAGGAATGGCAGGCAGAGCCTGAGGCACTCACTGTAAGGTGAACTGAGGAACCTATAGCTGCCTGGGAAAAAGGAGGGCAATTGAAACTCCAGAATCAAAAGCCCAGGGAGAAATTTTTCTTGGTAAATTACGTATAATTAGCAGATCCTCACCCATGCCCAGGGCAAAACACATGCCCAGAATGTCCTGAGATCATCCTGAGTTTTCTCCTTGCGTAGATCTTCTAGCTCAATATAAGCCTGCTTAAGAATTTCTCTAGCATAAAGCCATTCTGCAAAGACTTCAAGAGGTATCTTCTCCTCCAATATTTTTTCTTTCATTTGTTTCTGCAAAAATAGTTTGAAAAAGGCACTTATATAACAAACTATCACAGTTTTCAACAATATACAAATAGAGGAAAAGAGAAAAAAAGAAAAACACTTAGCAAACCCTGAGGAGAAGGAGAGCTGGAGTGCTAGAACTACTGCATTACATTATTCACATGTCTTGTTTTCAACAACAACAACAACAACAAATTGAAAACATACAGAAAACAGAGAAGAATGGCCCATTCAAAGGAACAAAATAAATCAACAGAAATCATTCTTGAGGAAGACCAGACATTGGACCTACTAAATACCAATTTTTAAAACAACTGCTTTAAATATACTCAAAGTACTAAAGGAAAACATAGACAAACAACTAAAGGAAATCAAGAAAACGATGTTTTAACAAAATGAGACTATTAACAAAGATGTAGAAATTATAAAAATAAATTCTTGACCTGTGAAGCACAAAAACGGAAATAAAAAATTTACCGAAGACCACAACAGAACAAAGGAAAAAAGCCACACGATCAACTCTAAGGATACAAAAAAAGCATTTGATAAAATCTAAGAGCCTTTCTTGATGAAAACCATAAAGGAGATTGAAATAGAAGAGAAATCCCTCAATATGATTGAGGGTGTATATGAAAAGCCAACAGTATATTTAAAGACAGAGCTTTCTCCTTGAAGTCAGGAACAAGGCAAAAGTGCCTGTACTCACTACTTCTGTTCAATATTGTATCAGAGGTCCTAGCCAGAACAATAAGGCAAGAAAAATAAATAAAAAGTATACAGATTGGAAAAGAAGTAAAATTATCTCTATCCACACGTGATATGATCCTATATGTAGAAAATCCCAAAGAGTCCACAAGGAAACTTCTAGAGCTAATAGAGGAATTTAGCAAAGTTACAGGGTACAAGGCCAACAAACAAACATAAGCTGGGTTTCTATATACCAGGAATGAGAAATCTGAAAGAGAAGTTAGGGAAACAATTCAATTTAAAGTGACATCTGAGAAAATAAAATACCTAGGAATAAATCTGACCAGGGTCATGAAGGAATTATATGATGAAAATTATAAAACACTGCTGAAAGGGATTATAGAAGACTTAAATCAATGGAAAGATGTTACATATTCATGAGTTGGAAAACTTAATATTGTTAAAATGTCAGTACTACCCAAAGTTATCCATCGATTTAAAACAATGCAATCAAAATTTCAACAGTCTTCTTTACAGAAATGGAAAAACCAATCCTCAACTTTGTATGGAATGGCAAGAAGCTCTGAATAGCTCAAGCTATGTTGAAAGAGAAGAACGAAGTAGGAGGACTCACACTTCCTGATTTTAGAACATATTATACAGCTACAGTAATGAAAACAGCCTGATTCTGATATAACAATAGACACATAGACCAATGGAATAGAACTGAAAGTCAAGAAATAAAACTCACATATCTATGCTCAACTGATTTTTGACAAGGTTGCTAAGTCCATTTAGTGGGAAAAAAAGAGATTCTTCAATAAACGGTGTTGGGAAAGCTGGATTTCTACATGCAGAAAAATGAAACAGTATCCATGCTTCACACCATACACAGAAGCAAATTCTAAATGGGTTAAGGACCTAAATGTGCACTCTAAAACCATAAAAATCTTAGACGAAATTACAGGGGCAATGCTGTTGAGTCTAGCTTTTAACGGTGGAGTATCTAATTTTTTTTTTTCTAATGTAATAACACAAGCACAAACAGCACGAGGCAAAATAAATAAATGGAACCTCATGAAAATTAAAAGCTTCTCTTCATCAGAAGACTTTAACAAAAAAGTGAAAAAATAAGCTACCAACTGAGAAAATATCTTTGGAATCCATATCTCCAATAAGAATCCAATAACCAAAATATATAAAACTTTGATGACTTAACACCAAAAAGACAAATAACTCAATCATAAAACTGGCAAAGGACCTGAATAAACATTTCACAAAAGAGGATGTTCTAATGGCTATCAACCACATGAAGAGATGCTCAATGTAATTAGCCATCAGAGAGATGCCAATCAAAACCACAATGAGGTACAATTTCATTCCCACTGTGATGGCTAATATAAAAAAAAGAAAAGAAAATAACAAATGTTGTGGGGAAATTGAAACACTTATCCATTGCTGGTGGGAATGCAAAATGGTAAATCATTATGGAAAACACTGTGACGATTCCTCAAAAAACTCAGAACTACCACATGACTCAGCAATTCCACTTCTAGGTATATGCGCAAAAGACTCGAAAGCAGAGATTCAAAGACTTGTACACCAGTGTTCACTGCAGCACTATTTACAATAGGCAAAAGGTGAAAACAACCTAAATGCCTATCAACAAATGAATGGATAAACAAAATGTGGTACATACATACAATGGAATACTACTCAGCCAATAGAAGAAATGAAGTCTTGATACCTGCTACAAAATGGATGGAGCTTGAAAACATTATGATAAGTGAAATAAGCCAATCGCAAAAGAACAAATATTGTATGACCTCACTTATGTAAGAAAACCGTGTTGGCACAGTAGTTAAGAATTTCTGAGAGTTTTGAAAATACCTTAGTATGAAAACAAAATAGAACCCTGAATAAATATGTGGTCGAGAGGATAAAACAACTAGACGCTCCCACCTCAGTCATTTAACCCCAACGAAGGGAAAATCTTGATAAAACATTTGTAGATACTCTAAACAGAAAGGATGTTGGAGCAGAGGTAGAGGGTTGCCTAGGTTTGGCTAAGAAAGGAGAGAAAAGATGTAAAAGGTGAAATGGTTAATCAATGAGGTGCCCAGAAGGAACACTCAAGGAAAAGTTTCCTTAAAGATTCAAGAAGCTCTTTGATTGGCTTATAGAGACACCCATTGCTATTCAGTTGATTTTCGATCCATGGGGGCCCCAGGTGTTACAGAGTAGGGCTGCTCCATATGGTCTTTTTTTTTTTTTTTTTGGCTGTAATCTTCATGGAAGCAGATTGCCAAGGCTTTCTACTGAGGAACATCTGGGTGGGCTCAAACCATCAACTTTTAGATTATTAGCAGCCAGTCACAAACCATTTGCACAACCTAGTCTCCTTACAGAGATAAATAAGTGCTTATATAAGTTGAAATTCATAAAATTTCTCAGAAAATAAAAGAAATGAGCTAATACTTATAAAAATTACTTATAGTATGCTTAAAAAAATAAAAAAGAAAATTTAGCTCAAATATTTTAAGAATCTAAATTCCCATACTTTAGGTAAAATTTTGCAAATGAAACTACAATTTTTGTTTAATAAAAACCAGTTATGTCTTATCTATGGGGCAGTTCTACTCTGTCCTATAGGATTGCTATGAGTCGGAATCGGCTCGACGGCACTGGGTGTTCTTAATTTATTAAAGTAAAATGCAAGTTTACATTTTTATGCTACTTGGGTATGTTCTTCCTAAATTTATACAGGATTACAGATCAAATAAGCTACTATTCTAATTAATGTTTGAAGCTTTAGAAATGTAAATTTGTGTTTAACCCAATAGATGCATTACTCTGAAATTTTTATTTCAACAGTAATTATGTTTTGTAGTATATTGGCTAGAAGATTAATTCCTAATATCTTTAGGACTGATATTAAATTGAGTTAATTACTGGGTATTCATGGATGCCTAGATGACTTCTAAGCAAGGTAGATTACCAACACACTGATTACTAAGCATAGTTTTAAATTTATATACTTTTGATTCTTATTTTTATATGCTACTGAGGAGCTATATCTCTGGGTCTATTGGGAGAATTTGTATGAGTAATGGCTGCATCTATAAAAAGTTGTGTTATGTGTATTCATGAGCTCTGCTTATCTAAAATGCTGGCATGTGACCATTGACAATAATTCATCCCCCCAGTTTTCTTTGCGAAATAGAAGTTATCTTGTTTAAAAGTGAAATGCCTTAAAGTGAAATAACTGGTTGTTCCAGAGAGGAAAAGAATGATGAAGGAGAAAACATGGATATAGAAAGCAATAGAAAGTATGCAGAAAAAGAATTTTTATTTTTCTAGATTAAAGTAGGTGCAAGTAATGAGTCTGAAAAGCTATGAAATGTATTAAAATCTTAGCAAAGTTTGCTCAGTTTTGATGGAATTGTCTCCTTGGTTTACTGCTTATTGCCTTACCTAAAATACAAAAGGTTATTTTTACTTTCTTAGCGTCCTAGACAGCAAAGATTCTTTTTACCAGGATAATTTTGTGTGCTTTTTGTCAGCTGTATTATGCTCTTGATTATTAAAGAAACAAAAATTCCTCACTTATGAAAGAGCACAGTTCTCTATGTTTATTTTTAAATTTTTATTTCTAATTTCAACTGAGTAACCAACTGTTGTTTCTCAGGCAGCCATGATCCCATCTTAAGTGTTCAAATCCGACAACTTTTAATTTTTTTCACCCTAAAATTGAATCCTGTAATGGATTGAATTGTGTCCCCCAAAAATATGTGTCAGCTTGGTTAGGCCATGTGTAGTTGTCCTCCATTTTGTGATTTTCCTGTGTGTTATAAATCATAATCTCTGCCTGTGGTTAAAAGGATTACTCAAGTCACCTCCCTGATCTAAAAGGGAGTTTCCCTAGGATGTGGCCTGCACCACCTTTTAACTCTCAAGACATAAAAGAAAAGGGGAGCAAGTGGAGAGCTGGAGACCTCATACCACCAAGAAAGCAGCACCAGGAGTAGTGCGAGTCCTTCAGACACGGGGCGCCTGTGCCTGAGAAGCTCCTACTCCAGGGGAAGTTTGAGGACAAGGAATCTTCCTCCAGAGCCAACAGAGAGAGAAAGCCTTCCCCTGGAGCTGACACCCTGAATTTGGACTTGTAACCTACTAGAAATTTCTCCTTGTTAAAGCCATCCACTTGTGGTATTTCTGTTATAGCAGCACTAGATGACTAAGACAAATCCTAAATGTAAAATGAAGTAAAATAACTTTCAAGATATCTTTTGTACCTAAATCTACCTTTGGGATTTCCCAGAAGACCCATGAAACATTTTCAAGACTGGTCCTTTCATTGTAAAAAGAGAGGTGCCAGAGATAATTAAGATTATTTTACACATTACTATTGAAGAGTTCCATGAAAAGAGCTGTCAAAGATGAGATGCTCAGCCTTCTCTAGGTTAAATTTGTGTAAGTAAAATGCTTGAATATTTCAGAAATCATATGCTATAGAGGAAGTAATTGGAGATTTGACAGTTCCCTTGCCGTCCATAACATGTTTCTATTTATCAGAGTCATTGCTTGAAGTTAGGCAAAAACAATATAGTTATCAGTCATGATTTATCATTTAAAAATCTTAACTTGATCACACTCTTCTTTCATTTGAATCTAGCATCTTCTAAGATTGTGCTTTTGTATTTAGGAGGCACATTTTTTTTTTTTAGACTTATCTACCAATTCTATTAAAATTAGGACCTACTCCAGACTTACTAAATTTCTGTGCTTGATATTCTTGATACGTTTTTGGTATATTTTTATTCAATGCTTGGCATATTACTGGTATGGTATGTATATTATGTCTCTGGTTAATTATACATATCTTGAGGTTTTCTCCTTGGTAAAACTACATTTTTATGAATGAGATGTAATGGTCATTAATGATCTATGAAAACATCCTTAGTCATTATGCTTATAGACATTTTGTCTAAAGCTTTAGACAAAATGTCCTTATTACAGTTGTTTTGCATGCTATAGAAACAATCATATTTCCTTGCCAGTTGCATTATTGCAACGAATTCTTATCAAATCTTTCATTTCTGAAAGCCATCAGTAATAAGTTAACCACAGTTCTTTTATGTCTCTGTCATCTACAAATACCATTTAACTCTGATACTTCCTTATAGCTTCTGCTACAGGTCAGATTTTTTTCTTTAACAAAAGACTATCTTAGAATCCCAAATGAGAGGACACTTTCAGTATTATTAGCAACTAGAACAGCAGTGAATCTCTTAATCAGGTGACCCATGGATTCATATCCCTCAACTAAAGAGACAGAACCAGACCAGACAAGAGAAAAGCAGTTGCCATAGAGTTGATTCTGACTCGTGGAAACCTTGTGTGTGTCAGAGAAGAACTGTGCTCCATGGGGTTTTCAATGGCTGATTTTTCAGAAGTAGATGGCATGCTTTTTTCCCGAGGTGCCTGTGTGTGGACTTGAATCTCCAACCTTTCGGTTAGCCACTGAATGCATTAGCCATTTGTACCATCCAGGGACCCTCAAAGAGACAGAAACCATCCTCAAATCACCGAAAGGCCGTACCTATTAGAAATCTCAAGCCAAGTCTTCTTTGGAGAGGAAAGCGTCCTGTGTTCAGATATAAATAGCTTCCACCAAAGATCCATGGAACAAGATCATAGTCTCTTTTTAATCTGCATTCCTTTTCTATACTAGCTATCTTCTTTTCTCTTGCTAGCTTAAGGGCACTTTTAACAATGTTACTTACAAGTCTTCTATTTTTATATTGTTTTTTGCACCTTAGTCATTAATTAACATGAGTTCAATAAACTCAAAACCAGGCCCCTTGCCATCAAGTCGATTCTGACTCATAGTGACTCTATAGGGCAGAGTAGAACTGCCCCATATGGTTTCCAAGCCTATAATCGTTACGGAAGTAGACTGCCACATCTTTGTCCCATGGAGCAGCTGGTGGGTTTGAACGGTTAACCTTTTGGTTAGCAGCTGAGTGCTTAATGACTGCACCACCAGGGCTATCACATGAGTCCAATACCTGTCTAGAATTCCCCCACTAACTGGCTAAAGCATACAACCAAACTGTGTATAAGGCATACACTCAGCTTCCTCTGGTTCTAGTTCCTTGAAATAAATAAGTTGGTTTCCTGGGTAACTGGGCTCAACCACTGGTTGACTTTTTACGCAGCAAACACCACAGCAGGCCAGGCAGAAATCTAAAATCCCCCATCATGTCATACCTTGAAAAGGAGCTCTCTGCCCCATCAAAAATATGCTTGGAGACTTTGTGTAAGAGCTAGTCTTTGTAACAGAAATTTCACTGACATAAAACTTGAAAAGAGATTAGGGAATAGGCGGTGTGTATTTGGAGGCTGTCTCACTTTCACAGGTCTTACAAGAAAGAAGAGCGGGGCATCAGGATTGGTGAAAGACTCTTTAACAACCTGTGTTACGCCGGTGACACAATCTTACTTGCTGAAAGTGGAGAGGACTTGAAGCACATACTGATAAAGATCAAAGACCATAGCCTTCAATATGGATTACACCTCAACATAAAGAAAACAAAAATTATTACAACTGGTCCAATAAGCAACATCATGATAACGGAGAAGAGATTGACGTTGTCAAGGATTTCATTTTACTTGGATCCACAATCAACACGCATAGAAGCAGCCGTCAAGAAATCAAAGGATGTACTGCTTTGGGCTGATCTGCTGCTAAAGGCCTCTTTAAAGTGTTGAAAAGCAAAGATGTCACCTTGAAGACTAAGGTGCCCCTTACCCAAGTGATGGTATTTTGAATCACTTCACGTGTGTGCAAAAGCTGGACAATGAATAAGGAAAGCCAAAGAAGAATTGATGTCTTTGAATTGTGGTGTTGATGAAGAATATTGAATATACCATGGAGTGCCAAAAGAACAAACAAATCTGTCTTGAAAGAAGTATAGCCAGAATGCTCCTTAGAAGCAAAGATGGCAAGACTACGTCTTACATATTTTGGACATGTTGTCAGGAGGGGTCAGTACCTGAAGAAGGACATCATGTTTGGTAAAGTACAGGATCAGTGGAAAAGAGGAAGACCCTCAATGAGATGGATTGACACAGTGGCTACAACAATGGGTTCAAGGATAACAACAATTGTGAGCATGGCACAGGACTCGGCAGGGTCACTATGAGTTGGAACCGCCTCAACAGCACCTAACAACAACAAGAAAGATATATTACTTTTCTTTTACTTTAGATCTACCTAGTGATCTTGATACTGCAAAATCACCATCTGATGCAAACTATTCTTTATGAATTGTGCCAAAACATGATAGCATTATTTGACAATCCTGCTCAGCTGCTAACCAAAAAGGTCAGCAGTTCAAATCCACCAGCTACTCATTGGAAACCTGATGGGGCAGTTCTACTCTGCCGTATAGAGTCACTATGAGTCAGAATCAACTCGATGGCAATGGGTTTTTGTTTCTGTTTTTGTTTTTTATAGGGGTAGTTTGGCCAAAAACTGATCATTGGATGCCCCCTCTCCCATGACTGGTGTTGAATATGTGTCACAAAACCTATTGGCTATTTTCCACAAGTTGACAGGAACTTGTCACCTTTGTAAACTAATGACTGCTTTCAGGATTGTCTCTGACATCACCTAGGTTCAACATGGATTTGTCCTCTAGGAAAAAAGAGATTAGTGAAAAAATTTAATTCAAAAAGGAGAGAACTGGGTCCTGACTTAAGAACTGGAACGCTAACTACCAGTTACCATTGAGTTGATTCGACTCATGGAGACCCCGTGTGGGTCAGAGTAGAACTGGGTTCCACAGAGCTTTCAATATCTTATTCTTCAATAGTAGATTACCAGGCCTTTCTTCCAAAGTGCCTCTGGATGGGGCTTGAACCTCCAACCTTTCAATTAGCACCCAACCACATTAACTGTTTGTATCACCCATGGACTCCAAACCCTAATGCTCTGGGAAAATTCTGGATTTTTTTTCCCTTCAACCCTTTTCATTTTACATTTTATGAGAGACCTGGAAAGTAGGACGAATCCCACATGTTATCGTTGAGATAATAGTAAATGGTTTAAGCAATGTCACTAAAGGCTATAAATTTCCTTGCCTAAGAGGTTCGTAAAATTGGACATTAATGGTTCTGAATGCAGCTGCATTAGATATAAAACTGGCCTGCTGAGGGGGAACATGTGTTGTTTTAGGGGATGAATGCTACACTTACATTTCTGCAGACCTCTCTAAGATCTTTAATATTAACAGAACAATCTGGGAAGCAAACAGAGAAATTAAGAAACCGAATAATTTGTCTAATAATCCCATCTGATTCTGCAGAGCCTTCAGGTTGGGTTGGGATCTATTCTCTTGGTTTACACTGGGTGTAGTTGACTCCTGGCTAAAAAAAAAAAAAAGTGAACTATAAATACTGATCTTAATCCTTCTCTGATTAGTTGTCTGTGTTGCAGTACTCAAATGTGTGATCTCTAGAGTTTTAAATGTTGCACATGTGTGCTATGCCAAGTAATCCAGCAAAGGGTCTTAGAACAGAAAGAACTGGAAAGCCTGATATTTAAATCAGATACCTTTTCTGACACCATCTCCCATCCCTATCTGGGGCAGACTCCAAGCTTTACACCCTCAATTTCCAATTATACGTAAATTGGTGTGATATTTTGATTCATACCTATGTCTTTCACTACATTAAACAGAACAGGAAAAAAAAAAAAAAAAAAAAACCTGTATTTCTCCCCAGCTTAACATTCCATCTCATGCATAGCAGGCATGCGATAAAATCTGATGAATGAATGAAACATTATTTTAAGTGCAGAGTATTTTTGGGTATCACATTTGATTAAAATCAGTGGCTCTTAGCTCTGACTGCACATTAGCTTCACCTGAGGAACATGAAACAATATTAATGCCAGAGTCCCTCACTGGCAAAAATGATTAAGTGCTCAATTATTAACTGAACAGTTGTTGGTTCAAGTCTGCCTAGAGGTACCTCATAAGGAAGGCCTTACAATCTGCTTTTGAAAGGTCACAGCCTAGAATACCCTATGGAAGGAAGTTTTACTCTGCACTACATGGGGTTGGCATGAGTCAGAATCAACTTGACAGCAACTGGTTTGATTTTTTTTGTTAGGAACTCATCCCAGACCAATAATTAAAATCCTGGAGTTAAACCATGGCATTAATTTTGTTTTGTTTTGTTTTGTTTTTTAAGTTACCAGATGATTCTAATGAGAAGTCAAGATTAAAAACTCCATTAGAGTATAGCTAAAATTCACTTTAAAAAGGGAAGAGAGGGGTCTAATTATTCATGAAGTTATTCACCTCATTCAATCACCACAGGTCACAGGACTTTCCTCAGCCAGTCTTCTCAGAAGTCAGGCTATTAGCCACAGGAAAATCTGGGAAAGAAAATAAGTGTACACCTAGGGAAATAATCACCAATAGAGAAACAGATTCAACTTCATGTCTTACAATGATTGGGTAAGTAGTATCTTCTCTTTATATTAATATAGACAAGTAGTTTTTTTTTTTAATGTTTTTTAAATAAGTGTAAGTATATATTAGACAAATTGGCTGTTTTGAAAAATAAAATTAGTTACAACATACCATACACAAAAAATAATTTCCAGATGGATTAAATAAGTAAAAACTTAAAAGAAAATCAAGTACCAGAAAAAAAAAAAAAACAGAAAAATATTTTTATAATCTTGGAATAAAAGAGATCTTTCATATAGTAATTAAGAGAACATTCTGGAGTCAGAGTGCAGGGGTTTGAATTATAATCTGTGACCCCTAGCAAGTTATTTAAACTCTCAATGCCTCAGTTCTATAAAACAAGAATAAAAATAATGCCTAACTGATTTTTTTTTTGATAGGGTCATTAGTAGTCTGTTAGTTTGTCGTACTGTGGTGGCTTGTATGTTGCTGTGATGCTGGAAGCTATGCCACTGGCATTTCAAATACCAGCAGGGTCATCCGTGGTGGACAGGTTTCACAGAGCTTCCAGACTAAGACAGGCTAGGAAGAAGGACCTGGCAATCTACATCTAAAAAATTGGCCAGTGAAAACCTTATGAATAGCAATGGAACATTGTCTGATATAGTGCTGGAAGATGAGCCCCTCAGGATGGAAGGCACTCGAAATAAAACTGGGTAAGAGCTGCCTCCTCAAAGTAGAGTCCACCTTTATGACATGGTTGGAGTCAAGCTTTCAATACTTTCATTTGCTGATGCGGCATGACTCAAAATGAGAAGAAACAGTTGCAAACACCCATTAATAATTAGAAAGTGGAATGTACAAAGTATGAATCTAGGAAAATTGTAAATTGTCAAAAATGAAATGGAATCCTAAGCATTAGTGAGCTGAAATGGACTAGTACTGGCTATTTTGAATCAGACAATTATGTAGCCTATTTTTTTACTATGCCGGGAATGACAACTTGAAGAGGAATGACATTGCATTCACCATCAAAAAGAAAAAAAAAAAAAATTTCAAGATCTGTCCTGAAGTACGCCACTGTCAGTGATAGAACAATATCCATATGCCAACAAAGGAACACTAGTTAATATCACAGATTTTTACCAACTTCTGCAGTCTGAAATTGATCAAACATGCAATCAGTATGCATTGATAATTATTGGTGATTGGAATGTGAAAGTTGGAAACAAAGAAGAAGGATCAGTAGTTAGAATACATGGCCTTGGTGATAGAAATGACCCAGAAGATTGCATGATAGAATTTTGCAAGACCAACAACTTCTTCATTTGCAATATTTTCAACAACATAAACAGTGACTATACACATGGACCTCAATGGATGGAACACGCAGGAATCAAATAAGAAATTGGGGACTGCCAGAAATTCAAATCAGGTTCAGAAGAGGAAGTGGAGTGAGGGATATCATTGCTGATGTCAGATGGATCTTGGCTGAAAGTGGAGAATACCAGAAAGATGTTTACCTGTGTTTTATGGATTATGCAAAGGCATTTGACTGTGTGGATCATAACAAATTACAGATAACATCATGAAGGATAGGAATTCCAGAACACTTAATCGTGCTCATGAGGAACCTGTACATAGACCAAGAGGCAGTTTTTTAAACAGAATAAAGGGATACTGAGTGGTTTAAAATCAGGAAATGTGTGCTTCAGGATCGTATCCTTCCACCATATTATTCAAACTGTATACTGAGCAAATAATCCAGAAAGCTGGACTATATGAAGAGAAACATGGCAACAGGATTGGAGGAAGACTCATTAACAACCTGCAATATGCAGACGGTGCGACCTTGCTTGCCGAAAGTGAAGAGAACTTGAATCACTTACTGGTGAAGATCAGAAACCACAGCCTTC
The DNA here is from genome assembly GCF_024166365.1 of Elephas maximus indicus. Classification (NCBI taxonomy): domain Eukaryota; kingdom Metazoa; phylum Chordata; class Mammalia; order Proboscidea; family Elephantidae; genus Elephas; species Elephas maximus. The sequence continues at coordinate 48,661,255 of NC_064823.1, forward strand.
AGTATTGATTATTCTTCAACATAAAGAAATCAGAAATCCTCACAAGTGAACCAAAAAAAAAAAAAAAACCTAATAAACAGAGAAAACATTGAATTTGTCAAGGATTACATTTTACTTGGATCCGCAATCAACACCCATGGAACCAGCAGTCAAGAAATCAAACGATGTGTTGCATGGGGCAAATCTGCTGCAAAAGACTTTATTATACTATTGAAAGCAATGATGTCACTTTGAGGACTAAGATGCGCCTGATTCAAACCATGTTATTTTCAGTTACCTCATATGCACACAAAAGCTGGACAATGAATAATGAATAATGAAGACCGAAGAATTGATGCATTTGAATTATGGTGTTGGTGAAGAATATTGACTATGCCATGGATGGCCAGAAGAATGAACAGATCTGTCCAAGTACAGCCAGAATGCTCTTTAGAAGCAAGGATGGCAAGACTTTTTCTCCCGTTCTTCGGAAATGTTATCAGGAGAGACCAGTCCCTGGAGAAGGACAACGTATATGGTAGACGGTGAGTGAAAAACAGGAAGACTGTAAAGGAGATGGATTGATACAGTGGCTGTAACAAGGGCTCAAACAGAGCAATGATTGTGAGGATGGTACAGGACTGGGTAAATATTGACTACATTAAAATTTAAACCTTCAGTGTATTTAAAAAAAAAAAAAAGATATAAAAAAGCCAAAGAAAATCTTGTCCTGGGAAAAAATTGTTCAGACACATATTTTCATCTGGTTTTATAGAGATAATATCAATTAATACATAAATAAATAATTCGATCAAAAACCTACAAAGAATGACTGCATGAAAAGATTCATAGAAGAAAAAATACAGTCAATAAACAGTATTTTTAAATGCTCGGTTTTACTAATAATAAAAGAAATACAAAACAAGAGAGTTTTTCAATTCTCGGATTGGCAGAGATTAAAAAGAATAATAACTCTGTGTTTATAAGTGTGTGGGAAAACAGCACTTCTCATCTTTAGTGGGCAGCTTTGAGTATATCTAATACTTCACTTCCCCGGTTTGTCATACTGTGCATGCTTGCCTGTTGCTGCAATGCTGGAAGCTATGCCACTGGTATTCAAATACTTGCAGGGTCACCCATGAGAGACAGGTTTCAGCTGAGCTTCCAGACTAAGACAGACTAGGAAGGAACTAGAAGTCTACTTTTGAAGAGAATTAGCCAGGGAAAACCTTATGAATAGCAGCAGAACGTAGTCTGATGTATTGCCTGAGATGAGGTCCCTAAGGTTAGAAGGCACTCAAAATATGACTGAGGAAGAGCTGCCTCTTCAAAGTAGCCAAACCCAAACCACTGCCGTCGAGTCGATCTTAATGATGTGGATGGAGTCAAGCTTTTGGGACCTTCATTTGCTGATATGGTACACATAAACGTTGATACTGTAGGCATTAGTGAGCTGAAATGGACTGGTATTGGCCAGTTTGAGTAGGACAGTCATATGGTCTACTATGCTGAGAATGACAACTTGAAGAGGAATGGCATTGCATTTATCATCAAAAGAACATTTCAAGATCTATTCTAAAGTACAATGCTGTCAGTAATAGGATAATATTCATATGCCTGCAAAGGAACACCAGTTAATATGACTGTTATTTAAATTCACACACCAACCACTGAGGCCAAAGACGAAGAAATTGAAGATTTTTACCAGCTTCTACAGTCTGAAATTGATCAAACATGCAATCAGGATGCATTGATAATTGCTGGTATTGGAATGAGAACGCTGGAAACAAAGAAGGATCGGTAGTTGAAAAATATGACTGTGGTGATGTTGTAAGATCACACAATAGAATTTTGCAAGACCTACAACTTCTTCATTGCAAATACCTTTTTTCACCAACATAAATGGTGACTATACACTTCAACCTCGTCAGATGGAATACACAGGAATCAAATCGACTACATCTGTGGAAAGAGACAGTGGACAAGCTCAATATCATCAGTCATGGGCTGCCTGCAAAACAGACCATCAGTTACTCATATGCAAGTTCAAGCTGAAGCTGAAGAAAATAAGAACAAGTCCACGAGAACCAAAGTACGACCTTAAATATATCCCATCTAAATTTAGAGACCACCTTAGGAATAGATCTGACACACTGAACACTAATGACTGAAGACAAGTTGTAAAATGACATCAAGGACATCATACATGAAGAAAGCAAGAGGTAATTAAAAAGACAGAAAAGAAAGAAAAGTCCAAAGTGGGTGCCAGAAGAGACTCTGAAACTTGCTCTTGGACATCGAGTAGCTGAAGAGACTGGAAGAAATGATGAAGTAAAAGAGCTGAACAGAAGATTTCAAAGGTCTGCTGGAGAAGACAAAGTATTATAATGAAATGTGCAAAGACCTTGAGTTAGAAAACCAAAAGGGAAGAACACCCTAGGCATTTCCCAAGCTGAAAGAACTGAAGAAAAAATTCAAGCCTCAAGTTGCAATATTGAAGGATTCTAAGGGGAAAATATTAAATGATTAAATGATACATGAAGCATCAAAAGAAGACAGAAGGAATACACGAGTCACTACACCAAAAAGAATTGCTCAATGTTCAACCATTTCAGGAGGTAGCATATGATCAGGAACTAATGGTACTGAAGGAAGAGATCCAAGCTGCACTGAAGGTATTGGCTAAAAACAAGGCTTCAGGAATTGATGGAATACCAATTGATATGTTTCAACAAATGGATGCAGGGCTGGAAGTGCTCACTCATCTATGCTAAGAAATTTGGAAGACATCTATCTGGCAAACCGACTAGAAGAGATCCATATTTATGCCTATTCCCAAGAAAAGTGATCCAACCAAATGTGGAAATTATCAAACAATATCATTAATATCACATGCAAATAATATTTTGTTGAAAATCATTCAAAAGCAGCTGCAACAGTATATCAACAGAGAACTACCGGGAATTCAAGCTGGGTTCAGATGTTGTGGAACTAGGGATATTGTTGCTGATGTCAAATGGATTCTGGCTGAAATCAGAGATTACCAGAAAGATGATGACCTGTGTTTTTTTTGACTAGCAAAGGCATTGGACTGTGTGGATCATAACAAATTATCGATAACATTGCAAAGAAGAGGAATTCCAGAACACTTAATCGTGCTCATGAGGAACCTGTCTATAGATCAAGAGGCGGTTGTTTGAACAGAACAGGGGGACATTGCGTGGTTTAAAGTCAGGAAAGGTGTGTGTCAAGGTTGTATCCTTTCACTATACTTATTCAATCTGTATGCTGAGCAAATAGTCTGAGAAGCTGGACTATATGAAGAAGAACAGCACATCAAGATTGGAGGAAGACTCATTAACAACCTGCAATATGCAGATTATACAACCTTGCTTGCTGAAAGTGAAGAGGAAGCACTTACTGAGGAAGATCAAAGATCACAGGCTTCAGTATGGATTACACCTCAACATAAAGAAAACAAAAATCCTCATAACTGGACCAAGAAGCAACATCATGATAAATGGAGAAAAGATTGAAGTTGTCAAGAATTTCATTTTACCTGGATCCACATTCAATACCCATGGAAGCAGCAATCGAAAAATCAAAAGACGCATTGCATTAGGCAAATTGGCTGCAAAAGGCCTCTTTAAACTGTTGAAAAACAAAGATGTCAGTTTGAAGACTAAGGTGCACCTGCCACAAGCTGTGGTATTTTCAATTGCCTGCTAGGCATGTGAAAGCTGGACAAGGAATAAGTAAGACTGAAGAAAAACTGACGCCTTTAAATCATGGTGTTGGTGAAGAATACTGAATATTCCATGGACTGTCAAAAGAAAGAACAAATCTGTCTTTGAAGAAGTACAAGCAGAATGCTCCTTAGAAGCAAAGATGGTGAGACTATGTCTCACATACTTTGGACATGTTGTCAGGAGGGATCAGTCCCTGGAGAAGGACATCATGCTTGGCCAAGTAGAGGGTCAGCGAAAAAGAGGAAGACCCTCAATGAGATGGATTGACACAGTGGCTGCAACAATGGGCTTAAGCATGACTGTGAGGATGGCACAGGACAGGGTAGCATGATTGAGTAGTAGTGAGTAGAAACTGACTTGATGGCACCTAACAGCAATATTTCACTTGATATATTTTGAACTAGAGGTCTCTGCTCCCAAGTGCTTAATAATTATTATACGTCAAATTGACGAGACAATTAGGATGTAAAAAACTGCCATTATTTGCTATCGATCTGATTATTATATTTCCCTAAGCCATTAAAAACACTGAAGAAAATTTTAAGCCCAAAATATGTATTGTTTAAAACCTGGGCACAACTTAAAAACTGAATTCTAAAGCTGGACTTAATAAAGCTTGAACCCACCAAGCACAAAAAACTTGGGTTGACTTTCCACTGAGGCAGCTAAGGAAATTATCTCCATGATTACCCCACTTTACTTTAAAATTGACTGACATGCCTGATAAAACAGGATTTTTGAAAGATGTCTGTCTGGGTCAGGAGTTCACACTTCATTTTCCTTTTTGTCAATATTCAATATTCCACCACGTGTCTCATGGCACAAAGTCAATATGCTTTGCTGCTGTGAAAAATAATGTGATGGCAATAAAACCTCAAATAACTGGACAATTTACTAGTTGGACTGAAAGCCTTCAACAGCTTTGGCCTAACTTGTTAACCACTCTGCATATCAGATCTTGATTGTAAAAAAAGTAAATCATGTCACTCAGTTAAGAAAAGTCATTATAATTAAGCAATACATAGCTTCTTGAGAGTAGAAATTAACAGGTATATTCTAGAGTAGCTTCTCCAGTTTACCTGATCAAAACAACAACTTGGGAGCCTCATTTAAAAGCCTTTCATGAACAAATTATTTTATGTTTGTAATTTTTTTGGTGATGTAATTTTTTTTCACTAATGGAATGAATACATGCTGAATCACTGAGTGTTGGTAATCTTTTGTTACGTAATATGGTTTTTTTTTAATTAATATTATGTGGTACACATATATACCAGTGAACTCTGGAGTTGAGATAGGTGGAAGGAGGCAAGGAAAAAACTGTTTTTTCCTGTCAACTTCTTGTTGAGTGGAAGACATGGGGTCATATATAAAGGCACCCTGCACTGGCTGCACATAGTACAAACACCATACCTCCAAACCAATATGAGAATACACAAGGGGACACATTGAGTAATTCCAGCCTCCTGTAAAACTAAGGCCCCCAAAGGAAGTGATGCCTTGGGAACATTACCACTGCAATAAATTACCTCTTGCTGCAAAACAAGTGCTTACATCTCAGAAACCAGAAGATAGATACTTGAAGATTGCACGAAAGGTACACGTACTACGTCAAGGACGCTACAATGTGTGCTTACACAGTATCTCTCCTAAAAATAAGTTTTTCACATGAATATTACCTAAACTCAAAAACTGCACCTAGGCAGTAACACAAAGACAACCGTAGATATCCTTACAAGGCTTATCTTGCTGTTCAGAATTCCAAACGGCCAAAGAATGGCATTGGTACTTATTTGTACCTGTGTACCTGAAGTCCGTCAAGGATGGATGTTTACAGTGTATTTCTCTGGAAAATAACTTACTCACTTGAATATTGCCTAATGGCGAGAACCATACCCTCCCAATAACATGAAGGAAACAGTAAACGTACTTATAAGCTTCATCTCATTGCATAGCGGGAAAAAGAGACAAAAATCATTCACAGCCACTCCTCCCAGCTGTAGCACTCCTGCCATAACCTCTCAGCACAACAGCATAAAAAAAAAAAAAACATGGCAGGGATGAACTTCTGTCAGGTTTACAGTTACAGAAGTCTTTGCCCCAATGCCTGCATGTATTTAGAATGTTACAAAAGCATACATATAAACTCCAAAGGCAGAAAATGTGAGTGGTACTTATGCATACCAGTACACATGAAAGGATTTTAAAAAGAAAATTCTCATGGAAAATCTGATTCCCACAGGCTGGATTGGGCTCAGAATGCTATATGTTTAATAAGTGTCCCAGGTGATTTTATGGTCAGGGAAGTTTGGAACACACTTCTAGAGAATACTGTACATTTTCATGTTAGTTTCTCAAATTCCTCTGCCTTTTCATGTTGTTCACATTACTCTGGTCTACTAGGCTATACACTTAGGGCCTCTACTTTGGCTTATGCCTGTAGCACTTCACATTTGAAAGACTAAAATAACCTCTGAGCTAATAATCCTCTCTCTAGGTTCTCATGCAGATGCCAGACTAATCTTCCAAAAACACCACTGTAATTATGTTAACCCCTTGATAAATAAAATATTTTGAGAGTATAGCCACTAAAATTCAGGCTCTGGGGTAAACTTTCTGGGTTAGAATCTCACCTATACCATTTACATTTCAGTAAAGTAAATCTATTTAAATTGGTCTAATTCAAGCCAACTACATGTAGTTTTCTGAAAGAAACCGTGGAAGTTTATATAATCCATGTAAGTTTATATAAACCATGTAAGCTTATAAACCCATACAACCCCATTTATATGGGTTGTAATGTCAGAATCTGTTACAAAATGGTAGACTCTAAAGCACAGAGGATTTTTTTTTAATTTTATTAATTTTGTTGTTGAGGATATACACAGCAAAACATACACCAATTCAAGTTTCCACATGTACAATTTACCATTTCTATAAGGTTGGCAAGATACTTAACCTCTCAGAGTTCAGCTATCTTTACCTATAAAATGCAGATAGTAATGATGCATGCCCCGATAACTACAAAAAACAAAACAAAACAAAACAAAAAACCACCAAACCCATTGCTGTGGAGTCGATTCCAACTCATAGCTATCCTATTGGACAGAGTAGATCTGCTCCATAGGGTTTCGAAGGAGCAGCTAGTGAATTCAAACTTCCAGCTTTTGGTTAGCAGCCAAGCTCTTAACCACTGCACCACCAGGGCTCCCTGGGTCAAATAAACCAAAAAACAAACCCATTGTAGTCAAGTTGATTCCAACTTATTGTGACTCTATAGAACAGAGTAGAACTGCCCCATAGGGTTTCCAAGGAGCAGCTGGTGGAATGGAACTGCCAACCTTTTGGTTAGCAGGCAAGCTCTTAACCACTGCACCACCATGGCTCCTGGGCCATATACCAAACCAAAACCTATTGCCACTGAGTCAATTCTAACTCATAGCCACCCTATAGGACAGAGTAGAACTGCCCCCAAGAGTTTCTAAGGAGCTCTTGGTGGATTCGAACAGCAAAGCTTTTGGTTAGCAGCTGTAGCTCTTAACCACTATGTCACCAGAGTTTCCGTATAGTGCCATATAAAAACCAAAACCTGTTGCCATCGAGTCAATTCTGACTCATAGCGACCCTATAGGACAGAGTAGAACTGCCCCATAGAGTTTCCAAGGAGGACCTGGTGGATTCTAACTGCCCACCTTCTGGGTAGGAGCCGTTGCACTTAACCACTACACCACCAGAGTTTCCATAGTGCCATTTAGTGGGTACCAAATAAATACCTTTAAACTAATTGAGAAGATGTTATGAATATTTTAGATTCATAGGCCACTTTTTTTGTTTTGTTTTCACAACTGGACCAATGAGCAACATCATGAAAAATGGAGAAAGATTGAAGTTGTCAAGGATTCCACTTTACTTGGATCCACAATCAACAGCCATGGAAGCAGCAGTCAAGAAATCAAAAGACACATTGCATTAGGTAAATCTGCTGCAAAGGATCTCTTTAAAGTGTTGAAGCACAAAGATGTCACTTTGAAGACTAAGGTGCGCCTGACCCAAGCCATGGTATTTTTAATCGCATCATATGCATGTGAAAGCTGGACAATGAATAAGGAAGACCGAAGAAGAGTTGACGCCTTTGAACTGTGGTGTTGGTGAAGAATATTGCCAAAAGAATGAACAATTCTGTCTTAGAAGAAGTACAACCAAAATGCTCCTTAGAAGCAAGGATGGCGAAACTGCGACTTACATACTTTGGACATGTTGCCAGGAGGGATCAGTTCCTGGAGAAGGACATCATGCTTGGCAGGGTACAAGGTCAGTGGAAAAGAGGAAGACCCTCAACGAGGTGGATTGACGCAGTGGCTGCAACAATGAGCTCAAGCATAACAATGATTGTAAGGATGGCTCAGGACTGGGCAGAGCTTCATTCTGCTGTGCATGGGGTTGCTATAAGTTGGAACCGACTTGTCAGTACCTAACAACAACAACAACAGACCACTTTTGACCACTGAAATATCTGTTAACCTGTGTACTAGCTATACATTTCAAGAACAGTATGTAAAATTACATCCACATTCCTTTGATGACAATCAGTGGGTAATAATGCTAAATTTTCTGAAGGAAAAAAATCTGAGCAATTCAATATACGTCTGTGTTTTGCACCAAAATGTGTTACATACACTTTTTCACTTTTCTTTCCTCAGGCACAAAACAAATTAGTTAGGAATATTTTCTGACCTATAAAATTCTCCATCAACTGTATTCATGCCTATTTGTCATACTGACCCATGCTTTTTATTATTCTTTCTACCACAGGGTTTTTAACCTACAGAATTTTCCATGAAATATTAATGAAATTAAATTTTTTCAATTTAATATTAATAAAATAAGATTTAAGAATATATGCTACTAATGTTTCTTGTAGGGTCGATAACTCATTCCATTACATGTTAGACATGTCTCATTTTTTTTTTAACAATCTAATTCTTCTTTCAGAGGTTTTCTTTTTATGTCCCAGCCTCTGAGCAAGTACAGACTATAAATTCCAGAGTACTCCCTGCTACCTCCCTCTCATTGCCCCTTCTTTGTGTCTTCTTTTTCCAGCACCTACCCCCAAAATAAGGAGGAAAATTATTTTACTATGATCGTACTGATTCTGTGTTGTGGCCTTGACTCCAGGGTGTCCATTCACAGACCTTTTCTGGTTGTCTTAGTCAATCTAGTCTTAACAGTAAGAATTGTAAGAATTGTTGCCATTGGTTAGGAACACAGGACATTTCAGTAAAGTAAATCTCTTTAAATTGGTCTAAATCAAGCCAACTACATGTAGTTTTCCCAAAGAAACCATGTAAGCTTATATAATGCATTTATATGGGTTGTAATGTCAGAATCTGTTACAAAATGGTACACTCTAAAGCACAGAGGATTTTTTAAAAATGTTATTTTGTTGTTATTGAGAATATACACAGCAAAACATACACGAATTCAAGTTTCTACATGTACAATTTAGTGACATTGATTACACTCTTCGAGTTGTGCAATCATCTTCACCTTCTTTTTCTGAGTTGTCCCTTTCTCATTAACATAAGCTCACTGCCCCCAATCTTGCCATTTGGATCTCATATAGATGGTTCTTAAAAGAGCATAGTGCTCAAGGCAGAAGTTTTTACTAGTTAAGCTAAACTATTGCTTGGTTTTTGAGAAGACTTCAGGGGATATTTTTGGTTTAAGGTTTAAAAATTATCTCGGGGCATTTGTTTTAGGGGTTCATCCAGCCCCCATTGGCTCCAGAAAGTCTGCAGTCCATGAGAATTTGAAATTCTGTTCTGCATTTTCTCCCTTTGATCGGGATTCTTCCATAGAATCCTTGATCCAAATACCCAGTAGTGGTAACTGGGCACCATCTAGTTTTTCTGGCCTCATGGCAAAGGTGGCAATTAGCCTCCATGGAGACAATTAACCACACATTTCATGTCCTCCTCCTATTCCTGATGCTCCTTCTCCCTCTGTTGCTCCAGGAAAATATAGATCAATTGTTGTGCCTTGGAAAGGTGCTTGCAAGATTTTAAGAGACCCCAGGCATTATGCGAAGAACTAGGAGGTTGAACAGAAGCACTAAACATGTTATTAGGCTGATTAGGCCGTGACCCTAAACCTCCAAACCAAGGAACCAAATTCTATGAGGTGTTTGGTTGTACCTAAGCAGCCTCAGCAGCTGGTCTTTTTTTTTTTTTTTTTGGTCAGTGTTGTAAATGTATCACACAACTTTTGGCAGTACAACTTTTTAAAGGTGTACAAGTTATTGAGAAAAATTTCAGTAATGGGCTGTGGAACTCTACCCTTAATCAATGTGATTTCCCCATCACTGTTAACTCCCCATTTCTCCCTCCCTCCCATCCATAGTAACCACTAAGAAACTTTGGCCTCTGCACATTTGGATTGTCTCATCTTTTTATATAAGTGAAGTCATACAATATTTGTCCTTTTATGATTCAGTTATCTCACTCAGCATAATGTCTTCAAGCTCCATCCATATTGTAGCATGTATCGTGACTTCATTTCTTACTGGCTTGCATGTATGTACCACAGTTTGTTTATCCATTTATCTGTTGATGGACATTTAGGTTGTTTCCACCTTTTGGCTATTGTAACAGCACTGCAGTGAACATTGGTGTACAAGTCTCTGCTCGAGTCTCTGCTGTCAGGTCTTTTAGATATATTATGGAAGATTTTCTTGTTTCAGCTCTAATTTGACCATAGCTGTGTACAAATACACACACATAAACACACACGCTGTGGCAGTCATGAATTGTACTGCTTAGATCTATCTTCAAGAAAGAACTTGCCATTCAGCCCCAGTTATTGACAGTCTCCAGTGGTTAGTGCCTTCAGTCAGTATCCATTTAAGCCTTCAGGTGGTGTCCATACCCTTCCCCAAGAGCCCCCAACCAATGACTGAGCTTGGTGTAGATACTTGGACCTGGTCATTTCTGCCTAACGCTAGATTCCTCTCACAGACGTCTTTGACCTAGAGCTCTCTGTTGGTTTGCATCACAGTCTAAGGCTGTCCCTACCAAATCCTGCTTCCCCTTTTCATTTATCAGGAGTCAAATCTGCTTCTTCCTCCCTTTGTCTTTCACAGATATTTTCACCAACAAACCTCTTGGACTCCTAATTCTGTCTCAGCATCTTCTTCTCAGAGGACCACAACTGACAAACACGCCAATATTTTTTTAATTTTACCTTGTAGTATTTGTGTTAAAAAATAGTGTGGGTGTGTGTATAATATCTATGTATACTTACAGACACCCACACATAATTACCTGATGCACTGCATGCAGCAAAACAAGTACTTGCATGCTTAGAGCTATCTAGCTGATCTCACCTGTTATGCAATTTGCTCCTAAATTTGATATCTCCTTTTTGTTAAGAAAGAAGTAATGCCCTTCACCAGAACCTAGATCATTGTGTTTAGATATAGCTAAAGAGAGGAGAAAAAGAAGCAAATTCCTTGCATTACACAAAGGGTTCAGAGGGTTATTTCAAGTAATCACTATTATTGTAAAAGGAAAAGGCTTTTGTTTTTTAGCGATAAATGTAATGCAGCAGATTTTCATTAGGCTACTAATAAAAGAATCCAACATTTTTTCCCACAGGCCTGTATTAGAAAAATTGTACTTTTTCTTCTAAGACATACCCACTGTAATTATGAGAAAACAAAAAATATGTAATTTTAGAACAGTCCTGTTCTCCATAAACAGCAATTTTTAACAGTGGTACAGGGGAAGCTATCCACTAAACAAAGATTTTGATTTTAAAAAACCTGTTTAGATATGGTGACCAAAGTAGATATTTTAAATAGGATGATCAAGGTAATCGACCAGAAGCAATACAGACAAATGAATTCTATCCTTCAAAGCAGTCATCTTGAGAAAGTAAAATTTATCCCAGTTAAGCTATTTTTAATCAGATAATTTTGTCCTTAATTTTGAGAATTATCTTAACATTCAGTTCATTTCAGAAAACAAGTCACATTACTATATAGCCACACATTAAAAAATAAATACTCAAATATCTACCTTACTCCTAACACACATTTCTGGGTGGCTTTTATTTCCCAAAAATGAAATATAATACCCTCAAAGAGTAAAGATATGCTACTTCAAAGATATTCTAAAAGATATATTTTCCAAAACGGTTCTTAGAAAAGGAATTTCAAACCTTTTAGGCAATGTCAGAATTACTTGAACAAGTTAATAGTCCCCAACTATCAACTTTAAAAAGACAATGTGTATCTTCTCTCATCGAGGCTGAAAATTTTTTTCCTTCTTCTTAGTGACATGCTATTTATCTTCAGACTCCACTAAAAATATTTAGAGCACAGGTTTCCCAAAATAATCTTATTCACATTATGCTGGAGCCCCTGGATTTCCAACTAACGTCTATAAACCTGTGGTAAATTTTATCCTCTCTGAAAAGTAATATTTTTTAAAGTTTTCTTCTCTATCATTGAGCCAATACAGAATTAGATTGTCGAATCAGACTAACACCAGCTTTTAGCCAGTATTACACTCTACTAAATAATGCCAATTAAGAGGATCAGACAAGCCGAGAAAAGTCTGAAATACTAAGGGCGCTTCCCCAGATCCTTGGGTGATGTGTGTCAGACACGCCCTTCTAGTGGATGAGGTCTCTAAAGGAGTTCACAGGGTTCCTCACAGAGGGAACATTCTATTCTGAAACATTTCCATTTTATATTCCATAGCTTAGGCGACATTCTCCAAGGAGCCAAGTTCATAGATCCATGTCTCTATCTATTATAGGTGATGCTTAGCCTAGCTTTCATGTTGAGAGCATTTTAGAGATAAAACTTCTTTCTCCTAGCAAATATGATTAGTTCATTTACCCTGGAGTCTAGGTGATGAGGATATTAAAGCTGCTTTAAGTCCTTCCTCCGAATCACGTAGTACAATCTCTTACATGGAGAGAAGGAAAGAGGAGAAAAAAATATCAAAAACAACTCTTGAAATCCAGTCTACTGATCTTGAGGTTGATGTTGGATTAAAAACAAAAAAACCTAATGCACAATTCGCCAAGATGGGGAGAACTCTGTGACTCCTAGTGATCTAGTAAAATATCACTCTCTGGGTTGACAAATCACTAATCTTGTAATACAGGAATCTATGATAGACTATAGTTCATCAAGATAAATGTAAACGCAATGTGCCTAGATGTCACCATCTGCCATTAAAATTTTTAGAAAGGTGTTTGTGTATATAGCCATACTGGATCTTAAGAAGGACTATGAAGTTATTTAAAAATCTTTTTGCAATCTTGTCAAATTCCTTGCAATAGCTTTCAAATTTCTGTAAGACCTGCCCACGCAGCTTTCTGATCTCATCGCACTTCTTCTGCTCAAGCCACACAGGTCTCAGGCTCTTACGCTACCCATTTTCCTCCATGTCTGTACATAGTTGCTTCCTCATCTCCTTCAAGTCTTTTCTCAGAAGGAATCTTCTCAATGAGATCTATCCTAATCGCTTTCTTTAAAAGAGCAAACACTCCCCGTTTCCAATTCCACTTACCCTGCATAACTTTTTTATTGTATTTATCACCTTCTAATATATTTTACAATTTGCTCATTTATTTATTTTTGTGTCACCCCCAAGAGAATGTAAGTTCCATGAGAGTAAGGATAGTTTTTTTTTGTTTTTGTTTTATATCTACTAATACATCCCAAACACTTGTAACAGTTCCTGACATACAATAGGTGCTCAATACATATTTATTGGATTAATGGATAATTTTAAAGATGACAATAATGATGCAGGAAACACAAATATGGAGCAATCAAAAAGAGAGAACAAAAGATTAAAACAGCTCAGAAAATGTATTATAAGCATGTAAAAAGTTCTATAATTAACCAAATCTAAAAAGTAGCTTAAAACCAAAACAGGAGGTTAGAAGTCAAGGCTCCAATCAATTTATTGCAACCTATTTGTGTGTGATAAAATAAGTCAGCTTAGTACAAAAGGTAATATTTACGTTATGTGAGTGTTTTAGCTTAATCTAAATCCAAACTCTACCACCTATTAGCTAAACTGGCATCCAGGAATATACGGGGAGGAATGTGTGGCTTATGTGTCCTGGTGGCACAACAAACAAGGACACCCCTGAAATCATCCTGGTCTTAGGAATGCCCTGACTGGCAGACACTGTTCCCTGGGGCGATGTCCTTTGTCTTCTGGTCACTGAAAGCCCTACTGGCCTCTGATAATACAGGTTATACCTGGTAATGTAATGGTCTGTTCATTTGCCTTATACAATCTTCATAGGCCATTTTATCCAGCATCCGGGCCTGAGATTTTTCATCTGCCTCTGCTGCAGAGTCACCTAACCTCACCAGAAGCTTCCTGATAACAGGCTGGCTGGCTCTCCTCTCTCATCCATGCTACACAGGAGTGTCAGCTGGGAACTTGCTCTATCAGTCTGCATCTTTACCACTGTCCTCTAAATGAGGTTGCTTACCACTCTTTGGTAGAGAATGGGTTAATAATATATACCTGCTTGCCCAGAAAATCCCAGTTTGTGCACATTGTTGCAGAGTAATTTCTTCCACTTTCAAAAATGTTGCACTGTGAGTGCTAAATTAGATTGTCACCCTACTAATGGGAGATAGGTAAAGAGCCCCTCCTCTTGCTATCTCACTTATTTATCTTATGTACTTGTGCCCTGCCCTGCCACCTTGGAAACCAAAAACAGAGAGAAAGAAAATCAGGATGCAAATCCTGCCTGATTCGTTGTCTTCCATCAGTCAGTTTTTCTCTTTCTTTTATTTTTTCCCCTCCTCTCCTTCTTCCAGACTAAGCTTTTCATTTGGCTAAGATTTTATGACAAACAAGGGTATTTCTTCCACATTTCTGGAGATATCTTGAGCTGAGTAGTCCTCCAGGCTGGACTGTTGGTATCATACAGGGTAAACAAACAAATGCTGGTTAATTCCTTCCCAACCCAATAGCCTTGCAAAGTCTACACTTTTGCATAATCCTGTTTTTGAAAGTCAGAAGCTGAACGTTTTGCTTGTACCCCCTGCTTTGACAGAGCTTAGGCAGCCTATTTGCAGGGGCTAACACTGTAATATCCGTGCTGCCCACTCTAAACGGTTTTCTTTTATTAATTTTCTCTTAATGACTTTTTCAATCTTACATCAGTCTGACTGAGATTTCCTTCAAGGAGTTTAACTTCAATTACTTCAACGCCAAAGGCAAGAAAGAGTGCTCCTTAAATTATAAAGTGAATATGGCTTAATTGAAAGATGAAACCAGAGCTGAATGAAGTAAAATTATAAACAACAGTTGGTACTTGGATCTCATCCACCCTTCCAGGCGACATCCTTCCCCCCTGCCCCCGGGCACCTTTCTCTCCAAGTGCCCTACTATTCCACAGCCAATTTTTTCCCCTAAAACAAGTATTTTGTTTGTGAAAAAATATTCTTGGGGTCTCATTTTGTTTTTTATTAATACCTGCTCTCAAAAAAATAAAAAAATGAGAAAGCTCTGACAAAATAATGGAGAATATGTGTGTTAAATGTCAGGATGATATGTGATTTTAATGGAAGACAACCATAAAGTCTTCTTAAAACTTTTTGTATGAACTCACTTGGATTTTGTTTTGTTACAAAATTGTTTCTACAAATGAAGTTCAGTTAAGTAATTTTTCAGAGAGGCAGAAATCTTTCAGAGAGGCCTGAAAAGTTTCTCCGGACGATTCTGACTGCACCCCATCCTCATAACACAAAGAAACATAACACACACACATATGCACACATTACATAAAAATGTACCATTACATACAAATGTATTTTTTATCCACAAATGAAAGACATTGTAAGGGAATTCTGAGATAAGCCACTTCTATATGCTAAGCATTGTGATTATATGCAATGGTATGATCTAGAGATAAGCCAAAATAATAACAAAATAATAAAAATAACAATTACCGTTTGTTAGACACAATGTGAGCTTACAACAGACTAAGTACTTTTCAAAGGTTATGTCATTTAGTCTTTACATCAACTCTATGGATAAAACCAAAGCAAACCCACTGCCGTCAAGTCGATTCTGACTCCTAGCAACCCTATAAGAGAGTAGAACTGCCCCGTAGGTTTTCCAAGGCTATACATCTTTATGGAAGCAGACTGCCACATCTTTCTCTGGTGGAGCAGCTGGTGAATTCGAACTGGGAACTACTAGTATTCAGACTTGACAGATAAGAATATACAGCTTCACAGAGGTTAAATAACTGGCTTCAGATCACACAGCTAGTAAGTAGACCAGGGCTATCTTCCTCTAGAATCTGTACTCCCCATCACTAAATCCTATTGCTTCTCAGTGTCAGGATACCAGAAAGCAAGAAGGAATAAGAAACAGTGCACTGGGAAATAAATATTGTATGCTGGGCCAAAATCAACAGCAAGTAATTCAGAAGCAAGATCCTGGAGAAACTTCAAGGTTACAAGCCCTACCTAGCAGTTAAGTTCCATGAAGAAGCAGCTATCTTCTACATTCATTAGTTAAGCTGCCCATCTCTTGTTCTTAAAGCGCCCAGGCTCCAAGGATGTTGGGAATGAGAGGAAGTTTTGGCAGACCCCGTTTCTTGGCCAGCTCAAAAGTCATTTTCCTACCCTTTCTACTGATGCTCACTATAAAAGCCGGATAGCTCAATACTCACTTTCCCAGCCTCAACTGCAGTGGCAGGTGGCCATGTGATAGTTCTGACCAAAAAGCCATGAGTCAGAAGGGAAATCCAGTACAGAGTTTCTGGGAAAGATTTTATTTGTTGACATGGGGGAAACAAAAAAAAGCAATAGACAGTATCACCCTTTCTCCTTCTTCTTCTGAGTGCTTTGAAAGTGGGCATAAAACAAGGAACTGAAGCAGCCTGGAAGTTGAGAAAACATGCTGAGGATAGTGAAAGAGACATACTGTGAGGACATAGATTTCATAGGACACCACAGAAAAGCTGAACCAACACCTGTCCTCACCTACCTAGAAACTCGTTATTTGAGAAAAACAAGCCCAATTTGATTAAGTCCTGTTGTCAGCTGAATGTATCCCTCAGAGGCATAAGGTCTTAACAAATTGGATCAATCTTTATACCATTTTGTCAGAGTAGAATCAGCCTCAGTTGGATTTTAGGAGTTTCACCTAAATGATTAATATATTATTTATTACATCCACTGCTCTCTCTTTTCCACTAGGTAAGCATTTTGCAAGATTAAAGCTGTGCTACTGGAGCAAAGAAGGAATTTTTGGTAGATAGTAGATTTTCTTCATTTTTATTTAAAGTCAATCTCAGGTATATATTTTAGTCCCCGTTTTTTATTTCTTCTTCTACACTAGCTTTTAATATTTTGTTTTTTATCATTTTAAAATTGTGAAAAGCAGAATGGCTTATGTCATATTACAAAACTCAAAGACTGGTTCCTTTCCTTATAATAAAAAATAAAAATATTGCTTTTAAAATTTCAAATATTTAGGTAACTCAATATTTCATTGCATAAATTATCTAATTAATTACTCACAAATATTAAGCTTCTACTCTGGGTTCATTCTTGGGCTAAGCTATGAATGAAATGAAAAATGTATATTGTATGTAAAATGATTATTTTTCACTATTTTATACCTGTCTGTGTATGTGCTTGTGTTAGATACTGTGAATTTCTAGAACAAAGGTGAGCATAAAAACTATTTAAAGCACTTGTTTAAGAAGCAGATTCCTGGGGTCAAACTCCAAATGCTGATTTAGTGGTTCTGTAGTAGGATCCAGTAATCTGCTAAGTTAATAGACATCTCAGAAAACTGTGATGGAATCAGAATCAACAGTGTCTAAATCTGGGTTTTCTAGAGGAGCAAAAATGAGTGAAAAGTATATAAATATACAGGGAGAATTTGCTTCAAGGAAATGGCTCAAGGAATTGTGAGAAAATGGCTCATGCAATTGTGGGGCTGATGAGTCCCAAATCCATGGGTCAGATGAACGCCTGGAGGTCTCTGTTGGCTCACAGAGTTGTTGGAGTTGGCAAATCCAAATCTACATGTCAGATGGCAGGCCAGTGCCTCTAAAGGCTTACATTTCAAAGCAGAAGTCAGGCGATGAGATAAGTGGAGGGTTGAGAAAAAGATCGAACTTTGCCCGAACGTTCGTTTATATACTGAAGGCAGGCCACACCCTCAGGGAAACTGCCCTTTCAGTAGATTGGCTGCTCACATCAGATCACAAAATGGAAGGTGATAACACAGTGTCTGCTAAACCACTGACTATCTTAGCCTAGCCAACTTGACACCGAGCTTTAACCATCACAAACAGAATACCATTTGAACAACTCTCCTGAAAGGCAGGGACAGTCTTTGTCCATGGTAGTTCCTAATCACTTGATATATAATTTGCTGACGAAAAGAGATGTAAGATTTTTACTTATGGTTTTGAATAAATTAAAGTATATATAATAAAAAAAGTGTGAAAGTTTGTTTTGACTCTAGGGCATTTTCACACCATTTATATTACCATGTTGCTAGCAATTGTTGTGGACTTGACCCCTGACTCATGCTGACTCCATACACAACAGAAACACTGCTCGGTCCTACTTTATCCCAGAGATCAGTTGCAGATGGGATCATTATGATCCATAGGGTGTTTATTGACTAACTTTTGGAAGTAGGTCACTGGGCCTTTCTTCCTAGTCCATCCTAGTCTGTTAGTTCTGCCGAAACCTGTTTAGCATCATAGCAGCACACATGCTTTCATTGACAGAAGGGTACTAGCTGCACACAAGGTGCACTGGCAGGGAATTCAACTCAGGTCTCCCATGTGGAAGGTGAAAATTTTACCACTGAACCACTACTCTTATTACTGAAAGATATTAACTGTAATGCAATTTCTAACAGTTTTAAATAAAAATTATGACATGTTCTTTTTATATTTATTGGCATTTATGTTTGTTTGTAATGTTACTTATGCTAAATTGACTATTACAAGGAAAATATCAGTTTTAACCCTTTCTACTCAACTAAAACCGTAGTATCATTTTGTTTGTATCTCTCCAACATTAATTCACATATAGATTATGTCATGGAAAAAATTGTAATTCAAAATTCACATTTGCCTAGAAATTAGAATTGTTAAAACAGCAGTATATTACAATCTTCTTTGACCCTCTTTGATCGTCTTTCAATAGGGGGAAATTTTGAGGATAAATACTTTATTTTGCTTCCTTTTTTTAACTATTCTTTGTTCCTTTTTATTTCTTTCCTGTGGTCTGATGTGTTCTATCATTGAGTCTAAAGTAAGCCATTTATGATTTAAAAGTCCTTCCCAACATAAAAAATGACAGTGTAAATTTTCTCCACGTGATAGATAATGGATGACATGTTGTATACATACAAAAAAACAGTTGCATGGAGTCATTTCTGACTCATGGTGACCACGTGTGTGTCAGAGTAGAACTGCGGTCCATAGGGTTTTCAATGGTAGATTTTTTGGAAGTAGATTACCAGGCCTTTCTCCTGAGGCCCCTCTAAGTGGATTTGAACCTCCAACCTTTCAATAAACAGTGTGTTAACTGTTTTCACACCCAGCGACTCCTATATACATACAGTGTTACTGAATGTCGGAAGCAGGATAAATAAGAAAGGAAGGATTGGGAGGGATCACTTAATGTCGACGAAATATATACCAATAGATAGGTAAGAAACATGTCTGATTTGCCTGTGAAACTAAATGGTTCTGTTTATGCCTAATCTTCTCCTTTGTGCAAGCACATCTCTGACTTCTCCCTCCCCAGACCTGAGAATTTCGTTGACTTTTATTTCCTCTTTGCCTCCGGCTGCTCTGTGTCTGCCTGGGATCAGCCTCCCTCTCTCCCTTTCCTCAGGGCCATCACCATCCATGGCTCCTTCACCTCCCACAGCTCTGACTCTCAAGACTTCTGCCCCCATCGTCTTTCCACTTCCCACTCACAGTTGATTATCTTTCAAATTACTGGTATGAACTGCCTCAAAAATAATTTTGAAATATCATTTTCCTACTTAAATATCTGTAGTGCACTCTCTAGCCCCAATTTTCAACAGCCTTCTTTGTCTCCTTACTTTCTTGCGTGGACTCTCCTGTATCAGCCATGCTATCCAGAGATGTAGATGTATGTCCTCTTAGCCAAGACAGGCAGAGAATATGAGATGGAGACCTGAAAACTTAGGAACAGGAGATGTGGACATATTTTTACAAATCTGGGAGTTCCAACTATTTTGCAAAGCTCCGTATACATTCTTATTTGTTACAATCCAAACTCCGCATTAGCTTGTTTACAATAAGCAATCCTAGTTTGCCAGAAAGTAACAGAGCCATCTTAAGGTTTATAGTAGACATTGTTATTGCTGTTAGCTGCCATCAGGTTAGCCCCTGACTTACAGTGACCACATGCATAACAGAATTGAACCATTGTGATCCATAGGGTTTTCACTGGCAGATTTTTTAAAAGTTGATTGCCAGGCCCTTCTTCTTAGTCTGTCTTAGCCTAGCAGCTCCACTGAAACCAACATATAAACCTTCACTGACAGACAGGAGGTGCCTTGGTCAGGAATCAAACCCAGGTCTCCCATATGGAAGGCAAAAATTCTTCCACTGAACTATCAGTGTCCTCTTATAGTTGGTAAGGAAGATAAATTTGATTAGACTCTGAGACTCTGAAAAGAAATACAGCCCAAGTGGGTTAGGAGTCTAAACACGAAATCCTGACTGTGAAATGACTGATGAGGTATCTGAGAAAAACAAAACCATGTATCTACACGAGAAGCAGTCCCATATACTCAGATTTTAAAAGTCTTTATACAAAAGATATAAAAACAAACAGTGTGCATACCGGAGGGTAAATATGGTATCATACTGCCAGAGGGGTGACAGGAAGGCTAAAGTCATAATGAGCTGATTGGGCAGACAGCACGAAGCCATGAAAGCAAAGCTTTTTAACAAGCTCAGAAACAGGAAAAGAACAAAGGAAAGAATACTTCTGCTTTGAGGACAAATGGCCTCCTATCGATGGGCAGCAGTGGGAAAGTAAGACATCTCAGCTTTATCGTTTTTCCTCTGTCAATAAGAAAGATCACAAGACTGAAAGCATGAAACCTATTTGCATGCAGAAATCAAAGCCCAAGAAAAAAGTGCAAGGGAGCATTTATCTCCCGAAAATAAGTGCCACACTCCAGCCTAGGCAAATTACATTTCAGGACTTAGAAAACTTAAATTAAAAAATTCTAAAATTGTTCTCTTATCTTAGCAGTTTTGTCACGTAGCATACCTTATATACTAAAGAGGAGAAATGGGGTGTTAATAGCTTTATTATGGTTGCCAAGATTAAAGAAAGCAGAGAATGAGATATAGAATATAATGATAAATCAGTCACAGTTGTTAGATAAAATACATCTACCAGTTTTTCTCATTACTCCTCTGTGCGAGATAATGATGAGATGGGCTTATAAAAAGAAATAAGATGGAGTAGAACTACAGCATCATTCCTAAACTCAGTCAGAGCTGATACACATAGAAACTGCACTATGACTTCTAAATACTGAGTGTGGAAAGGCATATCACCCTCTTGTCAACTTTTGCTATGAGGCAGGCCTGCAAAGTCAAGCGTTGAGACAAGGAAGAATTTGCTGACTTTCCCACAAACCAAAGTAAGAAAGGGACTTGTGTTAACAAGTATGTGGATTTATTTATTTTTTTAGTGTCTGAGATATAAAAAGAAAAGAATTTTATTTGTCTCCAATCTCTGACGAAAGATTCTTGGACAAATCTCCTTCCCTTATTCTTTTTTTTTACTGTCATGTATTTGTTTATTTGGGATTGATTCTAATAGCTTCAAAAGTCTCTACAGTCAAATATTTTAAATAAAAAATGAAAATGCCAAGTAGTCACATGAAATGACAGAATTTATGTAACTCCAGTTTTGTTTCTTTGTCCTTCCAATCACTCTGTTATCATTATTAATTTCTAATCTATTTAAGCACAGGAACATACAGTACCACAGGGGTTGGGGACATGACCTACACCTAGCTCAAATAATTCCAAACTATTACAAACTTACTCTTGAAACAAAGTTGTGTAGCTGAGTCCAAGTGTGTCAAGAGTCAACTCTTAACTGAGAATTCTCCGAATTAACTACCACACAGAATACAAATTTTTGTATTTGTAAGTGCCAATTATTTGTAAGTGCCGATTTGAAGCTTACATATATATTAATAAAACTCAACAAAAAGCAGTATTTTAGAACTTAACCAATGAAAGATTGTAGGGGACAGAGTATTCTTTGGAATTTTTTATTTTATTGTTTTTAAATTCTCTACAGACACTGCACTCCCTTATTGCATGCACCCAGTGTGCACTGCTTCCACTACCCTGATCTTGGTACTGAAAGGCAAATTGCTAGACAGATATAGCTTATCAAAACTGACTTTCTGGGAACCAGAATGTGCATGTAAGAATGTTAATGGCAGCATTGTTCATAATCACCCAAAACTTCAGAAACAACCATAATATCCATCAACAGTAGAATGGACAAATAATATATGGTAATTTTTATAGTCATACAATGAATACTCTACATTTAAGCCCCTTTCTAACAGTGCCCTGTTTTCTTTAAAACACCTAAAGCAATTTATTACAATATATGTGTTCATTCATTTACTAATTTTTTAAAAATAATTTTTACTGTGCTTTCAGTGAAAGTTTACAAAGTCAGTCTATCACATATATACTTATATACACCTTACTACATACTCCCATTTACTCTCCCACTAATTAGTCAGCCTGCTTCCTCCTTCCAATCTCTCCTTTCGTGACCATTTTGCCAGTTTCTAACCCTCTCTACCCTCCCATCTCCCCTGCAGACAGGAGATGCCAACACAGTCTCAAGTGCCCACCTGATACAAGTAGCTCACTCTTCATCAGCATCTCTCTCCAACCCATTGTCCAGTCCCTTCCATGTCTGATGAGTTGTCTTCAGGAGAGGTTTCTGTCCTGGGTCAACAGAAGGTTTGGGGACCGTGACCACCGGGATTCTTCTAGTCTCAGTCAGACCACTAAGTCTGGTCTTTTTATGAGAATTTGGGGTCTGCATCCCAATGTTCTCCTGCTCCCTCAGGGTTCTCTGTTGTGCTCCCTGTCAGGGCAGTCATCGGTTGTGGCCGGGCACCATCTAGTTCTTCTGGTCTCAGGATGATATAAGTCTCTAGTTCATGTGGCCCTTTCTGTCTCTTGGGCTCATAGTTATCGTGTGACCTTGGTGTTCTTCATTCTCCTTTGATCCAGGTGGGTTGAGACCTATTAATGCATCTTAGATGGCCACTTGTTAGCATTTAAGACCCCAGACGCCACACTTCAGAGTGGAATGCAGAATGTCTTCATAATAGAATTTATTTTGCCAATTGACTTAGAAGTCCCCTTAAGCCATAGTCCCCAAACCCCCGCCCTTGTTCCACTGACCTTCAAAGCATTCGGCTTATCCCAGAAACTTCTTTGCTTTTGGTCCAGTCCAGTTGAGCTGACCTTCCATGTATTGAGTATTGTCCTTCCCTTCACCTAAAGAAGTTCTTATCTACTAACTAATCAGTAAATTACCCTCTCCCACCCTCCCTCCCTCCCCACCTCATAACCACAAAAGTATGTGTTCTTCTCAGTTTATACTATTTCTCAAGACCTTATAATAGTGGTCTTATACAATATTTGTCCTTTTGCCTCTGACTAATTTCACTCAGCATAATGCCTTCCAGATTCCTCCATGTTATGAAATGTTTCACAGATTCGTCACTGTTCTTTATCGATGCGTAGTATTCCATTGTGTGAAAATACCATAATTTATTTAACCATTCATATGTTGATGGACACCTTGGTTGCTTCCAGCTTTTTGCTATTGTAAACAGAGCTGCAATAAACATGGGTGTGCATATATCTGTTCATGTAAAGGCTCTTATTTCTGTAGGGTATATTCCGAGGAGTGGTATTTCTGGGTTGTATGGTAGTTCTGGGTTATGGTAGTTCTATTTCTAACTTTTTAAGAAAACGCCAGATAGATTTCCAAAGCGGTTGTACCATTTTACATTTTTTTAACAGCAGTGTATAAGAGTTCCAATCTCTCCGCAGCCTCTCCAACATTTATTGTTTTGTGTTTTTTGAACTAATGCAAGCCTTGTAGGAGTGAGGTGGAATCTCATCATAGTTTTTAATTTGCATTTCTCTAATGGCTAATGATCGAGAGCATTTTCTCATGCATCTGTTAGCTGCCTGAATATCTTCTTTAGTGAAGTGTGTGTTCATATCCTTTGCCCACTTTTTGAATGAGTTATTTGTCTTTTTGTGGTTGAGTTTTAACAGAATCATGTAGATTTTAGAGATCAGGCACTGGTCGGAGATGTCATAGCCGAAAATTTTTTCCCAATCTGTAGGTGGTCTTTTTACTCTTTTGGTGAAGTCTTTAGATGAGCATAGGTGTTTCACTTTTAGGAGCTCCAAGTTATCTGGTTTCTCTTTGTCATTTTTAGTAATCTTTTGTATTCTGTTCATGCCTTGTATTAGGGCTCCTAACGTTGTCCCTGTTTTTCCTTCCATGATCTTTATCGTTTTAGTCTTTATATTTAGGTCTTTGATCCACTTGGAGCTAGTTTTTGTGCATAGTGTGAGGTATGGGTCCTGTTTCATTTTTTTGCAAATGGATATCCAGGTATGCCAGCACCATTTGTTAAAAAGACTACCTTTTCTCCAATTAACTGACACCAGGCCTTTGTCAAATATCAGCTGCTCATAGGTGGATGGATTCATATCTGGCTTCTCAATTCTGTTCCATTGGTCTATATGCCTGTTGTTGTACCAGTACCAGGCTGTTTTGACTACTGTGGCTGTATAATATGTCCCAAAATCAGGTAGAGTGAGGCCTCCCACTTTCCTCTTCCTTTTCAGTAATGCTTTACTTATCCGAGGCTTCCTTCCCTTCCATATGAAGTTGATGATTTGTTTCTCCATCACTTTAAAAAATGTCATTGGAATTTGGATCGGAAGTGCCTTGTATGTATAGATGGCTTTTGGTAGAATAGACATTTTTACTATGTTAAGTCTTCCTATCCATGAGCAAGGTATGTTTTTCCACTTATGTAGGTCCTTTTTAGTTTCTTGCACTAGTGCTTTGTAGTTTTCTTTGTACAGGTCTTTTATATCTTTGGTAAGATTTATCCCTAAGTATTTTGTCTTCTTGGGGCTACTGTGAATGGCATTGATTTGGTGATTTCCTCTTCGATGTTCTTTTTGTTGGTGTAGAGGAAGCCAACTGATTTTTGTATGTTTATCTTGTAACCTGAGACTCTGCTGAACTCTTCTATTAGTTTCAGTAGTTTTCTGGAGGATTCCGTAGGGTTTTCTGTGTATAAGATCATGTCATCTGCAAATAGAGATAATTTTACTTCTTCCTTGCCAATCCGGATGTCCTTTACTTCTTTGTCTAGCATAATTGCTCTGGCTAGGACCTCTAGCACAATGTTGAATAAGAGTGGTGATAAAGGGCATCCTCGTCTGGTTCCCATTCTCAAGGGAAATGCTTTCAGGTTCTCTCCATTTAGAATGATGTTGGCTGTTGGCTTTGTATAGATGCCCTTTATTATGTTGAGGAATTTTCCTTCAATTCCTATTTTGGTGAGAGTTTTTATCATGAATGGGTGTTGGACTTTGTCAAATGCCTTTTCTGCATCAATTGATAAGATCATGTGGTTCTTGTCTTTTGTTTTATTTGTATGATTGATTACATTAATGGTTTTTCTAAAATTAAACCAACCTTGCGTACCTGGCATAAATCCCACTTGGTCATGGTGGATTATTTTTTTGATATGTTGTCGAATTCTATTGGCTAGAATTTTGTAGAGGATTTTTGCATCTATGTTCATGAGGGTTATAGCTCTGTAATTTTCTTTTTTTGTGGTGTCTTTACCTGGTTTTGGTATCAGGGATCCGGTGGCTTCATAGAATGAGTTAGGTAGTATTCCATCATTTTCTATCCTTTGAAATACCTTTAGTAGTAGCGGTGTTAACTCTTCTCTGAAAGTTTGGTAGAACTCTGCAGTGAAGCCGTCCGGGCCAGGGCTTTTTTTTCTTGGGAGTTTTTTGATTAACTTTTCAATCTCTTTTTTTTGTTATGGGTCTATTTAGTTGTTCTACTTCTGATTGTGTTAGTTTAAGTAGGTAGTGTTTTTCCAGGAATTCATCCATTTCTTCTAGGTTTGCAAATTCGTTAGAGTACAATTTTTCGTAACAATCTGGTGTGATTTTTTTTTAATTTCAGTTGAGTCTTTTGTGATATGGCCCATCTCGTTTCTTATTCGGGTTATTTGTTTCCTTTCCTGTATTTCTTTAGTCAGTCTCGCCAATGGTTTATCAATTTTGTGAATTTTTTCAAAGAACCAGCTTTTGGCTTTGTTAATTCTTTCAATTGTTTTTCTGTTCTCTAATTCATTTGGATCAACTCTAATTTTTATTATTTGTTTTCTTCTAGTCCCTGATGGATTCTTTTGTTGCTCACTTTCTATTTGTTCAAGTTGTAGGGACAGTTCTCTGATTTTGGCTCTTTCTTCTTTATGTATGTGTGCATTTATCGATATAAATTGACCTCTGAGCACTGCTTTTGATGTGTCCCAGAAGTTTTCATAGGAAGTGTTTTCATTCTCGTTGCATTCTATGAATTTCTTTATTCCCTCCTTAATGTCTTCTATAACCCATCCTTTTTGAGCAGGGTATCGTTCAGTTTCCAAGTATTTGATTTCTTTTCCCCGATTTTTCAGTTGTTGATTTCCACTTTTATGGCCTTGTGGTCTGAGAAGATGCTTTGTAATATTTCGATGTTTTGGATTCTGCAAAGGTTTGTTTTATGACCTAATATGTGGTCTATTCTAGAGAATGTTCCATGTGCACTAGAAAAAAAAGTATACTTTGCAGCAGTTGGGTGGAGTGTTCTGTATAAGTCAATGAGGTCAAGTTGGTTGATTGTAGCAATTAGGTCTTCCACATATCTATTGAGCTTCTTACTGGAAGTCCTGTCATTCTCCAAAAGTGGTGTGTTGAAGTCTCCTACTATAATTGTGGAGGTGTCTATCTCACTTTTCAGTTCTGTAAATGTTTGTTTTATGTATCTTGCAGCCCTGTCATTGGGTGCATAATTATTTAATGTGGTTATATCTTCCTGGTCAATTGTCCCTTTAATCATTATGTAGTGTCCTTCTTTATCCTTTGTGGTGGATTTAACTTTAAAGTCTATTTTGTCAGAAATTAATATTGTTACTTTGGCTCTTTTTTGCTTGTTGTTTGCTTGATATATTTTTTTACATCCTTTGAGTTTTAGTTTGTTTGTGTCTCTAAGTCTAAACTGTGTCTCTTGTAGGCAGCATATAGACAGATCGTATTTCTTTATCCAGTCTGAGACTCTCTGTCTCTTTATTGGTGCATTTGGTCCATTTACATTCAGCGTAATGATAGATAAGTATGTGTTTAGGGCTGCCATTTTGATGCCTTTTTGTGTGTGTTGTTGACAATTTCATTTTTCCACTTACTTTTTTGTGCTGAGACGTTTTTCTTTGTAAATTGTGTGTTCCACATTTTCATAGTAGCTGAATTTGTGTTTGCTGAGTCATTATGTTTTTCTTGGTTTTTATTTTGAGTTCTGGAGTTGTTAGACCTCTTTGTGGTTACCTTAATATTTACCCTTATTTTTCTAAGTAAAAACCTAACTTGTATTGTCCTATATTGCCTTTATTTCCTCTCCATATGGCAGTTCTATGCCTCCTGTGTTTAGTCCCTCTTTTTGATTATTGTGATCTTTTACATAATGACTTCAATGATTCCCTGTTTTGAACATTTTTTTTCTTTTTAAAATTAATCTTAATTTGTTTTTGTGATTTCCCTATTTGAGTTGATATCAGGATGTTCTGTTCTGTGACCTTGTGTTGTGTTCGTATCTGATATTATTGATTTTCTGACCAAAGAATTTCCTTTAGTATTTCTTGTAGCTTTGGTTTGGTTTTTGCAATTTCTCTAAGCTTGTTTTTATCTGTAAATGTTTTAATTTCACTTTCATATTTGAGAGAGAGTTTTGCTGGATATATGATCCTTGGCTGGCAGTTTTTCTCCTTCAGTGCTCTATATATGTCACCCCATTGCCTTCTTGACTGCATGGTTTCTGCTGAGTAGTCTGAACTTATTCTTATTGGTTCTCCTTTGTAGGAGATCTTTCTTTTATCCCTGGCTGCTTTTAAAATTTTCTGTTTATCCTTGGTTTTGGCAAGTTTGATGATAATATGTCTTGGTGATTTTCTTTTTGGATCAATCTTATATGGGGTTCGATGAGCATCTTGGATAGATATCCTTTCGTCTTTCGTGATGTCAGGGAAGTTTTCTGCCAACAGATCTTCAACTATTCTCTCTGTGTTTTCTGTCCTCCCTCCCTGTTCTGGAACTCCAATCACACATAAGTTATTCTTCTTGATAGAGTCCGAAATGATTCTTAGGGTTTCTTCATTTTCTTAAGTTCTTTTATCTGATTTTTCTTCAACCATATTGGTGTCAATTGCCTTATCCCCCACTCAGCATTCCAATTGCTCAATTCTGCTCCTCCGACTTCCTATTGAGTTGTCTAATTCTGTAATTTTACTGTTAGTCTTTTGGATTTCTGAATGCTATCTCTCTATGGATTCTTGCAGCTTATTAATTTTTCCACTATGATCTTGAATAACCTTTTTGATTTCTTCAACTGCTTTATCCGTGTGTTCCTTGGCTTTTTCTGTAGATTGCCTTATTTCATTTCTGAGGTCATCCCTGATGTCTTGAAGCATTCTGTAAATTAGTTTTTTATATTCTGCATCTGGCAATTCCAGGATTGTATCTTCATTTGGGAAAGATTTTGATTCTTTAATTTGGGCAGTTGTAGAAGCAATCATGGTCTGCTTCTTTATGTGGTTTGATATCGACTGCTGTCTCCGAGCCATCTGTAAGTTATTGTAATGATTTATTTTGTATTTGCTCACTGAGTCTTATCTTGTTTTGTTTTCTTTCAATATACATAGATGTGCTACTAGATTGCACTGTCTTGATTGTCGTAGCCCTGGAATCACTCATGTCTTATTACCAGCTGGTTTGGGCTGTTACCGGATATATAAGCCTAAGAGTCCATTTGCTATTCTTGAGTGGAATCTGATTTTGGGTCACCAAGTGTGTGGTGTAGACTGTCACCTAGATAGTTGTGTGCACCAGATTCTAGTAGCATCAGGGGGTCACACTCCAGGGGGGGCAGGATGCTGACAGGCTTCCCCCAAGTGCCAATGAGGTAGGTGTGTCTCTATTCCTAAAACACTTTGGTGGGTGGGCTCTGCAGCTGTTCCTTAGGCACCCAATGCGTGTACGTCTCCAGATTGGTAGGTGTCACTATCCTCAGACCCCTTTGGCAGGAGGCTAGGTGGTTTGGGTGGAGCTTCAGCCCTCAGTTCTCTGTTGTGTGTCAGTGAGGGCTCTGTTTAATAGGTAGAGATATCAGACCTGGGAAACTTGTCTTTCCAGTAATCCGCTAAAACAATTACAGTCAGATCACTATCAGAATTGCCTTTGCATTATAATAGCCACCTTGTTCCCTGTAGGGATGAAAGCCCATGACTGTGGATCTCATATGCTTGGCTGGAGCTGGTTCTGTATTTTTTATTCCAGTTTTGGGAAGTCAAGGAAGGATTTCTGGTCCCTGGGTTTTTTGTAGCTGCTTCTCTCAGGCCAGGAGAATGGGTTAAGAAAAGATCAAAAAAAAACAAAAACAAAAACAAAACCTGCAGAGCACTTGACTGTCTGGCCCAGGAAATTCCAATGTTAATGAAGCCACCTGGGAAGGGAGGGGAGTGATCAGATAGATAGGAGAGAGTAGCACCCAGGAATACAGACAAAGTTACTTATCTTGTCTGGTGATGACTGTTTTATCTGAGATTCCCAAGGTGCGTGTAGCCTGTGTGTGCTGGCTGTGTTGAGATTGCCCCCCCCGGGTCAGGCCTGCGTCCTGTGCTTGTGCTGTATCAGAAGCCCTGGTCAGCTCCTCCGCTCCCCGTCCAAAGCCCAGCGCCAAGGTTCCCCAGCTGGGACGCCATACTCCAGGCTCCAAAACCAGTCACTGCCTCCCGGTGACTTCTCCTCCTCTCAGCCGTGTCATTGCGCTGCCTGCATGCGCTGGCTGGGCTTCCCCTGAGGTCACTTCAGGGGGCTAGGGCTGCATCCTGTGTTTACACTATGTCAGGAAGCCATGCTCAGCTTCCCTGCGCCCAGTCCAAAGCCCGGCGCCAAGGTTTCCTGACTGGGAAGCTGGCTTCAGGCTCCGAAAACTGTTGCTGCTTCCCCGTGGTTGCTCGTTCTCTCATTAGCCACGTCAGTGTGCAGCCTGCTTGCTCTGGCTGTGTCTGTATGGAGGCTACCCCAGGGGGCCAGGGGTTAGGGCTGTGTCCCGTGCCTGCCCCGCCTCAGCAAGCCGGAATCAGCCCCGCTACTCAGCACCAGGGAACTGCGAGGGCTCAAGGCTGTGGTGCTGGATGCTGGCTCCAGAGGCAGTTGCTGCTTCAGGACGCAGCTTTTCGCTCACCTGTCACTCAGGTCAACTCTTTAGATCTGTGTTTGATGGTCAGGGTTCGTAGATTGTCATGTATGTGATCGATTCACTTGTTTTTCTGAGTCTTTGTTGCAAGAGGGATCCGAGGTAGCTTCTACCTAGTCAGCCATCTTGGCCCCGCCTCCTTCCCTTATTCTTTAACTATGTTTTAAGTATTTCACACCTTCCCTGACACTTCTGGTTATCCAGGCTTCTTGTTGTTAGGTGCCCTTCAGTTGGTTCCAACTCATAGCGACCCTATGTACAACAGAACAAAACATTTCCCAGTCCTCTGCCATCCTCACAACTGTTGCTGTGTTTAAGCCCATTGTTGCAGCTACTGTGTCGATTCATCTAGTTTTCCTCTTTTTCTCTGGCCTTCCTCTTTACCAACATGGTAGTCTTCTCCAGGGACTGGTCCCTTGTAATAGCACATCCAAAGTACATGAAACGATGTCTTGCTATCCTCACCTCAAAGGAGTACTCTGGCTGTACTGCTTCCACAACAGACTTGTTTGTTCTTCTGGCAGTCCATGTCATATTCAGTATTCTTCACCAACACCATTATTCCAATGCATCAATTCTTCTTCAGGCTTCCTTATTCATTGTCCACCTTTTGCATGCATAAGGAGTCATTAAAAATACCATGGCTTGGGTCAGGCACACCTTAGTCCTCAAGGTGACATCTCTGCTTTTTAATACTTTAAGGAGGTCTTTTACAGCAGATTTGCACAATGCGATGCGTTGCATGATTTCTTGACTGCTGCTTCCATGGGCATTGATTATGGATCCAGTAAAATGAAATCCTTGACAACTTCAATCTTTTCTGTGTTTATCAGCATGCTGCTTATTGATCCAGCTGTGAGGATTTTTGTTTTCTTTATGTTAAGGTATAATCCATACTGAAAGTTGTAGTCTATGACCTTCATCAGTAAGTGCTTCAAGTCCTCTTTGCTTTCAGCAAGTAAGGTTGTGTCGTCTGCATATTGCAGGTTGTTAAATGAGTCTTCCTCCAGTCCTGATGCTGCATTCTTCATATAGTTCAGCTTCTCAAATCATTTGCTCAGTATATACATTGAATAGGTATGGTGAAATGATACAACCCTGATACAAACTTTCCTGATTTTAAACCATGCAGTAACTCCTTATTCTGTTCAAATGACTGCCTCTTGGTCTATGTACAGGTTTAGTTCTATTTATTTAAAATTTGAAACTCATATCTAAATCAAGCTTTTATCTTCCTCCTGTGAGGATAGGTCTTGTAGCCATACAGAACGAAGGGGTTGGTCTAGTCCTGACACACTTCAATCTCCTCTCATTTCTAAGGTCTGATACACCCAGGGTTCTATGGGCAAAATATTAAAAGATGCAGGAAGCATCAAAATAAGATGGAAGTAATACACAGAGCCACTGCAGGACAAAGAATTTGTCGACCTTCAACCATTTCAGGATTAAGCATATGATCAAGAACCGATGGCATTGAAGGAAGAAGTCCGAGCCACACTGAAGGCACTAATGACAAACAAGGCTCCAGGAATTGATGCAATACCAGTTGAGATGTTTCAGCAAGCAGATGCAATGCTGGAAAGGTTCAGTGATCTATGCCAAGAAATTCGGAAGAAAGCTACATGGCCAACAAACTGGAAGAGATCCATATTTGTGCCCATTCTAAAGAAAGGTGATCTAACTGACTGTGAAAATTATTGAACAATACCATTAATATCACATGCAAGTAAAATTTTGCTGAGGATAGTTAAAAAATGGTTTCAGCAGTACATCAGCAGAGAACTGCCAGAAATTCAAGCTGGATTCAGAGGAAGGCATCAAGCAGAGAACACCGAAAAGATGTTTACCTGTTTTTTATTGACTATGCAAAGGCATTTGACTGTGTGGATCATAACAAATTATGGATAACATTGAGAAAAATGGAAATTCCAAAAAACTTAATTGTGCTCATGTGGAACCTGTACATAGACAGAGACAGTTGTTCAAACAGCACAAGCGGATACTGAGTGGTTAAAAATCATGAAAGGTGTGAGTCAGGGTTGTATCTTTTCAGTATAGCTCTGCTATCATCCACATTATCCATTAGATTTATAAGAAACTCACACATCTTTGCCAACCCCACCCATCTTCACCCCTTCACATTTCTCTCCAATGTTCTTTCCTCCTGATTAGATACAAAGGTGGCTCAACCAGGCCACTCCCTAAGTAGATGAGTAACAGCGAAAAGATCATTTACCAGTTTCTTTTTCTTGCAAACACCCCCAATCACAATCAGCTATTTCTCTTGGGCCCTTGGCTCATTCTTTTTCCTTCCAAGGGAAAAAGGGAACAACCTCTCACCCCAAGCACTTCACTCCTCCTCTATAGTATGTTTTCTTGCACCCTCCCTTTTCTCTCTACAGACACGTCTTTATATGTCTTGGGGGCTGGGGGGAGAAGGAGTACAGGGTAGTTAACTCCTAGTTGGGCCTTCTCCCTGATAAATGCTAGAGACTTGTCTGGTTCCAATTTTCAGTGGCTTGATGGCAGCTTTTATCAGAATATTGGTTAGTGCTCTTATCCTTGCCTTTTGGCCTTAGCTGCAATTTAAGAACTGAAATAGTTCCACTCACCGTCCTGCAATAGTGGCCTTAGAGATGGAGTGGTTTTTACAGATTATTTATTGCAACTCTCATTTTTTGGAAGAAGATGATATTCCTCCATAAGAGAGGTTCAGTGATTGATTCAGCTCGCACTTATGTGAATGACAGAGCTAGACCTCTCCTCTTTGCTAACTTCTTCCCTCTCTACTATTTCAAGTTTCTAAATTGTCAGTAGAATCTTCCTCCTTTAGTCATGGTACACTCAACACTCTTATCCTTTATAATCACCAGATATGAGACTAAATCTTCAGACACCAGCAAAGTTGAAAAGTAGATATCTAAATTAAAGGGAAAGGCTACTTGTTTATCTAAGAAAGATCTCAAATAAATTATGGGACATGTTTTCCTGATCTGGATTTGGAAGTATATAGTTGTGGTTTCAGAGTGTTTTTTGTAAACTCAAATAGTAATATTTGTCTACATGTTTGCTGTATTCCAAGAACCAAGTGTGTTAGTCATCCAGTGCTACTATAACAGAAATACCACAAGTGAATGGCTTTAACAGTTTATTTTCTCACACTAAAGTAGGCTAAAAGTACAAATTCAGGGTGTCACCTCTGGGGGAAGGTTTTCTCTCTCTGTTGGCCTTTTCATCAATTTTCTCCCAGACTAGGAGCTCCTCTGCACAGGGACCCTGAGTCCAAAGGACACGTTGTGCTCCTGGCATTGCTTTCTTGGTGGTAAGAGGTCCCCCTGTCTCTCTGCTTGCTTCTATCTTTTATATCTCAAGAGATTGCCTCAAAACACAATCTAATCCTGTAGGTTGAGTCCTGCCTTACTAACACAACTGCCACCCATCTTCCCTCATTAACATCAAAGAGGCAGGATTTACATCATATAGGAAAATAACACAATACCGGGAATCATAGCCCAGCCCAACTGACACACACATTTGGGGGGGGGGGACATAATTCAATCTACGACAGCAAGTGTGTCTTAAATGCTGCTGTGCAACCACTCTCATGCCAGATGATCATTCTAACAAAAAGAGCAAAAAATCCTGATATTCAAAGAGATCAAAATGGCTCCCAACACATGGAATAGAAATAGAAATCTGGATCAATCACATATCTAGAAGATGATGGATTTTCTTTCCGGTTAGGCTAAAGTATAATGGGAAATAGGAGAGAAACACTGAGAAATAAAACAATAAAAAACAGAAACCACAGAGAGTAAAATTGTGTTATGCCTCTCAAAATAGTTAAACTATACTTAACCATTATGTACAACATAGACGATGTAACCTCAAGCACTTTAATACTTTTAACACCAACTCACAAATAGATTCATGTGTTTCAGCACTAGAAACACCAACTGTTCCAGCAACAGGCCTAGTTTACAAGTTCATTAGCCAACCCCTACCAGACCACTCTACACATACTTTTTTCAAACATCTCCCTTTTGAGACATTACTGAGACACTGTCAAGACAGTGTTCTCCCTTGCCCAGAAAGTTGTATAATCAACAAGTTACTCTAGCATTCTTTGCAGGGGGTTTCAAAGGCTTACAAGCACATGGGAGCAGGAGCCAAAGCTTATAGGCCATGTTAACAATTTCAGTCTTTATCATAATTGTGGTGCCCTCAGGTGATGTAAACAGTTAATATTCTCAGCTGCTAACCAAAAGGTTCAAGTCCACACAGAGGTGCCTTGGAAGAAAGTCCTGGAGATCTATTTCTGAAAAATCAGCCATTGAAAATTATATGGAGCACACATGGGTTTGCCATGAGTTGGAATTGGCTTAACAGCAACATATATCATAATTGCAACTGGAAAATCCCTGAAGAGTTTCAACTAAGAAATTCTTGGTTGAAGGCAGAGTCAACATGGCGCTATAGACAGAAGCATCATGCCATCCCTCCACAGCAAAGACTCAAAAAATTAAGTAAGATGGAGACAAACATCAATCCTGGAACCCTATGTGTCAAATGAAGAGATAAAGAACTCAACCGAGCATTGAATGTAATAAGAAACTGACAGAGAATAGAGAGCAAGGAGAGAGATGAGTGGAGGTCCCTTATCAGTTAACGCAGCATGGATTTGCCATTTTGGACTTCCGTCAGAGATTAGCTTACAGGGAGTATGGGAAACTAGCTTCACAGGGCTCCCAGCAGGAGACAGAGCACCAGGTAACCAGTGATGCATGTCTTCCCACCTTCCACCTTTCTTCCTTCTGCTTGGCCTCCACCGCCTCCTAGCTGGCTGAGCAACCACAGCCCGGGAGGCACTAGCTCCATGCAGCATGGATTGCCCCACTCGCACCTGCCAGCTCCTTTAGTGCCATTTCTTCATCTGCTTTTTTTGGCTTCTTTTGGCTTCTTCCCTGCCTCTCACCACCCTGCCCCCCTTTCTCTTGAACACCTGGCTCCATGTGCCATCTTTGCATCTTGAAAGTTGTGAAGCACCACTTGGCTGGGGGACTACTTCCCCGGTCATGCCTCCGTGTTGATGCGATCCCTGGGGGCTTTTTTGTTTGTTTGTTTACTTTTTCTTTTTTCCTTTTTGTTTTTCTTCATTTCTCAGTTTCTCATTCCCTCTACTTACCTGCTTTTCCTGTCTTCTGAGTACCTACTGCTATGTGCCATCTCCACCCCTTCTAGCTGGGCTGTACTTCTCGGCTTGGAAGCCACTTCCCCCATCCAAACAGCTGTGCTTGGGGGATCCCTTAGGGCCTTTCTTTTATTTATTTTTGTCTCTTTTCTTTTTTTTTTTTTTTCTCCTTTTCATTTTTCCTCGTTTCTGCTTCTCATCTCTCTCTGCTTTTCTTCTTTTCCTGTCTTCTGAATATTTGGTGCTGTGCACCATCTCTGCCGCTTCAAGACAGGCTGTGTCCTGAGGACTGGGAACTACTTTCTCGGTCGCCAGTGGGATCCATGGGGGTATTTCTTTTTTTTTTTTTTTTAATTTTTATTTATTTATTTATTTTCTCTTCTTTGTCCCTTTTTTCCCCTTCATTTCCCAGTTTCTCATATCTCCACTCTAGCAGCAGACTCCCTTAGCACTTTTTTGGGGGGCAGGCTCCTGTTTCCATCTCCTCTGTCTCTTCTCTCCCATACCCATTTTAGCTCCACATATTACAACCTCCTCCTCCCTCCTGCCTATCCATGCCATGCACTGAACATTGCACCTCTGAGCAGAACATGCATGGTCTACTGAAACCTGCTGTGAACTGACTTCCCAACATGCCCTGTCGGCCCCAGTATGTGCCACAAACAACCCGTCCCAGCCCCTCCCTTTCAGCTGGACCTGCCTTGATGCACCATAGCTGAGCAACTGACCTGGCCCATTGGACAAGGAGGTAAAAAGTACTGTACACACAGAGAAGCAAACAACAAAGAACACAAAGAATACACATCCTGCCTGATCAGATAAAACAAAACAGCAGGACAAAACAAACAAATCTACAATCAATAAATGAAGAAAATAGCTACTGAATGTCCCAAAGACAGCAGACAATATCAAAACATGTTTTTAAAACAGGGGGTGGGGACAGGATATTTTCAGTAGGCATTCAAAATAAAACATCGGATGACTTTCCAGTAGAAGAAAAAGGCACTGGAACTACCTGATAGAGAATTCAAATCTCTAATATTCAGGTCTATGCAAGAGTTGAAGCAAAAAGCAGAAAAAATATACAAAATCATGGAAAAGGCAGACAAATTCATGGAAAAAAACAGTAGAAGAATTCAGGAAAATAATACAGGAACAAAATGTCAAAATAAATTCACAACTAGAAATTACACAAAAACAACAGTTGGAAATCCAAAAAATAAACAACAAGATTTCAGAAAGGGACAGTGTCATAGAAGGTCTGAGGAGCAGGTTTGAAATGATGGAAGACGGGATCAGTGAAATTGAAGACAAATACTTGGATATCACTTTGTTTGAGGAAAAATCAGAAAAAAGAACAAAGGAAAATGAAGAAACCCTGAGAATGATGTAGGATACAATCCAAAGCAAAAAATTGTGAGTGATCAGGGTTACAGAACAGGAAGAAAATCTGAACAGACATATAATGAGAGAAGAGATTGAAAAAGTAATTTTTAAAAGCCCCACTAAAAGAAAGCCCTGGCCCAGATGGCCTCACTGGAGAATTCTACCAAACATTCAGAAAAGATCTTGCACCAGTACTACTCAAACTATTTCAGAACACAGAAAAGGAAGCAATACTTCCGAATTCATTCTATGAAGCCAGCATAACCCTGATACAAAAACCACGCAAACATACTACAAAAAAAGAAAATTACAGACCAATATCTCTCATGAATATAGATTCAAAAATTCTAAACAAAATTCTAGCCAATAGAATTCAGCATCATATCAAAAAAATAATACACCATGACCTAGTAGGATTCATCCCAGGTATGGAAGGATGGTTCGACATTAGAAAATCAAGGAAAGTAATCCACCACATAAATAAAAGAAAATTTAAAAATTCACGTGATTATCTCAATCAATGCAGAAAACCCATTCCTGATCAAAAAGCCCTCAATTAAATAGGTATAGAAGGGAAATTCCTCAAAATATTAAAGGGCATCTATGCAAAACCTAGAGCCAACATCTTTCTTAATGGTGAGGGGCTGAAAACATTCCCCTGGAGAACAAGAACAAGACAAGGATGCCCTTTATCACTGGTCTTATTTAACACTGTGCCAGAAGTCCTAGCAAGAGCAATAACACAAGAAAAAGAAATAAAGGACATCTGAATTGGCAATGAAGAAACAAAACTGTCCCTATTTGCAGATGATATGATGCTATACATAGAAAACCCAAAAGACTCCCCAAGAAAGCTATTGAAACTAATAGAAAGATTCAGCAGCACAGCAGAATACAAGAAAAACATATAAAAATCAGGTGTGTTCCTATAAATAAAGAGAACAGTGAAAATGAAATCAGGAAAACAATACCATTTATAATAGCCCCTAAAAAAAAAAAAAAAAGAAACTTAGGAATAAATCTAACCAGGGATGTACAAGACCTATACAAAGAAAACTACAAAACACTATTGCAAGAAACCAAAATAGATCTACATAAATGGAAAAAACATACTACTCTCACGGATAAGTAGACTCAACATTGAGAAAATGACAATTCTACCCAAAGCAATTTACAAATACAACGCAATCTCCATCCAAATACCAACAACATTCTTTAAAGAGATGGAAAAACTAATCATTAAATTTATATGGGAAAGGAAGGGGCCACAGATAAGCAAAGTACTATTGAAGAAGAAGAAAAAAATAGGAGGACTCACACTATCTGACCTCAGAAACTACTATACAGCTACGGTAGTCAGAACAGCCTGGTGCTGGTACAAAGATGGATACATTGAACAATGGAATAGAATTGAGAACCCAGATGCAAACCCATCCGCTTATGGTCACCTTATCTTTGACAAGTGTCCAAAGTCCATCAGATAAGGAAAAGACAGCCTTTTTAACAAATGGTGCTGGCAAAACTGGATGCTCATCTGCAAAAAAATGAAAGAGGACCCACACCTCACACCATATACAAAACTAACTCAAAATGGATCAAAGACCTAAATATAAAACCAAAATCTATAAATATCATAGAAGAGAAAATAAGATCAACTCTAGAGGCCCTAATACACTGCATTAACAGGATACAAACCATAGCTAACAACACACAAACTCCAGAAGATAAGCTAGATAACCATGATCTTCCAAAAATTAAACATTAATCTCATCAAAACACTTAACCAAAAAAGAGAACCTACAGACGGCAAAAATATTTTTGGCTATTACAAATCCAACAAAGGTCTAATCTCTAAAATCTACAGGAAAATCCAAAACCTGTACAAC
Source organism: Elephas maximus indicus (assembly GCF_024166365.1). Classification (NCBI taxonomy): domain Eukaryota; kingdom Metazoa; phylum Chordata; class Mammalia; order Proboscidea; family Elephantidae; genus Elephas; species Elephas maximus. The sequence continues at coordinate 48,700,144 of NC_064823.1, forward strand.
AAAAAGACAAATAATCCAATTAAAAAATGGGCAAAGGAAATTAATAGACATTTTACCAAAGAAGACACTCAAGTGGCCAGCAGACACATGAGGAAATGCTCGCAATCACTAGCCATTAGAGAAATGCAGATCAAAACCACAAGGAGATACCATCTCACTCCAGCATTAATGCCACAAATCAAAAAAATAAAAAATAACAAATGTTGGAGAGGCTGAGGGGAGATTGGAACTCTTATGCACTGCTGGTGGAAATACAAAATGATATGGCCATTTTGGAAAATGATATAGTGCTTCCTTATAAAGCTAGAAATAGAAATACTGTATGATCCAGCAATCCCATTCCTAGGAATATATCCTAGAGAAATAAGAATAGACATATGCACACACATGTTCATTGCAGCATTGTTCACAATAGCAAAAAGATGGAAAAAACCTAGATGTCCATCAACAGATGAATGGATAAACAAACTGTGGTACATACACACACAATGGAGTATTACGCAATGATAAAGAACAATGATGAATCTGTGAAGCATCTCATAAAATGGAGGAATCTGGAGGACGTTATGCTGAGTGAAACAAGTCAATCACAAAAGGACAAATATTGTATGAGACCACTACTGTAAAACTCAGGTAAAGGTTTACACACAAAAAGAAACAACCTTTGATGGTTACGAGGGTGCGGATAAAAAAATCACTAAATAGACAATAGATAAGTGCTAACTTTGGTGAAGAGTAAGACAGTACAAAATACTGGGGAAGCCAGCACAACTTGTACAAGGCAAATTCATGGAAGCTCCATAAACACATCCAAACTCCCTGAGAGACCAAATTGCTGGCCCGAAGTCTGTGGGGACCATGGTTTCAGGGAACATCTAGATCAAGTGGCATAACATAGTTTATGAAGAAAGTGTTCTACATTCTATTGTAACGAGTAGCGTCTGGGGTCTTAAAAGCCTATGAGCTGCCATCTAGGATACTCCACTGGTCTCATCCATTCTGGAGTAAGGAAAAATGAAGAAAACTAAAGATACAAGGGAAAGAACTAATGGACCACATCTACCACAGCCTCCACCAGACTGAGTCCAGTACGACCAGATGATGCCCAGCTACCACCACTGACTGCTTTGACAGGGTTCACAACAGAGGGTCCCGGACAGAGCTGGAGAAAAATGTAGAACAAAATTCTAATTCAAAAAGAGAGACCAGACTTGCTGGCCTGACAAAGACTGAAGAAACCCTGAGAATATGGCCCCTGGACACCCTTTTAGCTCAGTATTGAAGTCACTCCTGAGGTTCCCCCCTCAGCCAAAGATTGGACAGGCCCATAAAACAAAATGAGACTGAAGGGGCACACCTGCCCTGGGGCAAGGACTAGAAGGCAGGAGTGGACAGTAAAGCTGGTAATAGGGAACCTAAAGCTGAGAAGGGAGAATGTTGACATGTCATGGGGTTGGTAACCAATGTCATAAAACAATACATGTACTAACTGTTTAATGAGAAACTACCTTCACCTAAGGTACAATTAAAAAAAGAAAAATCAAAGGGCATGTTGCATTGGACAAATTTGCTGCAAAAGACCTCTAAAGCCTTATAAAGCAAAGATGTTGCTTTGAGGGCTAAGGTGTGCCAGACCCAAGCATGGTATTTTCAATTGCTTTATATGCATGTGAAAGCTGGACAATGAAAAAGGAAGACCAAATAAGAATTGACACATTTGAATTATCATGTTGGTGAAGAATATTGAATATACCATGGACTTCCAGAAGAATGGAAACCCTGGTGGCATAGTGGTTAAGTGCTACAGCTGCTAACCAAAGGGTTGGCAGTTCAAGTCTGCCAGGTGCTCCTTGGAAACTCTATGGGGCAGTTCTACTCTGTCCTGTAGGGTCGCTATGAGTCGGAATTGATTCAACGGCACTGGGTTTGGTTTTTTGGTTTTTTCCAGAAGAATGAACAAACCTATCTTGGAGGAAGTACAGCCAGAATGCTCTTTAGAAGCAAAGATGATATCCCTCATTCTCACTTACTTTGGATATGTCATCAGGAGAGACCAATCCCTGAAGAAGAACATCATTCTTGGTAAAGTAGAGCGTCAGTGAAAAAGGGGAAGATTCTCAATGAGATAGATGGACACAGTGGCTGCAACAATAGGTCTACACATACCTACAACTGTGAGCATGGCACAGGACTGGGCAACATTTTGTTCTGTTATACATAGGGTCGATAGGAGTCAGAGCCAGACCAAGGACACCTAAAACAAAAATAGACTCAATTGTGTTGACCATTTGGTAAACCATTGCAATGGTCTAGGTTTTCAGTAATTGTGGTAGACTAAGGGTAGTAAGGAAACCCTGGTGGCGTAGTGGTTAAGTGCTACGGCTGCTAACCAAAGGGTCAGCAATTTGAATCCGCCAGGCGCTCCTTGGAAACTTTATGGGGCAGTTCTACTCTGTCCCATAGGGTCGCTATGAGTTGGAATTGACTCGACGGCACCGGGTTTGGTTTTGTTGGTTTAAGGGCAGTAATGACAGTGTTGATTCTGGTAGTGGTGAGGATGAGCCTAGAGATAAGATTTAAGAGACATAGGAAGAAAAAATTGATAGAATTTGGTGTTGAATTTCCCATTATTAAAACCTGTTGCCGTCAAGTTGATTCCGACTCATAGCTACCCTTTAGGACAAAGTAGAAGTGCCTCATCGGGTGTCCAAGGCTGTAAATCTTTATAGAAGCCAACTGCCACATCTCCTCCGCAGAGTGGCTGGCTGACTTGGTCAGCAGCCAAGCATTTAACCACTGTGCCACCAGGGCTTCTTAAATCTCTCACGGTATTGGTTAAGATTAGATTTATTTGGCAGAAACAAACCCCAAAATGGCTTAAACAAGTTATAAGTTTATTTCTAGTCCGTGTAAATGACGTCTGTAGATAGGCAATACAAAGATTCAGGCTGCAGCTATTGTTCCTTTGATATTTTTAGCTTGTTACTCTTGGTTTAAAACGGTGGCTCAAACTCCAGCTGTGTGAACAAATGGTTTGCAAAATTCCTGAAAATTGAAACTTTGGCTCCCAAAAGCAGTTTCCACACACCATTACATGATAACCTCCAGTGGCGCATCCCCGGGAACCAGAGGCCACAGCCTGTTTAAGAAGACTTTTGAGAAATCACATTTAACACTTATATTTTAACAATCTGAAAATGTTGCCTTTTTATACTGGCTTCACTACAGCTCTAAATAAAATTACAGGTCTGCAAATAAAGAAGAGAAGAATTGATATTGAGTTTGTCCCCACCCACGGAGTCCTTCTATAACAATCCCAAGCAAAGTAACTAGTTAGTTTTATTTTGTTCCATGGTCACTGACTGTTGTGCAAAGAAAGCAGACAGGGCCAATGAACAACTCAGCTTAAATCAATCAGGACAATACATCAGAGAATATGCCCTACTCTTGAGGGTTAGTACCATCATGAAGGAGTGCACATTGATAAAAACAAAAGATTGAGAGCATACTAATGCTTAAGTCATCTTCCTTCACTGTATACATTTTCCTCCCAAACACTTATGTAATAATTGATAATCCAGCAAGTACACAAATAATTTAAAAAGCAGCAGGGACCACATTTGAAGTAAAAGGAGCCACACATGAGGTTGAGGACATATATTAGGATACATTTTCAGAAATGGAAATGGTATCTTAGGAAATACTGGACAACACCCGCATAGTTGAAGGATCAATATCCAGACCAATATCTGGAGAAATTAAATGCCTTTCAAGTGTTAAACTAAACCAGACCTAGAAAATAAGCCCACAATCCCTAGTTTGACATATGCTTCACTATAATACTAATCTATTTTACTTTTTCTTTTTTATTCTTTTTATTCAAAACAATCTTAATTTACTGCTGAAAGGAAAGAACATGGCCTGATTTTTCATCTGCATAGAGAACAGGCCTCTTGTAGTAGATTTATTTTGATCTATAGAAACATCTAGATTAAATAATTAAGACAAAAATACAACTTGATCTTTAATAAGATCACCTGCATTTTTTAAATAGTTAGCACTAAGCACATAATATGTTCAACTCATTGCCCACCCCTTTCTCTACCATCATCCAATGTACAGTCAGGTCTTATTACAATATCCCCACATATGCTGTGAATAAACACAGCTTTTCAATTTGCTAAGCATGTTCTACTCCTTATTCTGTACCTGGAACATTCCTGGTTCTCCTGCCACTCCAAGTAGAACTGTTCTTGTATTCCTCAGCGCACCCACATCACCCTGTGCCTCTATTATAAGCACAATTTATGCTGTAACTTAATGAATTCAGGTATGCTTTTCCAATAAAGTGTACATTCCTCAGGAGCAGGAGCTTGCTGCACGCATCTTCGTAGGAACAGAACCAGCACCGAATCTGGTACACAGTAAGAGCTCAACAGAAGTATCAAGAATGTGAAGCCTAGGCCACAGCTACTAAATTGCTCAGAATCAAGGTTCTTCTCTTACAATTGTGAATTATTAAAAGTCTACATATTTTACTATATTTGTACTGCATTTTAAATAGAAAGAAAATACTTTATAATCCTGTCAACTCTAATGCATAATCAACACTTCTTAAAAAAAGGAAAGTAATAAAGAAATCTTCAGGAAAATTTTTTTCAAGTCATCTCACCAAAAAAAAACTTAAAACCTTATAAAGTTCTGCCTTGTTTATTTCATTTTTCTAGTTCCAGTTTCTCCTCATCTAAATGTAAACACTAAAAGACAGTATGAATTCATCTGCAGTAAGATGTCTTTTCTGAGGAAAAATTCTTTTACCCAGACAAAACAAAATTATCTTTAGAAATTATCAATACTGTATGAGATTTTAGGTAGATTATCCAGAACAATGATTCATATGTTTACATCATAAAATGAAAGTTAAAATTTAATCATATAGAATTTGGTTCTTTTAAAATATGTATTACTGTATTTCTATCTTGTAATTTAAGCAGGATTTGTCTAAGAACGTAAGAAATGCTTGTTCATTTCCCTGTGTCTTGATGGAAGAAGATTCAAGCCAAAGCAACATGAGCCAGTGAGGAGGGGTGAGACCCCAGAGGGAGGATAGAAAAACTGACACATATACTGGGAGACTTTGAAAAATGAAACTAGGACCATGCATTAAGGTCATGGTGATCTTCCTTGGTTCTAAACAGTGCCAACTTAGCAGGTAGGGAGCAGCAGTGGAGAAAAACACGGCGATGCTTTGGTTCCAGGCAATCTGACCATTTCTAGTCATATTTTAGCCAATGAATGACTAACTCCAGTATATTAAGTTCAGCTTCAGGAGGAAGGAAGGGGTGGAGAGAGGAAAAGAGGGAGATTAGGAAAAAAGGAAAGAAGGTAGGAGTGAAGAAAACAAAGAGGGCAAGAAGGAAGAAGAAAAGGAAAAAAATTGAGATTAAAAACTCAATGCTATGGGTGATATCTACATACCAACCCAAAAACCAAACCCACCACCGTCGAGTTGATTCCAATTCATAGCAACCCTATAGGACAGAGTAAAACTGCCCCGTTGAGTTTCCAAGGAGAGCCTGGCAGATTTGAACTCTGATCTTTTGGCTAGTAGCCATAGCACTTAACCACTACACCACCAGGGTTTCCAGTATAAAAGTTGATTAATGTAGGTGAGGAAGACTTTGACTTCTTGATTTTGGAGGCTACTTAACAGTGGCATGCTAGTAAATATTTAAGCACCAGATTTCTGAAGAGAAAATATTAGCTCGATTTGCAGCATTTAAGAAACAACAAGTAAATCAGCAGATCAGTGTGGTTGGGGAGTAAAGTAGAAACAGAAAATGGAAAGAGATAAAGATACAGACAAACAGGAACCACATCATGACTGATCTTAAAAGTCATATTAGGAATTTTGGACTTTATCCTAAAGGTAACTGCAGGGTTTGAATATTGAGAAGCCATAATTTACAATTTTTTTTCTATACCGTTGGGGATCTTAGCCCTTGCTAATTCATCTGCTCCAGCAGCAGTTAAGGGGGCCATGGCTATTTGTATTCCAGTACATTCCCCCTATGAGTTTTCTTTTATAATGCACACCAAAAAAAAGAAAAAATCATTGCATTACGTTCTGTGAATAAGCTATGCTACCCATACCCATAGAGTCAATTCCGACTCATAACAACCTTATAGGACAGACTAGAACTGCCCCCATAAGGTTGCCAAGGAGCGGCTGGTGGATTGGAACTGCCAACCTTTTGGTTTGCAGCCATAGCTCTTAACCACTGCACCACCAGGGCTCCAAGCTACACTAAGGTCTATCTAATTTTCTACTGGTTGAGTTTCAAAATGCACTGGGTTACATTCACTTAATCTTAAAACAATTTATAGAATGTTCATGTAAGGAAATAAAGATTATGTAAGAGTTAATGGGTTTGGTTGGCAGATGACATTCCAGCTATATTTTCAAAATAATTTTTTGCTGTTATTGCAATGTCTTCCAATTGAAAATAATTTTGTAATAATTCACTGACAACTATGGAGTTTCTGTTCTCAGAAATTCCAAGCTATGGTATATTATAAGTGACCTTCTGATGATTTGACTTACAATCTTCTAATTTTATGGCTTCTCTTGTTATATATAACAGTCTCACATTATCAAGCACAGCTAGATTTATGAACACCCTCAGTCTTCAATCTCTTGAAGAGATGAACAGATGCATGTGTCTATGCAGAGAAGCGAGGATGAGACTGCAAATAAGAGAAAGAGCCATGAGTCGGGTACCAAAATAGAAACTGGATTAATGTGGAAGTTAGTCAGGAATGAATAATGAGGCATTAGACAAGAGGGTCAGCGAAAAAGAGGAAGACCCTCAACAAGATGGATTGACACAGTGGCTGCAACAATGGGCTCAAGCATGGCAACAATTGTGAGAATGGTGCAGGACCAGGCAGTGTTTCATTCTGTTGTGCATAGGGTTGCTATGAGTAGGAACCGACTCAACCGCAACTAACAGCAACAGCAGCAACAGGACAATGCATACCTGTGTTTGAGACTGATGTTGATAAGCCAAAAGCTGAGTGAGTGAGTACGTGTGCATGTGTGTAACTCACACAAAAATAGAATTAAGACAGACATTGTATTCTTTCTGTTCGTGGGTCCATGCCAAGTCACATACCGTGTTACATTAAGGTTCCTCTGGAACTTCTTTCTCCTTTGAGGGAGTTTCCAGAAGGATATGTATTAAACAAAATTATGTTCTACTTTATATCATATGATAATGTATCAACCTAAATTATGTTCTGAGTATATCATATAATAATGCATTTTGAGTGAATATTTGTTCACATAAGCTCATAAGCTTTTCATTAGAAAGGGCCAGTCTTACCCAAACACATTTTTATGGGTAGGAGTGAAGAGCCTTTCTCTAAATTGTTGGTCCAGTATTTTAGCAAAAATACTGTTTCTAGAGGATGTTGTCCCTTTAATGCTAAGAGATGACATCTTTGGAAAAAGCAGCTTCTGAAACTTCTGCATTCTCGTGATCTGTCTCTGATTGTCTGAGACTTTTCCTAGGAGACTCCTTCTGCTATTGTACATGACCAGTTCATCATCTTGGTCATCCATATCTTGGTATTTCCAGAGCTCTCAGGCTTCTCAACCACCTGATCTTCATCTGCCAGTCTTAGTTTCTGATCCCATTTTCTCCAATAGGCCTCTTGCTCTCGTAAGAAACTCTAGACTTAATTTCTGCCAATGTGCCTTATTCTTTCCTCTTCTAACCTTCCCTATTTCTGCTTTAGATTTCTGTATTGTGTATTACTGTCAAAGTGCAATAACAGTAAATGCCTTACATAAAAAAATCTCAATTCAGAGTACAAACCAGAGAATAAACTTGCAATCAGGGTGGTAGACGCTGGTTGATAATGAACTCAACCTACTGAAGCTTGAAACCTCAGATTAAGAGGAATAGTTCACTCGAAGGCCTGATCTGAAAGTTTTATAGTAATAAAATTACAACATTAAAGTGGAAGAGAATTCAAGGGAAATGAAAGAAAACAAAATAAATTCAAGTTGGAGGAATTTCAATTACAGTTGTCAGATAAAAGACAAAATGCCAATTAAAGTTGAATTTCAGATAAACAACAATTCAAATGTAACTAGGCATACTTTATTTTTATTTGCTAAATCTGGCAGCTCTAACTGCAATTAAATTTTAATACATCTCTAGAGAAGAATTCAAAACTCATCTCCCCTCACTTATAATTGTGCAGGCTTCGGTTAAAGAACAATAGACCTTGAATAAAGAGGAAGGAGCCAGCATCCGGCTGACATTTTACTCCTAGATTATATATTAAGAGGAAGAATTTACAAATATGACCTACGGCAGCAATCAGTTTCAATTCAATTTAATTTCATTGAGCATCAATCTTGTTCTGGCTCTGGGCAAAGATACTCTTGAATATTAAATGTGAACCTGCAGATGAATGACAAGATTGTTTTACAAAAGATTTCAATACAGATTGAAAAACTGAAAATTTAGCAATCATGTCTAATGTATGACAAACTGAGGCAACGAGACCTGGATGTGAATCATGTTTCTACTTTTGCAGGGTGACCTTGGGAAATTTACAAAATGTACCTCAAGATTCCACATTTCTACAATGATAATTATAGTGTATGTATTATAGGACTGTTGTGAGGATTAAATAATACTAGATTTGTAAAGGACTTGGCACAGAATCAGGTCCTTAGAAGTTGTCAATAAATATTAATTACTAGTTAATTCAATTTTTATCTATGTTCAGGAATGCATCAATTGTATAAAACAAAACATACCAGCTATTAACTTTTGAAACAAAGGTTATAAATGTTTCTCTTCCTAGTGAGTATCTCTGAAATTTTGGAAAAATTCATTCCATTGTTCAAATCAGTCCCTCTAATAAGGCTACTTCAACAGGAGTAAAAAATAAGGTATGAGTTCTTGATTACCAGCATCCTGCTCTGCTTGGGATGAGCTCTTCTCTCCCAAAGCAGTCACTAATCAGATCTTACCACCTCTTTTATCCTACAATGCATGCAGTGACATTTTCTGATGATAATTGCCTTGCAAAGAGTGAATAGCCTCAATGCTAAAACCTGTTTACTGAAACAGGACAGACAAAGAGAAGATTCCCGGTGATCTCATAAATACCCAAGCCTTCAACAAACAGTATTTTGTATAGGTGTGTTTTGGCCAGTATTGTCATAGCCAAAATTACCTCTGACATTTCCAAATGTCACAATTAATCCACTCTTAATATAGATATTTTTAAATATATTAGAAGGAAGGCTTCCAAAAGCCATGTATAAGCTAGAGGGAACAAAATGATTTTAGCTCAGGGTCCCTGGAGGGAAAAAAAAAAAAAAAAGCAGTGTTATTTAGACATACATTTTGAAAGTTCATTATCAATACTTTGAGAATACCCAAAGTTCAACACAGAAAAAGTTTAATGTTATTTAGTGAGAACGTGGCGCTAATGTTTTCATGGGTTTGATCTTGACATGGCTGAATTAGCTTTACTCTGTTCTGTGACTAGAGACTACCAGCCCCAACACCCCACTACAGCCTTAGCCATAGTAGACACGAGGCAGTATCCCATCCCTTTGTCCATATAATTGGTCTGAAAATAAGCAAGTGGCCCAATCCAGGCTAATCAAAATCATTCTGTGAAATTGTATACATTCCTCCTCTTTCCTAAGAGTAACTAACTGGGATGGTGTAACCCTGAAGATCTCTGTGGCTACACTGTCATTCCCCTCACCACATGCAGGAGGCCTGTCTATTGTAGAAGGCCAACACATCAATAAAAGCAGAAGCAAGAGACCAAGACGGGTGGCTAGAGAGATAGAGCGAGAAAAAATACCATCTTTTGAATCCATGGTGTTTCTAAAGGTGATCCTACCCTATTATACTTCCTAGTCATACACACGATTCAATAAATTTCCTTTTCAAACTAGTTTGATTTGTATTTCTGTCCTTCACAATAGAGCAACATCTTGATCATACAACTTCCAAACCAAAAAAACCCAAACCTATTGCCATCAAGCTGAATCTGTGGGACAGAGTTTAACTGCCCCATAGGATTCCCAAGGGTGTTAATATTTATGGAAGCAAACCGCCACATCTTTCTCCCCGAGGAGCAGCTGGTGGGTTTGAACAGCAGACCTTTCAATTAGCAGCTGAGCAGTTACCCACTGTGCCTTTCATAAAACAGAGCTCTGTTCATAAAACTTAGCCCGCCTAAATGGAGCTAGGATTCACATTTTATAGTTGAGTGAAACCTGAAGGTTTCTTTGAAGATCCAGTCACTGTAGTCATAATGTGCTTAATGAGATAAATGGATTTATATAATTTTTTTTGGAGTTCAACTGGAAAGTTTTGTCGAAGTAATCACAATTTCTCACTTCTAGGATCTATCCAAACATCCCTTGCCTTCGTGAATGAGTTATTATAAGTTGAAGTTTCGAAAGTTTTACAAGACAGGAATGTGTGCAATTTCACTTTTACCTATTCCTCAGCTTTACCAATTTATAGGAATAATCTCTGAACTTTGAAATAAGAAAACATTTTTCATGTCTTTTTATAAATGAGACTAAGTAAATTTTTTATCAGTGCTATAGTGCAGTAGGTTGAACAGCACCCCACAAAAGATATGCCTACCCAGAATTTCAGAATGTGTTCTTATTTGAAATAAAGACATTTGTAGATGTAATTAAGGTAGAAATCTCAAGATGAAATCATATTGGATTAGAGCAGGCCCTAGATCAAATGATGGCATCTTTCTAAGAAACAGAAAAAGAGAAGACAGAATTGCTGGGAGCCAGGCTGCAAGGGCGGCCCCTCTGCACCCACTGCCCCCAGCATAAACATTGAAGAATTCCTGAAAAGTCAGGAAGAGCCAGGCTGCAAGGGCGGCCCCTCTGCACCCACTGCCCCCAGCATAAACATCAAAGAATCCCTGAAAAGTCAGGAGGAGCCAGGCTGCAAGGGCAGCCTCTCTGCACCCACTGCCCCCAGCATAAACATTGAAGAATTCCTGAAAAGTCAGGAAGAGCCAGGCTGCAAGGGCGGCCCCTCTGCACCCACTGCCCCTAGCATAAACATCGAAGAATTCCTGAAAAGTCAGGAATATCTCTGTCATCTGTGTTATGTTTCTATTTCATTTTCAGCCTGTGTATAGCAGAATGTATAAGCATAAAATTCCATTATAGATTTAGGGACCTTTGGACGGGGGGCGTCCTACTCATAATCCCCTGGTGAAATCCCGGGTAGGGACAGCCCGTGTGTTACTTGGGGATCAACATGAAGTTGTCTTAGGGGAAAAACAAATAGCTCGACTACGGAAAATAAGAATAGGATGGTGAAATCCTGGTATTTACCAAGGCCCTTTTTGTGATTAAACCACCACCCACACATGACCCCATAAAAGTGGAAAAACAAAAGGCAGTGAGTTCTCTCAGCCAATTTCTCAGCCAATTACAGCTCAACCTTCTCGTTTACCTCGCTCACTGCTGCGCTTGACTGGTCTTTGGGTATAGAGATTGGGCTAATTGTCCTTGGCATAATCGTGGACAATATGACGTAACCCAAAGTGGCTGGACTACAAGAATTTGGCCACCCTGGACAAAATGGACAAAGCCTATGTGGCAACAGTTTTTGCAAAAAGATTAATTATTATAAAAACTGTGGAAGGAATTGCAAGATTAAGCATAAAGTGTAAAGCAGTATGAAGTCAATTATTACTTTGTGTAAAAATATATCAACAAAATATTTTCTTCAATTAAACAAAAACTCATTGTACTTGTGTGTGTATGCGGAACTGTACTATGTGTCACTTGGAAAATTATGTCTCTGGGAAATAATGTTTATGATTATATTTTGTACTGCCCCTTTATTGATCATGCGATGTTATGCTTTTGTAAGCTTATGATATAAAAGACCATGTAAAAAATAAAGAGCAGAAGGGCTTCTTTTTCTGCAAAATGAAAATATAAGACACACTACCTCTCATTCTTTTTTCGCCGAACTCTACCCCTCCTCTGGTAACCCTGTTCATTGCTGAGGCTGGCCCCCGGCACAGAATAATAGAGGAAGAAGGTGATGAGACGTGGAGACAAAGACTGGAGTGCTGCAGCTACAAGCCACGGAGCACCAAGGATTGCCAGAAGTCACCAGAAGCTAGGAAGAGTTGAGGAAGTATTCTTCCCTAGAGCCTTCAGAGAGAGCATGGCCCTGCCAACACTTTCATTTTGAACTTCTAGCTTCCAGAGTTGTGAAGAATAAATTTCTGTTGTTTTAAACCTCCAAGTTTTCGATAATTTGTTATGGCAGCCCTGGGAAGCCAATACATGGAGGAAGCCATATTTTCTGTGATTAGTATGTGTGTTCTTTCTGTTCGTTTCCTGGTGGCTATCAAGGTTTTATCAAGGTTAGGTTTTTAATACTATTCTTAGAAAATCTACCATAACACATTTTGCCATGTGTGAAGGTTTCTGACAGCTTTGACCTATTTTTCCCTGAAAGATTATTTTTTATTAATCTCCTGTTAGAACACTGACCCACCTATATTCTGCAGTTAACATGTGTTTTTCACTTAATTTTTATAACTGACTTTCTTAAGCTTTGTATATAAACAAGATGCTTGCTAAATAGCAATTTGTGCTATTATTTAGAAAATATCTGTTGTCTTATACTTAATAATTCCATAAATAACTTTTTTTCTGGTTTACATCAGGTTTGTTATGGGGTCTCTGTGAGTTTCTCTAACTCCTATATCCTGTGTGAATATCTCATGGCTCCTTTGTTGCTCCAGTTTCCTAACATCAAAATAAAAATAATGTTTAAAGGATATTTTATAATTTATGACGCATTTTTGCATATGACATGCCAGTCAGTGTGAATAAATGTAACGAATATAATTTTAGCTTTTTAATATTTGAAATCTCTGAGTTTGAAATAAACTTGTAGTACCAATAATACTTTTGTACTTGTTCATAAGGTTAGATTTATCTTATACATCATGGGTTCACTGGTGCCTCGAACTCCCTAATAAATATTTGTTTAACAGATGGATGAATAAATAAATGATTTTCTATTCCTATTCCAGAGAGAAATGCAGCCTCAAATTCAGTACCTCCCTTCCATCATCACATGGTTTGCCGTAAGACAGCACTAACAGGTGAGCAGGGACAGCCCTGGGCATCACCGAAGGCTCTAGTTTTCCCCAGACCTTCTAAAAAAGCAACATGGAAAACACAAATGAGGATAGATAAATGGATACAAAGAAAGCTGCCTCGTGACAGCTTTATGTACAACAGAACAAAATGCTGCCCAGTCCTGCGTCATCCTCACTATCATCGGCATTTTCAAGACTATGGCTAAAGCTATTGTTCCAATTCATCTCACTGAGGGTCTCCCTTGCCCTTACTGACCCCTCTACTTGACCAAACATGATGTACTCCTCCAGTAATGGATCCCTCCTGATGACAAGTCCAAAGCGAGTGAGTCAGACAATATTCTTTTGTGATCCATAACATTTTCATTGGCTAGTTTTCAAAAGTAGATTGCCAGTCCTTTCTTCCTGACCTGTCTTAATCTGGAGGCTCTGCTGAAACCTGTCGACCATGAGTGACCCTGCTGATATTTGAAATACTGATGGCATAGCTTCCAGCACCATAACAACACAAAGGCCACCACAGTATACAAACTGACAGACGGATGATGGTGAATGGAAGGAGGTTACTAATTTCTAGTTTCTTCTAAAGGCGTAAAAATAAAACCATGATGATTGAGACTTGTTTCCTAACTTGGAGCCTATAAAGGGGCTTCAAGAGTATGATCTACGAGAAATTTTCTGTAAGAATCTGTGCCTATTCCTAGAAAGAAATTGCATAACTTCCATCAGATTTTCAAAGGGATTCTTAATCCAAAAATCTGTTAAGAACTACTGATTTATAGGCTTCAGTAATATAAAACAAAGAGAGAAAAGTGTAATGTAAGTGTTAAAGACATCTTTAGTGCTGTCAAAAAAAACCTGTAAAGCAGTAAAATAGGTATCTATTTACTAGCTGAACTCGTTTTAGCATTCAAGTCATACTGTGTGACGTTATTTTGTTAGTAGATGAGTACCCTTTGTAAAACTGCTGCCAGGATCAGGACTGCTTGTCTTATCTGTTTTCAATCTCACAGTGAGAAATGTATACTCATATTACTGTAGATACAAGAGGTTTGATTTGACCAGCATATAATTAAACTGATTTTATAGTCAGGGGCTTTATTATGATCGTCTCATAATTTATTCCCACAACAGCTATTTCCCTTAATAGTCTCACCTTTATTTTATTCAGATAAAGTGGGCAGTATCAAAAAGTATGCACCTGTTTCTACTCAAAATTTATATATATATATATATATATGTATTTAAAACCTGTTGCTTTCAAGTGAATTCCGACTCATAATGACCCTATAGGTCAGAGTACAACTGCCCCATAGAGTTTCCAAGGAGCAGCTGGTGGATTCAAACTGCCGACTGACCTTGTGGTTAGTAACTGAGCTCTTGACCACTGCAAATATATATATATATATATATATATATATATATATAAATTTTTTTTTAAATATATATACAGGGAAAAAACAGTCTTTTTAACAAATGGTCCTGGTAAAACTGGATGTCCACCTATTAAAACATGAAACATATATATATATATACATGTGCAAAACCCTCCACTAGATTTGGATTAACATTTTAAACAAGTGTTTGAAACAAAAATATTTATTAAGTATTAGATGTCCACCATCTCATTTCAGGGCTTCTCATTCCCAGCAGCTAGATCATCTTTTCTGATTGGGAGTTTATATCTGGGTCCAAGCTCCTCCCAGTCTCTCCCAATAACAGACCAAGTCCGTCCCCTCAGAAGAAATGAAGAGACTAGGAGCATATTCTAATCACATTTTCGAGATCTTTTGCATCCTTCTATACCCCTGGTGAAAATATAACAAATACATCGGATCATTTCCTGATTCTGCCACACTTTGTTGGTGATAGGGAATAAGTGAGAAAGGGCAATGTCTGCTCCGACCAATACTAAGAACAACAAAATTTGCCTTGTAGCTGCCAAGTGTAAACTGACTCCTGATGTCACTGAATGGGGTTACATATTTTTGTATGTTGACAAAAAATATTTCTAAGAGATGTGAAGCCAAGTAAAAAGAGGGAATCAAGGGCAGAGTCTTTAAAATCCAAAAACAAGAGGATTCTTCCACACCTGTAACTTTCCATTTAAATGCTAATTTGCCCATTATGATTTTTCACACTTGGTTCTTTTCTTCTTTAGCACTCCACAAATTTTGTTCATTTCGTGTATGACATCAGGAGAAGACACGTGTCATAAGCTCTTACTTTAACCTCTACTGTGATAAGCATACAATGAATATTAAATAATTTTTTTGAGCAAAATGAAAATTTCATTGAATCAATTGTGACCTTTCTTTCTAGGAAACAGAAACAAAGAAGTCAAGAATGCACCAGGCAGACAATGAGTTAAACATTTGACCTACAAAGGCATAAAATGATAATAACAAAAGGCATTGAGTACTTCTAATATTTTCTAATGTTCCTTTTTAGAACTATTGTTAGTCTGATCCATCAGAGATCAACGTCTGTGGTGATGAAGAATTATATAATCAATTTCTTACCTAAAATATCTGAACATTCAAAAGCTTTTTTCCGATGTGCTTTTCTAACCAGTTTAGAACTTGGTGCTTAGCTCATCTGGTAAACTTTTCACTCCTTTATTTTTGAGGCAACTTATTCAATTTTTTCCTTAATATAAAAGGGATATAATGCTGTCTCCAGGAATCTTGGAATAAACAAAGATGAAAAAAAAAAACCCAAAGGAAATTAAAAATACTCATAAAGCCACCTCCCAGAGAGAAATAGTTGACAGTTATCCTTCTAGATCTTTTACAAGATATAGGCATTGTGATGACAATTATGTAAACCACTTTCAGCACTGGGTTATAAAAGTTGGTCATATGCAATCTTCCATACTCTTCCCATTCTGCATGTGTCATACATTGAAGATGGCAATGCCACAAAGCAAGGACCTGGTTTCCTGAATTACCATAGGGAAGGTCACCCACTCAACACCCAGATGCAAGGGAGAAAGAAATGTGTGAAACCACTGAGGTTTTTACATTGACATTTTTTTAAGCCTATTCTGACTAATATAATAATTGGCACTTAGTAATGAAATGTTGCCTTACCAAATCCTAAATATATATCATTAGCTGAGCAGTTAAATGGTAAGGAAATGGGTATCAGAGCCTGAAAAACAATGATCTATATATATTATGGGAAGCTGTTGGAGAGAATAAAAGCATTAGTGTGTGTTGGCTACTATTCTTTGGTACAACTAACTGTTTATAGAAATAGATAAGCCCAAGAGAGAATTCGCTGACTTTTAAGCAAATAGATACAAATGTGGACCCTAAAAGAGACAGAAATTCTGATCACTTCTAGAAACCAAACAATAAGAAATAAGAGAGAAAACTGTTGAGGGACAAACACCAAGACACAGCATTGTGAAAAAGACAGAATAAGGATGTGGAATTTTAGCTTTGATGGGACTTCAGGTTGTCCCCATTGGAGAGAGAAAGAGTGTGAGAGTAAGAATAAAATAAACATTTAGTGAGAGGACCTAGAGTGGCACAAGGAGTTTATGATCAGCTGCTAACCAAAAGCTTGGCGGTTCGAACACAGCCGGCAGCTCCATGGAAGAAAAGACATGGCGAGCTGCCTCCATAAAGGTTACGACCACAAAAACCTATGGAACAGTTCTACTCTGTAACACATGGGGTTGTCATGAGTGGGGGGTCGACTCAAAAGCAGCTTACAACAGTGACTAGAAGAGAAGATTGCGGAAGAAACAATGCTGTGTTTACCAATTGTATTCTCTTTGTGAGCACAGAGATAGACTATATTTTCAAATCTACTTGCATCAAAAGGGTGCCTTTATTTCTAATCAAAGAACATGAGTAGAAGTTCTTTGCCTTCGGTATTTAAAAGCAAGCATCCCTTCTCTACACTCCTTTTCTCTGTCTGCTGACTGAATGATGCTACGGTGGCCTGGAAGTTCTGTATTGAATATGGAGGAGCCTCACAACAAAAGGGGCCTAGATCTTTGAATGACTATGTGGAGCAGAGACACTCCTTACCCAGCCCTGAACACAAACACACGAAAATGCTGATTCACATCAGATTGTGAAACTAGAGATAAACGACCTTATGTTATATCTAGCCCCTGTGATGTTTAGACTATGACAGGAATCGGCATTATTTTTCTGACTAATGTAATTAGATAAAAAGATTGTGTTATATTTATAGAATGATATACAATAACATGCTTGGCATTTCTCCAGCTGAAAGAACTGAAGAAAAAATTCAGGCCTCCAGTTGCAATATTTGTGTGTGTGTGTGTCTGTGTGTGTGTGTGTGTGTGTTGGGTGAAAGTTTACAGAGCAAATTAGTTTCTCATTAAACAATTGATACACAAATTGTTTTGTGACATTGGTTGTCAGCACTCTCCCCATCTCTACCCCAGGTTCCCTGTTTCCATTTGTCCAGTTTCCCTGTCCCTTCCTATCTTCTTGTCTTTCCTTTAGGGCTGATGTGCCCATTTAGTGTCGTATACACGATTGAATTATGAAGCTTGTTCCTCAAGTGTATTACTGATTGCTGTATAGATCTGTCTAATCTTTGGATGAAGGGTGAACCTCAGGAGTGGCTTCAGTACTGAGATAAAAGGGTGGCTAAGGACCATACACTTGGGGGTTTCTCTAATCTCTGTCAGACCAGCAAGCCTGTTTGTGTGTGTGTGTCCGTGCATGCATGTGTGTGTGTGTGTGTGAATTTGAATTTTGTTCTACATTTTTCTCTGGCTCTGTCTAAGACCCTCTATTGTGATCCCTGTCAGAGCAGTCTAGCCTGGCACTATCTAGATGTTCTGGGCTCAGTCTGGTGGAGGTTGTGGTAGTTGAGATCCATTAGTCCTTTGGACTAATCTTTCCCTTGTGTCCTTGGTTTTCTTCATTCTACATTGCTCCAGCCAGAATGGAACCAGATGTATCCTAGAAGGCCGCTTACAGGCTTTTAAGACCCCAGACGCTACTCACCAAAGTAAAATGTAGAACACTTTCTTCATAAACTATGTTATGCCAATTGAGCTAGTTGTCCCCGAGATCATGGTCCCCAACCCTCAGCCAAGTAACTTGGTCCCTCAGGGAGTTTGGATGTGTCTAGGAAGTTTCTATGACTTTGCCTTGGTCAATTTGTGCTGGCATTCCCAATATTGTGTACTGCATTACCCTTCACCAAAGTCAGCTCTTATGTACCATCTAGTTAGTGTTTTTCCCTCCTCAGGCTTCCCCTCCCACAGGACCATCAAAGATTTTCTCTTTCCATATGTAAACCTTTTCACAAATTTTTCCAATAATGGTCTCATACAGTATTTTTCCTTTTGTGATTGACTTATTTCACTCACCATTTATGCTGTGAGACATTTCACAGATTCATCATTGTTCCATATCGTTGTGTGGTATTCCATTGTGTGTATGTACCATAACAATACCATCTTTTTGCTATTGTGAATAATGCTGCAAAAAACATGAGTGTGCATATGCGTATGCATGTGATGGCTCTTATTTCTCTAGGATTTATTTCTAGGAGTGGAATTGCTGGATCTTAGCTATTTCTGTTTCTAGCTTTCAAAGGAAGCACCATATCGTTTTCCAAAATGGTTGTACCATTTTGCATTCCCACCAGCAGTGCATCAGAGTTCCAATCTTCCTGCAATCTCTCCAACATTTGTTATTTTCTGGTTTTTTTTTTTTTTTTATTAGTGCCAGTAATGTCAGGGTAAGATGGGATCTCATTGTAGTTTTGATTTGCATTTCTCTAATGGCTAGTGATCACAAGTGTTTCCTCATATGTCTGTTAGCTGTCTGAATGTCTTCTTTGGTGAAGCGTCTGTTCATATCCTTTGCCCATTTTTTAATTCAATTATTTGTCTTTTTTTGTAGAGGTGATGGATTTTCCTGTAGATTTTATAGATTATAACTTTTTCAGATGTGTCATAGCCAAAAATTTTTTCCCAGTCTGTTAGTTCTCTTTTTATTCTTTTGGTGAAGTCTTTTGATGAGCATAAAGTGTTTAGTTTTTAGAAGAGCCAGTTATCTAGCTTATCTTCTGGTGTTTGTGTATTGTTAGTTATGGTTTGTATCCTATTTATGCCATGTATTAGGGCCTTTAGTGTTGGCCGTATTTTTTCTCCCATGATCTTTATAGTTTTTGGTTTTATATTTAGGTCTTTGATTTATTTTGAATGAGTTTTTGTGTATGGTATGACTTATGGGTCCTGTTTCATATTTTTATAGATGGACATTGAGTTTTACCAGGACCCTTTGTTAAAAAGACTGTCTTTTTCCCATTTAATGGACTTTGGGCCTTTGTCAAAGATTAGGTGGCCGTAGGCAAAAGGATTTACACCTGGGTTCTCTATTCTGTTTCATTGGTCAATGTGTCTGTCCTTGTACCAATACTAGGCTGTGTTGACTGCTATAGCTGTACAGCAGGTTTTGAGGTCAGGTAGTGTGAGGCCTCCTACATTGTTCTTCTTTGATAATGCATTACTTACCCGGAGCCTCTTTCCATATAAAGATAATGATGAGTCTTCTGATCTCGTTAAAAAATGCTGTCGGTATTTGGATTGAGATTGCATCGTATTGTAGGTTGCTTTGGGTAGACTTGACATTTTCACTATGTTAAGTCTGCCTACCCATGAGCATGCTATGTTTTTCCACTTATGTAGGTCTCTTTTGGTTTCTTGCAGTAGTTTTTTTGTTTTTGTTTTGTTTTTTTTTAATTTTTCTTTGTATAGGTCTTTTACACCTGGGGTTAGATTTATTTGTAAATATTATATATTTTTAGGGGCTATTATAAATGGTATTGCTTTCTTGATTTCCTTTCCATAGCTCTCTTTATTGGTGACTAGGAACCCAACACCTCCACCTGTCTGTCAGTTTGTCATACTGTGGGGACTTGCATGTTGCTGTGATGCTCTAAGCTATGCCACCGGTATTCAGATACCAGTAGGGTCACCCATGAAGGACAGGTTTCAGCTGAGCTTCCAGACTAAGAGACAGTTGTTCGGACAGAACAAGGGGATACTGATTGGTTTAAAGTCAGGAAAGGTGTGTGTCAGGGTTGTATTCTCTCACCATACCTATTCAACCTGTATGCTGAGCAAATAATAAGAGAAGCTGGACTATATGAAGAAGAACGGGGGTTCAGGATTGGAGGAAGACTCATTAACAACCTGTGTTATGCAGATGACACAACCTTGCTTGCTGAAAATGAAAAGGACGTGAAGCACTTACTAATGAAGATCAAAGACCACAGCCTTCAGTTTGGACTGCACCTCAACATAAAGAAAACAAAAATCCTCACAAATGGACCAATGAGCAACATGATAAATGAAGAAAAGATTGAAGTTGTCAAGGATTTCTTTTTACTTGGATCCACAATCAACAGCCATGGAAGCAGCAGTCAAGAAATCAAAAGACATATTCCATTGGGTAAATCTGCTGCAAAGGACCTCCTTAAAGTGTTGAAGAGCAAAGATGTCACCCTGAAGACTAAGGTGTGCCGGACCCAAGCCGTGGTATTTTCAATTGCATCATATGCATGTGAAAGCTGGACAATGAATAAGGAAGACCGAAGAAGAATTGATTCCTTGGAATTGTGGTGTTGGTGAAAAATATCGAATATACCATGGGCTGCCAAAGAACGAACAAATCTGTCTTGGAAGAAGTACAACCAGAATGCTCCTTAGGAGCAAGGATGGCGAGAATGTGTCTTACATACTTTGGACATGTCAGGAAGGATCAGTTCCTGGAGAAGGACATCACGCTTGGCAAAGCACAGGGTCAGCGGAAAAGGGGAAGACCCTCAGTGAGGTGGATTGACACAGTGGCTTCAACGATGGGCTTAAGCATAACAGCAATTGTAAGGATGGCACAGGACTGGGCAGTGTTTCGTTCTATGGTGCATAGGGTCGCTATGAGTCGGAACCGACTCAATGGCACTTAACAACAACAACAGGAACCCAAAAGATTTCTGTATGTTTATCTTGTGTTCTGCTACACTGCTGAATCTTTCTATTAGTTCCAGTAGTTTTTCTGTGGTCTTTAGGGTTCTGTATGTATAGTATCATATCATCCGCTAATAGGGACAGTTTTACTTTTCCCTTTCCAATTTGGGTGCCCTTTATTTCTTTCTTTTGCCTTATTGCTCTAGCTAGAGCTTCCAGCACAATATTAAATAGGAGTGATGATGAAGGGCATCCTTGTCTTGTTCTCTTTCTCAGGGGGAATGCTTTTAGTTCTCTCTGTTGAGAATGATGTTGGCTATCGGTTTTGTATAGATGTCCTTTATTATGTTGAGAAATTTCCCTTCTATTCCTATTTTATTGAGAGTTTTTATTAAGAATCAGTGTTGGGCTTTATTGGGTGCCTTTTTAGCATCATTTGAGATGATCATGTGATTCTTTTGTTTCATTTATATGGTGGATTACGTTAATTGATTTTCTAATGTTGAGCCATTCTTGCATACCTGGTATGAATCCTACTTGGTCATGGTTTATTATTTTCTTTGATATGATGCTGAATTCTATTGGCTAGAATTTTGTTGAGAATTTTTACATCTTTATTCTGAGAGATATTAGTCTACAATTTTCATTTTGTCAATTTTGTTGATCCTCTCAAAAAATCAATTTTTGGCTTTTTTTGATTGTTTTTACTGTTTTTCTATAGGCTGTTTCATTTATTTCTGCTCTGGTCTTTATTATTTCCTTTCTTCTGTTGGCTGTGGGCTTCTTTTGCTGTTCTGCGTTTGTCTGAGATGTAGGGCCAACATTTTGAGTTTGTCCCTTTCTTCTTTTTTGATGTGTGCATCTATTGCTAAAAATTGACCTCTGAGCACTGCCTTTGCTGTGACCTATTGGTATGATGTGTTTTCATTCTCATTTTATTCTAGAAATTTTTTTATTCCATCTTTGATTTCTTTTATTACCTGGTGGTTTTTAAGTAAAGTGCTATTGTCTCCTTTTTTTTTTTTTTTCCCCACTTGGTCTTCCTGTTATTAATTTCTAATTTTATGGCATTGTGATTGCAGAAGATGTTTTGTATTACCACAATGTTTAGGTTTTGTTAAAGATTCCTTCTTGACCTATATGTGGTCTATTCTGGAGAATGTTCCATGTGTGTTGGAAAGGAATGTGTACCTTGCTGCTGTTGGGTGGAGTGTTCTATATATGTCTATGTCTATGAGGTTGACTATGGCCTTTAGACCTTCTCTGTCTTTGCTGAGTTTCTTTCTAGATAGTCTGTCCTTTACCACATTGTACTGGGTGAATCTGCTGCAAAAGACCTCTCTACAGTGTTAAAAAGCAAAAATGTCACTTGAGGACTAAGTCTGCCCGACCCAAGATATGGTATTTTCATTTGCCTCATATGCACGCAACAACTGGACAATGAATAAGAAAGACCAAAGAAGGATTGATGCCTTTGAATTATGGTGTTGGTGAACCATTTTGAATGTACCCTGGACTGCCACAAGAATGAACAAATCTGGCTTGGAAGAAGTACAGCCAGAATGCGCCTTAAAAGGGAGGATGACGAGACTTTCTCTCACGTACTTTGGACAAGTAATCAGGTGAGACCAGTCCCTGGAGAATGACATCATGCTTGATAAAGCATAGGTTCATTGAAAAAGAGGAAGACCCTCAAGGAGATGAAGTGACACATGGCTGCAACAATGGGTTCAAACATAGAAACGAATGTGAGGATGGTGCGGGTCAGGGCAGTGTTTTCTTTCTGTTGTACATAGGGTTGCTATGAGTCAGAATTGACTCAGTGGTACCTAACAATAACAACTACTTTGAAGAGGCAGCTCTTCCCCACTCATATTTTGAGTGCCTTCCATCCTGAGGGGCTCATTTTCTGGCACTATATCAGACAATGTTCCACTGCTACACATAAGATTTTCACTGTCCAATTTTTTTAGAAGTAGATCACCAGGTTCTTCTTCTCAGTCTGTCTTAGTCTAGAAGCTCCACTGAAACCAGTCCACCTTGGATGACCCTGTTGGTATTTGATATACCAGTGGCATAGCTTCTGGTATCACAGCAATACGCAAGCCACCGCAGTATGACAAACTTACAGACAAGTGGTGGTCTGGCAAATTGTAGACACTTAATAAGTATTTATTGTGTTAATTAATTAGTTAATCTTAGCCTGAGTCCCCCAGAAAACAAAGCACAAGGTAAAGCTTACCTACAAATATTTCTTACTGGATCATTTGATCCTAGAACATCAGGAAAGTAGAAGAGAAGTGAGGCAGGGAAAGGTGGGAAACAAATACAGAATGATGAACTACCGAGCTGACCATGGCCTTAAATAAAATACAGGTCAGATTCATGGTCATGAAGGATTTCTCCAGACAGACTCCGTATAATCACGGTGCTGTGGAAGGGTCCATCAAGTAGAGAAAGGGAAAGAAATTTGTCTGTCAGTTTCACATGTCCTGTAATTCGGTAAGCAAAACTCGGTGCATAGTGTTGATCTTTGCCCAGTGGCTGATCTCGGGGTCTCTGGTTCAGTGCTTCATATGAGTCTGCAAGTGGTATAGGAAGCCAGGCCTGCATGAATCTAGTCGGTAAGTGCTTGAAGTGCCAGATATGCAGAGGCTGCTACTGCAGAAGCAGGCAAGAGGGCAAATGGAAATGAGCAAACCTACAGATCCAATACAGATCAAATGAATAAGAGTATCCTAAATGAAGTAGAGATAAACATAGAAACTTCTATTATGTCCTATCTTTGGTAAAAGTATACAAAGCAAATTGTGGTAAAAATTTTAAATTAAAAACTTTCACCTGTATTTACATACTTAGCTCTGTATCGCCAAGTGGAATTTCCTCCTCCCAACTCCAACTCCCTTGGTGAAGGGATGGAGTGCTCTAGCCCCCTCCCAGAAATTCCACTTCAGAACCTAGTGGAAACCACCAGAACATGCTAGGACCTCTTCTTCCACCATTATTTTCTTATATTAGCCATTTTCCCTTACAGCATGGAAGCCCTAAAACCCTGAAATGTTTGATTTCATTTTCTCTCTCACAAACATACTTAAAACATATTTTATATTTGTCAGGTCATGCTTGTGATCTCTTCCTTGGTTCCTAATAACCTTTAGTTTCCCGTTCTCTAAACATCAAAGCCAGTTTTAATTAGGTTCTTTGTGGAAAGTAAGCATGGATCTAACAGTTTCCAATACCTGGCAAAACCTGTTCCAAGCAAGTTCAAGATGCTGAAACTAAGTAAAACTATGTGATCTTGATAATGGCTGCCATTACTTCAAGGGTCTACCCTGATTTTAAAATAGCTTTATAAGAGGAGTTTTTTGTCTTTGAAAACTTTAAAAAATGCTGAACTACATGACCGCTGGCAATCCTTTTTATCCCTCTGAATCTAGAAAGTTAAATATGCCTTATCTCTAGGTCATAATATTTTTATATGCTTATTCACTCATTGGAAACCCTGGTGGCATAGCGGTTAAGTGCTATGGCTGCTAACCAAGAGGTCGGCAGTTCGAATCCACCAGGTGCTCCTTGGAAACTGTACGGTGCAGTTCTACTCTGTCCTACAGGGTCGCTATGAGTCGGAACTGACTCAACAGCAGTGGGTTTGGTTTTTTTGGTTTTATTCACTCATCATGACTGCTTATTTATTTTATGTTTTCCCATCAATACTATTCAATGGTATGTCTTATGTGTTTATAATAAAAATAATACTGAAAATAAGTATAATTAACATTTTTATCACTTTAAAGTTTATAAAATATCTTCCATACGTTAGCTTATTTGGTCCTTATTCTATTCCCACAGTGAGTTATTGTTATCATTCCACTTTAAACATGAGATAATTAGAAGTTGTTTTGGTTTTTTTCCCCATATAATATATACTTTTTATTATACAGTTTTCACCTTAGGAAAGTAATATATTTCCATGGAAAAATTACATAAGAATGTGGTAGGCAAAATTTTAGATGGCCCCATGACCTTCACAACCTCATGTTACTTGTTTGATTATGCTATCCTTTATAGTAAGTTGGGCCTACTATAATCACATGAGCCTTTTAAAGGCACAGAATTTTCACTGGCTGTTAGTGGAAGGAGTCCCTGGGTGGTGCAAGTGGTTGAAAAAAGTTGGAGGTTCAAGTCCACCCAGAGGCAACACAGATAAAGGTCTGGTGACCTACGTCCAAAAAATCAGTCATTAAAATTACTATGGCACACAGTTCTACTCTGACACGCGAGTTGCCATGAGTCAGATTCGACGACATTTTTTTTTTTTTTTTGGATAGTGAAAGAGGAAATCAGAGAGATTTGAACAGTGAGAAGGGTTCAACAGATCGTCACAGGTTTGAAGATGGAGGGGGCCGTGCAAGAAGGAATGTGGCAGCCTCGAGGAGCAGAGAGTGGCCCGCAGCTGATAGCCAATAAATGAATAGGGACCTCAGACCTGTAACTACAAAGAATTGGATTCTGCCAACAACCCGAATGAGCTTGGAAGTGATTCTTTCCAGAGTCTCCAGATAAAAGCCAAGCCCACCAACACTTGAATTTGGGCTGTGTGAGAACTGAGCAGAGAACCCATCCATTCAAGTCCAGCCGGACATCTGACCTAAGGATTGTGCGCTAATGAATGGGTGTTGTTTTTTAAGCTATTTTAAGTTGTTTAAGTTTGTGGTAATTTATTATGCAGCAATAGAAAACTCATAGAAAAGTATGCACATGAAAATATTACCTTTCTACCTCTGCTTCCTGGTGACGCAGTGGTTAAGCACTCGGCTACTAACCAAAAAGTCAGCAGTTGGAACCCAGGGTGCTAACTGAAAGGTTGGTGGTTCTAACCCACCAGCTGCTACGCAGTAAACAGATGTGGCAGTTCACTTCCATAAAGATTACAGCCTTGGAAACCCAGTGAGTTAGTTTTAATCGGTCCTGTAAGTCAACTTGACAGCAACAAGTTCTGTTTACCTCTGCTCCCAGGTTCCCAGAGCGCTCCCAAAAAACAACCACTGTTCCCAGTCTTTTATATATCAGTTTGGAAATATTTCACACACTTAGAAGTGTGTGCCCGTGCCCACACAGGCCCTTTATTATGCAAATGGAAGAGTATTTTTTTAAATCAGCGCTGTATCAGAACACATAAATCTCATTTTTTTCCCAGTGGCGTAATGTTTCATAAGTGCTCTGTCATTCCCTGAATCAGATCTCTACTGATCAACAGTTTGTTGTCTCTACTCATTTGCCATTATAAATCAGGCTACAATAACTTTTCTTATATAATTTTTTTGCATAACCTTGAAATGTAAAATAAATGCCTAGAAATGGAAGTCAAGTAACTGGTTTTCTTGCTTATTTGTAGAAACCTTTATATATATTAAAGAAATTGATACCTTGTCATATGTTTGCCATTTGTATTTTGATTTTTATGTACTCTTTTATGTGCGATTTTTTAAAATTTTATGTGGACAAGTATATCGGTATCTTACTTATGGCTTCTAGGTTTTGGGCCATGCTTAGAGAGCTCTTATAATTGAAATAGCTTAAATTTTTCATGTTTTCTATGCTAATTTAACAGTTATAATTAAATCTTTGATTTTCCCTAAAAATTATATGTGTGTAAGATGTAGGAATTTACCTATTTTTTTTCAAATAACAACCATTTAGCTCGCCCTGCATCGCAATATATTTATTGAAAAATCAACATTGTCATCATGAACAAAAAATGCCACTTTTTTCATATATAGAAAATTCTATTTTTATTTTATTTTTAGACTACTATTAGTCTCTATTCCATTCCTTTAGTCTACATATCCCAGTACTATTACTGAACTGTTTAATTTTCTTATAGGTTTTAATAGCTAATATGGTTAGCATATACATCTCAGTAGTCTTCATTTTTTTAATTTTCCAACTGTTCTTATAAATTTTTTTCTATATAAACTCAATAATCACCTTGTCTAGTTTCAACAATCAATCTTACATTTATTTTCATTGTCTACTACATGAAATTTATCAAAAATTTATGAAGAGTTGACATCTTTATAATACCTAACCTCTCTATTTCAGAACAAAGTATGTGTTTCTGTTTTTTTTTTTTTTATATGCCAGAGGTACCTCAGAAGACAGGCCTGGTGATCTGCTTCCAAAAGGTCACAGCCTCGAACACCCCGTGAAGCAGTTCTACTCTGAACATATGGGGTCCCCCCACTGGAATTTTCTGAGCAGCGACTAACAACGACAGCATATGCCACTTAATATAGTTTTATTTTTTCATAGACTGTACACAGATATTAAGTTTATCTCTTCATATTTAGTTTTTTTATGTTTGTTTTTTTGTTTTTCTTTCATTACATTTTCTAACTGGTTGTTATTTGTATGTAGGAAAGTTATTAACTTTTGGATCTTAACTTTGCAAACAGCTCGCTGAATTCTCTTACCATTTTTAACAATTTTCATTTTAGTTCTCTTACATTTTCCAAGTATATAAGCACATACAAATAGTGACTGTTTTACTTCCTAATTTGCGTATCTTATATCTCATTTCATTCTCTAGTTCAATCACATTAACTAGGTAGCTATAGTATTATTAGTCTGCCTCCAATAAAGCCAGGATCTTTTAGTTCCAATAAGCCAGGAACAACACAATTATGCTCATAGATGATAAAAGCAGTGATTAAAAAAGAAAAGCACCAATGCCTCAATTCTGACTCACAGCAACCCCACGTGTGTCAGAGTAGAACTGTGCTCCACAGAGTTTTCAGTGGCTGTTTTTTTTTTATAGAAATATATCACTAGGGTTTTTTTCCAAGGCAACTCCAGGTGGACTCCAGCTATTCAGTTAAAAGCCAACCATGTTAACTGCATGTACCACCCAGGGACTCCAATAGTAGTGACTATTGTTGTTAAGTATGTCCAGTTGCCCCAACTTGTGGCAACCCATGGACTACCCACTGTACAACAGAATAAAACACTGCCTGGTCCTGTGCCATCCTCACAATCATTGCTACGTTTGATCCCATTGTTGCAGCCACTGTGTCAATCCACCTCATTGAGGGTCTTCCTCTTTTTTGATGACCCTGTACTTTACCAGGCACTATGTTCTTCTCCAGGGACCGGGCCCTCCTGATAACACGTCTAAAATACTTGAGAAGTCTCACCACCTTTACTTCTAAGGACCATTCTGGCTGTACTTCTTCCAAGACAAATTTGTTTGTTCTTCTGGCAGTCCATGGTACATTCAATATTCTTTGCCAACACCATAATTCAAAGGCACCTATTATTCTTCAGTCTTCCTTATTCATTGTCCAGCTTTCTCATGTATATGAGGCAATTGAAAATACAGTAGCTTTGGTCAGGCACACTTTAGTCCTCAAAGAGACATCTTTGCTTTTTAACACTTTAAAGCGATCTTTTGCAGCATATTTGTCCAACGCAATTCCCCCTTTGATTTTTTGACTGCTGCTTCCATGGCTGTTGATTGTGGATTCAAGTAAAATGAAATCCTTGACAACTTCAATCTTTTCTCCATTTATCATGATGTTGTTTATTGGTCCAAAGGTGAGGATTTTATTTTTTTTATGTTGAGGCATAATCCATACTGAAGGCTGTAGTCTTTGAACTTCATCAGTAAGTGCTTCAAGTCTTCTTCATTTTCAGCCAGCAAATTTATGTCATCTCCATATCACAGGTTGTTGATGAGTCTTCCTTCAATCCTGATGCCACATTCTCCTTCATATAGTCCAGTTTCTCAGATTATTTTTTCAGCATATAGATTGAATAAATATGATGAAAGGATACAACCCTGACACACACCTTTCCTGATTTTAAGCCACCCAATATCCTCTTGTTTTGTTATAGCAACTGCCTCTTTGTCCCTGTAGAGTGTCCTCACTCATCTGTCAGTTTGTCATATGGCTTACGTGTTGCTGTGATGCTGGAAGATATGCCATGGAATTTCAAATACCAGCAGAGTCATCCATGGTAGACAGGTTTCAGCAGAGCTTCCAGACTAAGACAGACTGGGAAGAAGCACCTGGTGATCTAATTCTGAAAAAACTGGTCAGTGAAAACCTTAAGGATAACAGCAGAACATAGTCAGAAGATGAGTCCCTCAGTTTGGAAGGCACTGAAAATACGACTAAGAGCTGCCTCTTCAAGGTAGAGTAGACCTTAATGACATGGATGGAGTTAAGCTTTTGGGACCTTCATTTGCTGATGAATGGGCATGACTCGTAATGAGAACAAACAACTGTAAACTTCCCTTAAGATCAGGAAAGGTATACTTTTTTCCAGTTTGTATGACATTTTAGTGAGTATCTTTTCAGTCGTTCTTGGGTTTACAACATTCATCTTTATCTTGTCACAGTCTACCTTCAAATAATATTATAGCAATTTCATATAAAGTCCACCCAGTGAGTTCTTCATTTCAGATGTTTTTAGCTCTAAAATTCCATCTGAGATGTGTGTGAGTATGTGTGTGTGTGTGTGCTCATGTTTTCCTTAAATCCTTGAATAATTAATACTAGCAGTTTTAAAACACTTATCTGCTAATCCATCATCCTAGGTCTGTTGCTATTGACTGAAATTCTCCTGTTTGTACATCACATTTTACCGCTTCTTAACATGTGTAGTAATGCTTATTGCATGAAGAACATCATAATTTTTATATTCCTGAGTACTGAATTTTGTTTTCTTCCTTTAAATAACATTGAACTTGTAGTTAATTTTGTTGTAGATCAGATTAATTCTTTGGGGACTTGTTTGTAAATTATATTATGGTGATTGTTACAGATTGAATTGTGTCACCAAGAAAGACATGTAGAAGTTTTTCTTTGCAGATAAGCTAATGATATCATAGCAGAGTAGGGTAGGTCCTAATCTTAATCCCTTCTAAGTGACATTTTATAAAGAGAAGGACAGACATGGAAACAGTTACACACAGGGGAAGATGGCATGTGAGGATCCATCTACAAGGAGAGGAATGCCAAGGATTGCTGGGAGACACCAGAAACTAGGAGAGAAGCATAAAACAGTTCCTCTCTCAAAGTTGCACATGGGATCTCTATAAGTCAAAACCAACTTGATGGCACTTAACAATAACAACAACAACTTCTCAGGATAAAATGCTCCATAAATACATTTTCCTCTATGTAAAACACTTTGGAATCTATTTTTTCTTATATGTATTCACTTCATCAAATATTTATATGAAGCACTCACTATGTGCCAGACACCATAACCCCACCAAACCATAAAACCATACTAGATGCTAAATATACAGCCATGAACATTGTCATGGACTGAATTATGTCCCCCCCAAAACGTGTGTATCAATTTGGCTAGGCCATGATTTCCATATTGTGTGATCTTCCTATATGTTGTAAATCTTGCCTCTATGATGTTAACGAGAAAGGATAGGCAGCAGTTGTGTTAGTGAGGCAGGACTCAACCTACAAGGTTGGATTGTGTCTTGAGGCAATCTCTTGAGATATAAAACAAAGGAGTGAGCAGAGAGACAGGAGGACCTCATACCACCAAGGAAGCTGCACCAGGAGCAGAGCGCTTCCTTTGGACCTGGGGTCCCTGCACCTGAGAAGCTCCTCGACCATGGGAAGATTGAGGACAAGGACCTTCTGCCAGAGCCAACAGAGAGAGAAAGCCTTCCCCTGGAGTTGATGCTTTGAATTTGGCCTTTTAGCCTACTTTACTGTGAGGAAATAAATTTCTCTTTGTTAAAGCCATCCACTTGTGGTATTTCTGTTACAGCAGCACTAGATGACTAAAACAAACATGTCAGCCTCTGTCCTCATAGAATCCACATTTTAGTGTTTCAGTAGAAGAAGACTAATTCCCATCAAGCCCATTCTGACTCATGGTGACACCACATGTATCAGAGTAGAACTGTACTCCGTAGGGTTTTCTATGGCTGACTTTTTGGAAGTAGATCATCAGTCCTTTCTTCCGAGGTGTTTTTGGGTGGCCTTTAACCTCTAACCTTTCAGTTAGCAACTGAGCACATTAATTGATTGCATCACACAGGGACTCCTTCGTGTTCTACATGGATAAGCATTGGCTATCAAAGGTAATGGTATGATAACTGCCACAATGAGGGAAATTATGAAGTGTTTA
Organism: Elephas maximus indicus; assembly: GCF_024166365.1. NCBI lineage: Eukaryota > Metazoa > Chordata > Mammalia > Proboscidea > Elephantidae > Elephas > Elephas maximus. The sequence continues at coordinate 48,731,498 of NC_064823.1, forward strand.
GGAATTAAATGAGGGAGTCAAGAAGGGCTTTCTAGAGGAAGTGATATGTAAGTGTTACCCGGGTGAAGTGTGTTGCAGACGGAACAGCTTGTACATAGCCCTGGAAGTAAGATGGAGTATGGGATTTGGGAGAATCCAAGTGAACCTCTGCCTTCAAGCTATGCCTCTTAACTGGAGTGTTGTGGCACACTATTGTATTCCACATTCTTTCTAATTTTGAGTGCCAATTAAAATCTAATCATTTTTCAACAAAAGTTATAAATAGAAATGAATTTAAGATGAATGACTGAACTCAATAGGCTGAGGGTATAAAATAAGGCACACCATGCAAGAAATGGAGTGTTATACCCAGATAGAACCAAAGATTATGTATTTTTTTGACAATTTGTATTTACTTTTACTTATTTATTATAAATTAAGTTATATATTCATAGTTTTAAGTGTCAGTTCTATAAGGCTTGTTACCAAAAAAAGAAGTTCTTGCCTCCATTCCATTTTCTAATAAGTAGAGTCAAATACTTTAAACACATTTAGCTAATTATTTTGATATTAATCTTCAAATTTTAAATAAAATTCTGAAAAAAGGCATTTGGCAAAGTTCAACACTCATTCCTGATAAAAACTCTCAATTAAATAGGTATAGAAGGGAAATTTCTCAACATAATAAAGGGCATCTATGCAAAACCAGAGGCCAACATCATTCTTAATGGAGAGAGGCTGAAAACATTCCCCTTGAGAACAGGAGCGAGACAAGGATGCCCTTTATCACCACTCCTATTTAACATTGTGCTGGAAGTCCTAGTTAGAGCAACAAGGCAAGAAAAAGAAATATAGGGCATCCAAATTGTTAATGAAGAAGTTAAACTGTCCCTATTTGCAGATGATATGATACTATACATAGAAAACCCAAAAGACTCCACAAGAAAACTACTGGAACTAATAGAAAGATTCAGCAGTGTAGCGGGATACAAGATAAACATAAAATAATCAGTTGGATTCTTATATATCAATAAAGAGAATGATGAAAAGGAAATCAGGAAAACAACAGCCTTTATAATAGCCTATAAAAATAAAATACTTATGAATACATTCACCAGGGATGGAAAAGACCTGTACAAAGAAAACCACAAAACACTACAGCAAGAAACCAGAAGAGATCTACATAAATGGAAAAACATACCACGTTTATGGAGAGGTAGACTCAACATTGTGAAAATGACAATTCTACCCAAAGTGATTTACTAATACAATGCAATCCTGATCCAAACGCCAACTACATTCTTTAAAGAGACAGAAGAATTTATCTTTAACTTTACATGGTAAGGGAAGAAGCCCCAAATAAGTAAAGCACTACTGAAGAAGAACATAGTAGGAAGACTCAAACTACCTGACCTCAGAACCTACTACACAGCTATTATGGTAGTCAAATAGCCTGGTATTGGTACAATGACAGATACATTGACCAATGGAACAGAGTTGAGAACCCAGATGCAAATCCATCCACCTAAGTCACCTGATCTTCAACAAGGGTGCAAAGTCCATCAAATAGGGAAAAGACAGTCTTTTAAACAAATGGTGCTGGCAAAACTGAATATCCATCTGCAAAAAAATGAGCACTCATACCTCACACCGTATACAAAAACTAATTTGAAAAGGATCAAAGATCTAAATATAAACACAAAAACTATAAACTAATGCCTAATACATGGTGTTAACAGGATACAAACCATAACCAACAACACACAAACTCCAGAAGATAGGCTAGATAACCCAGATCTTCTAAAAATTAAACACTTATGCTCATCAAAAGACTTCACCAAAAGAGTAAAAGAGAACGTACAGACTGGGAAAAAAATTTTGGTTATTACAAATCAGACAAAGTTCTGATCTCTAAAATCTACAAGAAAATCCAAAACCTCTACAACAAAAAGACAAATTATCCAATTAAAAAATGGGCAAAGGAAATGAACAGACACTTCACCAAAGAAGACAGTCAAGCAGCCAACAGACACATGAGGAAATGCCCATGATTGCTAGCCATTAGAGAAATGCAAATTAATACCACAATGAGATTCCACTAGTGCATTACTGGCACTAATCAAAAAAAAAAAAAAAAAAACAGGAAATAACAAATGTTGGAGAGGCTGCAGGGAGATTGGAACTCTTATGCACTGCTGGCCAGAATGCAAAATGATACAACCATTTTGGAAAACGATATGGCACTTCCTTAGAAAGCTAGAAATAGAAATACCAAATGGTCCAGCAATCCCACTCCTATGAATATATCCTAGAGAAATAAGAGCCATCACACGAATAGACATAGGCACACCCATGTTCACTGAAGCATTGTTCACAATAGTAAAAAGATGGAAACAACCTAGATGCTCAACAGATGAATGGATAAGCAAACTATGGTACATACACACAATGGAGTATTACGCAACAATAAAGAGCAATGATGAATCTGTGAAGCATCTCATAACATGGAGGAATCTGGAGAGCATTATGCTAAGCAAGATAAGTCAATCACAAAAGGACGAATATTGTATGAGACTACTACTGTAAAAACTCATGAAAATGATGAATCTGTGAAGCATCTCATAACATGGAGGAATCTGGAGGGCATTATGCTAAGCAAGATAAGTCAATCACAAAAGGATGAATATTGTATGAGACTACTACTGTAAAAACTCATGAAAAGGTTTATACACAAAAGGAAACAATCTTTGATGGTTACGAGGAAGGAGGTGTGGGGATGGAAAAACACTAAATAGACAATAGATAAGACAGTACCACAGTACTGGGAAAGCCAGCACAACTTGTACAAGGCAAGGTCATGGAAGCTCCATAGACACATCCAGATTCCCTGAGGGACCGAATTGCTGGGTTGAGGGCTGAGACCATTGCCTCAGGGAACATCTAGCTCAAAGGGCATAACATACTTTATAAAGAAATCGTTCTGCATTTTACTTTGGTGAGTACTGTTTGGGGTCTTAAAAGCCTGTGAGCAGCCATCTAAGATATAACACTGATCTCACCCCTTCAGGAGCAAGGAAGAATGAGGAAAACTAAAGATACAAGGGAAAGATTAGTCCAAAGGACTAATAGACTACATCTATCACGGCCTCCACCAGACTGAGTCCAGTACAATTAGATGGTACCTGGTTACCACCACCAACTGCTCTGACACAGATCGCAATAGAGGGTCCCAGACAGAGCTGGAGGAAAATGTAGAACCAAATTCTAACTCACAAAGAAAGACCACACTTATTGGTCTGACAGAAGCTGGAGAAACCCTGAGAGTATGTCCCCCAGCCACTCTTTCAGCTCAGTAATGATGTCACTCCCAAGGTTCACCCTTCAGCCAAAGACCAAACAGGCCCATAAAACAAACCAAGACTAAAGGGGCACACCAGTACAGGGGCAAGGACTAGAAGGCAGGAGGGAACAGGAAAGCTGGTAAAAAGGAATCTAAGTTCGAGAAGGGAGGGTGTTGACATGTCGTGGGGTTGTTAACCACTGTCATAAAACGATATGTGTGCTAACAGTTTGATGAGAAACTAGTTTGTTCTGTAAAACTTCTTCTAAAATACAGTTTAAAAAAAAGAAAAAAAAGGTATTTGCAATAAATAAGTAACAAAAAAATTTTTTTAATAAAATTCTTGTGTCTTAGTTATAATGCTGCTATAATAGAAATATGACAAGTGGGTGGCTTTAACAAACAGGAATTTATTCTCTCACAGTTTAGGAGGCCAGAAGACCAAATTTAGGGCAGATCTAGAGGAAGACTTTCTCTCTGTGTCAGATCTGGGAGAAGGTTCTTGTCTGTGGACCCAGCGTTCCTTAGAGATCTCAATATGTTTGGCATCAATCTTCCCCTGGGTCTAGGAGCTTCTCAGTGAAGAGACCCCAGGTCCAAAGGATACATCCCAATCCCGGCTCTTCTTTCTTGGTGGTAAGTGGCTCTCTCCTCTGTGCTCAATTCTCTCTTTTAAATCTCAAAAGAGACTTACTCAAGATACAACCTAATCCTATATATTGAGTCCTGCCTCATTAACATAATTATCCCTAATCCTGCCTCATTAACTTCATAGAAATTAGGATTTGCAATACATAGGATGATCACAACAGATCACAAAATATTGGACAACTACACAATACTGGGGATCATGGCCTAGCCAAAGTGATACACATTTTGGGGGGACACAATTCAATCATAATAGTTTATATGTCTACTTTTTGGTTTTTCATTTTGGTACATTGTGTATCGATCTTTCCGTGGAAAATCAAGATTGGTCTCTCTCTCACACACACACACACCACTTTCACCACATGCAGGCATACTTCCTGTCTCTGAATTATTTATGCCTAATTATATTGTAATTTTGGTTAATTCCTATTAAGTATTAACAATATTATTACTACTTAAACAATATTCACACTAAGCTATGTAATTTATGATTATTTTTTCCTTTACAGCGTAATTTTTTGTTTTCCCTTGAGTACACACACACGCACAAACACTTTTACCTGGTTTTTCTACGTACTTGTCACTAACTCTTTTCTTTGACAAATAGTTATTAAATTTCTATTATGTTCCAAGTACACTCTGTTGTTTTTGTTGTTGTTGTTGTTGTTGTTGTTGTTGTTGTTAGATGGCATTGAGCAGGCTCCAATTCATAGTGACCCTATGTACAACAGAATGGAACACTGCCTGGTCCTGTGCCACCCTCATGATCATTTTTTCCTAAAGTATTGTAAAAAATGTTAACAAATTATTACTATGTATTCGCTTTTTTTTATTCACTTATTTAAATGTAGAACAGATTTAAAGAAATTAGATAACTTTTACACCTCCTCATAATTTAGAATAACCAATAAAAATAGAAGAATGGCAAAGCTGGTGGACAAGTTTAGACATATAGGAAACTACTACTAATTGGAAGGGACGGATGACTATTGTGTGGGTGTATTTCACAGAAACTGATATAGCCAGTTGTTAGCTGCCTTGAAGTCAGTCCCCAACTCATGGGGATTTCATCCGCAAGGGAACAAAACAGTGCCCAGTCCTTCACCATTTCTCTGAGCAGCTGCATATCAGACAGTTGTGATTCATAGGATTTTCATTGGTTGATTTTTGGAAGCAGATCACCAGGCCTTTCTTCTTAGTCTATCTTAGTCTGGAAGCTCTGTTGAAACCTGTTCAGCATCATAGCAACACACAAGCCTTCACTGTGGCAGCAGTACATGACATGCACTGGCCAGGAATCAAACCCAGGTCTCCCCAGGGAAGGCAAGAATTATACTGAATTAACTGAACCACCACTGCCCCCATAGCCAATAGAATGAAATAAAAAACCTGTATAATCAGTATTCAAGACACACTCTAGTATGCAAAACAGTGACCAGAAGCCTATCTCTTACATTTTGTGTACTTGATAGAAGGTATTCAGTGTCAGGCTCACTCTTTTGAACTCTGTAAATACGTCAAATATGATACATGGACAGATAATTAGAGCAACAAGCTTCATTCTCTACATATTAGCCATCCTGCAAGATCTTCAAATGAAATTGAACAACAGAAAGCTCCACTTGAATATCAAATAGACATCTCAAATTTAACATGTCAAAAACAGAACTCATAATTTTTCACTTCAAATTGCTCCTCCAACAATGCTTCTCCATTTTACTCATCACAACTTTATTCCTCATGCTGGTTAGTTCGAACATTTTCTACTCATCTTTGATGTTATTCCCCATTCCATAGCCCATCTAAACCTGTCAGCTTTCGCTACAAAACACATCCAGGACCTAACCTCTTACCGTCCCCGTCGCTAGAGCCCTAGAGCAAGCCAGCACCACCTGTCTCTTTGATTATTGCAACAGTCTTCTGTCTTGTTTCATTGCTTCAATCTTTCCACACTGTGGTTTTTCTTCCACATAGAATTAAGAGATTCTTTTAAAATGAAGTCAGATTATGTTACTCTTTTGTTCAAATTCCCCCAGTACCTTCTCATCTCAAGTAGAGTAAAAGCCAAAGTCTTTTACATTGTCTTGGCCTCTCTCTTCACTCTGTTCCAGCCACACTGGTCTAGTCTTTATTCCCTTGTTCCTCAAACACTCAATATATGGTCCTGCTGCAAGGTCTTTGACCTTACTTTTCCTGCCCAAGAACATTCTTCCACTAGATATCCATACAGCTTACTCTGTCACTTTCTTCAAGTATTTGTTCAAATGTCACCTTATTAAAAGGGTACTCCCCTTTCAACACTGTGTATCATCCTCTGCACTTCCTTTCCCAATTTCTTTTTCTATAATGTTCTCTGTAACACTTCTCACTAACATACTATGTATTTATAGTATTTCTCTATTTTGTTTTGTATCTGTCTTCCTTTGCTAGAACATATGCTCCATGAGGACTTTGTTGAGTCCATTTCTATATAGTCAGCCTATAACAGTGCCTGGGGCATAGAAGATACTTAAAACATAATTAAGGAGTGAATGAAGGGTATTGGTCAGGAAGGAGGAAGCAGCTTTCTATCCACTGTTCAGAGGCAGAAGATGTCATCAAGGAAGACTGCAACCCAGAATGGACTGTACGAAAAGACTCTTTGAGAGGGGCTAAGGAAAGAACTGATGGTATTAGTTATATGTGATCAAGAAGAACAATTTCTATTATCAGACAAAGTATCCAAGGGGGAAAAATAGGATTGACTATGATCTGTCACACACATACACATAGTCTCATGCAGGGCTAGGCAAGGGGAGGTGAGGGCTCCCCCAAACATAACAACCTCCCATGTTACCAGGATCCTACAGTATATAAGGGTGGGGTGGAGAGAAAGATAAGCGCTTTAAAACATCCAGTGTAAAGTACAAGTCAGTGAACTCAATTTATAAAACTCACATAATAAAATATTTCTCCATTATATTCACATATGTTACCCAGAATCCCCTATGCTGCCTGACACCTTTTTACTGTTAAATATTCCAGAAATTCTACCTTCCCAGAATGGCTACGTTTATGACGAGGTTATAGTTAATGTGAGGCTTTGATGAAGTGTAGACCTCTCCAGCTAAGAAAGATTTCATGCACAGAGGCAGAGACCAAGTATAGCAGTCCCGTATTTATTGTATTCTAATATGTACATTTACTCTGAAATAGAGATGCATCTTAGGTTCTTAGCACCAAAGGGTCTTGGCATTAGGTCATTTCTCTCTCTCATGCATTAAACAATGGTCTGTCTTAGGACCAATGGTATCTTAGATTCAGTGATATATGTTAAGTCAAATTTGGAGGTGCTAGCCAATTGAGCCCTGGTGGTGCTACAGTTAAGCACTCAGTTGCTAACTGAAAGGTTGGTAATTCAAATCTACCCAGCTACTTTGTAGGAAAAAGATCTGGCAATCTGAGTCCATAAAGATTACAGGCAAGAAAACCCTATGGGGCAGTTCTAATCTGTCACATGGAATCACTATGAGTCAAAAATCTACTCAACAGCACCTAACAACAAGCCAGAGGCAGATGAGTTGTATGTAGAGGCTTTTGTCATATGCTCACCAAGGCCCTGGCTACAGTATCTGGTCTGACTGGACCCAGAGACTGTTTTTTCAGGCCAGGAGTTTTTCAAATCTATCTGAAGAAGCAGTGTGGGATGCAGGCTAGATGAAAGCCAAATTATTCAAGCGCAACATTTTCTTGAAGCCTGAGATCAGAACCAGGGTCATTGACCTAGGCTGTAACACCTAGAATAATAATTTCCACATACCCCAAAGATGCATTGACACAGTGGCTACAACAGTGGGCTCAAACATAGCAATGATTGTGAGGTGACATAGGACTAGACAGTGTTTTGTTCTGCTCTACATAGGGTGTATGAGTCAGAACCAACTTAATGGCACCGAAGAATAACAACAACCAGGTTTGTAAGAAAGAAACTCTCAACAGCTGGAGCTCTTTAACATACGGATATCATGTTGTCTCCTTCTCCTCATTTAATTTCACACATTAGAGAAATGATTTAATCATGATTTTGTACATCATTAAGATTTTAAACTGAGTTTCATAACAAAGCCTTTTAAAGACCAAAGAAATGCATCCAAGGGAAGAATAATGATAGTGTCTGTCATACTTAGTATCTTCCATATTTAGAATATTCTGAGCTGTAAATTTAAGATTTAGTTTACAATCTTCTCAGATTTAGTAGAAAGACCAAAAAAAAGCACTGCTGTCAAGTTGATTCCAATTAATCTTTACAGAACCAGGTCACCAGGCCTTTCTTTCCCAGTGCCGCTGGGAGGGTTTGAACCACCAACCTTTCAGATGATAGCAAAGTGCAAAGATTTGTGGCACCTGGGGACCTAGTAGAAAGGCATTACCTATAAAAAAGGAATGGGGTTTATACAACATTTTGTTTTTAACAAGATGCTGAAATATCTCAGACTAGCATCTGTTTTAAGAAAAAGTCATTTTTATGAGAAAATTTCATCTTTACTCTGATGCCTCTAAATATTTTCAGGTTTGCTCAGGATGGAGGCCTCATAGGGAAAGGAGCCACAAAAGAAAGAAACTCTAGGAGCTCATAAGCCTGGGCAAGCTAAAGCAGAATCCGTGGGACAATGTCCTCTCTCAGCTTGATGCTGGACCCTTGACTTCTGGCAGAGTACCCGGACAGAGTACGCAAGTAAGAAATGGTTCCAGAACATGGACACAGCAGTTGAAATCTTGGGCACTGAACTTAGGTACAGCTGTTACCACTGCAGGGGATAGTGGAGGAAATACAGCAGAAACAGAAAATCCTAAAGAATATTCAGAGAGCACTTATACTCAGTCAGCTTGCTCTCAAACAAACAAAAAAAAAAGGATGATGCCAAATCTTGTCAATAAATGATCTAAATGATAATGAAGGTTATCATTTGGTCACATTTGTTGCAAATGGATCTTGGCATTATCACTTATCTCGTGTTATTTAATAAACACACAGTGAAGGGGAATTTTTAATCCTAGTTTTGATGGTGTAATCATATCGGAGCATCTGAAATGGATCACAGAAGCACCTCAGTTGTTTATTAGGAGGTAAATGTCTCATGAATAAACAAAAGACTTCATACTGAAGACTGCTTTCATTTGATGGTTATTTTCAGCATTGTTAAAATAGTTCATTACCATATATCAATTTATTCCATTTAAAAATAAAGGTAACAATTTATTCAAGGTTAATTTAAAAAATAAAAATGGGGGTCACTAATGTTTTTCTCTTCATTATCCTCTTCCCACAATGGGAAGTTTGTTATACTGTGGTAGCTTGTGTGTTACTGTGATACTGGAAGTTATGCCACTGGTATTTCAAATACCAGTAAGGTCATCCATGGTGGACCTGTTTCAGCAGAGCTTCCAGACTATGACAGACTGGGAAGAAGTGCCTGGAGATCTACTTCTGAAAAGAACTGGCCAGTGAAACCCTATGCATAGCAGCGGGACATTGTCTGATATAGTGCTGGAAGATTAGCCCCTCAGGTAAGAATGCACTCAAAATATTATTGTGGAATAGCTGCCTTCTCAAAGTAGAGTTGACCTTACTGACATGGATAGAGTAAAGCTTTTGAGACCTTCATTTGCCAATGAGGCATGACTGAAAATGAGAAGAAACAACTGCAAACACCCATTAATAATCAGAATGTGGAATGTATGAAGTATGAATCAAGGAAAATTGGAAGTAGTCAAAAAAGAAATAGAATGCTTGAAGATGGATAACCTAGCTATTAGTAAGCTGGAATGGACTGGTATTGGCCATTTTGAATCAGATAATCATATGGTCTACTATGCCAGCAATGACAAATTAAAGATGAACAGAGTCACATTCATCATCAGACAGAACATTTCAAGATCGATCCTGAAATACAATGCTGTCAGTGATAGGATAATATTCATAGGAGTACAAGAAAGACCAGTTAATATGACTATTATTCAAATCTATGTACCAATCACTAACACCAAAGACAAAGAAACTGAAGATTTTTACCAGCTTCTGCAGTCTGAAATCAATCAAGAATACAATCAAGATGCATTGATAATTACTGGTGATCAGAATGGGAAAGTAGGAAACAAAGAAGAAGGATCGGTATTTGGAAAATATTGCCTTAATGATAGAAACGATACTGGATATTGCCTGATAGAATGCTGCAAGATCAATGACCTATTCACTGAAAATACCCTTTTTCAGCAACATAAACACGGACCTCATCAAATGGAATACGCAGGAATCAAATCGACTGCATCTGTGGAAAGAGATGATGGAGTAGTACAACATCATCAGTGAGAACAAAGGTTAGGGACTGTCTGCAAACAAGCCATCCATTGCTCATATGCAAGTTCAAGTTGAAGCAGAAGAAAATTAAAACAAGTCCATGAGAGTCAAAACACAAACTTGAGTATATCCCACCTGAATTTAGAGACCATCTCAAGAATAGATTTGAAGCATTGAACACTAGGGACCAAAGACCAAATGAGTTATGGATTGACATCAAGGATATCATACATGAAGAAAGCAAGAGGTCACTGAAAAGACAGAAAAAAAAAAAAAAAGAGCAAAATGGGTATCAGAAGAGACCCTGAAACTTTCTCTTGAGAGTAGAGTAGCTAAAGCGAATGGGAGAAATGATGTAGTAAAATATCTGAACAGAATATTTCAGAGGGTGCCTCAAGAAGACCAAGTAAAGTATTATAAAGACCTGGAGTAAGAAAAGCAAAAGGGAAGAACACACTCAGGGTTTCTCAAGCAGAAAGAACTAAGAAAAAACTCAAGCCTGGAGTTGCAATATTGAAAGAGTCTATGGGCAAAAATTTGAAAGACACAGGAAGCATCAAAAGAAGATGGAAGGAATACACAGAGTCACTATACCAAAAAGGATTGGTCGATGTTCAAGCACTCCAGGAGATAGCATATGATCAGGAACCAATTGTACTGAAGGAAGATGTCCAAGCTGCACTGAAGGCCTTCTCAAAAATAAAGCTCCAGGAACTGATGAAATACCAATTGAGATGTTTCAACAATGGATGCCATACTGGGAGTACTCACTTATCTATGCCAACAAATTTGGAAGACAGCTGCCTGGCCAACTGACTGGAAGATATCCAATATCCATACAAGTCCAGCCAACTAATTAGCTGACGATCTTCTCCCTCTTATTTAGGATTTTTTTCAGTAAAAACAAAGCTTTCTGACTCACTAGTTATGGATTTTTTTTTCTTGAATTTCAGTGATACAAGAAAGCCTACAGTACCTAGTTAAAACTTTTATTAAAATCATCATAACAAGTTGGTTCTTTGAAAGGATTGATAAAATCAACAAACCACTGGCCAAACTGACCGAAAAAAAAAAAAAAAAAAAAAAAAACAGGAGAGGACACAAATAACCCAAATAAGAAATGAAATGGAGGACAATACAACAGACTCAACTGAAATAAAAAGGATCATAACAAAGTACTATGAAAAACTATACTCCAACAAATTTGAAAATCTAGAGGAAATGAACAAATTTCTAGAAACACACTACCTACTCAAACTAACACAAACTGAGGTCAAAAATCTGAACAGGCCCGTAACAAGAGATTGAAAAAGTAATTTTAAAAACTCCCAAAAGAAAAAAGCCCTGGCCCAGATGGCTTGCCTCACTGGAGAACTCTACCAAACATTCAGAGAAGAGCTTGCACTAGTACTACTCAAACTATTTCAGAACATAGAAAAGGAAGGGATACTTCCAAATTTATTCTATGAAACCAGAATAACCCTGATACCGAAATCAGGCAAAGACACTACAAAAAAAAAAAAAAAGAGAGAGAGAGAGAGAGAATTATAGACCAATATCTTTCATGAATATAGATGCAAAAATTCTCAAAAAATTCCAGCCAATAGAATTCAGCATCATATTAAAAAAATAATACACCATGGCCAAGTGGGATTCATTCCAGGTTTGCAAGGATGGTTCAACATTAGAAAATCAATCAACCTAATCCACCATGTAAATAAAAGAATTACATGATCAGCTCAATCAATGCAGCATAGGCATTTGACGAAGTCCAACAACGATTCCTGACAAAAATTCTCAATAAAATAGGCATAGAAAGGAATTTCCTCAACATAATAAAGGGTATCTGTACAAAACCAAGGAAACCCTGGTGGTGTAGTAGTTAAGAGCTATGTCTGCTAAGCAAAAGGTCAGCAGTTCAAATCCACCAGGCACTCCTTGGAAACCCTACAGGGCAGTTCTACTCTGTCCTATAGGGTCGCTATGAGTTGGAATCGACTTGATGGCAACGGGTGTGGTTTTTGGTTACACAAAACCAAGAGCCAACATCATCCTTAAAGGCGAGAGGGTGAAAACATTTCCCCCAAGAAAAGGAACAAGACAAGGATGCCCTTTATCACCACTCATATTTAATATTGTGCCAGAAGTCCTAACTAGAGCAATAAGGCAAGAAAAAGAAATAAGGGGCATCAAATTTTTAAAGAAGAAATAAAACTGTCCCTATTTGAAATGATATGATACTACACATAGAGAATCCAAAAGACTCCACAAGAAAACTACTAGGACTAATAGATTCAGCAGAGTAGCAGGACACGAGATAAACATACAAAATTCAGCTGGATTCCTATACACTAATAAAAAGAGCTATGAAAAGGAAATCAGAAAAAAATAACATTTATAATAAAAAAATAGGAATAAATCTAACAAGGGGTGCAAAAGACCTATACGAAGAAAACTACAAAACACTACCACAAGAAACCAAAAAAGACCTACATAAACAGAAAAGTATACTATGCTCATGGATAGGTAGACTCGACATTGTGAAAATGTCGTCTACCCAAAGCAATCTATAAATACAATGCAATCCTGATCCAAATACCAACAACATTCTTTAAAGAAATGGAAAAAGTAGTCATTAACTTTATATGGAATGGGAAGAGTCCCCAGATTAGTATAGCCCTATTGAAGAAGAATAAAGTAGGGGGACTATCTGACCTCAGAACCTACTACGTTGCTATGATGGTCAAAACAGCTTGGTACTGGTATAACGACAGACACATTGATCAATGGAACAGAATTGAGAGCCCAGATGTAAATCCATCCACCTATGGTCACCTGATCTTCATCGAAGGCCCAAAGTCCATTAAATGGGGAAAACACAGTCTTTTTAACAGACACTGCTGGCAAATCTGGATGTCTACCTGTAAAAAAAAACAAAACAGGACCCATACCTCACACCATGCACAAAAACTAATTCAATATGGATTAAAGACCTAAATTTAAAACAAAAAACTATGTAGATCGTAGAAGGAAAAATATGGTCAACACTAGAGGTCCTAATACACGGCATAAACAGGATACAAACCATAACTAGCAATAAACAAATACCAGAAAATAAGCTAGATAACTGGGATCTTCTAAAAATTAAACATGTATGCTCATCAAAGTAAAAGAACTTACAGACTAGAAAAAAAAAATTGGCTCTGACAAATCCAAAGGTCTAATCTCTAAAATCTATAGGAAAATCCGACATCTGAACAACAAAAAGGCAAATAATCCAACTAAAAAATTGGCCAAGGATATGAACTGACACTTCACCAAAAAAGACATTCAAGTGGCTAATGGACACAAGAGGAAATGCTCACAATCATTAGCTACTAAAAAACCAAAACCAAACCCAGTGCCGTCGAGTCGATTCCGACTCACAGCAACCCTATAGGACAGAGTAGAACTGACCCATAAGGAGTACCTGGTGGATTCGAACTGCCGACCCTTTGGTTAGCAGCCATAGCACCTAACCACTACACCACCAGGGTTTCCCATTAGCCACTAGAGATGCGTAAATCAAAACTACGATAAGATACATCTCACCCCAACTACTGGCTTGAGTAAAAGAAAGAAAAGAAAAAATATTAGAGAGACCGCAGGAAGATTGGAACTCTTATGGTACATCCTTAAAAAGCTAGAAATAGAAATACCATATGATCCAGCTATTCTAACCCTAGGAATATATCTTAGAGAAATAAGAACCATCACAAGAATAGACATACTCACACCCATGTTCACTGCAGCGTTATTCACGATAGACAAAAGCTGGACACGATCTAAGTGCCCACCAACAGATGAATGGATAAACAAACTATAGCGCATACACACAGTGGAATACTACGAAACAATAAAGAACAATGATGAATCTTCAAAGCATCTCACAACATGTACGAATCTGGAGGGCATTATGCTGAGTAAAATAAGTCAATCACAAAAGAACAAATACTGTATGAGACCACTATTACAAAAACTTATGAAAAGGTTCACACACAGAAAGAAACAATCTTTGATGGTTACAAGTTAGGGGAGGGGAAAAAAAATCATCATAGCATAGCATATAAAAAAAAACCTAAAATCTCCTATTCAGGAAAGTAGGACTTCGTTCTCCTAAATGTTCAACATACTAATCCAATCAAAAAATAATGTAGCAAGATGCCTCCACCTACACCGAAGTCTGGCATTTCGATTTTCTTCACACCACCTCACCTTACCATCAACATTATCAATGTTACAAGTAGACTGTAGTTAATTTAGGGTTCTAAGCTTGATAACAGATATGGAATAGCCTTTGACTTCAAGAGGTCATTTAAACAGGCATATGTAAGTGTTAAGATTATGTATGTGTATAGTTATATGTGTTTTTAAACCTATAATATTTACATTTCAAGGAGACAAAGTAAAGGATTATAATGACATGTGCAAAGAGCTGGAGATAGACAGCCAAAAGGGAAAAACACGTTCGGCATTTCTCAAGCTGAAAGAACTGAAGAAAAAATTTAAGCCTCGTGATAAAATACTGAAGGATTCTATGGGGAAAATATTGAACAACACAAGAAGCATCAAAGAAGATGGAAGGAATACAGAGAGTCATTACAACAAAAAGAATTGGTCAATGTTCAACCATTTCAAGAGGCAGCATATGGTCAGGAACCAATAGTACTAAAGGAAGAAGTCCAAGCTGCACCACAGGCACTGGTGAAAAACAAGCCTCCAAGAATTGATGGAATATCAATTGAGATGTTCCAACAAACACATGCAGCACTAGAAGTGCTCACTCGTCTGGCCAGCTGACTGGAAGAGACTCATATTTATGCCTATTCCCAAGAAAGGCAATCTAACCCAGTGCCGAAATTATTGAACAATATCATTAATATCACAAGCAAATAAAATTTTGCTGAAGGGCATTCAAAAGCGGCTACAGCAGTATATCGACAGGGAACTGCCAGAAATTCAGGCCGGATTCAGAACGGGACGTGGAACCAGGGATATCATTGCTGATGTCAGATGGATCTTGGCTGAAAGCAGAGAATACCAGATGGATGTTTACCTGTGTTTTATTGACTATGCAAAGGCATTTGACTGTGTGGATCATAACAAATTATGGATAACATTGTGAAGAATGGGAATTCCAGAACACTTAATTGTGCTCATAAGGAACCTTTACATAAATCAAGAGGCAGTTATTCAGACAGAACAAGGGGACACTGAGTGGTTTAAAGTCAGGAAAGGTGTGCATCAGGGTTGTATCCTTTCACCATACCTATTCAATCTGTATGCTGAGCAAATAACCCAAGAAGCTGGACTATATGAAGAAGAATGACGCATCAGGATTGGAAGAAGTCTCATTAACAACATGCAGATGACACAACCTTGCCTGCTGAAAGTGAGGAGGATTGAAACACCTGATGATGAAGATCAAAGACCACAGCCTTCAGTATGGATCACAACTCAATATAAAGAAAACAAAAATCCTCACAACTGGCCCAATAAGCAACAACATGATAAATGGAGAAAAGATTGACATTGCCAAGGATTTCATTTTACTTAGATCCACAATCAACACCCATGCAAGCAGCAGTGAAGAAATCAAAAGATGCATTGCATTGGGCAAATCTGCTACAAAAGACCTATTTAAAGTGTTGAAAAGCAAAGATGTTAACTTGAGGTCTAAGGTGCACCTGACCCAAGTCGTGGTATTTTCAATACCATCATATGCATGGGAGGGCTTGACAATAAATAAGGAAGACAGTAGAATTGATGCTTTTGAATTGTGGTGTTGGCAAAGAATATTGAATATACCATGGACTGCTAAAAGAACAAACAAATCCGTCGTAGAAAAAGTACAACCAGAATGCTGCTTAGAAGCAAGGATGGAGAGACTGCGTCTTACATACTTTGGACCTGTTGTCAGGA
Source organism: Elephas maximus indicus (assembly GCF_024166365.1). Lineage (NCBI taxonomy): Eukaryota > Metazoa > Chordata > Mammalia > Proboscidea > Elephantidae > Elephas > Elephas maximus. The sequence continues at coordinate 48,747,766 of NC_064823.1, forward strand.
GAGATCAGTCCCTGGAGAAGGACATCATGCTTGGTAAAGCACAGGGTTAACAAAAAAGAGGAAGACCCTCAACAAGATGGGTTGACACAGTGACTGCAACAATGGGCTCAAGCATAAGAAGAATTGTGAGCATGGCACAGGACCGGGCAGTGTTTCATTCTATTGTGCATAGGGTTGCTATGAGTCAGAAGCGACTTGACGGCACCTAACAACGACAACAACAATAATATTTACGTTCTGTATTTTATTAACTATCATTTAATTTTCTCTTTAGAAGGTAGAAATTAAATTTGCTTTTATGTAAGGAATTATATTTTATAAGATTTTTAATGGCACCACTGATTATTCTTCAAACTGATTAAGCCTGACAAAAGCCAACTGTGGTGGTCATTAGTAATTCTATATCTTGTTTAACAGTCACAGTTCTGTTTATCATCAGTTCTGTGGCCCTCTTGCTAAGAAAATCTGTTCATACATGTATAAGAAAGTCAGCCAGGAGACCTATATAAGTGGATATTTTGACAAAATTTCAGCCCCCAGAGCTACTTGTAATTTTCAATCTATAAACAAACACAGCCCTGCAAGTGATGACATTGTAGCTTTGAAGCCAGCACCTCACAGAGCTGAATAATGCCATCCTATTGCTATAAGCATTTTTCTCAGCAAGTTTCCTTCTAAAGCTAAGCTGGGTTTTTTAAGGCATTTTTTATGCATTTGCATCTTTGAGCTCCTAAGCTCCTAATAGTTTTGAGTACAATTGACTAGTGTTGTAGAAGCTCTTCAGGGTGACTCACTAACGGTAGAAAATAATGTCTTCACCTTCAAGCACAGGGGACTATTCTAGACTAAAGAAGCTTCCAGGACAATATCAATAACAAAGCTAAAAATGCTCCTAAGAAAAAAAGACGTGGACTATATTGCCTGGATAATGTTAATGTTCCCTTCCTTAGTAATGCTGAGAAATAATTGATCTACCCTTTATTTCACTTTGCTTGGATATAGTTTTATATATTAAGGAAAATTGCCAAGACCTTCTAAATTATAATTAAGTGGTTTGTTACCTAGTTAACAGTTCATATGTCTTCTATCCTTTATAAATTCTGGGTTTTGTTTTTTTTTTTAACTTTTGCAGAATGTATCCTGGACCTTCTTAACACTACCTCTCAATGTAGAAAAATGTTTAGCCTTTCCCCTAAATTCTGAACCAAGAACTAGAAAAACAAGCTTCTGTCCATGCTCTGTCATCTGCAGCCTGGATAAACTTAGTTATTCAATTCTTCCAGATTAGTTTATTATCTGCACAATGGGGCTAATTTTGCCTTCTCTATTTCACAGAGTTTTAGTGAGTAAGAAAAGAAATACAAAGTGCTATATCAACGGAACTTATTTTTTCATAATTAATATGTCATGAATAAATTACATACCATTCTTCAAATACATGTCTAATTATTATTCAAATCTACTACAATCCAGAGCAAATTTCAGATTTTGGCCGCAACCACTAGAGTAAAAGAAATATTTCCTGGGTCTTCTACCTAAAGTTTTGCTGGCCAGCAGAGAAGAAAAGATTTAAGTACATTACTGTAAAGTGTTGAAAGGTATTTGCGCTCTTAAAATTAAAGTGAAATATGTGCAGCCATGAGTCAGAATCAACCCGATGACAATAAACAACAGCAAAAACATATATAAACCTAAATATTGTGAGCTTTATTTAAGACCAACTGGATAATCACATGAAATGGAAGGACAACTTAAGAACCCTAAATCTATGCCTTCCAAATAACAAAGCAACATTCTAATTGTGTCCCCTTCTTCACCACTCCACTTATCTTTTTAATCAGTATCAAACCCCCCTATATCTTAAATATATCCATACCTCCCTTCATCCCTGCTGCTCACTTCAATGTGCCCTATTCCAGTCCAGTTCACCAGCACGCAAGTTGAGCAGGTATCCAGGTATTTCAAGAGAAGAAAATCCACATTTCCCAGACTTTGCTGCACTTGGTCCTCCAACTATCCTAAAAGCATGTATTAAGAATTTCTCGACTGCACAGTAATGTATTAGCTTGACTTTTAGAATTGTTTAGATTGACCCATCTTCTTCAGATATTCATGCCAACTCTTCACCCATAAAAAACCAATTTTCAAGATTTTATAGAATATTGAGATTTAATATGATGCATTTAAAAACTGGCAGAGTAACCATTTTTATATGCAAAGAATACACCATATTGTTTGCATATTATTCTCAGGTTTGATCTTGTCTTTCACAAACACTAATCTCAATAAACTCACTCTAAACATCAACACCATCGATGAACAAATAACATGTTGCTGTTGTGAGTGCCACTGAGTCAATTCCAATTCACAGTGACCCCATGCGTGCAGAGTACTGCTCCATGGGGTTTTCAAGTCTATCATTTTTTGGAAGAAGATTGCCAGGCCTGTCTTTCAGGGTACCTCTGGGTGTGTTTCAGCGGCCAACCTTTTGGCTAGTAGTCAAGGGCTTAACCATTTCCTCCACCCAGTGTCAACAAATAACATAGACTTTGTTAAATACAGAAGAAAAATGGTCTGGTTCCTATCGAACTACTTCTCTAGATCATCTAGGCCACTCTCCATTTCCATACTCTAGATTTCGATCATACAGAAAATTTTTCAACTTTTCAAATGTATCATCCTCTCACTGCAATGCTTTTTAGAAATGCTGATCCATTTACCTGATACTTTCCACCCAAAAATCCTCCTCCATCAGTTCGCTTTAGTTTACACATTGTTCAGGTTTTTTCTTAAAGTCACTTCTTCTGGGAAGCCTCACCTGACTGTTCTGGGGTACATAAGTACCCTTGATGCAAATTCCCATTGCATCCTATTACTTCTCCCAACAGAGTTGTTGCCAGAGCAATTGCATTGATTAACTTCTTCCTCACTGGACTGAAGCTTCATGAGGGCAGGGACTGTGTCAGTCTTACTCACTGTTTTATCCTAAGCACCTAATTCCAAATCCGGTACATATTAGCAGCTCGTAGTATTTGTTGAAAGAATCATAGTTGCAGAGCTCAACATCTACCTCTTCTATAAATCCTTCCTATCTTCTTGAGCCCTTGTCCACCTATTATATTAATATGTCTACTCAAAAATTCATATTTCACTCCTGTTACTCACTAAGAGGAGCCTTGATGGTTGCAGCGGTTAAGCGCTCAGCTGCTAATTGAAAGGTAAGCAATTAGAACCCACCAGCCTCTCTCAGGAAGAAAGATGTAGCAGTCTGCTTCTATAAAGATTGTAGAGTTGGGAAACCCTATGGGGCAGTTCTATTCTGTCCTATAGGGTCACTATGAGTCAAAATCAACTCGATGGCAAAGGGGTTTGGGTTTGGGTTTTGGTTACTCACTAAAAGTGTGATGCTTTCAAGCTTCTTATATTAATCAGTGTTGCTTGTTACAAGCAATAAAAACTAATTCTCACTATATTAAATATCTTGAGTAATTCACATAATCTCCAGAAGAGCCCCACAACTATTCTTGGAGGTTTCCTAACCAAAAACAATGTGCAAATTCACATTCTAGAAGTGGTCTTACAACAGGATCATGGCTACCACTCATCAATCCAGCTACCTTACATAGGTCCATCAACTCCAGCAATGCTGGCCACTAGATTCTCCTGCTACAAGCCCCACCACTGTTGCCTGTTGCTTCTGGAGAGTAGATCCAGCAATGTCTACTGCCTTACTGTCCAGAATGAATTCTGAGCAGTCCCTCCTACATCTGAGGTTGTGTACCTTGTCAGAGCTGAGTCAAGAGCCACGCCTAAATCCAAGAGAGGCGGGAAGGGAAGTTCTCTAGTGGGAGATAGATGCAACCTCAGGTGGTAGAAAAAGCTTCAACTACTGATGATAGGGGAGAAGCAAAAAGGAAATATCTACTCTGCCCCCACTTAATTACTTCCCAAGTTAAGATAAATGAATTGGTCAAAAATCATATCTTATTGTTCCATTATATTTCTCAGAATATATGTTGTAGATAAAACAATGTGGTGGATATAGTATAACATGAATGCTTAATATTCTAACACAGTAACAGATTTTCAGGAAAAAAATAGCAAATGAGCTCACATCAAACACTGCCACAGATAAGAGCTCAGAAAATTTCTGTTGAAAACACAGAGTCCAATTTTTTACCACAGTCCGTGTGAACTTTTTGTTTATTCCATACCACCTCCAGCATTACAAAATCTAGGCCTATTTAAATGCAGTGCGAAGTATATGAAGCAAATTCTCCATTGAGCAGCCAGCAGGTGCTGATTGCTTAGCAACATTGAATAATGAAGAGATTAATGGACTCCATAAAGAACATTGTAGACTTACACAGAATTAAGAAGAAGGCATCATGTGACATACAGAAGCCAACTCTCAATATACTTTCTCAGACAGCTCATCACCAGCACCATTCAGAGGAATGACTGGCAGACAGAAGTTATAAAATTGGACTCATTTGTCTCTGCAAAGCAAGCATTTCACCAAAAAAAAACAATGACAGAAAGATCAAAAGCAGATTGTATATAGACACATGGTCTTTAAATAATAAAACAGTTGTCTTTTCTCTTTCTACTAGAACAATGATTTGGATTAGAGGATGCTTAGTAGATTTCCAAACTTCATTTCACAAAGCCAGGATTAATAAAGATTCACTACCATAGTATTATTTATGTAAACAAGGGAGAAAGGTTTTTATTTTCTGCCAGGAATATTGAAGTGCCCATATTTGAATGAGCTTCCTGCAGTAGGCTATGACCAGACCAGCAAAGAACTATTATATTACTGGCTTGCTTTTTACCTCTAAGCTTGAACATAAAATTTAATCTTTGCAGAAGCAATTTCAAAAAAAAAAAAACTGACATAAAAGAGATTACTATGTCTTTTTGCACACAAACCTGTTCAATAAAATCTTACTATCTAGTGTCTAGTAATTATTCAGCAAGAAGAAAAAAAGAAAAGCTTAAAAAGATAAAATAAATACCTCTACCCACCTATAGCGATAGGATTTCACACATAGCTTTCACAGAATAAAAGACCCGAATTGTGTTTAAGACTCTCGAGAAATTTGTCTCTGTCCTTCTCACCATATCTTTTGAGAAATAAGATTTTCAAGCCATTTCCTAAATGATAACTTTCAAAAATCTTCTTTAAGGTGTCTGCCTTAAAGTAAATTTTTGGAAAAATCTAGAGTCTTTCAGTAATGTTTTCCGTAGTCCTGACCAAAACAGTAAATTGGAAAAAATTTAGACACAAAGTAAACAAATGATATGTGTGACTGTCCACAGCTTTCATGTACCTAACTGTAAAAAAGTCTTCTAAATAAAAAGAAGATACAAATAAATACGTACAGGGTGATGCCATTTTTACAACAATGACAATATTGACTATTCCTTTATGATGGCAGAGACTACTAGGAGATGCCTAGTATCTATTCTGCTCCTTTTAATAGGCATTGATTTTTATCTAGATTCACATTGTTGTTGTTGTTAGGTGCTGGCAAGTCAGTTTCAATTCATAGTGACCCTACACACAACAGAATGAAACACTGCCTGGTCCTGTGCCATCCTCACAATTGTTGCTATGCTTCAGCCCATTGTTGCAGCCACTGTGTCAATCTATCTGATTGAGGTTCTTCCTCTTTTTCGTTGACCCTGTACTTTACCAAGCATAATGTCCTTCTCCGAAGATTGATCCCACCTGATACCATGTCCAAAGTATGTGAGACACTATCTCGCCGTCCTTGCTTCTAAAGAACATTCTGGTTGTACTTCCTCCAAGACAGATTTATTCGTTTTTTTGACAGTCCATGGTATATTCAATATTCTTTGCCAACACCACAATTCAAAGGCATCAATTCTTCTTTGGTCATCCTTACTAATTGTCCAGCTTTCACATGCATATGAGGCAATTGAAAACACCATGGCTTGGGTCAGGCACACCTTAATCCTCAAGATGACATCTTTGCTTTTCAACACTTTAAAGAGGTCTTTTGCAGCCAATTTGCCCAATACAATGGTCTTTTGATTTCTTGACTGCTGCTTCCATGGCTGTTGATTGTAGATCCAAGTAAGATGAAATCCTTGACAACCTCAATCTTTTCTCCATTTATTATTATAGTGCTTACTGGTCTAATTGTGGAGATTTTTGCTTTCTTTATGTTGAGGTGTAATCTGTACTGAAGGCTGTGGTCCTTGATCTTCATCAGTAAGGGCTGCAAGTCCTCTTCACTTTCAGCAAACAAGGTTGTGTCATCTGTATAAGGCAGGTTGTTAATGAGTCTTCCTCCAATCCTGATGCCCCATTCTTCTTCATATAGGCCAGTTTCTCAGGTTATTTTCTCAGCATACAGATTGAATCTAGATTCATGGCCACCATAATAAACATGCATTTCTCAGGTTCTCTAATGGCTTGATGTGGCCACCTGACTAAGTATCAGACAATGGAACAGAAGCAGAAAGTTTCAAGAGAGCTTGAAGCAGCTCTCCTTAAATGGCAGTGAGTGCACACCCCTTTTGTCCCCTTTTCTGCTTTGCCCATTTCTCATCCTACTGCTTGGAATATAGATGTTCCAGCCACCACTCTGAACTATGAAGATAAGGGTCATTCTCTTGTTCTTGTTATTGTCAGTTGCCATGGAGTAGGCTCCAACTAACAACTACCTTATGCATAACAGAATGAAATATTGCACAGTGCTGCACCATCTTCATGATCATTGGTATACTTGAGTCTAGCTCATTCTTTGAGGATAGCAATATGGCAGTCTGAAAGGACCTTGACCCTTTGTACTGTCTGTTCTGAACTTTTCCAGGAGAAAAGTTAATCTCTCTATTTTGAGTCTCTATTACTTACAGACAAACCTGGCCCTTTACACACACATTTATACAATGTGTGTAGCAGCTACTACAAGTGGTCTACCCGAAAGTTGCTCTCTCAGTTTATTAAAGAAAGGAAATCATAACTCTGTTTTAAGAATTTCCCTAAGCCAAACCAAACCCATTTTCATTGAGTCAATTTCAACTCAAGAAAAATCATAATTGAATATCTATTGATGTCAATTCCACTCCACTCTGCCAGGTAATTACTTTCCCAGCATTCTTTGAAGCAAAAAGTGCCAAATGATGCAGTTTTGATGAATTGAGTACGGCAGATTGTGGGATTATTTCTTTCCCTGAGGAAAGGAAGGTCACTTTCACCACCCAGCCTCTTCCTCCTGCCTGTAATGACACTAAATAAAGATGTGATGTTTGTTTGGTAGTCATCTTATAATTACAACATAGGAAGCCAGTAAGAAAAAAAGTCAACAGGTAGGGAATGGCAGGTGGGAGGAGTTGGGTCCTACAACACTGAGTATCCCACTAATCCTGGAACCACTTATCTTCAGACTTCTTGATTATGTGAGATATTTAAATGTTTGAAATGACTAAGTAACTGTTGGCCAGGTATTCAATTACAGCAAAAAGCTGTACATCTTAGTACATTGGTAGGAAAAAAAAAATCTGTTGATTAAGTTCTCTGTATTTTTAATGGTTGGATTTGTTCACAACAAACGAGTTATTTTAAAATAAAAATTTTGTAAGAATAGAGAGTCACCGTACTTTGTTAACAGTTTGTTTAAATCTTGCTGATATATTACTTGAAACATTCTGTTTTATATTTATAATTAAAAGATGATAAACATGTTTTAAAGTTTTATTCTAATAATAATTTAAATAATATTGTAGTACCTTAATCTCTCAACTGGTTTCATAATAAATGTCTTTTTAATAAATGAGTTATTGTTTTATTTGATATTTTAATAATTATAGGCTTTGAAGGGGATACAAGGAGACACTGTGTGGTTTGAAATCAGGAAAGCTGTGAGTCAGTGTTGTATCCTTTCGCCATACTTATTTAATCTGTATACGGAACAAATAATTTGAGAAGCTGGACTATACAAAGAAGAACAGGGCATCAGGATTGGAAGAAGACTCATTAATAACCTGCAATATCCAGATGACACAACCTTGCTTGCTGAAAGTGAAGAGGACTTCAAGCACTTACTGATGAAAATCAAAGACTACAGCCTTTGGTATGGGTTATACCTCAACATAAAGAAGCAAAAATCCTCACAACTGGACCAATAAGCAACATCATGATAAATGGAGAAAATATTGAAGTTGTCAAGAATTTCACTTTACTTGGATCCCAATTAATGCCCATGGAAGCAGCAGTCAAGAAATCAAAGATGTATGATTGCATTGGGCAAAAAAACCAAACCCAGTGCCGTTAAGTCGATTCCGACTCATAGCGACCCTACAGGACAGAGTAGAACTGCCCAATGGGCAAATCAGCTGCAAAAGACCTCTTTAGCGTGTTAAAAAGCAAAGATATCTCTTTGGGGACTAAGATGGGCCTGGCCCAAGTCATGGTATTTTCAATTGCTTCATATGCATGAGAAAGTTGGAGAATGAATAAGGAAGAACAAAGAAGAATTGATGCCTTGGAATTACAGTGTTGGTCAAGAATATGGAATATACCATGGACTGCCAGGAGAATGAACAAATCTGTCTTGGAAGAAGTACAGTCAGAGTGTTTCTTAGAAGCGAGGATGGCAAGACTTCATCTCACATACTTTGGATATGTTATCAGGAGGGACAAGTCCCTGGAGAAGGACATCATGCTTGATAAAGAAGAGGGTCACTGAAAAAGAGCAAGACCCTCAACGAGATGGATTGACTCGGTGGCTGCAACAACTGGCTCAAGCATAACAATGATTACGAGGATGACACAGGACTGGACAGTGTAAATAGGGTTGCTATGAGTTGGAATCAACTCTATGGCACCTAACAACAACAATATAGATTTTGAAACAAACCCAGTTTAAAGAGAGAGTGTGCTCTCTGGCTTTCTACTCAAAAACTTACATTTCCAAAAAAGAATATATAAAAAAAGATTCAAGACATAGAAGCAAGGTGTCAGAAAATCCAATTTAAGTGTTCAAAGAGAGTAAAAAAAATATATGAAATATAGTCCAAAAATTTTTTTTTATTTTTAAGACAGAGTATCTATCACCCTACAAAATAAGATGAAGTTGCGGGTGTCTTTAGAGCATATTAGGAAGGGTGTGCAGTGCGTAGCCAGGACTGGAAAAGAGAGGAGAGGGCAGTCTGCACCTGGTTATTAGTATCAGATTTAAGCCAAGAAGAAAGGAAAAATTGGTCAATAAATTTTAAAAATGTCAGGAAGAATATGCAACAAAAAATAGATTAAATTGTATATTAGGCTAAAGAAAAGGAAGTAGGCAGGTGCTGAGAAATAGTCAGAAATGGGATAACCAGAGGTGAAACAATGTACAGACGAGTCTAAGGGCAGACCAGGACTAGTCACCCAGTGCTGGCCCATCTAACACCTCTATCCATACTTGTGCCATCTTATTGCACCGCCAGAAATTGAGAGCATATTTTTAATAAATTCAACTTTTAACTAAGTTGTACGTGTACAGAGTGCACAATTCAAACATGCCAAAAGGCATAAGGTAAAATATAAGTCCATCTTCCTCCCTGTCCCTTAGGCACCTGGATTTTTCCTAGCAGCAACAGCTGTTACCAGTTTCCTGTGTATATCAAGGAAATACTCTTGAAGACACAATAGAAAAAGAAACAAAAACAAACCTAAATTTGGGGGAAATTTTTTTAAACTGGAGTTGGGAGTTAGATAAAAATGAACTAAAAATTACTTATATTTAAGTATTAGGCATTAAATTACATTTTAATCTTATGCTTAGTTTTTTTTTTTTAATTAAACAACGCTGTTCAATTATATTATTCACATTCGCCTGTAATAGTAAGGATCTATATTTTTTAAAGGAGCCATGGTGGCAAAATTGTTAAGCACTGAAATGCAGACCAAAAGGTCAATGGGTTGAACCCCTCAACCAGCGGCTCCGAGGGAGAAAAGATCTGGCAATCTACTTCCATAAAGATTATATCCTAGGAAACTGTATGGGGCAGTTCTACTCTGTCATATAGTGTTGCTATGAGTCGGAATTGACTCAAGGGCACACAACAACAAAAAGAGAAGAGGCTATCATACACATAATCAAAGCCATTTAGGCAAAACTCGTTATGGTTAAAGTCTAGTTATTTGAATCACAAAAATAAAATGGCCACTAAAAACCCTTGGTGGCCACGTGGTGCATAGTCAGTAGAGCTGCTGTGAGGGGGCAAAGGAGGCATGGAACCCCCACCCCGTAAGCCAGAGCCCTTGGCAGGAGAGCTTGGAGGTGGGGGTGGGGCAGAGACTGGGCTGGGAGCAAGGGTGGCACAGGTCAGGCCCTTGGGGGTCGAAGGGGCTTCCCTTGACAAGAAGATAGCCCACGCTGGGACTGGCTGCGGGCAGAGCTGCAGACAAATCCAGAGGGTCCCCACAGAGCAGACACGTGCCTTTCCCCAGGGATGGGCCACCGTTGGTCCAAACCAATCAGCACGGACAGACCTGGTCCCCTTCCAGATTGCCCTGTGGCCAGAAGGCCTGGAGACTCATAGCCAGCCAGCGACACCTGCTTTCCTGAGGAAAGGGGAGGTGCAGCCGGCAAGGTGGCAAGGTGCGCTTCCTTTCCTGCCACCTCCTGTGTGGACTTGATGGCTGGGCCTGCAGCAGCTGACTTGCCACCGTGAGACAGAGGCTGGAGGATTGCAAAGACTGACTCCTCAGAGCCACCACACCAACCCAGGTGTCCCCACCCTCCACCCCCCCTAGCACCCAATATTAGATACCTAAATTGTATAGGTAAAGGCTTCATTGAGGTTAAGTAGGGAACCCAAAGTTATAAAGTGGTGGAATATAACGGAGGCAATGACCTCCATGATATGTTTAATTTGGTAACATTTAGGCAGGAGGGACTTAAGTTTCTGTTTTTAATGGAACCTTCTAAAAGTAAGCCATTTCCAAGCAGACTGTACACAAATTCAAGGTTTGTGAAACAAAATTTAGGGTGTAAAATTATTTTTAACAGAGATCAATAACAAAAAAAGAAGAGAGATATTTTGTATAATTTAAACATCTGCCTAAAAGTTTAACTGTCCAATTTGAAGCTATTTTAAAAAGTGGCCTGAAATTAGGGAAAATTTGTGGAATTTGAGGCTGAGATCATGAGACCCAAGCTTGTAGAAATTAATAGTTTACTCCTTCGAGTTGAGGATTAATCCAAACTCAATGAAATCTTATATCAGATATGAGGTTTAAACCTTAAATCAACAAATCTTAAAGTCCTACCATGTGCCAGATGCTGAGCATATAGTTGTGAACAGAACATGTATTGTCTCTCGGCCTCCTGGAACTTATATAGTAAAAGAATTACATATTAAAAGAAAAAATATATAGCACGTGGAAAATAAGATATTAAACAAATAATCACACAAGTAAATATTTAATTATTATGATGAGAAGTTACTATGCTTAGCATTCCATTCATTTGATTCTTTCATTCATCACATATTTATTGAGCTTCTACTACGATCCAGGCACTGTAACAGTGCATCTTACTGAAACTCCTAAGATTCTCTTTAAAACTTGCTAAGACTGTTACAGATTAAAAATTGTTTTATGCCAAACCTTCAAATGAATGTTCTCATTATTGGAGAGCCTGGAAAACAGCAGACTCTGGAGATGAAAATGGGGAACCACAGGTGAGTTAATACACTTGAGTGAGAGAACGAATTTCCCCTTCGACTGGGTTGGATTGCTTTTTAAGCTCCAGGCACATGAATATTTTCAATTAGACTTCCAGTTGAGGTAATCCATGAAGATAAGCCAGGAGTTTTCCAGAGAGACCACCCAGAAGCTAGTCCAGAAAGCAGCATTTTAGATAGAAGAAAGATATCCTATCCAGGATCTTATTAGAATGGTTCCCCCATAGGTTCTGAGGGCAGCCACAGTAGGTTACTTACCTTTTTGAATTTGTAGTAAAAATCTTATTAAAATTATAGCCTTGTTTTCTCTGTTCTCTGGAGAGAACATGATGAAAAGTTCCATGCTTGGTCACTGAAAAGACAGTAACCACTCCTCCTCCTCTCCCTCTGTGACTCCTGAGCTCACTGTCGAGGCAAGCATAGTGCTGGTAGTAGCAGCAGTGCCCAAGACAGCTCAGTGGGCTGGTACTACTGGAAGTGATAAGCACGGGCAAAATACAGTGGGGCTGCACCATCCCTGGGCACTCCCTGAAAGGTACTACATCATACAGGAAATCTCAAAAGAGGAGTAAAGATCTGTTCTAAAGAGGATGGGAAAATGATTACAAACCTGTCATCCCCCAAGCATTATATTAGTGGCATCCTTTGGTTTGTGGGTGAAGTTATCAGTTGCTGAATTGGAGGTAACACATTTTTACGCAAATAATGTTCACCTTCTACATTTGTTTGATATTTTTATAAGCATGTCTATGCCAATTTTTTTCTACATGTTGTAAAAAAAGTTAGCATAGTGCACTTACGAAAATACTTTGAGGAGGAAGGGAGTGGTTGGCAAAACATCCAAACTCCCCGAGGGACCAAATTACTGGGCCGAGGGCTGGGGACCATGGTCTCGAGGGACATTAATTGGCATAATATAGTTTACAAAGAAAATGTTCTACATCCTACTTTGGTGAATAGTGTCTGGGGCCTCAAAAACTTGTGAGTAGCCGTCTAAGATACTCTACTGATCCCACCCCATCTGGAGCAAAGGAGAATGAAGAAAACTGAAGACACAAGGTAAAGCTTACCCCAAAGGACTAATGGACCACAACTACCACAGCCTCCACCAGACTGAGTCCAGCACAACTAGATGGCACTCAGCTACCATCACTGACTGCTCTGACAGGGATCACAATAGAGGGTCCCTGACAGAGCTGGAGAAAAATGTAGAACAAAATTCTAACTCACACACACACAAAAACCAGACCTACTGGTCTGACAGAGGCTGGAGAAACCCTGAGAATATGGCCCGTGAATACCCTTCAGCTCAGTTAACAAAGTCACTCCTGAAGTTCACCCTTCAGCCAAAGATTAGATAGGCCTATAAAACAAAATGAGACTAAATGGGCACACCAGCTCAGGGGCAAGGACAAGAAGACAGGAGGGGACAGGGAAACAGGTAATGCGGAACCCAAGGTTGAGAAGAGGAGAGTGTTGACATGTCGTGGGGTTGGCAACCAATGTCACAAAACAATACGTGTACTAATTGTTTAATGAGAAACTAATTTGTCCTGTAAACCTTCATCTAAAGCATAATAAAAAATAAATAAATAAATGAAGAACCACACTCTTGTTGACGGTAACAAGTCTTATATTTAAAGCTTAAATAAAATAAAACTTATTTTCTGTTCCTTACACAATCCAATACTAGGAACAGCAAATGACGGCTTATGTCCAAATTGGAATGTGAAGCATGTGTGTTGGAGACCACCTGTTCTGGAAGCAGCATATACCTACTTGACCTAATTTCATTTTGTACATCAGCCTGAAATGCAATAGAAATCCCAAGGTAAAGATAAACAGAAAGCTCAATGTGCAGCCTCCCTCTGCCACTTGGAAATAAATAGCAGAGTAGTCACTCCTCTAAATTTCATTATTTTCCTCCTTCTAGCTGGAAGGAAGGGGAGCAATGTAATCAAACAGAGACTGGAGAGTAAAAATAAAGAATAAATGAAATCATCAAGAAAGAATTTAGAAAACAGCGACCCAAAAATATAAAATAAGACTGAATGTGTCTGATATATTGATAATCAAAAACGGGATACATTTATGTATTAAATGCAAGACCATTTGGATTTGGATCAAAAAGAAAACACAACTACATGTTATAAACAAAAGAAATATCTAAAACAAAATGGCTTGAAAATGTTAAAATGAAAACATTGGGCAGTCAATGAAAACCCAAAGGGAAGATGGTGGGGGAGGGCAAGGATACAATAAAGAGTAGAATTTTATAATGATACAAGATAAAAATCTGCCATAAGTAAATAAGTAAAACAAATTAATAAAATCAACAAGGATGAGGAGAAAAACAACAACATGGATTACAGACAGAAACAAGTCTGTGTTTCAAATGGGTAAGTAAAACATGGAGGAGGAATAACTTTTGAACACAATATTTTGACTATCTGCAGGCTAAAGTCAAAAAGAATAAATATACTCAAGTTGGTAGATTTGGCATTGCCAGTGGTCTGGGTTAGCAATTTCTAAATTACATTTGGGAAGGAAGGAATTTAGCAGCTGGCCTGAGACTAACTTATCTCCCTTTACCAGGAAAGAATGAAGGCAGATGACCGAGTTTAATTTTCCTGGTCAGAAGTCTTCTTTAATTTCTTGCCACATGGGCCTCTCTGTAGAGTAGCTCACAACATGGCAATTGGCTTTCATCAAAGAAATCGACCCAACAGGAAACAGAGGGGTGGCAAGAAGAAAACCACAGTCTTCTCACTCTAAACTTGGAAGTGACATCCCATCATTTTTTCTGTGTTGATAAGACTTCTGGTAAATAACCTAATGGTTTGTCTACGGAATACAGAGAATACTTTTAAGAGGATGTCCCTGGTGTGTTGGCTTATAGTAAACTAATCTAATACTCCTTGGAAAATGTCATGTAATCAATGTAAATATCTGAGTACAAAATGGGGATGTTTCATAACCTAAAATGCTTCCTGCCATGAAAGTGAAGGACCATGCAGTGTTCATCCTATTAAAATATACTTTTTTTTTTGCAATAATGACTATTATGTTGATATACATCAAGGGGAAAAGTCAGTGGATTTCAATGTAATTAAAACAATCATAAATAGATTTCAAACCAGGATTTTTCAAAGAACTCGAGAAGAAGCACAGTTTTACAGATGTATATTTAGTGATATTAACATTTTATCTGTTTGCCATATAGCAGATTTACTAAATAATATATCTGTGACCAATTGATGCTGTTGTTAGGTGCCATCCAGTCAGTTCTGACTCATAGTGACCCTATGTACACTAGAACAAAACACGGCCTGGTCCTGAGCCATCCTCACAATCGTTGCTATGTTGGAGCCCATTGTTACAGCCACTGCGTCAATTCATCTCACTGGATCTTCCTCTTTTTCACTAATCCTCTACTGTACCAAGAGTGATGTCCTTCTCCAGGGACTGGTCCCTCCTAACAACATGTCCAAAGTAATAAACCTCTGTAATTATGAAACTATTTACCAGAATTGTAATGTCGAGTACTTGAATTGCCAGCTCACAATTAGGTATCCTACTGAAGAACTAAGGTACTTGTTACAGATTAGAAACACAGGAAGTATTTTGGAAAATATACTAATACCCAAGTATTCAAGATACCTGTTATTACATTAACAAATTACTCCAAAGCTTAATTTTTTAAAACAGTAACTGATTTATAATATTTTAGAATTTTATGGGTAAGGAATTCAGGCAGAGCTCAGCTGAATGATTCCTCTCCACATGGCTGGACTGGTCTGGAGGGTCCAAGATATCTCCTTTCACATGCATGGTGCCTTGACAAGGAAATTTGAGAGGCTAGGTTCAACTCCTCTCAATCACTATGTTGTCTCTGGGCCTCTTCATATATATCACTTCTGCAGGTTAATTAGACCTCTTAAATGGCAGCTCCAGGGCAAATGTTCCAAGGATCCTGAATGAAAGTATAAGACTTCCTATGACCTAGATGCAGAAGTCCCAAAACATCACTTCGGCCACATTCTTTGAGCCAAACAAGTTACTAACGTTAACCTAGATGCAAAGCAAAGAGAATAAGACTCTATCTCATAAAAGGAGAAATAACAAATTGGCATCATCTATAAAAAAAAAAAAAAATTTTTTTTTTTTTTATATAGTCTTCTGCAGCAGACCTTACCCAAGACTAATTAAATCAGAATCTCTGGGATAGGGCCCTGGCATAAGTATTATTTTAAAAATATCTAAGAGATTCAGTGGCACAGTGGTAACGCTCGGCTTCTAATCAAAAATTTGCTGGTTCAAATCCACCAGCCCCTCCATGGGAGAAAAATAAGACACTCTTCTTCCATAAAGATTACAGCCTTGGAAACTCTATAGAAAGTTCTACTTTGTCCTACAGGGTCACTATGAGTTGCAATTGCCTTGATGGCAATGGGTTTGTTTTTGTTTTGTCTTGTTTTGTTTTGAAGTAATTATTTTGTGCAGCTAAAGTTGAGAACTATTGATTCAAAGTAAATGTCATTGTTAATTTCAATTCATTCATGCTTTTTGCTAATTCTTTTTAAATGAACTTCTAAAAATATCTTACTTCTAGTTTTGCAAAACAACCACCCTTACTAAAAAAAGGATTAATGTGTGGAATGCTTGAGGTATATTGATTTTTATACACACACATGCAAATAATAATAATGCTAATATACCCTCAGGAGACAGGGCTATTTAAGATGATTCTCCAGCATTCATGAACGATTTGTTTTAATTTATGCTTCTTTGCTTCCCAGGTGTTTATCATAAATCCTTTTTTGTTAGTAATTTCCTAACCACTTGAGATGTTTGGAACTATATTAATCTGATATGTTGCTCCCCTGTTTGAAGAACATGACTAAACAAATATTTGTTGTCAAATTCCATAGCCTTTCAAAATCAGCACCATTTATCTTTCAAGTTCTATTTTCCTCACTATCTGTTAAGCAACTCTGAACACTCAAGTCACATTGAACTCCCCATTATTACTTTTCAAAGTTCAAATGTCTCTGTATATGCGTTTCCTAGGCCTGGAACATCTGCCTTGCCCAGTGTCTAAGACCAGTACATCTATAAAAGGCATTGTCTGGTACATACTTTAAAAAAAGTCAGTTCCAGTGCTCTTTCCTTTGTGAAGCTTTTCCAGTGCCCCAGCTTCCTTTCTACCTGCCAGAATGGATTGTTCCTTCCTTTGTGTTCCTACAAATAAATATTAAGTGTTACTCCATTATAATATACTCACATCACATTCTAATAATCTTTTTACATGTGTATCTTTTTCCTTGCACAAAACTCCAAAGAAAGAAATTGAGCTATTAATTTCTATATGCCCATTGCTTAGCAGAGTGCTATATACAGTAAACCTATGAAAGCCAGAACCTGTGTAAGGCAGAAACCTGTCAGAGAAAGAAAACTCAAATATTTTCCACTAAAATGAGCAATAAAAAAGTGGTAAGGCTGCTCCTTGCCAAAGGCAGGAAACTTGCAAGACCCAGAAAAAGAAGAAAGTCTCATCAAGTTCCAGCTCTCACAGGTTTCTCTGTATATAACTGGTATTCAATAAATGTTTTCATGCCCAAACTTTTTGAAAATATATCAAAATGTTAAATAATAATGGCATATAATGGGGTGGTGATATTAAATGCCATTGAGCCAACTCCAACTCATGGAAACCCATGTACAATAAACAAAAGACTGCCTGGTCCTGCACCATCCTCACAATTGCCAATAAGTTCAAGTCCATTATTTGCAGCCACTCTTCCAATCCATCTCACTGATAGTTTCCCTCAGCTTCACTGGCCCTCTGCTTCAAACATGATATCATCCTCCAGTGATTGATTCCTTCTGATGGTGTGTGCAAAGCAAACAAGTCAGATAAAACTCTGTTGTGACTCGTAAGGGTTTCACTGGGGTTTTTTTGTAAATAGATTGACAGGCCTTTTTTTCCTAGTCTGGAAACTCCACTGAAACCTGTCCATCATGGGTGACCTGCTAGTATTTGAAATACTGGTGACATAGCTTCCAGAATCATAGCAACACACAAGCTACCATAGTATGACAAACTGACAGATGGGTAGTGTCATGGATCAAAATATGTCCCCCAAAGTTGTGTGTCTACTTGGCGAGGCCATGATTCCCAGAAATACATAATTACCCTACATTTTATGATCTGATGTAATTATCATCCATTTTTTTTATATTATATAACCATCCTCCATTTTATGTGCTGTAAATCCTAAAACTTCTATGAGGTGAGATCAGTGTAGGGTGTATCTTGAGTCACACTACCTTACACAGGTCACACACTTACTCAAGTCACACCCTTGCTTAAGTCACATTTTTTGTCTTACAAGAGATAAAGAGAGAAAAAAGTGAGCAGACAGGAGAGGAATCTCACTACCACCAAGAAGAGGAGCTGAGAGCAGAGCACATTCTTTTGGACCTGGGATCCCTGCACTGAGAACCTTCTAGACCCAGGGGAAGATTGATGCCAAGACACATGGATATCTCCAAGGAATGCCAGGCCCATAGATGTTGAAAGGAGACAAGGACCTTCCTTTAGAGTGAACAGAGAGAGAAAGCCTTCTCCTCAAGCCAGTGCTCTGAATTAGGACTTCCAGCCTCCTAAACTGTGAGAAAATAAATTTCTGCTTGTTAAAGCCATCCTCTTGTAGTATTCCTGTTATAACATCACTAGATAACTAAGACAGAGAGTAACCAATAATACGGGGGCCAACAATAGAATTTAGGTAGTAATTAACACAATATAAAGTTGAGTTTGGTTGCCTTAAGTGTCTGTGTCAGCGGGTACCCGACTATCAGTATTTACTAAATCCTAGCCCTTTCCAGGTTGTTCCAAATGAGAATCTGAATATTTGTTGTTGTTGTTGTTGTTGTTGTTGTTGGGTGCCATCAAGTTGGTTCCAACCCATAGCAACCCAATATACAACGGAATGAAACACTGCCCAGTCCTGTGCCATCCTCACAATCATTGCTATGCTTGAGCCCACTGTTGCAGCCACTTTGTCAATCCATCTTGTTTAGGGTCTTCCTCTTTTTCACTGACCCTCTACTTTACAAAGCATGGCGTTCTTCTCCAGGAACTGGTCTCTCCAGATAACATGTCCAAAATATGTGAGATGTGGTCTCACCATCCGTGCTTCTAAGAAACATTCCGGTTGTACTTCCAAGGCAGATTTGTTTGTTCTTCTGGCAATACATGGTATTCAATATTCTTCGCCAACACCACAATTCAAAGGAATAAATTCTTCTTCAGTCTTCCTTATTCATTGTCTAGCTTTTGCAGGTATATGAGGTGACTGAAAACACCATGGCTTGGGTAAGGTGCACCTTAATCCTCAAGATGACATCTTTGCTTTTCAAAACTTTAAAGAAATCATTTGCAGCAGACTTGCCCAGCGTGATGCGTCTCTTCCTTTCTTGACTGTTGCTTCCATAGGTGTTGATTGTGGCTCCTAGTAAAATGAAATCCTTGACAATATCAATCTTTTCTCCATTTATCATGATGTTGCTTATTGATCAAGTTGTGAGGATTTTTGTTTTCTTTATGTTGAGATGTAATCCATACTGAAGGCTATAGTCTTTGATCTTCATCAGTAGTGCTTAAACTCCTCTTCACTTTCAGTAAGCAAGGTTGTGTCATCCGTATAATACAAGTTGTTAATGAGTCTTCCTCCAATCAGCAAAATTTTGCTTGCATGTGATATCAATAATATTGTTCAATAATTTCTACATTCAGTTGGATCACCTTTTTTGGATATAGGCATAAATATGGATCTCTTCCAGTTGGTTGGCTAGATAGCTGTCTTCCATATTTCCTGGCATAGACAAGTGAGCACTTTCAGCTGATCCACAGTCGGTCCCTGGCCTTATTCTGACTGATGATATTGAGCTTTACCACCTCCTCTTTCCACAGATATAATAGATTTGATTCCTGTGTATTCCATCTGGTGAGGTCCATGTGTATATTCACCATTTATATTGGTGAAAAACAGTATTTGCAGTGAAGAAGTCATTGGTCTCTCAAAATTCAATCATGCAACCTCTGGCATTATTTCCACCACCAAGGCCATATTTTCCAACTACCAATTCTTCTTCTTTTTCCAGCTTTCACATTCCAATCATCAGTAATTATCAATGCATTCTGACTGCATGTTCAATCAATTTCAGACTGCAGAAGTTGGTAAAAATCTTTAATTTCTTCTTCTTTGGCCTTAGGTCGGTGGCTAAATTTGAATAACAGTCATATTAACTGGGCTTCCTTGTAGGTGTTGTACTTCAGGATAGATCTTCAAAAGTTCTTCTTCATGGTGAATGCAATGCCATTCCTCTTCAACTTGTCATTCCTGGCATAGCAGACCATAAGATTGTCCAATTCAAAATGACCAATACCAGTCCATTTCAGCTCACTAATACCTAGGATATCAAACTTTATATGTTCCATTTGATTTTTGATGATTTCTAATTTTCCTAGATTCATGCTTCGTACATTCCATATTCAAATTATTAATGAATGTTTGCAGCTGTTTCTTTCCATTTTGAGTCATGCCACATCAGCAAATGAAAATCCCAAAAGCTTGACTCAATCCACATCATTAAGGTGGACTCTACTTTGAGGAGGCAGCTATTCCCCAGTTGCATTTTGAGTGCCTTTCAACCTGAGGGGCTCATTTTCTGACACTATATCAGACAATGTTCCACTTCTATTCATAAGTTTGCACTGGCTAATTCTTTTCAGAAGTAGGCCACCAGATCCTTCTTCCTAGTCTGTCTTAGTCTGGAAGCTCAGCTGAAACCTGCCTGCCATGGGTAGCCTTGCTGATATTTGAATACCGGTGGCATAGCTTCCAGCATCACAGCAACACACAAGCGCCCATAGTAGGACAAACTGACAGACACGTGGGGGTGGATATTTGTAGAACTCCATATAATTTCTTAAACCAATGTCCAAATTAGATTGTATGTCAAGATCCTTCCCCACAAAACAAACCAAAACCAAACCCATTGCTGAGTTGTTGCCAACTCATAGTGACCCTATAGGATGGACTAGAACTACCTGATAGGGTTTCCAAGGCTGTAATCTTTATGGAAACAGACTGACACATCTTTCTTCCCCAGAGCAGTGGTGTTGCTACTCTAATGTCGCATGCACTTCACCAATTGTTTCAGGCAAAAGATCGTATGAGTGGCTTGGGGAGGTAGCCAGGTTACCATTTCTTGGCTGCTACTTCTTAGATTTATTGAGTTCCCAGTGATTCTCTGTGTCCTGCCCAGCCAGGGTAGTGAATAGGAAACAAATCCTGTCCTGTATTGCAGACCTGACCCCAGAAAGCAGAATCTATTTTCTCTATGATTCCTGTCAAATCATATCTATATGAGGCTTGACTCTGCCTATGTCTATCCTACCTAGCATTCAGGCAGGATTCCTAAATGTTTTGGCGGTAATTAATACAGACACTGTCTGCCATGTATTTCCCCAAGCCATGTCACTCTCCCAGCTCCCATGCACCTACAACTCTCCTTCCCCTCCTTACTCAATCTATCTCTTCTTGGAACTCATACGTGCCTGTTGGTGTTGTTAGGTGCCATAGAGTTTGTTCTGACTCATAGCAATCCTATGCACAACAGAATGAAACACTGCCCAGTCCCATGCCATCCTCACAATTGCTGCTATGCTTGAGTCCATTGTTGCAGCCACCGTATCAAGTCATCCCATTGAGGATCTTCCTCTTCTTTGCTGACCTTCAGTATCTGGAACTCAGATACTGGCTCCAAACTGCTCTGGCTCAACTTCCTCCTCTTCAGTGCCGTTCTCTGATTTCTCTGCCCCTTTCCCAGTCAGTGTGTCCTCTAGTTTCCTGGGCACTCCATTTCACTGAGCCCTGATCTTACACCCAACTGCATGCTTAGAGCCAACCAAAACAAAAACCAGTCACTAGTTGGGATTAGGATATAGAGCAGAAAACTTAATTCATTTATCATGGCATTGATCCTTAATCTTTATGTAGGAGAGTATGCCACAGGAAGATGAAAACTGTGGGAATCTGGAATAATAGTCTAAGAGAAACAAGAGAACCATTCTATTTTTAGCCACCATGACTTCCCTTTGGCTGCCTATTTTGCCTCCAAGTTCCTCTCTTCATGACCTACCCTATCTGACTCGTCTTAGCTTTTAATAATTAATTCAGAGTCATAGAAGCCCTGGTGGCACAGTGGTTAAATGCTTGGCTGCTAACCAAAAGGTTGGCGGGTCGAAGCCATCAGCTGTTCCGTGGGAGGAAGATGTGACAGTCTGCTTCTGTAAAGATTTATAGCCTAAGAAACCCTATGGGGCAGTTCTAGTTTGTCCTATAGGGTTTCTGTGAGTCAGAATTGACTCAATGGCAGTGAGTTTGGTCTTTTTGGTTTCAGAGACATACTTCTCTGGAAGGCTTCCCAGATTCCAATACCCTCATTCCCCACCTCCCTCATCTCACAAAGCTATTTTAAGTGACCCTCTTTAGAAGTTTCATAATATTCTATAAATGCATTATTTTATAACATTTTTATGTCTTCTACCTACCATACACACACCTGATGGGGCAAAATTGAATGTTTTAGTTATGCTCATGTTGTCACTGCAACAGTAGATATTCAAAACACAATTGGTCGTTGTCAAATAGTTAATGAATAATTAAATGAATGAATCCTCTGTATTCATTGTTCTCTTACTTTTAACTTCTTTGCATGAATTATTAATTTTAAAATTTAGGTACGGATTTGAATGATTTGGTTCTGTCCCTCAAACACATTCAACAGAATAATTACAAAACAACTTTTTTGTGTCATTTATATAACAAAAGGGTAAAATGGATTTCAAAAATTAAGATTAACATTTTTAAACTTATTGTTTGCATAGTAATTATGGTACCCTTGAGTATGGAAACCTATGAATTCTAAGCTGTACATGACTTATTTGATGCCCATCAGAATCATAAGAAGTCAGCAGAGTCACAAAGAGTGTAACCCTTGCTTCTCTTCACAGTTTTTTGAAAGGAAACTTGACTAGCTAAGTCAGCAAATATACAACTGTAACTGCTCTTATATCTGGGCACCTTAGTCAAAGTGTGCAAGCAGAAAAATTATGTCATAATTATAATAGTTAACGTTGATTGAGGAGCCCTTGTGGTGCTGTGGTTAAGAGCTCAGCTGCTAACCAAAAGTTCGGCAGTTTGAATCCACCAGTAGCTTCTTGGAAACCTTATGGGGCAGTTCTACTCTGTCGTATAAGGTCACTATGAGTTGGAATCAACTCGATGGCAATGGGTTCGTTTCAGTTTTGAGGGTTTGTTTTGATACTGATTGAAACTTACTACAGGGCAGGCACTGTTTTTATGTGATTGAAATATATGAATACATTTAATCTGCCTTTGGTCATAAGAGGAAGACATTATTATTATCTCCATTTTACATAAGAAAAGGAGATACAGAGAGGAAAAGTAATTCTCCATAGTTACACAGCCAAAAAGTGGCAGAGCTGAGAAATAAACCCAAAATATCTAGTTCCAGAGATTATGATCTTAACCTAGCTGCCTCAGGACATGTTTCCTAATTACAGAGCTTTTCATCTACTGATAAATTAAATAAGATGAATTTCCTAAACAAATAATAATGACCACTATAATTTCTTGAGTATTTACTATATGGCTGGCATTGTCCAAAATATTTTACTTGAAATAGCTCTTTTAATCTCAGTGAGGAAATTATTATCATCTCAATTTTACCTATGAGAAATCCAGGAATATTTCCACATAATTAGACCTACCAAGGCCTCTCACAACCTCAGGCTCAACTCTATACAAGCCCCTGGATCAATATCACCATTTTGGAGAAGATGTAAAATTAAGTCACTTTCTCCCAACCAGTATCTAGTAGCCAGTGACAATAACCCCAGTGATTCACAAATTCAACCTCTTTTGCTCGCAAATTAAACCCAAGACCTACAAACCCTACCTCACTGCTCTCCTTCTTTCCCCTCTCTATTTTCTAGTCTCCACCTTGATCAACCTCAATAAATAAATAAAATATATATATATATATATGAACAAGACAGACATAATTCCATAGTGCCTCCCTCATAAAAAATAAAAAAATAAAAACACTCGCTGTTGAGCTTATTCTGACTCTTGGCAATCCCGTGTGTGTCAGAGTAGAACTGTGTTCCAAGGCCTTTCAATGGCTGATTTTTTGGAAGTAGATCACCAGGACTTTTTTTCCAAGGTGCATCTGGGTGGACTTGACCCTCCAGTCTTTCTATTAGCAGCCAAGAGAGTTAACAATTTGCACCACACAGGTGCTCCCTCATAGTACTTGTAAATTAGCAAGGAATAAAAAATACAAGGCTGATAAGGAATGCAAAGTAGTACAGTGTCCTAGAAAGAAACCAAATTAGCTTTTGAAGTTAGGGAATACTTTCTAAGTAATTGGTATTTATGGTAAGGCCTAAAAGATAAGAGACAATTTGTGGGGCAAATAGAGAGAAGACAAGGTTTGACTATAACATAGCCCAAAATATCACGTCTTTAACAAGATAAAAATTTACTTCCCAGTCACCTAACAATCTAAGCATAAGCAACCCAAGGTTTATCTGGTGGCTTCGGGGAATTAGGAACTCTCAGACTTGTTTCTTCTTGCTCCACCTTGTTCCACAACAGCTTATTTCTCATTGATCTTAGACAAATCCCATATCCCAAATCTGGTTTCCAGCCAGAGGTAAGGAAAGGAATAGTGGAGGATCTGTTCCCCACCCTTTATGGGCACCACCTAGAAATTGCACACGTCACTGCTACTCACATCCTATTGTCTAGAATCTAGTCACAAGGCCACTCCCAGCTTCAAGAGATGGTAGGAAATAAATATTTAGCTAGGCAGATATGTATCCAGTTAAAATTCTAATGTTTTATTACTAAAGAAAAAAGCGAATAATGGATATTAAGGAAAACCAACAGAATGTGAGAAGAAAAAGAATATAGTGAATCCTAGCACCTGAGAAAAGCCCATGAGGAGATAACAAATCAAAGGAGTAATGACAATTGAGCAAGCCAGAGACAGACAATAGAAAAAGTCTTGAAAGATTAATCTCAGCTCTCAGATTCTAAATTCTATGCTCTCAGGTTTGAAATTTCAATTATTTTCCAGTCCTGAAGTCTTGTCCTGAATCCCTGCCCCAAACAGCTTTCCTCTCCATGATAAATGCTTTGCTCCAAACCCAATCTGGCAAATAAGGTTCACTGTTTTATTGGTAAACCTTCAGTTATAATTCACTTGCTCATCTGACAACCCTGGACAGAGCTGTCTTCACCTGGTCCCCCAATACTGTGCCTAATACACTTGATAAGGAAAGTCCTCAGAGAAAGAGTTGCGAGCTGGGAAGAAATCTCAAAAGTTGCTATCTACATATTGATTTCATGTGAATTACACTGGTTAAGTTTTCTTAATATAGGGCAATTAATTTAGAGTTGTAAAGAAGTTTGTTACAGTCCACATTTAGAATGCTCCTTAGAAGCGAGGATGGTGAGACTATGTCTCACACACTTTGGACATGTTACCAGGTGGGATCAGTCCCTGGAGAAGGACATCATGCTTGGTAAAGTAGAGGGTCAGTAAAAAAGAGGGAGCCTGTCATCGACATGGAAGGATGCAGTGGCTACAACAAGCTCAAGCACAACAGCAATTGTGGGGATGGTGCAGGATTGGGCAGTGTTTCGTTCTGTTGTACACATGGTTGCTACGAGTCGGAACTGACTGGACCGCACCTAACAACAACAGCTACGTTTAACATCCCATTGCATGAGATCAAGATCCACTGTAGGGAATTCTATCTCCAAGCTCATGCTTCTCTTCCAAAGATATGTTCTAGCTACTGCTCAGCTTTCAGAACTAGAGCTGAATGGCTCAGTAGAAACAGAATAATTACAGGAAGACTTTCTAGGTGACCCAGATTGAAGAAATCAGAAACAACACTGAAGATTGACTTAAAAAGAATAATAATAAAGTGTTTATATTCTTGTCTTTTTGCTTTAAATTCTGGAAACTTTATAAATTCTAAAACCAAATAAAAGTTTACATAATAAAATATTCTCATCCCAGGACTTCTGTTTAATTATACTTACAGTTTAAGTAAAAAATATTAAGTAAAATGCCTTTGATTTAGCTAAATATTGTTTCTTCCTATTATAAAAAAAAGTGCTTATATTAGAAGATACAGGGAATAATTTTTTTTTAGCTCTCATAATTCTTTTTTATTATACTTTAGATGAAGGTTTACAGAACAGACTAGGTTCTCATTAAACAATTAATACACACCTTGTTTTGTGACATTGTTTGCCAACCCACAGCATGTCAACACTCTTCCGTTCTTGGCCTTAATTCCCTATTACCAGCCTTCCTGTCTCTTCCTCCCTTCTAGTCCTTGCCTCTGGGCTGGTGTGCCCATACAGTCTCATTTTGTTTTATGGGCCTGTCTTATTTTTGGCTGAAGAGTGAACCTCAGGAATGACTTCATTACTGAGCTAAAAGGGTGCCTGGGGCCATACTCTCAGGGTTTCTCCATTCTCTATCAAACAGTAAGCCTGGTCTTTGTGTATGTGTGCGTGTGTGTGAGAGAGAGAGAGAGAGAGAAGGTTTGAATTTTGTTCTACACTTTTCTCCAGCTCTGTCCGGGACCCTGTATTGTGATCCCTGTCAGAGCAGTGGGTGGTGGTAGCCAAGCACCATCTAGTTGTGCTGAACTCAGTCTGGTGGAAGCTGTAGTACTTGTGGTCCATTTAGTCATTTGGATGAATCTTTCCCATGTGCCTTTGGTTTTCTTCATTCTCCCTTGCTCCCAAAGCTGTGAGACCAGTAGAGTATCTTAGATGGCTGCTCACAAGCTTTTAAGACCCCAGATGCTAGTCATCAAAGTAGAATGTAGAACATTTTCTTTATAAACTATGTTATGCTAATTGAGCTAGATATTCCCTGAGACCATGGTCCCCACAGCCCTCAGCACAGCAATTCAGTCCATCAGGGAGTTTGGATGTGTCTATGGAGCTTCCATGATCTTGCCTTGGACAACTTGTGCTGGCTTCCCCAGTATTGTGTACTGTCTTACCCTTCACTAAAGTTACCATTTATCTATCATCTATTTAGTATTTTTCCATCACCACTCTTCCATTCCTCATAACCATCAAAGATTGTTTATTTTTGTGTGTAAACCTTTTCATGATGTTTTCACAGTAGTGGTCTCATACAATATTTGTCTTTTTGTGATCTTACCTTTCACCGAAGTTACCACTCACCAGGAATAAAATATCTTAAAGAAGAAAACTATCCATAATCCTTAAATATGAAAAAAGGTTTCTTTTGCATATCTTTTTTTTCCACATAAGTAAAAAGTTATTTTATCCTAATTTTTCTAAGCATTTTCTCGTATCCTTAAAAAGACTGAGAATATCTTTGTAGTCCAAAAAGTATTTAATCTTTTTTATGTACCATAATTTGTGAAACTATTTTCTAATTATTTGACTTCAACGTGGTTTTAGTGCTTTTATTTAAAATACTGTAATAATCAATCACCTTTAAATATAAAGCTGTATAAATGTTCTTGATTCTTTGCTGGAATTGTTTGGCCTTAATGTATGATAAATTTCTTTCTTTTTTTTTTTTTTATAACTTTTATTAAGCTTCAAGTGAACGTTTACAAATCCAATCAGTCTGTCACATATAAGTTTACATACATCTCACTCCCTACTCCCACTTGCTCTCCCCCTCTTGAGTCAGCCCTTTCAGTCTCTCCTTTCTTGACAATTTTGCCAGCTTCCCTCTCTCTCTATCCTCCCATCCCCCCTCCAGACAAGAGTTGCCAACACAATCTCAAGTGTCCACCTGATATAATTATCTCACTCTTCATCAGCGTCTCTCTCCCACCCGCTGACCAGTCCGTTTCATTTCTGATGAGTTGCCTTCGGGGATGGTTCCTATCCTGTGTCAACAGAAGGTCTGGGGAGCATGGCCGCCGGGATTCCTCCAGTCTCAGTCAGACCATTAAGTTTGGTCTTTTTATGAGAATTTGGGGTCTGTATCCCACTGATCTCCTGCTCCCTCAGGGGTCCTCTGCTGTGCTCCCTGTCACGGCAGTCATCGATTGTGGCCGGGCACCAACTAGTTCTTCTGGTCTCAGGATGATGTAGGTCTCTGGTTCATGTGGCCCTTTCTGTCTCTTGGGCTCTTAGTTGTCGTGTGGTCTTGGTGTTCTTCATTTTCCTTTGCTCCAGGTGGATTGAGACCAATTGATGCATCTTAGATGGCCGCTTGTTAGCATTTAAGACCCCAGACGCCACATTTCAAAGTGGGATGCAGAATGATTTCATAATAGAATTATTTTGCCAATTGACTTAGAAGTCCCGGCAAACCATGTTCCCCAGACCCCCGCGCTTGCTCCGCTGACCTTTGAAGCATTCATTTTATCCCGGAAACTGTTTTTGGTCCAGTCCAATTGAGCTGACCTTCCATGTATTGAGTGTTGTCTTTCCCTTCACCTAAAGCAGTTCTTATCTACTGATTAATCAATAAAAAACCCTCTCCCACCCTCCCTCCCTCCCCTCCTCGTAACCACAAAAGTATGTGTTCTTCTCAGGTTTACTATTTCTCAAGATCTTATAATAGTGGTCTTATACAATATTTGTCCTTTTGCCTCTGACTAATTTCGCTCAGCATAATGCCTTCCAGGTTCCTCCATGTTATGAAATGTTTCACAGATTCGTCAGTGTTCTTTATCGATGCGTAGTACTCCATTGTGTGAATATACCACAATTTATTACCCATTCATCCGTTGACGGACACCTTGGTTGCTTCCAACTTTTTGCTATTGTAAACAGAGCTGCAATAAACATGGGTGTGCATATATCTGTTTGTATGAAGGCTCTTGTATCTCTAGGGTATATTCCGAGGAGTGGGATTTCTGGGTTGTATGGTAGTTCTATTTCTAACTGTTTAAGATAACGCCAGATAGATTTCCAAAGTGGTTGTACCATTTTACATTCCCACCAGCAGTGTATGAGAGTTCCAATCTCTCCGCAGCCTCTCCAACATTTATTATTTTGTGTTTTTTGGATTAATGCCAGCCTTGCTGGTGTGAGATGGAATCTCATGGTAGTTTTAATTTGCATTTCTCTAATGGCTAATGATCGAGAGCATTTTCTCATGTATCTGTTGGCTGCCTGAATATCTTCTTTAGTGAAATGTGTGTTCATATCCTTTGCCCACTTCTTGATTGGGTTGTTTGTCTTTTTGTGGTTGAGTTTTGACAGAATCATGTAGATTTTAGAGATCAGGCGCTGGTCGGAGATGTCGTAGCTGAAAATTCTTTCCCAATCTGTAGGTGGTCTTTTTACTCTTTTGGAGAAGTCTTTAGATGAGCATAGGTGTTTGATTTTTAGGAGCTCCCAGTTATCGGGTTTCTCTTCATCATTTTTGGTAATGTTTTGTATTCTGTTTATGCCTTGTATTAGGGCTCCTATGGTTGTCCCAATTTTTTCTTCCATGATCTTTATCGTTTTAGTCTTTATGTTTAGGTCTTTGATCCACTTGGAGTTAGTTTTTGTGCATGGTGTGAGGTGTGCGTCCTGTTTCTTTTTTTTTCAAAGGGATATCCAGTTATGCCAGCACCATTTGTTAAAAAGGCTATCTTTTCCCCAGTTAATTGACACTGGTCCTTTGTCAAATATCAGCTGCTCATACGTGGATGGATCTATGTCTGGGTTCTCAATTCTGTTCCATTGGTCTATGTGCCTGTTGTTGTACCAATACCAGGCTGTTTTGACTACTGTGGCTGTATAATAGGTTCTGAAGTCAGGTAAGGTGAGGCCTCCCACTTTCTTCTTCTTTTTCAGTAGTGCTTTGCTTATCCAGGGCTTCTTTCCCTTCCATATGAAATTGGTGATTTGTTTCTCTATCCCCTTAAAATATGACATTGGAATTTGGATCGGAAGTGCGTTAAATGTATAGATGGCTTTTGGTAGAATAGACATTTTTACTATGTTAAGTCTTCCTATCCATGATCAAGGTATGTTTTTCCACTTAAGTATGTCCTTTTGAATTTCTTGTAGTAGAGCTTTGTAGTTTTCTTTGTATAGGTCTTTTACATCCTTGGTAAGATTTATTCCTAAGTATCTTATCTTCTTGGGGGCTACTGTGAATGGTATTGATTTGGTTATTTCCTCTTCGGTGTTCTTTTTGTTGATGTAGAGGAATCCAAGTGATTTTTGTATGTTTATTTTATAACCTGAGACTCTGCCAAACTCTTCTATTAGTTTCAGTAGTTTTCTGGAGGATTCCGTAGGGTTTTCTGTGTATATAATCATGTCATCTGCAAATAGTGATAACTTTACTTCTTCCTTGCCAATCCGGATACCTTTTATTTCTTTGTCTAGCCTAATTGCCCTGGCTAAGACTTCCAACACGATGTTGAATAAGAGCGGTGATAAAGGGCATCCTTGTCTGGTTCCCGTTCTCAAGGGAAATGCTTTCAGGTTCTCTCCATTTAGAGTGATATTGGCTGTTGGCTTTGCATAGATGCCCTTTATTATGTTGAGGAATTTTCCTTCAATTCCTATTTTGGTAAGAGTTTTTATCATGAATGGGTGTTGGACTTTGTCAAATGCCTTTTCTGCATCAGTTGATAAGATCATGTGGTTTTTGTCTTTTGTTTTATTTATGTGATGGATTACATTAATGGTTTTTCTGATATTAAACCAGCCTTGCATACCTGGTATAAATCCCACTTGATCAGGGTGAATTATTTTTTTGATGTGTTGTTGGATTCTATTGGCTAGAATTTTGTTCAGGATTTTTGCATCAATGTTCATGAGGGATATAGGTCTATAATTTTCTTTTTTTGTAATGTCTTTACCTGGTTTTGGTATCAGGGAGATGGTGGCTTCATAGAATGAGTTGGGTAGCATTCCGTCATTTTCTATGCTTTGGAATACCTTTAGTAGTAGTGGTGTTAACTCTTCTCTGAAAGTTTGGTAGAACTCTGCAGTGAAGCCATCCGGGCCAGGGCTTTTTTTTGTTGGGAGTTTTTTGATTACCATTTCTATCTCTTTTTTTGTTATGGGTCTATTTAGTTGTTCTACTTCTGAATGTGTTAGTTTAGGTAGGTAGTGTTTTTCCAGGAATTCATCCATTTCTTCTAGATTTTCAAATTTGTTAGAGTACAATTTTTCGTAGAAATCTGAAATGATTCTTTTAATTTCATTTGGTTCTGTTGTGATGTGGTCCTTCTCATTTCTTATTCGGGTTATTTGTTTCCTTTCCCGTATTTCTTTAGTCAGTCTAGCCAATGGTTTATCAATTTTGTGAATTTTTTCAAAGAACCAGCTTTTGGCTTTGTTAATTCTTTCAATTGTTTTTCTGTTCTCTAATTCATTTAGTTCAGCTCTAATTTTTATTATTTGTTTTCTTCTGGTGCCTGATGGATTCTTTTGTTGCTCACTTTCTATTTGTTCAAGTTGTGGGGACAGTTCTCTGATTTTGGCTCTTTCTTCTTTTTGTATGTGTGCATTTATTGATATAAATTGGCCTCTGAGCACTGCTTTTGCTGTGTCCCAGAGGTTTTGATAGGAAGTATTTTCATTCTCGTTGCTTTCTATGAATTTTCTTATTCCCTCCTTGATGTCTTCTATAACCCAGTCTTTTTTTAGGAGGGTATTGTTCATTTTCCAAGTATTTGATTTCTTTTCCCTAGTTTTTCTGTTATTGATCTCTAGTTTTATTGCCTTGTGGTCTGAGACGATGCTTTGTAATATTTCGATGTTTTGGACTCTGCAGAGGTTTGTTTTATGACCTAATATGTGGTCTATTCTAGAGAATGTTCCATGTGCGCTAGAAAAAAAAGTATATTTTGCAGCAGTTGGGTGGAGAGTTCTGTATAAGTCAATGAGGTCAAGTTGGTTGATTGTTGTAATTAGATCTTCCGTGTCTCTGTTGAGCTTCTTACTGGATGTCCTGTCCTTCTCCGAAAGTGGTGTGTTGAAGTCTCCTACTATAATTGTGGAGGTGTCTTTCTCACTTTCCAATTCTGTTAAAATTTGATTTATGTATCTTGCAGCCCTGTCATTGGGTGCATAAATATTTAATATGGTTATGTCTTCCTGATCAATTGTCCCTTTTATCATTATATAGTGTCCTTCTTTATCCTTTGTGGTGGATTTAAGTCTAAAGTCTATTTTGTCAGAAATTAATATTGCTACTCCTTTTTTGCTTATTGTTTGCTTGATGTATTTTTTTCCATCCTTTGATTTTTAGTTTGTTTGTGTCTCTAAGTCTAATGTGTGTCTCTTGTAGGCAGCATATAGATGGATCGTGTTTCTTTATCCAGTCTGTGACTCGCTGTCTCTTTATTGGTGCATTTAGTCCATTTACATTCAGGGTAATTATAGATAAATAAGTTTTTAGTGCTGTCATTTTGATGCCTTTCTATGTGTGTTGTTGACAATTTCATTTTTCCACATACTTTTTTGTGCTGAGGCGTTTTTCTTAGTAAATTGTGAGATCCTCATTTTCATAGTGCTTGACTTTATGTTAGTTGAGTCGTTACGTTTTTCTTGGTTTTTATCTTGAGTTATAGAGTTGTTATACCTTTTTGTGGTTACCTTATTATTTACCCCTATTTTTCTAAGTAAAAACCTAACTTGTATTGTTCTATATCGCCTTGTATCACTCTTCATATGGCAGTTCAATGCCTCCTGTATTTAGTCCCTCTTTTTGATTATTGTGATCTTTTACCTATTGACTTCCATGATTCCCTGTTATGTGTATTTTTTTTTTAATTAATCTTAATTTGTTTGTTTTTGTGATTTCCCTATTTGAGTTGATATCAGGACGTTCTGTTTTGTGACCTTGTGTTGTGCTGATATCTGATATTATTGGTTCTCTGACCAAACAATATCCTTTAGTATTTCTTGTAGCTTTGGTTTGGTTTTTGCAAATTCTCTAAACTTGTGTTTGTCTGTAAATATCTTAATTTCACCTTCATATTTCAGAGAGAGTTTTGCTGGATATATGATCCTTGGTTGGCAGTTTTTCTCCTTCAGTGTTCTGTATATGTCGTCCCATTCCTTTCTTGCCTGCATGGTTTCTGCTGAGTAGTCAGAACATATTCTTATTGATTCTCCCTTGAAGGAAACCTTTCTTTTCTCCCTGGCTGCTTTTAAAATTTTCTGTTTATCTTTGGTTTTGGTGAGTTTGATGATAATATGTCTTGGTGTTTTTCTTTTTGGATCAATCTTAAATGGGGTTCGATGAGCATCTTGGATAGATATCCTTTCATCTTTCATGATGTCAGGGAAGTTTTGTGTCAGGAGTTCTTCAACTATTTTCTCTGTGTTTTCTGTCCCCCCTCCCTGTTCTGGGACTCCAATCACCCGCAGGTTATCCTTCTTGATAGAGTCCCACATAATTCTTAGGGTTTCTTCATTTTTTTTAATTCTTTTTTCTGATTGTTTTTCAGCTATGTTGGTGTTGATTCCCTGGTCCTCCAGATGTCCCAGTCTGCATTCTAATTGCTCGAGTCTGCTCCTCTGACTTCCTATTGCGTTGTCTAATTCTGTAATTTTATTGTTAATGTTTTGGATTTCTACATGTTGTCTCTCTATGGATTCTTGCAACTTATTAATTTTTCCAGTATGTTCTTGAATAATCTTTTTGAGTTCTTCAACAGTTTTATCAGTGTGTTCCTTGGCTTTTTCTGCATTTATCCTAATTTCATTTGTGATATCTTTAAGCATTCTGTAAATTAGTTTTTTATATTCTGTATCTGATAATTCCAAGATTGTATCTTCATTTGGGAAAGATTTAGATTCTTTTGTTTGGGGGGTTGGAGAAGCTGTCATGGTCTGCTTCTTTAAGTGGTTTGATATGGATTGTTGTCTCCGAGCCATCACTGGGAAACTAGTTTTTCCAGAAAATCCGCTAAAAAAAAAATGCAGTCAGATCCCTATCAGAGTTCTCCCTCTGGCTCAGGCTATTCAGATGTTAATGAAGCCGCCTGGGGAGGGTGGGGGAGGGAACAGAGAGATAGGAGAGTAGCACCTCAGAATATAGCCAGAGTTGCTTGTCTTGCTTGGAATGACTATTATATCTGAGATTCCCGCGGGGCGCGTCGCCTATGTGTGCTGGCTGTGTGGAGATTGCCCCCGGGGGGTCTGGCCCGCTGGAGTCACGGCCAGATCCTCCACTTCCAGCCCCACGTCCAGCGTCAAGGCTCCCCTACTGGGATGATGCCCTCTCGACTCCAAAATCAGTCGCTGCCTCCCGGGGACTTCTCGTCCCTCCAGCCGCGTGGCCGTGCCGCCTCCGAGAACCAGTTGGGCCTCCTCCCGGGGTTAGTTCAGATGGGTGGAGCAGGTCCCCGTGCTTGTGCCGTGACCGAGTGTCCCGGCTGGGATGCTGTTCTCCCCGCTCCAATACCAGTCGCTGCCTCCCGGGGACTTCTCCTACAGGCTGCGTCCCGCGCCTCCCGCGCGGCCCGGCTGGTCCCCTTCCCGGGGTTAGTTCAGGGGTGTGGAGCAACTCTCCGTGTTTATGCCGTACCTGTGTCCAGTCCAAATCCCTGCGGGATGGTTCCCCGGCTCGGACGCTGCTCTTTCTGCTCCAAGACCAGTCACTGCCTCCCGGGGACTTCTCCTACCGGCTGCGTCCCACACCGCCCGTGGAACCGGCTGGTCCCCCTCCCGGGGTTAGTTCAGGGGGGTGGAGCAGCTCTCTGTGCTTGTGCCGTACCTGACTGGTACGCTGGCTCCAGGTTCTGGAAACAATAGCTGCTTCCCCGTATTAGTTCGTTCTCCGTCTCTAAATCTGTGTTTGTTGTTCAGGGTTCGTAGATTGTTATGTATGTGATCGATTCACTTGTTTTTCCGTGTCTTTGTTGTAAGAGGGATCCGAGGTAGCGTCTGCCTAGTCCGCCATCTTGGCTCCGCCCCCCGATAAATTTCTTTTGATAAAGGCTTTATCAGTTTATACCCACATGAACAGTATATAAAAGTGAATTTCTCAGTACAGTTTCATCATTATTAGTTTTAAAATCGTTTCTAATTAGTTGAATGAAAAATAATATCCCATTGTTTTAATTTGTATATTTTATGGTGTAATGAAGTCAGGCTTTTGGTAATTTTCATGTATTAAATAGGTACATGCATTTTTTGTCTGAGTTGTAGTTTTGGTGCCCATCTTTCTAGCTGGACTTCAGAGGGGTTCCTACGGCTTTGAAAGTTCTTTACATATTAGGAATTAAAAATAATAATTTATCATTTTAAGCTACAAATATTTCTGAGTTTGTAATATCCAATTTAATTTTGTGGAACTTGATTTTTTCTTATCACTTTCAGTTTTTATTTTCCCTTTGGCTAACATTAAAATTTTAAATGTACATAAGCAGTGAGAAAATATTACAGCCTCAAAAGAATGGAACTAGATAAGCCAGACTTTGAAAAAGATTGCACAAGGTAGGGAAGAGGTCAGACGTTGAAAAATCTCTCCAGGAGCCTTGGTCATTCACCGATAGATGTCAAACCTTTGGTTGAGGCTTCTTCTCTGTGGGTCTTTACGTCAAGATGTTCTCCAGGGTGCTCACAAAGCACATTTTTAAAAAGAAATTGCTGTCAGTTGATTCTGACTCACAGCAGCCTCAGAGTAGAACTGCTCCATTGGGTTTTCTTGGCCATGATCTTTACAGAAGCAGATCACTAGGCCTTTCTTCTGTGGCACAACTGGGTGGATTTGAACCACCACCGTTTCTGTTAGTAGCCAAGAGCAAGCCATTCATGTCACTTAGCAGTTTTATTTGAATATTACATGTTCTTTTACTGGAAACAATTCTTTGGCCAATATAAGCAAAAGTAGTATGTAGGAATTTGAACTATGTCACAATGTGTTTCGATTTTTTAATTTACTTTTGGTAGAGACACAGCCTCCAAACAGTGTTTATCCTTCTGGCATGACAAGATAAAGCTGATCTTTTATTGCAATTTCTTCCAGGCACGGTTTTAGAACAAAAAAGGAATAAAAATCATAGAGAAATAAACTTTTCCATCTCCATGCATCAAATGAATTATACATGAACTACAAAATTGATGCCTATAATATATTCAGGGAAGAAACCACATGAGTGATTCTTAACCCAGTTTAGAAAACTGTCTATAAACAAGGATATCCCCTTATTTTTAACCTGTATTACTTTGTGATAACAACCTCAAAACTGCAGTTTTGTCTTCAGTGGCGTAAAAGAACAGCAAACTGTCACCTTTTGGATACTTCATATAGCTGATCGAATTTTTATGATTTTACTCAACATTTCTATTCAGTTAACTGACTTTTAATATGTATATCTCGCATTATGAAAAAATATTTTTTAAAACCTATGGTTGTCGGATTTTTTTCTCCCAGTATTTCCTTCATCCTTTTCTTCATTCAGGAGTCCCCAGGTGGCACATATTGTTAAGCTTTCAGCTACTAACAAAAAGATTGGTGATTTGAACCCACCTAGAGGTACCTGAGAAGAAAGACC
The DNA here is from genome assembly GCF_024166365.1 of Elephas maximus indicus. Lineage (NCBI taxonomy): Eukaryota > Metazoa > Chordata > Mammalia > Proboscidea > Elephantidae > Elephas > Elephas maximus. The sequence continues at coordinate 48,784,118 of NC_064823.1, forward strand.
TGGAGATCTACTTCCAAAAGATCACAGCCTTGAAAACCCTATGGAGCACAGTTCAACTCTTACACACATGGGGTCACCATGAGTCAAAATCTACTCGACTGCAGTAGGCTGTGGCAGAAAACAGGAAAAGCCAGATTGTCTCTAACTTTGACAGTTCCAAAAATGTTATCTTCAGAGAGGCCAAGAATTCAGGGTGTAGACAAAATGTCTTGGACAAAAACAGAAAAATAAAACTCCTGTCTTAGGTTGTGTCCCCAAGAAGAAGAACCTGAAAAAGAGATTCTTGTAATTTATTGAAGAAGGGAATTCAGGAGAAGAGAATGGAAGGAAGCAGGAGAGGACAGGTGAAGAAAGTTGAGTCAGGAGGTGATCTCAGCAGAAGACACTTCAGCCTGATCCCACAGGTAGCTCTGAAGCATGAATTTCACCATGGAGCTGCTATCACCTTGGAACAGTCTTTTGTTTCATGAAGACAGTCAGTCATTGGCTGTGGGCTAGGTGAAAGCTGTGAGCCCTTAAGGAATCATATGCACAGATAAGTGCCACCCGTGAGAGATCCATGACAGCTCCCCACTGCTACCACTCCACCCACCCAGTCATACCGCTCTTCTCTGGGTCTGGAAAGTGCTCCCCACCCATACTCCAAAGTTACCTACGGAGTGAATCCTTTTCCAACTTCCCACCCACATCCCCAACCCATTGCTCTTTTGTGTGTGTGTTCTCTCTACCTTCTTCCCTCTACTGTAATATTTATTGGTGGTTCAGTGGTATAATTCTCATCTTCGGTGAGGGACACCTGAGTTTGATTCCCAGCCAAAGCACCTCATGTGCAGCCACTAACCAACGGTCATTGGAAGCTTCTTTGTTGGCTACGATGCCGAATAGGTTTCAGCAGAGCCTCCAAACTAAGACGGACTAGAAAGAAAGGCCTAGCAATCTACTTCCAAAAATCAGTCAGTGAAAACCCTATAGATCACAATGGTTCAATCCACAACAGATCATCGGGATGGTACAGGACTGGGCATCTTTTCATTCCATTGAGCATGGGGTCACCATGAATTGGGAGGTGACTCAATGGTAGATAACTACAACAATGTTTATCATATCATACTGTAACAATCTATTTACGTGTCTTCTTCCCTTTTGGGAATTCTCTAAAGAGAGTAATTATTACAGTAATTTCTGTATATTCAGTCCTTGGCAGAGTGCCTAATACATAGCTGGTATTCAGTAAATGTTGGAAATCCAAAATCTCTAAAAATATAAACAAAGTTTAAATTATGATGCTGCACAGCTGCATGTGAAAGATGGACAATGATAATAAAGACTGAAGAAGAATGGATGCCTTTTAATTATGATGTTGGTGGAGAATATTGAATATACCATGGACTTCCAGAAGAATGAACAAACCTGTCTTGGAAGAGGTATAGCCAGAATGCTCCTTAGAAGCAAGGATGGCAAAACTTCATCTCTTGTACTTTGGATATGTTATCAGGAGGGACCAGTCTCTGAAGAAGGACATCATGCTTGGTAAAATGGAGGGTCAGTGAAAAAGAGGAAGACCCTTAATGATATGGATTGACACAGTGGCTACGACAATGGGCTCAAACATAGCAATGATTGTGAGGATGGGGTAAGACCAGGCAGTGTTTCATTCTGTTGTGCATAGGGTCTCTGTGAGTCAGAACCAACTCAGTGGCTCCCAATAGCAACAACAACTTGGTATCCAACTATAAAATTTAAAAAGCAGCAAATTCAGCAGAAGCTGCCTTTCAGTGCCTTAAAAACCTGAATGTCAATGGTGTCAATAGTTGTTAGGCTCAAGTATTTGCCCAGTCTTATTTCTTTCAGATTGTTGCTGTTCAGATTGAGAATTCAATTAACTCAAGGATTCTCAACCATCTCCTTAAACCAATGTAGCAGCTGCACTATAGACCCAAGATCTTTCATTGACAACACAGCAAGTATTAGAAATTACTGCTGCTGCTCCATACCTCATGGCTCAAATCCTATGCTCTTTAGTTGAAAATTTCATGAGAAAATCAGGTTACCAACTTATATAAGTTAGCCATCGCTGCAAAATAAACCATCTCAAAACTATCATTCATCATCAAGAATACATCTACAGGTCAGCTGTGGGTCAGTTACCCTGGGCCCTGTATGCCTGGAGGGCTTGGCATTAGTTTCAGCTCCTTCCTATGTGTTGAGGTCATTTCTTCTCCACGTGTGCTCCTCCTTATATATCTTGTAAATTGTCAGGGAACAAAAATTGTAAGTGTGATGAGGTCTACAAAGAAGAACAGTGTCCTAGGAAAAAACCCAACTAGTTTGGAGAATTAGAGAACACTTTCCTAAGGAATTGATATTTAAGCTGAGGCCTGTGAGATGAGTAGCCCTTAACAAGACAAAAAAAGAAGGAAGCAAATATCAGGCAGGAGAAATCTCACATTAGTTAGGATGTGGCTTCACTGCCAAAGTAACAGTGCTTTATCCAAGATTACAGAAACATGGTGGCGTAGTGCTTAAGAGCTACAGCTGCTAACCAAAAGGTTGAAAGTTCGATCAAGTAGACACATGAGACTATGTGGGCAGCTCCTGTCTGGAGGCGAGGTGAGAAGGCAGAGGGGGACGGGAGCTGGTTGAAAGGATATGGGAAATACAGGGTAGAGAGGAGGAGTGTGCTGTCTCATTAGGGGGAGAGCAGCTAGTACATAGCAAGGTGTGTGTAAGTTTTTGTATGAGAGACGACGTGATTTGTAAACTTTTACTTAAAGCACAATAAATAAATAAATAAAGGTTGGCAGTTCAAATCCACCAGGCACTCCTTGGAAACCCTATCGGGTAGTTCTACTCTGTCCAATAGGGTTGCTATGAGTTGAAATCAACTCAACGGCAGCAGGGCTTTTTTTTTTTTCTACCGAAGATTAAAGGAGCCCTGGTGGTTAAATTTTATTTCTTAATCATGTAATAGTCTGAGTGAAACAGTTTAAGACTGTTATGGTATCTCCATGGTGCCAGGGAACTAGCCTTTTTCTATCTTTTGTTCAGGCATCTTCATCATGCAGCTTCCATTCCACGGGCTAAGATAGTTGTTTTGGTTCTGTCTACATCCCCCCAGGTTACAGCATTCCACATAAAACTGGTAAACACTGTGTGCCACAACTGTTATTCTACTTGCAGGGAATTCTTTCTTTTGCTGTTTCATATTGCTCAATATTCAACTACAAAATACAGATACTTTCTACTGCAACCATACATACTTCATGTGGAAACCTATTGTATATCTCCTCTGCTTCTGCTATTTCTGTTAATTATGATGTCACAATCTGGAAAAGGGGACATACTTGGGAGGTGCAGTTCTCCAGCAATATAAACATACTCCCGTCTTCTAGGTTCTATCATCTGAAATACTTGGAGAACCCAAATAGCAGGCTTACATCATGCATCCATCACTGGCCCAACTTATTGCAGTAGATATATTTAAAATAATCACTCCCCCAACCCAGGGCAATCTCTTTAACTCTTTACTGGTTAATTGCCTTCATTCCACTCTTCACTCTGAAATTATCATGTCTATGTGTTTGTTTAGGAGTCCCTGGGTGCCAAAAATGGTTAAGCACTCAACTACTAGCCAAAAGGTTGGGGGTTTAAACCACCTAGAGGCACCTGGGAAGGCATGCTTGATGATCTGCATCCAAAAGGTCACAGCCATGAAAACCCTATGGAGCCGTTCCACTCGGCACACATGGGGTCACCAGAAGTCAGAGTCAACTCCACAGCAACTAAGAACAACAAATGTGTTTGTTTATTCACTTGCCACCAGAAAGTAAGTTTCATGAAGCAGAAATTTAGCTTACCATGTTTATCACTATCTTAGTCATCTAGTGCTGCTGTAACAGAAATACCACAAATGGATGGCTTAAACAAAGAGAAATTTATTTCATAGCAGTAAAGTAGGCTAAAAGCCCAAATTCAGGGTGTCAGCTCCAGGGGAAGGCTTTCTCTCTCTGTCGGCCTTCTCATCAATCTTCCCCCAGACTAGGAGCTTCTCTGCACAGGAACTCCATGTCCAAAGGACACACTCTGCTCTTGGCACTACTTTCTTGGTAGTATGAGGCCCCCCAACTCTTTGCTTGCTTCCCTTTCCTTTTATCTCTTAAGAGACAAAAGGTGGTGCAGGTCACACCCCAGGGAAAATCCCTTTACATTGGATCAGTGATGGCCTGAGCAAGGGTGTTACATCCCACCCTACTCTTCTTTAACCACAGGCAGAGATTATGGTTTATCTTACATAGGAAAATCACAAAATGGAGGACAATGAAACAGGGCCTGAACAAGTTGACACATTTTTAGGGGTGACACAATTCAATCCATTACAATCACTATATGCCAAATGCCTTGGATTTTGCCAGGTATAAAATATGCATTTAATAATTAATCGTTCCATGAATGGAGGAAAAAAATAATAAATGAATAGCCTCCAGGAGCTTATCCATGTGGGGTACGATGCTCAGAGAAAGAGTTATGAGCTAGCAAGATGCCCCAAAATTGATCTAGTTACAATAATTGAATTATACAAGGTAAGTGCTCCAAAACTAAGAGAAATAGACTTAGAAAAACAAAAGCAAATTATCACCCACATCTTATACCCAATTATTTAATCTCAAGAATCATTAAAGAACATTTCTTGTTCCTGACCCTTTTAGAACTTGATATGATGACTCAGAGGAAATAAGAAATAATGAGACCTTCAGGGTGATCCCTGTTAAAGAATCAGAAATAGCATTCAGGTTTTAAAGAAAAAAAAAATGTTATGTTTTTGTTGTTGTTGCTTCAAGCTCCAAAATCATTTGTAAACTCTAAAACCAGAATAAAGTTTAGCTGCTTTGGCTCGAAGGAGTTCTGGTGGCACAGTGGTTCAGCACTCAGCTGCTAACTGAAAGTTTGGTGGTCCTAATTGACCAGCCACGCAACAGGAGAAAGATGTGGCAGTCTGCTTCTATAAAGATCACAGCCTTGGAAACCCTATGGTACAGTTCTACTGGGTCCTATAGGGTCACGATGAGTCAAAATTGACTCAACAGCAACAGATTTAGTTTGGTTTTATTATAAATTATTAGGTCAATATGTGCCGCACATATTGGTAAATGTATTTCCCTTAATATTTTATTATCTTGATTCTGGATACAGGGCCAAGATGCTGAAGTAGTCAGATGCTTCTTGTGGGCCCTCTTACAACAAAGACCTGAAAAAAAAAAAAGTGAATCGATTGTATATGACAACCTAGGAGCCCTGAACATCAAAGACAAAATTGAGGAGTCAGACTGAATGGTAGGTGGGAGGGAGAGACAGTTCAGAAGCAGCGAGGATTCACCAGGTCTGATCTGGCCAGTACCCTGCAGGCTGAATTGGCTGGCGCGTGCAAGCTGAGGCAAGCAGCAGCACTCTGGACATGTTTTCCACATCAGAAGAAACCAAGTAGTGAAAGGTCTGCTCAATCTTCTGGAACCAGGGAGAAGTGGTACCGAATCAGCAAAAATTAAGTACAAGCATATAACCTACTGTGCAGGATTAAAAATAAGCCCTTCCCCCCTCTGGAAAGTACCTCTCTCCCATTTACCTGTCCCCTCCCCACTCTGCTCTGGGACCCGGTCCATCTTCAACAATTGCTGCACCCTCTGGGCTTGAAGTAGGACCTGTCATGTGCCTGAGCCATTCTCCTGGCTTTGGAGAGGGAAAAAATTATCAAACAGGAAAAAATAATCTGCCAGCTCCCTTAAGCCGGGAACTCAGGACAGGCACAGCCCCTTTGCCTAGACAGAGGCATAAGAGGTTAATGGACATTGAATGCCTTTCACCCCTGCCTAGACCTGTATGGGCCCATTCAACAGCATAGGCCCTCATTAGCCCAGTACAACAGGATATATACCTAAAGCCTATATTTTCAACTACAACAGTTAAGGGGGACTGGCAGATTCGTGACATTTGACACTACCCTGCCCATTAAGCAGGGTCTCCACCTACCCACACCAGGGGCCTGAGGACTGGTGGCTCCACCCACCCAACATAGCCACTCACAACAGGGGTCCAAGAATAAGTGCTGCCTCCCAGTTCTTACAGCCAACAGCCTTGAGTGCCCAAAGTCCAGCCACGAAATCCACCCACCTACACACTCTAGGCAACAGGGACATGCCGTCTACCCAGGTACTCAGAGGCAGCCATCAGTACCCTGCCTTGCTCAGCACATAACCCCTACTGTAGCCAGATACCTGTGCCTACTCCAATCAACCCTGATGATCTAGGACTGCACCACACACTTGGTGACCAATGACCTGGACACATGACAGCTGAACCCACACAAAAAAGGTAAATAAACTCCTGGGCTCACATAACTAGTAACAGCTCTAACCACCTGGTGACAAGATGTGAGAGTTTCAAAGATGCCAATAATCAAAGTAGCTCACATGACCAGCCTATTTGGGCATATCAAACAAAACAAAACATGAAGCTAGGACACAGTAAGCAAACATAAAATATATAAATATAATAACTTATCGATGGCTCAGAGACAACAGTCAATATCAAATCACATAAAGAGGCAGACCATGATGGCTCCAGCAAGCAACCAAAACAAAGAACCAGGAAACCTCCTGGAGGAAGAGAAGACCTTGAAATTACCAGAGGTAGAATACAAAATATTAATATACAGAGCTCTTCAAGAGACCAGGAAGGAGATCAGGCAAAACTCAGAACAAGCCAATAAATACACAAAGCAATAGGGGAATTTAGGAAAGCTTTTTATACAAGAGCAAAATGACAAATTTAACCAGCTGCTAGAATCCATACACAGCAAATAGAAATTGAAAAGATTATCAAAAAATTTACAGAATTAGACAACTCGTTAGAAAGTCATAAGAGTAAAATTGAGGCAATGGAAGTCAGAATTAGTGAGATTTAAGACAAAGCACTTCACACCAATTCATTTCAGGAAAAATCAGATAAAAGAATTTTTTTTAAATGAAGAAACTGTAAGAATTACATGGGACTCTATCAAGAGAAATAATCTACAAGTGATTGGAGTACCAGAAGGGGAGGAGAAAACAGAAAATATAGACAGAATTATTGAAGATTTGTCGACAGAAAACTTTCCTGATATTGTGAAAGGTGAGAAGATATCTATCCAAGCTTATCAAACCCCACACAGGGTAGATCCCAAAAGAAAGGCACCAAGACATATTATAATCAATTATAGCCAAAACCAAAGATAAAAGAGAGAGCTTTAAGAGTAGCTAGGGATAAACAAAAAGTCACCTACAAAGGAGAGTCAATAAGAATTACCTTGACTACTCAGCAGAAACCATGCAGTCAAGAAGGCAATGGGATGGCATATATAAAGCCTTGAAGGAAAAAATTTGCCAGCCAAGAATTATTTATACAACAAAACTGTCTCGAATATGAAGGTGAAACTAGGTCACTTCCAGATAAACAAAAGTTAAAGGAAGTTGTTAAAACCAAACCAAAATTATAAGAAATACTAAAAGGAGTCATCCCTTTAGAGAATCAGTAACATCAGATAACAACCCAAGACTAGAACCCAGGACAGAACAATCAGATGTCAACCCAGATAAGGAAGGTACAAAAATAAGTCAAAGCTAAAACACTAGAAATAGGGAGAGACATCAATTTGTAAAAGATGACAACATTAAAAACAAAAAAGAGAGAGTAAATAGTGCAGTCATAGAACCCTGATATGGAGAGAAAGCCAAGGTGATATCAAGAAATAAAAGATTGGTTTAAACTTGGAAAAACAGAGTAAATTTTAAGGTAACCACAAAGAAAACTAACAAACCTACATAACAAAATAAAAAAGAAGAAAAACATAAAGACTTAGCAAGTACAAAATCAACAATGAAAAAGATGAAGAGAAAATACATAAAGAAAAATCACTCAGCACAGAAAATTAAGTGGAACAAAGAAACTGTCAACAACACACACACACAAAATTACATCAAAATGACAGCCCTAAACTCATACTTATCAACAATTACACAGAATATAAATGGACTACTCACCAATAGAGAGTGACAAAATGGATGAAAAAAAAAATCCATTTATATGCTGCCTACAAGAAACACACCTGAGACTCAAAGACACAAACAAACTAAAATTCAAAGGATGGAAAAAACTGTATCAAGCAAACAACAATCAAAAAAGAGCAGGAGTGGCAATATTAATCTCTGACAAAATGATTAGACTTTAAGGTAAAATCCACCACAAAGGATCGGGAAGGACACTATATAATGATTAAAGGGTCAATACACCAGGAGGACATGACCGTAATAAATATTTACACACCCAACCACAGGGCTCCAAAATACATAAAACAAACTCCGACAACAATGAAAAGGGAAATAGCTCTACAAGACTAGTAGGAGGATTCAACACACCACTTTCAGTGAAAGACAGAATACCCAGAAAGAAGCTCAATAAAGACACGGAAGATCTAAAAGCCACAAGCAACAAACTTGATCTCATAGACATATACAGAATGCTCTACCCAACAGCAGCCAAGTATACTTATTTTTCCAACACACATGGAACATTCTCCAGAATAGATCACATATTAGGCCACTAAGTAAGCCTTAACAGAATTCAAAACTTGAGCTGTAAACTTTCATTTAAAGCACAATAAAAAAAGTGAAAAATAAATTTTAAGAAATAATTATTTTTCAATTTGAGAAATCAAAAATATTTCATTGTTTTAACTTGTACTCTTTACATTGTTGTTGAAGTTGAGTTTTTTCTATTTTTCCACATATTTCTTGAGTTGCATATATAGTGCCCATTTTTCACTTGGAACTTAGAGGCTGCTTGTGTTGGTTTGTTAAAGCTTTTTGTTTTAAAATAAAGCACAGATGCAAAATAAAATAAAATACAACTTCTATGAAACACTCAAAACCAATAATCATAAGACAAACACTCTTATAACTATGGCCCAGATCAAGATAGAACCTTGCCACTCATCCAGAAGCCCTTCTATGTCCTCTGTCCCAATCATAGTCTCATCCTCACAAAAAGTAACCAATATCCTATGCATTCCCAGAGTCCAAATCAGCCATGCCTAGGAGAGATCACCTCTTCCATGGCTAAAAGTTAAAAACTATACCAAAAGTTGTACAGTCCTAGGAGACATTGGATTATCAGCCCAGCCAGAGTGGAGAGACCATCCTGAGCACCTCAGACATTCAATTGAGACCACAGAAATGTTATTATTTAAGGGTAAATATTATGCCCTAGAGTAAGAGTCATGCTTTAAGACTAAATCCAAAATCAAAATATACCCTTCCAAATGACAAAGAAAAACAAGCAAGCCAGGCAGGACCAAGGATATGTCATGATATAACTGACCACCAGAACAAAAATAGACATCCTTTAAATGAGAATACATAATCCATATTCTCAATGATATATCATCCACAAGGTACAATCAAGAAATGCTGTACACCCTGCTACCATTACTGAACATTTTGATCAAAGACTGCATAGAAGAATCCTGATCAAAATGGAGAAAAACGCAAAACAGAATTTCAAATTCTCATGAACTCTAGACTTTCTAGAGCCATAAGGGTGGAGCAAAGTCCTGAAATTGTTGCCCTGAGATAATCTTTAAACCTTAAACCATAAATATCCCCTGAAGTCTTCTTAAAACCAAAAAGTAGTTTAGCTTAACTAATAAAAAAGACCTGCCTTGAGCAATTATGCTCTTTTAAGAACTATCTATTGCGATCAAATTGACAAGAGCAACTTGAAAGATTAGATAGTGTCTTGGTTATCTAGTGCTGGTATAACAGAAATACCATAAGTGGATGGCTTTAATGAAGAGAAATTTATTTCCTCACAGTAAAGTAGGCTAAAAGTCCAAATTTAGGGCATCAGCTCCAGGGGAAGGGGAAGGCTTTCTCTGAGGGCCCTGGGGGAAGGTCCTTGTCATCAATCTTTCCCTGGACTAGGACCTACTCCGTGCAGGAACCCCAGGAACAAAGGACGCACTCTGCTCCTGGCACTGTTTTCTTGGTAGTACGAGGTCCTCCTGTCTCTCTGCTTGCTTCTCTCTTTTATATCCCAAAAGAAACCGGCTCAAGACACAATCCAATCCCATAGATGGAGTCCTGCCTCATCAACACAACTGCTGCCCATTCTCCCTCATTAACATCATAAAGGCAAGATTTGCAATACATAGGAAAATCACAGCAGATGACAAAATGGTGGACAATCACACAATACCAGGAATCGTGGCCCAGCCAAATTGATATACACATTCTTGGAGGACAAAATTCAATCCATGACAGATGGGAACCTTAGGAAGAAGTGAATTTATGTTAATGGGGGAAGAACAACTCAGAAAAGGAGGCTAAAATGGTTGCACAACTTGAAGAATGTAATCAATGTTACTAAATGGTACATGTAGAAGCTGCTGAGTTGGTGTATGTTTTGCTATATATTCTCAACAACAAAATAAAATTATATTAAAAAAAGAAATGCTATACAAAGAAAGAGGAAAATGTAATGCATGATAAAGAGAGAAAAAAAAACATATCAGATCCAGATGTTGGAATGAGCAAGCAGTCAAAGAATTAAAGAACCTGTTGTAAATGCAGTCTAGGATACAAAAGGAAAATACAATCATACCGAATGAACAGATGAAGATTCTCAACAGGGGGGAAAAGACATTTATATTCTAAAAATCAGATGAAAATTCTAGATCTGAAAGTACAATATCTGAAATGAAAAATTCACAGGATTGCTTAACAACAGATTGAACGTAAATTAGGAAAGGAACTGTGAACTTGAAGATAGATCAGTGAAAATTTTCTGATCTGAAGAAAAGACAAAAATGATGGGAAAAAATTAACAGAGCATCAGTGATTGCTGAATTGGTGTCAAGCTTTCTAACATATCTGTGATTGAAATTCCAGTAGGCAAGGAGTGAATGGAACTGAAAAAATTTTTTGAAGAAATAATAGCCAAATTTTTGCCAAATTTGGTAAATAACACAAATTAATCCAAACTCACCAGCAAACCCTGAGCAGAATAAATACAGAGAAAACAATACCTAGGTATATCACAGTCAAACTGTTGAAAATCAGAGATAAAGTATAAATTTTTAAAGCAGATAGAAAAAAATTCTCTCTCTCATCAATGACTCCGATTCATGGTAACTCGATGTGCATCAGAGTAGAACTGTGCTCCACAGGGTTTTCAATAGCTGAATTTTTGGAAGTAGATTGCCAGGACTTTCTCCCAATATGCCTCTTGGTGAATTCAATCCACTAGTCTTTCAGTTAACAACTGAGAGCATTAACCATTGCACGACCCAGGGTGCGATATGTTCTTTTGATATGTACATTTTATATAATTAAAAAAAATTTTTTTTTCAGCATTAATTTAGAGTTTTGGGGTTTTTTTTTAGTTTTTAGTTTTTCTCTTCCAGTACTTCCCTTTTCGTGTTCTCTCATTCAAGCAGAAAATTAGATTCTGCTAGGATGACATGAGGTTCCAAAAACCTTAGCCCCAGATGGGTCAGACATTGGATGCATGTTGTAGAAAGAACAGTAGTCCCCTCCCACAGAGATGCCCATATCCTAATCCCTCAGAGGGCAAATGGGATTTTGAAAATATTCAGATATTGAAATGGGAAGATTATCCTGGATTATCTGAATGACCCAACATAATCACAAGGGTTTTTATACGTGAAAGAGGGCAGCAAGAAGGTAAGAGTGAAAGAAGATGTGACAAAAGATGCAGAAGGCGAAGTAATGCATTTGCTGGCTGAAGACCACAAGCCAAGAAACACTGGCAGCATCTAGAAGCCAGAAATGAACAGCAAAGAAACAGATCTTCTAGAGCCAACAGAAGGAACACAACCTGGCTGACATCTTGATTTCATTTTAGCCCACTGAGATCCATTATGAACTTCTGATCTCCAGAATTGTAAGATAATAAATTTGTATTTTTTTAAGCCTCTTATGTTTGGTGTAATTTGCTGCAGCAGCAATATAAAAATAGTACAGTTTGTAAACAAAATGCTTTGGGCATAAACACATAGACATAAGACCCCTTAATACTCTCCAACACCAAATATAAAAATAGGTTTCCCTTGGCTGCAAGGAGAAGGTCTTACCCAAACACTCCAGCAGTTCTATGAGAAATGTGTCAAGGCCCCTAAAAGTTTTTGCCAATATGAGACATATAGGCTTACAGTACTGTGGCCAGTCTTCCAGAAAGATTCTCCAAGCATTGTATTAAATTAGCAGAAAGACATGGCATCAAAATGGTCATGTCAGCCAGAATCATGGCATATCAACTGTAATCTTTGAATTGAGATACTTATTTGATAATTACATCCCTCATCCCTCAATATCTTGATATAGAGCACAATTCTGTAAGTAATTTGGGAGCAGAAGGCAGGAAATAAAAAAAGAGGCTAAGGTTAAAAATTTTCTGACAACCCAAAGTGATGGAGCATCCATATTGAATAGTAAGTGGAGCTATAAAAAAATAAATGAGAGTATATGTCTGAGTTTTTAAACTGAGATTCATAAATATCTCATATCCCTTAACTAGTATCCCTTACTTTTACATTATTAATGTTTCTTAGCATATAGTACATACACAAAAAATATTTGCTGTAGACAGCTCCTTAAAAGTATGCATCAATATTTGAAATAAAATAACACTTTAAATGCACAAAAAATTGCTTGACAAAGAAAATGCCTAAATTGACTTTACCAATTTTGCTTGAAGCACGATGGAACCATGCTTCCAATGATAAACCACCTTCCAAATTCTAGTAACATCTTGGTTGCTCTCTTTAGATTTTCCCTGAATTTTACACATTTCACTGGTTGTGGAAAACAGAAGTGTACATGATGTATTATTTTAAGATGCATTTGGTTGTTACTGAGTTCAGTAAAAAGTTTACCTCATAGTTTCTACATACCATGTATTTTTACTTATTTTAATATATAAGCTACTCAACAGGAAATAAGAAAACTGGAGTTAAAAATTCTATTTATTAATTATACTAATTGGATACATTTAAGCATTTCACTCACCCCCATGCATACCTAATTGAGAAAAAGGATGAGCATCAGACTCTATTTTTTTTCCCCACAAAGATGTCATGGCACAAATAAGTGTACCCCAAATTTTCCAGCCATGAGCAGCCTGTGAGTACAAGCAAGAACCAGGGGCAGATTATCCTATAGGCAAGTAAGGTTAAGTACAGTGCTTACCTTACTTACCAGGTCATTTGTAGTGAAAAATCTCACATTTTTTCACCACATTTAAGAATATTCTTCTAGGTATGGCTGGTTTCTCTCACTTTCCCAACCCTATAGCACCTTCCCACAGAATCAAAGTATCTTTTCAAGCCAGCAAGGTAAGCACAGGCTTACTTGTACTTACTTAATAACCTGTAGTAAAAATTTCACTTGGTTTTCACATCAAAGATACACCTCTAGAGCAGATGAAACAGACTGAGTCAATGAAGCCCTAGAGAAGGAGAAAGTATAGACAGGGAGGGCATAATTGTGGGGCTAAAGGGAGGAACGGAGGGGCAAGTGAGAGCCCCAGCCTCTCGTTAGTACAGGTGAGGCAGCTAGGAATTAGCACAGTGACTGCTTGCCAGGGAAGCATCCAGCCATGTATACAGAAGCCACCCAGCAAAAAGTCACCCCACAGAATAACAACTACAGCCTCCCACCAGAAACGGCCCAGTACAATAAGTCACCATGTCTGTTATCTGCAGTAGTGGGTGCCCTGATTTGATGGGGGATGGAGCCAAGGAACAGAAGCCTGGCCATGCCCACTACCACCTCCCTGAAACATAGGAGGCTCACACTGAAGGGCACAAGCCTGACCACACCCACCTCCCCCTCCCTGAGGTGCAGGTGACATTCTTCCGTGAGCGAGCCCAGCTATGTCCACCATCCCTCCCTGAAGTGCAGAAGCCCCACACTGACACGTACAAAATCAGTCATACTTACCATCCCTCCGTGAGGCACAGGAGGCCTGCACTGACACACACAGCCTGCCCAAGCCAACCATCCCCTCCCTGTGGTACAGGAGCTCTGCACCTGCCCACTTCAAAGATATCTCGTCTGCCTGGCAACTGCTGGTGTGCGTTCCCACTGCCAGGCTGGCAACTGGAAGTGCGAGATCCCGTGCAATCTATCCAGTGACCAGTGATTCATGCACCCCCTCCCTGACTACCCAGCAACTGGCAGTGAGCACACACAGCACCCAACCCAGTGACTGGTGAGAATGTTCCCTGCACCCAATCCCTGGTGACTGGTTGGACAGGCACATCACCACGTCAGGAACATTAGTTGCATGCTGGCAGACACCATCTGCACCTCTGCCAAATGGAGAGCAGAAGATCCTAGCGCCCTCATCCAACATTTGCCCAGCTGCAACATCACACATCTCACACACAAACAGTTCCTATAGGCCTTCCGCACTTGCACAGAAGCCCTTGATACCCCACCACCTATGGAGATGCCAATTCATGCACACACAGCAGGCCTGATCCATTCATTTGGGTAGCACTCCCACAAAGTAGATATGGAGACATCCTACCCTGACTACCAGAGAACACTCTAACTGTTAGCACCAACCCGGAAGGACTCCATGATCCCACAAGGGCTATGAAGGGAGCCTGACCACCCAACACTTGTCACCCAGTATCAGCGAAAGAACCTGCCCTCCCATCTCCGCTCAATCTGGTAAGGGAAGATATACAAACCTAACCATAGAGGACATGCACATGGGTGAGACACAACATACACACTAGTGAGAGGGAATCATGCCCAGACAACAGACACCATCAAAATCACACATAAACCAAAACTACAAACAATAATAATTAAAATTAATACAAAGGAAAAAAAAGACATCCAAAAGAAAAAGAGAAGAAGCAAAGCTCCAAATACATCAAAACAAATCATAAAAGTCAGCAGAAAACAAACATAAATATAATCAAGAAAGAAATATATAAACAAATAATTTAATACCTTAACACCTTAGAGACAGCAAACAATAACAAATCATGTAAAAAAACATGATAAGATGGTTCTAACAAGTGACCAAAATAAAGGGGCAGGAGCCCTTCCTGAGGAAGAAATGTTAATAGAACTACATGATGGATTGAATTGTATCCCCCCAAAAATGTGTGCATCGATTTGGCCGGGTCATGATTTCCAGTGTTGTGTGGTTGCCCTCCATTTTGTGATTGTAATTTTATTTTAAAGAGTATAAGGGTGGGATTGTAACATCCTTATCCAGGTCACATTCCTGATTCAATGTAAAGGAAGTTTCCCTGGGGTGTGGCCTGCACCACACTTTATCTCTCAAGAGATAAAAAAGAAAGGGGAGCAAGCAGAGAGTTGGGGACCTCATACCACCAAGAAAGCAGCACCAGGAGCAGAGCTCCTCCTTTGGACCTAGGGTCCCTGTGGCTGAGAATCTCCTCGACCAGGGGAAGACTGATGACACAGAATCTTCCTCCAGAGCCAACAGAGAAAGAAAGCCATCCCCTGGAGCTGACACTCTGAATTTGGACTTGTAACCTACTAGACTGTGAGAGAATAAATTAATAAATTCTTCTTTGTTAAAGCCATCCACTTGTGGTATTTCTGTTATAGCAGCACTAGATGACTAAGACAAACTACCTCTAAGGAATTCAAAAGACATATATAGGATCCTCAAGGAAAACATAGACAAAACCCCAGAAGAATTCAGGAATACAAGAACAAAATGACAAAATAAATAGATAATTAGAAACCATATAAAAACAACCAGAAACCCAGAAGATTAACAATAAAATATGAGAAATAGATAACTCAATGGAAGGCCATAGAAGTAAAATAGAATAAGTGGAAGAAAGAATAAGTGAAATAGAGGACAAATCCTTTAATACTAATTTGATGGAGGAACAACTAGAAAAAAGAATGAAGAAAAATGAAGAAAGACTAAGAGTTATGTGGGACACTATCAAGAGAAATAATATACACATAATAGGAATTACAGAACAGATGGAGTAAAAAAAAAAACTATGGAGAGAATTTTTGAAGATTTACAGGCATAAAATATCCCTAATATCATGAAAGACAAGAAGGTTTCCATTCAAGAAGCTCAACGAACCCCCTGCAGGATAGACCCTATCTTAGTTAACTAGTGCTCCTGTAACTGAAACACCACAAGTGGACATCTTTAACAAACAGAATTTATTTTCTCATAGTTTAGGAGGCTACACATCTGAATTCGGGGTGCCAGCTCCAGGGTAAGGCTATCTCTCTCGTCACCTCTGGGGAAAGGTCCTTGTCATCAATCTACCCCTGGTCTAGTAGCTTCTCAGCACACAAAACTCAGGTCCAAAGGATACGCTCTGCTCCTGGCTCTTCTTGCTTGGCAGTAATGAGGTCCCTCTCCTCTCTGCTCAACTCTCTTTTATATCTCAAAAGAGATTAACTCAAGATACAACCTAATCTTGTAGACTGTCTTGCCTCATTAACTTAATAGCCTCTATTCCTGCCTCATTTGCATCATAGAGATTAGGATTTACAACACATAGGAAAATTACATCAGATCACAAAATAGTGGACAGCCACACAATACTGAGGATCATGGCCTAACCAAGTTGACACACATTTTGGGGGGACACAATTAAATCCAGAACAGACCCCAAAAGAAAGTCATCAAGACATATCATAATTAAATTTTCCAAAACCAAAGACAAAAAAGGAATCCCGAGAGCAGATTGTGAAAAATGAAATATCATCTACAAAGGAGCACCAAGAAGCACTGAAAACTCAGCAGTAACCATGCAGGCAAGAAAGCAATGGGATGACGTATATAAAATCTTGAAAGAAAAGAATTGCCAACCAAGAATCATATATCCAGCAAAGTTGTCTTTCAAATATGACGACAAAACTGAACGTTCTCAGATAAAAATTAAGGAAACTTGTAAAAACCAGACCAACCTTACAAAAAACATTAAAAGGAGTCCTTCAGACAGAGAATCAACAACATCAGACAACAACCTGAGGATAAGACACACGACAGCATCACACAGATACCAACTCAGATAAAGAATGCTCAAAAGTAAAATTAAGCTACAAAACTGAAAACAGGGAACAAGAGATGTCAATCTGTAAATGACAACAAAAAGGCAGAATAAATGGTGAAGCTATAGAAATTCCATATGAAGACGATGTCAAGATGATATCAAGATATAATGCACTGTTTTAAACTTCAGAAGATAAAAGTAAATTTCAAAGAAAATTAATCTACTCACCAAAATAAAGAACTAAATCAAAAGGACTCAGTTAACACAAAATCAACTACAATGAAGGAAACAAAAGAAAACCCATAAACAACAACAACAAAAAAACTCAGCACAGAAAATTAAGCAAAACAAAGAAACAATACCACACAAAAAAAAAAAAATAACAAAATGGCAGCAGTAAACTCATACCTATCAATAATCACACTGAATGTAAATGGTTTAAATGCACCAGTCAAGAGACAGAATGGATAAAAAAAATGACCCATCAAAAAGTTGCCTACAAGAGACACCCCTTAGACACAAAGACATAAATAGGTCAAAAATCAAAGGATGGAAAAAATATATATCAAATAGTAATAGCAAGAGTGGCAATAATAATCTCTGATAAAATAGACTTTAATACAAAATCCATTATACGAGACGAAAAAGGGCATTATATAATGGTTAAAGGGTCAATCCACCAAGAAGACATAGCCATAATAAATATTTAAGCACTCAATGACAGAGCCCCAAAATACATACAACAAACTCTAACAGCATTGAAAAGAGGAAATAGTTCAAAATAATAGTAGGAGACTTTAACACAACACTTTCAATGATGGACAGAAGAACTAGAAAGAAACTCAACAAAGATACAGAAGATCTAAATAACACAATCAACCAACTTGACCTCATAGATGTATACAGAACACACTACTCAACAGCAGCACAGTACACATTCTTCTCCAACACACATAGTTATTTTCCAGAATAGACCATATTTTAGGCCAAAGAGCAAACCAAAGCATCTTTTCTGATCATAATGCTATAAGGCTAGAAATCAGTAACAGAAAAAACAAGGGGGGAAAAAAATGAAATACATAGAAACTGAAAAACACCTTACTTAAAAACGACTAGGTAATGGAAGAAATAAAAAATAAAACAAAATAATTCCTAGGTTCAAATGATTTTGAGAACACAACATACAAAAACCTTTGGGACACAGCAAAAGCAGTGCTCAGAGGAGAATTTATAGCAATATACACACACATCAAAAAAAGAAGGGGAGAGGCAGAGCCAACATGGCACTATAGACAGAAGCACAATGCCATCTTTCAGCAGCAAAAACCTGAAAAACTAAGTAAAACAGATAAAATGTCACTCCTGGAACCCGAAGCATCAAATGAAGGACTAAAGACCTTGATCAAGAACCAAATGGAATAATAAATTGACAGAGAACAGAGAATGGAGAGCCATGGAGTGAAGGTCCCCTACTAGCTAACATGGCAAGGACTCACCATCTTGAACCTCAGCCACCATGAACCATGGACAGGAAGGACAGGAAGGGACAGAGCACACAGTAACCAGGGATACTCTCTTTCCCACATCCACCCTTCTTCCCTGTACATGGCCTCCACCACTTTCCAAGGGACCACAGCTGTTCCACCGGAGAGACGTCAGCTCGCTGCTGCCGGATTCTGCCCCGCCCCCACTGACTGGCCTCTTCAACACCATTTTCTTGCTTTTGCTTTTTTGGTTTGTTTGTTTGTTGTTGTTGTTGGCTTTTTTGTTGCTTCTCTCTCACTTCCTTCCTTTCCTTTCTCCAGCCCAGCTGGCCCTGTGTGCTGTCCCCTCCCCTTCTTGATGGGTAGTGCCACGCCATTCATCTAGAGAGCAACCAGTGCACTGTCACCTCCAGTCTGCACTGCCCCTACCGGCAGGCTTCCTCGGCGCCATTTTTCATTTTATTTTTTCCAGATTCTTTTCTCTCTTCCTTCCTTTCCTTTCTCCAGCCAATCTTTCCCCATGAGCTGCCCCACCCCTTCTCAAAGGGTAGTGTTGCACAGCTCAGCTAGAGAGCCACTGGTGCACAGTCCAGGCCACCCCCAACAGCTGGTTCATTTGGCACCATATTTTTTTTCTTTGTTGTTTTTTGGTTTTGTTTTTTCTTTTCCTTTGTCTTTTCTCTTTATCCCTTCCTTCCTTTCCTTTCTCCCATCCACCTGGCCCAATGTGCTATCCCCCTTCTTGATGGGCTTTGCTATACCATTTGGCTAGGGAACCACAGGCACACAGTGTCCCCGGGTCCGTGCTACCCCCATCAATTGGCTTACTCAACAACATCTTTTTGGTTTGTTTGCTTTGTCATTGTTGTTTTTCTTTTCTTTCATCCTGTTTCTTCTCTCTCTCTCTCTCTCTCTTTCCTTGCTTTCCTTTCTCCCACCCACCTAACCCCGTGCACCCACTCCCGCACCTTCTTGAGGGGCCATGCTGTACTGCTTCGCCAGAGGCTCACTGGCATGCAGCCTCCTCAGGTCTGCGCCACTGTCACTGATTGGCTCCCTCAGCACCATTTTATTTATTGTTTGTTTGTTTTTGTTTCTTTTGTTGTTGTTGTTGTTGTTGTTTTCTCTTTCTCTCCCTTCTTTCCTTTCTCCACCCACCTAGCTCCTTCTTGGTGGGCTGTGCTCAACCGCTCAGCTGGAGAGCCCCTGGCATACAGCGTCCCCAGGCCTCTGCCACTCCCACATTCGGCTATCCCAGAGCCATATTTTTTGTCTTTATTTTTATTTCCCCTTCCCCTTTTTCCTTCTCCCTCCCAGTGAAGGGCCCTGCAGTGCCTCTGCCCCTTCCTGATGGGCTGTGCCATACCACCCAGTGAGGGAGACATCAGCTCACTGCCAGCCTAATTCTTCCCTGCCCCCAGCAGCCAGCTTCCCAGAACCATATTTATTTCTTCTGTTGTTGTTGTTTTCGTTGTTATTGTTGTTCTTTCTTCTCTCTCTTTACACTCTTTCCTTTCCTTTCTCCTGCCCATCTAGCCCTTTACACCACCCACACCCCTACTCAACAGGCCGAGCTGCACCACTCAGCTAGAGAACCATCAGTACACAGCCTCACTATGTCTGTCCCACCCCCACTTGCCAAATCCTACCATGCCACCATTTTATTTACTTAGATTTTTTACGTTTTTTGCTTACATTTTTCTCCCTCTTCTTTCCCTTCTTTCTCTCACCCACTTAGCTCCACACATCACATCCTCTCCCTTCCCTCCTGCCTATTTGCACTGTGCACTGAATGCAGTGCCCCCAAGTGGCACTGGCAGGGACCACCAGACCCCACCCTGCACTGCCTCCCAAGCCCTGTCCTGTCGACCTCAGTGCATGCCACAAGTGACCCACCTCCCCCTCCTTCCCCTCTAATCCTGCCGTGATACATCACAGCTGACTGACCAGCACTGCCCACCTGGAGAAGGTGGTGAGAAGAATCATGACCACAGAAGAGCAAGCAACAAAGCATGTCTAGTTCACCAGCCCAGACAATAGCAAAAAGATGGAAACAACCTAAGCACCCATCAACAGATGAATGAATAAACAAACTATAGTACATACACACAATGGAATACTCCGCAACAATAAAGAACAATGATGAATCTTTAAAACATCTCGCAACATGGATGAATCTGGAGGGCATTATGCTGAGTGAAATAAGTCAATAACAAAAGGACAAACACTGTATGAGCCCACTATTATAAAAACACATGAAAAGGCTTTCAAACAGAAAGAAACAATCCTTGATGGCTACTAGGGAGGAGAGGTGTGGGGAGAGGAAAACACTAACTAGACGAGATAAGTGGTAACTTTGGTGAAGGGTAAGACAGTATACAATACTGGGAAAATCAGCACAACTTGACCAAGGCAAGGTCATGGAAGCTTCATGAAATGAAATGAGTGACACAGCCAAACTCCCTAAGGGAGCGAATTACTGGAATGAGGGCTGAGAAACATGGTCTTGGAAGACATCTAAGTCAATTGGCATAACATAGCTTATAAAGAAAACGTTCTACATCCTACTTTGGTGTGAGTAGCATCTGGGGTCTTAAAAACATGTGAGCAGCCATCTAAGATACTCCACTGGTCCCACCCCATCTAGAAAGAGGAAGAATGAAGAAAACAAAGACACGAGGGAAAGACTAGTCCAAAGGACTAATGGACCACAACTACCACAGCCTCCGCCAGACTGAGTCCAGCACAAATAGATGGTGCCCAGCTACCACCACTGACTGTTCTGACAAGGATCACAATAGATGGTCCCAGACAGAGCTGGAGAAAAATGTAGAACAAAATTCTAACTCACAAAAAAAGGCCAGACTTACTGGCCTGACAGAGACTGGAGAAACCCCAAGAGTATGGTCTCCTGATACCCTTTTAACTCAGTACTGAAGTTATTCCTGAAGTTCACCTTTCAGCCAAAGATTAGACAGGCACATAAAACAAAATGAGACTAAATGGGAACACCTACTCAGGAGCAAGGACAAGAAGGGGAGAGTGTTCACATGTCATGGGGTTTGCAACCAATGTCACAAAACAATATGTGTATTAATTGTTTAATGAGAAACTAATTTGCTCTGTAAACCTTCACCTAAAGTACAATTTAAAAAAAGAAGAAGAAAGGATCAAAATCAATAGCTTAATCCTACAACTCAAACAGTAAAGGACAAGAAAAAGAAACCCACAGTCATCAGAATAAAGGAAATAATAAAAATAGAAGAAGAAATAAATGCATTAGAAAACATAAAAACAGTAGAATCAACAAGACTAGAAGTTGATTCTTTGAGAAGATCTATAAAATTGACAAACCAGGGCCGAATCAACAAAGGAAAAAAATGAAAAGAGGCAAATAACCAAAATAAGAAATGAAATGGTGACATTACAACAGAACCAACTGAGATAAAAAGGACCATAATGGAATATTATGAAAATTGTACTCCAACAAATTTGAAAGCCTAGAAGAAATGGACAAATTTCTAGAAACACACTGTCTACCTAAAGTAACACAAACTGAGATAGAAAATAATAACAGATCCATAACAAAAGAAGACATTGAAAATATCATTAAAAAAAATTTTTTTTAACTCCCAACAACATAAATCCCTGGCGTAGACAGCTTCATTGGAGTACTCTACCAAACATTCATAGAAGAATTGATGCCAATTCCACTCATACTATTCCAAAACATAGAAAAGGAAGGCCTACTCCCTAATTGATTCTATGAATCCAGCACAACCCTGACACCAAAGCCAGGCAAAGACACCATTAAAAAAAATAATAATAAAACTGATATCCCTTCAGAATATAAACACAAAAATTCTCAACAAAATTCTAACCAAAAGAATTCAACAGCATATCAAAAAAATAATACATCATGATCAAGTGAGATTCATACCTGGGATGCAAGGATGGTTCAATATTAGAAAATCAGTCAACATAATTCACAACATGAATAAAACAAAGGAAAAGAATCACAGGATCATCTCAACTGACATAGAAAGGCATTTGAGAAAATCCAATACCCTTTCTTGAAAAAACTCTCAACAGAATAGGAATAGAACAGAAAGGAAGGAAAATTCCTCAACATAATTAATATGCAACACCAACATCCAACATTATACTCAAGGGAGAAAGATTGAGAGCTTCCTTTTGAGAACAAGAATAAGGATGTGCTTTATCACCACTCTTATTCAATATCGTACTGGACATCCTAGCTAGAGTGATAAGGCAAGAAAGAGAAATAAAGGGTATCCAAATTGGAAAAGACAAAGTAAAACTATCCTTATTCGCAGACGTGATGGTTAAGTTTGTGTGTCAACTTGGCTGGGCCGTCTTTCTCAGTGGGTTAGCAGTTATGATGTATTTTGGTGGTTAAGTAATGACATTATCACCTCCATAATGAGACCTGATATAATGTAATCACCTCCATGATGAGATTTGCTATGAGCAACCGATAAGTTGAAAAGGAGTTTCCTTGGGGGTGTGGCCTGCATTCAATATAAGTGGTGTTTCTGGCAAAACTTTTTGCTTGCTGTGGATTCTGCAGCTGGATCCTGTTCATCTGACCTCCAGTTCTTGAGACTTGAAGTAGGTGCTTATCTCCCAGTCTTGGGATTCGCCAGCCTCCTCAGCCTGTGAGCCACTGGCCTGCTGTCTAGCCTGCCAATCTTAGGTTTGCCAGCCCCTGCAGCTGCATGAGTCAGGAGAAGGCTCCAGCCTGACCCATGGACTTAAGACTTCCCAGCCTCTAAAACCATATGAACCATTTCTTTGATATGAATCCCCCTCTTGCTCTCTCTCTCTCTCTCTCTCTCTCTATATATATATATATATACGTGTGTGTGTAATATATACATGCTTCATTGGCTTTGCTTCTCTAGAGAACACAGCCTGAAACAGCAGATGGCATGATCCTATACATAGAAAATCCCAGAGACTTCACAAGAAAGTTACCAGAACTAATAGAAGGATTCAGCAAACTGGCAGGGTATAAGATAAACATGCAAAAATCAGTTGGGTTCCTCTACCCTAATATGGAGGACTCTGAAAAAGAAATAAAAAAATCAATACCGTTTACAATAACCCTCAAAAGGAAAAAATATCTAAAAATAAACCTAACCAGGGATGTAAAGACTTATATAAGGAAAACTATAAAACACTATTTCAAGAAACTAAAAGAGATCTATATAAATTGAAAAATGTTCCATCCTCATGGATAGGAAGACTTAACATTTGTGAAAATGTCAAAACTACCAGATATAATGCAATCCCAACCCAAATCCCAACAACATTCTTTAATGAAATGGAAAAACTAATCCCCAACTTTATATGGAAAGGAAGAAGGCCTTGAATAGCGAAAGCAGTGTTGAAGAAAAACAAAGTAGGCCTCACACTTCCCAATCTCAAAACTTACTATACAGCTATGGTAGTCTCAACAGTCTGCTACTGGTTCAATGACAGACATATAGGCCAATTGAGAACCCAGAAGTAAACCCATCCATCTGGGGCAGCTGATCTTCAGCAAAGGCTGGAAGTCCATTCACTGGGGAAGAAACAGTTTCTTTAACAAATACTGCAGGAAAAACTGGATATCCATATGCAGAAAAAATGAATCAGGATCCATACCTCACACTATGCACAAAAACTAACTGAAAGTGGACCAAAGACCTCAATGTTAAAGCTAAAACAATAAAGTTCCTGAAAGACAACATAGGGTCAAAACTAGGGGACCTAATTTTTGGCATAAGTAGTCTATCAAACAAAACTAAAAATGCACAAACAAGAGAAGATAAATTACATAACTGGGACCCCCTAAAAATTAAATACTTACACTCATCAAAAGACCTTACCAAAAGAATAAAAACAGAACTACAGACTGGGAAAAAATCTTTGGAAAAGACCTATCTGATAAGGATATAATTTCTAAAATATATAGAAAACTTCAACAACTCAACAGCTAAAAGACAATGCATAAAAAAAAAAAAAAATGAGCTCAGGACATGAACAGACATTTCACCAAAGAGGATATTGAGGCAGTCTACAAATATGTGAAAAGATGTTCACAATCATTAGCCACTATAGAGATGCAAATCAAAACTACAACGAGATACTATCTCACTCCTGCAAAAATGGCAATGATCAAAAAAACAGAAAACAATAAATATTGGCGAGGTTGTGGAGGGACTGAAACTCTTATTCATTGCTGGTGGGTTTGCAAAATGGTACAACTATTATGAAAACAGTATGGCACTTCCTCAAAAAGCTAGAAATAGAAATACCTTATGATCCAGCAATCCCACTCCTAGGTATATATCCTAGAGATATAAGAGCAGTGGCACAAATAGACATACGCACACCTATGTTCATTGCAGCATTATTCACAACGGCAAAAAGATGGAAACAACCTAAGTGTCCATCAATGGAAGAATGGATAAACAAATTGTGGTATATACATATGATGGAATACTACACAACTATAAAGAATAATAAGGAGTCCGTGAAGCATAACATGGATGAATCTGTAGGGCATTATGCTGAGAGAAATAAGTCAACCACAAAAAGCAAATATTATATGGTCCCACTATTATAAAAAGTCAAGAACATACACACATAAAGCAACGTTCTTTGATGGCTACCAGGGATGGAAAGGAGAGAGAGGGGGAATCAATTTCTAGGTTGTAGATATTTGTTACTTTCAGTGATGGGAAAGGCAATCCCAAGCATGGATGCAGTCAGCACAACTTGACCAAGATAAATAAAGACACTAAGAAATACATGAGAAAAAGGGACAATTTCAGTAAATGCTTTAACATATACTATTTTTTAACAACAGTAAAATAACCAAAAAAAAAAAAAAATGTGTGTAGTTATGTATGTAGATATGGATGTATATAGGAAGGCATATGGGAGTAAATGCACATGGATGTATAGGTGTATCTGCAGGCATGTTTGTGTATGCTGCATATACATCCACATATATAAAAAACCATGTAGGCGGCACAGTTACGGAGGCTTTCTAGACATAGCCAAATGACTCATGAGACTAGTTTATTGGGTCAAAAGGCTTGGGGCAATAGTCTCAGGGGACAATGAAGTCAAATAGCATAACACAGTTCACAAAGAAAATTTTCTACATCTGAGTTTGATGAGTAGCATCTGGGGTCTTAAAAGCTTTCCAGCATCCATCTAAGATACAACTGTTGCTTTCTACTCATATAGAGCAAAAGAGAATGAAGGAAATCAAAGGCTCAAAGAAGAAACTAGTCCACAGAACTAATAGCCCACACAAACCACAATCTCTTCAAATCTGAGACCAGAAGAATTAGATGGTGCCCGGGTACCACTATCAACCATTCCGACCAGGGACACAATAGAAGTCACAGATAGAATGGGAGGAAAATGTAGAACAAAACTCAAATTCCTAAAAAAGTACAGATCTGACCGATAGAGGCTAGAGGAACCCCAGAGAATATCACCCTAAGATACGTTTTGAACATGGAATTGAAGGCATTTCTGCAGGTCACCTTTCAGCCTAATAGTATATTGGCTTATAAAACAAACAATATCATCTGTGAGTAATGTGCTACCTGAAATAATTAACTATATGAGACCAAACAGTCAATAGTTACCCAAAAGCAAAGATGAGACAGCAAGGGGGGTAAGGAAGATAGATCAATGGAAACAGAACAAACAGGATGGAAATAATGAGAATACTGACGCATTATAAAAATTGTAAACAATGGCATAGAGCAATTTATATGAAAATATTTAAATGGGAACTTAACTTGCTGTGTAAACTTTCACCTAAAATACAAAAATATTATTTTTAAAAAATAATAATTGCATTTAAACTGAAAGATGATTAACATTATTTTTTTCTGTAGCTGAAAAATGTTCTTGTTAGGTGCCATCGAGTCAGCCCTGACTCATAGCAACCCTATGTGCAACAGAAAGAAACACTACTTGGTCCTGCACCTTTCTCATAATCGTTGTTATGCTTCAGCCCATTGTTGCAGACACTGTTTAAATCCATCTTGTTGAGGGTCTTCCTCTTTTTTGGAGACCCTCTACTTTACCAAGCATGATGTCCCTCTCCAGGGACTGATTCCACCTGATAACATGTCCAGAGTATGTCAGATGTAGTCTCGCCATCTTTGCTTTTAAGGAGCATTCTGATCATACTTCCAAGGCAGATTGTTCATTCTTTTGGCAGTCCATGGTATATGCAATATTCTTCTGCAGCACCACTATTCAAAGGCATCAATTCTTCTTCAGTCTTCCTTATTCATTATCCAGCTTTCACATGCATATGAAGTGATTGAAAACACCACAGCTTGGGTCAGGCACACCTTAGTCTTCAAGGTGGCATCTTTGCTTTTCAAAACATCAAAGAGGTCTTTTGCAGCACATTTGCCCAATGCAATGCGTCTTCTGATTTCTTGACTGCTGCTTCCATGGGTGTTGATTGTGGATCCAAGTAAAGTGAAATCCTTGACAACTTCAATCTTTTCTCCTTTTACCATGATGTTGCTTATTGGTCCAGTTGTGAGGATTTTTGTTTTCTTTATGTTGATGTGTAATCCTTACTGAAGACTCTGATCTTTGATCTTCATCAGTAAGTGCTTCAAGTCCTCTTCACTTTCAGAAAGCCCTCTTCACTTTGAGCAAGCAAGATTGTGTCATCTGCATAACACAGGTTCTTAATGAGTCTCCCTCCAACCCTCATGCCCCATTCTTCATATAGTTCAGCTTCTCAGATCATTTGCTCAGCATACAGATTGAATGAGTATGGTGAAAGGATACAACCCTGACGCACACCTTTCCTGGCTTTAAACCATGCAGTATCCCCTTGTTCTGTTCAAGCAACTGCCTCTTGATCTATGTACAGGTTTCTCATGAGCACAATTCAACTGTGTGGATCATAACAAATTACGGATAACGTTTTGAAGAATGGTAATTCCAGAATGCTTAATTGTGCTCACAAGAAGAAAAATACAAGGTAATATTATTTTATCTAAGCCTGATATCAGAATATTCTATGTACATCAGATTTGACTATTGCAATTGTTTGATTCTGCTTGTTTCATACACACTTTGCATATTTGATTTTTTTATCCATTTGTCCTTCCATATATATGAAATGGTTTCCTTGACCAATAATGTATAATCTCTACATAATGAAATTTTTAATTAGCTTCTCATATCTGAAACCACAACTTCAATTTTCTTGCATTTTAAGATGATATTTTTTTTTCCAAATATAGATGTTTTAGGGGCTTAATGATTTGAAATATGCCTATATTTTAAATGTATGACTAAAATACAAATAGTCCCCCCAACTGTTGTACATTTATACCATTGCGTGCTAATCAAGGACATAAAATTCTTAAAACATATGTAGCCAACTGTCTTAGTTATCTAGTGCTACTATAATAGAAATACTATGATAGAAATACCACAAACAAAAATTTATTTTCTCACAGTTTAGGAGGCCAGAAGTCAGAATTCAGAGTGCCAGTTCTAGGGGAAGGCTTTCTCTCTGACGGCTCTGGAAGGAGATCCTTGTCTCTTCAGCTTATTTCCTGGTTCCTTCAAGATCTCCATGTGGCTTGGCATCAGTCTTCCCCCATCTGTGCTTGCTTACTTGTTTAATCTCTTTTATATCTCAAAAGAGATTGGCTGAAGATACACTGTATACCAATCCTTTCTCATTAACATAAGAAAAACAACTCATTCCTAAATGGAATTATAATCAGAGGCATAGAGTTTAGGATTTGCAATTCATAACAACTCAGTAATTTAAAATATATCATACAACTATATATGCAAATTGTGCATTGAGTGCTAATGCTTTGTAGAGGTATTAAAATTAAAATATTTGAATTAATAATTTAAAAAAAAACTACCATCGTCCTATTTGTTTTAATTTGTTAATCTCTTCTGTGTTCTCTCTGTGCTCGTTCTCTTTTTTTTTTTTGGCCTCCTTTTGGACTGAGTACATTTTAGGATTTTGCTTTATCTCCTGTTGTTGGATTATTAGGTTGAACTATTTGTTGTGGTTTTTGCTGTTTGTTTTAGGCTTTACAGCATACATCTTTAACTATTACGGTCTACTTTTAACTAATATTATAGACTTTATATATAGTATAAGAACTTTACTAGAATGTACATTCAGACCCCTCTCCCAGATCTTGTTCTATTTTTATAATATATTTTATTTCTACACATGCAATAAGCTCCACAATACATTGTTATTATTTTTTACTTTAAAAAGTCATATACCCTTAAAAAGTTTCTCAAAATAAGAAAAAAGCACTCTTTGTATTTTTCCATGCAAAAGCTGGACAATGAAAAAGGAAGACAAAAGAATTGACACGTTTGAATTGTGATCTTGGCAAAGACCATTGAACATACAATAGACTTCCAGAAGAATGAAAAAATCTGTTAGAAAAAAATACAACCAGAATGCTCTTTAGAACAGAGGGTGGTGAGACTTCAACTCGTTTACTTTGGACAAGTCATCATGAAAGACCAACTGCTAGGAAAAGAGATCATGTTTGGTAAAGCAGAGGCTAGGTAAAATGAGGGAAACCCTCGATGGGATGAATTGACTTAACAGCCAAAACAATGGACTCAATCACATCAGTGATCATGAAGACGGCACAGGAACAGGCAACATTTCCTTCTGGTATACATAAGGTTGTCATGAATCAGAGCCTACTCAACAGCAGCTAACAATGACAACAACAGCATATGTACCATGCATTTACCATTTTGGATACTTTCCATTTCTTTTTGTAGATCCAGAATTCCCACTGGTATCTTCTTCCTTCTGCCTGTAAAAAAACAGTATTTTAACATATTGTAGAGTAGTTCTGATGGTGGTAATTTTTTTTCAGCCTTTATATACCTAAAAAGAACTTTTTTTTTTAAAGATATGTTTGCAGGATATGTAATTCTAAATAGACTTTTTTTTCTTTCCATACTTTAAAGATGATACTTCATTCTCTTCTACCTTTTATTGTTTCTGATGAAAAACACTCTGACCTTCTTTACATCATTTCTCTGTACATTATGTGATCCCTCCTCCCTCCAGCTACTTTTCAGATTTTCCCTTTGTCACGGTTTAAGCATTTTTATTGTGATGTGCTTTGGGGTAATTTGCTTCCTGTTTTCTATAGTTTGAGTTTGTTGAGCTTCTTGGCTCGAAGAGGTTATAATTAGTTATCAAATTTGATAACATTTTTCAGCCCTTATTTCTACAAATATTTTATCTGTCCTTGCCTCTTTCTCTTCTTTTTGGCCTTCAAATTTTCCATGTTTGTCCATCTGAAGTTGTTCTACAGCTCACTGATGTTCTGTTTGTTTTTTCTTTTTTTTTTAATCCCTGTGTTTTATTTTAGATATTTCCTGTTGTTATGTCTTCAAGTCCATTAATATTTTATTCTATCTGCTATTAATGTCCAGCTGCTGTTAATCCACTCAATGTATGCATGCTTTATAAATCTTATGTTTTTTATTTCTACAAATTTTTTTTGTTTCTTTTTATGTATTTTTTTATCTCCTTAATTTGCTCATGCTTTCCTCTACCTATTCAAACATATGGAGCATAGCTTTAATACTGTTTTAAGTTACTAATCTTATCTGTGTTGCTTCTGAGTCTGTTTCTCTTTATTGAACTCTCCTCCTCATTATCTGTCATACTCTATGCCTCTTTGCAAGCCAAGATTGTGAATTTTATTTGTTGATTGCTGGATTTGTTTTAAGGAGCTCTGGTGGAATGGTGGTTAAGTGCGTGGCTGCTAACCAAACTGCTGGTGGTTCAAATCCACCAGCCACTCCATGGGAGAAAAATTTACAGCCTTGGAAATCCTATTGGGCAGCTCTACTCTGTCCTGTACTGCCACCATAAGTCAGAATCTACTCGACAGCAATGAGTTATGTTTTTATTTTTTTATCCTTTACATATTCTTGAGCTTTGTTCTGTGACAGTTAAGTCACTTGATACACTGTCCTTCTGAGGCTTGTCATTAGGCTTTACTAGGCAGAACACTACAGCCTTTGGTCCAAGGTTAATTTTGTCCCATAACTAAGGATTACCATTTGAGTATTCTAACTGATGCACACATTTACTACTCTGGCTTGTAGAAACACAAACTATTTCCAAATCCTTGCAACTTCCAGGGATTGTTCTACCAGCTACTTTGCAGCAGTTCTTCCCCAACCTTGGGTAATTTCCTCATACATATGCACTGCTCAATATTTGGCTGAACACTCGAGGGAAATCCTCTGCAAAACTCTAGAATTGTGTCTCTGCTAAACTCTCTCTTAGCTGTTACTCTGTTATGTAACAGGGCCTTGATCTCCTCCAATTTCTCAGCTCTGATTTTTTGGGGGTGTCTGCATGTTCTGTTAGAGTTTGCCCTCCACGTTTTGTAGACTAGTAGCTCGTTCCAAGCAGTAACCTTGGGAACTGAAGGTTCATCTGGTTTGTTTCTTCTCCTTTAAAGATCAGTTTTCACTATCTCTTGCCCAATGTTAAAATTGTTCTTTTATATTTTTTTTTCCCATCATTTTAAAATTGTTTTTGGCAGGGAGGTACATCTGGTTCCTGTTATTCCATCATGGTTGAAAGCTAAAAATTGGTGTTTTACAGTGAGAAATGGCTTCGAGATGTTGTAGGCAGAATCAGTTCTCTTATGGGCTCTTTTTGTAAATTGAAACAGTCCTAAGAAGACAGAGTCTCTGTTACAAGCCAGAGCCTCTTGCACCTGCACACTGCAGCATAGGCTGAAACTTTAATATAGTTTCATCAGTACATTTTACAGGGTTTGTGTCCTGAAGTCTTAAATCTGTATTCTAAAGAACATTTTATTTTCAAAATTCAAGTACTTTCACAATGCTTGTCAAACAAAGCTTTATCCATGATACAAAGAGGACATTTTTAAAAATATAGAAAGTCTTTTACAAATTTTGAAATGAACAGTTTCTGTCAGCTAAAACACCTATCAACAGAGCAGAATTATCCACTGATCCCCTGACACTGGTCACTCAATGATTCTTGATCAAAAAAGTCATACACATTTTTAATGTTGGAAATAATAGCTTTGGTTTTTATTAAAAATATCTGTTTGATATATAAAATTATATGTGCATAAAATTATACAAGATATGTTTCATATTCTGCTTTTTTAACACATCACAATAAATATAACTTTAAAAAGTAAAGTATTTCACGTAATAAGCTTTGGAGTGGTTGGATTACAGAAAATATAAATGGATCCGCTTGAAATAATTTTTTTTTTTTTTGAAGGTGCATTTTAAGAACTTGGAAAAGACTACCTTTAACAAAATGATACACAGTGATCATAAATCCTTTGTGGGAAAAGTCAGGCTATAAAAAAAATTTAAAACAAATAAAAATGAA
This sequence comes from Elephas maximus indicus, assembly GCF_024166365.1. NCBI lineage: Eukaryota > Metazoa > Chordata > Mammalia > Proboscidea > Elephantidae > Elephas > Elephas maximus. Next base: position 48,816,201 of record NC_064823.1, read on the forward strand.
ATAAAGAAATTCCTGGGTATTTTATATTCACAAATTTGATTATCAAACAAGGCCCACATATCTTATAGGGCTTTTGCATTTTTTAAAGTATTTTAATTGTTATTCAGTGAATGTCTGTTACTTGAAAATTAAGATCCCATACATTAGACTCCTAAACCAAAACCAAACCTAGTGCCCTCGAGTCAATTCCGACTCATAGTGATCCTACAGCAACCCTGTAGAACAGAGTAGAACTGCCCCGTGGAGTTTCCAAGGAGCACCCGGTAGATTCGAACTGCCAACCCTTTGGTTAGCACCCATAGCACTTAACCACTATGCCACCAGGGTTTCCTTAGACTCCTAAGAGGCAAATAAAAATGAGACATTGTTTGATAGTTCTGAATTCAATTACGTGGTACAATTCTAAACAAGCATTCAAGGGAAAAAAAAAGAAAAAAAAAACTGGAAGAGCAGAGATCATTTAGCAAGTAGCAGTTATGTTCTACAAGACACACATTTATAGGCATATTGAATATATATACTTTGGAGTTTATTTTGAGACTGGACAGTTCTCTTATCCTGCGTTTTCTTTTTTTAAATCCTCTCATACTCTCAAACCCAAAAGCATAAATTACTGCATGAAATGTTTTCACGTATTTCTTCAGAGAGCCAGGTGGGTCTTCTCCACCTAGACATTGCTCTGTCTGGCCTCATAACTGCCTTATGATATTAATTCCATTCAATTTAGCCAATTTTCTTGAGAGCCTACTTCTGCACTGAGTGACTGACAATAGAGATTAATGCAATAGGCTTTCTTCACCCAGAAAGTCAATGATTTATAATAATAGCAAACATTCCTTCAACACTCAGGGTATGCCACAAACTGTTAAGTGCTTTACTTACATTAATTAACACATTTAATTCTCACGTCTGTCTGTATTTTACAGATAAGGAAATTAAGACATTAAAAAATGTAAGCAATTTTACTGAAGTTATGCAGCAAATAAAAAGTGAAGCTGAGCTTTATTTCCAGTTAGACTAGGGAAAAAAATATTATTTCTTTTGTATATTTATGTATATATGTGTATATTGGAGAATGTAGTACCCAAAAAGGCAAAAGTAACACTCAGAATCAAACCCATTGCTGTCGAGTCAACTCGGACAGAGTAGAACTGCCCCATAGCATTTTGAAGGAGTACCTGGTAAATTGTAACTTCTGGCCTTTTGGTTAGCAGCTGCATTTTTAACCACTACACCACCAGGGTTTCCAAAGTAATGCCACACAGAAACAAACCAAAGGTTACATAGACCTTTCAGAACTTTCAGTAAATCAGGCAATATTTGCCTCCAACACGGAAAAGCCATTTCTATGAACAATATAAAATTCCAAGCTTTCACTGTCACTTTTCCAAATATTAAACTGGCATTTAAAAGCATGACATTTATGTATAATTTTTCTAACTATGGCATAAATTGGGACAGCATTCAGAAATTGAACAAGTAATGACAGCCAAGATAGTTATAAAAAACAACTGATCCACTGCCAGATTTAAAAAGCCAAAAAAGGTAAAAACATTTCTTTTTAACAACGTATTTTAAATTGTAAAAGTGATATAATCACAGAAAAATGGGAAAATAAACAAGTCCAAAGGAAAATATCTCTGACCTCACCACCTCACAACAGCCATTATTAATATTTTTTTCTCTCTCTCTTTTTTTTTATTTATTTTTTATTTTTTTATTGGTTTTTGTGATATGTTTGTTAAAGGTGAGTTTCAGTCGAGGCCAAGACACAGTGAACTTGCATACTAGAGGGAAGGTCCTGACTCAAATAGAGAATTCATCCAAAAAAAAAAAAGATCGACAACTTGTTCCAAAGCTCTTAGAATTCTCAGCTGCTTCAGGGATACAAAAGGGAACCCAAGTTGGAGAGGAGGAAGACTTAAAAGAGAGGAATTGGGCAGAAAGCTATTGGAATGCTCAGTGTCCCACTGACACCTATCAAATTTTAAAAAAAGAAAAACTCCAGGCTTTGATAGAGAAAGGCTGTATTTATAAAGGAAAGCAGAGAAGGAGATATTGTAATAGTGGGAGGAGCGGCAATTTCAATAGGGAGAACACTCCTATTATACGATCTGCAAGCATTTCAAAGAGTTAGGAGAAAGTATTTTTCTTTTATAGTAAACAAGACTAAACAAGGCAAAAAAAAAAAAAAGACATGGGGAAGTGAAATGAAAGGGATTGACATTATTGGATAGTAAATCAGAAAGTTTTAAGCTGAGAGGTCCTTGAAGAGAAGTAATATGTTGGCTAAGGCTGAGGGACTTGGGGGAAAGAGAAAGCTAAACCCAAGCATGGTGAACAAGCATGTTGTTTCTGATTGATCAGTGGGGACGAGCGATTCAGTCACTCATTTATGAGGTGAGGAATGGGAATTTGGAGGGTCTCCACCACATGTCTGTTCTCGTCATAAGCGAATAAGGGGGCATCCATGAGTCTACGTAAGTCATGTGAGAAGGGTAGTTATTTGTAGTAAGCCATTTTCCTAAACACAAATGGTGGAGGGATTTCTTTAACTATTAATGTATACCAGACTCTCAGAGTTCATTCATACTCAACATGAGCACACCCAAGGTGGAAGCAGTGGCACTGCCAGCCCCACATCTAAAGTTTAAGGATAAAGGAGGACCTCCAGCTTCAATAGAAGACTAGGAGAATTTAATACATGGCCACTAAAGTGGGGGTGTGGTGGGCTGGACACTAACTTCCCACTGGGAAAACCTAGAGGGTAAAACAGACTGTCAGCTCTGATGATGTAGCCAGGAGAGTGGCTGCTGCTTAAGATTTGTCCTGAACTTGTTCAGTTGCCCAGGTCAAAAGAGTAGTGAAAATGTTCCATGCAAGAAAACCCTGGGATTGAGATAATCTTGTGTCCCTAGAGGGGTAAAAAAAAAAAAGGGACCCCATAAACAGGAAATTGGTGATGGATTTGGAATGTCCAGGGGTTTCAGAAAAAGACTAAGGAGACCACGAAGAATAAGGTGAGGCATGGCAGGTAAGAACTACTCAGGTATGTCTATGGAGTGGCTGGTGGGTTCTCACCACCCACTTTTTGGTTAGCAGCCAAGGGCTTAACCATTGTGCCACCAGAACTCCTTAATGAAACTTTGCCCAGTAAATAAATATTAAAGGACAATAGGAGACAAAAAGTCTCTGTGTGGAGACAATGGTTAACGTACTTGTCTGCTAACTGAAAGGTTGGAGGTACAAGTCCACCCAGAAGAAACTCAGAACTCAGAAGAAAAGTCTGGGGATCTATCTTCAAAAAACCAGCCATTGAAAACCCTGTGGAGCACAGTTCTACTCTGACACAATGGGGTCAACATGAGTGGGGACTGAATCCACAGCAACCGGTTTTTAGGACACCAAAAGAAAATTTTATTCTCACTCCATCCTAGAAGTTATGTTTGTAGCAACTTACTGTTCATATAAATATTATATATATATATATTATATAATACTTTATGTAACTTATATCTTGGGAAAATAGTATGACAATGTTACACAAATTAGTAGTCTTTTTTTCATATACCAATATAATGGAAAATTTATTCCCTTGTCAGTAGATACTATTCTACAACCTTGCTGTTCTAAATGACCCCAGATGAGCTAGAGCAGCACTATCACTGAAGAGCTTGTTAGAAATGAAAACTGTGGCACTCTACGCCAGACGTACTGTGTCAGAATACACACTTTAACAAGATCACAGGAGCTTCATAATTCATGGTATGCATGAGAGTCATTGCTGTCTGAGATTTGGCCTGAACCATCTCAAGGGAGCCAATTATACAGGTCTCTTTCTAATCCCATGTACTCTGTTGTTGTTAGGCGCCATTGAGTCAGTTGGAATTCATAGTGTCCCTATAAACAACAGAACAGCACACTGCCTGGTCTTGCATTATCTTCAGAATCATTGCTATGTTTGAGCCCATTGTTGAAGTCACTGTGTCAGTCCATCTCATTGAGGGTATTCCTCTTTTTCACTGACCCTCTACTTTACCAAGCGTTATGTCTTTCATCAGGGACTGATCCCTCATGATATCACGTCCAAAGTACATGAGATGAAGTTCCTCCATCCTCACTTCTAAGGACCATTCTGGCTGTACTTCCAAGACATGTTTGTTCATTCTTCTGGCAGTCTATGGTATATTCAATGTTCTTTGCCAACACCATAATTCAAAGGTATCAATTCTTTCTCAGTCTTCCTTATTCATTGTCTAGCTTTCGAATGCGTATGAGGCAACTGAAAATACCATGGTTTGGGGCAGGTGCACTTCAGTCCTCAAGATGACATCTTTGCTTTTTAGCACATTAAAGAGGTCTTTTGCTGCAGATTTGCTCAATGCAATAATACACCATTTGATTTCTAGACTACTGCTTCTATAGGAATTGATTGTGGATCCAAGTAAAATTAAATTCTTGACAACTTCAATATTTTCTCCATTTATCATGATGTTGCTTATTGGTCCAGTAGTGAGGGTTTTTGTTTCTTTATGTAAAGCTATAATCCAGACAGAAGGCTACAGTCTTTGATTTTCATCAGTAAGTGCTTCAAGTCCTCTTTATTTCCAGCAAGGTTGTGTCATCTGCATAATGCAAGTTGTTAATGAGTATTACCCTAATCCTCATGCCACGTACTTCTTCATATAGTCCAGCTTCTCAAATTATTTGCTCAGCATAAAAAAAGGTGAAATGATACAATCTGGACACACACCTTTTCTGATTTTAAACAGCACAGCATCCTCTTGTTCTGTTCAAATGACTGCCTCTCGGTCTATGAACAGGTTCCATATGAGCACAATTAACTGTTCTGGAAATCCCATTCTTCACAATGTTATCCATAATTTGTTATAAGCCACACAGTCTAATGCCTTTGCATAGTCAATAAAACACAGGGAAATATCTTTCTGGTATTCTCTGCTTTCAGCCAGGATCCGTCTGATATCAGCAATGATATCCCTGGTTCCACGTCCTCTTCTGAATCTCACTTGAATTTCTGGCAGTCCCCTGTCAATGTACTGCTGCAACCACTTTTGAATGATCTTCCCCCAAATTTTACTTGTGTGTGATAGTAATGACATTGTTTGATAAATTCCATGTTACCTTTCTTTGGAATAGGCATAAATATGGATCTCTTCCAGTCAGTTAGCCAAGTAGCTATCTTCCAAATTTCTTGGCATAGCCAAGTGAGCACACCCAGCATTGCATCCATTTGGTGAAACATCTTAATTGGTATTCCATCAATTCCTGGAGCCTTGTTTTTCACCAATGCCTTCAGTGTTGCTAGAACTTCTTCATTCAGTACCATAGGTTCCTGGTCATATGCTACCTCCTGAAATGGTATGCTTTAGTAGCCTGAAATTGACAACGGTGGGGCATTTATATCACAGAAATCACCATAAACTACAAATCAATTTTTTTTCTAGAAAGACAGTTGTTAAACATATATCAGCCCACCACTGATTCATATATAAGTTAAAATTTGAAAAGCATTATTTTTCTTAAGTGCATAGTAGTGCCTTGAAAAAAATATTCCACCATGTTTAATTGATCATGTTTTATTTTTGAGCTCAGAGTGTTCCCATTTTTCACAGCTGTAAGTAACAGTGTAACTAACATTCATGTATACAGTCTTATTTTCACATATTCTCTTTATTTCTTTAGGGTAAATTTTTAAAGTGTAATTGCTGTATTTTCTATTGATGTTTTGGTAATAACTATTGCCAATTTCTCACTTTTATATGTTTTCCACTGATCTTTTTTTTTTTTTTTTTTTTGGATTGTGCCTTAGGTGAAAGTTTACAAATCAAGTCAGTTTCTCATACAAAAAGTTATACACACCCTGCTATGCGCTCCAACTGCTCTCCTCCTAATGAGACAGCACATTCTTCCTCTCCACCCTGTATTCCCCATGTTCATTCAACCAGCTCCTGTTCCCCTTTTCCTTCTCATCACACCACCGGACAGAAGTTGCCCACATGAACTCAAGTGTCCACTTGAGCCAAGAAGCTCACTCAGCACCAGTACCATTGTCTATCTTACAGTCCAGTTCAATCCCTGTCTGTAGAGTTGGCTGCTGGAATGGTTCCAATCCTGGGCTAACAAAGGGTCCGGGAACAATGACCATCAGGGTCCCTCCAGTCTCAGTCAGACCATTAAGCCTGATCTTTTTAAGAGACTTTGAGACCTGTAGCCCACTGTTCTCCTACTCCGTCAGGGATTCTCTGTTGTGTTCCCTTTCAGGGCAGTCATTGGTGGTAGCCAGGCTCCATCTAGTTCTTCTGGTCTCAGGGTGATGGAGTCTCTGATTTATGTGGCCCTTTCTGTTCCTTGGGCTCATCTTTACCATACATCTTTGGTGTCCTTCATTCTCCTTTGTTCCAGGTAGGTTGAGATCAATTTGTGCAGCTTAGATGGCCACTTGCTACAGTTTAAGACCACAGACACTTCTCACCAAAGTGGGATGCAGAATGTTTTCTTAATACATTTTGTTATGGCGATTGACTTAAATGTCCCCTGAAACCATGGTCTCCAGGCACCCATCCCTGCTACTCTGGCTTTCGAAGCATTTGGTTGTTTGTATTCAGGAAAATTTTTGGCTTTTGGTTTAGCCCAGTTATACTGACTTCCCCTGTGTTGTATGTTGCCCTTCCCTTCACCTAAAATGATTTTTTGTCCATTATCTAGTTAGTGAATATCCCTCTCCTTCCCTCCCCACCGTTCTAACCATCAAAGGATATTTTCTTCTGTGTTTCAACTTTATCTAGAGTTCTTATAATAGTGGTCTCATACAACATTTGTTCTTTTGCAACTGACTAATTTCACTCAGCATAATGTCTTCCAGATTCCTCCATCTTATGAAATGTTTCACAGATTCATCATTGTTCTTAATCTTTGCGTAGTATCCCATTATGTGAATAGACAATAATTTATTTATCCATTCATCCGTTGATGGACACCTTGGTTGCTTCCATCTTTTTGCAATTGTAAACAGTGCTACAATGAACATGGGTATGCATATATCCGTTTGTGTGAAGGCTCTTATTTTTTCAGAGTATATTCCATAGAGTGGAATTGCTGGGTCATGTGGGAGTTCTATTTCTACTTTTCTAAGGAAACACCAAACCAATTTCCAAAGTGGCTGTACTATTTTACATTCCCACCAGCAGTGTATAAGTGTTCCAGTCTCTCCACAACCTCTCCAACATCTATTATTTTGTGGGTTTTTTTTTTTTTTTTTGGATTAATGCCAGCCTTGTTGGGGTGAGATGGAATCTCATTGTAGTTTTGATTTGCATTTCTCTAATGGCTAGTGATCATGAGCATTCCCTCATGTATCTCTTAGCAGCCTGAATGTCTTCTTTGGTGCAGTACGCCACCGATTCTTAAGAGCTGTTATGAATTAAATTGCATCTCCCAAAAATTTATGTTGAAATCCTAAGCCCTGGTACTTATGAATGCGCCCTTCTTTGGAAATAGGGTCTTTGAAGATGCTATCAGTTAACAGGAGGTCATGCTGCAGCAGGGTGGGTCCTAATCCCTTCTAAGTGGTGTTCTATAAAAGAGGAGACTAGACACAGAAAGACAGAGGGAAGATAGCCATGTGACAACTGTAAAGTAAGGAACACCCGAGGCTACCAGAAGCTGCGAAAGGCAAGAAAGGACCTTCTCCTAGATCCCGGAGAGAGCACGGCCCTGCCAACACCCTGAATTAGGACAACTGTCCTCCAGAACTGTGAGACAATAAATTTTTGTTCTTATAAGTCACCCAGTTTGTGGTACTTTGTTATGGCAGCCCTAGGAAACTAATACAACAGGAAAGCCATTTTTAGCACTTCCAGAGAACCTGTCTATGTGTAAAAAAAAAAATGTGTAAAGCATACCTAAATAAAAAAAAAAAAAATAGAGGCCGATAATCCAAAAAATACAGTATTTACATTCAACTTATTTATTCTTATTTTTTTTCTCACCAGTGACATCTTCTCTTTACATCAACCTTCTTTTTACATTGCTTTCTCTTCCTAGCCTCAAATATTCTTAATCTCACTTTAAAACCAGTTGCCATGAAGTCAATTCCAACTCATGGCAAACCCATGTGTGTCAGAGTAGGGTCGTGCTCTATATGGTCTTCAATGGCTGATTGTTCAGAAGTAGATCACCAGGCTTTTCTTCTGCGGCTCTCTGGGTGGACTCAAACCTCTAACTTTTTGGTTAACAGTCAAATGCATTAACTGTTTATACAGCCCATGGAAAAGTCCCAAAAGTTATATTTTAAAAATTTAGTGTATCTGTATGTGTACATTTTTCTTGAAGAATTTCTATGGATTTTTTCATAGGTCTCATTTCAGTCCTAGTGATGGAAATTCAATACCAGAATTCTCTTAACAGAGGAAGAAATGTAGCAGTGACACAAAGGATACCTCCCCAAATACAATAGTTGAGTTCCCACAACACAGGCAATCCCCAGTTATGAATGTACAACTTACATATAACCTGCAGTTACGAACCAATCTCTGTAAAGCCTATTATATTAAAAATTTGAGGTACATACAATGGTTCATAACAACAAATGGGTACTACTTATGATGTACATCAAAAAATTATTATTGTTATTATTACTGTATTACTATGGTAAAGATGTTTTTAGTACATTTGGAAGTGTTTCTTTAATGTTTGTATGCATAGAAAGGTACACTGTATACTATATACTAAGACAAACATTTGACCAACTGACATTAGATACAAACCATGCCTAACTGCTCTAACATACGTACAAACCTGACTCAAAGACAAATTAAGGAACAGAAGTAGTTCGTAATCCTGGGACTGCCTGTAGAGGCCAATTTTAAGTTCCTTGCCATTACAAATGAGCCTATTGCATTACACTCAATTGTTTGCTTAGAGACAATTGTCAGCCTGTGATCTACTTGGTCAGCTGTTAAATCCTCTGGGTGAGTGCTCACTTTCCATTACAAGGTACTCCTGGTAAAAATGCCAGTCGTAGTGAAAACCTTACCTTTTTTAAAAAACCTGAGTTGACCTAACAAGAATATATGGAATCAACTATACTAAAGATTCTTGATAGGAAATTATACCCAAAGAGTTTTCAGTGTGTATTTATTCTCTCAGTCTATAACAGTAGCACATATTTTGTTTAAGTGCACTTTGGTTAATGTTTAATTTCCCTTTCTGCTCTGGAAAGTTATAAAATTTAGAAGAAGCTAACAGCTTAAAAGTCAGAGGAAATGAAATAACAATGGAATTTGCAGTCAGCTCAAAGTGTGGAGGAAGGGATTACTATGCAGACAAAGACACACCACAAAACACAAAGGTCTTCAACTGTGGAAGAAAACAGTACAGTTTAATAAATAAATCACAAAAGGAGACTTGAAATATTATATCAGCCTATTGTAAAAGGCCCTAAAGAAGGAAAACATACAGACCAGATTTACTAATCATTAATTCAATTATTTCCACAGCATCTAAATAAGACAATTTAATTCTTCATAATCAACCCAAAGATCGAATTGTGCAACAGGGGGAAATAAAGGTAGCTATTTCTGTTTTATTGATTGTTTATATTTTAAGTAAATAAACTGAAATAACATGCTTCAATAGACTCTCATCCCACATTAAGACAAAATTTCTGACAGAACAGTTTGTTAACAAATAGCAGAATTTGCATTTTGACAAGATCCCCCACGTAATTTTTATGCACACTGAAGTTTGAGAAATACTGCTTCAAGGAATGAAGAAGCAATAAGATAGAGGTACTTGCATCCCAGAACCACTGCACAGAGCAGAGCTGTCCCACAAGAAGCAAGAGTCATGTGAGCCTCAACTTCCAAATCTTGCACTGGTAGGGCTATAATGCAGAGATACTGATTATAAATGTTACTCCTCCATTTCTTCCTTAACACAAAGAAAACATTGGGGCACAGGATATAAGGAGAGATTTCATTCAATAGAATTAACAATGTTCATGTTCACATATTATTTCCACCCTGTAAATATTTGACAAGCACAGCCAATCATCCACCAACTCAGCAAATGTATATTGAATACCTATTCTCTGTCAGTCTTAAGTATTATGTAAAATACACTCACTCCTCATTTACCAAACATGGTTAGGTTCCAAAGACCAGGTCTTATGTGAAAATTTGCATTATGAAAAAATGACAGATAACCACATCAGCTCACAAAATAGATGATGACAACATCATTACATAACTGCCAAATTGCATCATTACATAACTGCCAAATCACTGAGAATTATGGCCTAGCTGAATTGACACATAACTTTAACCATCACAGCCAGCGTTACTCTCGCCTTGTACCTCAGCATTCATTATTGCCACACATACGCCAAGGAAAATAGTCAAATAGTAGATGTTTCACTATTATCATAAATGTGAAATGTCAGATAATGAGATAGTTGATAAGTGAGGAGTAGGTGCGGAACCAAGCTGTTGTTTAGATAAACTGATGGGGAAAAAATATTTCAATCAACTATCATTTACAATAACATTTAAAAGAATAAAATGCTTGTGAAAAAATGTAACCAAAGAGGTAAAAGACTTCTACACTGAAAACTACAAATCATCCTGAAATAAAGAAGATATAAATAAATGGAAAGACATCTTGTATTCATAAATTGGAAGACTTAATATTGTCAGCAAAAAAGAGGAAGACCCTCAGCGAGATGGATTGACACAGTGGCTGCAACAATGGGCTTATGTATAACAACTATTGTGAGCATCACGAAGGACCAGGCAGTGTTTTGTTCTGTAGTACATACAGTTGCCATGAGTTGGAACCGACCCAACAGCACCTAACAACAACAACAATACTGTTAAGAAGTCAATATGACCCAAAGTCATCTACAGAATCAATGCAATTGCTATCAGAATTACAACAGCCATTTTTGCAGGAATGGAAAACCAATTCTCAAAATCGTATGGAATTGTAAGATGCCCTGAATAGCCAAAACAATCTCTAGAAAAAGAACAAAGCTGGAGAACTCACACTTCCTAATTTCAAAACTTAATACAAAGCTATACTAATCAAAACGATGTGGTACTGGCATTAGGGTAGACAGACAGGCCAAATGGATTAGAATTGAGCGTCCAGAAAGAAACCCATATACCTATGGCCAATTGATTTTGAACAGATTGTGTCCATTCATTAAAGAAAGAATAATTTATTCAACATATGGTGCTGGGACAACTGGATTTCTAGGTGCAAAAGAGTGAAGTTGGACTCCTACTTCACAACTTACACAAAAACTAACTCGAGATGGATCAACAAGCTTAATATAAGAACTAAAACCATAAAACTCATGGAAGAAAACATAGAGGTAAATCTTTATAAGCTTGAATTTGATGATGGAAAAAACCATGAGCAACAAAAAGAAAAAAGAAATTAATTGGATTTTATCAAATTTAAAACTTCTGTACATCAGAGGATACTATCTATAAAGCGAAAATATTTTCTCTCATTCTGCAGCTAGTCTTTTCACTTTCTTGATAGTGCCCTTGAGTTGCCTTCAGCCTCAGCTGATACCTTGATCCGTAGCCTTTTGAGAAGTCCTGAGCCAGAGGACCCATCTAACTTAGCAAAAAACCAAACCCACTGTTGTCGAGTCAATTCCAACTCATAGCGACCCAGATTAAACCCATTGCCATCAAGTCAATTCTGATTCTTAGTGACCCTATAGGACAAAGTTGAACTTCCCCATAGGGTTTTCAAGGCTGTAATCTTTATGGAAGCAATATTGCCACATCTTTCTCCCACAGACTGGCTGGTAGGTTAAAACCTCGGACCTTTCAGTTAGCAGCCGAGAACTTAACTAAGGCAGCACCACAGCTCCTTACACCCAGGTTACTGACTCTCAAATACCATGAATAATAAATGTGTGTCATTTTAAGCCAAGGAATTTTAGGGTAATTTGTTATGCAGCAAGAGATAACTAATGCAGATTTTTATACCAGAAGTGAAATGCTGTTTAATAAATAACTAGAAATGTTAGAATGGCTTTGGGACAAGGCAGTAGGTAGATACTGGAAGGATTTTGCAGAGTATGATAGAGAAAGCCTAAATTTCTTAGGGCAGTATAAACCTGGAGTTGGGTGGCACTACCAGTGAGGGCTCAAAAGGAAGTGAGGAACATGCTATTAAAACTGAAGGAAAAGGGGTCCTTATGTAGTGACACAAAGCTTAGTGATAATATTGTCTACAATTACGTAGAAAGCAAAACATGTATCTAATGAACTTGGTGACATAGCTGAAAAGATTTAAAAGCTAAATGCTGAACTTGCTACCTGGTTTCTTCACACTGCTTGTAGTAAAATGCAAGAGGAAATAGATGAATTGTGGAAAGGACTTTTAAACAAAAAGAACTTGATGGTTTTGAAAATTGCCACCCTCTCCAGACAGAAAAAGATGCTAAAATTAAGAAATGGCTTCAGAGCACTCTCAGAAAAACATGTCTTAGACATAAAGGCTGGTCCAAAAAGGAAGTCTGGTCTAGCAATAAAGCCAAAGGGTAAATATCATGAATATAGACACTTAAGGTTAAGACCTTAGAAAGATCAAAAAATCTTGTTCAATAGTACAAAGGGCCCTCTAAAGAGATTAAGTATGTCTCAAAGATCTATTCAGTCAAAAAATAGGGCCTCTAGGAAGCTTAAGAATATGTCCCTCAGCCATCTCATCAGGAGTCCAAGGCATAGAAAGGCTTATCTTGAAGAGATTTGTGGGTATGGCTTTAATCCAACAGAATAAATCCCAATGAGATTCACAGGAAGCTCACAAAGTTTTTTGAGAAAACTCTAGTAGGAGAAACGCTGATTTCAACTGAAAAGGATTGAAAGGGACACAGAATGTACCTAATGAAAACAGGCTGTTAGAACCCTTTACTTCCAGGAAGCAAGATGAGAAGACTGCTCAGCTGCAAATAAACCCTATCTTTAATAAAAAAAAAAAAAAAAAGGAAGGATTTCTCAGAGGGTGTGACTAAGAGCTCAAGAAAGAAGACGGAGCCAAGAGCCATGAAGAATTATTCTCTGGCCTTGAGATACGCAAAATAGCTGGGCAAGTATGGGATACACTGGTCCCCCACCTAGCACACTAACTTCAGAAAGGGAGGGGGGCCTAATGCAGTCATGTGTATTCATTGTTTGGATCAACCATAACTGTGCATTAAGGCCCAGGACATGCATATTCATTGAGGTCTCAATGACTAGAGGACCCAGGACACTGGAGTTCTTGCTTTGGTGCTTCCTGGATTGGTGAGCACATCTATTCATGGAAGGGGGAGCTGCACCTCTCTGGGCACGACGGAGGTCCCATGTCAGGAACTCTCCCACACCTTACATGATGAGTCTCTATGCTTGTACTCTTTCTGCTATAATAAATGGGTAACTGTAAGTACAGGAAACAAAGACGAAGGTCGGTAGTTGGAAATATGGCCTTGGTGACAGAAACAATGCCAGAGATCCCGTGATAGAATTTTGGAAGACCAAGGACTTCTTCATCGCAGGTACCTTTTTCCAACAACATAAATGGTGACTCTACATGTTAACCTCACCAGATGGAATAGACGAGAATCAAACTGACTACATCTGTGGAAACAGACAATGGAGAAGCTCAATGTCATCAGTCAGAACAAGGCCAGGGGCCAACTGTGGAACAGACCATCAATTGCTCATATGCAAGTTCAAGTTGAAGCTAAAAAAAATTACAAGTCCACAAGAGCCTAAGACGACCTTGAGTATATCCCACCAGAATTTAGAGACCATCTCAAGAATAGATTTGATGTATTGAACACTAATGACCGAACACCAGACAAGTTGTGGAATGACATCAAGGACATCATACATGAAGAAAACAAGGGTCATGAAAAAGGCAGGAAAGAAACAAAAGACCAAAATGGATGCCAGAAGAGACTGTGAAACTTGCTCTTCAATGTCGAGTAGCTAAAGCAAAAGGAAAAATGATGAAGTAAAAGCACTAAACAGAAGATTTCAAAGAGCGGCTCGAGAAGGCAAAGTAAAGTATTAGAATTATAATGATATGTGCAAAGATCTGGAGTTAGAAAACCAAAGGTGAATAACATGCTCAACATTCCTCAAGCTGAAAGAACTGAAGAAAAAATTCAAGCCATGAGTTGCAATATTCAAGGATTCTATGGACAAAATACTGAGCAGTGCAGGAAACATCAAAAGAAGACAGAAGAAATACACAGAGTCACTGTACCAAAAAGAATTGGTCGAAGTTCAGTCATTTCAGAAGGTAGCACATGATCAAGAACCGATGGTACCGAAGGAAAATGTTCAAACTGCACTGAAGATATTGGCAAAAAACAAGGCTCCAGGAATTGATAGAATACGAATTGGGATGTTTCAACAACTGGATACAGCTCTGGAAGTGCTCACTTATCTAAGGCAAGAAATTTGGAAGGCAGGTACCTGGCCAACCAAATGGAAAAGATACATATTTATGTCCATTCCAAAGAAAAGTGATCCAACCAAATGTGGAAATTATCAAACAGTATCACGCACAAGTAAAATTTTGGCAAAGATCATTCAAAAGTTGTTGCAGCAGTACATGGACAGGGAACAACCAGAAATTCAAGACAGATCAGAAGAGGACGTGGAGTGAGGGATATCATTGCTGAAGTCAGATGGATCCTGAGGAAAGCAGAGAACACCAGAAAGATGTTCACCTGTGTTTTATTGACTATGCAAAGGCATTGGATTGTGTGGATCATAACAAATTACGGATAACATTGCGAAGAATGGGAATTTCAGAACACTCAATCGTGCTCATGAGAAGCCTGTACATAGATCAACAGGCAGTTCTTCAGACAGAACAAGGGGATACTGAGTGGTTTAAAGTCAGGAAAGTTGTGCATCAGGGTTGTATCCTTTCACCATTCCTATTCAATTTGTATGCTGAGCAAATAATCTGAAAAGGTGGGCTATATGAAGAAGAATGGGGCATCAGGATTGGAGCAAGACTCATTAACAATCTGCTTTATGCAGATGACACAAACTTGCTTGCTGAAAGTGAAGAGGACTTGAAGTATTTACTGATGAAGATCAGCCTTCAGTATAGATTGCACCTCAACATAAAAAGAAAACAAAAATCCTCACAACTGGACCAATAAGCAACATCATGATAAACAGAGAAAAGACTGAAGTTGCCAAGGATTTCATTTTATTTGGATCCACAATCAACACCCACGGAAGCACCAGTCAAGAAATCAAATGACGCATCACATTCGGCAAATCTGCTGCAAAAGACCTCTTTAAAGTGTCAAAAAGCAAAAATGCCACCTTGAAGACTAAGGTGCACCTGACCCAAGCCATGGTGTTCTCAATCGCCTCACATGCATGTGAAAGGTGGATGATGAATAAGGAAGACTAAAGAAGAATTGGTGCCTCCGAGTTGTGGTGTTGGCAAAGAATATTGAACATACCATGGATTACCAAAATAATGAACAAATCCCTCTTGGAAAAAGTACAGCCAGGATGCGCCTTAGAAACAAGGATGATGAGACTTTGTCTCACATAATTTAGACATGTTGTCAGGAGGGACCAGTCCCTGCAGAAGAACATCATACTCGGTAAAGTGGCGAGTCAGTGAAAAAGAGGAAAACCCTCAAGGAGATGGATTGACACAGTGGCTACAACAAAGGACTCAAGCATAGCAACGATTGTGAGGATGGTGCAGGACTAAGTAGAGTTTTGTTCTGTTGTACACAGAGTCACTGTGAGTTGGAACCAACTTGGCAGCACCTAACAACAACGAAACTAAACCCATTGCCATCAAGTCAATTCTGACCCATAGCCACCCTATAGGACAGAGTAGAACAGCCCCACAGGGTTCCTAAGCAGTAGCTGGTAGATTTAAACTGCCAATCTTTTGGTTAGCAGCCACGCTCTTAACCACTATGTCACCAAGGCTCTAAGTATAGGTAAGAGTATTCGTGAATTTTGTGAGGCACTCTAGAGAATTAATGAACCCATAGGAGCAATGAGCCAGCAAGGGTTGGCAGTAAAAAGTCTGTTTGTGGACCCAGCTCTGGGTGACTGGGCGATAGGGAAAGGCTGTACAAGCAGTTGATGAAGAAGGATATAGTCTTTCTAGATATGACCTAGTCCCAGAGGGCTGGTGGCGGGGGGGTGGCCAGCTGGCCTGAAGTGCAAGGAGTTGTGCAGAATCCTGAGACTGCAGCTGCTCCCTGATGACCTGGCCTCAGGTGGCCAGGGATATTTTGACCTGGCTCAAGATAGCCGGTGATGAGGTGTGACATAAGTCTAAGTGGTTAGGGTCAGAGATAGGAATTACCACAGGAGTGGCTGGCAACGAGGAGTGGAAATTTGGGAAGGTAAAGTCTGGACCCACTTTTCCAGCTGGGAACTGGATTCATGCCAATACTTATTACACAGTTAGTGATAAAGGTGAGGTTTGCCCACTTTGTCCCTTTTATAGTGAAGTCCATGTAACATCCTTCTGTAATTCTCACCCCTTTTAAGTATGGGCTGAACCTAGTGACTTTTTTCTAATGAATGGAATACTGAAAAAGTAAAGAGATGTCATTTCTAATATTAGTTAATAAAAGACTGACATTGTGAGTACACTCTTTCATGTACTCACAATGATGAAGCCAGCTGCCATGTTTTAAGTTGCCCAGGGGAGAGGCTCATGTGGTAACAAACTGACAGCAGCCTCCAGCCAGGAGCCAATGAGAAACTGGGGTCCTCAGTCCACCGGCCCACTAGAAAGTGAATTCTGCCAACAACTTCTCGGTTTAGAAGTAGGTTCTGCCCTAATTAAACCTTGAGATGACTGTGGACCCCACCTACACCTGATTAGAGCCTTCTGAAAGACCCTGAGCCAGAGGACTTAGCTGAGCTGCCCCCAGATTCCTGACCCACAAAAACTGTGTGATAATAAATGTGTGTTACTTTAAACCGCTAAACTTTGGGTAATACAGCTATGAAAGGTTATAATTTTCCATCTCGATTTGTCTATATTTACACGTATAATCTCATGTACTCTCCTAGCTAGGGAAAGCATAAGAAAATTAAAAAAAAAATTGTTCTGTGTAATAAACATGAGAGGGTTAGTATTCTGTGCTAGGCATAGGCATATCGCTCCATGGATTGATGAGTCAAACATATATTAAATCTTGTGTGAATCGTAAGGTACTCTTTGGTCACTTTGCCACCTTCAGCTATTCTAAACTCAAAGCAAAAATGATAAAAGAGACTCTCATATTTCTCAGCAATGTTTCTTTCCAAGAAAAATGTCCTTTTATAATAGATTAAAAGACAATTAGATAGTGTCTTAGGCTGGGTTCTCTAGAAAAGCAAAACCAGTACAAGCATTTAAACATATAGAGATTCGTATCAAGGAAATGACTCATGAGAGTTTAGAGGCTGGAAGGTTCCAAGTCCATTGATCAAGATAGAGGCTTCTCCTGATTCACGTAGCTGCAGGGGCTGGCAAACCCAAGCTCAGCAGGTCAGAGAGCAGGTATCTTGTTCACAGGCTGTGAAGACTGAGGAATCCCAAGATCAGCAGGCAAGGCTGCAAGGCTTCTCCTGACTCACATAGCTGCAAGGACTGGCAAGCCCAAGGTTGGCAGGTCAGAGAGCAGGGCTCTTGCTCACAGCCTGTGAAGATCTACAAATCCCAAGACTGGCAGGTAAGCTGCTAGCTCAAGTCCCAAGAACCCGGAGATCAGACGAACAGGAGGCAGCTGCAGGATCCAGAGCAGCCAAAAGCCAGACCATCCACTTATATTCGGATGCAAGCCACACGCCTAAGGAAACTCTATTTCAACTGACTGTCTTCTCACAACAGATCCCGTCGTAGGATTGATCACATATAAACACTGAAAATCATGGCCCAGCCAAGTTGACACACAATCTTAGCCGTCACAAATAGTTACTGTATACCAACTTGACACCCAAAGATTCACATTCATTTCTCTGTTTCACTCACTTCTAATTCTAAATGTGTAACAGCCTGTCTTGTTTTCAAAAGGTGTTCCCAATTCCTAAATAGATTAAAGGCCACAATTTCCCCATATCTTTGCTGATGACTGGTATTGTTTTTATCCTGACACACTACACTCTCTATTAAATTGTTATTGTCAAAATATCAAAAATAACTTGAAAGTTGTGACTCAGGGAAATCTAAGGAGACATCTTTTTTTTTTTTTTTTTCAGTTGACCCTTAAAAGTAAATGCAGTACCAAAAGCAGGAATCAGCCATTTAAACAAAGCAAAACAAAAAGATGGGTTGACAAACAGATACAAATTTCATATATGAAACCATTGGTCAGTTTATTGTGTTTTTAATCACATAACTAGTACTATGTTTACACCTTGCTAAATAAGATTATCAGCTCTTTGTATCAAAGTACTACTTGAGGAAATGTAAGTAGAAAGCGATTTACATAATATTAGTTTACATAACCAAGGGGAAAAAGAAAGTAAAATAATATGACAGAAAAGAAATAGAATCAGAATAAAGAAGCTTATTTTATCCTCACTGAGCATTAAATTCTGAGGGGCAATGATGATTATAAACAAGGTTTTCTTTATTAAATAAATCTGCTTCCCAAAATGAAAAAGGCCTTAGCACACAATACTTAAGGCG
This sequence comes from Elephas maximus indicus, assembly GCF_024166365.1. Lineage (NCBI taxonomy): Eukaryota > Metazoa > Chordata > Mammalia > Proboscidea > Elephantidae > Elephas > Elephas maximus. The sequence continues at coordinate 48,834,915 of NC_064823.1, forward strand.
GTAACTTCGTTTATTAAATGTATCTATATTCAATGCATTCAATTCAGGACTATTCAACTACAGTAACACAATTTCTCAATATATTTAAAATAGATATGGCATTTATAAAAACTTAAAGAAGCTCTACTATTTTTATGCAGAAACACTTTAACTAATGCTAGTGTTTCCAATCTAATAACATTAGAAAGTGCAAGTGTATGAGTGGGGGTGGAGAGAGTGGTGAGGGTGGTACTGTTGATTCTGAGTATACTTAGAAAAATAAAGACCAGGAAATCAAATGATAAAACCTTTTGGTAATCTCAGGAAAGCTTTGATAAACAATCATATTTCTAAAGGGAAGGAAGGGTTCAGTATATATATATATATAACCTATTTCATACATTCAAAATAAATTTAGGAACCACTCTGAACTCAATTTTATACAAATAAAACTGCATAATACAATTAGATGGCAGATTCTTTTCTTTAATGTCTTATTATCTAGTGCTGCTATAACAGAAATACCACAAGTGAACGACCTGAATGACTTTAACAAAGAGAAATTTCTTCTTTCACAGTCTAGGAGGCTGGAAGTCCAAATTCAGGGTGCCATCTCCAGGCAAAGGCTTTCTCTCTCTGTTAGTTCTAGGAGAAGGTCTTTGTCATCAATCTTCCGTGGTCTAGGAGCTTCTCAGTGCAGGGACCCCTGGCCCAAAGGACGCGCTATTTTCCTGGCTCTTGTTTCTTGGTAGTATGAAGTCCCCATGTCTCTCTACTCACGTTTCTTTTTTATATCTCAAAAGACATTGACTTAAGACACAACTTAATCTTGTAGATTGAGTCCTGCCTCGTTAACATAACTGCCTCTAATGCTGCCTCATTAACATCATGAACCCGTTGCCATCAAATTGATTCTGACTCATAGCGACCCTATAGGATAGAGTAGCACTGCCCCATAGAGTTTCCAAGGAGCAGCTGGTGGATTCGAACAGCTGACCTTTCGGTTTGTAGCAGAATTCTTAACAACTCTGCCACCAGGGCTCCATTAACATCATAAAGGTAGGATTCATAACACGTAGGAAAGTCATATCAAGTGACAAAATGGTGGACAATCACACAATACTGGAAATCACAGCCCAGCCAAGTTGACACACATTTTTGGGGGACAAAATTCAATCTATGACTCCAAACATTAATGAACGAGGATGAATTAAGGATGGCGCTGTGGCTAGCATTGAAGGAAATCCTTTACGTACAGCAGAGTCAGTAAAATCATATGATAAATAAGTCAAATTGTTTCTATTTCCTGCTCAGTATCACCCGAAGGCTTCCTATTTTACTTATAATAAAAACCTAACCTCCTTACTGTGGCCAGCCTATAAGGCTTGTTAAGGATTGAATTGTGTCCTCAAAAATATGTGTTGGAATTCTTACCCCTGTATCTGTGGGTATGACCCTGTTTGGACATAGGGCCTTTCTCTTCTTATGTTAATGAAGTCATACTAGTGTAGGGTGGATCCTAGACCTAATCACTTCTGAAAAAGGCCAGAACAGACACAGAGACACAGACAGGGTGAAGAGAGATGCCAAGGAATTTCAAGGCACCAGAAACACTGGCAGACACCAGAAACTAGGAGAGAAGCTCACAGAAGGAATTGACATGGCAGAGACCCTGATCTGAACTTTTTTGCCTTCAGAACTATGAGAAAATAAACCCTGTCTTTAACTTCGCTCACTTCTGGTATTTCTACCATGGCAGCGCTAGGTCACTCAGACAAAGTTGAACATGAATTGGGTCTCACCTGCCTCTCTGAGCTCATCCTGCACAACTCACTGTGCTGCTGTCATCGAATAACCAAACCTGTTCAGCTAATTCCAACTCATGACAATCCAAGGGTTTTCTTGGCTGTAAACTTTATGGGAGCAGATTGCCAGGCCTTTCTTCTATGGTGCTGCTAGGTGGGTTCGAACTGTCAATCTTTTGATTAGTACCCAAATTCAAACCGTTTGTACCACCCAAGGACCTTCCTTTTGTCCACGAAACATGTTAAGTATGTTTCTGCCCAAGGTACTGAAATTGCTCTTCCTTCTGCCAGGTCACTCTATCCTGAGATAGCTATATGACTGGTTCCTTTTTATCACTGAATCTCAATTCAAAGTCTTATCAAAGGGGATTTCCCTAAACATTGCTTCAATCAAATAATGCTTTGGGTCACCTACTATGTCCCAGATAGCATTCCAGGTATTGATACCCAGCAGTGAATAAGTCAGGCTAGGTACCTTCCCCAATGAAGCTTCTAGCAGACCCACAGTAAAGAAACACTATGTCCGGTGAAGTGTAGATATCATGAATCTCCTCTAGCAAAATTAATGGAAATGGTTCTCTTGACATAGCAATAGACATTACAGACCATACATTTTCAGATAAAAGATAAAACATGCCAGTAACTTAGCTCTCTTTTCTGTATTCCGTAATTTAAAGAATAGAGAATAATCCCTGAAGCCGTATTGCCTGGGTTCATATCCCTGTTCTACTATTTACCTGTATGATTTTGGGCAAGTTACTTAACCTCTCTGTATCTCAGTTTCCTCTTGGGTAAAATGGAGATTCTAATAGTATACCTCATGCAGTTGTTATGAGGGGTGAGTTAAATATTTCTAAGTTATTTATGGCATGCCTGGCACTTAGAAAGTACTATGTAAGTGTGAGTTCAATGAATTATAATTGCCCAAGTTCCAAGTTTTGATTGAAGTTTTTTCACTAGCATGATACAGAGAAAGCATACTGCCAAGGAGTAGAGAAAGCTGAGTTCTGATTCCCAGGATTTCATCAATCAGATGGGTGATCTTGAAAGAGTCACTTCCTTCCTCTGGCCCCCAGTTCACTGACTAATACTCAGCCCAATACTCAGTTATATTGGACTGAATGATCACTAAAGTCTAAGACTATAAATGAGTTAACAGTCAGTTAAGGGTGACATGAAGCATGTTAGGAGGCACAGAGAGGTTCCAACTGAATTAAAAATTGGTTTTAGTTTTTCTGTGCCAAAAACAGATGCTTATACGCTGTACCACAGTTGACCTAGAACGAAAGACAAGAGGTACTCTCCCAGGATGTTGGGAGAAACATAAACAATTGCAATCTTTCCAGGAGTGTTTAGGCATCAAAAATCCTTAACATAATGTTTCCTATGATCAAGAAATTCCACTTTTGCAAATCACCCTAAGAAAAATTTGTTGTGGCCCAGAATGCATATCACATTTTTTAACAGGGAAAAATTAGAAAGCTAAATGTTCAAAAATAAGAAATAAATTGGCTAATTAACTATGGTATAGTCCTAAACCCCCACATGTCTGTCAGTTTGTCGTACTGTGGGGGCTTGTGTGTTGCTGTCATGCTGGAAGCTATGCCACCGGTATTCAGATACCAGCAGGGTCACCCATGGAGGATAGGTTTCAGCTGAGCTTCCAGACTAAGACTGACTGGGAATAAGGACCCAGCAGTCTACTTCTGAAAAGCATTAGCCAGTGAAAACCTTATGAATAGCAGTGGAACATTGTCTGATATAGTGCTGGAAGATGAGCCTCCCAGGTTGGAAGGCACTCAAAAGATGACTGGGGAACAGCTGCCTCCTCAAAGTAGAGTCGACCTTAATGATGTGGATGGAGTAAAGCTTTCGGGACCTTCATTTGCTGATGTGGCACAACTCAAAATGAGAAGGAACGGCTCCAAACATCTATTAATAATAGGAAGCTGGAATGTATGAAGTATGAATCTAGGAAAATTGGAAATTGTCAAAAATGAAATGGAACACAAAAACATCGATATCCTAGGCATTAGTGAGCTGAAATGGACTGGTATTGGCCATTTTGAATCGGACAATCATATAGTCTACTATGCTGGGAATGACAACTCGAAGAGGAAGGGTGTTGCATTCATTGTCAAAAAGAACATGTCAAGATCTGTCCTGAAGTACAACACTGTCAGTGATAGGATAATATCCATATGCCTACAAGGAAGACCAGGTAATACAACTATTATTCAAATTTACACACCAACCACTAGGGCCAAAGATGAAGAAACAGAAGATTTTTCTCAGCTGCTGCAGTCTGAAATTGATCAAACATGCAATCAAGATGCATTGATAATTGCTGGCAATTGGAATGCAAAAGTTGGAAACAAAGAAGAAGGATCAATAGTTGGAAAATATGGCCTTGGTGATAGAAACAATGCTGGAGATCGAATGATAGAACTTTGCAAGACCAACGACTTCTTTATTGCAAATACCTTCTTTCACCAATATAAACGATGACTATACACATGGACCTCTCCAGATGGAACACACAGAAATCAAATTGACTACATCTGTGGAAAGAGATGATGGAAAAGCTCAATATCATCAGTCAGAACAAGGGCAGGGGCCGACTGTGGAACAGACCATCAATTGCTCATATGCAAGTTCAAGGTGAAACTGAAGAAAATCAGAGCAAGTTCACGAGAGCCAAAATATGACCTTGAGTAGATCCCACCTGAATTTAGAGACCAACTCAAGAATAGATTTGATGCATTGAACACCAGTGACCAAAGACCAGACAAGTTGTGGAATAACATCAAGCACATCATCCATGAAGATAGCAAGAGGTCACTGAAAAAACAGGAAAGAAAGAAAAGACCAAGATGGATGTCAGAGGAGACTTTGAAACTTGCTCTTGAGCATCAAGCAGCTAAAGCAAAAGGAAGAATTGATGAAGTAAAAGAACTGAACAGAAGATTTCAAAGGGCATCTCGAGAAGACAAAGTAAAGTATTATAATGACATGTGCAAAGAGCTGCAGATGGAAAACCAAAAGAGAAGAACACACTTGGCGTTTCTGAAGCTGAAAGAACTGAAGAAAAAATTCAAGCCTCGAGTTGCAGTAGTGAAGGATTCCATGGGGAAAATATTAAATGACATGGGAAACATCAAAAGAAGATGGAAGGAATACACAGAGTCATTACACCAAAAAGAATTAGTTGATATTCAACCACTTCAAGAGGTGGCATATCAGGAACCGATGGTACTGAAAGAAGAAGTCCAAGCTGCTCTGAAGACATTGGTGAAAAACAAGGCTCCAGGAATTGATGAAATATCAACTGAGATGTTTCAACAAACAGATGCAGCACTGGAGGTGCTCACTCGTCTATGCCAAAAATATGGAAGACAGCTTCCTGGCCAACTGACTGGAAGAGATCCATATTTATACCTATTTCCAAGAAAGGTGACCCAACTGAATCTGGAAATTATAGAACAATATCATTAATATCACACACAAGCAAACTTTGCTGAAGATCATTCAAAAATGCCTGCAGCAGTATATCTACAGGGAACTGCCAGAAATTCAGGCCGGTTTCAGAAGAGAACGTGGAACCAGGGATATCATTGCTGATGTCAGATGGATCCTGGCTGAAAGCAGAGAATACCAGAAGGATGTGTACCTGTAGTTTATTGACTATGCAAAGGCATTCAACTGCGTGGATCATAACAAACTATGGATAACACTGCGAAGAATGGGAATTCCAGAACACTTAATTGTGCTCGTGAGGAACCTTCACATAGATCAAGAGGCAGTTGTTCGGACAGAACAAGGGGATACTGATTGGTTTAAAGTCAGGAAAGGTGTGCGTCAGGGTTGTATTCTTTCACCATACCTATTTAATCTGTATGCTAAGCAAATAATCCGAGAAGCTGGACTCTATGAAGAAGGATGGGACATCAGTATTGGAGGAAGACTCATTAACAACCTGCGTTAATGACACAACTTTGCTTGCTGAAAATGAAGAGGACTTGAAGCACTTACTAATGAAGATCAAAGACCACAGCCTTCAGTATGGATTGCACCTCAACATAAAGAAAACAAAAATCCTCACAACTGGACCAATGAGCAACATCATGATAAACAGAGAAAAGATTGAAGTTGTCAAGGATTTCATTTTACTTGGATCCACAATCAACAGCCATGGAAGCAGCAGTCAAGAAATCAAAAGACCCACTGCATTGGGCAAATCTGCTGCAAAGGACCCCTTCAAAGTGTTGAAGAGCAAAGATGTCACCCTGAAGACTAAGGTGCGCCTGACCCAAGCCATGGTATTTTCAATCACATCATATACTTGGGAAAGCTGGACAATGAATAAGGAAGACCAAAGAAGAGTTGACACCTTTGAATTGCAGTGTTGGCAAAGAATGTTGAATATACCTTGGATTGCCAAAAGAACGAACAAATATGTCTTGGACAAAGTGCGGCCAGAATGCTCCTTAGAGGCAAGGATGGTGAGACTGCGTCTTACATACTTTGGACATGTTGTCAGGAGGGATCAGTCCCTGGAGAAGGACATCATGCTTGGCAGAGTACAGGGTCAGTGGAAAAGAGGAAGACCCTCAAAGAGGCGGATTGACACAGTGGCTGCAACAATGAGCTCAAGCATAACAACGATTTTAAAGATGACGCAGGACCAGGCAGTGTTTCATTCTGTTGTGCATAGGGTCGCTATGAGTCGGAACCAACCCAAGGGCACCTAACAACAACAACATAGTCCTAAAATTACTTACTGTACAGTCATTATTAAATTGTGCTGGCAAAGAATTTTGAATGACGTGTGGAAACATTTATGATATATAATCCCTAAAGGAAATATTTTTTTGCCAAATAGCATATGCAACATGAATTTAATTTTTTAAGCATCTCTATGCTTCAGAATATTTACCAAAATGTTAATGATTCTGTAGAGGATGAGATTTTAGGTCATGTTTGCTTTCCTCTGAAATTTTTTACTTCTCCATTTGTTTAGTTTTTAGAAAATTTTCATGATAAATAAAACTGGCAATCAGAAAAATTATAATAACAAATGTGGCAGCTACAGATATGGACCCCTCGGATCTCTCTTCAAGGGAGAACTTGCTATGAGGAGCGCAGCCAACAGCCTCCAGCTGTAGCACCTTCAGATACCTTGAAGCATTCAAGCTGAGCCCATGCCCTCCCCAGGCTGGTCACAGCCAATGATGGAGCGTGGTATGGATATTAGGGCCTGGCACTTCTGCCCAATGAGGGACTTCTCTACTAGAAATCTTTGCACAGGAGATACAAGTGGAGCTGGCTTAGATTCTCTCAGAGCTGCTCTGTAGTTTGAGGCTCTATCTACCCATTATTCCATCCTAGCTTTCTCTCTTCACAGTCTCAGACCAGCATGACCTTCTGAAGTACAAATGGAGGCCCGCACAAGTTATAACTAATTATTCAAAAGTTGTACACCGAACTCATGGTTGTTGTTAGGTGTCATCGAGTTGGTTTCGATTCAAAGTGACCCTATGTAAAACAGAACAAAACACTGCCCAGACATTGAACTTACAATCCTCTAAATAAAATTTATCCTACTACCTTGAAAAATATACCTTTACCTAACCTGGAAGAGCACAGTAGATTCAAAGTTAGAATTCTCAGATTCCTCGGACTCTACATCAAAACATAACAGATCGACCTCTTCCCTGACTCCATCCCACCCAAAAACAGTCTCTCAATGACCTGATGCTACCTTCTCTCCTCACCTCAATTCCCCAAAGGTGGGCAGAATTCTCTTCTAGTATTAAGCAGCCCTCATTGTTGAGAATTTTTCCCTAAAGTGTATTTCAGTCCTCTTGTGCAGTTGAATTTCAATTCCTTTTGTCTTTCTTCAGCCTAAAATGGACAATAAACAAACACCATCTTCTGCCCAAAAGATTTTTTTTTAATAGTTGAAGGCATTATTAAATTGCTTTTCAGTCTTCAGTTTGATAAGAAAAATATAGCTTCTAGTAAGTGTATATTTCACAAGGTGGAATCATTAAAAAGTACCTAAGTTCTACTCAGCAGTTGCTTTTTAATATCTTTAATTAAAGCACCCACCACTGTCTGTTTGTCATACTGTGGAGTGTTTCTGTGGTGCTGGAAGCTCTGTCATCAGTATTTCAAATACCAGCAGAGTCAACCTTGGTAGACAGGATCCAGATCAAAGATCCAAACTTAAAACATATACACAACAACACTAATGAAAGAGCATAACACAACCTTTCTGCACACACATTTTTATCTTTGTGCTAAATGACTTAGGTGTTATAGTTAAAAATAAGACTTGGAATTTTATGGTGTTATAGTTTAAAAATGAGACTTGGTATTTTATGGTGTTGAACTAAGAGGGAAAAAAAACAGTCAAATATTGAGGGTTAAAATTAAACAGGAAATAGCTACTTTTATGACCAGTAAATGTTTCTGCAGTGAAATTATCAAATTAAGCTGATATTGGATAAATATACCCAAGAAAACACCTCTCTGCTAATGCTTGCTGCTATCTCCACAGGTCCAGGCTCTTGGGGCAATTACAGTTTTATTCCTGATATAGAAAAGTAGGTTATCAGAATGCTTAAAAGTCATCTAAATACATTGGAAAGCTGCATGAACACACAAGAGCAGAATAAACACTATAAGCATAGCTGAAGGCCATGGGAACACCAGAAGTCAGGTTAGAACCGACCCTGTTTCCTGGACCTTCTCTATCCAAGACCAGACCTTCTGGTTAAAAATGTGGTTTTGGTATTGTTTGGTTTGCATTTGAACTTTTATTTTGGCTTAGTTTGTTGTTGATTGTCTTTTTGGTAGGGGTACAAACAGAACAAAAGAAGAAGAAAGAAGCCCACTACTTGGGACCATCTATTATATTACAATAAATTGTTAACAAATAACAGAGTCAAGTCTATTTTACTTCCATTTTTGCCTCAAGGAGAATAATCTTCGAACAAGGAAGGATAGAATAAACCTTTTTAAAAAAGAGTTGAAATTCAAAATTGGCAAGATGAGAATCGAAGAGCACCTGCCAGGTTAGTTTTTTGTTTATGTTCAAGCGGATCTACCAGAATGAATTTTATCCCTGAATACTAGAAGAATTTTCAAGTGTAATGCAGGATAATGTTAATATTTGAGACATTGTAGGGAATGAATTGGATGGGAGGAGACTGAAGATTAATAGGAAAATATTTAATTTTCCAAGAGATACACTGGCCAACCTAATGACAAATTATTGATACAAAAGATTTAAAAAATTATTAATAGCATATCTGATCATTTATAAGGAGCCCTGGAGGCACTGTGGTTAAGTACTTGGCTGCTAACCAAAAGGTCAGTGGTTGGAACCCACCAGCTGCTCTGAAGTAGAAAGACGTGGCCATCTGCCTCCATAAGGATTACAGCTTTAGAAACTCTGTGGGGCAGTTCTACTCTATCCCATAGGATTGCTATGAGTCAGAATCAACTCTACAGCAACAGTTTGTTTTGTTTTTTTTGGCGGGTGAGCATTTATAAGTGGTGAACACTAGGAGCCAGCCTGGCCTGATGAAGGATAAACCATGAACATTAATCTAATATCCTTTTTTGAAAGCCAGACTGGCATAAAAGATTATGTTTAGGTTGCAGCTGGCACTTGATGTTTTTAGCAATATCCTTATTAACTAGATAGAGGAATGTGATCTGGATAATATTTCCACTGAGTGAATCAATAGTTAGATGAATAATGAGAATCAAAAGATGTTAATTAATAGATCAAATTCATTCTATAAGAAATTACGTACATTGGTACTTTCACCAACATTTTGGCTGGAAATTTTGAAGTCATGCTTATAAAATTACAGATGAACAGAGCTTGGAGAGATAGTTATTATGCTTGTAGGCATAATCAGAATCCAAAAAATGCAATAGCCTATACCAATAAACTTAAGTTAGGAAAATATAAATTTTAAAAAGGAAAATCTTAAATATTACCTGCAGATTCCAAAACTGAAGTGCACAAATACAAAATTAGGGAATGTGTTCAACTCAGCTAAGAACCATGCTCACAACTTCAGGGCAACAGCAGCTTCCTGATAACCCAGGTGGGTGACAAGAGAGTACTCCAGGCCTTTAACAAGGTGAATCTAAAGGCCCAGAAGCAAATTATGTTCTTCAAGTTGAGGAGCCAGCAAGCTACTTTGCTTAACTAGAGCAAGGAGCCTGAGGTGAAAAGTAAAGAGGAAGTAAAAGGTAGTTTAGAGGGAGAAACAGGATAATGGTCTAGGAGCAACTGCTAAGGCAAGGAGCATGTGAACAGAAAAAGACCTCAGAACAAGGAGGAACAATCCTTCCAATAACATTTCAAGTAACCAGTTCTTCTCAACGTTCCCTGTATTAGAGAATGCATGAAAGGAGGGTAGCATCAGTCATTCTAAAAATGATGTCATTACCATATAGGCAAAAATGAGACAATCTTACCAAAAAGTGGAAACACTAGATAGGCACCTATCATACTTGAGGAGGCATGGATAATTTTTCTCCTTGTTGCTCTACGGTTGGCCACTATAAAAAAAAAAAAAAGAAAGAAAGAAAAGAAAAAACTTTTGAGGAAAAAAAAATTGGGTACCTCTTATGTGCAAGGCATTGTGGTAGGTATTGTAGAGGATACCAAGATAAGCAAGACACTAACTCTAACTTGCTGTTGTTATTGTTAGATGCTGTCGAGATAGTTTTGACTCTACTGACTATTATGGATTGAATTGTGTCCCCCAAAAAATGTGTGTCAACTTGGCTAGTCTATGATTCCCAGTATTGTGTGATTGTCCACCATTTTGTCATTTGATGTGGTTTTCCCATGTGTTGTAAATCCTCTCTATGATGTTGATGAGATGGGGTTAATGAGTTAATGAGGCAGGACTCAATCTACAAGATAAGATTGTGTCTTAAGCCAATATATTTTGAGATACAAAAGATAGAAGTGAGCAGAGAGACATGGGGACCTCACACCACCAAGAAACAAGAGCCAGGAGAATAGTGCATCCTTTGAACTCAGGGTCTCTCCTCAACCGGGTAAGATGATGACAAGGACCTTACCCCAGAGCTGACAGAGAGAAAAAGCCTTCCCCTGGAGCTGGGACCCTGAATTTGGACTTCTAGCCTATTAGACTGTGAGAGAATAAATGTTTCTTTGTTAAAACCATCCACTTGTGGTATTTCTGTTACAGCACCCCTAGATGACTAAGGCAGTGACTCTTTGTACAACAGAATAAAACACTGCCTGATCCTGTGTCATCCTCACAATTCTTGCTATGTATGAGCCCACTGTTGCTGCCATTGTGTCAATATAGCTCTTTAAAGGTCATCCTCTTTTTCGGTGACCCTCTACTTTATGTGATGTCCTTCTCCAGGGACTGGTCCCTCCTGATAACATGTCTGAAGTACACAAGATGAAATCTCACCGTCCTCGCTTCTAAGTATCACTCTGGCTGTACTTCTTCCAAGACAGATTTGTTTGTTCTTCTGGCATCAATTCTGGTTCAGTCTTCCTTATTCATCGTCCAGCTTTTGCATGCATATGATGCAATTGAAAATACCATGGCTTGAGTCAGGTGCACCTTAGTCCTCAAGTGACGTCTTTTCTTTTTAACACATTAAAGAGGTCTGTTGCAGCAGATTTGCCCAGTGCAATACATCATTTAATTTCTTGACTGCTACTTCCATGGGCATTGATTGTGGATCTAAGTAAAATGAAATCCTTGACAACTTCAACGTTTTCTCCATTTATCATGATGTTGCTTATTGGTTCAATTGTGAGGATTTTGTTTTCTTTATTTTGAGGTATAATCCATATTGAAGGCTGTAGTCTTTGATCTTCATTAGTAAGTGCTTCAAGTCCTCTTCACTTTCAGCAAGCAAGGTTGTGTCATCTGCATAATGCAGGTTGTTAACGAGTCCTCCTCCAATCCTGATGCCACATTCTTCTTCATATAATCCAGCTTCTCTAATTATTCGCTCAGCATACAGATTGAATAAGTAAGGTAAAAAGATACAAACCGGGTACGCACCTTTTCCGATTTTAAGCCACAGAGTATCCCCTTGTCCTGTTTGAATGACTGCCTCTTGTTCTATGAACATGTTCCACAAGAGCACAATTAAGTGTTCTGGAATTCCCATGCTTCACAACGGTATCCATAATTTATTATGATTCCCACAGTCAAATGCCTTTGCACAGTCAATAAAACACAGATAAACATTTTCTGGTATTCTCTGTTTTCAGCCAAGGTCCATCTGACATCAGCAATGACATCCCTTATCCTACATCTTCTTCTGAATCTGGCTTAAATTTCTGGCTGTTCCCTGTCAGCGTGTGGCTGAAGCCATTTTTGAATTATCTTCAGCAAAATTTTGCTTGCATGTCATATTAATATTGTTTGATAATTTCCACATTCCATTGGATCATCTTTCTTTGGAATGGGCACATATTTGAAAAGTGAAATGGAACTCTAGATTAGGAGCTAAAAATTTCATAGCATATGTTTTACACATAACGAATCCAAGTCAGGATCTGTTGTGTTCAATGAGTAGGACAAACACAGTACTACAGATATTAAAAAGATAACAAGATTCCTTCTCACTGAGCTTATAAAGTAATCCTTCTTGGAGGAAGTGACAGTAGAGTTGAAGTTAGTAATCTGGGTCTTCTTTAGATATGACAGCCTATTATTTGGATTCACCACCTGCCTGTGGGTTTGTTGTATTACGGTGGCTTGTGTGTTGCTGTGATGCTGGAGGCTATGCCACCAGTACTTAAATACCAGCAGGGTCACCCATGGTCGACACCTTTCAGCAGAGCTTCCACACAGTAAGACAGCCTAGAAAGAAAGGCCTGGTGATCTACTTCTGAAAATTAGCCAATTAAAATCTTATGGATCAGAACAGAATATTAGAGAGATCAATTGATAGAAGGGTACATTATGTTTGGTAAAGTAGAAAGCCAGTGAGGGCAAGGGAGACCTTCAATGAAATGGTTTGGCGCAATAGCCACAATGATGGAATCTAGTATGCTCGTGATCATAAGGATGATGCAGGACTGGGCAACATTTCCTTTTTTTGTACATAAGGTCGCCATGAGTCAGAGTCAACTCAACAGAAGTTATCTGTGTATCTATTTATCTACTTATCTATTATTTGGACAGCCCTGAACAACTCAAAATACAAAACAAAACAAAACAAAAAAGTAGCATAGCATATAGTTGGATATCTTCTGTCTGCCATTCAGAGTCACTTCCACCCGCTCTACCTTGGTCTCTTCCCCGGAGGCTGATCTGTGTGGACTGCAATAGGTTCCCAGTCCTTGGGCTTCCAGCTGAATTCAGCCAACATGAGACCCCAGCAGGAGAGCAGAAGGCAGGAAGAGAATGAAGTCAGAATCTTTCTTGCCCCAACTTCCTCCCTGCAAGCCCATTCTAGATAGTCTGTGTCTGTCTCCCAAAGGCCACAGCTTCTGTCATGGGACCCTATCTATACAGCTCTCCTTCCAGGCTCAGAAACTATTCCCCCCCCCGCCACCCCCCGCCGCCCCACTTCCACTCCTAGCCTATAAGTAGCAAGGGCTCCCAGTTAGTACTAACCCTGGGATCTGCCCTAGCCCCTGCCTTGACACTTTCACTACACCCTGTCTATACCTTTATAAATTGTCTTTTTGTTAATCTCTGCCCAGTTACCCACTTTTAGTGTGCCATTTCTCTCTTATAATCACCTTCTCTGTGGTATATCCATATTGCTAAGCTGAAGGCTCTTTAACAAGCATTGAAACATGAGTCTTTGCCATGGGGAATGAAATATTAGAGATTTAAGCCTCCCATCTAGTAAAAACAGCATGGTGGTGGCGTCTGACCACCTCCAACCCCACAAGGGAAAGGAAAAACAAGAATCAGCAGCCCAAGGCTGATTCCTAAGAGGTGGAGGTCAGACACGCTTCCTCTCTCTACCGTCCTTCCAATTCTGACACCAATCGTCCCTTCCACAGCACCCTCCACTGGGTTCAGTAATTCATTGCAATGGTCACACAGAACTCACAGACCATACTCACAATTACGGGGTTTATTAGAGAAGTAACAGTTACAATTCAGGCTCAAGAACACTCAGGATATAGTCCTTCCATCAGGATAGCCTCTCCCCAGCTATGCTCACAGGCTTCTCCCTGGCCCTCAGTCTCTACCCAGAGGCATTCAGCTTTCTCTCTCCATGAGCTGGGAAGCCCACCACACCATCTCCTGCTGCTGGGTCTCTGCTACTGGGTCTCTCCTGCTGGTCTCTCCTTTTTTGGTGGTGGCGGGCTCCTCCTCTCTGCTCTGGAATTGGCTCTCTTTTAAAGCCACAGTTACCCTGTCACACAATCACCTGAGTAGGAGTTACAAGACCATGGCTAGAAAGGCCACACACAAAGGTAATTAATCACACCACACATCTGATGATGTTAGGGCTCTTTGGAGGGAGATTTGAAGCTATCTGCACAAGCAAGTACATCAAGAGTTGTGCAAAGTCTTGTTCTTCTTCCCAGATTGTGATCAGGGACTTTGTATGAGCATATTCAGAATAGAAAGGGCAGATATGAAATGCACCACCTCGATAAGAACCCCTGTCTTTGCACATCATAGGGGCACTGGTGGTTCAGTGGTAAAATTTTCACCTTCCATGCCAGAGAGCTAGGTTTGATTCCCAGCCAATGCACCTTGTGCACCTCATGTACATCGTGTATAGCCACCACCCATCTATCAGTGTTGCTATGTTGCTGAACAAGTTTCCAGACTAAGACAGACTAGGAAGAAAGACCTGGCGGTCTACTTCCAAAACACCAGCCAATGAAACCTCTATGAATCATAATTTGCAATGGAACGTGGGAATGGCACAGGACTGAGTAGCATTTAATTTCTTTGTGCATGAGGTCACCATGATTTGGGGATTGACTTGCTGGCAGCTAACAACACAACATCTTTGCAGTTCTAGGCCAGGCTAGAAATAAGTGATTCCTCAGCCTTCCAGGATGTAGAGAAACTGGGAATCTTTAGTCACCATACTTAAAGAATTTTGACCCTATATCCTTGCTAGGAAACTCTGGTGGCATAGTGGTTAAGAGCTACAGCTGCTAACCCAAAGGTTGGCAGTTTGAATCCACCAGGCACTCCTTGGAAACACTATGGAGCAGCTCTACTCTGTCCTATAGGGTCGCTATGAGTCGGAATCGACTCGATGGCAATGGGTTTGGTTTTTGGTTTTTTGGTTATCCTTGCTAAACTTGCTTCTGCCATCACCACATGCTCTGATGGCTCCCTACTTCTCATTGTCGCAGAGGAGCCCTCCAAAGACCAAGCAAGGGTTTAAGCTGTAAGTAATAAAAATGAAATAAAGTTGTTGTTGTTAGGTGCCATCAAGTCAGTTCTGACTCATAACTGCCATCTGTACAACAGAAAAAACATTGCCAGGTCCTGCACCATCCTCATGATCATTGCTATGCTTGAGTTCATTGTTGCAGCCACTGTGTCAATCCACCTCATTGAGGGTCTTCCTCTTTTTCACTGAGCTTGTACTTTACTAAGCCTAAAGTCCTTCTCTAGACACTTACCCCTCCTGATAACACGTCCAAAGTACTTGAGGCAAAATCTCGCCATCTTTGCTTCTAAGGAGCATTCTGGCTGTACTTCTCCCAGGACAGACTTCTCCATCCTCTAGCAGTCCATGGTACATTCAATATTCTTTGCCAACACCGTAATTCAAAGGCATCCATTCTTCTTCCATCTTCCTTACTCATTGTCCACCTTTCACATGCATATAAGGCAACTGAAAATACCATGGCTTGGATCAGCGCACCTTAGCGCTCAATGTGACATCCAAAGACCAAGCAAGGGCTTAAGCCCTAGGTAATAAAAATGAAATAAAGCAGACATCTAAATCTGGGGGAATCTGCTGCTTGCTTTAGTAAAATGTTGCAAAGGCAGCCTCAATATCACTGGTAATGCTATTGCTTAGAAAAGGTAGATTCATATGTTTATTTTCTCATTATATTTATTTCCTTTTCCCACCCCATCTGGCGTCATCCTTTGTGTTTTGACAACCAAAACATAAGCCTGTGCCTGGAGATTTCCTGAAATTTGAGGAGAGGAGACAGGCTCCCCTCTCTGCCCGACACAATCAGCAATTTATACTTCAGAGGAATTGTCAATGGTTGTATCTTTCCAAAGAATCCCTGGGTGATGAAAACGGTTAAGCACTGGGCTACTAACCAAAAGGTTGGCAGTTCAAAGCCACCTACTCACCCAGAGGTGATTCAGAAGAAACGCCAGGTGGTGTGCTTCTGAAAGCTCACAGCCATAAAAACCCCATGTAGCACTTCTACCCTGCAATTGAGCGTGATTCTACTGTACAACACGTGGGTCGCCATGAGTTGAGATCACCTCAGTGGAAACTGGTTGGTTTTCAGGTTTGATGTCTTTCCATACTCCAGGCTCCCATCTGACTGTAGCATCCCTGCCCCCACTCCTTTCTTCCCCTCCCTGGATTACTCACTTCTGAAACCCCAAGTTTCTGCTTATTTCTTAGGCAGAGAAGCTTAGCAATATCATTTTGACTCACTGCAGTCAGAAGGCCTAATCAAGGTCATCGAACACATCTGTTAAGGTAGATTCCAAATAAAGACAGTTCTCTTCTTGAGATGAATCCTCTGGGTTAGCTTGCAGAGTAATACAGTGGTTTCTCTCTATCTCAAATGAGAAAATGCTTTGAAGTGGAAAGGATTTTAGCATGCATATTTTAGAAAAACATCTACTCATCTTCTGTTTGCAGACACCAACAGTGTCTGAGCCATAGGTTTAAAGAAAAGATAGATGAAGGCATCTTTGGAGACTTCCCTCCTGCCATGAGTACCTTTAAATTTTAGAGCTTAAAATACCCAACTCATCCTTCCATATACGTCTGCTGTCTTTCACAGCACAAGGCAAATGCCAGGGTTGTTTTACAAACAACCTGACTCTGGCTGACAGGCATGATCAATATTGCAGACTTTAGAACTTGCTACAGTTTTCTGCACACAGTGGGTGCTCAGTAAATATTACTGATGGGTTGACTCTGGCTTCAGTGATCCAAACAACTACTGCAGTTTGAAAAAAAAAAACATGTTTGAGTTGCAAGCTAATGAGAACTTTGTGAGCAGATTCTGACTAGGGAAATACTTGTTCTAGAACAAATTGATTGCAGTTTTTGATTTTCAAACTAGCCCTCCCATAACTTTCCAGTGACAGGGTTCTTAACATTTGGGGGAGAATAGTTTACAGAAAAGGAGCCCTGATGGTGCAATGGTTAAGCACTCGGCTGCTAACAAAAATGTTGGTGGTTCGAACCCACCCAACGGCTCTTCTGCAAAAAGACCTGCTAATCTGCTTCCATAAAGACTACAGCTTAAAAAACCCTATGTGGCAGTTCTGTCATATGGGATCGCTATGGGTCAGTAATCAACTCAAGGGCACCTAACAACAACAGTTCACAGAAACCTTAAAAGCCTAATGAAAGTCTCTGGATTCACCCTAAAAACCACACATATGTGTAAAATCTAAATTTCACATATAATTTCAGGGTGTTCACAGGCTCCTTTGATCCCATGGACCCAAGATTAATATTATCTGTGTTTAGTATCTAAATTCAGACAAGTTATATGATGAAATATTTGCTGGACTAGTACTGAAAGATGCGTGTATGTGGTTTACTTAAAACTCTGGTAATTGGTATGAGGTGTATTGTCATTACTTTTGAAACCTAACAATAAATGGCATATTAATTAAATTAATAACTAGATAGCATTACATATTTTCACATAGAAAAGTAAGAGAGATCATGGAAGCAAACCTTGACTATAATCGTGATTCAAAATTACAGTAAGATAATTATGGAAAATAAGAGAAAAAATATCTTAATGAGAAAGTTTAATGTATTTAAATATTTGTCCAATATAATACTTTGAAAAATGTTGATAAGGATCAGAAGTAAAACAGAAAAGCAAAAAATTATCCATGCAAAAATGAAATGAGCTAAAATAAAATGTATTCTCTTTTCACCAAAACATTATATGATTTGTCCCAATTAAGTAGTTTCAGCTGAATGTTTTAGTTGTCATTGAGTCGATTCCCACTCATGGCAACCCTACGTGTGTCAGAGTAGAACTGTTCCATTGGGTTTTCAAGGCTGTGATCTTTTGGAAGCAGATCGCCAGACAGTCTTCTGAAGTGCCTCTGGTGGGTTCGAACCACCTCCCTTTCAGTTAGCAGTCAGATGTTTAACCCTTTGCAATACCCAGGGAACTGTTTTAGCTGCATGAAGGGGAAAAGAAAATTATCTACCTCTCATGGATCAAAGTTTGAAGCAGGGGCTAGAAAATCAGTTGTCAGGGGTATGAGGAAAGAGATTCTCGTATTGGGTGGAAAATTGAACTCTGCTCTCTTACACCTATTTTCACTAGTTAGGGGGTATGATGTATGTAAAATAGAATGTCACTGCAAGATGTGCTGTATCAGAAGAGAAAAACCACCAGACTGATAGTGGAACTCAAAGAATAGCACTGCTTTCTGCCTATGAATTTCCAACTCTTGAGTTCCCTCAGCTACTTTCCTTTGTTGTCCTGCTGACCTCATAGGTGACAGGCCAACATAATCAATTTAAGATTAAATCTCAGGGATCATGAAAAGGTGAATCACTACCAGAAAAAAAAAAAAAAAAAAAAAAAAACCCCGCTGCCTTCTAGCCCAATCCAATTAAAAACCTGCATCAACTCTACAGGGAGGAAAAGGAAACAATAATACCTGAGCCTTTGCCAACCATCTAATAGGGGTTTTCATTTCCACACCATGACTGGTCATGCCTAGAGACCTTTAACTGCAAGAGACAGGTTGTTCCTGACTTTTTCCACTTTGTGTGAAATTTTTATTGCTGATTTTCAGTTTTAAGGTGCACCTTGAAGGGGAGCTTATTCCAGAATATTTTGAACATACATAATATAAAAAAAATTATTATAAACCACTAAAAATTGGAAGGTACTGTCTTTAAAGAAAATAAAATTTTCCTCATAAAAATCTAAGTTTCTAAAGTTTGAATGCTTTTAGACCAAAAAGTTTAAATCCTAACTACCAGATAAATTCTCACATAAAAAGAAAAGCAATTATATTTATTTAAAAAGAGCAAACTTTGGGATAAATACTACTTTCAGTGCCTACTAATCTCCATAAAAATGGTTTTTCTTTTTATTATTTGTAGTGGGCCCATTAATTGTCCAATTAATATGGGATAACATTTATCGAGGCAGGTAAAACACTTTGCATGCATTATCACATTTACTCTTCACTATGAAGCAGATATTGTTGTTGTTGTTAGTTGTCACTGAGTCAATTCCGACTCACAGTGACCCTATGTACAACAGAAAGAAACACTGCCTGGTCTTGCACCATCCTCACAACCATTGCTACGTTTGAGCACACTGTTACAGCCACTGTGCCCGTCCATCTTGTTGAGGGTTTCCTCTTTTTTACTGATCCTCTACCAAGCCAATTTGAATCTCACAATCATATGATCTACTATGCTGGGAATGACAAATTGAAGAAGAGTGCTGTTGCATTCATTGTCAAAAAGAACATTTCAAAATCTCTCCTAAAATACAATGCTGTCAGCGATAGGATAATGTCCACACCCCTACAAGGAAGACTAGTTAATACGACTATTACTCAAATTTACTCACCAACCCCTAATGCCAAAGATGAAGAAATTGAAGATTTTTACCAAATTCTGCAGTCTGATATTGATCAAACATGTAATCAGGATGCATTGATAATTACTAGTGATTGGAATATGAAAGTTGGAAACAAAGAAGAAGAATCAGTAGTTGGAAAATATGGCCTTGGTGATAGAAAAGATGCTGGAGATCACATGATAGAATTTGCAAATACCTATTTTCAACATTACTGACAACTATACACATGAACCTCACTGGATGGAATACATAGGAATCAAATCAACTACACCTGTGGAAAGATGACGGAGAAGCTCAATGTCATCAATCAGAAAAAAGGCCAGGGGCCAATTCTGGAAGGTCATCAATTGTTCACACGTTCACAAATTGAAGCTGAAGAAAACTAAAGGGCATCCACAAGAGCCAAAGTACAGCCTTGAGTATATCCCACCTGAATTTAGAGACCATTACAAAAATAGATTTGACCCATTGAACTCTAACGACAGAAGACCTGATGAATTGCAGGATGACATCAAGGATATCATACATGAAGAAAGCAAAAGGTCATTGAAAATACAGGAAAGAAAGAAAAGACCAAAATGGATGCCAGAAGAGACTGAAACTTGCTCTTGAACATAGAATAGCTAAAACAGATGGAAGAGATGATAAAGCTGCTTGAGAAGACAAAGTATTATACTAACACGTGCAAAGACCTAGAGTTAAGAAAACCAAAAGGGAAGAACACACTTGGCATTTCTCAAGCTAAAAGTACTAAAGAAAAAAATTCGAGCCTCGAGATACTATTAGAAGCTCCATTTTATTAAGGAGAGAACTGAAGCTCAGAGCAAATAAGTAATTTTCCAAAGATTATACAGCAAATTAAGCATTAAACCTAGAATTATCTCCCAGAACATCTGATTCCAAAGCATATTCCCACATGATTTACTACTTAAATTCTCTCTATTTTGGGAGTTTTCATTTTTTATGTTTTGGTTTTAGTTTTTTTTCCAGGAAATGAGGATCTAGGACATTGTAGAGTTTTTAAATTTCCCTCAAGAGTAGCTTTGAGGGGAGAAAG
Organism: Elephas maximus indicus; assembly: GCF_024166365.1. NCBI lineage: Eukaryota > Metazoa > Chordata > Mammalia > Proboscidea > Elephantidae > Elephas > Elephas maximus. Next base: position 48,855,568 of record NC_064823.1, read on the forward strand.
TAGTTATAAATATGCAGCCTAAAGATACGTATAGAAGAAAGAGGACGGTTCTGTAATAGAAATTCTTATTGTTTTAGCATCAACTGTACCATCTTTTTGTCCCTGGGTTGTACAAACGGTTCGCCCTTGCCTATTAACCAAAAGGTTGGCAGTTTGAACTCACTCAGGGGTGCCACAAAAGAAAAGTCTGGCGATCTACTTTCATGAGATTATCCTGCTGGGTGCCCTGGAGTCAGTTTTGACTCATAGTAACCCCTTGTGACAGAGCACTACTACCCTTATAGGGTTTTCTTTGCTGTAATCTTTACTGAAGCAAATTGCCAGGTCTTTCACCTTCAGAGCCGCTGGGTGAGTTTGAACTCCCAAACTTTTGGTTAGCAGTTGAACACTTAACTGTTGCACCATCATGGCTCCTTTCCATAAGATTCAAGTCTTTTAAGATCCTATGGAGCACAGTCATATTCTGAAATGCATGGGGTCTCCAGGAGTAGGAATTGACTCAATGGCAATGTGTATACCATATTTTCAGTCTTCCTCAAGGATTACCTACTGAGCTACTATGGGTTCCTCAAATCATGGCACTCAGGCAACTGCCTCCAATTAGGACATTCCAGATACTCCTCTACCCATTTTTTCATTGAGGGAATATAGTGATGCCCTCGTAAAGTTAAAGAAAGGCATTTCTAACCACTCTTAGGACAAGAAGGAAGTTCTCAGTGCCCTCTTTTACCCACTCATCAATATACATGACATGCAAATAATTAAGTCCTCAACTACTAGCCGAAAGGTTAGGGGTTCAGACCCACCCAGAGATGCCTCAGAGAATAGGCCTGGTGATCTGCTTCCAAAAGGTCATAGCCTCGAAAGCCCTATGGAGCAGTTCTACTTTGCAATATGTGACTACCATGAGTTGGAATCAACTCAAAAGCAAGTAACAATAACAATTAGCAACAATGGGCTATTCCGAATGTTTCCACACCATGATATCTAATTTTACTTCTTGAACGCAATTCTTGACAGTACCCACTAAAGTACCTACATTGATCTTATTTCATCATTCTTCTTTATGTTTCGTCTTGGAGTTCTGCTTACTGTCTTTCCAATGGCCTTAATGGCCAATATAAAAATCAACTTTTATACAACATTTACTTATGGATTATTATGGTCTTTATATATAATTGTATATTTAACTTGGCAACTTCTGATTATGTCTGAGTTGTTTTTTCCCCCCCTTCTTGTTTCCCTGAACCCATACTTATATGGGATAATATATTTCAATACTCATGAAACAGATGAACGAGAGTTTGTCCTACAGGTTTTCTAATAGAATTAATGTATATAAACAAACATGCAAACACTAACAAACTGTTGTATAAATTAAAAATATTCAGAAGACTCAGAGTGTGCCCTAGAGAAACCCAAGAACATCACTCAGAGTGAACAACTAAAGTCCTTCCATGTAAAAATACTGACAGTCATTCATCTTAGCCAATAACATACAAATAACATTTTATTAGGCATGTTGAAAGATGTCATATGCGTCTTTTACTAAAGGGAAGCCTTCAGTCTTTTTCTGTTGTTTTGAAACAGCAACAGAAAGAGAGAGCCCTGGTGGTGCAGTGGTGAAGAGGTATGGCTGCTAACTAAAAGGCTGGCAGTTCAAATCCACCAACCAGTCCTTGGAAACCCTGTGGGGCAGTTCTTCTCTGTCTTGCAGGGTTGCTACAAGCAGAAATCAACTCAATGGCAATGTGTTTTTTTGTTTTTATGAAGAGAGAAAAATTTGAATAACCTAGGTTAGTTTTGGAGGTAAAGTTAGGCAGGAATGTGGCAACCAGAGACAAAAAGAGGAACAGAAAGAATAATGGGCCCAGTTAAGAAGTCTTTGAAAAATGTTTCACACAATGATAGAAAATCCAATTACAAAAATACAGGCATTCTAAATCATCCTGCTTTGAGTGCTCATGGTTGCACTCATAATATTTAATTCATCTTTTGCCACTGATTTGCTTTATTCAAGTGATAGCTAATACTCACCCTCCATAAATTTAAGGGATATACTGGGTATATGTGTGGCAGCAACTGGCAAGAAAGAAAAAGTAAATATATTCATCAAATCTACAAATCTGAGCCAAGGAGCAGCAACAACCATATGTTAAGGTTCATTGAATGCAAAGACATATTCCTCAACACCTGGGTAACTTTCAATCATATTTTATCTAATTTAGTGCTATGTTCTTTCAATTGCTCAGGCCAAAATTTGGGGCCTATATCTTTTTGTTGTTGTTGTTAAGTCCCATCGAGTTGGTTCCGACTCATAGCGACCCTATGTACCACAGAATGAAACAGTGCCCAGTTCTGCGCCATCCTTACATCTGTTGTTAAACTTGAGCCCATCGTTCAGTCACTGCTTCAATCCATCTAGTTCAGAGTCTTCCTCTTTTCCGCTGACCCTGTACTTTACCAAGCATGATGTTCTTTTCCAGAGACTGATCCCTCTTAACAACATGTCAAAAGTATGTAAGATGCAGTCTCACCATCCTTGCTTCTAAGGAGCATTCTTGTTGTACTTCTTCCAAGACAGATTTCTTCGTTCTTTTGGCAGTCCATGGTATATTCAATATTCTTCGCCAAGACCACAATTCAAAGGCAACAATTATTCTTCAGTCTTCCTTATTCATTGTCCAACTTCCACATGCATATGATACGATTGAAAATATCATGGCTTGGGTCAGGCGCACCTTAGTCTTCAAGGTGACATCTTTGCTTTTCAACACTTTAAAGAGGTCTCTTGCAGCAGATTTACCCAATGCAATGTGTCTTTTGATTTCTGGACTGCTGCTTCCGTGGCTGTTGATTGTGGATCCAAGTAAAATGAAATCCTTGACAACTTCAATCTTTTCTCCGTTTATCATGACGTGGCTTATTGGTCCAGTTGTAAGGATTTTTGTTTTCTGTTTAAGTGTAACCCATACTGAAGGCTGAGGTCTTTGATCTTCATCAGTAAGTGCTTCAGGTCCTCTTCACTTTCAGCAAGCAAGGTTATGTCATCATATAACATAGGTTGCTAATGAGTCTTCCTCTAATCCTGATGCCCCATTCTTCTTCACATAGTCCAGTTTCCCAGATTATTTTTTCAGCATACAGATTGAATAGGAACGGTGAAATCATACATCCCTGATGCACACCTTTCCTGACTTTAAACCACTCAGTATCCCCTTGTTCTGTCTGAACAACTGCCTTTTAATCTATGGACAGGTTCCTCATGAGCACAATTAAGTGTTCTGGAATTCCCATTCTTCGCAACGTTATCCATAATTTGTTATGATCCACACAGTCAAATGCCTTTGTATAGTCAATAAAACACTGGTAAACATCCTTCGGGTATTCTCTGCTTTCAGCCAGGATCCATCTGATATCAGCAATGATATCCCTGGTTCCACGTCCTCTACTGAATCAGGCCTGAATTTCTGGCAGTTCCCTATTGATATACTGCTGCAGTTGCTTTTGAAAGTTCTTCAGCAAAATTTTGCTTGCAAGTGACATTAATGATATTGTTTGATAATCTCCATATTCGGTTGGATCACCTTTCTTGGGAATAGGCATAAATATGGATCTCTTTCAGTCAGTTGGCCAGGTATCTATCTTCCAAATTTCTTGGCATAGACAAGTGAGTACTTTCAGTCCTGGAAACATCTCAACTGATATTCCATCAATTCCTGGAGCCTTGTTCTTCATCAATGCCTCCAGTGCAGCTTGGACTTCCTCCCTCAGCACCATCGGTTTCTGATCATATGCTACCTCCTGAAATGGTTGAATGTTGACTTATTCTTTTCTGGTATAATGACTCTGCATATTCCTCCCATCTTCTTTTGATGCTTCCTGCGTTGTTTAATATTTTCGCCATAGAATCCTTCACTATTGCAACTCGAGGCTTAAATTTTTTCTTCAGTTCTTTCAGCTTGAGAAACACTGAGCGTGTTCTTCCTTTTTGGTTTTCTATCTCCAGCTCTTTTTAATTACATCTTTTTTCACAACCCACATCCAATTAATGAGAAAATCCTATGATTGTTTGCTGAGTCCACTTCTCCCACCTCCATGACTATCCCCACTGCAACCCACTTCCATCTCTCATCTGGATTATTGCAATAGCCTTGCCACCCCTCAACTAGTCTCTCTGCTTACACTCTTAACCTCCTACAGTCGTTCTCAACAGAAAGACGATGTCACTCACTGCTCATGACTTTAACAGTTTCCCATCTTATTTGTGATGAAAGCCAAAAGACTTGCCATGGCCTACAGTTTTCTACATAATTCACCCACCATTTTCTCCACCACGACTTCTCTAATGTCTTCTTCTACTATTCTTTTTCTTACTCCACTCTGTACATTGGCCTAATTGTTGTTCCTCCAACATACCTAACTCCTTCCTACCTGAAGGACATTTGCTGTAGCTGTTGTCTACCTGGAATGTAATTCCTCCAGTTATCTTCATGACTCTCTCTCAAGTCTAGGTTCAAACATCACCTAATCAGAGAGTCTTTCTTTGATCATCTTATATAAAATAGTAAAACTCCCCCAGTACTTCCTATGCTCTTTATCTTTATTTATTTTTCTCGACACTAATTGCTAAATGCCTTACAACATATCTACATATTTTTCTCCCTCCCCCACTACAATATAAACTCCATGGAAGTACTAACTGTGAACTTGGAATCATGCATAGAACATAGTGGAATCTCAATAAATACCTGCTAAATTAATGAATAAACTGAATCATTAACAAAACATGTAATTTTGATCATTTACACCTCTTCCTCCATGTGATTTCGGCTAACATCATTTCCCTTTGAAGATGAATATTTGTCTTTTTTTTTTTAGTTTCTCTTTTGAAGCAATTACTGCATAAATTTTAGCTTTTCTTAGTTTATATAAGCTTAAAGTCGAAAGAACTTTAAAATCTCTCAAATTTAATTGCCTCATCAAAAATCACTATGAGTTGGAATCAACTCAACGGCATTGGGTTTTTTTCATCAAAAACAGCATGTCCCCTCTTTGAATAGCTTTAAATATTAGAATATTGCTGTTTATGTTGAACTAGATTCTGTCTATTCACCCTTTGAATCTTGAACAATTGTGTTTTTACATGTTCAGAAAGAAGATCTTTGAGAAAAATTTACAAACTTGAAACAAGGATTTAAGAACTTAAGGGAAAATCATTTCAATAAAGGAAATTATTTCCATGGTAATATGTCACTGATAACTGGGTATATAGAAAAGCTGTTTGGTATTCAGTGATGTTGCATTGTTCTCTAAGTAAACCACTATATTACCAAAAGGCCATTACAGTAGGCAAGTTGCAATCAAAATGGCTGCCATCTTACCAATGTGGCCGTATGAAAAAAAAACAAGAATGATATAATACTCTGAGAAATATTGAATAGCTACAAAAGAACAGATTCCTTTAGAAAACCAGGACTAGAAGTAACAGAGAATAGTTTAAAGATATATGCACACAAATAACCAAAAAAACAAACTCATTGCCATTGAGCCAATTCAGACTCAGTCTTACAGAGTAAAACTGCTCCATAGGGTTTTCTTGGCTATAACCTTTATGGAAGCAGATTGCCAGGCTTATCTTCCACAGCGCCTTTGGGTGGGTTCAAACCACAAAACTTTAAGTTAATATCTCACCACAAACCCTTTGTAACACCCAGGAACCCTACATATATAAATAACCAGTTGCCATTGAGTCAATTCCAACTCATAGTGACACCATATGTGCAGAGTGGAACTGTGTTCTATAAAGTTTAAGACTGTGACCTTTCGGAAGCAGCTCATAAGATTTTTCTTCCAAGTCACCTCTAGATGGGTTCAAACCATCAATATTTCAGTTAGTAGCTGTGATGGCTAAGATTGTATGTCAAATTGGCTGGGCCGTGATTCTCAGTGTTTTTATGTGATCACTCCCATGATGGAATCTGCTGTAAGTAGACAATCAGTTGAAAGGGAGTTTCCCTTGGGGGTGTGGCCTGCACTCAAATATAAACAGATGTTCTGGTTTTTTTGCTTGCTCTGGATCCCGTGGCTGCCTCATGTTCATCTGACCTCTGGTTCTTGGCACTTGAGCTATTAGCTTATCTGCTGATCTCAAGATTTGTCGATCTTCATAGCCTGTGAGCACAGCCCTGCTCTCCGACCTGCCAATCTTGGGTTCGACAGCCCCTGCAGCTATGTGAATCAGGAGAAGCCTTGTGGTCTCACCTGCCAATCTTAGGATTCCTCAGACTGTGAGCAAGAGCCCTGCTTTCCAACCTGCCAATCTTGAGTTTGACAGCCCCTGAGGCTACGTGAATTGGAGAATCCTCTACCCTGATCCCTGGACTTGGGACATTCCAGAGTCTACAATCACGTGAGTCATTTCTTTGATATAAATCTCTCCATATATATATATATATACACCAAAAACCAAAACCAAACCGAGTGCCGTTGAGTCAATTCCAACTCACAGCGGCCCTATAAGACAGAGTAGAACTGCCCCATAGAGTTTCCAAGAAGCGCCTGGCGGATTTGAACTGCTGACCCTTTGGTTAGAAGCCATAGCACTCAACCACTATGCCACCAAGGTTTGCACATATATATATAGGAAAACCTGGTGGTGTAGTAGTTAAGTGCTATGGCTGCTAACCAAAAGGTCAGCAGTTCAAATCCACCAGGCACTTCTTGGAAGCTCTGTGTAGCAATCCTACTCTGTCCTATAAGGCCACTAGGAGTTGTAATCGACTCGACAGTAATGGGTTTTATATATATATTTATAGGCTTTACCAGTTTTGTTTCTCTAGAGAACCCAGACTAAGACAATAGCCAACTGCAAACCTTTTGCACCACCCAGGAACTTTAAGTATATGTATATAAAGAAAAAAAAAAAAAACATAGCTATCTAGTCAATTGCAACTTCTAGTTACCCTATAAAAATAAATGATTGTAATTTCACAAATCCTGGTTTAATGTGTAGGTCACTTTATTATAAAGCTTTTTAAAGTTCTTTGATTTAAAAAGACATTTTGGGGGGAGAAAGCATCGCTTTATGAATCATTTGCAATCTTGGTTATCCTTTCCTAGGAAAAGCTAAGGGTGTCTTCATGTATATATGTATGTGTGTATTCATGTACTTGTTGATTCATCTCTCCCATCGAATAGAAGCTCTGTGAGTACATAATTACCTCCGTTGACTATTATTATTACTGTGATAAATATATATGTAACAAAACATTTGCCATTTCAACATTCTTCACCTGGACAGTTCAGTGACATTACGTTTATCATGTTGTTCAACCATCAGCTAGTTGATGGTTATTAAGCTTTTTCAACACCCTTAACAAAAGCTCAGTGCCCCCCAAGCAATGACTCTCTCTCCCTGCTCCCTCCTAACCCTAGCAACCACTAACAGATTTTGGTCTCTATACATTTGCTTATTCTCTGTATTTCATACAAGTGAGATCATACAATATTTGTCCTTTTGTGACTTAATTATTTTAGTCAGCATCATGTTTTCAAAGTTCATCTATACCGTATCAGGCACTTCATTTCTATTTATGGCGGAGTAATCCTCCATTATATGTATGAACCACATTTTGTTTTTGCATTCATCTACTGATGGACATTTAGGTTGTTTTCACCTTTTGGCATACAACAAAGTGGAAATATATTACCTGTAATTAATAATTATATAAATCATTTAATTAATATATAAACAATTGGAAACTCTGGTGGTGTAGTGTTTAAGTGCTATGGCTGCTAACCAAAGAGTTGGCAGTTCGAATCCACCAGCTGCTCCTTGGAAACTCTATGGGGCAATTCTACTTTGTCCTGTAGGGTCGCTATGAGTTGGAATCAGGTTTGGGTTTTTTTTTTTTTTTTGGTTTTACATAAATAATTAAACCTATTAAAGTAGATGTTAAAGTTCATTATACAGAGTTCAAGGCTGTAGTTGTCCTGACAGGAAAGCTCTTTGCCCAAATACCTACCTCACCTTCTTCAAGTCCTTGCTCAATAATTTTTTTTATAGTAAGGCCCTTTTGGATGATCCCATTTAAAATTGAAAACTCCACCCCCAACCCATCCTGGCATTCCTTATCTCCATTCTCTATTTTTCTCCATGGCACTTTTTTCCATCCGATACTCAATGTATTTTACTTATTTATTTGTTTGCTGTTTTCATCAACCTACTAGAATGTGAGTTTCATAAATATGGATTTTTTTTTCTAGCTTCATTATTGCTATGACCCTAGCACTTAGAATAGAGCCTGGCACATAGTATATGCTCAAGAAATATTTGTTGAGTAAATGAATAAATAAAGATAATTTTATATCCTAAAACCCTATTTAAAAAGCCCTGGTGGCACAATGGTTAAACATTTGGCTGCTAACCAAGCCATATGAACCCACCAGCCACTCTGTGGGAGAAAAGACCTGACAATCTGCTTCCAGAAAGATTCCAGCCTAGGAAATCATATGGGACAGTTATTGTCTGTCCCATAGGGTCGCTATCACTTGGAATTGACTAGATGGCATACAACAGCAACAGCAACAAAGTCCTACTTTCCCATAGTTAAATAATCTCAAATATTAACTGTAAAAATTTTCAAAGAGCATAATTGAGTCATTGGAAATTATATAAGCCAGGGAGGTGGAGCCAAGATGGTGAGATAGACAGATGCTTCCAGCGAGCCCTCTTTACAACAAAGACCCCAAAAAACAAGTGAAATGAGTATATTTATGACAAGCTAAGAGCCCTGAGCATCAAAGGCAAGCTTAGAAAACAAACAGAGGGGCAGGGGAAGAAGAGATGGTTCAGAAGCAGAGAGGAGTTACTGGACCTGAATCATGGAGAACCATCAGGCACCATTCCCGGAGTGGCAGCAGCAGACTGGCACTAGCGTTTGGCTGCAGTTTCCTGAGGGAGAAGCAGCCATCCACACAGCCTACTCGCACCTCCGGAACCAGAGAAGAACGGCGCTCTCGGCAAAAGCCAAGTACTTGCATATATTTTACCGTGCCCCCACACCCCCAAGCCAGCTTCAGCGGCTGAATTCCCTGAGCCTGAGACAGGCACTGCTGAGTGCCTAGAGCCATCCTTCCGGCCTTGGAGAAGGAAAAAATTTGCATTTGGGTGAAAAGATAATTTGCCAGCTCCACTAACCAGGGAAGCTCAGGACAGAAGCGACTCCTGTCCAGGCATAAACCATCCATGGACTTTGAGCACCTTTCCCTTCTGCATGGACCTGTGTGGGCCTATTTCAGGAGAATAGGCCCTTGTTGGCAGACTCCAACCGTTTCAGCTGTGTGGTGGAGATGTAGGTGTTTGATGTTTGACATTGCTTTGCCTATTAAACAAGGCCCTCACCTACCCACATCAGGGGCCTAAGGACTGGTAGCTTCACTCAGGTCACCCAGCCAGCCACGACAGGGCCCAAGGATAAATGGAACCTCCCAGTCCTTACAACCAAATCGTTGGGTGCCCATGGTCTGTCTGCAGAACCCACCCACCCGCACACTCTACAGAACAGAGACGTGCCTTCCTCAAAGACATTCAGGGGTCAGTTCTCAGCCTACTCCCTTGTTCAGAGCATGAACCCCCGCTGCAATCAGAGGCTGGTACCAGTACATGTACCAATCACCCCTGCCCCTCTAAGACTGTAGGACAGAGCCTGTACCACACACTTGAAGATCAGCTACCTGGACACCTAAGCTGAATTCATACAAGAAAATTGAATGGACTCCTAGACTGATACACCTGTTAACAGCTCTAGCCATCTGTAGACAGGAAGTCACAGCACCAAAGGTGAAAAAAAACAAGCTAGCTCACTCAACCAACCCATTTGGACATATCAAAATAAAACAAAACAAGAAGCTACAACACAATAAGCAAGCATAAACTAATACAATAACTTATAGATGGCGCAGAGACAACAGCCAAAATCAAGTCACATAAAGAAACAGACCATGATTACATCAACAAGCTCTCAAAACAAAGAATCCAGGGATCTTCTAGGTGAAAGTGCATTCCTGGAATTACCAGAGGCAGAATTCAAAGATTAATATACAGAACCCTTCAAGACATCAGCAAGGAAATGAGACAATACGCAGAACAAGGAAAAGGAACACACACATAAAGCAATTGAAGAAATTAGAAAGACTACTCAGGAACATAATGAAAAATTTAATAAGCTGGAAAAATCCATAGACAGACAGCAATCAGAAATTCAGAAGATTAACAATAAAATTACAGAAGTAGACAACTCAATAGAGTGTCAAAGGAGCAGAATTGAGCAAGTAGAAGCCAGAATTTCTGAATTTGAAGATAAATCACTTGGCATTAATATATTTGAAGAAAAATCCGATAAAAGAATTATAAAAAAATGAAGAAACCTTAAGAATCATGTGGGACTCTATCGAGAGAAATAACCTATGAGTGACTGGAGTACTAGAACAGTCAGGGATAACAGAAAATACAGAAAGAATTGTTGAAGATTTGTTGGCAGAAAACTCCCCTGATATCGTGAAAGATGAGAAGATATCTATCCAAGATGCTCATTGAACTCCACATAACATAGCAGTTAAAAGAAAGTCACCAAGATATAATCAAACTTGCCAAAACCAAAGATAAAGAGAGAATTTTAAGAGCAGCTAGGGGTAAATGAAAAGTCACCTACAAAGGAGAGCCAATAAGAATAAGTTCGGACTACTCAGCAGAAACCATGCAGACAAGAAGGCAATGGGATGACTTATTTAAAAAATAGAAGGAAAAAAAATTGCCAGCCAAGAATCATATATCCAGCAACACTGTCTCTTAAATATGAAGGTGAAATTAGGACATTTCCAGATAAACAGAAGTTTATGGAATTCGTAAAAAACAAACCAAAACTACAAGAAATAATAAAGGGAGTTCTTTAGTTAGAAAATCAGTAAATCAGGTGTCAAAACAAGACTACAACATTGGGCAGAGCAATCAGAAGTGAACCCAGACAGGGAAATAAAAAAAAAAAAAAAAAAGCAAGATTTAAAAAAAAAGCTGAAAACAGGGTAACAATGATGTTATTATACAAAAGAAGACATTATTAAAACAATAAAGAGGGACTAGGAAATGTAATCATAGATCTTCCATATGGAGAGGAAGATACAGAGATACAAAGAAATAAAAGTTAGGTTTAAATTTAGAAAAATAGGGGTAAATAATAAGGTAACCACAAAGAGGACAAACTATCCTACTCATCAAAATAAAATAGAAGAAAAAATAGAGACTCAGCAGGAAAAAAAAGAACAACAACGAATATGAGGAAAGGACAATATATAATCTACCCAGCACACAAAATTAAGTGGGAAAAAGAAACTGTCAACAACACACACAAAAGAGACATCAAAATGACAGCACTAAATTCATACCTATCCATAATTACACTGAATGTAAATGGACTAAATGCACCAATAAAGAGACAGAGAGTGGCAGAATGGATTAAAAAGCAAGATCCATCTGTATGCTGCCTACAAGAGACACACCTTAGACTTAGAGACACAAACAAACTAAAACTCAAAGGATGGAAAAAAATATATCAAGCAAACAATAATCAAACAAGAGCAGGAGTGGCAATATTAATTTCTGACAAAACAGACTTTAAAGTTAAATCCATCAGAAAGGATAAGGAAGGACCCTATAAAACAATTAAAGGGACAATACACCAAAAAGATATAACCATATAAAATACTTACGCACCCAGTGACAGAGCTGCAACATATGTAAAACAAACTGTACCAGCATTGAAAAGCGAGATAGACAGCTCCACAATAATAGTAAGAGACTTCAACACACCACTTTCAGTGAAGGACAGGACATACAGAAAGAAGCTCAATAAAGACACAGAACATCTAAATGCCACAATCAACCAACTTGACCTCACAGACATACACAGAACACTCCACCCAACAGGAACCAACTATACTTTCTTTTCTAGTGCACATGGAACATTCCCTAGAATAGACCACATATTAGGTCTTAAAGCAAGCCTTAGCAGAAGCCAAAACATTGAAACATTACAAAGCATTTTCTCTGACCACAAGGTCATAAAAGTGGAAATCAAAACAGAAAAAGCAGGGAAAAGAAATCAAACACTTGGAAACTGAACAATACCCTGCCCCCCCCAAAAAAACTGGATTGTAGAAGACATAAAGGATGGAATAAAGAAATTCATAGAATCCAATGAGAATGAAAACACTTCCTATCAGAACCTTTGGGACACAGCAAAAGCAGTGCCCAAAGGTCAATTCATAGCAATAAATACACACATATAAAAAGAAGAAAGGACCCAAGTCAAAGAATTATCCCTACAACTTGAACAAATAGAAAGAGAGCAACAAAAGGAACCGTCAGGTACCAGAAGAAAACAAATAATAAAACTTAGAGCAGAAATAAATGAAATAGAAAACAGAAAAGCAATTGAAAGAATTAACAAGACCAACAGCTGGTTCTTTTGAAAAAAATCAACAAAATTGATAAACCATTGGCCAAACTGACAAAGGAAAAACAGGAAAGGAAGCAAATAACCCAAATAAGAAATGAGAGGGGCAATATTACAACAGACCCAACTGAAATTAAAAGAATCATATCAGATTACTATGAAAAACTATACTCAAACAAATTTGAAAACCTAGAAGAAATGGATGAATTCCTAGAAACACACTACCTACCTAAACTAACACAAACAGAGGTACAACAACTAAATAGACCCGTAACAAAAGAAGAGATTGCAAAGGTAATCAAAAAACACCCAACAATAAAAAGCCCTGGCCCGGAGGCCTTCACTGCAGAGTTCTACCAAACTTTCAGAGAAGAGTTAACACCACTACTACTAAAGGTATTTTTAAAAAAATGGAAAATGATGGAATACTCCCTAACTCATTCTATGAAGCCACCATACCCCTGATACCAAAACCAGGTAAAGACACCACAAAAAGAAAATTACAGACTTATATCCCTCATGAACTTAGATGCAAAAATCCTCAACAAAATTCTAGCCAATAGAATTCAACAACATATCAAAAAAATAATTCACCATGACCAAGTGGGATTTATACCTGGTTATTTTATGCAGGTATGGTTCAATATTAGAAAAACAATTAATGTAAAAAAAAAAAAAAGTTTTTTTATCACATAAATAAAACGCAAGAATCACACGATTTTATCAATTGATGCAGAAAAGGCATTTGACAAAGTTCAACACCCATTCATGATAAAAACTCTCAGCAAAATAGGAATAGAAGGAAAATTCCTCAATATAATAAAGGACATTTATACAGAGCCAAGAGCCAACATCATCCTAAATGGAGAGAGCCTGAAAGCATTCCCCTTGAGATCAGGAAACAGACAAGTATGCCCTTTGTCACGGCTCTTATTTGACATCGTGCTGGAAGTCCTAGCCAGAGCAATTAGGCTAGATAAAGAAATAAAGGGCAACCAGATTGGCAAGGAAGAAGTAAAATTATCTCTATTTGCAGACGACATAATCTTATACACAGAAAACCCTAAGGAATCTTCAAGAAAACTACTGAAACTAATAGAAGAATTCAGCAGATTATGAAGATTCAAGATAAACATACAAAAATCATTTCGATTCCTCTACACCAACAAAAATAAGAAGGAAGAGGAAATCACCAAATCAATACCATTTATAGCAGCCCCAAAAAAGATAAAATACTTAGGAATAATTCTTACCAGAGTTGTAAAAGACTTATACAAAGAAAACTACACTACGACTTCTGCAAGAAACCAGAAGAGACCGACATAAGTGGAAAAACATACCTTACTCATGGATAGGAAGACTTAACATTATAAAAATGTCTATTCTACCAAAAGCGATCTATACATTTAAAGCAATTCTGATCGAAATTCCAAGGACATTCTTTAATGAGATGGAGAAACAAATCACCAACTTCATATGGAAGGGAAAGAGGCCCCAGAGAAGTAAAGCATAACTGAAAAAGAAGAACAAAGTGGGAGGCCTCACTCTACCTGATTTTAGAACCTATTATACTGCCACAGTAGTCAAAACAGCCTGGTACTAGTACAACAACAGGCACATAGACCAATGGAACAGAATTGAGAACCCAGATATAAATCCATCCACGTATGAGCAGCTGATATTTGACAAAGGCCCAGTGTCAGTTAATTGGGGAAAAGATAGTCTTTTTAACAAATGGTGCTGTCATAACTGGATATCCATCCACAAAAAAATGAAACAAGACCCATACCTCACCCCATGGACAAAAACTAACTCAAGATGGATCAAAGACCTAAATATAAAATTGAAAACGATAAAGATCATGGAAGAAAAAATAGGGACGACATTAGGAGCCCTAATACATGGCATAAACAGTACACAAAACATTACCAACAATGCAGAAGAAAAACTAGATAACTGGGAGCTCCTAAAAATCAAACACCTATGCTCATCCAAAGACTTCACCAAAAGAGTAAAAAGACTACCTACAGACTGGGAAAAAGTATTTAGCTATGACATTTCTAATCAGTGCCTGATCTCTAAAATTGACATGATACTGCGAAAACTCAACCACAAAAAGACAAATGACACAATTTAAAAAATGTGTAAAAGATATGAACAGACACTTCAGTAATGAAGACACTCGGGTAGCTAACAGATACATGAGGAAATGATCACAATCATTAGCTATTAGAGAAATGCAAATCAAAACTACAATGAGATTTTATCTCTCTCCAACAAGGCTGGCATTAATCCAAAAAACACAAAACAATAAATGTTAGAGAGGCTGTGGAGAGATTGGAACACTTATACACTGCTGGTGGGAATGTAAAATGGTACAAACACTTTGGAAATCAATTTGGCACTTCCTTAAAAAGCTAGAAATAGAACTACCATATGATCCAGCAATCGCACTCCTTGGAATACACCCTAGAGAAATAAGAGCCTTTACATGAACAGATATATGCGTACCCATGTTTATTGCAACACTGTTTACAATAGCAAAAGAATGGAAGCAACCAAGATGCCCATCGATGGGTGAATGTATAAATAAATTATGGTATATTCATACAATGGAATACTACACATTGATAAAGAACAGTGATGAATCTGTGAAACATTTCATAAAATGGAGGGATCTGGAAGGCATTATGCTGAGTGAAATTAGTCAGTTGCAAAAGGACAAATATTGTATAAGACCACTATTATAAGAACTCAAGAAATAGTTTAAACAGAGAAGAAAATATTCTTTGATGGTTACAAGATGGGGGAGGGAGGGAAGGTGGGAGAGGGGTATTCACTAATTAGACAGTAGATAAGAACTACTTTAGGTGACAGTAAAGATAACACACAATACAGGGGAGGTCAGCACAACTGGACTAAACAAAAAGCAAAGAAGTTTCCGGAATAAACTGAATGCTTAAAAGGCCATCGTAGCAGGGGCGTGGTTTTGGGTACCACGGTTTCAGGGCACATCTAAGTCAATTGGCATAATAAAATCTATTAAGAAAACATTCTGCATCCCTCCTTGGAGAGAGGCATCTGGGGTCTTAAATACTAGCAAGCAGCCATCTAAGATGCATCAACTGGCCTCAACCCACCTGGATCAAAGGAGAAGAAAGAACACCAAAGACACAATGTAATTATGAGCCCAAGAGATAGAAAAGGCCACATAAATCAGAGACTACATCAGCCTGAGACCAGAAGAGTTAGATGGTGCTCGACTACAACCGATGACTGCCCTTACATGGAACACAACAGAGAACCCCTGAGGGAACAGTAGAGCAGTGAGATGCAGACTCCAGATTCTCATAAAAAGACCAGACTTAATGGCCTAACTGAGACTGGAAGGACCCCGGTGGTCGTGAACACCAGATCTTCTGTTGTTCCAGGACAGGAACCATTCCCAAAGCCAACTCTTCAGACAGGGATTGGACTGGACAATGGGTTGGAGAGGGATGCTGGTGAGGAGTGAGCTTCTTGGAACAGGTGGACACTTGAGACTACTTTGGCATCTCCTCCCTAGAGGGGAGATGAGAGGGTGCAGGGGGTTAGAAGTTGGCAAAATGGACACAAGAAGAGAGAGTGGAGGGAGGGAGTGGGCTGTCTCATTGGGGGAGAGCAATTGGGAGTATGCAGCAAAGTGTATATAAGTTTTTGTGTGAGAGACTGACTTGATTTGTAAACTTTCACTTAAAGCACAATAAAAATTAAGAAAAGAAAGAAAGAAATTATATAAGCCAAACAGAAATGTCAGAATTATTGATCTTATTAAGAGCCAGAAAGTCCAAAACATATTTCAGGTATAAAGAAAGACTAAACAGCAAACACAGCTAATCTAACAGCAGCAACTACAATTTATAAACCAGTATTTTGGTCACACATTATTTTGATTACGTTCCAAGAAAAAGATACTAAAAAAATTCATAATAGGAAATTTTTATTATTTCTGGGGGTGGGGAGAGCAAAAATTTCCTTAAAGTATTAAACAAGATAGAAATTCTAGGTTTTAACAAATTCTGCGTGTAGTTTCAATTTTGCATAGAAAAATCGTAGTATCTTTTTAAAATCTCTTCCACGATATTTTATTTTTTAGTATGCTTCAGAAAACTGTCTTAGCTTGATGTCAGTTCCCAAAATATGCAAAAGTAAATTATCTGTCACATGACCAAGAGATGATTTGAGAAATAAAAGTTGATTACAAAGAGATAACAAGTGTCCACCAAGAGCAAATACAGTAATGCCAAATTGATCTAATTTCTTTCATTGAAAAATTTGCTTCTGAAGTGAGAAACAGAATAATCTTATTGATATTGAGTTTTGGGACTTTAAACTAGACACTTGGCAAAAGATTTTACATTTGCGTAGCTAAAACAGAAAAACATAAAATCTAGGTCAAGCTACTACTTAAGTGAGTTGGTAATAATTTAAAACGGCATCTTAAGCAGGGCCACTGCGTGCAATGGTGCGTACACACCTCAATTTGAGTACTGTACAACCTGTATGACTAAACACAGAGGCACTGACTTGTTAGCTTCTAAATCTGTAAATTTAAAGGGATTTTACCATGATCAAAGGTTTGGTGACAACCAAAAGGGACACCAATGAAATACAGCAGTTTTCACCCTTGGCTCTTGCCTGTTTAACCCTTCAAAATCAATCACTTGGATGAAAACATAAAAAACATTCTTAACAAATTTTCAGCAGGGCAGGACTGGGGTAATAGCTAATAAATCAAAAAAAAAAAAAATCATGATCCAAAAAGTCTTGAGTAGCCTGGGTCACTGTTATGGAACAATCATGATTAAATTTAATAGTAATTTGACATCTTGTATTCTGGTTGTGAGGAGAAAACCTAGCTTGGTAGTGGCTTTTATGAAAAACATCTGAGGGTTTTGGTTGACTTCAAGTTCAATATGAGAAAAAAAGCATAATGGGGCTTTGCAAAGATCTAACGCAATCTTAGATGGTATCAATGGAAACATATTGTGCAGAACTGAGTCGCTAACAGCACCATCATATTCCTCATTGGTCAGACTCCTTAAGAAGCATTGTGTCCTATTCTGGGTATCAGATGACAAGATACACTAATTACAGATGGAAGTAATTAGCATGATAAAGAAATCTAAAAATATGTCACATGATTCATGTGATATTAGAAATCAGTGGAGAAACAAAAGAAATGCCAATAGTAAATTGGAAACAGGTTTTAAAGCCAGAAAGACCTGTGTTCACCATCTTGCCTCTGCTACTTAATAGCTCTGTGATATTATAGAGGATTCCAATCCTCTCTCAGGTTCAATTTCCCCTAAAAAATAATATAGATCAGATCATTTAACTCACAAGGCTGTTGTGAGAATTGACGCCCATAAAGCTTTAAATGTTCTGTGCTTTACCTCTCTCCTTATTCCATCCTTTAGGTCGGATATTAAATGTTTCGTAAATGCAATAGTCCCTAATCTAAATAAGGTCCTTCAGATGTTTCAAACACTCCTAAGCCAATTTTGTCATGTACAACTGCTAGTGTTTATGGTAAGCAATGGAATCTACCAAAAATTTTAATATGTTTAAGGGTTATCTATGATCTACATTTTTTTTTATGATCTACAATCTCACTACCAGGTTACCATCAAAGCAAATCTCAGACCAAATTCCGTCACACATACAGATAATTGTAAAGCAAGATTTTGTTTGCAAATAGTCCCCAAAAAGCTTGTGCAACCTATTCAGTAAACACTTTAATGTATTTCAACTTTTATGAAAGATTCATGTGAGATAAAAATGACAACATTCCAGGGACAGAGTTCTAGTACCCTTATTTTCAACATCAGATAACCAGCAACTTTCCCAATGACCTTTTAAGACCAAGCCTCAGGCCATCCTTAAGGGTACAGGATGCAGGTCTTCCTAGGGTAGTGGTCTAAAATATTTTAGCCAACTCACTTATCTTATGTTTAACTTCACCAATGACAGTGTACTTCTGAGGTATTTTTCCATTAACAAGCTATTGATTTTTACCAATAAAAATCCATTTCTGACATTTAGTATTGTTCAGAGATAATGGATGGTAGAAGCACTTGAAAGAGCACCTTCTGGGATGTGATTTTACTAATATCATGTCTAGAGCGTGAAATCCTTATTAGACTGCTGGCCACATCTGGGTTGTACTTCAAGTAACACAAGCAATACTCACATTTTATGCTTAAATATTTTAAACTAAATAATGGGTAATATAACATCCTGTTGCACTCTCTCATAACATCTTGAATATTTCCATGATAGAATGTACCATAACTTTTAGTTATAAAAATTATTGTGTTAATATAGGTTTTAATGTTTGTTTCACCCCCCTCAGAGTCACTTGACACAAAGTACCATGAGGGCAGTGACAGTATATAATTTTTTTTTTTTACCGTTGTGTCTACAGAGCCTAGTACTGTGTCTGACACATATTTGGCTCCGTTATTATTATTTCTTTCTCTCTACATCTCTCTAAATCTTCCACTGAGTAATAACTTTAAACAATGTATTCCTGATAGGTAGTCAAAATATTTGTTTAAATAGATGGGTACACAAATGAGTAGAGTGTTCTGTCTAGCAGTGTGGTAAACAAAGACACTAGCTGGGCAGCACCTGAAAATCCAGATTGCAGATGTGTCCTTGACTTTAAAATCATTCTCAGTCCTCTGCTTCTGAAATCAAAACTATAGTTAAGGAAAAATATAGGAACATACCCATATCCTGAATTTTTATCAGGGAACAGAGTTGACATCCAACATATTGAACTAGATATGCTGCAGAGCAGTTGGCTGTTAACAAAAAGTCGGAGTTTCAAGTCCTCCCAAAGATGCCTCAGAGGAAAAGCCTGGCTATCTACTTCTCACAAATCAGTCACTGAAAACCCTACAGAGAGAGGTGGTCCAAGTTGGTGGCGTAATCAGATGCCTCATAACGTCCTTCTTACAACAAAGACCCTAGAAAAAAATTGAATCAGATATAGATGACAACTTTGGAACCCTGAGCATCAAAGGCAAGACTGAAGAATTGGACCAAGTGCCAAGGGGAAGTAGAGACTGTACAAAAACAGTGAACATGGAAAATTATGAATTGTGGGCACCCTGCCAGCTGAACCTGTACAGCTCAGCAATATTAAGACAAAGAAAGCAGTATTCTCAGACAAAGTCCCTATCACCTTGTGCAGTCAAACAGCAACAACTCTGCATCCACATTCAGAGACAGGCAGGAGTGCTCCCCACCACAGCCCTCAACTCCTTCTGGCAGAGGCTCATGGACCTGAAGTGCCCCCTCCCCCCTCACTTATCCCTCCCACATGCAGTTGCAGTCTGGCAGCACCCAACCGCACACCAACCCCTGAGCAAGGGGCCTATGAACCAACAGTGCCCATCCCTTTGCTCAGCTACCTGCACTGGGGGTCAACAGGGGCATCTCCTACTACACCCAGCCACCAATGCCAGGGGCCCAAAGACTGGTGGCACACTCCCTTCCACATCACACTCTCGTGAACAGGGGCACACCCTCCTAGCAGGCATCTGTGGACTAGTGGCATTCCCCTTGCCTCCTTCTCCACATCACCACCACCCCCACAACTGGAGCATTGGGCCCATTCCAGCCACCACTGCACAGCCCTGCCCACCTGAGACCAGCAGTGAGATTTACTGTGCCACCCACCCAGAGACCAATGACCCAGGCACCTTTGCCCCAACCACCTGGCAACCAACAATGTGCACACACAACACCCAACCCAATGACCAGTGAGAGTGCTCCCTGAATCCACGCCCAGGTGACCAGGCAGACACATCACTTCACCAGCAACACTAGCTACCTCCTCAGCATCCTGCAAGACCAGCAAACAGATACCCGTGCTCCAAAGCCCAACCACTGCCCCACCGGAGGCAGGTAGTGAGAGATCCAATACAGCCAGACTAGTGAACAGAGTAGCACTCATGCCTCAACTACTCAGATATATGAAAACAAAAAATCAGTATGCAACAAACAAAAATACAATAATTAAATAAATATGACAACACTTTAATGCCTCAGAGACAACAAAACCAAAAACCAAGCCCAGCGCCATCAAGTTGATTCCGACTCATAGCGAACAGACAATATTAAATAACAAAAGGAAGCAGGAAAGATAGCTCCAGCAAGTGACCAAAATAAAGAACCAGAAAACTTTCCAGAGGAAGGAAAGGTAATGGAACTATTTGATAAGGAATTCAAAAGACTAATATGTAGGATTCTCCAAAAGATTAAAAAAGAGATCAAGGAAAACACACACAAAACCAATGAAAACAGAAAAAAATCAAGGAAAATGTGGACAAAGCAATAGAAGAATTCAGGAAAACATTACAAACACAAAATAACGAAATAAATAGGCAATTGGAAACCATGGAAAAAAATCAACTAGAAATCTAAAAGATTAACAATAAAATTCCAGAAATAGACAATAGAAAGATAGAACAGAACTGAATCAATAGAAGACAGAATTAGAAAAATAGAGGACAAATACCTTAACACCAATGTGTTTAAAAGACAAGTTAGAAAAAAGAATGAAGAAAGCCAAAGAATAATGTAGGACATCATCAAGAGAAAAATTTACACGTGACAGGAATTTCAGAACAGGATAAGGCAAAACAAAAATGCAGAATTGTCAAAGATTTGCTGGCAGAAAACTTCCCTAATATCATGAAAGATAAGATATCCATTCAAGAAGCTCAACAAACCCCATGCAGGATAGACTTCAAAAGAAAGTCACCAAGACATATCATAATCAAACTTCCAAAAACCAAAGACAAAGAAAGAATCCTGATAGCAGCTCAGGATAAACAAAAAGTCACCTACAAAGGGGAGCCAAAAAGACCAAGCTCTGATTACTCGGCAGAAATCAGGCAGGAAAGAAGGCAATGGGATGGCATATTTAAAACATTGAAAGAAAAAAAAAATGCCAACCAAGAAGTATATATCCATCAAAATCGTTTCTCATAGATGATGACAAAATTAGGACATTTCCAGATAAACAGAAGTTAACATACCACTTTCAATGAAGGACAGAACAACTAGAAATACCAGACCAACCTTACAAGAAATATTAAAGAAAACCAACAACATCAGACAGCAACCTGAGGTTATGACACAGGACAGCATCAGCCAGATACCGGCCCAGAAAAAGCATTCTCAAAAATAAAACAAAGCTAAAAGATGAAAACAGATAACCAGGGATGTCAATCTGTAAAAGATGACAGCATCACAACAAAAAGGGGGACTAAATGAAATAGTTATAGAAGTTACAAATGTAGAGGAAGTCAAGGCAATATGAAGTAAAAAAAGAATGCTTCAAACTTAAGAAGATAAAAGTAAATTTCTGGGTAATCACAAAGTTAACAAATCTACTCATCAAAATGAAAAAGAAGAAATACATGAAGACTCAGTAAGGACAAAATCAACAACAAAAGAAATGAAAAGAAAATCCACAAAATAAAAGAACTCACACAGAACATTAAGCAGAACAAAGATATTGTCAACACCACAAAAAAAAAAAAGTAAAACAAAGTGACAACCATAAACTTATACCTACCAATAATCACGATGAAGGTAAATGGCTTAAATGAACCAGTAAAGCAACAGAGAGTGGCAGAATGGATTAATAAACCCAACCCATCAAGATGTTGTCTACAAGAGACACACTTTAGACACAAAGACATAAATAAACTAAAACTCAAAGGGTGGAAAAAATGTATCAAGCAAACAAAAACCAAAAAAAGAGCAGGGGTGGCAAAATTAATCTCTGATAAAATGGACTTTAGGGCAAAATCCACCATAAAAGATAAGAGAGGGCATTATATAATGATTAAAGGCCCTACTCACCAAGAGGACATAACCATATAAATATATATGCAACCAATGGCAGGGCTCCAAAAATATATAAAATAAACTCTAACAGTATTGAAAATAGAAATAGACATTTTAACAATAATAGTAGGAGACAAACACACAAATTTCAGTGAAGAGCAGAACAACTAGGCACAAGAGAAAGCGAATAATAAAAATTAGAGCAGAAATAAATGAAACAGAGAATAGAAAAACAATAGAATCAATAAGACCAGAAGTTGGTTCATTGAAAGGATCAATAAAATCAACAAAAAATCTATTGAGGATGAGTCGATTCCAACTTATAGCAACTCTATAGGACAGAGTAGAAATGCCCCATAGGATTTCCAAGGAGTGGCTGGTGGATTCAAACTGTCGGCCTTTTGGTTAGCAGCCAAGCTCTTAACCACTGAGCCACCAGGGTTCCAAAATCAACAACTAGTCAAACTGACAAAAAGAAAAGGAGAAGATGCAAATACTCCAAATAAGAAATGATATGGGTGACATTAAAACAGAACTGACTGAAATAAAAAGATTATAACAGAATATCATGAAAAATTGTAGTCCAACAAGTTTGAAAACCCAGAGGAAATGTACAAATGTCTAGACACACACGACCTACCTAAACTAACACAAACTGAGGTAGAAAAACTGAACAGACCCATAACAAAAGAAGAGATCGAAGAGGTAATTTTTAAAAAGATAACTCCCAACAACAACAACAAAAAAAGCCCTGGCCCAGAAAGCTTCACTGGAATTCTGCCAAATATTCAGAGAAGAGCTCACACCAACACTACTCAAACTATTTCAGAGCATAGAAAAGGAAGGAATACTCCTGAATTCATCCTATGAAGCCAGCATAACCCTGATGCCAAAGCCAGGCAAAGAGATCACTTAAAAAAAAAAAAAATTACAGACCAATATCCCTCATGAATATAGACACAAAAATTCTCAACAAACTTCTAGCCAATAGAATACAACAGCATATCAAAAAAATAATACACCATGACCAAGTGGGATTCATACCAGGTATGCAGGGATGATTCAACATTAGATAATCAACGTAATCCACTACCTAAGTAGAACAAAAGAAAAGAGTCACATGATCATCTTTATTGACACAGGAAAGGCATTTGATAAAGTCCAACATCCTTTCCTGATAAAAACTCTCAGCAAAATAGTAATAGAAGGGAAATTTCTCAACATAATCAAGGGCATTTGTACAAAGCCAACAGTCAACATTATTCTCAATAGAGAGGCTGAAAGCGTTCCCCTTGAGAACCGGAACTAGTTAAGGATCCGCTTTATCCCCACTCTTATTCATGCTTGGTAAGGTGCAGAGTCAGTGAAAAAGAGGAAGGCCCTCAGTAAGATGGATTGACACAGTGGCTACAACAATGGGCTCAAACACAGCAACTATTGTGACGATAGCACAGGATCAGGCAGCATTTCATTCTATTGCACATAGGGTCACTATGAGACAGAACTGACTTGACAGCATCTAACAACAACAACAATTCAACATTGTACTGGAAGTCCTAGCTAGAGAAATGAAGCAAGAAAAGGAAACAAAGGGCATTCAAATTGCTAAGGAAGAATTAGAGCTATCCCTATTTGCAGATGGCATGATCCTACACATAAAAAACTCCAAAGATTCCACAAGAAAGCTACTGGAACTAATGGAAGGATTCATAAAAGCAGCAAGATACAAGATCAACATACAAAAATCAACTGGATTCCTCTACACCAACAAAGACAACTTCAAAAAGGAAATCAGGAAAACCATACCATTTACAATAACCCTCAAAAGATAAAATACACATGAGTAAATCTAACCAGGGATGTATGAGACCTATACAAAGAAAAACACAAAATTATATTGCAAGAAACCAAAAGATGTCTACATAAACGGAAAAAAAAATACCATGCTCATGGATAGGAAGACTCAACAATATGAAAATGTTAATACTACCAAAATTGATCTGTAGATATAAAGCAACACCCATACAATTTCAAACAGCATCTTTTAATGAGATGGAAAAAATAATCACCAACTCTATATGGAAAGGAAAGAGGTTCTGGATAAGTAAAGCATTATTGAAGAAGAAGAACAAAGTAGGAGGCCTCATGCTACATGATCTCAGAACTTACTATACAGCCACAATAGTCAAAACAGCCTGGTACTGGCACAACGACAAACACATAGAACAATGGGACAGAATTGAGAACCCAGATGTAAATCCATCCACCACTGGAGAGCTGATCTTCAACAAAGAGCCAAACTCTATTAAATGAGGAAGAAACAATCTCTTTAACAAACAGTTCAGGTAAAACTGTATGTCTATCCGTAGAAAAATGAAGCAGAACCATATCTTACGCCATACACAGTACACCATACACAAAATGAATCAAAGACCTAAATATAAAACATAACTATAAAGATCATGGAAGAAAAAATAAGAACAACATTAGGGGTCCTAATATACAGCAAAAATAGAATACCAAACATAACTAAAAATGCAGAAACAGCACTGATGAACTAGATAAATGGGACCTCCTAAAAATTAAGTACTTATACTCATCAAAAGACTTCTCCAAAAGAGTAAAAGAGAACCTACAGGTTGGGAAAAAAAATGTCTACAATATACCTGACAAGGGTCTAAACTCTAAAATTTACAGAAAACTTTAACAGCTCAACAACAAAAAGATAAACAATCCAATTAAAAAATGGGTAAAAGATATGAAGACACTTAACCAAAGAAGACATTCAGGCAGCTAACAAACACATGAAGAAATGCTCGTAATCGTTATCTATTAACTCCAAACCTATTGCAGTTAAGTCGATTCCAACTCATAGCAATACCGTATAGGACAGAGTAGAACTGCCTCATAGAGTTTCCAAGACTATAAATCTTTATGGAAGCAGGTTGCAAATCTTTCTCCTACAAAGTTGTTGGCGGGTTTGAATCACTGACCTGTCAGTTAGTAGTGGAGGGCTTAACCACTGTACCGTCAGGGCTCTGCATTAGCCATTACCTAACACCTAGAGGGATGCAAATCAAAACTACAATGAGATACCATTTCACCCCAGCAATAATGTCACTAATCAAAAGAACAGAAAATAACAAATGTTGGCAAGGATGTAGGGAGATTGGAACTCTTACACACATTGTAGGTGGGAATGTAAAGCGGTACAACCACAATGGAAAACAATATGGCACTTCCTTAAAAAGCTAGAAATAGAAGCACTATATGATCCAACAATTCCACTCCTAAGTATATACCCTAAAGAAATAAGAGCCATGATACGAATAGACATATGCACACCCATATTCATTGCTGCATTATTCACAATAGCAAAAAGATGGAAACAACCTAAGTGCCCATCAATGGATGAGTGGATAGACAAACTGGTACATACACACAATGGAATACTACAAAACGATAAAGAATAATGATGAATCTGCAAAATATCTCACAACATGGATGAATTTGGAGGACATTAAGCTGAGTGAAATAGGTCAATCACAAAAGGACAAATATTGTAGAAGACCACTATTATAAATTTAAAAAAAAAAAAAAATTTAAAAACCAAGCTCATTGCCGTCAAGTCAATTCTGACTCATAGTGAAACACACAGAAAAAAAAAAGTCTTTGATGATTACTAGGGATGGGAAAGAAAGGGAGGGAAAATTAGTAACTAAATAGAAGACACATGCTAATACTGGTGAAGGGAAAGGCAATACACAATGTGCGGTAAGTCAGCACAATCTGACCAAAGCAAAGGAAGACACAGAGAGGAATGCAAAAATAAAAGATGAGTACAGTAGTTACTTAGCTATGCTAAGAAATTTGGTACCTGGCCAACCAACTGGAAGAGATCCATATTTTGCCCATTCCAAAGCAAGGTGATCCAACAGAATGCAGAAATTATCGAACAATATCACTAATATCACACCCAAGTAAAATTTTGCTTAAGATAATTAAAAATATTTGCAGCAATAAATTGACAGGGAACTGCCAGAAATTCAAGCCAGATTCAGAAGAGGATGTGGAACAAAGGATATCATTGCTGATGTCAGATTGATCTTGGCTGAAAGCGGAGAATACAATAAAGATGTTTACCTGTGTTTTATTGACTATGCAAAGGCTTTCGACTGTGTGGATTGTAACAAGTTATGAATAACATTGTGAAGAATGGGAACTCCAGAACACTTAATTGTGCTCAGAGCTCTGGCGGCCCAGTGGTTAAGAGCTCAGCTCCTATCCAAAATGTTGGCAGTTTGGATCCACCAGCCATTTCTTGGAAACACTGTGAGGCAGTTCTACCCTGTCCTACAGGGTCGCAATGAGTTGAAATCAACTCGACAGTAACGGGTTTGGTTTTGGTTTTTTAAAATTGTGCTCATGTGGAACCTGTACATAGACCAAGAGCCAATTGTTTGAACAGAATGAGGGGATCCTGCATGGTTTAAAATCAGGAAAGGTGTGTGTCAGGGTTATATCCTCTCACAATATTTATTCTATCTGTATGCTGAGCAAATAATCCTAGAAGCTAGACTATATGAAGAAGAATGCAGCATCAGGATTGGAGGAAGGCTCATTAACAACCTGTGATATGCAGATAACAGAAACTTGTTTGTTGAAACTGAAGAAGACTTGAAGCATTTACTGATGAAGATCAGACTACAGCCTTCAGTAAGGATTACTCCTCGACATAAAGAAAACAAAAATTCTCACAAATGAACAAATAAGCAACACCATGATAAACTAAGGGTGAAGTTGTCAAGGATTTCATTTTCCTTGGATGCACAATGTATACCCATGGAAGCAGCAGTGAAGATATCAAACGATGTATTGCATAGGCAAATCTGCTGCAAAAGACCACTTTGAAGTGTTGAAAAGCAAAGGTGTCACTTTGAAGACTAAAGTGTGCCTGGCCCAAGCTATGATATTTTCAATTGCCTCATATGCCTGCAAAAGTTGGGCAATGAATAAGTTAGATCAAAGAAGAATTGATTCATTTGCATTATGCCATTGGCAAAGAATATTAAATATTCTGACAGAAGAACAAACAAGTCTGTCCTGGAATAAGTACAGCAAGGGTGGTCCTTCGAAGTGAGGATGGCGAGACTTCATCTCACGTACTTGTACATGTTATCAGAAGAGACCAGACCCTGGAGAAGAACATCATGCTCTATAAGGTAGAGGGTCAGCAAAAAAGAGGAAGACCCGCAATGAGGCTAGTTGAAATAGTGGCTGCAACAATGGGCTCAAACATAGCAACAATTGTGAGGGTGGCGCAGGACCAGGCAGTGTTTCCTTCTGTTGTACATAGGGTCACTAGGGGTGGAAACTGACTCAACAGCACCTAACAATGACAACAACACAAACTCCTATAACACAGACAATCCTGAAACAATAATATTAACAAAAAATAATTTACAAATGCATACATAGGTAGATAGGTAAGCTAAAGATACGTGGGAGGGTGTAACGGAGCACACCCACCTGCAGATATAGGTTTGGTTGTGGATATTTCCACATACATATTTGTAGTGGCTATATGTATATTAACGTAGACATTAGAGCACACAAGGGGCACAGTCATGGAAACTTCTTAGGCATAACCAAACTTCTCAAGGAATGAAGTTCCTGGGCTTGAAGTTGAAAGACTATAGACTCAAGGGACATCTACTTCAATTGCCACAACATAGTTCATAAAGACAATGTTCTGCACCCTACTTTGGTGAGTAACATCTGGGGTCTTAAAAGCTTGTGAGCAGCCATCTAAGATACAACTATTCATCTCTTCCCATCCACAGGAAAGGAGAGTGAAGAAAACCAAAGACTAATGGACCATATGAACCACAGCCTACTTGACCCCAAGATCAGAAGAACTAGATGGTGACCAGCTACCCCTACAGACCACTCTGACTGGGATCGCAAGAGAGCCTGGGACAGAGCGTGAGAAAAATGTAGAACAAAAAATAAAATTTACAAACAAGATCAGACTTACTGGTCTGACAGAGACTGGAGGAAGCCCTGAAACTATGGCCCTAAGACACTCATCTGACCTGAAACTGAAGTTATTCCCAGAGGCCACCTTTCAACCAAACAATAGTCCCATAAAATAAACAATAACACCTGAGGGGAATGTGTTCATTAGAACAATCAATTATATGAGATCCAAAGGACAACACTCGCCCAAAAGCAAACATGAGAAGCCAAGATGGGGTAGGAAATCCAGACAAATTGAAACAGGAAACCAGGGCAAAAATGGGGAGGGTACCGACACATTGTGAGGAATGCAACAAATGTCATGGAATATTTCATGCACAGGCTATCGAATAGGAAAATAATTTTCTCTGTAAACTTTCACCTAAAGCACAATAAAAAGATTTTAAGAAATAAGATAAAATACCGATGCCCATAAATTTAAAAAAAGAAAACTATGGAACACAATGGTACTCTGACACACATGGGGTCGCCATGAGTCAGAGTCAAAATATTGTTTTCTGTAAGGGTTTGCTAACCACCTAAAGTCTTGCTCCCCCTCACCTTCTGCCTGTGAGGAAATGAAGAGGAATAAGGCTAGAATTTAATATAGGAAACACTAGGGATCAGTCCCTGAAGAAGGATATCATGCTTGGTAAAGCAGAGGGTCAGTGAAAAAGAGGAAGACCCTCAATGAGATGGAGTAACGCAGTGGCTGCAACAATGGGCTCAAGCATAACAACAATTGCGAGGATGGCGCAGGACTGGGCAGTGTTTCATTCTGTTGTACACGGGGTCATTACGAATCAGAACTGACTCAATGGCACCTAACAACAACAAAACCAGGGTAAAGTCAAACTGCAGTCAACTGTATCATCACATCCTGAGCTTTGAACTGCCTATGTAATTATTTCCTTAATTTTTTATCTTTAAATCAACTATATCATCATTTATCATAAACATATTCTTAATAGAAATTTTTTATCATTGCCATAAATGGGAGGAGCTCTGGTGGCACAGTGGTTAAAGTGCTCAGCTGCTAGCCCAAAGGTCAGCGGTTTGAACCCACCAGCCACTCCACGGGAGAAAGATGTGGCAGTCTGCTTCTGTAAAGGTTGGCAGCCTTGGAAGCCCTACGGGGCAGTTCTCACAGGGTCACTATGAGTAGGAATCAGGTGGCCATGGATTTGATTTTTTGGTTTGCCATAAATGGAAATCCAGCTTCACTTCCCAAAAGTAGAAAGTGATCATTAAAAAAGGAATGAAAATAAAGCAGCTACTAGCTGTTTACTGTTTCCTGCCAAAGCTCAGAGCTTAATGCCTGTTATTTCTTTGTAAGAAGCTACATTGTGAAGTTTTAGACATGAAATACACACTGCCAGCAAACTGAGATTCTTTCTTAACTAATTAGAGGAATTGAAAAAGTTCAAAACTGCATGAATTGATGTTATTTAAGGCCATGTCCCTGAGATGTACTCTCTAAAATTATCTTCATTACAAGTGGCATGTGCCCCACTTTGGGAAACACTGAATTAAAACTAACTGGCCTACTGGACTATTGGTACCTGGAGAATGTAGTCCAGAAAAGACTAGAAACAGGAGAGAACTCCTTACACAAAAATATCTCCCTTGAGTAATTAAAAAATCATCTGGATATAAGTATTTGTTTGGTACTAGTGTTGTCCCCTAAAAGGAAATAGTGTGGGTTTATTTCTCGGCTCACAGCAACATCTATCATTGAGATATGCCTCACGGAACAGGAATATCTCCATTGAGAGACAATGGGGCAAGCCAGCGAATAAGAAAACTGAAAAAGAAGACACGTGAGTTCTACTCTTTGATGGTTCTCCCCCCTTGACTCCGCTAACAATCCCTCTCTTCATCACTAATATAAGTGTTCTAAAGAGTCTGGTACGAGTTTGAAATGCACTGTCCTCAAATGTCTCAAAATGCAATTCATTTTGCAACCGAAGATAGTATATTAGCTCTGTCACAGTCCAAATAATTGGGGTATAAAATTTCTATCAAATAAAATATCCTAAATTCACAAATCCTTAATAGGCTCATTAAGCTGGTAAACCTTCTTAGCTTAAAATCCTATGATTTTGCTACTTGTTCAAAGGCTGAATTTTAAATAACCCTAACGGTCTAGTGATACAATGGTTAAGGACCCAAGTGCTAACCAAAAAGTCAGCAGTTCAAACCCACTAGCCATTCTGCAGAAGAAAATATTTGACAATCTGCTTACATAAAGATTACAGCCTAGAAAAATCTACGGGGCAGTTCTACTCTGTCCTATAGGGACATTATGAGTTGGAATCCACTCAGCAGCACATAACAACACAATGGTCTAGTGATCAATAAGAAAATCAAAGAGCCTAAGATATGTGAAAATAACCAATTCTAAGGAGGGACTTCGTTTTCACATGTCCACTCAGCATCTAACAATACACAGGATAAGTATTCAAGATGAATTATTAATTATCTTTTCAATATCATCCAAAGAATAGCAATAGCTTGATTTGAAACAAGAAGTGCTATAGACCATAAAGGAAAGACAATAATATTTATTTAATGTCTGCTGTATGGTAAGGACTCATAGCTATCTTAATATGGATTCAATAGTTTTATTAATAATTTTTAAAAATACAATTTACAGACTTACAATTTGTTTAAGGTCACAGAGCTCATCAGTGACTCCAAAGTCCATCTTCTTTATCATACGTAAATGCTATTTACCCTAGGGTTGAGAAAGGTAACTATTAACTTTAAAACATAAGATATTTCAAGTATACAAAATATACAGAATATGTATTCATGTTACATTGTTATGTATTTAACAATCCATATTTAACTATTAAAACTTTGTTCATATTTATTCAAATCCTTACAGAGAGATGTGAAACCACCTATGTTTGGTAAACGGAGCTCTGGTGGTGTAATGGTTAAAGTGCTCAGCTGCTAACCGATAGGTTGGTAGTTCGAACCCACCAGCTGCTTTGCAGGAGAAAGATATGGCAGTCTTCTTCCATAACGATTACAGCCTTGGAAACCTATGGGGCAGCTCTACTCTGTCCTATAGGTCACTATGAATCAGAATCAACTCAATTGGCAATGGGTTTGATTTTGGGGTTTTATGTTTGTAAAAGGAGTCCTGGTGGCGCAGTAGTTAAGCACTTGGCTACTAACTGAAAGGTTGGCAGTTTGAACCCCCCAGGCACATGCTCCTCAGGAGAAAGATGTGGCAGTCCGGTTCCGTAAAGATTACAGTCTTGGAAACTCTATAAGGTTGTTCTACTGTGTCCTGTAGGGTCGCTATGAATCGGAATGGACTCAATGGCAATGGGTTATGTTCGGTAGAGGGTCAGCAAAAACAAGAGAAACCCTCAATGAGATGGAGTGACACAATAGCCACAAGAATAGACTCAAACATGCCAACAATCATGAAGACAGGGTAGAACCGGGCAACTTTTCATTCTGTTATACATAAGGTCACCATGAGTCAGAGCCAACTCCACGGATACTGACAACAGTATTCCCAGAAATAACCATGAGACTGAAGTTCATTTGTAAACTTTCATCATACTTCTTCATCTATTTAAAAAAAACAAAAAAGAAAAAACATTGCCATTCAGTCAATTCCAACTCATAGTGACCCTGTAGAACAGAGTAGAACTGCCCCATAGGGTTTCCAAGAAGCAGTTGGTGGATTAGAACTGCCAGCCTTTTGATTAACAGCCGAGCTTTCAACCACCACACCACCAGGGCTCCTGAAGTATAAAATTTCATTTATACTTCTATTACATGTAACATACAGGAATTGTTTTCTGCTGCTGTTACCAGAGAAAAAAATTAGTTTTGGCTTGTCCAAAGCTAAGACCACCACTCAATATCTGAAATAAAAATGCATAGCTAAATTTATTGCTTTCTGATGTAAAAAAAAAAAAAAAAATTCAAACCCATCGAAGCTGAGTCGATTCCAAGTCATAGCAACCTTATAGGACAGAGTAGAATGCCCCCATAGGGTTTCCAAGGCTGTAATATTTATGGAAGCAGACTACCACATCTTTCTCCTCTGATAGAAGCCAAGCACTTAACCACTGCACCACCAGGGATCCTTCAATCATACGTAAAAGATAACTATACTGTAAGGTACCGTCCCTCTGAGCAGACTGTGCAAATTGATGTTACACAGGATTCTTTGGTAATGTGGAACTCAGGGATTGGTGGACTTCCAAAGGTCATAGGCAGGAATGGGTTGACATTACCTGCAGCAGTATGATTACTCAGCTGAGACTATTGTATATTGGGTCATATTCAAAGGACTGCTCATTGGATTAAGTCCATTCCTCACTGGCTGATTTTCAGAACAGAGGAATTTTCACTGTCTAGTTGGTGCACCACACATGTGTTCACTGAGAAAAGTTTTCATTGATTGATTAAATGAAATGAAATTTTTTAAACTAGTTCTGGTGGTTCTACAGCTGGTTATTTATTAATTAAGCAGATTTAAAGCAAGTTCTGCTAGCTACTTCTGGTGGTTCTACAGCTGGTTATTTATTAATTAAGCAGATTTAAAGCAAGTTCTGCTAGCTACTTCTTACCATGGCTACAGAGGTTCTCAGGAGTGAGGGAACTTTTTTATTCTCAGACTTTAATTATGGATTAATCTTTTCTCTCACATATTACGTAGTCCAGTAATTAGGCCTCTCAAAGTTGATGTGGAGGCCAAATATTGTCATCAATGATCCATAGTCCTCCTGTCTGTCTTCTCTGCATATCCTTAACATAAGGCTTCTGTCCTCAAGTTCACCTCAGGATCACAAAATGGCTTTTGGAGCTCTAGCTATCACATCTGCACTTCAGACAAGGAAAAGGAGGAAAGGGCAAAAAGCGTTTATACCTCCTAGATGAGTCAACTCCATTAAAGAGCTTTCCCAGAAATGACGTACGCCAACATCGACTTACATCTCATTGGCCACTCCATCTTCAAGGAAGGTTAGAAAAGGTAGTTTTTGAGTTGGGTACATTGTTGTTGTTGTGTTGTTGTTAGGTGCCATCAAGTTGGTTCCCACTCATAGCGACCCTATGCACAACAGAACGAAACACTGCCCAGTCCTGAGCCATCCTTACAATGGTTGTTATGCTTCAGCTAATTGTTGCAGCCACTGTGGCAATCCACCTCTTTGAGGGTCTTCCTCTTTTCCGCTGACCCTGTACTTTGGAACACATGATGTCCTTCTTCAGGAACTGATCCCTCCTGACAACAAGTCCAAAGTATGTAAAACGCGATCTCACTATCCTTGCTTCTAAGGAGCATTCTGGTTGTAGTTCTTCCAAGACGGATTTGTTTGTTCTTTTGGAAGTCGATGATATATTCACTATTCTTCTCCAACACCACAATTCAAAGGCATCGATTCTTCTTCGGTCTTCCTTATTCATTGTCCAGCTTTCACGTGCATATGGTGCCATTGAAAATACCATGGCTTGGGTCAGGCGCACCTTAGTCTTCAAGGTGACATCTCTACTTGTCAACACTTTAAAGAGGTCCTTTGCAGCAGATTTGCCCAATGCAATGTGTCTTTTGATTTCTTGACTGCTGCTTCCATGGGTATTGATTGTGGATCCAAGTAAAATGAAATCCTTGACAACTTCAGTCTTTTCTCCATTTATCATGATGTTGCTCATTGGTCCAGTTGTGAGGATTTTTGTTTTCTTTATGTTGAGGTGCAATCTATACTGAAGGCTGTAATCTTTGATCTTCATTAGTAAGTGATTCAAGTCCTTTTCACTTTCAGCAATCAAGGTTGTGTCATCTGAGTAATGCAGGTTGCTAATGAGTCTTCCTCCAGTGGGTACATTAGCTGAGTCTATTAGTAAGAAAGGGGAGGAAAATTGGTCCTGAGTAGTCAACTGGATTGGTATAGTATATACATGTAGTGTTGTTTTACGTATTTTAAAAATTCATGTAAATACTTCCATGTGGCACGTATCCTCTTCCAACTTGCCTTTTTAGTCAATGTCATTTTTTCTTTTTAGATCAACACATGTTAATATAGATTAACCTATTCACGCAATGAATACTGTTGAGTGTCGACTCTAACAAGCACTGTTCTAGTTCCTGGAAATACAAGAGGAACAGTACAAAGTGTCTGCCCCGATAAAGCGTACATTTTAGTGAGGGAGACAAATAGCAAATAGTAAAGAAACAATTCAGCTAACAATGGCTAGCATTTTCTGAGTGTGTACTATGTGCCCTTAACTTCCCATCATTATTTGTTCACTTAGTCAAATAGTGAATTTGACGGTTAGTAAACCAGTACAAAGTTCTGTGCCACCAGAACTTGCTTTAAACCTCCTTAATTAATAAATAACTAGCTGTAGAACCACTAGAACTAGTTTTAAAATTTTCATTTCATTTAATCAATCAATGAAAATTTTTCTCAGTGAGGACACTTACAGTATATCAACTAATCACTGAAAACTCCTCCTTTTTGAAAATTAGCCAATGGGGAATGGACTTAATCCAATGAACACTCCTTTGATTACCTCCCAATATACAACAGTCTCAGCTGAATAACCATACTTCTGCAGCTGATGTCAACCCACTCCTACCCTGTTTATGGAGCTTTTCATGCATCGTTATCCTCACAACCCTATGCTTTATTATTATCCCCATTTTACACATGAGGAAACTGAATCACAAAAAGGTTAAGATCATACAATGAGAGAACAATGGAGCCTGGATTTTTACCCAGGTGGTGTGACTCCAGAGCCTGTGCTCCTAACTACTGCTGCATGTGATCTTACTAACAGTCCAATTCACTAGATGACTAAGTGGACAAATAATGATGGGAGGTCAATGTCCATTTTATATAGGGTCTTCAGTCATGGTCTCTCTGAAAAGGAAAGTTATATTTCAGGAGACAGATGAACAAAGTAAGAAAGTGAACCATGGACATATCTGAGAGACTAGTGATCTAGGAAGAGAGAATAGAAAGTGTGGCAGTCCTGATACAGGAAAAGCCTTGCATGTTTGAGAAGTAGCAAGAAGGCAGGCCAGGTGGAACCGGAGTGGGATTAGGGAGTGAAGGATAGAATGGTAGGACAATAGATCAAGTAATAAACAGGGTCCGGAGCTGTGTAAGGAGCCCTGGTGGTGCAAACGGAGTCCCACCCAGGGACTCCAATGCATGGCCTAAAAAAAAAAACCAAACCAGTTGCCATCGAGTCAATTCTGACTCATAGCGGCCCTATAGGTATTCCCATATTTTTTAATTTTCTGCCCTCTATCTAGCAATCGGAAACCCTGGTGGCATAGTGGTTAAGTGCTACGGCTGCTAACCAAGAGGTCAGCAGTTTGAATCTGTGAGGAGCTCCTTGGAAACTCTTTGGGGCAGTTCTACTCTGTCCTATAGGGTCACTATGAGTCAGAATTGACTCGACGGCAGTGGGTTTGGTTTTGGGTATCTAGTCATCAGTTTTTAGTTCTCCCTACAATAGGTACAAGGAGTCCCTGGGTGGCACAAAAGGTTAAGGACTCCACTACCAGCTGAAAGGTTGGCAGTTGGAACTCATCCAGAGGTGTGTTGGAAGACAGACCTGGCAATCTGCTTCTGAGGGGTCGCACCCTTGAAAACCCTATGGAGTAGTTCTACTCTGCACACATGGAGTCACCATGAGTCAGAATTGACTTGACAGCCACTAACAACAACACAGTAAGTGTGCCTGTTATAGCAGCCCCTTGCTCCCTTGAAATTTTTTGCTTGGTTTTAAAAAACAATTTAAGTGAAAAGGAAAACAATACCATTTATAACAGCCCCACTAAAAAACAAAAATAAAATACTTAGAAATAAATCTAGCCAGGGATGTAAAAGACCTATACAAAGAAAGCTACAAAACATTACTGCAAGAAACCAAAAGAGACCTACATAAATGGAAAAATATACCATAATCATGGATAGGTGGAGTCAACGTTGTGAAAACGTCAATTGACACAAAGCAATCTACAAATCCAATGCAATCACAACCCAAATACCAACAACATTCTTTAAGGAGATGGAAAAAATAATCATTACCTTTATATAAGAGGAAAGAGGTCCCGGGTAAGTAAAGCACTATTGAAGCAGAAGAATAAAGTAGGAGGACTCACACTACTGACCTCAAACCTACTATACAGCAGAGTAGTCAAAACAGTGTGGCTGGTAAAAGGGTAGACACAATGACCAATGGAACAGAATTGAGAACCCAGGTGTAAATCCATCCACGTACAGTCACCTGATCTTCAATTAAAGCCCAAAGTCCATCAGAGGGGGGAAAGACGGTCTTTTTAACAAATGGTTCTGGCAAAACTGGATGTCCATCTGCAAAAAAATGAAAACAGCACCCATACCTCACACGATACACAAAAACTAATTCAATATACCCTAGAGAAATAAGAGCCTTCACACAAACAGATGTATGCACACCCATGTTTATTGCAGCTCTGTTTACAATAGCAAAAAGCTGGAAGCAACCAAGGCGTCCATCAATGGATGAATGGTTAAATAAATTGTGGTATATTCACACAATGGAATACTACTCATCAATAAAGAACAGTGACGAATCTGTGAAACATTTCATAACATGGAGGAACCTGGAAGGCATTATGCTGAGTGAAATTAGTCAGAGGCAAAAGCACAAATATTGTATAAGGCCACTATTATAAGATCTTGAGAAATAGTATAAACTGAGAAGAACACATACTTTTGTGGTTACGAGGGGGTGAGGGAGGGAGGGTGGGAGAGGGTTATTTACTGATTAGTTAGTAGATAAGAACTGCTTTAGGTGAAGGGAAGGACAATACTCAATACACGGAAGGTCAGCTCAACTGGATTGGACTGGACCAAAAGCAAAGAAGTTTCCAGGATAAATTGAATGCTTCAAAGATCAGCAGAGCAAGGGCAGGGGTTTGGAGACTATGGCTTAAGGGGACTTCTAAGTCAATTGGCAAAATAATTCTATTATGAAAACATTCTGCATCCCACTTTGAAATGTGGTGTCTGGGGTCTTAAATGCTAACAAGCGGCCATCTAAGATGCATCAATTGGTCTCAACCCACCTGGATCAAAGGAGAGTGAAGAACACCAAGGTCAAACGATAACTATGAGCCCAAGAGACAGAAAGGGCCACATGAACCAGAGGCTTACATCATCCTGAGACCAGAAGAACTAGATGGTGCCCAGCCACAACCGATGACTGCCCTGACAGGGAGCACAACAGAGAACCCCTGAGGGAGCAGGAGAGAAGTGGGATACAGACCCCAAATTCTCATAAAAAGACCAGACTTAATGGTCTGACTGAGACTAGAGGAATCCCGGTGGTCATGGTCCCCAAACCTTCTGTTGGCCCAGGACAGGAACCATTCCCGAAGACAACTCATCAGACATGGAAGGGACTGGACAATGGGTAGGAGAGAGATGCTGATGAAGAGTGAGCTACTTGTATCAGGTGGACACTTGAGATTGTGTTGGCATCTCCTGTCTGGAGAGGAGATAGGAGGGTAGAGAGGGTTAGAAACTGGCAAAATTGTCACGAAAGGAGAGGCTGGAAGGGCTGACTCATTAGGGGGAGAGTAAGTGGGAGTATGGAGTAAGGTGTATATAAGCTTATATGTGACAGACTGACTTGATTTGTAAACATTCACTTAAAGCTCAATAAAAATTATTAAAAAAAAAAAAACGAATTCAAATTGGATCAAAGACCTACATACAAAAACAAAACTATAAAGGTCATAGAAGTAAAAATAGAGTCAGTGCTACAGGCCCAAATACACGACATTAACAGGATACAAACCATAATTAACAACACACAAACACCAGAAGATAAGCTAGATAACTAGCATCTTTAAAAATTAAACACTTATGCTCATCAAAAGACTTCATTAAAAGAGTAAAAAGACAACCTACAGACAGGGAAAATTTTTTTGGCTATGACAAACCTGACAAAGGCCTAATCTCTAAAATCTACAGAAAAACCCAACACCTCTTATAACAAAAAGACAAATAATTCAATTAAAAAATAGGCAAAGGATATGAACAGATACTTCACCAAAGAATACATTCAAACAGCTAACAGACACATGAGAAAATGCTTGCGGTCACTAGACATTAGAGAAATACAAATCAAAATCATAATGAGATACCATCTCACCCTGACATTACTGGCACAAATCAAAAAAACAGAAAATAACAAATGTTGCAGAGGCTGCAGGGAGATTGGAATTCTTATGCACTGCTGGTGGAAATGCAAAATGGTACAACCGTTTTGGAAGATGATATGGCACTTCCTTAAAAAGCTAGAAATAGAAATACCATACGATCCAGCAACCCCACTCCCAGGAATATATCCTAGAGAAATAAGAGCCATCACACAAATAGACATATGCACATCCATGTTCATTGCAGCATTGTTCACAATAGCAAAAAGATGGATACAACCTAGGTGCCCAAAAACAAATGAATGGATAAACAAACTATGGTACATACACACAATGGAATACTGTGCAATGATAAAGAACAATGATGAATCTGTGGATCATCTCAC
Organism: Elephas maximus indicus; assembly: GCF_024166365.1. Lineage (NCBI taxonomy): Eukaryota > Metazoa > Chordata > Mammalia > Proboscidea > Elephantidae > Elephas > Elephas maximus. The sequence goes on from NC_064823.1 coordinate 48,894,591, forward strand.
AACATGGATGAATCTGGAGGGCATTACCCTGAGTGAAATAAGTCAATCACAGAAGGACAAATATTATATGAGAACACTAGTATAAAAACTCATGAAAAGGTTTACACACAAAAAGAAACAATCTTTGGGAGAACTTACCCCTGAACTTTGCAAAAAGAAAATAATAAGTTTAAAAATTTTATAGAAGTAAATAAAATCAGTTCATAAAATGAGGTCAATGAGGTTTAAAGTTTTCCTACTCATTTCAAATTTCTCCTTGAATTCCAAAAAATCCTTAATCTCTTATTAGTGAACAAATCTGCTCTTATTCTCCTATAGAAGATTCCATTTTATGTGTAATCTGTTGGGATATTCAAATTTCCATAGCTCACAACACATCTGGAAATGCAAGTGTTCATAAATAAAAAAGCAAACTTGTAGCTTTTCATCTTGGAAAGACATGACTTCATTCTTTAACTAATGGTTGTATTACTTTTTAATTCTGTAAACATGGCCTTGTAATGAAAAGTAATTATATGGAAAAGATTCCATTCACTCTTTTCTTCACCTTTCCATCAGTGAGGGTTGTTGTTGTTATTGTTGTTAGCTGCCAACAAGTCTATTTCAACTCACAGAGACAGAGTAGAAAGGCCTCATATGTCCCAGATAGAATGTGAGAAAAATGTAAAACAAAACTCAAATTCCTCCCAAAAAAGGCCAGATTTACTCAACTGGTAGAGACTAGATGAACTAGACGAACCCCAAGACTAACGTCCTGAGATACTCTTTAGACATGGAACTCAAACCACTCCCAGAAGTCACCTTTCAGCCAAATGACAGATGGCCCATAAAATAAATAATATCACCCATGAGTACCATGCTCCTCAAAATAATTGCCTAGATGAAACCAAATGGTAAACATTTACCCCAGGCCAAAAATGAGAAGTCAAGGGGGAACAGCGAAGCTAGATTAATGGAAACAGAACAACCAAAATGCAAATAACAAGAATTCTGATATATTATGAAGAATGTAACAAATGTCACTGAACAATATTTATAAAAATTGTTAAATGAGAATCAAATCTTCTGTGTAAACTTTCACCAAAATCACAATAACATTTTTTTTTTTTTTTTTAAAAAAAGCACCCTATAGGGTTTTCTAGGTTGTTTTTTTTTTAATCTTCATGGGAGCAGATCACAGGTCTTTTACCCACAGAGCTGGTGGGTGGGTTTGAACAACCAACCTTTCGGTTAGCAGCCAAGTGTTTAACCATTGCACCATTAGGGCTCTTTATCAGTGAGGGAAGCCTATGTATTTCCTTGAATGCCAGCGTTTTCTGTCCCATCATTTTAAAAAGCTCCAATTTTTGCTTTATTATTATTTAATATTATTTTCACTTCTTTTCAAAGGAGAAAATCTACCCCCACATGATTTACCAGATTATTATTGGTAGTCACAAGAAGCAAGATCTACAGGCAAAGCAAGTCATTCCTCACATAGTATTAACCTACATAAAAAAATTCAAGCTACTATTAGTAGTATTACGCCAATATTACACTACTCCACTATAATAAATTAATATTATACTTAGATTATATCTGCCTAAGTGGTACACATATAATATTAGTCAGATGACTGAGATTTTTTTTTTTTAATGGCAGGTTGGAAATCATACTTCACTGACCCAGAAGATCTCTTCCCAACCCAATCCTCTTTTGCCTGTGGCTCTTTTCCCAAAGTTGCTGCTACCATCATTTAATCATAACTTAATTCACTCCTCTGTTTTATCTCCACTATAGAGGATTTTTTTTTTTTTTATAGAGGATATCTAAAGGATCATCTGCCCAGAACCCCTTTTCTAAGAACCTCCTCTCCCCATATTCGTACGGTCATTTTTGGAGCCATATGTAAGCACTGTGCAAACATATCCACTACCCACAGGTAATTGATTTAGGTGTAGAGACCTCGTCCAGTCAGAGAACCCACAAGTGGTTATTCCAGGGTAAGCATCTTGCTCAAGAGTGTTTAATGAGCCCTTTACCTAAAATTTTTTAACTTAGTATTGAGTTAATCTCCTTCAAGCAGCTGAAGATGTTTGATGCAAAGCTGGGCAACAGATGATTCTACTGAAAATAGCCAAGCTTCAGAAAAAAAGAAAAGAATGGAGAAGGAGAAATGGAGAAAGAGCAACAGAAAAGCTCAACAGCATTAAGGTCTCTGGCTCTTGTTTTCCAAGGCTGGTAGCATTCCTGCCCTTCAGTTCCATGGGTAACCATTATATACCTTTGACAAATTATTCTGTTTATTTAAGCTGGTCTAAGTGAGCTTTCTGTCTCTTGTAACCAATTGAGTTCTAACTAATCTGTTTGATGACAAGGTCTTCATCTTAAGTAACTTGGTATTCACTTATACATTCTGCACTTGTGTAAAAGTTATCTTACCCTCTTTTCCAAACAACTGTGACTCATCAGTTCTCAACCAAGAATTTCTTTCTTGTAGGGAAAAAACCCATACAAAAAAATCATTGCTGTCAAGTCAGTTCTGAAAAGACAGTCTTTCTAACAAATGGTGCTAGCAAAACCGGATGTCCATCTGTAAAAAATAAAACAGGACCCATACCTCACACCATACAAAAAACTAACTCAAAATGGATCAAACACCTAAATATAAAATCTAAAATGATAAAGATCGTAGAAAAATATTGGGGACAACACTAAGTGCCCTAATACATGGCATAAATTTAATACAAACCGAAACTAGCCATGTACAAACACCAGAAGATAAACCGGATAACTGGGAGCTCCTAAAAATTAAACACACACTCATCAAAGTACTTCACCAAAAGAGTGAAAAGAGAACCTACGTACAATAAGAGTCTAATCTCTAAAATCTATAGAATACTTCAGAGCCCTGCTGGCACAGTGGTTAAGAACTATGGCCGCTAACCAAAGCACCTCAGCAACAAAAAGACAATCCAATTTAAAAACCGAGCAAAGGATATGAACAGACACATGAGGAATTCTCACCGTCATTAGCCATTAGAGAAATGCAAATCAAAACTACAATTATATACAATCTCACCCCAACATTATTGGCATTAATCAAAGAACAGAAAATAACAAATGTTGGAGAGGTTGTGGGGAGACTGGAACTCTTATGAACTGCTGATGGGAGTATAAAATAGTGCAACCACTATGGAAAATGCTATGGTGCTGTCTTATTTATCTGGTGCTGCTGTAACAGAAACACCACAAGTGGATGCTTTTAACAAAGAGAAATTTAGTCTCTCACAGTCTAAGAGGCTAGAAGTCCCAAATCAGGGTGCCAGCTTTAAGGGAAGACTTTCTCTCTCTGCCAGCTCTGGGGGAAGATCCTTGTCATCAATCTTCCCCTGGTCTAGGAGCTTCTCAGCACAGGAACACTGGGTCCAAAGGATGTGCTCTGCTCCCAGCACTGCTTTCTTGGCAGTATGAGGTCACCTGTCTCTCTGCTGCCTTCTCTTTTTCATATCCCAAAACCAATTGACTCAAGATACAACCTAATCTTGTAGGCTGAGTCCTGCCTCATTAGCATCATAGAGATAGGATTTACAACACATAGGAAAATCACATCAGATGACAAAATGGTGGACAATCAACACAATACTGGGAATCATGGCCTAGTCAAGTTGACATATGTTTTTGGAAGACAAAATTCAATCCATAAGATTCCACCCTTTGGCCCCCCAAAATTCAATGACACGTACAATGCATTCGCCCCATCATATCAAATCCAAGTCCAAAATCCAAAATTCTTCTTCATCTGTGAAATTGAGAATACAAGTTGTCTGCTTCCAAAGTACAATGGTGGAACAAGTAGGCACAAGCTAGACATTTTCATTATAAATGAGAGAAACTGGGGAGAAAGAAGGGTTAACAGACACCAAGCAAGTCAGGGAACACATTACATTATCTCTCAATACTTGAAAATAATCCTCTGTTCTCTGAGACCATTTAGGCAATGGCTCTGCCATCCAGACTCTGGGTGTCAGCCACACTCTCCAAATTCTGGGTTGAGGTCCCTTGGCCCTGGCGTTCAACTCTGCCATCCAGGCCCAATGTAATGGCAACTCTGCTCCCTTGGGTTTGGGCGGCCTCATTCTCCTAGTCCATCTGAGTGGCAATACTACCCTCTTGCCTCAGCAGGCATTATTCTTCTGCCCCTTGGTCATGGTAGCACCCCCCCGCACCCGTCCAGCTTTGAGTAGCAGTTCTGACCCCATCACACTGGCACTCATGAAAGGCAGCCCCACACTTTGGAACTGAGTTGGTGATGATCTGACTGTTTGAAACCTAGGAAGCTGTGGCTCTACCCTTTGAAACCCCAGAGGCCATATTTCCACCCTTTGAGACCACAGAGGTCATGGCCCTAACTTTTGAGACTGTGACCAGGTTTCCCTGTCTCTTCAGCTTCTGCTTCCTGGTTCCTTGGCCTCTCAGCCCCTCAGGCCTCACCACCCTAGTCCACTGTGATGGGACAAGTGTTCCAAAGCTCTTTAGCTCCACCGATAAGTGCTAGAAGCACCCCACTCCACCAAGAAGCCTCCCATACAAAGGCATCCAGCTCTCCTGGTCCTGCAGGTGAGCTCCAGTGCTGTCTTGCACAGGTCTCTTGGCTTTGCTGCTGCTTCTCGTCATCTGTGCCTTCTCCAGTATAATGGCTGTCCTCATTTCTTTCTGAGTCTTCACCAGAATTGTCTTTGATGTCCATAATTCCAACAACAGTCTCTTCAAGGCAATCTAGGCTACTACTATTAGGCACTTTAAAAAACTCTTCCACCCTCTAACCATTCACAGTTTTGAAACCACTTCCACATTTTAGGTGTCTGTTAGAGCAGCACCCCACTCTCCTGGTACCATATTCTGTCTTAGTTATCTAGTGCTGCTATAACAGAAATACCACAAGTGATTGACTTTAACAAGGAGAAATTTATTCTCTCACTGTCTAGGAGGATAGAAGTCCAAAATCAGAGTTCTGGCTTTAGAGGAAGGCTTCCTCTCTCTGCCAGTTGTGAGGGAAGGTCTTTGTCATCAATCTTCCCCTGGTCTAGGAGCTTCTCAGCACAGGAATACCAGGTCCAAAGGACATGCTCTGCTCCCGGCCCTGTTTTCTTGGTGGTATGAGGTCACCTGTCTCTCTGCTTGCTTCTCTCTTTTATATCTCAAAAGAGATTGACTCAAGATACAACCTAATTTTTTAAACAGAGTCCTGCCTCATTAACATAACTGTCTCTAATCCTGTCTCATCGGCATCATAGAGATAAAATTTATAACACATAGGAATATCACATCAAATTACAAAATGTCAGACAATCGCACAATACTGGGAATCATGTCTTAGTCAAGTGGACACATATTTTGGGGGGACACAATTCAAACCATAACAGGTGCCTTCTTAAAAAGCTAGAAATAGAAATAACATACCATTCAGCAATCCCACTCTTAGGAATATATCCTAAAGAAACAAAAGCTGTCACATAAATAGACATATGCACACCCACGTTCATTGCAGCATTATTAACAATAGCAAAAAGACGGAAACAAGCTAAGTGTCCGTCAACAGAAGAATGGATAAACAAATCATGGTACATACACTAGGAGTCAGGGGGCAACTCTACGATAGCTTACAACAACAATAAGCCCCAGTAATAACAATAGCTAGCACTTACAGCGATCTTACAATGTGTTAAGAGTAGTCTAATCATATTACATATTCTTGCTTAATCCAAGCATATAATCCCACGAAATTGTACAAATGAGAAACTGCAGACCAAAGAGCACAAAATGGCAACATTATGTATACAATGAAATGAGGGCCATAAATAGAAAAGGGTACAGAGTATGTTTATTTGAGATACGATGGCACACAACTCACCTTTATGCCTTTAAGATATACATATACCTATAAGATATATGGACGTAAGTTTGAGGTTACATTTGTAGCAGAGAGCAAAACCAACTAACCTACATATGAACTGAACCTTAGTGCTCGGTCCAAGTAATTGTTGGTATATTTAGTGATGGTAATGCTCCGCAGGAATCAGGTACCCCTGAGGATAAGAAGACAACAATTAGGCTTGCATGCAGCCAAACATAAGCTCTTCATATTAGTCTACACAACTTTCTACACACACATATTTACTCCTATTACATGTACTTACTCCTCTTGGCAGAAAACCTTGTGTTAAAAATAAAAGAAATCATTGGTAAAGAAGTAAAACTATCTCTATTCCCAGATGATACAATACTATACATACAGAGCCCTAAAGATTCCACAAGAAAACTACTGGAACTAATAGAAAGATTCAGCAGAGTAGCAGAATACAAGGTAAACATGCAAAAACCAGTTAGATTCCTCTATGCCAATAAAGAGAACTACAAAAAGGAAATCAGAAAAGCAATACCATTTATAATAGCCCCTAGAAAAATAAAATACTTAGGAATAAATCTAACCAGGGATGTAAAAGACCTATACAAAGAAAACTATAAAACACTACTGCAAGAAACCAAAAGATCTACATAAATGGAAAAACACACCATGCTCATGGATAGGTAGACCCAACATTGTGAAAATGTCAATTCTACCCAAAGCAATCTACAAATACAATGCAATCCCAATCCAAATACCAACAGCATTCTTTAACAAGGTGGAAAAACTAATCATTAACTTTATATGAAAAGGAAAGAGGCCCCAGATGAGTAAAACATTACTGAAGAAGAAGAAGCAAAGTAGGAGGCCTACCACTACTTAACATCAGAACCTACTATACGACTACAATAGTCAAAACAGCCTGGTACGGGTACAACGGACACATTGACCAATGGAACAGAATCAAGAACCCAGATGTAAATCCATTTAACTATGGCCACCTGATATTTGATAAAGACCCAAAGTCCATTAAATGGGGGAAAGACAGTCTTTTTAACAAATGGTGCAGGCAAAACTGGATGTCCATCTGTAAAAAAAAAAAAAAGATAAAGGACCCATACCTCACACCATACAAAAAACTAATTCAAAACAGATCAAAGATCTAAATATAAAACCAAAAACTATAAAGATCATGGAAGAAAAAATAGGGTCAGTGCTGGGGCCCTAATATACAGCATAAATAGGATATAAACCATAACTAAGAATACACAAACACTGGACGATAAGCTAGATAACTGGAATCTTCTACAAATTAAACACTTAGGCTCATCAAAAGATTTCACCAAAAGACTAAAAAGACAACCTCCAGACTGGGAAAAATATTTTGGTTATGACATAGCCAACAAAGGTCTAATCTCTAAAATCTATAGGAAAATCAAATACCTTTACAACAAAAAGACAAATAATCCAATTAAAAAATGAGCAAATGATATCAACATGCACTTCTCCAAAGAAGACATTCAAACAGCTAACAGACACGTGAGGAAATGCTCGAGATCACTAGCCATTAGAGCAATGCAAATCAAAACCACAATGAGATACCATTTCACCCCGACACTACCGGCACGAATCAAAGAACAGAAAATAACAAATGTTGAAGAGGTTGGAACTCTTATATGAGCACTGCTGATGGGAATGCAAAATGGTACAACCATTTTGGGAAACAATATGACACTTCCTTAAAAAGCTAGAAATAGAACTACCATATGATCCAGCAATCCCCCTCACTCACACAGACATATGTATACCCACATTCATTGCAGCACCATTACACAATAGCAAAAAGATGGAAATAACCTCAGTGTCCATCAACAACAGATGAATGGATAAACTCTGATACATACACACTATGGAATATTATGTAACAACAAAGAACAATGATGAATCTGTGAAATATCTCACAACATGGATGAATCTGAAGGGCATTATGCTGAGGGAAATAAGTCAATCACAAAAGAACAAATACTCTATGAAACCCTATTATAAGAACTCATGAAAATGTCTACACACAGAAAGAAACAACCTTTGATGGTTATGGAGGGGGGAAGGGAGGGAGGGAAGAACACTAACTAGATAGTAGATAAGTAGTAACTTTGGTGAAGGGTAAGACAGTACACCATACTGGTGAAGTCAGTACAGCTTAACCAAGGCAAAGTTGTAGAAGCTTCACAGACACATCCAAATTCCCTGAGGGCTGGGGACCATGGTCTGGGGGGCATCTAGCTCAGTTGGCATAACATAGTTTATAAAGAAAATGTTCTATATCCAACTGTGCTGAGTAGCATCTGGGGTATTTAAAGCCTGCGAGTGACTGTCCAATATATGTCTACTGTTCTCATCCCAGCTGGAGCAAAGGAGAATGAAGAAAACTAAAGACACAAGGGAAAGATTAGTCCAAGGGAGTAATGGACCACAACTATCACAACCTCCACCAGACTGAGCCCAGAACAACTAGATGGTGCCCAGCCTCCACCACTGATTGTTCTGACAAGGATCACAACAGAGGGTCCCAGAAAAAGCAGGAGAAAAAAGTAGAACAAAAATTCAAATTAAAAAAAAAAAAAGACCAGACTTGCTGATGTGACAGAGACAGAAGAAACCCTGAGAGTACGGCCCCCAGACACCCTTTCAACTCCATACCGAAGTCTCTCCCGAGGCTCACCCTTCAATCAGAGATTAGACAGGTCTATAAGGCAAACAATAACACAAGCGAGGAATGTGCTTTGTAGTTCGATCACATGTATACAAGACTAAGGGGCACACCAGCTGAAAAGCAAAGACAAGAAGGCAGGAGGGGACAGGAAAACTGGACCAATGGAAATAGGGAACCTGGGGTTGAGAAGTGGAGAGTGTTGACCCATTTCGGGGTTGGCAACCAATGTCACAAAACAATTCCCGTATTAATTGTTTAATGAGAAAATAATTTGCTCTGTAAACTTTCACCTAAAGCACAATTTAAAAAGAAAACCAGAACAGAAGAATACAGGAAATCTACAAAAAAAAAAAAAAAGAAAGAAAGAGACATTATAAAAGACAACAGGGACAACCCAAGTAAGAGAAAGAATAATATTCTCTGAGTTTACCTGGATGTAGTTTCTTAAAAGAATACCCAACAAGTTTCTACTGTGATAAACATTTTTTGCCAATATCTATGGGAAGCAAAACATAAATCTCTCCTTTTAGATCAAGTTTCTAGGATTATAACATTTTGGCAATTCCCTTTCTTCTCCAGAAGTCCAATTGCTTTCTCCCTGTACATAATTCTGTGCATTTTTAGTTCAAGTGGACAACTGTGTTTTCCATAATATGAATGAATTTATGGGGATATATTTTATGTACAGTTGGTTGTACATAAAATGTGTCCCCCACAAATTCATTCACAAAAATAATTTTTTGTTGTTAGGTGCTGTCCTGTATACTGAAGAATATTTAGCAGCATTCCTGGCTTCTACTCCTCAGATCCTAGTAGCACCCCTTCCTCTTTGTGACAACCAAAAATGTGTCTAACCAAATTACCAAATGTCTTTGAGCGGGCAAAATTGCCCTGGTTGAGAACCACGGGCCTACGTACAACCCTGGCAAAGAAAATAGAATTGCTATGATTGGGTAAAAGTAATCAAGATTTGCCTGCGAATGGGGAAAAAGGTCACTCTCTGAGGATGGACACCTGAACAAAATAGAAGTTTGGAAAGAATTCACTGTTCTGGTGGATAGTCAACAATGTCTGATATCAGAGGGCTACCAGTTTTTTTAAATAATATCCTGGCCCCTTTATAGCCGGAGGTGGGGGGGAAACATAATCTATTCTCTGTCAAGGCATCTTGCTACACTGGGTTTCCTAAATTGGATCACCCACTTCTACCCACATATTCCTTTTTTGTTTTGATCCCTTCATTTTCTCCTCTTGTCCTTTCTCCTAAGTATGCTTTTCAAACAACCTGTTGTTGCATTGTTATTGTGTGCCATCAAGTCAATTCTGACACAGACACCCTTTAGGATAGAGTAGAACTGTCTTATAGGGTTTCCTAGGCAGTAATCTTTATGGCAGCAGATCACCAGGTCTTTTCTCTTGAGGGTCTGCTGGGTGGGTTTGAACCGCCAACCTTTTGGTTAGCAGCTGAGCTCTCAACCATTGCACCAACCAGGGCTCCTTTAAGCAACCTAGTCACTCTGTATCTTCTAGTGATTCATTTTGTCTTCTCTTTCTGGACCTATCAGCTTGTAACTCCTTTCCTTTCCATCCTCACTATCATCTTTCCTTCCCTCCACTAGGATGACACACTCGAATGCACATCAATATTTTATATAAGTGCCCTGCATGCCAATATTTTTAAAAATTATTGTTGAGCATATTATATGAATTGTACTTTTTCTACTCTCTTTTAAAAATATTATTACAAAGGAAATTCACATGCATTGATACAATTCAAATGATACAAAGGTATGTAAAGAAATATTTAGTATTCAGCTTTCTCCCAATTCAGTCCCAATCCTCATCCCTTGGTTAACCAAAGTAACAATATGGTACTCATCTTTCTTTGTCTCTTGCTCAAACATGTATAGAATGTGCTACTATCTATTTTGTTTTTCTTACAAAAATGAGATTATTCTGCTTTGTTACATTAAAAAAAAAAAAAGCAAAGCGCAGAGCCATACACTGTAATGTCTTAGTGTCTTATCTTGGGTCAGAGGAAAGCAAACTGGTTTGCACTGGGGAAAATTCAGTTTTTAAATAAGTTTATTTTTGACTCAAGATTCATCAGTCCAATGGGGGACTTCCTGACATGCAGAAGCTTCTCCTCCACATAGTGATTCAGGGCTCTAGGTCCCTTTTAGCTTGTGACTTTATGGTCCCTTAAAATAAACAAAAAAAAACCTGTTGCCGTCAAGTCGATTCCAATTCATAGCAACTCTGTAGGATAGAGTAAAACACACCTTAGGGTTTCCAAGGAGCAGCTGGTGGATCCGAACCACTAACTTTTGGTTAGCAGACAAGTTCTTTAACCACTATGCCACCAGGACTCCAATCTGTCCCTTAGAACCCTAAAATCCTCTGTTTTCAGGCAGGGAAAGAAGGAAAAGAGACTGGAGAAAGAACATTCACTTCTGAAAATGTCAGCCCATTTCTACTCACATTCCATTGTCCAGGGCATTCATATGGCCTTACCCAGATGCAAGGGGGCTGGGAAATGTAGGCGCTGACTAAGCAGCCAATTCCCAGTGAAAAGACCATCTTGTAGAAAATGGGACATGCATTTTCATGGGCATCCTTACCACATAGGCCATATTATTCTTTAAACTAAAATGGCTTTATTTAATTTCATGAATGAAAAATGTATATTCCTATAATTTAGATTATTTAATTTATTGAATGAAGAAATATCAGTAAGAAACATGCTCTGCTTCTTAGTTACTAAATCATAAAAACGCAGACATGTTTGAGAAGCAGACATAAGAGACAGCTTTCGCATCAGACATCTTCAAATTAGATTCTCAGCTATAACTCAAAACCAGATGGACCACATGCTTGAGCAGAGTAGTGTCTAGAATTTGTTGTTTGTATGAGTGATTATGGCTAGAGATAACCCATAATATGGGAAATTGTTGGCAATGTGTACTGAAAAGTACTTAGGTAAATTGTAATGGAAATGCAAAATAATATTAAAATAAGTTATATTAGTGGTCCAATTACTCTTAACTTTTAGTGTTCTCATAGCAATATTGAAGCAAAACAGAATATATAATAAACAAGTGCCATAAGTTTAATTGTATTTGCAAGTTTCTTAACTAACATATACCACAAATCACATAAAGTATTGATCTTTCAAATGTTTCATAGAAATCAGAAGTGGTTAAACGCTACAGCTGCTAACCAAAGGGTCGGCAGTTCAAATCCACCAGGCACTCCTCGGAAACTCTATGGGGCAGTTCTACTCTGTCCTATAGGGTCGCTATGAGTCGGAATTGACTCGACGGCACTGGGTTTATGAGTCAGAATCGACTCGATGGCAGTGGGTTTGGGTATTTACGTAAACTATGCAATAGATGGAAAATTAAGTAGAATTCAGGTTGAGTCAAATATAAATTTGCTAAAAGATTAGTTTATTCCATATAGATAACTGATATCAGACATTATCTATCACTAAAAGAGTTCAAACAAGAAAAAATAATATTTTTATTGTAGACAAGATTTAACCTGTATAAACTATGATAAGAAAAGAGATACACAAATTTTCTGCCTAAAATGACATTATGACATAAGCCAAGTACATAAAAAAATGTACTAGACTTTTCATAATAATTGCCAGGCTTATGTTTTCAGAATTTTATTATTTTTGAGACATGTTTATAAAATAGTTTAATATCTTACCAATGGGGATAAAAAATTGGCTTTGCCAATCTTTCAGCAACTGTAGAGACAGATTATATAATATTTTTAAAAATTATTGCCAGTTTTGTGGTTTGAAATTGGATAAGAGATTATGTACTCTCTCTAAATCCATCAGATCAGCAATATTGAAAGTCAATAATAACATTCATTATAATTTCCTGAACAAGTCCACAAAAGAAGAAAGGAATAATAAAAACTTAAGAACTTTTTCAGTTATAAATCCACAAATGCCAGATATAAATTCAGGGAATCTCAGGTAATAAGTTCTGTGGAAAACATAAAAACTACATGTGACACATAAGCCCTGTACTCAATTAAAATTTAGAGAAATTAAAAAAAAATACAACAAATAAATAATTGACCAATGTGAGTGAAATTCTATTCAATAAGGAACCCTGGTGGTATAGTGGCTAAGAGCTCGGCTGCTAACCAAAAGGTTGGCACTTGGAATCCACCAGGTGCTCCTTGGAAACCCTATAGAGCAGTTCTACTCTGTGCTATAGGGCCTTGTCACCACGAGTCAGAATCTACTCGAAGGATTTGGTTTTTGGTTTTATATTCAATGTAAATTTTGTGTTAGTGACCCTAAGCAAAGGTCAGTAAACAAAAGGGATTGCTAGCTTTCATGCTTCTTAAAAAGCAAAATGGAGAATTACCTTAAGACTGCATTTTGACTCATGATGTGCAAGAGAAGAAGGGAGAACTCTCACAGAGAGGAAAGTAGAAACCTTTGGGCAAGTACTCCAACAGAAGAAAGTCATAGGACTGATTACTGTCCCTGGGTGGCAGCCAGGAAGGAGCACAAAAGCATTTATCCCCAGCTGGCTGATGTGAGTCTCTGGGTGGTACAAATGGTAAACATGCCTGACTGTTAACTGCAAGGTTGGTAGTTCGAGGCACCTGAGTCCACCCAGAGGCATTTCAAAAGGCCTGGTGATCTACTTCCGGAATAAAATCAGCCATCGAAAATCCAATGGAGCACAGTTCTACTCTAACACACATAGGATCACAGGAGTCGGAATCAGCTCAACGGCAACGGGTCCGGTGTTTTGGTTTGGCTGGCATGAAACACCAGAGTACTGCAGACATCCCAAGGAGAGTTTCCGACTTAATGTACTTAAAAGGTATTATTAAACACATGCAAAGTAAAGTGTGTGAACAAAATTCAGCACAAAAAAATAACAATTAAGAATTAGTGGGAAAAGTAGCAAATGTTATAGTACATTTACCCTGTTAAACGCTCTCTAAGAAAAATTACCCTTACCATTTAATTGTGCCATCTTACCCTGGAGTTTTATATTTTTAAAGAAAAAAAAATCTGTATTTTATGTAAGGCACTGGATGAATGAGATGAAAATACTAAACCACCGGCTTCAATTAACTACAAACTTTAAATGCTGGTACTGCAAAACAAAAAGCTAAAATATAACCAAGTGTATATATCTGAGTACAGACTTCATATGAAAACAGTGGTTGACTTGTTCTATAGTTTATAGTTGCTGACTTTTACAACCACAACTCAATCCAACAGAGATTTATTGAGCTTCCCTTACAACCAGGCATTGTGCCAGGTGAAGGGATATAAAGATGAATCAACCAAGTCCTGCGGTGCTTCTGAATTCTTCATCTTCAGTTTCTTTCCCATGATTCTCCACACTCTCCTTTTCCCATCTCATTCAATAAAGCTGCATTTAAACTTAATAAAAAGTAACCTAATAAAAATATTTGTAGATGCTTATCTCATTTTAGATTTGATCTGAGTTTTTTTCTAATTTCAGTGAAGCAAGCAAAGTAACCCAGTCATAAAATACAAACTAGGCTAGCAGGTGATTGCACAGCTTTACTTCCATTTTGCATCTTTACAGGACGGCTCATGCTTTTCAAATTTCCTTCTCTTTCCCTCTCTCTCTCCTTCTCATTCTTTTTCTCTCACACATGTACATACAATTTTAACCTACATTTAATTTCTTAGGCATCAGCATTGTGAGCTAATTAGCTACTTGAATTAACATTTTCATTGGTCACATAAGTGATTTAAAGCCTAAACTCATAATACATAAAATGGAGCCTTAGGGATAAATTGGGGCAATTCACCGATTTTACAGATAAAAGAAGCCAAGTAATTTGTACACATTCACACAGTAGGCTGTTGGCAGTCAGCGCCAGCTTAAGTCTTCTTGCCCTGTCTTAGTTTCTTAGTGCTGCTGTAACAGAAATACCACAGGTGGATGGCTTTAACAGACATTTATTTTCTCACAGTAGGGGAGGCTGTTGTTGTTGTTGTTAGGTGCCACCGAGTCAGTTAGAACTCACAGTGAACCTATGTACAACAAAACGAAACACTGCCCTCTCCTGTGCCATCCTCACAATCGTTATTATACTTGAGTCCAATTTTGCAGCCACTGTATCAATCCATCTCACTGAGGCTCTTCCTTTTTTTTTGAGACCCACTAGCACAATGTCCTTCTCTGGGGACTGATCCCTCCCGACAACAAAGTATGTGAGACGTAGTCTCACCATCCTTGCTTCTAAGAAGCATTCTGGTTGTCTTCTTCCAAGACAGATTGGGAGGCTAGAAGTACAAATTCAGGGCACTGGCGATATTAAGGGAAGGCTCTCTCTTGGCTCTGGGGGAAGATTCTTTTCTTAGTTTCTGTAGCCCCTGTGTTCCTCAGTTCCTTGGTGATCTTCACATCTATCTTCCTCTGTTTCTGCTTGTCTGCTTGTTTCCTTCTGTGCCTAGTCTGTTCTTTTTGTATCTCAAAAGCAATTGGTTTAAGACATGCCTTACACTGATGGCTTCATTAAGATAATAAAGAAAACTCTACTGCCAAATGGAATTACATTCACAGGTTTAAAAAAAAAAAAAACGCTGTTGTCAACAAATTAGCAAGTAAACACAAGTAAACTAGTACAAACCTTGCTTAATGTAACCCAGTGTGTACTGTCCTTAGTGGTTAATCCACCTCTGTTTATGATTATGATTATCAGTGTAAAATTTTGAATTAATGTATTATTAGCAACTAGATTTTTTAGATTCTAGTAGTACGTTGAAAGATAAACACAGGATGACCAAGTGAGTTTTATTCCAGGAATGCAAAAATTGATCAAAGGAGCAAAAAATGTTGAACAATTATCTCCATAGATGCTGAAAAGGCATTTAACAAAATTTAACAGCTATTCTGGATTTAAAAAAATAAGAAGACAATAATTAATAAAACAGGACTTCCAGGATACTTCCTGAATATGATCTCATTCTTAATAGGGGAACATTAGACTAAGTACTGTTCAGGTCAAGAATAAGGCCTTTTGCTTACTATCACCATTATTATTAACATTTCGGGGGAGTTAGATGATCAGATTTGCATCTCAAAAAAGCACCTGCCAGCAACAATAGGGGAATTCTTTGGAAGTAGAGAACTCTACAGTCCAAAAAAAGAGTTAGAACCCTGTTGTGGCAGTAGCCCAGGTATAAAAAGGTTAAAGTGCCTGCACTCAGGAACAGATAAGACGGGTGGAGAGCCACAGCAGAGTTTAAAATGAGACCACCTCAATAAGATTTAATCATTGACTAAATGTGAGGGATGAGTCACAGATTTTCTGGTTTAGGCTAATTGGAGCATTGTGGGATTATTCATTAAGATAGAAGCTGCAGGAGGAAGTTTTTTTTTTTTTTTTGTGGGAGAAAATGACTACAATTTTAAAAACTTAAGCTACAGAGATAGTAAAAATCAATGAAGGACTAGATACTACATATTTGGATAGGGGTCTTGAGTTCAGGGAAGATACCAATGCAGGAAATTCAGATTGCTTCATTATTTTTCTATTTTAATTTTCACAATAACCAGGTCAGTGTTATCACTGACAAAATCATTTTGATACTCCTGGAATCCAGATTTCTGGGTTCATGGAATTGGGGTGACACACACAGGCCATTCACTCTTAGGTATCCTTTTGAACCTTGATGGAACTGGTTCTCTGGAGTCACCTTCAGGTGGAGCAATAGCTTCATAAGAGGAGCTTAGCAGAGACATTTGGCCTTAGGCATTGGGTTCATCTGGAAAATTTTCTATATACAGCCGGCTTTGAGAAGCAGTAACTTCAGAGTCTGACTACAGGCTGTTTTAGGATATATGGTATGCCCTTGGTGACTATTTCTGTAACCTGCCCTGTGCTTTGATGTTATCTTCTGAGAAATTAATTTAACAATGACCTGTATAACCAGCTTTCACTGTCCCCACTTCTGAATGCCTTCATGACATGTTCGGGTGATATTGCCCAATTCAAATTGTATCTACTCATAATAAGTACATTCTATTACACTAATTTTTACTGTTTGAGCAATTTAGGTTTTTTACATCATACTAATCTTAAAGATGAAGAACAAATCAGCAAATTACAGATGCAAAATGAAAACTCAGGTTGTGAGATTCTATTACAGCATCCTGCCTCTCATACACATCCTCCCTTTCTTTGACAAACAAAGAAAAATCCTGATGGAGGAGATACCTGATCATACACAGCATGAAACTACAAGGAAAAAAGCCAAGGCACAAAAAACAGCTGTGGTCTCAAGGACTGATATACTAATAGTAATAATTCTAACTTATAGTTGCACAGGAGGTTGCCATGAGCCAAAATCAACTCAATGGCGGCTAACAACAACACAATTGCATATGAGTCCTTAGGTGGCACAGTTAATTGCTTGGCTGCTAACTGAATGGTTGGCAGTTCAAATCCACCCAGAGGTGCTTCAAAAGAAAGGCCTGATGGTCTACTTCCAAAAGATCACAGCCATTGGAAACCCTATGTAGTGCAGTTCTACTCTGAAATACACATGGCTGTCATGAGTCAGAATTGACTCAACAGGAAACGGTTTGGTTTTGGGGTTTTATAGTTTCATGTATAACATAAAATGTTTGCAAAGTACGTTTGCATATATTATTTCATTTGATATTAACAAACATTCCAGATATTACTATTTCTAATTTATAGCATTAAAGGTGTTTAATGGCATTCTAGTAAATCATACTGCTAGTTAAGTTCTAGAGCCGTAAAGTCAGCTTATTTTTTACACTCACTTAGGTGTTCTTCTGTTAAAATGTGTCGCCTTTCCACTACAAAATATGGAGTAAGGGCTACTAAAATATTTTTAAATCAACTCAAAATTGTAACATAATTAAATGACCTCATTAGTTAGATTGAAGGTCCTTGGGTGGCGCAAACAGTTTGCTGACAGATGCTAACCAAAAGGTTGACTTTTGTACCAACCAACAGTGTCACAGAAGAAAGCCCTGGCTATCTGCTTTCATAAAGATTACAGCCAAGAAAGCCCTAAGGTTCAGTTCTCTGTAACACATGGGGTCTCCATGAGTCAGGATGTCAATATCATGAGTTATATCACTGAAATAAGACAGAATAAAACTCGTGTTGGGGATAAAATAATTATTTTTTAAAGTCTAACAAACAGAGAAGAAATAGCTTTGAAGTGAGTCAGGCTAAACATAAAACTCATATTGGATGTGGACTTGTTCTTCTGATTCACTGTGAGAAACAACATAGTCTGAAAACACTGGAATTTAACTTGAGTAACCTTGAAGTCCTGCTTGGGAAACTTAAAGGGCTTAGGGGCACAGGTGGTGCTTTTCCTTCTGCTTCTATTGAAAATCATGGTTTTGGAAATGGAAACTGAATGGCTAGCTAGATAGATGTGGTACATAAATAGGATTTGTTAATTCATTGGTCCTACTGTGCCGGTCTAGCAGAGAGTATTTAGATGAAGGGGAGAAAAAGAGAAATAATGATGTCATTACAGATTCCCACATGGAAGACAAGAGTGATGTTTTCCTAACTAGGTTACAAACCTAGCACAAACACTAGAGATAGTAGTGATGGGGAGTTTCAATTAACTGGACATCTGCTAAAAGTCTAATCCTGTTTAAAAAAAAAAAAAAAAAACTCCACTTCAGATAAATCGTTTTTTGTTTGTTTTGGCCACGTGTTGCCTTTCTGATAATATAAACAAAACTGAAGAAAAAAAACCATGGTGAACCCTTATTGCTATCTGGGACTACTTTGTTATAGAAATTTAGGTAGGAAATGACTTCTTCATTTTGGAAGCCATAATAGGAAAGGAAAGAAGCACTGGACATAGCCAAATAGTCAGACTTAAGATAGATATATATATAACAACATTTGCCAATTCAGTGTTTTTCACATTGTTATGGTTTGAATTGTGTACCCCAAAAATGTGTGTCAACTTGGCTAGGCCATGATTCCCATTATTATGTGATTGTCTACCATATTGTCATCTGATGTGATTTTCCTGTGTGTTGTAAATCCTGCGTCCATGATGTTAATAAGGTAGGATCAGAGGCAGTTATGTTAATGAGGCAGGACTTAATCTACAAGATTAGTTGTATTTTGAGTCAATCTCTTTTGAGATATAAAAGATAGAAGCAAGCAGAGAGACAGGGGACCTCATACCACCAAGACAGCAGTACCAGGAACAGAGCAAGTCCTTTGGACCCAAGGTCCGTTTGCCTGAGAAGCTCCTAGACCAGGGGAAGATAGATGACAAGGACATTCCCCCAGAGGCAACAGAGAGAGAAAGCCTTCCCCTGGAGGTGACACCCTAAATTTGTACTTCTAGCCTACTAGATTGTGAGAGAGTGAATTTCTCTTTGTTAAAGCCATCCACTTGTGGTATTTCTGTTATAGCAGCACTAGATAACTAAGACACACATACATAATTTAGAGACATCAATTACATTAATTATGTTGTACAACTGTCACCAATAATCATTGTCAATTTTTCCATCTCCATAAACAGAAACTCACTGCCTCCTAAACAATAAATCCCCCTCCCCTACTCCCACCTGTCCCTAGTAATCACTAATAAAACTTTGGTCTCTATACATTTGCATATTCTAGATATTTCATATAAGTGAGAGCATAAAATATTTGTCCTTTTGTGATTGACCTATTTTCTTAGAAAGGCTTAAGCCCAGAATGTGCTGAAACCGTGGAAAATACAAAAACAAGTAAGTGGGGTGTTTTTAGCTAATTTCAAGGAAGCAGCAAATAAGGAAAGTGTATTTCCTTGCTTGAGGTAGATAATATAATACTAATAGATGATGAAGAAAAGGCAGAACTATCCTTTAAGCTATTTCATTTTCATCTTCTCCAAGGAGTACAATTTTTATGAATATGTTACCCCTAAAGTTTTCTTGAACTCGCCAGATGCCAACTGCAAATTCTAAAAAATCCTGAAAGATCAAGAGGACAGGACTTTTCTCCAATGGGAAGCAAATATCAGACATTTAATCCATAAATATTTCAGTATATGTGTATAAAACAAAAAGATTCTTTTTATTAAAAAAAATCATCACTCTTTTAAAAATTAACAATAACTTCCTAATATTATCAAATTTCTAGTCAATGTTCAAATGTATCTACTGTTTCATCAATGTTTTATATAGAGTTGGCTAAAAAAAAAAAAAGCTTGCTAGCACCCATCCAAGGCCCAACAATTGCTTTCTACTTGCCTGGAGCAACAGAGAAAAAAGAGATTTAGGAATAGGAAGAGGAAATGAAATTTGTGGCTAATTGCCTCCATGATCAACTGCCTCCTTTGCCATGAGACCAGAAGACCTGAATTGTGCCCGAATAACGTTGCTGAACATTTAGATCAAAGATTCTAATGAAGAATCCTGATTAAAAGGGGAGAAATGAAGAACAGAATGTCAAATTTTCATGGACTCCAGACTTTCTGGAGCCATGAAGGTTAGATGAACCCCTGAAACTATTGCCCTGAGATAATCTTTAAATCTTCAACCAAAAATATCCCCTGAAGTCTTAAAAACAATAGTTTAACTTAAAAAGTAAAAAACGTCTGTCTCAAGCATTAAGCTCTTTTAAGAACTATCTATATGGGATCAAACTGACAACAGCAACTCGAAAGATTAGATAGGAACCTTAGGGGGCAGTGAGTTTATGTTAATATGAGAAGAACAACTGAGAAAAGGAAGGTGAGAATGGTTGCATAACTTGAAGAATGTAATCAATCTCACTGAATTGTACATGTAGAAACAAGCGGTGTATGTTTTGCCGTGTATGTTCTCAACAACAACAAAATAACTTTTTTTTTAAGTTTTTTGGCAGCTGTTGTGGATTTTTGCCTAAATCTCTTCTTTTATTAATAATTAGAAAATGATAGTGTTCAATGCTATGATTCCTTCTATAAAGAGAAATATCCCTTTATCAATTAGTAAGGCAATATTGTTACCCCGAGGTTCTTCTTACAAAATGAGAGAGAATAATTGCTTGATACTTTGACTTTATGAATCAGAATGCAGAATAATGAGTTGATTCTCTAACAATCTTCAAAGGTAAGTAATGAGGCTTTTTTTTTTTTTAAGCATAATTATAATGTCATGATGTTTAATGTATCTGATGTGTTTTAATCCAGTGTAGTTATTATTCTTTGCCTGGGTAGCCAATTCCCTTTAATTTGGTTCCCAAGTCCTTTTTGTCATAATCCACAATAGTATTTGATACCTTCTTCATTTTCTGGTATGACAAGATCTTTCAGGATTCACTTCCCCATTTTCTATTCAAAGCCTAGACACATTTTTGCAAGAAGCCCTGGTCTTTTTTTTTTTAATGGGAAAAAAAAATTTAGAAACCACAATCTGGGTACTAGAAGGTATCAGCTCAGAACATTTTCATAAGCTAGCAAATACTTGTTTTAAGAGAAAATAAGTCATGAGTTTATGCTAATAATTCCAATCTAAATTTAGGATATTTGTACTTAATTTTTTTGTTTGTTTTTACTTTTGTCTCTTCTTGTTGCTAAAAATATTGGTTCCTAACAGCATTAACATAATTACTTATTTGCTTTACTTTCTGAACAATAATACCAATGTAGTTACTATCAACACTAATTACTGGAAAAAAATATTTCATTGCAGTTCTTATACTCATTAGGATATATTCACCAAGAATGTACACTCTAATTATTATGTTTTAAAATCACATAAAATACCTACTCTTTGTGTGGTTAACCCACCAACTCAGTTTGTTTCAATTTGCTCTCAATTTTTAAGGACCACCTTTTTATTTTGGTTTAATTTATTATATGATTATGTAAAGCATTTATGTGGTTCCAACATCAGATTTATAAAAAAGATATATTGAGCGTGTGATTGGAGTTCCAGAAAAGGGAGGGATAACAGAAAACACAGAGAGAATGGTTGAAGATCTGTTGGCAGAAAACTTCCCTGGCATCATGAAAGATGAAAGCATATCTATCCAAGATGCTCATTGAACCCCATACAAGATAGATCCCAAAGGAAAATTACCAAGACATGTTATCATCAAACTTTCCAAAACCAAATATAAAGAGAAATTTTAAAAGCAGCCAGGGATAAACAAAAAGTCACCTGCAAAGGAGAATCAGCAAGATTAAGTTTGGACTACTCTGCAGAAACCATGCAGACAAGAAGGCAATGGGATGACATATATAGAGCACTGAAGGAGAAAAACTGCCAGCCAACAATCATATATCCAGCAAAACTCTCTCTCAAATAATATGAAGGCAAAATTAAGACATTTACTGATAAACACAAGCTTAGAGAATTTGCAAAAACCAAACCAAAACTACAAGAATTACTAAAGGAAATTCTTTGGTCAGAAAACCAGTAATACTGGATACCAACACAATACAAGGTCACAGAACAAAACATCCTGATATCCGTTCAAATAGGGAAATCACAAAAACAAAATAAGATTAATTTTTTAAAAAAATTGCTCAAAACAAGGAATCATTAATGTCATGTAAAAGATTACAATAATCAAAAAAGAGGGACTAAATATAGGAGGCACAGGTCTTCCATATGGAGAGGAAATCAAGGCCCTATAGTGCGATACAAATTAGGCTTTCACTTAGTCAAATGGGGTAAATATTAAGGTAACCACAAAGAGGTCTAACAATTCCATACTTCAAAATAAAAACCAAGATAAACATAACGACTGAGCAAAAATAAATACAACTACCATGAAAATGAGGAACATACAACCTACAAAGAAAACTACTCAGCACAAAAAAGTAAGAGGAAAAATGAAATTGTCAAAAAAACACAAAATAAGGCATCAAAATGATAGCACTAAGCTCATACACCATACTTAACTATAATTACACTGAATGTAAATGGACTAAATGCACCAATAAAGAGACAGAGAGTTGCAGATCGGATTAAAAAAACACGATCTGTCTATATGCTGCCTACAAGAGACACACCTTAGACTTGGAGACACAAACAAACTAAAACTCAAAGGATGGCAAAAAATATATCAAGCAAACAACAATCAAAAAAGAGCAGGAGAGGCAATATTAATTTCTGACAAAATAGACTTTAAAGTTAAATCCACCAAAAAGGATAAAGAAGGACACTACATAATGATTAAAGGGACAATTTACTAGGAGGATATAACCATATTTAATATTTATGCACCCAATGACAGGGCTGCAGGATACATAAAACAAACTCTAACAGAATTGAAAAGTGAGATAGACACCTCCACAATTATAGTAGGAGACTTTAATGAACCAGTTTCGGTGAAGGACAGGACATCTGGTGAGAAGCTCAATAAAGACACGGAAGATCTAATTGCCACAATCAACCAACTTGACCTCATACACTTATACGGAACACTTCACCCAACAGCTGCAAAGTATACTTTCTTTTCTAGTGCACATGGAACATTCTCTAGAATAGACCACATGTTAGGTCATAAAACAAGCCTTTGCAGAATCCAAAACATTGAAATATTACAAAGCATCTTCTCAGGCCATAGGCCATAAAAGTAGAAATCAACAGAAAAACCAGGGAAAATAAATCAAATACTTGGAAACTGAACAATACCCTGCTTAAAAAAGACTGGGTTATAGAAGACTTTAAGAAATTCATAGAATGCAATGAGAATGAAAACACTTTCTATGAGAACCTTTGGGACATAGCAAAAGCGGTGCTCAAAGGCCAATTTGTATCAATAAATGCACACATACATAAAGAAGAAAGAGCCAAAATGAAAGAACTGTCCCTACAACTTGAACAAACAGAAAGAGAGCAACAAAAGAAACCCTTAGGCACCAGAAGAAAACAAATAATAAAAATTAGAGCAGAATTAAATGAATTAGAGAACAGAAACACAATTGAAAGAGTTAACAAGGCCAAAAGCTGGTTCTTTGAAAAAATCAACAAAATTGATAAACCATTGGCCAGACTGACTAAAGAAATACAGGAAAGGAAACAAATAATCCGAATAAGAAATGAGATGGGCCATATCACAACAGACCCAACTGAAATTAAAAGAATCATATCAGATTACTATGAAAAATTGCACTCTAGCAAATTTGAAAACCTAGAAGAAATGGGTGAATTCCTAGAAACACACTACCCACCTAAACTGACACAAACAGAAGTAGAACAACTAAATAGACCCATAACAAAAAAAGAGATTGAAAAGGTAATCAAAAAACTCCCCCGCCAAAAAAGCCCCGGTGCTGACGGCTTCACTGCAGAGTTCTACCAAACTTTCAGAGAAGAATTAACACCACTACTACTAAAGGTATTTCAGAGCATAGAGAATACTCCCTAACGTATTCTATGAAACCAGCATTTCCCTGATACCAAAACCAGCTAAAGACAATACACAAAAAGAAAATTACAGACCTATATTCCTCATGAATGTAGATGCAAAAATCCTTAACAAAATTCTAGTCAATAGAGTTCTACAACATATCAAAAAAATAATCCACTGAAACCAAGTGGGATTTATACCAGATGTGCAAGGATGGTTCAATATTAGAAAAACAATTAATGTAATCCACCATATAAATAAAACAAAAGACAAGAACCACACGATTTTATCAATTGATGCAGAAAAGGCATTTGATAAAGTCCAACACTCATTCATAATAAAAACTCTCAACAAAATACGAATTGAAGGACAATTCCTCAACATAACAAAGGGCATTTATACAAAGCTTACAGACAACATTATCCTTAATGGAGAGATTCTAAAAACATTCCCCTTGAGAACGGGAACCAGACAAGGATGCCCCTTATCACCACTCTTATTCAACATTTTGCTGGAGGCCCTACCCAGAGCAATTAGGCTGGATAAAGAAATGAAAGGCGTCCAGATTGGTGAGGAAGAAGTAAAAGTATTTCTGTTTGCAGATGACATGATCTTATACACAGAAAACCGTAAAGAATCCCCCCAAAAACTACTGAAACTAATAGAAGAGTTCAGCAGAGCATCAGGATACAAGATAAACATACAAAAATCAGTTGGATTCCTCTACACCAACAAAAAGAACATCGAAGAGGAAATCACCAAATCAATACCGTTCACAGTAGCCCAGATGAAGATAAAATACTTATGAATAAATCTAACCAGAGACATAAAAGACCTATACAAAGACAACTACAAGGTACTACTGCAAGAAACCAAAAGGGACCTACATAAGTGGAAAAACATACCTTGCTCATGGATAGGAAGACTTAACATTGTACAAATGTCTATTCTACCAAAAGCCATCTATATATACAACGTAATTCCGATCCAAATTCCAATGACATTTTTTAAAGAGATGGAGAAACAAATCACCAACTTCATATGGAAGGGAAAGAAGCCCCACATAAGCAAAGTATTACTGAAAAAAGAAGAACAAAGTGGAAGGCCTCACTCTTCCTGATTTTAGAAACTATTATACCGCCACAGTAGTTAAAACAGCATGGTACTGGTACGACAACAGACACGTTGACCAATGGAACAGAATTGAGAATCCAGACATAAATCCATCCGCATATGAGCAGTTGATATTTGACAAAGGCCCAGTGTCAGTTAATTGGAGAAAAGGCAGTCTTTTTAACAAATGCTGCCGGCATAACTGGATATCCATCTGCAAAAATGAAACAAGGCCCATACCTCACACCATGCATGCACAAAAGCTAACTCCAAATGGATCAGAGACCTAAACATAAAATCTAAAATGATAAAGATCATGGAAGAAAAAACAGGGACAACGTTAGGAGCCCTAATACAAGGCATAAACAGAATACAAAACATTACTAAAAATGCAGAAGAGAAACCAGATAACTGGGAGCTCCTAAAAATCAAGCACCTATGCTTATCCAAAGACTTCACCAAAAGAGTAAAAAGACTACCTACAGACTGGGAAAATGTTTTCAGCTATGACATCTCTGACCAGCGCCTAATCTCTAAAATCTGCATGATTCTGCTAAAACTCAACCACGAAAAGACAAATAACCCAATTAAAAAATGGGCAAAGGTTATGAACAGGTGCTTCACTAAAGAAGATATTCAGGCAGCTAGCAGATACATGAGAAAATGCTATGATCATTAGCCATTAGAGAAATGCAAATCAAAACTACAATGAGATTCCATCTCTCGCCAACAAGGCTGGCATTAATCCAAAAAACACAAAATAATAAATGTTGGAGGGGTTGTGGAGAGATTGGAACACTTATACACAGCTGGTGGGAATGCAAAATGGTACAACCACTTTGGAAATCATCTTGGCGCTTCCTTAAAAAGCTAGAAATAGAATTACCATATGATCCAGCAATCCCACTCCTTGGAATATATCCTAGAGAAATAAGATCCTTTACATTAACAGATATATGCACACCTATGTTCATGGCAGCACTGTTTACAATAGCAAAAAGTTGGAAGCAACCAAGGTGCCCATCAACAGATGAATGGATAAATAAATTATGGTATATTCACACAATGGAATACTACGCATCAATAAAGAACAGTGTTGAATCCATGAAACATTTCATAACATGGAGAAATCTGGAGGACATTATGCTGAGTGAAATCAGTCAATTGCAAAAGGACAAATATTGTATAGGACCACTATTACAAGAACTGGAGAAACAGTTTAAGCAGAGAAGAAAATACTCTTTGATGGTTAAGAGAGGAGGGAGGGAGGGAGGGTGAGGGGTGTTCACTAATTAGATAAAAATATATATATATATATATATATATATATATATATATATATATATATATTTTAAAGCCCAACTAATCAGATAGCAGATAAGTTTTATTTTAGGTGAAGGGAAAGACAATACACAATAAAGGAGAGGTCAACATAAATGGACTGAACCAGTAACAAAGAAGTTTCCTTAAAAAACTGAACACTTTAAAGGCCAGCATACCAGGGGCAGGGGCTTGAGGACTATGGTTTCAGGGGACATCTAAGTCAATTGGCATAATAAAATCTATTAAGAAAACATTCTGCATCCCACTTTAGAGAGTGGAGTCTGCAGTCTTCAGTGCTAACAAGCGGCCACCTAAGATGCATCAATGGGTCTCAGCCCACCTGGAACAAGGAAGAATGAAGAACATCAAAGGCACAAAATAGTTATAAGCCTAAGAGACAAAAAGGACCACATAAACCAGAAACTACATCAGCCTGAGACCAGAAGAGGTAGATGGTACCTAGCCACAACTGATGACTGTCCTGACAGGGAACTCAACAGAGAAACCCTGAGGGAGCAAGAGAGCAGTGGGATGCAGACCCCAAATTCTTAAGTCTGACTTAATGGTCAGACTGGGACTGGAGGAACCCTGGAGGCCATGGACCCCAGACTTTCTGTTACCCAAGGGCAGGAATCATTCCCAAAGTCAACTCCTCAGGCAGGGATTGGACTGAGACTGGTGAAGAACAAGCTTCTTGGATCAAGTAGACACATGAGACTATCTTGGCATCGCCTGTCTGGAGGGGAGATGAGAAGGCAGAGGTGTCCAGAAGCTACCTGAGTGTACACGAGGAGAGAGAGGGGAGGGAAGTACTGTGCTATCTCATCAGAGGGAGAGCAATTAGGAGTGTATAACAAGGTGTATGTAAATTTTTGTATGAGAGACTGACCTGATTTGTAAACTTTCACTTAAACCACAATTTAAAAAAAAAAAAAAGATATATTGAAAAGCCCAACTTCCATTTCTGTGCCTCCACTCCATTTCCTACCATCCTTCTAGAGCAGTGGTTCTCAACCAGGGGCAATAGTGCCCCCTAGGGGGATTTGACATGTCTTGTTGTCACAACTAGTGGTATGCCACTAACATAGGTAGAGACCAGGGTGTTGCTAAACATCCTACAATGCCCCTTCCTTAGGTAAACAGTAAGCATAATGTAAAATTTTCTGCTTGATTTAGTTTACTTAACAATGTATCCTGGAAGTGACAGAAATGCTCTCTATCTTCATAGGATTATGCAAGTGACATATAGTTGTCAAGATTCATGGAATTATACATTGAAGATTCATTCATTTCACTGCATATAAATTTTACCTCAATAAACTTAAAAAAAAAATGTACCTAGATTCTTTTTTTAATTTCTTATATTTCATTCTAAATAAATACCTACTGAAAAACACCAACCCAAGAATTAAAAATTTTCACACCCTCCCCAAGCCTACTTTTCAGAGGTAATCGCTGTTAACACTTTGATGCAAATTCTTCCAGCCTTTTTCTAACATATAAATACACACGTGCATGTGCACTCTCTCTCTCGAAACCAAGACCCTACATGATCCAGCTTCAGGGCAGAGACACTTAACAGAATTCAACAAATCAAATCGAAACTAATCTCAAATTCCTTTTTTTCTTAAATGTAATAAATGAGACACATGATTCACGGCAGTATCTTAAAATTCCCCTTCCTCTTCCATCGGTTTCCAGTACATACGAAGGGACTTCACCCAACTTCTGGGAAGATTCCCCTGAAAAATCTCTTCCTCCATTCCTAGACTGCACTTCCTTTCTCTTTTACCTTATCGCTTCTCCCACTTCACTAACACAAGAAGTACCTATATGATGACTTAGGCCCTATTGGAGTATTGCTGTTGTTTTTAGGTGCTGTCGAGTTGGTTCCAACTCATAGTGACGCTATATACAACAGAAGGAATTGCTGCCCAGCCCTGTGCCATCCTCACAATCATTGCTGTGTTCAAGTGCATTGTTGCAGCCACTGTGTCAATTGAGGGTCGTCTTCTTTTTTGCTGACCTTCTATTCTACCAAGCATGATGTCCTTCTCCAGGGACTGGTGTCACCTGATAACATGTCCAAAGCACGTGAGATAAAGTCTCACCATCCTTGCTTCTAAGAAGCATTTTGGCTGTACTTCTTCCAAGACAGATTCGTTCCTTTTTCTGGCGTCCATGGTATATTCAATATTCTTTGCCAACACCATAAATCAAATGCATCAATTCTTTGATCTTTCTTATTTGTTGCCAAGCTTTCACATGCATATGAGGCAATTGAAAATACTATGGCTTGGGTCAGGTGCACCTTAGTCCTCAAGGTGACATCTTTGTTTTTTAACACTTTAAAGAGGTCTTTTGCAGAAGGTTTGTCCAATGCAATACAGCATTTGATTTCTTGACTGCTGCATCCATGGATCTTGATTGTGGATCCAAGTAAAATGAAATCCTGACAGCTTCAATCATTTCTCTGTTTATGATGATGTGGCTTATTTGGTCCAGTTGTGAGGATTTTTGTTTTCTTTATGTTGAGGTGTAATCTTACTGCCTCATTAACATAACTGCCACTAATCCCATCTCACCCACATCATGGAGATAGGATTTACAACACACGGGAAATCACATCACATGACAAAATAGTGGGCAATCACACAATACTTCATCAGTAAGTACTTCAAGTCCTCTTCACTTTCAGCAAGTAAGGTTGTGTCATCTGCATATTGCAAGTCGTTAATGAGTTTTCCTCCAATCCTGATGCCCTATTCTTATTCATATAGTCCAGCTTCTCAGGTTATTTGCTCAGCATACAGATTGAATACGTATGGTGAAAGGATACAACCCTGACACACACCGTTCCTGATTTTAAATCACCCAATGTCCCCTTGTTCTGTTCGAACAAGTGCCACTTGGTCTATGTAGAGGATCTGCCCAAAATCCCAGTAGTGGCCATGTTGAGAAACACTGATTTAGACCAACGTTTGTGTTCAAAGCACACTTTGAATATTAGAGTTTTGGGCTGCACATCTAAAGAAATTCAATTATACCCACATGTTACTACACTATTCCCTTGAATGACATTCAGCACCATCTTGCTGTTTTGAGTAGAAATGTTTACTGCCTTGACTTCCATCCCATAAACTCTCCAGGCCAAATTCTCACTTGTTCCATTAAACAAAAGATCTTCCTTAGTGCCAGCTTGGTGATACATGCCACACCTCAGGCTTTCCTTGCAGCAAGCTGTACCCCACTCATTCACCATGCCTTAGGGCACTCATACTTGACCTGTCTGCCAAGTATTGCTAAAATAGTTTCTATCTTCAGTTGTAGCCAAAACTCAATGAAAAAAAAATCAGGTACCATATTTGTGGGGGATTTATAGCATGCATGTTCCAACAAACCAATTAAGAATCAATGACGTAAATCATCAACATTTTTTTAAACAAACAGGTAACTTTCCCAACTCTTTCTTCTCATATTTCATGCCTTCCTTTAATATTATTACCAAAACTTATATAAAAGTTTATCAGGAGTCTTTAAATTACTACTTCTTTTGTTGTCTGCTCCTTTTCCAAAAGAAGCATGCTCTCTTATCAATAGTGATACCCATGATTGGTTAGCTATGCCTTCTCTTTCCATTTTCCCTTAGCACAGCCGCAACTAAAGTGACTTGATTGCCCTAGGGTGCTAATCAAACTCATTTTCAGTAACAGATGGCTCAACAGCTGTTAACATTTGATGAATCCTTTTGTTCTTATCCCAGAACATTTTGTTTATTCTCCTTAAATGCAAAGGGGAAAATGAAAGAAAATACAGGAAAGAGGCTGTGGACAAAATTGTTCTTCAGGGAACTTTCTAGCTTAATTTATGAGCCATGAATTTAGTGATGTGCTACATAACCTGAAAATTTTACAACTTAAAGTGCCTTTCAATAGAGGGCAGGCTGCTCCTTTACCATATATATAATCAAATACATAAACACTTCAAATAGACCTACTAAAACAGGGGTCGGCAAACTACAGCCCCTTGGGAAAATTTGGCCTGCTGCACATTTTTGTATGGAACCACAAACTAAGAACAGTTTTTACTTTTCTATGTGGTTGAAAAGAAATCACAACAAGAATAATATGTCACAACGTGTGTCATGAAGAATTGTGTTCCCCAAAAATACCTGTTAACTTTGCTGGGCCATGATTCTTGGCATTATGTGATTGTCCACTATTTTGTCATCTGATGTGATTTCCCATGTGTTATAAATCCTCTCTGTGATGTTGATGAGATGGAATTAGTGGCAGTTATGTTAATGAGGCAGGACTCAATCTACAATATTAGATTGTGTTTTGAGCCAATCTTTTTTGAGATACAAAAGAGAGAAGTGAGTAGAGACCATGGGGACATCATACCACAAGAAAG
The DNA here is from genome assembly GCF_024166365.1 of Elephas maximus indicus. Lineage (NCBI taxonomy): Eukaryota > Metazoa > Chordata > Mammalia > Proboscidea > Elephantidae > Elephas > Elephas maximus. Next base: position 48,925,421 of record NC_064823.1, read on the forward strand.
AAGCACAGGGAGCATAGCGTGTCCTTTGGACCCAGGGTCCCTGTGGTAAGAAGTTCCTTGACCAGAGGGAAATTGATGACAGGGGCCTTCCCCCAGGGCCTACAGAGAGAGAAAGCCTTCCCCTGGAGCCGGCACCCTTAGTTTGGACTTCTAGCTTCCTAGACTGTGAGAGAATGGATTTCTGTTTGTAAAAGCCATCCCCTTGTGGTATTTCTGTTATAGCAGCACTAGATGATTAAGACAACATATAAAAATGATATAAAATTCAAGTTTCAAGTGTTTCTAAATAAAGTTTTATTGGAATACTGTCACACCTTTCTTTCATATATTGTCTATGGATGTTTTACATTACAGTTGCAGAGTTGAGTGATTGCAACAGAGGTCATGTGGCCTACAAGGTCTAAAATATTTACTACATGGTTCTTTTACAGGAAAAGTTTGCTGGCTCTTATCCTAAAAGGAAAGATCTATCCAAAGCCTCTCCAAAACAGTTTTATCAGGCAAATGGTGCTAGGTAACGCATTTTTTAATGCAGTAGCAGTGGTGTAGAAATACTGGACCTGGGCTCCATTTCTGATAAAATGGCAAATAATACTCTAAGCTTAGTTTTCTCAGCTGTGAAATGGGAATGAGAATACTTAACCCACCTTCTAAAAAATAAACTATGTAACTGAAGTATAACATATATAATGTACAAATTACAAGAATGTTCACAAAGTGAGTATGCTTTTGCAGCCTCCAAGAATATCAAGAAATAAAATATCATCAGCATCCCTGAAGGCCCTCCAGGTGTCCTTCCAAATTCTATAACCCTCTTCCCCAAAAGCAATCACTGTCTTGACTTTTAATATCATCAATTTGTTTTGCCTATTTCTGAATTTCATTTAATCAAACAGTATGTACTCTTTTGTGTCTGGCTTCTTCTGCTCAACACTGTATTTTGAGCTTTACCCATGTTACTGTACGTAGCAGCAATTCATGCATTTTCATTGCTGTATAGTATTTTTCATTGTATGTATGAAAATACAATAATTTATCCATTCTACCACTGACACCTTTTTTTTTTCACCATTGATAAGCATTTGGTTGTTTCCTCTTTTTTGCCATTGCAAATAATGCTACTATGAACATCTTATATGTGTCCTCTACACACATGTGTATGTGTATATATGTGGTATATACATAACTTTTATTTATTTACTTATACCCCAAACTGTTCCAAACATTAATATAAGGCATTTTTTAAAAAATTGTTTTAAAAAAGCAAAAAAGGTTGCCAATGAGTTGTTTCCGACTCATAGGGACCCTATAGGACAGAGTAAACTGCCCCATGGAGTTTCCAAGAATGTAATGTTTACAGAACTCAGCTGCTAACCAAAAGATCAGCAGTTCAAATCTACCAGCTGCTCCTTGGAAACCCTATAGGGTCACTGTGAGTTGGAATCCACTTGACAGCAATGGGTTGGGTTTAATATTTACCGAAGCAGACTCTCACATCTTTCTCCCACAGAGCAGCTGGTGAGCTCAAACCACTTACTGACTTTAGGGTTTTGTTCCCCTTTGGATGGGGAACATCATCCCACCACTGGCTTTTGGGAGCAGAGTGGAGGACTTTCTGCATTGCATAGTAACTATTGACTTTTCCTCTCACCTCTGGTTCAAACAAGTAATGCTTTCTCCTACTGTTTGCTCATGACTTATTCCTGCCTCAGTCACTGATAGCCTGTGCCTCATTCTTTTTGGGGGCCCCTCACTCCAGAAGGTTCTTTGTGGGAAGCCCCACTCAAGAAGGACCAATCCAACTTCCTTTCAGCTAAACTATGTCTAACCTGTAAGAAAGATCACCAGAATTGGTGCCCAGGTACTGGGATAATAGTTAATTTTTATAAGTTTTCTTTTCATTGAAATATTATGTGTGCAAAATTCACACATTAAATAGTGCTAAAAAGTTTAAAACAAAAGAGCGGTCCTTTAGTTTATCCTGCCTACTCATCTACTACCCAGCCCCACCCCTCAGAGGCAGCCACTTTCAAAGCTCTTAGCTGTATATTGTGGGCATTTAATTCCATGTCTCCAAACTGTAGATGCATAAATTCCTACAGGTACACACACATTTCATGATTATTCTTCAATGTCCTTAAATGTTGACTTATCAATAGCATCCTAATGATGTTAAAGATATGCGCTTTAACATCAATCAGGCTCACAGAGTTGACATTGTATTTGTTTTTTTGTTTGTTTCTGTTTTGTTTTTTCAGCCTGGGGAGCAAAGATTGACTATAACACCAAAGGATGTGTTATTTTTTTAGGAGTTCTTTGGGATTTGCTTTCACTTTCAGTTAACTCTCCAACAGGTTTTCAACTCTCCAACAGTTTTTCACCTCTCCAACAGTTTTTCAACTCTCCAACTTTCACTTTCAGTTAACTCTCCAACAGTTTTTCAGCTCTCCAACAGTTTTTCAGCTCTCCAACAGTTTTTCAACTCTCCAACAGTTTTTCAACTCTCCAAGTTTCTCACAAAATGACAGATTATCTGAGGACCAGAAAAATCAAATTATGCACCTGTTTAAAAGAAGTTAAAAAACAAACACCCAACAGTGCAATCCAGCAAAGAGCTCAATGTTTTCATGTGGCCACCACATCTGTTAGGCTCTCCAACAAGCCCATGGCATTATTATTCTGCCTACCAAGAAATTCATGCTATTCTTACGCATACAGTTGCCAAAATATTCAGAAAATAAGTTTCAAAAACCAAACAAACCAGTTTATATTGATCTATATTTAAAATATTCAGAGAAATCTGCCTATATAACAATAAAGTTAAACCCGAGTATTTTGCTGGCAAGTTAACACCTTTGTAGATCTTACAGTTCGCCAAATTTAATAATCATTTTATTATAAAATTTCAATGTATCTTCTTGTACGATGGCATATACATCAAAATTCAAAGAAGCAAAAAACCAAAATATATGGAAATCGTAATCAAAACAATCATTCTTACCCACTGTGGAAAATGTAAAGCACATGCTCGGCTTGTCAATTCGTTCTGCTAATTACATAAGTAATGCCTTTCGTGAATCTTGCAGTAAAATGATGTTATTCTCAAAATCGTTAACGCATACATTTTAGAGACATGCATATTACTCACAGCTATAGACTTCAAAAAAATTATGTATCAGAGTCCATTCTAGTTGTACTATAATAATTAACATTTCCAGAAAGACTATTACTTGATGGATATTTTCAGCTACTTAGTACAGAAACAACTTCTTTGAGGAAAGATCATCAAGAAAAATAGGGTCATTTTTTAAATAGGTATTAAAGTATTTGTATTCCATTTCTTATAATATAATCAAGGGATAGTGAGGACATAACTGTGATTAACTGACATTTCAAAAGTATATACCTCAAACGTTTCAATAATTTAACAAACTAGATACAAGGAAAATGAGATAGCGCCTATTCTCAAAGCACTTACTGTCAACTAAAGGAAAAATACTATGCTCAAAGTCATAATTATTCTACAGGAACATAGAGGAGGGAAGAATCAGAAACTTCTTGGAAAATGATGTTTGAGCTGATTCTTGGAGAAAAAAAAAGTTAGTCACAGAAGCAAGAGGAGACTAGACTACATCGGTGGTATTAAACCCATTGCCATCAAGTCAATTCCAATTCATAGGACCCTATACGACAGAGTAGAATTGCCCCATAGGGTTTCCAAGGAGTGGCTGGTGAATTCGAACTGCCAACCTTTTGGTTAGCAGACTGAGCTCTTAGCCACTGCGCCACCAGGGCTCCTCAGTGGTATTAAAACAAAAAAAAAAAACCAAACCCAGTGCCGTCGAGTCAATTCTGACTCATAGCGACCCTAGTGGTATTAGTGCTGTAAAAGTCTTTGAGTGGTGTAAACGTGCTCGGCTGCTAATCAAAAGGTTGGCTGTTCAAACCCACCCAGCAACTCTGGAGGAGAAAGATACAGCGATCTGCTTCTATAAAGATTACAGTCTAGGAAACCCAATGGGGCAATTCTACTGTGTCACATGCGGTTACTATGAGTCGAAATTGACTCAACAGCACCTAACAACTACAACTAACCTCAAGATTGGCAGTATGAATCCATCCAGTGGCACCACGGAAGTAAAATCTGGCAATCTGTTTCTGTAAAGATTATACCTGAGAAAACCCTATAGAGAAGTTCTAATGTGTAACACATGGGGTCGATGTGAGTTAGAAGCAACTCGACAGCAACACATTTGAGGCTTTTTTGTTGTTGTTTGTTTTTTACTTTATTAGTACTGTACAAGAATGCAAGTGTTCAAAAACATTTTTAAAAATTTAGGAGAAAAAAACCTGTAAAACTTGTTCCTTGGTTGGTTTTGGTCTCTGAGTAAGAGGAGGGGTTAAAAATAACTTCCAATTTTCTCTCTCAGGTGATTGCATGGTTGATGAACCAACTGAAAATTACAATGTAAGAGAAAGAGCTAGTTTAACAAAAAAAGATGAGTCTAGTTTAGGAAACTTTAAGATACCTGTGCAATGTTCATCGGATGTCCTGCAAAGAGTTAGGCATATGAGTCCAAATTTTAGGTGAAATTTTGGATTAGAGATATAGATTTGGAGTAATAACCTACAAAAGGTAGCTAAAACAAAAAAGGAGGCATAGAATAAAAAGGACAGAAGACTTTGAATGAAGGCATGGGGAATCATAACATCTAAGAGACGTGCGAAGAAAGAGTTCCTTATCAAGGCGACAAAAGAGAGATGGCCAAAAAGTAAGATGGAAGTCAGGGTAGGGATGTATGTTAGAACCAAAGAGAACAGAGTTACACTGTCCAAGACAATAGCCACTAGTTACATTTGACCATTAAGGATTTGAAATATGCCTAGTACACCTGAGGAACTAAATTTTTTATTTTTATTCATTTTAATTTAAAAGCCAATAATTGATTCAGTTATTGGAAAACTGTCAAGTATGTTTGGGTCAACTTGGGCATGTGAACCTACTTTTTCAGTGATAAATTCTATGAAATCTAAACACAGATCAAGTATTCCCGATGAAAATTTAGCATCAGAATTAAGTTGTTGTTGCTGTTAGGAAACCGTGGGGGTGTAGTGGTTAAGAGCTACAGCTGCTAGCCAAGAGGTGGGCAGTTCAAATCCACCAGATGCTCCTTGGAAACTATATGGGGCAGTTCTATTCTGTCCTATAGGGTCATTATGAGTCAGAATCGACTCGATAGCAACGGGTTTGGCTTTGGTTTTTTTGTTGTCGTTGCTGTTAGGTGCTGTCGAGTCAGTTCAGACTCATAGCGACCCTATGTACCACAGAACACTGCCCGGTCCTGTGCCATCCTTACAACCGTTGTTATGCTTGAGCCCATTGTTGCAGCCACTGTGTCAACCCATCTCGAGGGTCTTCCTCTTTTCCACTGACCCTGTACTTTACCGAGCATGATGTCCTTCTCCAGAGACTGATCCCTCCTGACAAGATGTCCAAAGTATGTAAGAAGCAGTCTCACCATCCTTGCTTCCAAGGAGCATTCTGGCTGTACTTCGTCCAAGACAGATTTGTTCATTCTTTTGGCAGTCCATAGTACATTTAATATCCTTTGTCAATTCATCAATTCTTCGGTCTTCATTACTCATTGTCCAGCTTTCACATGCATATGATGTGATTGAAAATACCATGGCTTGGGTCAGGCACACCTTAGTCTTCAAGGTGATATCTTTGCTTTTCAACACTTTAAGGTGGTCCTTTGCAGCAGATTTGCCCAATGCAATGTGTCTTTTGATTTCTTGACTGCTGCTTCCACGGCTGTTGATTATGCATCCAAGTAAAATGAAATCCTTGACAACTTCAACCTTTTCTCCATTGATCATGATGTGACTTATTGGTCAAGTTGTGAGGGTTTTTGTTTTCTTTATGTTGAGGTTACTGAAGGCTGTGGTCTTCGATCTTCATTAGTAAGTGCTTCAAGTCCTCTTCACTTTCGGCAACCAAGATTGTGTTATCTGCATAACGCAGGTCGTTAATGAGTCTTCCTCCAACCCTGATGCCCCACTCTTCTTCATGTAGCCCAGTTTCTTGGATTATTTGCTTAGCATACAGATTGAATAGGTATGGTGAAAGGGTATAATCCTGATGCACACCTTTCCTGACTTTAAACCACTCAGCATCCTCTTGTTCTTTCTGAACAACTGCCTCTTGACCTATGTACAGGCTCCTCATGAGCACAATTAAGTGTTCTGGAATTCCCATTCTTCGCAGTGTTATCCATACTTTGTTATGATCCACACAGTCGAATGCCTTTGCATAGTCAATAAAACACAGGTAAACATCCTTCTGGTATTCTCTGCTTTCAGCCAGGATCCATCTGACATCAGCAAATATATTCCTGGTTCCACGTCCTCTTCTGAAACCGGCCTGAATTTCTGGCAGTTCCCTGTCGATATACTGCTGTAGCCACTTCTGAATGTTCTTCAGCAAAATTTAGCTTGTGTGTGATATTAATGATATTGTTCTATAATTTCCACATTTGGTTGGATCACCTTTCTTGGGAATAGGCATAAATATGGATCTCTTCCAGTTGGTTGGCCAGGTAGCTCTCTTCCAAATTTCTTGGCATGGACGAGTGAGCACCTCCAGCGCTGCATCCATTTGTTGAAACATCTCAATTGATATTCTGCCAATTCCTGGAGCCTTGTTTTTCACCAAGTTCAGTGCAGCTTGAACTTCTTCCTTCAGTACCTGATCACATGCTACCTCTTGAAATGGTTATGTCAACTAAATCTTTTTGGTATAATGGCTCTGTGTATTCCTTCCATCTTCTTTTGGTGCTTCCTGTATCGTTTAATATTTTCCCCATAGACTCTTTCACTATTACAACTTGAGGCTTGAATTTTTTTTCAGTCCTTTCAGCTTGAGAAATGCTGAGCATGCTGTAAATATAAAATACACACTAGCTTTAAGGATTTCATATGAAGAAAATGATGTATTTTGATGACATTTTGAAATAATATTTAGAGTACACTGAGTTAAATAAAATGTTATTAAAGTTCATTTCATGTGTTTCTTTTTTACTTTTTAAATGTGGCTAATAAGCATCATAGCTTGCATTGTATTCCTATTGGACTTAAAGTGTTTCGGGAAAGATGTAATCATGAGTGACTATTAGGAGACAATTCTCCGTGGGTCTCATGCTTCCGTATGTCTTGTGAGTGAGGCACTGAATACACTTTATTCCAGACTATCTTTTCAAGAATATTTGTATTTGCACCTTGGAAGACGAAGATTGTGTCTCCCTCCAGAGCAAAGGGCATGCATGATAACTGCCCATTATAGAAGATCTCGGTTCCCTAAGCTGGGAGTTCCTCTCTTGTAAACAAGTCAATGTGTGTGCAGACGTTGTCTGTCCCTCTTTAAATTACTTCATGGGAATTGGGTTTCAGAGAACCAGCACAAAAATGCTGATACTCTGGCTGTGAGTAATAAACTTTTCTTCATTCTTGACACGGAAGTCTCAGATCCTCTGCCAACATCCATGACCCTGTGGCAGGCTAGCTTTTCAGCTTGCAAGAAGGGTAAAAACTCAGACCTCTCATAGTTCTTAACAGTGACTATGCCAGTTTATACTGCTGTATAACAAACTACCCCCAAATTTAGTGACTTAAACCAATAACAATTAAAGATAGACACAGATCAACGAACTAGAGAGCCCAGAAATAGACCCATACAAATAAGATCAAATAATTTTTGACGAAGATACTAAAGCAATTCAATGAAGTAAACATCTTTTCAACAAATGATTCTGAAATAAATGACTATCCATATGCCAAAAAATGAGCCTTGACGTATACTCACACCTTATACAAAAATTAACTCTAAATGAAATATAGACTTAATTTAAAATGTAAGCCCATAAAACTCTTAGAAGCAAATATAGGAAAAAATCATTGCGATGCTAGGTTAGGCCAAGAGTTTTGGGTATGACACCAAAAGTATAACCCATAAAAGAAAAAACTGATAAATTAGGCTTCATAAAAATCAAAAACATTTGTTTTATGAAAGACACCATTAAGAGAATAAAAAGACACACTATAACCTGGGAGAATGTATATGCAAATAACATACCTGATAAAGGACTTGCATCCAGAAGATTTTTTTTTTAAACTCTCACAAGTCAACAATAAGAAAACACACAACTGAAAAAAAAGTGAGCAACATATTTGAACAGATACTTCATCAATAAGAAGTATGAATGGCAAATACACACATGAAAATATGCTCAACATTATTAAGGAAACATGAATTAAAACCACGATAAGATACCACCACACATCTATTAGAATGGAAATACCAAGTGCTAATGAGGATTTGGAGTAATTGGAACTATAATTAATTCACTACTGATAGGAATGTAAAATGATACAGCCACTTTGGAAAAGTTTGGGATTTTCTTATAAAATTAAACATGTACTTTCCATATGACCCAGTAATCCTACTCTTAGGTATTTTATGCAAGAAAAATGAAAGGTCATGTTCACATAAAATCCTGTATATAAATGTTTAAAGCATCTTTACTCAAAGCTGTTAAAAATGAAAACAATCCTTCAACTGGTGCGTGAATAAACAAACTGTGATGCATCCAAACAATAGAATCTTACTCAATAATCAAAAAGAACAAATAGTGATACATACAACATGATAAATCTCAAACCCATTGTTATAAATGAAAGAAATGACACTCCAAAAGCTATAAACTGTATGATTCCATTTATAAGCAGAAGTTCAAGGGAATTTTGGGTGGTGATGGAACTGTTAAGAATCTTGCTTCAAGTGGTAGTTACATGACTCCATGCATTTGTCAAAACTCATTAGAACTACATAACAAAAAGAAGGAATTTTACTACATGCATTTTAAAATGAAGAATAACAATAATAATTTCTCAAAGTCTCTGGGTCCACTGGGCTTGGTTGGGTGCTTCTTTGGTTCTATGCACCATTAGCCAGGGTAACTCACTAAGCTGAATTCTTTTGGCAACTGAGCTAGAATGGAAGGATCAAGAGGTTTCACTGCGTGTCTGGTATGTTGGTTGTCCTCCATGTGGTCTCTCCATACAGTTAGCTTGGACTTACGATTTTTGACCAATGTAGCAGAAATGTCATTATGCCAGTTTGGTGCCTAATTTTAAGATGTCTGGCAGTTTCTGTTTTTACTCTTGGAAGCCAGTCATCATGTAAGAAGTTTGGCTATCGTAAAACTACTTTGCTGTGAGGAAGCTCAGATTAAAGGGGAAGGTAAATAGAATCTACCTCTTGAGGAGTATTAGGGTGTGTGCACGCAGGGAGGGAAGGAAATGGCAGCAGCCATCTTTGGAGGCTACTTAACATCCTAACAAAGGTAGTAGAAAATGTCTTAAAGGGCTGAAAAATGTCTATTTTATTCAGCAATTTACTCACTGTGACCCGTACAAGAGTAATTTTATTAAAGTGATAATGGAATTCTAGGCCAAATTATAAACATCTAAAAATTGACTGGAACATGATAAAATGAAGACGGTAACTATACATTACTTTGTTAATAAATTTGAATAAGAAGGAAAGGGGAAAGGTTACAGGATAAATAGTGCATAACACAAAAGCAATGAAAGTTTTCCAAAGTATGAAAAAGACCTGAAATGTTTATTGAAATGTCTACAAACTGAAGGGATAGAGCCATTGAGGAGAGAAAAAACTATATGGAAGATTTAAATAATACATGAAGAAAGAAAGTAATGTAACATTTTTTTACACTCCAAAGTAGGGAAGGACTTCCTGAATGGACAAAAGCAAGGAATCCAAAAAAGAAATCACACATACTGATAATTTAAAAGACAAATGGCTGACCACATTAAAATACTTGGTAGAAAAGTAAACCATGATCATTCAAAATATAAAATGTTAATAATGTTCAATCCCACTAGGTAGGGTTTGCAAATTAAAACAATGATAAAATATCTTTTTCCCCAACAGATTGACAAAAATTGGAAATATTGATAATATCCAGTGATGGGAGAGAATAAGGAGATGGACACTTACATCCTCTTGGTTGTAATACAATTGGTACAAATTATTTGGGAAGTAATTTGGTAGGACTTGTTAAAATTCAAAACAAGCATATTATCTGAACCAGAATTTCAACTTCTAGTGATTTATTCTATGAAAGTAAAAGCATAAGGGTATAAAGATATATAAAAAAAAACCCAGTTTTTTTTTTAACATATAAGGGTATAAAGATATATGGATTTTTGTATTATAAATAATAATGAAAAATTGGAAAGGATCTAATATCTGTAACACAGGATTGTTGATACTACAATGCAACCATACAATTGTGCCTTATGGAGCCAATAAAAAAATAAGGTAAATATTTTTATATCAACGTGAAAGAAAAAAGCTAACTGCAGATCAACAAGTACAGAATGATTCTAGTCTTTCAAAATATGAAACTTTGTGGTTAACTCTCTCTACAGACCTTGCAAACATACAAGAAAAAGTCAGAAAGAAAATTAACATAGGTCACTTTAGGGAAGATGAAATTGGATAGGTGATAGAGGAACATTCATGTGACAACTTTAGATAATTTTTTAAAGCACTAGAAGTACAGATGATTTTTCCTTTTGTTGTTTTCTAGAATTTTTCTGAAATAGAGAGCAAATAATTTTTGGTACCAAGTCCTGGAGGAGTCTGGACAGGAAAGAATCAAAGGCATAAATGGAAGGATGCCCCTCAAACATGACAAGACACCTCATTCTCTGAAAAGGCATGAAAAGAGGCAGGAATGGTAGGGATATAGATCAGCTGGAGTGCAGGAGGCAGGAGTGGAAGAGCTGGAGGTAGGACATCTTGCCTCATCACCCTGGTTCCTCAGTGAAAATGAGGATGGGAACTGGGCTTGAGGAGAGCGGTCAAGGTTTGGGACAGTCAATGAGGGAAAAAGAAAAGGATGCTCACCAAGGACAGGGAGGAAAAGTGCACCCATGAAGTTTTTATAGCTGGGCCCTGGTAACGTAGTGGTTAAGAGCTATGGCTGCTAACCAAAAGGTCAGCAGTTCAAATCTACCAGGTGCAACTTGGAAACCCTATGGGCCAGTTCTACTCTGTCCTATAGGGTCACTTCGAGTCAGAATCAACTCAGTGGCAATGGGTTTTATTTGTTCGTTTGTTTGGGTCTAGGAATGACACCCTAACTGCAAGAAAGGCTGGGAAGGTAGTCTTACTGTGTGACCAGAAGACAGGAAAATGGATTTTGGTGGACTGCTAATAGTCATTGCCACATTGTAACTGCCTTAGATTTTCTCTGTAACATAGATCATTTTTGCCCCATTCTTTTACACATTTGTATTAATGTTTATACTCATCCATACTCAGTTTTAACAAGTTTGTTTGTTTGTTTTTAATAAAGACTGTTGAAGCTGGAAGGGACTTTGGAAATCCTCTCATGCGTTCCTTCCTTTGTGAATGAGAAAATGGTGACTCACAGAGAAAACAATTTTCCACTGTGGCATAGGAGCGGCTGGTGCATTTGAACTGCTGACCTTCTGAGTTAACAGCTGAGCTGTTAACCACTGCACCACCAGGGCTCCATAAATGGTGGTGAAAAAATTTTTTTTTTTTTCAGTCAGTGTAATTTCCACAATGCCGCACAAATCCTCAGTAACCATGATTTAAAGAAATGGGATACTGTGCCTGTATCATGACAAATAAATGTCTCACAATTAAGACAAGAATTATGCAATTTAGGATTATATTAGATAAAAATGACCCCTGTTGAAAGAGATGCCATGATATAAATAAATACTGCAATTAATTTTATGTGAAATGCATAAAATAAGTGAGCACAAATGAATAATTTGAGTTGATGTGTATTTTTATATGGAGTCCCTAAGTGGTGCAAACCATTAATACACTGAGCTGATAACTAAAAGTTGTGCCTCAGAAGAAAGGCCTGCTGATCTCCTTCTGAAAACTCAGCCATTGAAAACCCTGTGGAGCACAGTCCTACTCTGACACACACAGGGTCACTACGAATTGAAATCAACTCTACAGCAACTGTTTAAAATTTTTTAATTATATTTTTAACACTAGGAGTTTCTTTGAATCCTATAATTTGCACAAAATGCAAGATCTGCAAAGTACTACTGAATGATTCTCTTCCCTGGTATACTGTGCCTTTGGAAGGATTACAGTGGCCTCTACAGCTTCAGCAGAAATAATGCAGTTTGGGGAGGTAAAAGAAAAATGACAATTTAAACATCAACAATTAATATGCCTCTGAAATTCACTTTACCTTCTAGAACTGAATGAAAATATTTATGTAAAGACCACATTTTAAGCAGAGCACACTACCGCTTGTACAGCAGGTGCCTATTTATGCAAAAAGATATGCAATAAAGATTAAGATATACAGATATATGCATATTTGCAGATTATTTTGAGGAGAACATTCTAGGAAATGGCACCTGAAATTGCGAACTGCCACCTTGGGAGATTTAATTTTCACAGTAAACTTTCTTATACTATTTGAATTATTTGATCACATGCATGCATTAATTTTTCAGATAAGAAACATATTAATAAAGTATAATTGCCTTTTAGAGAAATGGTATGCATCCAAATTTTAAGCCTCTTTAGAGAAACTCCTTTAACTTAAGACAAGTAAATTAAACTTTGTGTCTTCTGATTCTGCAATTTAAATTAAAATATACCTTCCTTAACTCTGTATTAGCTTATTAGACACAGCCCAGTATCTTCAGAGTTTAGCTGCAAAAAAAGAAGCAGTCTATACTAACTCAGAGTTGGTTAACCAAAAAATTTTTGAATGAGTAGACTCTTTTTTATTTGCTGTTTTTTATCTGCTAATTTCTTTAAATTGAATAAAACTTGTTAGTATTCACACGGTTAAAATATTAATATAAAATAGTATACAATGAAAGGTAGATCTATATTCTAACTCAGTCCTCCCTTTCCAAAGGAAACTTACTCTGTTTGTATCTGTCTAGAAATGTCAATAAGCAATTTTTGAGTGAATGAATAAGTAATCTTTTTTTAACTGAGTGCTTACTATATGCCAAGTATCTTTCTGGGTATAGTGGACAAAGAGTAAACAAAAACTAAGGTGTTTACCTCATGCAGCTGAGGACATTCTAGTGGGAAGAGACAGGTAATATATACCTGAACTAATGCATACATATTATGCCTGGAAGTTATAAGTAATATGAAAAAGAAACACAAACGACAGACTGGGGAGTGCTGGGAAAGTGACATTTGAGCAGATACCAGAATTAAATTGAGGGAGGGGAGCATGGAGATCTGGGGTAACAGCCAACCAGACAGGAAGAACAGCCTGTGCTAAGGTCGTAAGATGGAGTCTGTCTGGAATTCAAGAAACTGCCAACCAGCCAGTGTGGCTAGAGAGCAGAGAGCAAAAAAAGAGAGCAAGCTTGAGGAGATAAAGCTAGAGTAGCACCAAGGGGCAAGATCATGCGAGGCTTGGGAGACAACTGAAAGATGCTGGGTTTTATTCTGAGAGAAAGAGGGGGATCTGTCCCCCTATCTATCCTACCCTCCAAAGTCTGGCTACTTCTTATCATACAGGTCTCACCTCACCTCAAAGATCACTTCCCTAGGCCTTTCTTGAACTCTCTAAAGTGGTCCGTCCCCCATCTTATTTTACTTAGATGTTCACTCTGTATCGTCTGCTTCTTCCCACAGAATGTTTTATAAGAAAAAAGTACCTGTACCTTATCACACTCTTTATCCCCTGATGCGGCTTTATTTTTCTTCTTGGTACTCATTACCACTACAAATACATATATATAACCCAGTATACAAATACGTATATATACATGCATGTATATAACCAAAAAAAAAAAAAAAAAACCCCATTGCCGTCAAGTCAATTCCAACCCATAGCGACCCTACCAGACAGAGTAGAACTACCCCATTGAGTTTCCAAGGAGCACCTACGTGGATTTGAACTGCCAGCCTTTTGGTTAGCAGCCTAGCACTTAACCACAACGCCACCAGGATTTCGGTGCATGTATATGCATGTGTATACATGTATGGTTTGCATATGTGTGTATATATACTTCCACATTGGCTGCAACAATGGGCTCAAACATAGTAAGGATTGTGAGGATGTCAGAGGACCGGGCAGTGTTTTGTTCTGTTGTACCTACTCCAGGGCACCTAATAGCAACAACAAATATATATATAGAAGCTGGAACCTGTGTAAGGCAGAAACCTGTTACGAGAAGGAAAATGCAAATATTTTCCACTAGAACAAGTGCTAGAAAAGTAAAGACTGCATAAGACTGCAGTGTCAAAGGCTGGAAACTTGCGAGATCCAGAAAAACAAGGCAGTACCATCAAGTTCCAGCTCTCACAGGTTTCACTCTATATATTTGTGTGTGGGTTTTTATGTATATATGTATATAGCCCTGGTGGCACAGCAGCTAAGTGCTCAGCTATTAACCGAAAGATCAATGGTTCCAACCCACCAGCAGCTCCATGGTAGAAAGATGTAGCAGTCTGCTTCCGTTAAGATTTACGCCTTGGAAACTGTATGGGGCAGTTCTACTCTGTCCTATAGGGTCACGATGAGTTGGAATCGACTCAGTCGCAATGGGTTTGGGGATGTATATATAAAAATCACCTCCCCTAATAGAATACTAGCTGTATGAGAGCAGGTGTTTTATCTGTTTTCTTCACTGTTATGCCTCAAGAGCCTAAAACCACATCTGGCACATGGTGGGTGTTCATAAATACTTCTTGATGAAAAATATTGGGAAATTAAATGATGAATATGTGTAGGGCATATAACAGCTATGATGAAAACAAAGACTACTACGTCAACAATTGTGAACACAACACAGGTCTGTGCTCCTGAACCAAGTCCCTTTTGTCTCTTCAGATACTTTTTCATTAACATGTCCCCTCTTCCTCTCATAGGCTTCCTCCCTTCAGCTATTGTAATATTGTATAATGTTGTTGTTAGTTGCCATCTAATTGATTCCAACTCATGGTGACCTTATGTATAACAAAACTAAATATTGCCTGGTCCTGTGCCATCTTCATGATTCTTGGTATGTTTGGGTCCCTTGCTGTGGATATTGTGTCAATCCATAGCATTTCCTCATTTTGGTTGGTCCTCTACTTCACCAAACATAATGCCCTTTTCTAGCGACTGGCTTTCCTGATGACGTGCCCAAAGTCTCGATATACTCACTTCTGAGGAGCATTCTGGTTGTATATCTTCTAAGACTGATTTGTTTGTTCTGTTGTTAGTCCACAGTATATTCAGTATTCTTCGTCAACTCCAGCTTGAATGCATCAATTCTTCTTCTATCTTCCTGTGTAATATTGTTGCTATTGTTGTTAGCTACCCTCAAGTCAGCTCTGACTCTTGGAGACCTCGTGCACAGTGGAACTAAACGCTGCCCTGTCCTGCACAATCCCCATGATCAGTTGCTGATCCAACTGTTGTGATCCATAGGGTTTTCACTGGCTGATTGTCTGAAGTAGATTGCCAGGTCTTTTTTTCTATTCCATCTTAATGTAGAAGCTCTGCTGAAACCTGTAATATTAGCCCACCATAAAAAAAGGAAAACAATAAAATATATCTTCCTTAACTCTATATCATTTTACTAGATAAAGTCCAGTATCTTCGAAGTTCAACTTCAAAATAAGAGTGATCTATATATTAGCTGAAAGCAGCCTTGGTGGTACAGTGGTTAAGCACTTGGTTGCTAACCAGAAGGTCTGCCATTTGAACCCAGACACTCTGCAGAAGAATGTGGCAGTTTGCATCTGTAAAAATTACAGCCTTGGAAACCCTATTGGGGCTGTTTTACTATGTCCTTTGGGTCGGTATGGGTCAGAATTGACTCAAAGGCAGCAGGTTGTTTTGTTTTTGTTTTTTTTAAATACTTAGCTCACAGCTGGTTAACCAAAACAAATCTTGAATGAGTAGACTCTTTAATTTACTGTATGTACCTATTAACTAATTTCTTTAAGTTGAAATAAACTAGTTAATATTCAAGTGGTTAAAATAATAATTATGAAATAGTATGCAATGAAAGGTAGAGTTTTTTTCTCAGTCCTCTCTTTGCAAAAGAAACTGAGCGTATTCTGTGTATCTTTCCAGAAAGTATGTATGCATATCCAGGCATATAAATCCTCTTAAACTATCAAATAATAACATATTGTACATATAATTATGCACTTTGGCTTTCTTTCCCGTAAAAACACATCTTGGATAACTTCCTAAAGTACATGTAAAGAGCTGCATCATTCTTTTCACTGGCTACATAGTGTTTTGTCACATGGATATAATGTCATACATTTAACTAGTCCCATATTTATAGACATTTAGTGTGCATCCGGTTGTTTGCTATTGTAAACAATGCTGCAGTTAACAGCCTTGTATATATATCCTTGCACGCTCCTTCAAATATATCTATAAATTCTTAAAAGTGGAATTGCTGGGATAAAGGTTGTGTGTGTCTTCAGGTTTGATTGAAAGCAGGAAATTACCTTCCAAAATGGTATTACGAAATCAGCAGTGCTTTCAGTCTTCTTAATAGTGAACAGTTTTTAGTAACGGTAAGTCAAACCATATTTTTGGTGAATGGAAGGGGGTAGTTCTTGATGCTCTTTAAATCAAAAAACAAAAGGACTGAAACAACACCTAAAGAAAAGGTTAGTGCTCTGCTATGAAACATATTTAAGATAAAGGAAAACAAAGTACTGTTTCTGGGAAAGAATTACGTGAAATCACTTTGCTTTATCTGGTAATAAATGTCAGCACATTACAAAATGAACTTTCCCAGTCTTCAGTAATTCTCTCCCCTAAGTCAGCCTCTTAGGAACTCACAACCAATGGAAACATGAGTTTTAAAAAAAAATTGAACTCAGAGGCACAACTGTTTTCCTGCGCTTCTGGCTGGGCAGTTGAGTTTCAACTCTTTTGAGCTTTTGGTTTCGTTTTAACTGTCAGAGTGCTTCTTTAAAGGTCCTAATTCTCTTTTTTTAGTGATTTGTTTCTCTGCTTTATTTCTTCTACAGATTATGAGCCCTTTAAGGGTGGGGTGGAGGACGGTGTTTGTATACTTCTGTCTAATCTTCAGCGGTTTTCAGCCGCTCTCCGCTGCTGTCCTGGATCTGCAGTCGCGGGCAACTGCACTCTTCCAGACCTTTAAACCCCCCTTCACCCTTCAGTGGTGGACGCGCCGCCTGGCTCGCGCCCCCCCTCCGCCCGAACGCCCCATGGAACGTCCCGTGACGTCATAATGCCGCGGACCAATCAGACGCGGCGTTTAGGAAATTTTAAACTTAAAGGCGGGGTGGCTCTTGGGCCAGTGGATGTAGGGGAGGCGCCGGACCTGGCGAGTCATCATCAGTTCTCTGGGGCCGGGTCTGGTACGATGGCGGAGGAAGGGGCTGTAGCCGTCTGCGTGCGGGTCCGGCCGCTCAACAGCAGGTAGGTGCTCCAGGCCCTGGTCCGGTTCCGACTTCGGCCGCCGGCGCAGGCCGGGGCGGGACGGGTGAGTCCTTGGGTGTTTCCCAGAGCTGCCCCTTCCCTCGTCTTTCGGCTTTGTACGCGCTTTGTGCTTCGGTTACCTTCTCGGTAAAGAGACTGGAAAGAATTAGAGAATCTAGAAAGCAGTTTCTTGCTACGGGACTCAGGCTTGCTGACGTTAAACACCCTAACCGCGGAGCTCCACTGCCTTATCCCGCATCTGCTTCCCACCCCTCTTCTCTCCCTAGGGAAGTCAATCCTGAGATCCTTCAGACACTTATCACAGTCATTTTACACTCACCTTACTTTTCCTATCTAAACTCCCTGAGGGCAAGGACTGGTCTGTCTTGTAGCATTGTATTCAGTAGGGACTGGGAAAAGATTTCATGCATTCATTCACTTAGCAAGTATTTATCAACACTGATTTTTTAGTACTTTCACTGTACTAAGCAGACAGGGCCCTCTTTGCTCTGTGGAGCTTACATTCTAGTGGGGGAAGACAGAAAATAAAGCAAAAAAAAAATGTAGACTGTTAGGTGGTAATAAGTGAGTAATAAATAGAGAAAAATAAAGCAGGAAAGAGGAATAAACGAATTTTTATTTCTCTACTCTCTCTTCAGAATGCTAACTTGCATTTTGTGTTTGACAAACCTTTACTGACACAACTGAGTGGTTTACTAATGAGAGTATCATGATGAGGAATTTCCCGTCTTTAAAGAATTCATTAATGAAGAAGACAGCTACATAAAGAAATCATTACACTGCATCGTGATGAGTGTTGTGGCAGGTGGGAGGAGTGTGGTTAGCCCATCAGGAAGATGACAGTTTGGGGTGGAGAAGGATGTCTGAAAAGTCCTTCGTGAATGAACCAAAAAAAACCCTTCCCATCAAGTCAATTCCAACTCATAGCAACCCTGTGGGACAGAGTAGAACTGCTTCATAGGGTTTCCAAGGAGCACCTGGTGGATTTGAACTGCCGACCTTTCATTAGCAGAACTCTTAAGCAGTATGCCACCAGGGCGAGTGAGTGAAAGAATAAGTAAATAACTGAGGGAAAGGAAAGCCAGGGTATCCCAGGCATAGAGGTGTTGGACCTGTCTTGGTCCAACCTGAATTCTATAGGAATTTCAAGGAAGATAAGTTTGAAGAGTGAGATGGTCATAATCCGGATCTTGTATGCCATGTTAAAGATTTCAGGAGTTTCCAGAAGGCTTTTTAGCAGGAGGGACATAATCAGAATTATATTTGAATCTATCCTTTCAAGTAGCAAAAGTGGGAAGGTGGAAGAGTGGGAGTGAAGGGCTTCACAAGAAGACTCCTATGAGAGGGCAGAAGGTCATTGGAGCCCCATTTAAGATACCTGAATGCTCAAAAATGGATTCTCCATCTTCCTGTTGTATGTGGTTGAAGTCATTACTATCATTAAAAAAATTCTTCAAAAGATAATAATCTTTTCAATTATGTTTTTTATAACATGATTTTTATGACCAGTTGTACTAAAGTATAATATTTTGTTCTTTTAGAGAAGAAGCTCTTGGAGAAGACACGCAGGTTTACTGGAAAACTGACAAGAATACTATCTATCAAGTTGATGGGAGTAAATCCTTCAATTTTGGTAAGCTTATGATAGTATTAAAGGTTAGCTTGCTGTCCTTTTCCTAGTAAGAGCACAGAAGGCTTATCAGTAAACTGTATCTGTCATTAAAGATCAGATTAAGCCTTCTGTGGAGTCCTGGTGGCACAGTGATTAAGAGCTCAGGCTGCTAACCAGAAGGTCAGCAGTTTGAACCCACCAGGCACTCGTTGGAAACCCTGTGGGGTAGTTCTACTCTGTCCTACAGGGTCACTATAAGTCAGAATTGACTTGATGGCAATGGTTTTTTTTTTTTAAGCCTTCCTTAAACTGTTTCACTGGAAACTTAAAAACATTGCTTATTTGTCGTGTATGATAAGTAGGATAAATTGATATTTAAAACACAGCACAGTCAAAGTCATGGTAACTTATGCCTGAAACTAGCATTTTCTCCTCTTATTCAGTAGCATATTTGTGGCCTAAAACTATACACCCAAGATATATTGCTTGAGATCTTCAGTTTAATATATTCTTTCCACAATTACTTTCAGTAAAACTCTTTAAAGAATAAAAGGTGAAGATATTCCTTCTATTTATGCACTAACCTTAAAAAATTCATACTATTCATTCTTAAAGAATTTTTATTCATTCATGCATTTACCAAATATTTGTGAAGTACCAAATATTTTTGTCAGCCGGTATACAGTGGGGACTCACCATTGCTTTTATGGAGCTTATAGTATGGTGGGAAGAAACATTTTAATAAATTATACTTATAATGAGATAAACTTTGAAGGCATTTATAGTGGGGGATCTAACCCAGTCTAGGTGTTGGGAAAGGTAGCACTATGCTAAGACCTGAAGGATGAGTAAGAGCTAGGTAGGCCAAAAGGACTTGGAGGCCTTAAAGTTTGAATAAACTGATTTATTTACTGATACCATACGTATATAGCGCTGACCAAGCACTGTTCTAAGCATTTCGTATATATTAACTCATTTAATCCGTTTAATAAGCCTGCGCAGTAGGTACTATTGCTTTCCCCATTTTAACGAGGAACTGAAACAGAGAGGCCCAGAGTCACATGTCCAGCAAGTAGGAGAGAGTCATGGGAGGGACAGTTGGTGTCAGAATTGGTAAAAAGATTGGAGGGTGAAGGGCATCAGACTGCAGCCTCATAGGAATCAGCCTTGGGCTGCTGATCTTGATTCTCCTTTTTCCTTGTGAAATTAGAGAAGATCAGGCGCCCCCCACTACGCCGTTTTTACAGATCTATGCTCTTATTATATCACCATGCTGCTGCCCAAGCAGCATAGAGCAACAACGAGGTCCTCTCAGCAACTGTAGGAAAAAGAATGATAATCTTAGTGTTAGACTGGAACGCCACCAGCGACCATACAAGGTTTTAGAGGAGAGATTTATAGGAGATAAAATGATTCTTGGAAAATGACTGTTTGATGGTATTCACATAGTTTTAAAAAGTAATATATTATGGAACCAAGAGTGAGAGATTCCCAAGCATTCAGACTCAGATACTATAAGTTTTCAAAGGCCATTTATCCTCATAGAGGATTTGGACTCACCCATCTTTCTGATGTGAATGGTATTAAATATTTGAATCATCTAGCCAACTTCCCTTAGCCTCAAATCATGACCCTTAAGCAGCCTTCGGGGAGCCGTGATGGTGCAGGGATTAAGCACTCAGCTGCTAACCGAAAGGTCAGCAGTTCAAACTCATTAGCCATTCCATGGGAGAAAGGTGTGGCAGTCTGCCACTGTAAAGATTACAGCCTTGGAAACCCTATGGGGGCAGTTCAGCTCTGTCCTATAGGGTTGCCACGAGTCAGAATCGACTCCATGCAACGGGTTTGGTTTTTTTAAGCAGCCTTCAGATGACATTTTGGTTCCCGGTATCGTTCTGCTCACAGGCCAGTGTATGGTCTTGATGTAAGCACTCCATTGTGTGATCACTGAATTTTTCACGGCAAATCCATACATTTCCCTTCTTATATACGTATCCATTTTTGCAAGCTTTTGATCTGAGGCCACCTCTGAAAGAGTGGTCCATTCTTAGTGTGCTAACAAAAACAGAGAACCAGATCTCACCCGGACTGGTGAATTCATCAGTGCAAATATGACCCTAAAACCAGCCTTTAATAGCCAGGCAACTGCTCATTCCTATAACACTTCAACTTTGTTCAGTGCTTTTCTTTCAAATGTTTGCAGTCCTTGACTCAGTTTAGGCTAGGTCTTTTAGCTAGATATGTTATAAAGTTATAAACATTAAAATTTCTCATTTCCTGAGCATAACCATATGCTCACAATATGAAGAAGGTAATATATACCCATTTTACAAATAAGGAAACTGAGGCAGAGAGACATTAACCATTTTGCTCAAGGTCACACAGTTTGTAAGTGGTACAACCAGGATTTGAATCCAGACAGTCTGATTCTAGACCCTGTCCTCTACCAGTATGCTGTATTGTGTCTTGAGAACACATAGTAAGAGTTGACTTCTAGTGTACCTTCTCTGTGTGAGGACTAACATATTTTACGTTATAGAGGTATATTTTCAAAGGACCAGTAAGTTGAAGAAAATGCTGTGTCTTAAGTATATTATCATACTATTTTTTTTATATCCTGACAATTTTATTTCTTTGAGTAACTACTAATTCAAAATAAAAACACAATTGATTCGTTTAAGTTATGTGTATTTTTTTGTTTTTTTAGATCGTGTCTTTCATAGTAATGAGACTACTAAAAACGTGTATGAAGAAATAGCAGTACCAATCATAGAGTCTGCCATACAAGGCTACAATGGTTTGTATTCACTGCATGCTGCAGAAACAGTTTTCTGTGCCTCTTCAACAAATGATAGCTTTGCACACCATATATTCATTTCTAATCTTTGCATGTATGTGTGTGTGTTGTTTTTTTTTGCAGGTACTATATTTGCCTATGGGCAGACTGCTTCAGGAAAAACACATACTATGATGGGTTCACAAGATTACTTGGGAGTAATACCCAGGGCAATTCATGACATTTTCAAAAAAATTAAGGAGGTAAACTACTTAGCTGAATTTCTAGTACAAACAAGTTAAGGTGGTAATTGGGTAGCAATTGCAATGATGAAAGGATGTAGATTTACACTTGTCTCTTGATTATCCATGGAGAAAATAAGAAAAGCACAGCATAGATTCAGTTTTTCCTTCAAACTTACTTTACAGAGCTTGCAGTTGTTTCATTCTTCCCCTGCAACAGTACTACTCCCACCAAAAAGTGTGGGCATTAAGGAATAGGAAGGTCTTACCAGAATGATTAGCTACTTGTTGCCTTTGTTTAGCTATGAGTGATTATTAAAGAACAATAAAATAACCAAAACGTGGTGTAGATAAAAGGGAAGCCGAAGGCCAGGATAGGCAACCTAATTAGTTAAGAGTTGGTTTTAAATTAGCATTTTCAGTAAAATCAGAACATCTGTTGGTAGGGTTTTATTTTGAGCCTAGGGGTTTGGGCTGTATTCTCCCCTCTTCTTATCCTATATTTGCAAGTAGTATACTATGCTTTTCATTATTTCTGAAACAGTGCTTTTTTTATATTTTGGTGTTTACTGTTCTCAATATAGAACCGTAAGGCTTTTTGGTAGATTGGTTGTTTTACAAGACAATTTCCTTCTTTACTTCTTTAATATTAGCGCATGAACCCTTCAGTATTAAGTTTTCATAATTGAATGCTCTTTAGTGTTTTGACATATTTATTTTTCTTCTAGTTTCCTGATAGGGAATTTCTCTTACGTGTGTCTTACATGGAAATATACAATGAAACCATTACAGATTTACTCTGTGACACTCGAAAAATGAAACCTTTAATAATTCGAGAAGACTTCAATGTGAGTAATAGAGTTAATGTGGACTTACTTATAAGATTATTGTTCTTGAACATTTGCCTTTAATTTCTCTATTTTGAAAAGTATTTCTATAGTTTTCCTTTTTGTTTTTTTTTAAGTGTTTATAGAGATTCATCTTTTAAGCAACTGTTTTAAAATACAGTTGTAATATTTTGGTTGAAGTGCCTAAAAATAGCAAGACGGAATTAATCAGGTTAGACTTTGGTGTCCTTTGGAATAAGAAATAACGGAATTTCATAGTTTGCTTGTTGTTTTCAATAGATTGATAGCTAGTAAATTCTGTAATAGTGTGTGACTTCTTTTTGACATTCAAACTTTTAAGTGATTTCTATTTTTCTAATCTCCTGTAATTAAACTTGTTTCAGAGGAATGTGTATGTGTCTGATCTCACAGAAGAAGTGGTTTATACATCAGAAATGGCTTTGAAGTGGATCACAAAAGGAGAAAGTAAGACTTTGTGCTGTCTTCTTTGACACACTTGTTAAAACTAACTCTTCAACAGTTTGTTTAAGCTTCAAATCACACTTTTACTTTTAAGCCAAAATAAAAGTTAATGTTTTTCATTGGATATTAATATATACAGCTGAAATGTGACATTTTTGCAGAGAACAGACATTATGGAATAACAAAAATGAATCAAAGAAGCAGCCGTTCTCATACCATCTTTAGAATGGTTGGTAATTTTCTCTTTCTCTCTGTGTGTTTGATCTTTCCAATTAAGAATGCACTGATTGTTCCACAAGTTACTTTTTTCTGTCTAGATTTTGGAAAGTAGAGAGAAGGGTGAACCTTCTAATTGTGAAGGCTCTGTCAAGGTGTCCCATTTGGTGAGTATCGATGAGCCATGATAATGGGCCAAAGCAAAGTTTAATTCAGCTGCTGAATGTTTGGTTGAATAAGAAGTGTTAACTCAATAGGGAAAAAAAAGTCTATAAATTGGTAGTTTAATTAGTCTTCTCAGAAGCATCAGATTAAGAGTTGATGTCCAATCCTCCAGCCTACTCAGTTACTGTTAAGGATCTTCTCAGAAATAAGTCTTCCTCAGAGAGCCATCTTCTGGCTCTTTAGAAGTGGCCCTTTCCCGAGTTTCTCTTTCCTTGTCCTTTGAGGGATGATGATATGCAGGTTCTCTTAGCTCTGCTTCTTCGCTCTTTCCTTCTGTGGCTTCTTTTCTCCTGCCCTCCTAACAAAAACATGGATGGTATGTCGTTTTTTACTTCAATTTCTTGCATTCAGACATTCTGTCATTTCCATGTTGATGACTGCCAGATACTTATTTTATCTAGACTCTCTTAATCTTAATTCATGTTTGCCTAAAGATTGTTGTAATTGTATGCCACACTGTTATCTCAAATTCCAGTGTGTCTAAAATCAAATTAATTCTTCCTACCATAATGAATCATTCCTTTTTTGCAACAACACCAGCATTATTCTGGTCACCTAGGGTAGAAACCCAAGTCAGTTTTGGCTTATCTTTTCCTGCTTTCCGCTTTGTCAAGTCCATTACCACTTCTTATTGATTCTATCTTAGAACATTCCCCTGATGTCCTACTCATTTAGGTTCTCATGTCTTGATTCCTATATCAGTCTTCTAGAACCTGGCCTCTGTAGCTCTGGTCTTCCTCCTTCAGTCCATCATACAGACAGCTGATATTATCTAAGCACTGCTTTCATTATGTCACTTTCCTAGACAGGATCTGGCTACTCTTAACCAATCTAACTTTACTTCTTACTATTACATATGAATTCCTCCCTTATAGGTAGATTAGGCCTCTTAGTTTCTTTGGACACAAATACTTGTTCCTGTCTTTATACCTCAGTGCATGCACCTTTCATCACCACTTTGCACGCTTATTGTATATCTAAGTCATCTGTAGTAGCTACAGTGCAAGAAAGATTAGAATTGTTTGTTTTAGAGAAATTTATGAGATAGGACTAAAAAACAGAAGTACCTAATTTCCTGCCCATTTCTGAAAGACTCCCTGTATAGCTCTGACTTTATTTCAATACATTCGGAATATTTACTAAGCTTTTACCATGTTCTGAGCACAGTGCTGTTTTCTGGGATTAAGGAAGACATCCTTCCACTACTTACTGTCCCTATTGTTACTGCGCAAACCCAAGCCATGGTATCTCTCACCTGGATTCTGCACCAGGCTCCTAACCGGGCTCCCTGCTTTCACTTTTACCCCTCTCAAATCCATTCTCCACTCAGGTTACAGTTGATCCTTCAGAAACTTAGATCAGGTTATGCCACTCCCTTGCTTGAAACACTTCAATGACTTCCCATTGCAATTTGAAAAAAAAATCCAGCATTCTTACTCTTACTTTAAAAGCCCTGCATAATCTAGCTCCTACCTATTCATCTTATGTATCTTGTCCCACTCTCCATTTCACCACCTCTCCTATGCTGCCCTGTTTTTTGAACACACTCATTTCTGCTTTGTTACCTGCTGTACTGGCCATTCTTTCTATCCAGAGTTCACTTTTCCCTGATCTTTGCATCACTGGCGCCCTCTTTTCTGTGGCATCTTTAAAGGCGTAAACCTCTCTTTCTTTCATCTCAAAAAATAATGTTGAAAAAAAAGTGACTGCCTATCATGATGCAGGCAGAGAACCAGAGAAATAAGGTCCCTGCTCTCAAGGAGCTTACATTCTACATGAGTTGGGAGTGGGGAGAGTAGGAGGTTGGTTTGAAGAGAGAAAAAGAGAAATAGCTATGTCGTGATAAGTTTAATACAGATAATTTAAATAGAGTGCTGGAAGAAGGAGGAATGGGATAGGGTTTTTAGAGTGGGAAGTTAGGGAAGGCCTGGGTTAAGCTAAGGCACTGGTTGGCCTTCATGTAGGAAATAGAAAACCTACTCTGTCAGCATTATGTAGAATAATAATAAAGGAGAGACCAGTTTGAGTCTAAGAGAAAGGGAAGAGCCTAAACAGTGGGAGAAGAGACAAGGCTACAGATGGGATATTCAGATATACAATGTGTTAAAAATGTTTTGGGAGTTCAGATTTTATCCTCAAAGGTTTACTTTCATTTGTGTTACAGAATTTGGTTGATCTTGCTGGCAGTGAAAGAGCTGCTCAAACAGGAGCTGAAGGTAATGAATACTCATGAAATGTGTTGGTCTTAATGTCAACCTGTTCTTTTACAGGATAAAAAGTGCTACCAGGCATTTTAGAACCTGATAAAATAATAATATTCTGATAAAAATCTTTGCATAAAAATTAGGGTCTGTATCTGGCTAATTATTTATTTTGGGTTACTGTAGCAGCAATTAAAAACTGAACTGTGCAATTCATAAGATTGTATAGCTGAGGAAAACCCGTAAGAGTACCCAGAAAACCATCTAAATTTTCATAATCAGTAAGGAAATTCAGAAAGGTAAACCAAACCTGCTGTCATCGAGTCTATTCTGACTCATAGTGACCCCATAGGGTTTCTGAGGTTGCAAATCTCTATAGAAGCAGACTGCCACATCTTTCTCTCATGGAGCCATTGATGGTTTCAGACCGCCACATTTTAGTTAACAGTCAATCACTTTAAACACTGCACCACCAATGGGGTGTAAAATTAATTTACAGACATTAATAGCTCTCATAAACAATGAGCTAAAATATTTAGTGGACAGAAAGACTGGTTTTACATTAATGACTTAGAAGATATAATACCTAGGAGGAAACTTGACAAAAATTGTGAATGACCTATACAAAGAAAACTTTAAAACAGTCATGAGGGACACAAACAAATACTTGAAGAAATAGAAAAGCGTACCAAGGCCTTTGATGGGAAGATTCAAAATCATAAAGATGTAAATCCTCTTTATGTTAATTTATAAATTTAATACAATCTATTTAAAAGATCAAGAGTACAATTTTGTATTGTTTAAACCAGTCAAGGTGATTTTTCAATTTTATGTGGAAAAATAACAAGACTAGCCAGGAAATTTCTGAAAAAGAACAGCGAGTGGGAATTTAGCCCTACAAGATGGTAAAACGTAATTCCATAGCATTAAAACAATGTGATACTAATGCATGAATAGTCAGCCCAATGGAACAGGATAGAAAGTCCAGAAAGAGTCCCAAATCCATACAGGGTTTAGAATATGATAAAGGTGGTCCTTCAAATTTATGAGAAAAAAAGAGAATGAGTTGGTAGCATTTGGAAAAAAAAGAATTAAGTTGAATTTGTGTCTTATACCATATGTCAAGTATTTCGTTATCAATAGCCCAAAGATTTAAAGTATGAAAAGAACCATAAAAGTTACTGAAACTATTCCCTGAGGTTACCTTTTAGCTAAATATCAGATTGGCTCACAAAATAAAGAATATCACCCTTGAGTATTGTGCTCCTTTAAAAAATCATCTATATGAGACCAAACATCAATAGTTACTATAAAGCAAAGATGAGAAGGTAAGGGGGCAGGGAAACTAGATTCCTGGAAATGGAACAACCAGAACAGAAATAATGACAGTGTTGACACATTGTGAAAAACGTAACCAATGTCACTGAACAATTTGTGTCGAAATTGCTATCTGGAGCCTCATTTGCTGTGAACTTTCACCGAAAACACAATAAAATATTATTTAAAAAAAAAAAGTTACTGGAAGAAAACTTGCAGTGGGGAACGCTTTGGAACACGAAGTCCAGAAGCTTTATAGGCTTGATATATTTGACTTCACTAAAATTAAAAACTTCAGTATGGCAAAGATCACAAGGCAAAGGCAAGTGACAAACAGGGAAAATAGGTAGGTTATATTACAGCCAAAGGGCTAATTTCTTTAATGCATGGTGAGTTCCTATGTATTAATAAGAAAAAGACTAATAACCAGTAGAAAATTGTAAGGCAAAGAGTCTGCCTGAGTAGTTAAGCTTGCACTTGTGCTCCTTCCATCAGTCACAATCACGAGAGTTAACTGCTGCTCCAAGGAAAATAGGAAATTTGTGAAGCTGACCTAAACTCATCCTGCAGCCTGAAATAGAGCCATCGGCTGAGCCTGACCAATATCCACCAAACCAGTGAACAGCCCTGTGAACAAGAAATAAATGCTTGTCATTTAAGCTGATTTGTTAAGCAGCAGTATTACAGCAATAGCTGACTAATGTACCTGTGAAATAACATCAGTTCAAAATTATTTGTTGCAGTATTTTGTTGTTGTTGTTGTATAATCCATAGAGTGAAAACCTACATGTCCATCAAAAGGGGGTTATGTAAGTAAATTCTGAGACATCCATGCAATGGAATTCTGTGCTATTAAGAAAAAAATGAAAAAGGCCCATGTTTATTGGAAATTTTTCCAAGATATGAAGTGAAAAAAAAGCAAAGTGCAGAATAGCGAGTATAGAAGGTTATGTTTGTGTAAAAAAGGAAGAGGAAAAATAAATATATATTGACTCATATTTTTAAAATCGCTGGAAGAATTAGCAAACTAATAACAGTGATTTCCTGGTATAGGAACAGGAACTGATTGAATGGGGAATAAAAGTGAGAGGGAGCTCTTCTAGACTGTACCTTTTTACTTTTTGATGTTTGACCCGTGTGAGCACATTAAGAAAAAAAAAGTAGATACTAATTTGGTTATAAGTCCATGGATGCCTATATCTTACAGATTTGGGGGAAAAAAACTGATTTGAATTTAGGAGTTAGGCTCTTTTAGGAAACAGGCTTTTCTTCCCTCTTGTCGTTCTTTTCATCGTCATCTTATTTTTGCTATTTCTCTCAGGTGATAACATTTCTGATCCACTTAACAGGTGGGAGGAGTAGGGAGAGAGCTCCTACCAGTGATATAAAAGTGGGCTCAGGTCCAATCCAAAGCATAGATGTTAGCATCTGACACTTTTATTTCTAATTTTTCTCATGACTTACTGATAAATGAGTTCATCATCTAGCACAGAGGTCAATTTTAATATTTGT
The DNA here is from genome assembly GCF_024166365.1 of Elephas maximus indicus. Taxonomy (NCBI): domain Eukaryota; kingdom Metazoa; phylum Chordata; class Mammalia; order Proboscidea; family Elephantidae; genus Elephas; species Elephas maximus. The sequence continues at coordinate 48,954,375 of NC_064823.1, forward strand.
TAAATTCAGGTGTGCGACTCAAGGAAGGTTGCAATATAAATCGAAGCTTATTTATTTTGGGGCAAGTGATCAAGAAACTTAGTGATGGACAAGTTGGGTAAGTTTATTCCACTGTACACTTAACTGTCAATGCTTAAATTTTATATACCTTCTCATTTATTGACTATCTCATTACCGAACATTTCAAATTTATGATGATAGTAAAAAATCTACTGTACACCTGTTTTGCATATTAACAATGTACGTCCGGCAGTAATGAGTGCCAAAGTGCTGGCTTTGATGGTTAAGTTTGTGTGTCCACTTGGCTGAGCCGTGATTCTCAGTGGTTTGGCAGTTATGTAATGATGTGATTTGGCAGTTATATAATGATTTAGCCATCCTCCATTTTTTGCATTACACCAGTTTCGCATAACAATCTGGTCTTTGGAACTTAACCATGTCAGTAAGTAAGGAGAGGGTGTATTTAGTTTTTGTTTTGTTTTATGATTTTTTTTTGATTAGGTTGAAAATTAAAATATTTTGGTGACGCTCTAAATAAATGTACTTATTTCTTCCGTATATTCAAAAGCAATTGTGATTCTGTGGGCATGCCTGGCTTCTTATACATATGACTGTGACCTGCTGAATTTACTTTCTGTTTTAAATATTTTTTTAGTTAGTAGTTTTGATCTGCCTCAAGTAACCTGTTAAAAATTAGTTTTTTAAACCATGACTAACTTAAGTCGTCTGCATTAAAAATCAACCACTTTCGTAATATAAAATTCTTAACCTTTTTCTTCCCTAAACCTATTTCTTGCTAAGTGGCTTCATAAATTATCGAGATAGCAAATTAACACGAATTCTCCAGAATTCCTTGGGAGGAAATGCGAAAACACGTATTATCTGCACAGTTACCCCAGTGTCCTTTGATGAAACACTTACTACTCTACAGGTGAGTTTGATATCTACCACATCTTAATATGGGGAAGATCAACTTTAAGAACAAAAAAGTTCCTACTAAAATTAGGTTTAGTTTTCTTCTTTTTTTAATTAACATAATATTATAATTGACTTAACATAGTATTATAATAAAATTGGTACATGGTCTACTAAATAGCATTCTTTAATAATTTTTCCAAGCTGCAATCACTTGTATCTCACTTTAATTTTTACCGTACCCAAGTGAGGTTTTACTAAATTGACTTGACATTTTTTTCAGTAACTCACTTTTTTTTACTTATTTTAAAAGGAAACGTTATATCACTACGATAAATTAAATACTAGTATCACGTGCCACAAATAGGTGACCAAAAGAATGTGTGCGTATGTAACAAAATAATTCTTAAAGTCTTTTTAGTCAACTGTTGGCCGCCAAAGGCTCTGAGCCTAAGGCCTGCATTTTCTGTTTGTTTGTTTTTAAAAAAGGATAAATGAGAAATATCAATAGACTAGCTCTGTCAACTAAGAATTCCATGTTATTTAATGGTCACCTCCGTGTACCCACTTAAAGTCACTTCTGGTACTCATACTTTGAGAAACATTGCTTTAAAGCTCGTGAACATTGAATCAAAGCACTGTCAGAGATACAAAGATAGAATAGAGTCCCTAGCTTCACAGAATTTAGAGTCTTATAGGGAAGATAACACGTGCCTTCAATACGATTTCATTGGACTGATAGTTTAGTGGCTTAAAAGTAGAATAGAGTTCAGTGGAAGAAAAGAATACTTTTGGCTGGAGGCAAAACTTTAGAGTGGAGGAAATATTATTAAATAAGTTTAGGATTTTTTTTTTAGTGTTGAACACTTAACACTCTTGTCTATTTTTTCAGTTTGCTAGCACTGCTAAATATATGAAGAATACTCCTTATGTTAATGAGGTGTCAAGTGACGAAGCTCTCCTGAAAAGATATAGAAAAGAAATAATGGATCTTAAAAAACAATTAGAGGAGGTATGTATGAGCCATGTATTTCACTAAAGCATAGGACAGATTTAGAATCAAGGTCTGCCAAATGCCCAGAGACTCTTAATTTATAAATAAATACCTGACTTGCCACAACAAATTGTTTTCAACTCAAAAGAAATCAACTCAGTGGAGGAAACATTTTCACTGGCCCTTGGGGATATTTTAATTTACTATAAACCAAATAATTTGGTTTCTTGAAATTATTTTACGTTTCCAAAGGCAAAATTTGATATTTTCACTGGGTTAAATAGAGATACTTTTCGTATTGTCTTCTAATCACAAAACATGGAATTAGGTTATAAAGAGAGACCACGTGTAGTTAGTTAACACTATCTTTTATATTTTCACATTGTCTTGAATTCCTTTTCTAACTCAAAGATAGCAATCTAATAATATGGCATAATCACTTGTCATTCTAATTTGTTTATTTTAACCACTATAGTCCCATATTTTGTAAAACTCTTACATTTTAGTGATCTTTCTGAAAATGAGCTAAAAGACAAATGGTTGTCTTATAAGATGAGAACATTTCTACCTGTTCTGTAGGTATTCAACTTCTGTTTTTATGACTTTTCTGCCTATTTTTCATATGTTCTTAGTCAATTAATAGTTAGAATTGTTCAAGCAGCATTATTATAATCTTATACATGGCATATAAAATAGCAGTATGAGAAGAAATACATATTTTAATGTAGGTTTAAGAAATTATTGATTATGGTAACTGCATATCGGTGTTCTGGAGATGGGTGTATTTTATTTCAATAAAATTTATAATTCTCATAGTTTACATACAAATTCAATATTATTAAAATAACTAAAAATTACGTTCTCTAGGTTTCTTTAGAGACTCGGGCCCAGGCAATGGAGAAAGACCAGCTGGCCCAACTTTTGGAAGAAAAAGACATGCTTCAAAAAGTACAGATTGAGAAAATTCAAAATTTAACACAGATGCTGGTGACCTCTTCTTCCCTCACATCACAACAGGAATTAAAGGTAAAATTTAAAAGGTAACAGCTTAAACTTGGTATACAGAGAAGAGAATTGGTATTTCCATATGTTTATTATAATTATGTTTCTTATCTTTTGATACAGTATATTCAAGAAGCCCAGAGCATTTTGTGTATCTGCCTGTACATGAAAAACATCTAAGACTTTTATTAGAAATATCAATCCCGGGTTCCCACATGTAGACATTCTAATTTAAGAAGTCTAGATTATAACCAAAGAATCTGTTTGTACTGCTTCTTAAAAAATTCTAATGAAACTGATCGGGAACCACAGGTCTCTAGGGTATCCACAAATATTTTTATTTTTTTTAAAGAAACAGAAATCTGAATCTGAAGAAAATTGATCTAGAATATAAATCAACTGATCAAAATTCTAGCTTTCAGTTGTTTGCTTTTTGCTTTGTTTTATTGTTCTTTACTAGAGTAGGGGCTTATTTATCCAACAGATTTTTTTTTAGTATAATGGCATTATGTTAAGAGGATGGCCTCTAGAGCTGGACTGCCTGGAGTTGAATCCTGTTCTGTCACTTCCTAGCTCTTGACCTTGGGTAATGTCTTAAATACACTTTGTTGTAGTTTCCTTATCTGTAAAATGGGGATACCTCCATACCCCTCTCTTGGGTCATTGTGAGGATTAAATGAGGTCATACATATAATGTATATACTTCGCACATGGTAAATACTATTATTAATAGGTATTATAAGTCAGGAGTCCCTGGGTGCCGCAAATGGTTAAACATTGGACTACTACCCGAAAGACTGGCGGTTCAAACCCACCCAGAGATGCCTTGGAAATAAGGCCTGGCAATCTGCCTCTGAAAGGTCACAGTCTTGGAAACCATATGGAGAGCAGTTCCATTCTGCACATATGGTGTCGCTATGAGTTGGAATCAACTCGATACCAACTAACAACATTTACAAATCACCATACTGTATATATAGAGGACACTCAAGAAGTGTGTGTTGACTGAGTGGCAAGTAGAAAATAGCTCAATGAAGAGTATAGGGAGGTGTTTCAGGAAGAGAACTACATGTGCAAAGACTTGGAGTTGTGAGAAAACATGACGCATTCCTTAGACAGGAAACATTCTGTAATGGGGAGCATACAGTAGAGAGTCATTTTAAACCACATTAAGGGATTTGAACATTACATTATGCTAAGGACAAGGGAAAAACCATTTGAGGGTTTTACATGGTATGTGACATGGTCAGAATTGCATTTTAGAAAGGTGTGCCTGCTGTATGTATCAGGAATGATTGGACCTCTATAAGGATTGTGGTTCTGGAGGTGAAGAGAATTGAATGAATTGTAGAACTATTTTAGGGGTAGACTCAAAAGAACTTCGTGATTGTTTTAGATGCAGGAGGTAAGGAAAGAGAAGGGTATGTCCAGAGTGACATACAAGTGTTGCCTGGCTTGCTGATTAGGTGGTATTGAGTTAAGGAACACTGAATGAAGAGCAGTGGAGCTGCTCACATCTTCTGCTTGAGACATGTTCAGTTTGAGGTGTCTGTTAGGCAGTTGAAAATGTGAATGTATGAAAATCACATGGAAGATATGAGGTGGAGATACCAATTTGAGCATTGACCATGTATTGCAGATTCAAATTAAAACCATGGGAATCAATGAACTTGCTCTAGGAGCATGTTGAGGGAGAGAAGAACAGAGGGCCAAAGACAGAACTCCGAGAGAAGAGTTTTTTTTAAGATAAAGGCAGAAAAAGAAGAATCCATAAAGGAAGTCAGGGTTAGCTCTAGAGTTCAGGAGGGAAACCAGGTGAATGTAGTAGCAAAGGAAAGAGAATATTTGATAGTGGTATTGGTGGTATTTGGAAGTTTGGCTGTAAGTAAAAAGTAAAATTTTAACAGTAGTTTCATCAGCTTTGTTATGGGGCTAAACACTGATTTTAAAAAGTTTGAGTACATTCCCTTATCTCAGAGTATCCTTAGATTAGTAAGGTGTTGTTATTGTTAGTTGTCATTGAGTCAATCCCAACTCATGACAACCCCATGTGTACAGAGTAGCACTGCTCAGTGTGGCTTTCAAGGCTTTGACCTTTCTGAAGCAGATCACCAGGCCTGTCTTTTGGCTAATAGTCGAGCACTTCACCATTTGCACCGCCCAGGGACTGTTTTTTAAAAATAGAAACTAGTTCTCTTGTTTTGTTATGTTTAAGACCAGATCCTTTGTGAGATAATTGGTTTTTTCCTCTATAGGCTAAAAAAAAGCGAAGAGTTACTTGGTGCCTTGGCAAAATCAACAAAATGAAGGACTCAAACTATGTAAATGAATTTAATATGTCATCAAATATAACAACAAAAACACACAAGGCTGCTGTAACTTTACTAGGGGAAATTGATGAATGTGAGTACTTTTTCAAGTGAAACTACTTTTAATTATAAAAATGTCCCTATAAAGAGAGACTTTATAATTCCATGAATGATATTTTAGATGTGATTATAATGGAGATGACGAAAAAAAATGTAATTTTAAGGATGTAAATATTCAGGAGGTTTCCTACACTTTCTGTATCTCTTAAGGACATATTGTATTCGAAACATATAAGACATGTTCTTCATTGTTGTTCAAACCATTATCCAAGTAAATTAGAATCCGTATAACATCTGCCTTAACTTTGCTGATCTTGAAATGAAGGCATTGACACAGGAAGCTGTTTCAGAATTTTGTCTCTAATATCATAATCTGTCATCAAGGGACATTTTAAAATTTACTTACAAATTTTTTCGAAGGTATCGAATTGAGATTTTTGTCCTTTACCTATTAAGTATTAAGGATCCTGTGTTTTTCACTAATTTCAACCAGTGATCTTAATTCATACAGTAATGTAAATGATTGCATCTATTATTAATAACAATTTTGGCATTCCCATTCTGAACACATATTATCTAATTTGAGCTTCTTATTTCCTCTGATCAGAGTATTTAGTGATTTGCCTTCAGGAAACTTTATAGGAGTGTTTATAGATAAATGTCTTTTTTTCTTCTAATTGTAGCTCTCTGTTCAGAGGCTGATGTTTTCAGTAACACTCTTGATACAATAACTGAGATAGAGTGGAATCCAGCAACAAAGCTATTAAGTCAGGTAATTTAATCTATTTTATAGAACAGTATCCTTTTACTCTTTTTAAAACTCATTTGTTATTGGAAATCACTGTTGTTGTAGCACATTACTAGTTGTGACTTAATTTAGAAGCAGTTTTGGTTGCAGTTAAGGCTTCTCCACTCTTTACACACCTAGCTGACAACTGAGTGGCATCCAGAGGAAGGCAGAAATTTCAAAAAGCAGGTATATGTTAATACGTTAAGCTGTGCTTCTAGTTCTTTACCAGCAGATCTTGGTATTCTAATCTGTGCTGTTTTTAAAATTTCTGTTTTGGCTTAGGCAATCCCAGAAGAGTGACAAGGCAGATTTTCAAAGTGTCAAAATTCTCAGTCATACAGTGGAGGAATTATATATCAGGGAGGGATAATATTGTTAAATGATATTGAAAATAAAGTCAGATGTATGTAATTTTATCTAAACTGTTTAAGAAACAAGGAATACTGTATGGGAATGGGAAACCCTGGTGGCGTAGTGGTTAAGTGCTATGGCTGCTAACCAGAAGGTTGGCAGTTCAAATCTACCAGGTGCTCCTTGGAAACCCTGTGGGGCAGTTCTACTCTGTCCTATAGGGTCGCTATAAGTCAGAGTCAACTTCAGTAAGTTTAGATTATATGTTCGCTTTATAAGCTGTTAATGTTCAAAGACATGTATTGCAATTTTATAATGTATTAAAATTTGATTTCAATTTTGGAAAAATTGCAGTTCTTTTTGGTAAGTATTATTAACATTAGTTAATCTCTATGAAGAGCTATAGACAAATACTTTCATGTCCGTAAGAAGTATTCTAGAAGTCTATTGTTAGGACATGCTCTAGAAATTTTTTGTTGTTTTAAATCCCTAGTGATAGCTTTTTTTTGTTTATTTTAACCCATAGTTTCTCTCTTTCTCATAATAACATAGAAAGTAGAAACCAGTGTCTTTGAATGTGGTAAAACATAGCAGCCATTAGAGTTTTAAAAACAAAGAGGTCAGTAAGTAATACCTCTGTTTCCTTTCCTTAATTCAGAGGCATCTGAGAAATAAAACAGAAGCAGACTGATGGGAAATTAAATTATCAGCTTTATTATAGATCACAGTAACCTACAGAAGGGATTTTAAGGATTCGTGGCCAAATGGGATCCAATATGCGCCTACCTTTCCCAGGCAGAGCATTTGTTTACATGATCTTTTTTTTTTTTTTTTTTTAAATTCTTACTAGTTTACCAAAATGTAAACCCTTCATTTTACTCTGGATCAATCTAGGTCATTAGAAAGCTATTGAAGAAGAGAATGGCCTAAACCACCAAATGATTCAACATTGAGTTAGTTATTTGACTAATCCAAATTTTAGTAAAGGAAACGAAAAATACATTATTTGAATTCCTTCTGATTTAAAAATCTGGTTTTGTCTATAACAGGAAACCTTAGAAAGTGAGTTGAACTCACTTCGTGCTAACTATGATAGTCTTGTATTAGACTATGAACAACTAAGAAGAGAAAATGAAGAAATGGAATTGAAATTAAAAGAAAAGAATGACTTGGATGAATTTGAGGCTCTAGAAAGAAAAACTAAAAAAGATCAAGAGGTAAGAGATATGGAAAGGTGAAATTGAACAAAAACCACACTTGGAAAAGAAAATCATTCTTATAAAGCTATATGTTGCCAAGATTGAGATACTGAGGACTCAACCACTTTTCATATTACACACAATTTAGAGCATCTGTTAAATATTAAATGTGTTTCATTTTTTTAAGAATAGTTAAATTATATTTGTTTCACTTGTGCTTATGCTCAGGAGAAGAAGGAATTAAAAACATCCTTGGGAAAGTTTGATGGATCTGCCATAAGGAAATGGTTTCCTTATGTTTGTATGTTATCAATATCTAATTTATTGAGCATACAAGAAATGCTACCTAGAGCATAGCCATTTCCCATGGAGACCAATGTGAATTTTCATATTTAGCTGAATGTGTATGGATGCTACGTATTAATGAATTTGTTTTCTTTTGACAGCCATAAATAGAACATTATTAGAATAGCTGGAGAAGCTGATTTAGAACATTTTGTTTTTTTCTTTTTCATTGTGAAAGTTAATATAACCAATAGGTAATGGTTTTAATGGAATTTTTAGAAAATGAAACATTACTTAAAATTCCTAAGTTTATAATACTAGGCTACTTGTTAAGAGAACCGATCCACAAATCATCAAACTTTGGGAACTTAGAACCTGTCCAAAATATTTAAAGGATTATATGGTGCAGGGGGTCCTTAACCTAGAGTCCATAGGTACTATGAAATTGCAGAAATTGCAGAAAATTGCAGAATTTTTGAGTGTGTATTCATTTTTCTGGAACAAGAATCTGTAGCTGTGATCAGACTTGCAAAGTGATCCATGAAACCCCCAATGCTATCCCAAATGAGAGCCAGGGTTTTGATATAGTTAATTAAAATATGAGTTACCTGGCACCTACTTTTCAGACTTCTGTATGCACACCCCAAAGGGACATGATTCCTTTTCTCAGTGCCGTCGTTTAGTTTCTCACCCTCCTTTTCTCTTTAAAAGAAAAAAAGGATTCTGTGCCAAAGCTATTTCTGTTCTACCTAGAAATTAGAGTCACTCCTACTTTTCATAGGTATTCTATCCAGAGACAAGTGTCCATAAGTTTTCTGTAGGGTCTCATTCCACTTGTTTTAAAATGTGCATGTTAGCAAAATGTCATGAAAAGAACAGTGTGCTTGTATTCGATAAAACTAGACAATAGTTCTTATATTTTTTCTTTACCTCATTAATATATTCACTTAATTAAAAAAAATTGAAGCTCACTGAATTGAGGCAGCAGATAGAAAGATTACAAAAAAACACATAATATATAATTTATATCTCATATCCAGGTTTCTCTTTCTTTTTAACCATAGTCGAGAGGAAAAATAACGCTATTCCTTTCATTTTTAATTGGACACAAATTTAGATTCCAGGTTTTTTAAGGCAACCTAAAAGATTATGTAATAACATTTTACCCTGTTTAAAGACAGTTTTGCAGTATCCATTCCATGTTAAACAAAAAATATGTCTGTGTATATGCAGTAAAATAAGTTATAAAACCTACATTTTGGAGAAAAGTTTAAACAAAAGTGAGTAGAAGTTAAATTGTGACCCTAGGATGTGTGGTCATTGCCCTGGGTTTTGTCAGAAATCACCAAAGTTGTGGATAGCTTTTAAGTGGAACGTAGTAATATAGGATGCTTAAATAATAATTTTAGAGGGAGGAGTAAAAAAGGGCAAGTATCATCATGTTCTAGGAACAAGAGAAATCTTAACCATCTAACTGATTAACTTAATTTTAAAATTCTATAATTTCCACAGCTTAGAGATTTTTGTCTTATGAAATTAAATATTAACTTCATCTGCTGAGTATTACAGTTGAAATCTGCAGTGTTTTCTAGCAGCGAATTGATTAACTATTTGCACAGATTGTAGGTTTAAATCTTTTTTTTTTTATGTGCACATTTTCTCTTTATGCTTATACCTTTGTATCTTAAACAATATGTCATTGGGAGCTTATACTCTGACCATTTCAAAAATTGGATAATCTCTTTTTCTGTTTATGAGAATCAGTTCTTAAGATGAAGTGCTATTTCAGAAAAGAGGCAGAATTCTTTCGTTTTTCTAAATGTTTATTTTCTAAATATTTTCAAAAATTAAGACTGATTATTTAGTTCTCTTCTATTGGCAAATGTGATTTGCTCACACGAAAGTAAGAAATTGGCAAGGAAGAAAGGGTAAAAGATGAAAGCAATTCAAATTACAATCAATACATATGTCTAAATTGTGCTGTACAATAGGATAGCCACATGTGACAATTGAACACTCGAAATGGGGCTGGTCTGAATTGACTTAAATATAAAAAAAGAATGTAAAATATCTCATTAAAGTATTTTTGCATTAACTACATGGAGAAATGATAATATTTCAAAATGTATTTTTGATATAGTAGGTTAAATAAAATATTACTAAAATTAATTTCATCTGTTCCTTTTTACTTTTTTAATGTGGCTACTAGAAAATCTTAAATTACAATATGTGGCTCACATATTTTTATTGGACAGTGCTGGACCAAAACAATACCAACATAGTACTAGTCTGAAATCAAAAACTAGTAAGGACTGAATTCAGCATCCAGAAAATAATATTTAAACAAGATACTATTTTCTTAAGACCTTTACATCCTATTTAGAATTTGCTTTTACTCTTGATGTGCTCATCTGATTATGAAGATTAAATAATTCTAAGAGAAAAATATGTTTATCATTGGCAAATTATGGTTTGCTTGTTTGGAGCGCAAAAGTTTCTGGTACTCAAATATTTAATGGTACAGATATTTTGATAGAAAGGACACTTTAGTAGAAAATATCGGTATCTGCAAGTATTCTTTACACTTTAAGACAGTTGAATAGTATAAAGCAATAGCATCGTCTTTCCAGTATTTCCTGTAGAATAAACCGATGAGATAATGGTTGATAATCTCATACTTCTGTAGTTTTGGTGAAACAGTAGTAACAGTGTGAAGGCACCACGTGAAAGTACCCTAAGCCAAACCTAGACTCCAAATCGCAGCTCCCTAAAAAGTATGTCAGTGTAAACCCAAATGGATAATTTAGAGGACGAAAAATATCTTACAGGGTAAATAATTTTCTACACGTAACCAGAACAAAACTCTATTAGAAGTGTTTGTTTTTTTTTTCCTAAGTTTTATAGCCATTTTACTCTCTCCTTAGAGTGGTGTAAACTAATTTGCTATTGATATTATCGCAGCTCTATTAACAGAAGGCATAACTATTATTTGGGTCATGGTGAAATTTTTTTATTGTTTGCATGTTGTTTTTTTTTTTTTGATTTTTAAATAATGAGGTGCTTTGTTGTGATAGTTCGAACTACTGATCTCTCAGTCCCTTCTAACTGTGTTGGGTGACTCTGAGGCAGTGAATGATTGCTTTTTTTTTTGCTTTATTAACTCTTGGTTTGCTCTGTTGCCTATCCACATGCTCTTGCAGATGCAACTAATTCATGAAATTTCCAACTTAAAGAATTTAGTTAAGCATGCAGAAGTATATAATCAGGATCTCGAGGTGAGCATTTATGTTGGTATGTCTATTGATAAGTAACTAGAACTACAAAACATACAAAATCATGTAACATGACTTCAGAAAATAGAAGGAATTCTATTTTTAAAATATTAATAACTTTTTTTGAATTTTACTATCTGCCAAGTTAAACAATTAAATATAAGTTCTCTTCCATCCCCTTAAAATTCAAATCAGATACCTAAATTTATGTTTCACTCTCCTTTGAATCCTTTAGGATGAACTAAGTTCAAAAGTAGAGCTGCTTAGAGAAAAGGAAAACCAAATTCAGGAGCTACAGAAATACATAGACTCAAAGAAGTCAGAGAATATAAAAATGGACCTGTCATACTCAGTGGTAAAAATCAAGTTTATTTTGTTGTGTAATCTTGTTGAAATTTACGGTACACGACGTCATCATAGCAAATGCTGATATCAGGTCTACTACGTGCCAGGCACTGTTCTAACCATTTTGCATAAAGTATTTCATTGAATCCTGTCAGTAACCCTATGAGAGAGGGACTATTACTATCATTGCCATTTTACAGATGCAAAAACATCTATGGAGAGTTGAGGTTACCATTCTTTAATTGCATGTGAGAAAGTTAGGGACCAACTTATATTAAAAATCAGTAATTCAAAGAATTTTGATTTTTTTCAAATTTTTAAAAATATTTTTACACAAATGATACATTAATGCATTATAATTTAAATAACTTTTAACAATTTGATGAGTATTTCAGAAACTCTTAACTGTAGATGTTCAAGATTTTGGCATTAAGTAGCATTGAATCTCAGGAGAAAATTGTTAATCTCTTCAGTTTGCTTTCAATCTGCCTGATTGTTATGAGAAAGTATCAGTTTGATTCTAGTTTTTAACCCCTTTTAAAAAACAACAGTTTCTAAATATTTAATATTTTATGTATGTCTTTGTATTGTCGTTCTTTTGTTTTTGTCTTTTTCAAGCAATTTTTGTTACCTTCTATTTATAACAAATGATTCTTTTAAAAAAGGAATCACACTGTCTCACATCACAGTATTCTGAGTCTGGGAAGAAGGAAACTTTCATACATTCCTGAAGTGCCCACTGATAGAGTGGCAGGCAGGGTTGCCCACTTACTTAAAGTTGTTTTTTGTTTCTTCCTCCTTATTCATTTAACTCATATATTCATTCATTCATGTATTAGTTTTTTGCCAAGAATTCATATATAAGAATTCATGTAAGTCTTAATGTGCCACTTCTCTGTAAAAATGAGGTTGTGAATTTTTTCATCTGTTTATCCCCTATTTGCATTTTCTTTTTTGTGAGGTACCCATTTTTATCTTTTCTCTATTTTTCTATTGGAATATTTGCCTTTTTCTTTTCAGTGTGTGGTTTAATATCCTTAATGTTGTTGTTGTTAGGTGCCATTCAGTCCGTTTGACTCGTGGTAACCCCATGTGATAGAGTAGAACTGCCCCATAGGGGTTCTCTAGGCTATAATCTTTACAGGAGCAGATCACCAGGTCTGTCTCCCGAGTAGTGGTTGGGTGGGTTCAGCTCACCATCCTTTCAATTAGCAGCTGAGCACTTAACCATTGCACCATACCAACCAAAACCATACCAGTTATTGTCAAGTCAAGTCTGACTCACAGCAACCGTATAGCACAAAGTAAAACTGTCCCATAAGGTTTCCAAGGAGCAGCTGGTGGATTCGAACTGCTGACCTTTTGGTTAGCAGCCATAGTACGAACCATTAAATTATTTGCCTGTCATATGTTATGGAAAGTAACTCAAAATACATAAAAATACATAGGGAACTTGAACAGCTTAATTAACAATTGTAAATTTTTATTAAAGACTAACTGATTTCTTAAATTATGGCACCTCCAAACATTGCTTTTATCATTTGGAAAAATATGGCCAGAATTTTTTAATTTTTATTATGAAAAACATACTTTCATAAAAATATATATGAAAATTAGGGTAATTTTACCCTTTTTGCTTAGTTAGGAGTGTTCTGTAAAGTCTTTTCTAACTCTAAGAAAATAAGACTTCACTGAACCCCTTTTGTCACGTATGTATTATTTTTATTTCTTTAGGAAAACACTGAAGACCTTAAACAAATGAAACAGACTCTGTTGGATGCTGAAGCTGTAACCGTGGATGCCAAGAGAGAATCAGCCTTTCTTAGAAGTGAAAATCTAGAGCTGAAAGAGAAAATAGTAAGTAATTTTTATAATATTTGTAGTAAATCAGTTGTAATGATGAGTGTTTTGTGTGAATTTGTGATGTTTCTCTCAATAGAAAGAACATGAAAATGCATGCAAGCAAATGGAAAATGATATTCAGGCATTTCAAAGCCAATTGAAGGCAAAAAAGAAAATGCAAGTTGATCTAGAGAAAGAGTTACAGTCTGCTTTTAATGAAATAACAAAACTGACCTCCCTTGTAGATGGCAAAGTTTCAAAAGGTATTTTATGATTTCAGATTTATCTCTTCACAAATCTGACATGCTCTAGAAATGTATCTAAAGGATTTGACAACTATATTTCAATGATTAAAAATCTTTTATGCTCTGACTTTTTTAAATAGCTTAATATTATGTTTCAATATCTTTTGGTATCAGTATTTATAAAAGTTTCCATAAGCTTCAAAAGTTTAAAAAGTACTTTTCAAATAAACTAAAAAAAAAAAAACTAGGCCTGATCTAATAAAAAGATTATCTGTTTGCCAACATTGGCTCTTTCTTTAAAAAGTCTGATGTAATTGAATTTAAATAATCTCACTTCGTTTTTAACTTGGACTATCCCAATTACTATAAACTGTTTTATTTAATTTACCAAAACTTTCTAGATATGCTGTGTAACTTAGAATTGGAAAGAAAGATTACTGATCTCCAGAAAGAACTGAATAAAGAAATTGAGGAAAATGCAGCTTTGCGTAAAGAAGTTAATTTGCTCTCAGAATTGAAATCTTTATCGCCTGAAGTAGAAATGTTGAGGAAAGAGGTAGGTACATTTTTAAGCTATTAACTCTTCTTTTGAAATAAAAACCTTGCAATAGTGCCTTAAATATTTTAACATGGTTTATTTTACAGCAGGCAAGAAATACTATAAACATTTGAGTCTTAGCATGTTAGCAATATTCTGTTCCTATGCTACTGGGTTAAAAAAATGTATATATACTTTCAAAGTATATTAAAGTGTATACTTGGTAACGTAATGCATATAGCAGCCATTTCTATAGTCCTCAAATGTTGCATTTAAACAAAGCTATATGGTCCATCCTTAGTCTTTACCTTGTTTTTGCTGTTTGGTTTGGTTTTTTGTTTGTTTTTTTGTACTAGTCATATCACTGCATTGAATAAAAGAAAGGAACAAGGTAAAGGGGGTGGCATTGATAAAGTTTTAGAGGCCAGTGAAATTTGCAGGCTAATGACCGATTCTGTAAACCCATGGCCTGATTTAATCATACTATTAACTCTTTAAAGTAGGTGCTGTTCCTTTAGCTGCAACAAATAGCTAAGAAACTAATAAACATCCGAACTGGGGTCTGAATGCAGATCTGCCTCCTAAGCCCATGCTTCTGACAACTATGTAATATTATCTCTCTTTTTGTCTCTGCTTTTCCTACCTCTTTTTACCCTAATCACTCACAGTGATTAAACTGTTTATAAGAAGATATGGATTAAAGTATTCATTTAAATGTTTAGGTAATATTTGTTTTAACTTATTCGTGAATTAAGTTTTTGGCAATCTGAGCTGTATTCAAAGCCTCTAGGAAAGAAAATTAAATGTAAGTCCAGTTCAGAAAAAAACCATAAAATGTTTGCCATACCATAAAGTTAGCAAATACTTTAAAGTGGTAGATAAGGAAGTGAAGAGACATCCTGATAAAGTGTTTCTACTAAGAGCCCTTCTCCATTCAATCCTTATTAGAACCCAAAAGAGATTAGAAAACAACTTTTAAGGTAAAGTTAAGCAGGATAATACATTATGTTGTAGAAAAGTGACAATATGAGTATCGCCTTTCTTCAGTCAAATCTTTGCTTAATTTAAACATCTTTTTTTTACAGATAAGGCTTTTTTTTTTTTTTTCTCCTGTTAAACTGCTTCCATGGATCATACATTGCTAACTTTCCTAAATCATATTTCTTTTTCGTAGATACATGATAAATCTGAAAGGCTGAATCTGATAACATCAGAAAGAGACAAACTTTTTTCTGAAGTAGCTGATCAGGAGAGTAGAATTCAAGGTTTGCTTGAAGAAATTGGGAAAACTAAAGATGACCTAGCAACTACCCAGTTGAATTATAAAAGCATTGATCAAGAATTCCAAGATTTTAAAAACCATCATATGGACTTTGAGGAAAAGTATAAGATGGCCCTTGAGGAGAATGCAAGAATGAATCAGGAATTAGGAACTCTGTCTAAAGAAGTTCAAGAACTTGGTTTAAGTTTGGATGATGTGAAGATAGAGGTTGGTACAAAATCTTTTTTAGGGAAATGGTATTTATCCTCTGGGGTTTGACCTTCATATATATGTTATAGAATGCTCTGCTTTTACTGTGTTACATTTCCTTTTTTTTATTTTAAAGCTTTCTCACAAAATCCAAGAACTTCAGCAGAAAACAACTGAGGGTCAAGAAATGTTAAATGAAATGGAACAGCTGAAGGAAGAATTAGAAGATATAGATTCTAGGATGCAAACTGTAGAAAAGGAGAAAACATTGATTACTGAGAAACTTCACCAAACCTTAGAAGAAGTAAGAACCATAACCCAAGAAAAAGATGGCCTGAAACAACTCCAAGAGAGCCTACAAATTGAGAGAGATCAACTCAAAAGTGATATTCAGGACACTGTAAACATGGTAAGAAAATTTGGATTGACTAAACTTTGAAAACTTGGAGCCTCTTTAAAAAATTACAAGAGTCATCGTTAATTATTTATGATCAAGTAGTAACTATAAAATTGTTTTCCTTGTTCCACATTCTAATGAAATTATTTTTATATTTCTTTGATAAAGAACATAGACACACAAGAACAATTACGAAATGCTCTCGAGTCTTTGAAACAACACCAAGAAACAATTAACACGCTAAAAATGAAAATTTCTGAAGGAGCTTCCAGGAGTTTGCATATAGAGGAAAACACCGGAGAAACTTTGGATGAAATTCAGAAAAAG
Source organism: Elephas maximus indicus (assembly GCF_024166365.1). NCBI lineage: Eukaryota > Metazoa > Chordata > Mammalia > Proboscidea > Elephantidae > Elephas > Elephas maximus. The sequence continues at coordinate 48,970,717 of NC_064823.1, forward strand.
GTAAAGGGTATTTTTTTTTTTAAGTTTTGATGTACTAATATATAATTGTTTACCTTTTTTTTAACCTCAGACTCTTAAGTACATAATGGTAGTCTCGATCTTTAAATATCACAATGTTAATAACTAGCGGTAATTTTACAACCTTAGCTCTGATTTCTTTGAAACAACTGTTTATCACTGTAATCAATTCTAAAAGGAAAAGCAAAAAAGTATTAGTTCAAACTTTGAAGAGCTGATACTTTCTGAGGCCTGATATATTTCAAACTATATAAACATAAAGCCCCACTGAATTTTGAGATGGTAGGAAAGATTGACTATTTATTATTAATTATGGCTAAAATATATGTTTTATGTCAGCTTTTAAATGGTATACTTGTTTAAGGTTCACTATAAAATCAAAGCATATATTGTATTTATGTCTCTTTTTAGGGCTTGATCTATCATTTTAGTATTAGATGATTAAATATTACCTTAATAACTTGTTCTAAGTAGTATGGTTCGTTTCTTTCCGAGACCTTAGGAGAATAACTCCTTAAATGGTTATTTAGTTATGTACAGAAAGGCTAGGATGCTAATGATGATTTTTTTTAAGGGGGGGAAGATTATGTGTAATTTTTACCATGGATTCATTTATTATAACTTTCTACTTTTCTGAAATACCTTTAAAGTACATTGTCAACAGAGGTTCTAAAACTTTGTGATTAGTGAGCTTATGCTCATGTAAAGGACAGTTTTTTTTTTCCTTTATTTCATAAATAGATCTATTAGTTTTTACTTGTAACCATGGTAGCTGAAATACTTCCTAGGTTTAGTTCAGATTTGAAGTGGACGTTGGGTATCAGTAGAAAGGATATTGTCTCAATCTGCATTGTCTTTGTGTACACTGCTGTTCTTAGGAGTGAATGTGCAAGATTCGGAAGTATAATTTCTGATAGACTTGTCCCAGAAGGTTGTTCTTCACCTTAATTTCTCATATTGTTAGCCCTGTGCTCACCATTGTCAGATGTTCATACAAATTGTCAATAATAAGTGGTTACTAAATAAAGTATGGTTTATTCATATCCATTCTAGAGAATTGGGCAGCTACTAAAAATTAGGATTTGAAGATTACATAACAGCATGGGGAAAATGTACATAATCTAAGTGGACAAGACTAGCTAAAAGAATTGTGTAAATAAATTGTACTATCTATGTTAAATTTTTTGCCAATTTAATGGGAAAAGCTCTGAAAGGAAATTCTAATAGTAGTAGTATGAGGTTGCTGACACTGGATGATTTTTTTTCCTTCTATATAGGGTCGCTATGAGTCGGAATCGACTCGATGGCACTGGGTTTGGTTTTTGGTTTGTTATTTTCCAAAGCATTTACTAATGTGATCATATCGTTGGTATGTGCCACTGAATCACTTCTGACTCATAGTGACCCCACGTGACAGAGGAGAAGTGCTCCATAGGGTTTTCTTGGCTGTAATCTTTATGGAAGCAGATCATTAGGTCTCTCTCCAGTAGAGCACCTGGGTGGGTTCAAACCGCCAACCTTTCTGTTAGCAACCAAAAGCTTACCTGTTGAGCTACCAGGGCTCCTTTATGTGATCATAGATTATTATAAAAACTTTTTAAAATATATATGGCCAACATGGAGCTGAATGTGTTTACTGGGCTAGTGTAAGGTTATATAGTGATGCCTTAATTTCATGCCAACAAGTATAGTATCAGTCTTTGTCTCCCTTTACCAATAAGTCCTTATATTAGGTAACTTGTGGGTAAGACATTTATAGATAAATGAATTTATGCTAATGTGCTTTTCTTAAGCAGTATGTGAAACGTACATTAAGAAATGATGAATTATGCTATTGTCATAAAAGATAGGTTTCTGTCAAGATTATTTTGCCCTCTACATGTAAAAAAATTCCAGCCTTTTATGAATGAGACTGTCTCTGAAAATAAAGATTTGCTGAGGGTGGGGAATGGGGAATAATTGCCAGCTTTTGAAGGACAGGAGTAAAGTAGTAGAGTCAAGGTTGCTTCCTCCTTTTCCAGTAGTAAGAAGCAAAGTATTTTTAACATAAAACCTGGAAAATATTTATGGAAAATATGTGGAAAGAAAAGTCAAATATCTTTTTACTTCTTGTGTATTTGGTTTGTGGTAAGTAAACCTAAAGTCAGGTTAACCTAGCATACATTAAGACAGTTATTATCTATAGCTGTCCAGGTAATTCATATCAGTGAACAAGCACAAGAGCGCAAACTCTGGAGCCAGACAGCTTTGGGTTCAAAATCTGGCTATACTTCTCTCTGAGTGACCTTGGCGAAGTGACTTAACCCCTCTGGGGTTCATTTTTTTCATCTATCTCAAATGGTGATAATAGTAGTACCTACCTTATAAAATCATAGCAAAGATTAAATATATGAGAATAGTGCCTGGTACATAATAAGCAGTATAAGTATTGGCTATTTTTATTTTTTATTATTAAAATCATTATCATTAATATTTTTTTAATTCTTCTTTAATATATTTACATTGTAGATGATCGACATATACAAAACACAGGATTTGGAAACCAAAAAAACCCAAATACTAATTGAAGATATTGGGGATAACGAGCTATCTGAGCAAGAGAGGAAGATATTTTCCCTGATACGGGAGAAAAATGAACTCCAACAAATGTTAGAGAGTGTTACAGCAGAAAAGGAACAATTGAAGACTGACCTAAAGGAAAATATTGAAGTGGTAGGATTTAGCATTGTATAACTGGCAATATGTTTTTGTCTTTGTATGTTTTACCATTTTTACCAACTTTATTTGGTTATGGGACCCCTGATGGTGCAAGCGGTTAAGCATTGGGCTGCTAACCAAAAGGCTGGCAGTTCGAATTCACCAGCTGCTCTTTGGAAGCCCTACGGGGAAGTTCTCCTCTGTCCTGTAGGATCATGATGAGTAGGAATCAACTCGACAGCAATGGGTTATTTGGGTATAATTTACATGCAATAAATGTACCTGATGTAGGTAAATATACAGTACGATAACTTTGGACAAATGTCTTTACTTGTATATCCTCCACCCCAGTCAAGATATAGAACATTTTCATTAAAAAAAAAAACCCCAAAATTCCCTCATGTCCCTTCCCAGTCAATCCCTATCTTCTCCTCTACCCCAATCGCTGTCCTGATGTTTTTTGTCTCAAATGGCTTACCTCTTTTAGAACTTCATACAAGTGGAATCATACAGTATGTAGCCTCTTGCGCCTGACTTCTTTCTACATTCCTGTTTACTGCTGGGCAGTATTCTACCATATGAATATTCCACAATTTGTTTTTCCCTTCTTTTGTTGATGGAAATTAGAGTTATTTCCAGTATTTGGCTATTTTGAATGAAGCTGCTGTAAACATTTTTATATGAGTCTGTTTACGTACATACCCTTTTTTTTTTTTTCTCTTGGGTAGATACCTAAACTGAATTGCTGGGTCATTGGGAGATGTGTGTTTAAGTTGACGAGAATTTGCTAGACTAATTTCCAAAGTAGTTGTAGCATTTTTATATTCCCATGAGCAAAGTAAGAGAATTCTGGTGGCTCTACATTCTAACTAAGACTTCATAATGTGGTATTTTTAATTTTAGCCATTCTGGTGGATATTACCACAATATTGTTTAAATTTGCATTCCCCTGGTGTCTAATGATGTTGATCTTTTTTTATGTGATTATTGGCCATTGTATGTATATCTTCTATAAATTATCTGTTCTTTCAGTGATGTGTTGTAGATTTTCAGTGTACTAGTTTTGTACAGAAAACCCTGGTGGCATAGTGGTTAAGTGCTAGTGCTGCTAACCAAAAGGTTGGCAGTTCGAATCCACCAGGCACTCCTTGGAAACCCTATGAGGCAGTTCTACTCTGTCCTATAGGGTAGCTATGAGTCAGAATTGACTCGACAGTAATGGGGTTTTTTTATTTTTAGTTTTGTACATATTTTATTAAATTTGTCCCTAAATGTTTCTTTTTTTTAATGATGTTGTAGCTTTTTTTTAATGCTGTTGTAGCTTTTTTTTTTTCATATTTTTAAATTGTTCTTAGTGTTTGCCAGTATTTTCAAGCCTACTTTAGTTTTTGTTTCTATGCTTAGGTCCAATATAATGTGTACAGATTAAAATTGATGTTTTTGAGAAATTCACTGTGGCCACAGTAGAACCTGACCATTGGTATTATGTTTTGGGATTGTCTGTTTCACTGAAAGATCTGTATGTAAATGAGCATACAAACAAAGATCATATACTCTTCTTAATCTCTGGCTTATTATGTTTTTGTGGTCTTGATAATTGAAAATGTCACTGCGTAAACACAATAACTGGGATTAATCCCAGTCATACTAACAAAGAGTGGCTGTCATTTTGTCCTTGCTGGTGGTCAGTGCCCAAAACCAAAGCTACACCAGTACATGAAAAGCCTGCTATCTGTAGCCTCATTATTAGTCAGTGAAAGCTTAAAAACAGCCTCTTTTGGCCTAGCAACAGATATGAGCTAAGCTCTTATCATATCAGAGTTGCCAAATCCAGTTCTAATTCTCATGATAGGACGTAAGTTGAGCAATAAAGAAACAGAATTAAAACACATATATGATTAAATTAACTACTCACTTTCTTTTCAATTTGTCTTTTCCTGTGTAGTTTGCATGGTTTCACCTTTTGCAGTCTGAGGAAAATGCTGATTTTTACCTGACTTTATAAATGTAAGCTAGTATTATTTATTTTAATCTCAACTTATTTGTTTTTTAATTCTAGACTATTGAAAACCAGGAAGAATTAAGAATTCTTGGAAATGAACTTAAGAAGCAACAGGAGATAATGGCACAAGAAAAGAGCCATATCATTAAGAAAGAAGAAGAGCTTTCAAGGACCTGTGAGAGACTGGCAGAAGTTGAAGAAAATCTAAAGGAAAAGGTAAATTTTTGAAGTTCTTTTCCTGGCCATTTTAATGATTAAACTTTTCTTGGTAATTTTGATTCCCCATAGACCTGAATCCCAAAAATAGCATGTACCTCCCAAATGAATACATCTTAATGCCGATATTTTGGACACTTTGAACTCTTACGAGATCTTAACTAACATCCCTCATGAGAAAAAGATTATTCTAGAGTCTTTAGGTAAGAGGAGGCCTCGTGTCATCTAAATTAATCTCCATCTTTAGTCATATATTCATGCATTGACTGTTTATTGGACACTACCATAAGCAAGGCACTGGTTTGAGCGCTTGAGATCCATTAGTCAAAAAACAAACACCCTGCCCTTATGCAGATGTGTAAGTCATTCTCTAAATTGTAAGATGTATCACTAATACTTCCTTTTTCTTTGATAAATTAAAATATTTGGAATAGACTGCTATTTGGAGACTGTTTTATATAATAATGCTTCATCTGGTATCATCAGGCAACTAAACAATAACATAAACATAAACAATTGATAGACTTGAAGAAGATAAATTTCCTGATTTTAACTATTTTTAATAGGAATGTTTCTAAGATGTATCTTAACATGCTTCATTGGGGCATAGTGTGAGTAAAGATCCTTTTCGTGATGATTTAAAGTCATCTGTGTGGATATCTGGAAACCCTGGTGGCGTAGTGGTTAAGTGCTGTGGCTGCTAACCAAAAGGTCAGCAGTTCGAATCCGCCAGGTGCTCCTTGGAAACTCTATGGAGCAGTTCTACTCTGTCCTACAGGGTTGCTATGAGTCGGAATCAACTTGACGGCACTGGGTTAGGTTTTTTGGGGTGTGGATATCTATTCTTATGCTATGCTATTATAATTACAGTAAACTAGGATTTTTGAAGTGTGTCCTCTATAATATCCCACCAATAGCATGTTAACTTTTCATTTTGCTGCCTTGTCAAACAAATAGGTTAAGGGAGTATGGGTAGCTTTCCCTGTCCTGTGGAGTTAAGTGTTTAGTCTCTATGACAACTATTCATGACTTAGGCCTTTTTCTCATAGTTCCAGGTTCTTTCCATCTCTTAGATGTTTGCAGTTTCTGAATCATTTCTTTCATAGATGTAAGATGCTCTTATAATGTTTATATAAGAACTAAGACTGTTGTAACAATTGTACTGCCCAAGTAATTCTAAAATGCACCCACTGAAATTCTTATGTAATCCAAGGGTGATAACATATTCATTAGAGATAATATATTGTGGTTTCCATTGTTTGTTCTTCTGTGGAGTATTTTTTCCTAATATTTGTTTCCTTTTAATTCTCATCCATTTGACTGTCATCTAATTGAGTTTACTAAAACTTTATGTCTAGTTCGTACACCTCCTAAAGAAGTGCAGTCCATAGCCTGTGAAAGTTAGTCCCTCAGGGTTTGTTTGGGGTAGCCCTTAAGGACCTTGTTGGAAGTGAAAATAAATTATTCAAAAAGTTTTTATTGAGAAATTACAGTTATTTGGCAGCTATATTTGCATATTTAATTAGTTATTTTCTCTTTTACTTTTTCTCATTTTCACTTTACCTCCTTAAAAATTACGTAATACCTAGTATACTATGTTTGCAACATTAGTTTACTTTTGTCTGTTTTCACTGGGGATGTAGGCAAGGCTGTCATAGTGATTGTTTCCGTTTTATGTAAGAATTTTGAGTCAATACAGGCAAAATGATAATTATAAAAACTGTTTATCTTAAGAACCAGCAACTTCAAGAAAAACAGCAACAACTTCTTAGTGTAAAAGAAGAGATGCGTGAGATGCAGACAAAGATAAATGAAATGGAGAATTTAAAGAATGAACTAAAGAGCAAAGGATTAACATTGGAACGTATAGAAATGGAGAAACTTGAGTTGATTCAGAAACTCCGTGAAAATAATGAAGAAATGAAATCTATCACCAAAGAAAGAAATGATCTAAAGAAATTACAGGAGTCATTTGAAATAGAGAGAGCTCAACTTAGAGGATACATAAGAGAAATTGAAGCTACAGTAAGTTCCTTTTCCTTCATCTTTAAATGTTTCTTTAAAAACTGAGCCAATTGGCAGCCTATTAATGTAATTGCTGTCAATAAGCAGTATACCTATAAAAAGTTGAATTGGCAAAAGTTGTGTGATACGTTTACAAAACGATCAAAAAAAAGAGCAGCTACTGGGGCTGCTTAGGTACAACCAGGCACCTCATGGGATTTGATTCATTGGTTTGGAGGTTTAGTGTGTTTAATGCTTCTCTTCTACCTCCTAGTTCGTTATATAGTGGTCTGGGGTGTTAAAAGCTTGCGAGCAGCCATCCAAGGCACAACAATTGCCCTGTTCACGTGGAGCAACAAAGGAAGAAGGAGAGTTAGGAATAGGAGGAGGAAATGGAATGTGTGACTAATTGCCTCCATGACAACTACCTCCTTTGCCATGAGACCAGAGAAACTAGATGGTACCTGGCTACCATTACTGAACATTCTGATCAAAGATTCTGTGGAAGAATCCTGATGAAAAAGGAGAAAATGCAGAACAGATATCAAATTCTCATGGAATCCATACTTTCTGAAGCTGTGAAAGCAGGATGAACCCTCAAAACTATTGCCCTGAGATAATCTTTAAACCTTAAACCAAAAATATCCCCTGAAGTCTTCTGAAAACCAATCAATAGTTTAGTTTAACTAATAAAGACTATCTGCCTTGAACACTGTGCTCTTTTAAGATTTATCTATATGGGATCGAATTGACAACAGCAACTTGAAAGATTAGATAGGAAACTTAGGGGCCAGTGAGTTTATGTTAATGGGGGAGGAACAACTCAGAAAAGGAGGGTGAGAATGGTTGCACAACGGAAAGAATGTAATCAGTTCCACTAAATTGTATATGAAGAAGCTGTTGAATTGGTGTATGTTTTGCTGTGTATATTCTTAACAACAGCAAAAATAATTTATTTAAAGAAACAGAGCCAATTGGAAAGGAGGAGGCAGTGTTGGAATGATGTTGTTATAAACTTTAAATTTCCATTGCCAATAAAGGGCCTGGAAACAAAAGAAGAACTAAAAATTGTTCACACGAATCTAAAAGAATACCAAGAAACTATTGATGACCTAAGAAGAAACATTTCTGAAAAGACAGCTCAAATAATAAATATTCAGAAGGACTTAGAAAAACCCAATGCTAAATTACAAGGAAAGGTATATTGTTTTTTATTCCTTCCTTCCTTTGTCCTTCCTTCTTTGCTTCCTTTCCCCTCTGTTGGACAGACAAGCAGTTATGGTTCATTCATTTATTGGACATGTATTTGCTGAATGTCTACTGTGCCAGGCACAGTCCTAGGTGATAGAAGTGCAGTGAGAATAAGATGGACTAAATCTCTATGTCTCTATGTTCATAGAGTTTGTTTTGTAAATGGAAGGAGGTAGCTGATAAATAAGCAAACAAGTGAACGAAATAATTTCAGATTGTGGTACGCTGTGGAGAAAATGAAACATTGTGATAACCAGATCAATCTATGTTAAAAGCCTACTATGCGGCAGATATGGAGACTATGAATATTAATAAGATATCCTTTCCCCCCAATGTAGGCATGTAACAAACTCCCTAATATTAGCAGTATAATAAATGTAGGATATGATGAGCAAAATTACACGATACCACTGATGATCATGGAAAAGGAGAATCAGTCTGTATAAGTAGAAAAACTGAGAATCAGCATTGGGGCTCATCTGAGAATGAGCACCAAGTATTTATTGGGATGTAATCTTCCCAAATATGATTTTTCTCCTGTAGCGTTCGGAAACTCCATGTAGAAATGAATAAGCATGTATGTAGCTGACTGAATTAACAGTTTTGTTGGTAAAGTGTAAGGATTGGTGGGCTGGGGATGCTGGTTAGAGAATGTTTCACTCTTGGACGTAAGCTGGAGAGAAAGTTATGACAAAATATGATTAGCAGAAAAGTATTGAACAGCTTTACAGGAAATCAAGGGAAAAAGAATAGATAGGAATCAGTGACCTGAGGTGGGCCCTGAGGGTTTAGAATCACTTCCATGCTGTGCAAAGTATCCTGATCTTTTCCTTTTAAAAAATTATGGAAATAATCTTCAGATGCTAACTTTGGCATTTTATAAATGTCCCAAGATCTCAGCACTTCACATGGAACAGGAGCCACTTCCTAATGTGAAAGACATCAGTGAGACTCAGGAAACAACAGATGAACTGGAGCAATTTGAAGGACAGTTCAAAGACAAGGATTCAACACTTGCAACCACAGAAATGGAAAGGCTCAGGCTGATTGCGTTACTTCAAGAAAGTAACAAAGAAATAAAATCTATAACTAAGGAGAGAGACGATCTTAAAACGATAAAAGAAGCACTTCAAGTTGAGTGTGACCAGCTAAAAGAGGACATAAGAGTAACTTTGGCTAAAGTAAGTGTCGTCCTTTTCCCCCTTGGTAAATGTTTTCTAAGAATCAGGTCTTTGGAAAAAGAGACGTTTGTGCTCTGGTTATAATGTTACTATCAGTTTTTTTTTTTTTCCAATGTCTCTTAACCATGAAGTACTTAGAAGCATAACTAAAAATTGTTCATATTCAACTGCATGAATACTAAGAAACTATTGAAACTTAACCCACCCCCAGTGCTGTCGAGTCGATTCTACTGTTTTTTAGTATTGAAACTTAGAGAACAATATTTCAGATAAGTCAGCCATTTTCTCAAATATTCAAAATGATTTAGAAAAGGTAATGCTAAATATATAGGAAAGGGTAAAGCCAAAAATGGGTTCTCTGTTTTCTTTCCTTTAAACCTACTCCTCCAGCATCCCATAAGGGGCTGCCATCTTCCTCATTGCTTCAGCCAGAAATCTTGAAAGCATTCCTACTAAAATCCCTTCCTCCTCACTGACTGCATAATCCAGTCACCAGACCTTGTTGATTTTAATGTGTGTGTATGGATATGTGTGTATCTACGTAAATTCGTCCTCCTACTATTCTGCACACATTGCCACCACCCTAATTCAAGCCACCATCATTTCTTTCCCTGGCTTTCTGCACTAACCTCCTAATGGGTCTCCCCACGTTCATTCTTATATTTCTACAATCCATTCCCCATCTGAGTGAGAGTGGTCTCTTTATAACGCATATCCAATAATGCCAATGTCCTTCTTAAAACTCTTTAATAGCATTTTTTAACTTTTGGAATGAAGACCAGAATGCTTCACATGGCCTATGAGGCCCTAGATCCTTTGGCCTGTGCAGGTCTCTAAGCTTATTGCAACTCTTTTCCCTCCTATTCATAATGCTCCAACGACATTAGTCTTGGCTCTTCATCTCATGGATTTCAGATGTTCTGGTTTCCCTACCTAGAGTACTTCCATACCCTTTTATTTGTAGCTTATGCTCACTCATCTTTCAGATCTCAACTGAAGCTTCCTCTCCCCCAGGAGGCCCTTCCTAACTACTCGCATAGGTTTGATTTGCCATTAATGCCTGGGAGAACCCAGCACATCTACTAAGATTTGGTAAGATATCTTATGTACCATTTTATGCTTACAACACAGTGAGCCCTCAATAAATAAGTGTTTAATGCCTAAATAGTGCACAAGTTAGAAGGCGGAAAGACGGCTGTGTAAATGATCCATTGAATCCTGCCTTAATTGTTGTAGAAGCATACTGATGTCTTTTCCCATAAGATGAAAGTATCTCCAGGTTACCAACCATATTGTTTTATGATTCTCTTAAGATCCAAGAGGCTCAAGACCAGCAAGAACAATCCTTCAGTATGAATGAAAAAGACAATGAAACTAAGAAAATGATGAGTGAGATGGAGCAACTGAAGGAGCGATTCAAAGCCAAGAATTCCGCGTTACTAAGAGTAGAAATGGAAAAGCTCAAGTTATCTGAGAGACTCCAAGAAAGTCAAGATGAAATGAAGTCTATAGCTAAAGAGAGAGATGACCTAAAGAGGCTCCAAGAAGTTCTTCAGTCTGAAAGTGACCAACTCGAAAAAAATGTAGAAGAACTTACCACTAAAGTAGGTTTCATTTTTTTCCCTGTGTATTTTTTTTTATAACCTGTAAGCAGATTATTTTTATAAGAACTAAACCTTCAAAAAAAAAAAAGTTAATTATATCATAATGGTTATAATGTTTCTATAAAATTTCTTTCAATTTTCTCTAATAATAAAGCACCTAGAAATAGAAGAGGAACTTAAAGTTGCTCATTTTCACCTGAAAGAACAGAAGGAAACTATTGATAAGCTGAGAGTGGATGTTTCAGAGAGGGAAACTGAAATATCAAGTTGTCAAAAGGAATTAGAAACAGCCAATGGTGAATTACAGAAAAAGGTAAATTGAGGATGAAGGAACAGTGGGAGGAAACCTGGTGAGATCACTAACTGGAAAGCACCTTGGTCTTTTTTCCTTAAAAAAAAAAATAAATTTTATATATGTATATATTTCTGGCTATTAATTTCTTATTTTATCATTATTTTAAGATCCAAGAGCTTCATGAGAAAGAGGCACAACTTCTTAGTGTAAAAGAATTCAGTGAGAATCAGGGAAAGGTGACTGAACTAGAGCAAATCATGGAGCACCTCAAAGGCAAAGATTCGGCACTACAAAGTGTAGAAACTGAGAAGCTTGTGTTAGCTGAAAGACTTCACGAAAGTCAAGAAGAAATAAAAATTCTACTTAAGGAAAGAGATGAACTGAAAAGGGTACAGGAGGCCCTTCAAATGGAGAAAGACCAACTCAAAGAAAACATTAGTGAAATTGTAGCTACAGTAAGTTTACCTCTTCTTATGTTTTTGGATAAATAAAAATAGTGTGAAGGTGACAATGTTCATTATCATTAAGTTTTATTAATTTCCTCTAATCATAAAGGAGCTGGAAACAAAAGAAAAACTGAAAACTGCCTACATTCATCTGAATGAGCACCAAGAAACTATTAATACACTAACAAGGAATATATCAGAGAAGACAGATCAAGTAAAAAATATGCAGAGAGATTTAGAAAATTCAAATGCTGAATTACAGGCGAAGGTAGGTCCTGTTTTGTTAACTGGGAAAATGACATGTGATTATTGTGTTCCTCATATCCTTTATGGAAGAAAAGAGTACATACATTAGACTAAAATGTAGAGATGATTGCAAATGGGTAGTAGGGTGATGGGAGTGTAAACTGATGCAAACTTAGAGAAGATTGGAGTGGGGGTATTCAGTAATATCTTCCACATTTTTCAATAAGCTAATTCATTGACCCTAAAGTCCCATTGTGGCTATTTATCCTATATACATTTACACAACTGTGCAAAGATATTTGTTGAAGGATAGTCATTGCAACAAGGTACAATAACAAAATAAAACAAACAAAAAAAAATAGAGAAAATTCTAACTGTCCATTAGTACGGGATTGGTTAAATAAGTGTTGCAAATTCAGACTACAGAATATTATACCACAGATTTTTTAGAAAATGAGGTAGAGCTATAGAATGTGTTTACATCTAAAAGTGATTTAGAGGGTAGAGAGTGGAAGGTCTGGGAGGGAGGCCTGAAATTTTTACTTCTAACCCTGTATCTTTCTATACTATTAGAGTTATATTATTTTGAATGTATTATTTTTGTGATCTTTACATAACTTGGTTAACATTAAGAAACTAAAGGAAATGGTTGATAGGTTTGATTTGTCAATTTTCTTAAAATTTCTCTAATACAAAGGATTTGGAAAGACAGGAGGAACTAAAAATTGCTCACATGCATCTGAAGGAGCACCAAGAAACTATTGATAAACTCAGAGGGATTGTTTCAGAGAAGACAGTTGAAATATCAAATATGCAAATGGATTTAAAGAGCTCAAATGATGCCTTAAAAGCACAGGTATTTTTTCTTTTAGAGTTGTCATCTGAGAAGAGCTTCAATCATGTCTTTTTTGTAATGAAACTGGGTATGAATTAACCTAATATTGAAGATAAATGGAGATTTGCCTGCCCAATTTAGAAATTATCTTTTAGGTTTTTATCTATATCTGTATCTTAACTTACTGTATTATTATTTCAAGATTCAAGAATTTCAGGAGAAAGAACATCAACTTCTTAAGGCAAAAAATGACCGCAAGGAAAGTATGTACCAAATAGAGCAACTAAAGAAGCAGTCAGAGACCCAGAATTCAATTCTGGAAAGTATAGAAATGGAGAAATTAAGGTTGTCTCAGAGACTCCATGAAACCCTTGAAGAAATGAGATCTGTAACTAGGGAAAGAGATGACCTAAGAAGAGTAGAGGGAACCCTCAAAATGGAGCGGGACCAGCTCAGGGAAAACCTCCAAGAAACAGAAGCTAAAGTGAGTAACACTTACCCCTCTTCCTAGCTAGTAAATGTGTTTTTCTTACAAGAATGAACACTTCTTTGAAAATGAGTGATACTGTTGGTGAGAGTATGAACTGACTATAATCTTTTAGGGGAATAATTTGGTATTGTTCTTGAAAAATGTAAATTCTGTAACTGTAGTTGTTACAGTTGTTAGGTGCCATCGAGTTGGTTCCAACTCATAGCAACCCTATAGCACAGAGTAGAACTGTCCCACAGGGTTTCCAAGGAGCCACTGGTGAATTTGAACTGCCGACCTTTTGGTTAGCAGCTGAGCACTTAACCACAGTGCCACCAGGGCTCCCCAAATTTGTAACTAGCATTTTCTTCATGTATTTTATGCTACATATATACTGACTTAATTGTTAAGGTATAGAAAAAAATACACCCCACAAGATCGTTTATTGTAGCAGTTTGTAATAAAAAATTGGGAACAGCCTAAATGTCCGTCCCAAGAAGACTGAGTAAATACGTGCCATATGTCAAGTACTATGCAGCATGTTAAAGAAAAAAAAATGTAGATTTGGATGTCCTAATGTGGAAGCCCACGATAATTCTGAGAGGACAAAGCAAGCTGTAGAATAGTATGTATACAATGTGTTTAGTTCTGAAATATAGATAGAATGTGTTTAGTTCTGAAATAATAGGATTAAGTTGTGAGGAGGAGAGAAGAGGACCGGGCTTCCTTTCAACCCTAGAACTTGCCAGCAGCAACAAAGGTATAGAGTAAGAAATAAAAGTTTTATTATTTTTACAAAGAGAGTGTCACTTCCATTAAAAATACTACTAATTAACATTAAGGTAACAATAGATGGATAATAGTTCTATATATGCCACTGTTCTTAAAATTTCTGTAATAAAGGATCTAGAAAAACAAGAGGAACTAAAAATTGCTCACATGTATCTGAAAGAGAACCAGAAATATATTAATAAACTGAAAGGGGTTTTTTCTGAGAAGGCAGATGAAATATCAAATATGCAAATAGCTTTAGAAAATTCAGAGGCTGAGTGGATATTTGATTTATTTGTACTTAAAATTCTTTGGGAATGTAAAATGGTTCCGTCATCTTGGAAAACTACTTAGCAGTTTTTTACTAAAACTAAGTGTCTACCTACCTTATAGCTCAGCAATTCCACTAATGTATCTGAGAGAAAAGAGTACATACTTCCACAAAAAGACATGTACAGAAATGTTTATAATAACTTTATTCATAACAGCAAAATACTAAACACAGCCCAAGTGCCTATCAGCAGAAGAATGGATAAATACATTGTGATATATTTCTACAAACTAATACTACATGGTGATTCATTAAAAAGAACAAATTACTGGAATATACAAGAACATGGGTGAATTTCACAGATATTATTTTGGGTGAAAGCCAGACACGAGAAACTGTATATTATGTGATCCCATTTAGATAAAGCTCAAAAGCAGGCAAAGCTGATCCAGGCTGATAAAGGTCAGAAAGTGATTTCTCTTGGCAGAGGTTAGATTAGGAAGGGGCACATGGGGCCATATGGAGTGCTAGAAATGTCCTATATGTTAATTTGGGTTGTAGTTACATAGATGTATTACGTGTGTCAAGAAGAATTGAGCTGTATACTTAAGGTTAGTGCACTTTGTGTATACTACAAAAAAAATAAATTATTTGTGAAATTTTGTAGGATATTAATAAGATTGACATAGGAAGACTCCTGTCTTAATCATTTAGAAACTATTTTTTATCCTTTCCTTAAAAACCTTCTGTATCCTAACATGTTGTTTTACGTTTATCTTAAGATCCAAGAACTTAAGGCGAACGAGCACCAACTTCTTAAGTTAAAAGAAGATGTCAGTGAGACACAGAAAAAAATGTGTGAAATAGAACGATTGAAGAAACAATTAAAAGCCCAAAGTTTAACTCTGGATAAAATAGAAATGGAGAATTTAAATTTGGCCCAGAAACTTCATGAAAACCTTGAAGAAAAGAAATATATAATGAAAGAAAGAGATAACCTAAAGAAAGTAGAAGAAACTCTCAAACTGGAGAGAGACCAACTCAAGGAAAACCTACGGGAAGCCATAGCTAGAGTGGGTTGTGCCCCTTTTTCCTGTCCAGTACACATGTTATTTTTAGTACTGTTAATGAGAATGTAAATGTTACAACCTTTTAAGGAGAGAGTTTGACAATATCTTTATTAAATATATCAACATATGCAATTGCTACTATTAATTTATCCTACAACAAGTAAAATTACACCAGTGCTCACTGCAGCATTATTTGTGGTGACCAAAAGCTAGGACTCTACCAATTAGACACTAAGTTGGGTTCATCTGTATAACTGAATGTCAAGCATAAGAGTGGGGGTGATCTTTATGTAAGAGTAATTTAGAAAGACGACCAGCAGTATGAAGGGAGAAAAGCAAGTGGTAGGATCAGCAGGGAGCTGGACTAGAAGAGGAGAGGCAAGGGACAGGAACTTTCACTTTACAGCCTTCTGTACTGTTCTAACTGGGGTTGTTGTTTAGTTTGGCTTTTTTGTGGTGGTGGTTTATAACTCTGATCATGTACTTTTTTTAATTCTTTTAAACTAGTTAAGTGTTAAAATAATTTGTGATTATGTCATCACATTTCTCAATTTCTTCTGATAATAAAGGATCTGGAAACACAGCAGGAACTCAAAATTGCTCACATGTGTTTAAAAGAACACCAGGAAACTATTGATAAATTCAAAGAAAAAGCTTCAGAAAAGACAGCTCAAATTTCAAATATTCAAAAGGATTTAGATAAATCAGAAGATGAGTCACAGAAAAAGGTATGTATTGTTTTGTTTAGGGAATAACTGTATCCCAAATATTAGCAGAATGAGAAGTAACATGGACATACAGAGATATAGAATAGGCATATGTACATATATAACAAATGAATGCTGTTTGCCTTCCTTGAAGGGATTCTGTGTGCATTCCAACTTGTTTTATAATTATCTCAAGATCCAAGAACCTCAGAAAAAACAGCTTCAATTCTTAAATTGAAAGAAAATGCCAATAAAACTCAGAAAAAAATGAATGAAATGAAACAACTGAAAAAACAGTTTGAAGCCCAAAATTTATCTATGCAAGGTGGAAAACTTGCGTTTGACTAAGAAACTTCATGAAAACCTTGATGAAATAAGAATCATAGCTTAGGAAAGAGATAAGCTAGAGAATAAAAGAGCCTCTCAAAATGGTGATAAACCAATTCAGAGAAACCTTGAAAGAAATTATAGCTAGAGTGAGTTCAGAATTTTCCCCTATCTAGTAACTGTTTATAAAACTTAAGCTTTCTTGGGAAGGGTAACAGCACTTTTTTTTCCCCCCTAGAAATTTTTATAAATAGTAAAGGATGATGAAGGGTGGTAGTGGGAAAACTATTATTATCTCACACAGGTAGGAAATACAATTTTAAAAAAAGCGAAAATGTTTTTCAGAAGACGACATCTTAAATTTAAGAAAAAACTTGTTAAATAACGTAGACTCTTATTTTTCTTTATATAATTTTTTTTTAAGATTATTTAAACTAAGGCCTAGCATTCTTTTCAGTGGAGATATATTTGAAGGATTAAGTTCATAAAAGATAAAATGTGAGTAGATCCCTTTCTCTTATTCAGTCTGTATGCTGAGCAAAGAATCTGAGAAGGTGGACTATATGAAGAGAACAAGGCATCAAGACTGGAGGAAGACTCATTAAAAACTTGAGATATGCAGGTGACACAACCTTGCTTGCTGAAAACAAAGAGGACTTGAAGTACTTACTGATGAAGATAACAGCTTTCAGTATGAATTACACGTCAATGTGAAGAAAATAGAAATCCTCACAACTAGACCAGTAAAGCAACATCATGATAAATGGAGAAAATATTGAAGTTGTCAAGGATTTCATTTTACTTGGATCCACAATTAATGCCCATGGAAGCAGCAGTCAAGAAATCAAATGACATACTACATTGGGCAAATTTGCTGCAAAAGGTCTCTTTACAGTGTTAAAAAGCAGAGATGACACTTTAAGGACTAAAGTGTACTTGACCCAAGCCATGATATTTTCAATAGCCTCATATGCATGTGAAAGCTGGACAATGAATAAGGAAGACCAAAGAAGAATGGGTGCTTTTGGATTACGATGTTGGCAAAGAATATTGACTTTACCACAGATTGCCAGTAGAAGGAACAAAACTCTCTTGGAAGAAATACAACAAGAATGCTGCTTAGAAACGAGGATGGTGAGACTTCATCTCACATACTTTAGACATTTGTCAGGAGGGACCAGCTCCTGGAGAAGAACATCAGGCTTCATAAAGTAGAGGGTCAGATAAAGAGAGGAAAATCCTCAACAAGATGGATTGGCACAGTGACTACAACGATGGGCTCAAACATAGCAACAAGTGTTAGGATGGTGCAGGACCAGGTAGCGTCCTGTTATTTTATACATAGAGTCACTATGAGTCAGGATCAACTCGACGGCACCTAACAACAGACCACTTTGTCTGCTTGATAGAGTCCTAGAGGTATGGCTCTTACTAATGAAGCTAGAATGAAAAAAAAGACAATATGAATATAAAAGGGAAAGTTCTTCTAGTATCACTGTTTACAAATATTTTGAATCATGTATCTTAAAAAACCTGATTAAATTGTCCAAAAAGTAAATTCAGGCAAGTACAAAATTGTGTGAAACCAGTAAAAAGAAATCTTTCATTCTCACACGTCAAGAGTAAGGAAAGAATAAAGTAGAAAATAATATCCTTTGCAATCTCAACAAAGACATCAGGCACCTGAGAATCATCTTTATGTTGGCTCTAAATTTTTTAAAGAGATTTAATTCATCCAGCAAATATTTATTGAACAATTAGGCATTCTTCTAAGTACCATAGTGAACAAATACACAAGTAGGAGGGAAAAAAATTATAATTTTATTCAAAAATACAAAATAAAAACAGGACATGAACTTTTTGTGCCAGGGTATTGCAGTGGCTTGGAACACCATAAATCAGTATAGGTGGTTTTGCTAGTATATTTGTTGTTATTAGGTGCCATCAATCAGTTCCGACTCATAGCGGCCCTGTGTACAACAGTATGAAATGCTACTTGGTCCTGCATCACCCTCACAGTCGTTGCTATGTTTGAGCCCATCATTGCAGCCATTGTGTCTATTTAGTTGGCAGTAATAATTATAAGGGAAACCCTGGTGGCGTAGTGGTTAAGTGCTGTGGCTGCTAACCAAAAGGTCAGCAGTTCAAATCTACCAGGTGCTCCTTGGAAACTCTATGGGGCAGTTCTACTCTGTCCTATGGGGTTGCTATGAGTCGGAATCGATTCAAAGGCAACAGATTTTTTTTTTTTTTTGAATAATTATAATGCAGAGATTCTGAAGAATCGGAACCAGAAGTAAGTCTAAAACCTAATTTACAACTAAGATGGTTACACAAACAGATCCTGTCTCCAAAGAATATGTGGTTCATCTGTTATTATTTTAGTTATAAGTATAATGTTTAATTCCATTATTGAAATATTGTCCAAAAATGTGTATGATTAGACATCATATGTAAGTGTTGTTGTAGCTGAAGTCCTGTTTATTTCTTTATACCAAAGCAGGATCAACAGAACCACAAAGAAGTGGTAAAATACAGAAAAAGTTCATTATGTGATGGAAAACAGCACCTTATGGAAAGCCTCAGAGAAAAGTGCTTTAGGATAAAAGTAAGTTATTCATTAAAACTACAAATGACTATTGGTACCCTTCCCAGTGGCTTTCTAAAGCCTAAAAAGGAATCAAAGGAACCTCCATGGAATGAATAGATAATGCTCAATATTTTTTAAACACTATAATCTTATGGGTATGTGTGTGAGTGCATATATACATCCATACACTCACAAACAGTGGGATGTTACAATTTAAGGCCTGACTGGACAGGTCATAATTGAACAGATGTCTGCAAGAGATAAAGGTATCTGGGGGAAGAGCATTGTAGGCAGAGGGAATAGCAAGTACAGATCTCCTAAGGCAGGAGCCTGCCTAGAGGTTGAACAAATATTAAGAAGGGAAAAGCTAATAAGAAATGAGGTCGGAGAGTTAAGGAGGCAGAGGCAGGCACTGGGACCTTAGAAGGACTGAGTTTTGCGCTGAGATGGAGATCTCCTAGAGGGTTTTGACTACAAGAGAGACATGATCTGACTTACATTTTAAAGGGATGGCTGGTTGTTGTGTTGGACAGTGTGGAAGCAGGAATTGCAGTAATCCAGGTAGAGATAGTGCTTGGAAGTAATGGGAAGTGTTTGAAATTTGAGTATATATTGAGAGTAAAGCCAATAGGATTTTCCTTCACCCTACTAGAATATAAGATGCCTGAGGAGAGAACTTTTTCACATCATTTATGGCTATGTCACCGCATTCCTGATAGGAGTCAGGCTTCTGTATGCATTTATTGAAAGTACAAATTAATGTCTATGCAGTGCTGCTCCAGACTGTAAATTGATTCTTCCTAAGACCTACGGCAGGAATCCCCTCTCCAACATTCCACATTAGTGAATATCTAGCTTTTTCTTAAATGATTTAAAAACAGAGAGGTTACTAGTGTCAGAAGCCCCTTGTTCTATTATTTAACACCATGGACTAAACATGCTACTTATTACATCATTGTAGCAACTTGTACTTAACGTGTTCCTCCACCTGTGCTCTGATCAGTGTGCCACCTGCCTGGCTACTAGTCATTTGAGCTTCTGGGCCCAGGCTCATTGAGTCCACCCAGAGGTGCCTCAGAAGAAAGGCCTAATGATGTATTTCCAAAAAATCATCCATCGAAAACTCTGGAACGCAGTTCTACTCTGACACACATGGGGTCACCATGAGTCAGAACCCATATGAAGGCAACTGGTTACCACATGCCAGGCACTGTACTGGGTACTTTATATCATGAGATAGGTTTTATTTTTCCATTTATAAACAAAGAAATGGGCTCAGAGAGGAAATTCAGCCCTAAGTCACACAGCTAATAAATTGGTAGAATCAAGATTTAAACCCAAATCTGACTAACTTTAAAACTTGAGTACAGAAACATCTCGTAAATATAATTTTATTTCCTTCAAGCAATACTAATAACTGTCTATGCAGACTTTACAGATTACATATAGATAGATAGATACACAGACAGACATAATAATAGTTTCCTTGATCCCCTAGGAAACTTTCGCAACGATTTTTGCAGTCAGCAAGTGGCAGGGCTAGAAGCTGAATTCTCTGACTTGGGTTTAGAAAACTCACATTCTAGACACATAATAGAAATGTGCGAAGTGGGTCTACCAAACTAGCCAATAGCCAGTTTGATTCTTGGTTACTTTTTTTATCTGCTGACTCACATTGCCTGCTATAAACATAAGCCAGCATTCAGCCTTGAGCCACGATATATACTAGATTAAATTCACTCATTTCTCTTCAGACTTTGTCAGTGTTTGTTCAAATCACGGATGTTCTTGGTTGACCAGATATTAAAGAGTTTTATAAAGCTGTGGTAGTTAAAATAGTATGATCACTTACACTAGAATAAACTACACATTAGTTAAATACATAGCTCAAAGTAGACTATGGTGTGTATATGTACTAGGAGAATGTAAGAAGGAAGGCATCACATGGTTATTAAGAAGGGTTAAATTAGATTAATAAATGATGTTGGGAAAAATAGCTATTAGAAGAAAATCGGGTCAAAGTAGCATCATAAACCACATGAATTTATCAATAAATTTAAAATTAAAGTGAAAAAGAGAAATATAGGTGAATATTTACCTTATTTCTGGGTGAAAAAGGATTATCTAAAAATAAAAGACTGGAAAAAATTACAGAAGAAATTAATAGATTTAACTACATATAAATTTAAAACTCGCACGTTTAAGACATCATCAACCAAATTTAAAAGATCAGCAAACTGGGGGGAAATATGCCACAAATATTGTGGTGATATTCCTATAGCAATAATATATAAATAGCTTACAAATAAATCAATAAGAAAAGTTATATAAAGATATTAGAGAATTGAGCAAAGGACAAAAACAAACTACTAATAGAAGATAAAAGCAAAATGTTCAATTGTAGTGAAAAAAATATTTATATTTTTTAATCTCATTCATCCAACCAGCATTTACTGAGGTCATCCTAAGTAGTAGGCACTGGGCTAGGCATTGTGGAAGCAGATAAATAAGATACAGTTCATGTTGCTCAAGATTTCAGCTGTAGAAACAAACAAAATACCTAATATTTCTAAAACAATGTAGTAACTATAGTGCTAGAATTATTCATAGAGTTGTAAGGGAGTAGTAGCTTTGAAAGTTGTCAGCATAGAAATAAGATAGTATTGGACGTTTAACAGTAGCTGGATTCACACAGGAAGAGCGTAGAATCGGACTAGCGTTGGGCCTGGGACAGGGCCTGGAGAACATGAACCTTTGAAGAAATTGGAGCTGGTAAAGGTGGAGCCTCAGAAGTCCTAGTTAAATGAGAGCAGTGTAATGCCAGGGAGGCACTGGAGTAGAGAGTTTGGTAAAAGGGGAAGTGAAGTGATGATAAATAATGGAAGGATACGAATTAAAATAGCAGCAAGGTACTAATGGTTCATCCAAAGTCAGGTCTTCTTGGGTTGTTTGGCTTTTTGTGTTTGTTTGTTTTTTTAGATAATATTTCATTCTGACAAGATTGTGATCAGACAGGACACTCCCTTGTGGGAGAATAATTTAGTCCACTTTTTCTGCATATTGTTAGTCAGAATCAAGCTTTTCAAAACTTTCATATTCTTTGACCCAGTAAATCCATTTTAAGGAATCTTTCCTGAGAAAGTTATTGGAAATGCAGTCAAAGATTTGTAAATAAAGACCCTCATTATAGTAGTATTTTTAGTAGCAAAATTTAGTCTTAGTGTCAAAAGTCTAGAAAATGACTAGAAACTTTTATTTATCCATGTAACGGAATATTGAGCAACCATTCATTTCAAACAGGATTACACAGACCTTTAAAATACCATAAAAAGTAATGAGTGCCATCTTATAATTCTAAAATCTGTTTGTAAAATTTTGTATACTACAATCACAGTTATATTTGTATATATGCTTGTGTGCCTAAGCAAAAAAAGACTAGTGTCTTATTAAAGACAATGCATCAAAATAATACCAGTGGTGGTTTCTCGTTTTCATTGTTATATTTCTTTAATGTTTAAAATTTTCCTCAGTAATTACGTATTATTTCTATACTCCAAGATCAACAATAACAGTTCTGTTTTGTTTTGTTTTTTAAATACAAAAATCTTAATTTATTTTTCTCCCACAGAAGGTGTTAAATGTAAGTTTTGTCAAAGTCCTACGACTGAGATCATTTATTGTTAATTGGTAGAATAAATTGTTAAATGGATTCTGATTTTCTTTAGGAGCTTCTGAAGAAATACTCAGAGATGGATAATTGTTATGAGTGCCTGAATATATTGTCTCTTGATTTGGAAAAGGAAATTGAAATCCAAAAAGAGCTTTCAACTAGAGTAAAAGCAAAACTCACACTTCCATATTCACAAACCAAACAGATTCAAAAACTTCTCTCTGTAAACCAGAGATGTTCCACAGAATTCCGTAGAGTCATGGAGAAACTTAAGGTACCATCTTTTTGAGTAATATCCTTATAAATGTCCATAAATTTCAATGTATTAAGTCCTGCTTTGGGAGATGGCATATGTGATATTAATGTATTTACTACTGAATTATGGATATTAGGGCTCATGTGCAAGATCTTCAGTGCACCTAGAACCTGTTCGTTTATCAAAACCCGAGCTCTGCCTATGGGTCTAGACACTGTGCTCAGGAGACAGATATAAATAATATCTCAAATATCTCATAATCTAGTCAGTGAGGCAGACATACAGACAGATTATAAGTGCAGTGATAGAAATATAGTCCTATGAAATACCATAAAAAGTTACACAAGATATAACTGTAGTGGAAATCAGAGTCAAGCCCTAAAGCTCAGGGTTCACTCACAGATGATAGGGAGCCACCGGACAGTTATGAGTGGTGGGAGTAACATGATCAAATCACCACTTTAGGTACTTTGCTACAGAATGAAGAAAAAATTAGTTTGAGGGGGATCAGCCTATTGACGGAACAGACAAGAAGAGACTTTTGCAGTGGTGCAGATGAGATATTATGGGTGACGATACTGCTCAAGGCCCTTGGCTGTCACAAATGGTTTGTACTTGGCTACTAACCAAATGGTTGGTGGTTTGAATCCACCCAGCAGCACTGCAGAAGGCCTGGCGATCTCCATAAGATTGCAACCATTGAAAACTCTATGGAGTGCAGTTCTACTCTGACACACATGGGGTTGTCATGAGTCAGAATTGACTTGACAGCAACCAGTTTGGCATATTACTATGTGGGAGTCCTTGGGTCATACACACAGCTAAACATACTAATCTCAAGGTTAGCGGTTTGAATCCACTGTGAATCACCTCGGAAGAAAGGCCTGGTGATGTACTTCCAAAAGATCACACCCACCGAAACCCTATGTTGCACAGTTCTTCTCTGATACACATGGGGTCACCACGGGTTGGAATCAACTCAACGGCAAAGCAAAACAGCTTTGCTTTGTTTGTTCTTAATACTACTAGGGAAGGTGTAGCGATGGGGAGGAAGAAATGGATTGAGGAAACATTTAGCAGCTAAAATGGTTGGTCTGCATGATTAGCAGTAGATGTAAGAGAGAAAAATTTAGGTTGAGTCCTAGGGTTTGGGCCTAGCCAGGTTTGTGTATAGGGATGCCATTACTGAGATAAAGAGAAAACAAAGTGGAGCAAAATGGGTGAGGCAGGAGGAGAGTGCAGGTGTTTAGTCTGGGATGTTTTAAGATTGAAGTACCTATGATGGAATATCCAGGAAGGGAAGCCCAACCTGTTGCCGTCAAGTCGATTCTGACTCATAGCGACCCCACAGGACAGAGTAGAACTGCCCATAGGGTTTCCGAGGAGCAGCTGGTGGATTCAAACTGCTGACCTTGTGATTAGCAGCTGAGCTCTTAACCACTTTGCCACCAAGGCTCCAACAGCATATAGATGGTAGATAACACAACATTGATAAGGTCACCCAGAAGGCATAATAGAAGAATAAAGCCTTAGGACAAGAAGAAAACTCTGGAAAAAATAAATGTTCAAGAGTCATTAGCAGAAAAAGGGGCAACACATGAGTTTGAAGTTGGAAAGGTCAAAGAGAATACCAACAAAAGTGGTATCACTTGTCAGTGGAGGAGAGAAGGTATGTCAGAGAAGAAGTGGTCAAGAGTGGCAGATGTGGCAAACAGCCAGAATATGGACTGAAAATGTCTCCTCAGTTTGGTGATAATAAAGCCTCATTGGCGACCTTTGTGAGAACAGTTTTAGTTGAGTGGTGAGGGAAATGGCCAGATTATAAGGAAATGAGGAATGGTGGAAACTGAAGAAGTAGGGAGTAGGTATCTCCCTGTCTAGATAAACTGCCTCTCAGGCCCTGATGTCCTTCCACAGATTATGCCTCTCAGATGTCTAGGACTTATTCATGAAATCCATAAAACTTACCAAAACCAAAACCCACTGCCATTGAGTCGATTCCAACTCATAGCGACCCTATAGAGTTTCCAAGGAGCGCCTGGTGGATTTGAACTGCCAGCCTCTTGGTTAGCAACCGTAACACTTAAGCACTACACCACTAGGGTTTAAATTATTGTCACCTTGAAGCCAAGCAAGACTTGAGGAATGTCACAGTCATCTTATTGGTTAGCTTAATCCAGGTGGACAGGAGAGGATGTTGAAAATAAATCTCAGGTATCTAGCTGGAAAACCTGGGTGATGGGTGTTACCATTAACTAAAAAAGGACCAATAGAAAAAGGTGGGTTAATAGTGAAATGGATCATGTTACATTTTGAACATACTGAATTCGAGGTATTTGTAGGACATTCAGGAGGTATATCCAGTAGGAAGTCAGAAATCTGGAACTAGAGGTCTGGGAGTTATTTTCTCCAAATGCCAGGAGAAGAAAGTTGGGGGTAGAAGCACCCTCCTTCTTCCCTCACTTCAGAGGATATAGGTGAAAAAGAGATCCATCCCACCTCACATTTAAAACATCCTCTAAATATGATAAAAAGTTTCATTTCCCAATGTATTTAATTTTTTTCTGCAAGTATGTCTTAAGCCTTGTTACAAAGATAAAGGAAGAACACCATGAATCCATCAATAAATTTGAAATAGATTTTGTTGATGAAGTGGAACAGCAAAATGAACTGCTAATTAAAATACAGCACCTTCAACAAGATTGGGACATACCATGCTATGAATTAAGGGACCTCAAATTGAACAAGAATATGGATCTACATATTGAGGTATTATTTATTTTAAATGGATTTATATAGATTTTAAGCCTTTTTATTAAATAGAAAAGTACCTTTCCATGTTGCTTCGAGCCACTTGCATTTACCAGAAATTAAAAATAGGTTGCAGAGTAACCTGTTGACCAGACATAAAGAGTGCCAAGAATGTACTAGCCTCTTTTCAAGTCTTCACAGATACACAGAAACTGATTTAACGTTAGCAGGTAGGAATTTGGAACCCCAAAATCGTGTTCCAGATAGATGCCTTCTAAGACTTCCTACATCTGTGACTCGGCATCAGAAACTTTCTTGTTGGACCAACTCCATGTGGAGCATCTTACTCTCAGCAATGTGGGCTGGCGGCCAGGTCCAGCCTGCATGAAAGGCCTGCTTTATGCACAGAGAAACCACATCCAGAAACACTTCAAATATTGTAATTATCAGTCACAGACTTATCATTTTAATAGGTTTTAATTCTAACGGAAAATTTAGACATACCTCTGTCACATAGCCTGTATTGCCAAAATTTTTTATGCAAATAACAAGAATAAAATTTCAAATTAGAATTATATATATTTTTAGTTTATTTGAAAATATTAAGAAAAATGAGAATTCCATTAGGTGTTTTTCCTTTTTTAATGATATTTATATAATATTTCAGTAAAAACTTTCCTCATGTTCAGGTAATTTGGTGCTATTTTCACACAGGAAATTCTGAAAGATTTTTCAGAAAGTGACTTCCTCAGCATAAAAACTGAATTTCAGCAAGTACTAGATAAGAGGAAAGAAATGACCCAGTTTTTGGAAGAGTGGTTGAATACTCATTTTGATATAGAAAAGCTTAAAAATGACATCCAGAAAGAAAATGATAGAATTTGTCAAGTGAATAACCTCTATAATAACAAAATAATTGTAAGTAGTAATTTTTATTGTGCTGTCCCATTTTTTATTGTTGTTGTCATTTGTTTTAATTTTTCTACCTCATTCTTAAAAGAACTTAGAGCAACTTAATTTTATTTTTCTTTAATTTATTCTTATATGCTTTATGAAAAAGATTCTAAAACATGTTCTTCTCAGTTAGCATGCTTCAACAAGATGATTAGATGCATATCACTTTATAAAGAAAGTAACAAAATCTTGGTGTATGATATTCAATTTCTGCTTGTTAAATTTTGAATCCTTCTGGAAGTCTCCTCTTCCGCTTCTCACTGCTTCTGTAGGAATCCATCCTGTTCCCCCAAGTAACCTTAGACAAGGTGAGACATGAGCTGTGTTAAAG
This sequence comes from Elephas maximus indicus, assembly GCF_024166365.1. Taxonomy (NCBI): domain Eukaryota; kingdom Metazoa; phylum Chordata; class Mammalia; order Proboscidea; family Elephantidae; genus Elephas; species Elephas maximus. Next base: position 48,997,679 of record NC_064823.1, read on the forward strand.
CCTGACACCTGGCCAGTTATGTTAGTAGTGTCTCATGGACTTTTCACTGTCAATATTATCCTTCATCTTTGAGGCTCAAAAAATGTGATTTTTATCATTGTTCCTAAGGTGATCAGTCTTGCTGAGGGCCAATTGCTTGAGATCAGTTTGTTTATATGTTTTACTTTCCAGCAGTCAGAAGATTCATTCTGCTTTCTGAAGTATCCCTTCTATATTGTTGCTGTTGTTAGGTGCCGCCAGGTCGGTTCTGACTCACAGTGATCCTGTGTACAACAGAACGGAACACTGCCCCATCCTTTGCTGTCCTCCCAACACTGATGTGTACTATTCCAGAATTTTTGCAATAATGAATTTCCACATGTATTTTCTTTGAGAACCAAGTATTTTTCTTAGTTTCTTTTTTTTTTAATATATGAAATTCACTCTGGAGCTATAATCAGTGCCTTTAATATTCAATAGGCCATAATGAATGAATCAACAGAGTTTGAGGAAAGAAGTGCTGCCATATCCAAAGAATGGGAACATGACTTGAGAGCAATGAAAGAGAAAAGTAAAGAAATGTTTAAAAACTACCAAACTTTGAGGGCCTCTCTGCCATCTGGTGATATTGTTAATTCTACTACAAAACATGCTAAGAATCCTCATGTTACTTCAGGACCTACACAGCTAACCACAGAGGTATATAATTTGTTATAAGATGTTCTTAAATTTGCATCCTCATCACAGAATTAAAATGCATCTTTATAACATTTCAGAGCAAAATTATAGTATTGAAGGAACATGGACATACTTTAGTGAAATATGTAAGATCACTGGTATACCATTCTTTGATTTGCTGATCACTACAGACTTCAGTCAGCTGGTATAAACAAAAGAAAAAAAAATGATAACCATCTACCAAAGCAATAAGATAAAGAAACAGAAGGAAATTCTATCTTCAGTGGCCCTAGGAAATTGCCTACTGGATGATAAGATACTATGATTAAAGTAGTTTGGTACTGATGCAAGAATGGGCAAGTAGAGCAGGGGAACAGAATAACGAATTCAGAAGTATACACAAATAAGTATGAGAATTTACTATACGATAATGGAAACATTCAACTCAGTGGGTAAAAGATAGTTTATTCAATGTATGATTTGTAACAACGGGCTAACCACCTGAAAAAAAAATAAAGCAGGATTCCTACCTCACTTATTAAGCAGAATTCCAGGAGAGTCAAAAAGAAACAGACAATTCAAAGGAAAAAAAATAAAGTTTGTGTGTGTGAGGAATAATATCATAAACATGAACAAATTCAGGTATTTAGATTTATCCTAAACTAATTTGTACTTCCAAAAAGCTGGAAACAACCTAGAGTGCAATAGTAGATGACTAGTTAAGTAAATTATGGTACCTCCGTGAAATGGGCTGCTATGTATCCATGAAAACAAAAATGTGAGATGATCTCTATGTATTTATATGGACAGATCTGGAAAATATATTGTCAAGTTAAAAAAAAAAAAGCAAAACTATGATTCAGTATGTTCATATCATGTGTCTAGTATAAGTGACTTTATAAACTATGTTCACACATGCTTAGATACATGTAGAAAATTTCTTGAAGGATACACTTTAAGAGTTGGTAGTTACTGCCTCAGGGTCACCTGTGGGTCTGAGGTGGTGAGAGTTAATCTTCATTATTTGCCTGTGAATTTTCTTCTCAGTTTAAAGCACTAGTTAGTAAAAATAAAGGCAAAGATATGTTGCATCTATTACTTTGGAGAGTCAGTTAAAAGATATACTATAAGTAGTGTTAATTTCAAAGGTGAGTGCCTATTTAATACGCTCAGGTCTGTGCTAAACAGTAAATAACATAAACACTAAACCTTATGAAGTAAATTTTGACATTTTTTTAATGTAAAAGTCATCAACTTCTTAAATGAAAAACACTAACACGTCTATAGATTACATGACATTTGGTTTCTTTCTAACCTTTGTTAGTGCAGACTGAAAAATCAACAGCCAAATATGATCACCTTTGTCTCAAGCTTCTCTACTATGATTCTGTTTTCATGCCAGACTTCATGTGTGTGTACTGTTTCTAACAGAAAATTCAAGCGCTAGAAACTTCACTACGTGAAGCTAAAGAAACTGCTGAGCGTAAGGAACGCGAGATTACAGAGATGCAGAAGGAACTTGAGGTGACTAACGGCATGATAGCAAAACTTGAAGCAGAAGTTCATGAATCAGATAAACGCCTTGAAAAAACAAAAGAAATTATCCAAGTACTCCAGGTGATTTAACCAACTCATTTTATAAATAAGAGTTCTTTTTGCCTTTTATTTTACTGTCGAATGTGGAGGATATTTTGGCACTGTATTCTCCCCTTTCCCACAACTTCCTATTGTTTATGTATGTCTGAAGTTCAGTACTCAAGTTTAAAAAAAAAGCAACTTAGGAGTGAAATACAAGGAGTATATTTTCATGCAAGATAATGCCTATTTTTATCTTCCTAGACAAAATTTTTAAAACACACATAAATGTTATTTTTTATAGTTTAGAAATATGTATTTTTTTAATTTTCAAAAAATGTTTCTTGTCTAAATATGTAACATTCTTTATTAGATAGATGTATTTTAAAATTCTTTTTCTTTGTTACTGAGTCCCATTTGGTAGCCAGTGGGCTGAATATGACCTGTTTTCTTTGGAAAGAACAGTAGTTTGAATCTTTTTGAACTCGAATGCCCTTAGGCCACATCCTCATTCATCATATTCCCGCATTCTCTGTTGTTTTAACCTCAAACACTTTTCACACTTCTACCACCTGAGTCTGACATGGTCTTTATTCCAGTCAAAATTAGGTACAAGTCAAGAATTCTTGCTCTTTTTGTTATTTAACATTGTTCTAAAACTCTGTTCAGTTCGATGAGACATAAAACAGAGAGACAAAGAGAAAAAATATTGTTTTTAGACAATTGTTGGCATAGCTAGAAACCAAGAAAACCAACTGTAAAACTTTAAAATTTTTTAGAATAATTTTTTAATACTACAAGTAATTTAATGACCGTATTTTTATTCATTCAACAAATATTTGTTGAGCTTCTACTATGTATTCCAGATGCCAGGTGTATAGCAAGGACAAGAAAATCCCTTCCCCTTCCTTTGTGGAGCCTACATTTGGGTTCAGGAGACAGAAAATAAACAAGTAAATATGTATATCATATGGTAGAAAGTGTAATGGAAAAAATTAAGCCAGAAAAGGGGTATGCAAGTGCTGAGTGAAGATAGGCGTGTGTGAGGAAACAGATGCACTTTTATACAGGGGAGATGAGACATTTGGGCAGAGACGTGAAGAAAGTGATGGAGTGAGCTATGTGGTGGGAAGGGCCTCAAAACAGAAATCTCCTAGAAATATTTTTGAGAAACAAGAAACCAAGCATACCCTCAGCAGAGTGAGCAAGGGGATAGAGGTGGGAGATGAGGTGAGAGGTAGCAGAAAGCCAGATCATAAAGGGTCTTACAGCTACTATAAGGACTTTTGTTTTTATTCTGGGTAAGGTAGGGATCCATTGAAGGGTTTTGGCGAAAGGGTGTTATAGTCTGAGAATTTTTTAAACACTACTCTTTGAAAATAGACTCCAGGAGGATGTGTTTGTTAGGTGATGTGCCCACTGCTATACCAAAGAGAACCAAAACTGCAGGGGCTCAAATAAGGCAGAAACATATTTCTCTGCCTCACAAAAACCCAGAATTACAGGTTGGCAGCTGGCTTTACTCCACATAATCAAGCAGAGGCCCATATTTTTTCCATCATATTTCTCCACTGTCTTCTTGGGTGCTATTTTCATCAGCACAGTTAAAGCTAAGTTTTGAGCTGTCCATGCTCAGGCTCACAGGAAAGGGATGGGATGAAAAGTTTAAGATACTGTTAAAATCTCCACCCTTAGAGGCTCTGGCCCAGGAATGGTACACATCTCTTCTTCTCACATTTCTTCAGGAGATCTTAGTCCCAGGGCCACAACTTGCTATAAAATCCAGTTATAAATATTATTGTAGGAGAAGGGGAGAAGGAATTTTGGTAAATAGCAGGCTGGCTTTGCCACAGGGGTGGCAAGAGTGAAAGCAGGAAGAATATGTAGGAGTCTAGTGTAGTAAACCAGGTTGGAGATGAGATGGCTTGGCCCTGAATGGTAGTAGTGGAAGGAGTGGGGTTCTGTATATTTTGAAAGGTTAGCCAACAGAATTTGCTGACAGTCTATGTGTAGTATGAAAGAAAACAAGGAGCCAAAGATGAGTCTAGTTTTGGCCTCAGCAACAGAAGGGGTGGAGTTAGCATTTATGGAGATGGGCGAGACTGCCAGAAGAGCAGATTTGAAAGAGGAGGAACAGAATCGGAGTTCAGTTTTGAACATGTTGAATTTGAGATGCCTACTGGACACCCAAGTTGAGATATCAGTTATGGGCGAGGGATATATGAGTCTGGTCTATCAGTATATAGAAGTCATGAGACAGCAGGAGATCACCTAAGGCGTGAGCGAAATGGAGAAGAGGTACGGGGTTGCCACGAGTCAGAACTGACTCTACAGCAACTGACTTTTACGGAGTAAGGTAAGGATACGGAGACAGAGCAGCCAGTGAGGTAGCAGGAGAACTGAGAGAGCGGTGTCCTGGAACATAAAGAAGGTGTTCAAGAAAGGGAGTGAGCAACACATGTCTGCAGTATTTGGTATAAATTGACACAGGTGTCTACAGAGAGAGAATGCCGGAAGTAACCATTTAGAACCACATAATGGGTATGACTATACAGCAACCATGGGGAAAGAAAGAAAAATACTGGGTGTCCAGAATCTTTATACTGTTCGAAATTTTGAAGTTTGCTTCTATATGTCATATAATAATCTGGAAAAACTCAATTAAGTTCATTTAACTTAAGATTTAACTAATTGCAAGGATGTTAACTTTCAGCCTATTCACCGCTATTTGAATACATCCGGATATAGCTATCCGATATGATGTAGGGTTTATTAACTGAAAATAAAAGAAATTTGAGCAAAAGAATCATTACCAATTTTGCTTAAATTCTGAGTAAATTTCCTCTGTTTTATATTTACAAATTATTTACATCAAATAGCAGAATGTATCACTTTTCAACTGCACTAGAACCTTGTAGACACCCTATATGATAGGAGAAAAAAGATCTTATTCATGATAAACACAAAATTAAAAAAAAAAATGCTTGAATGACTAACTTTCATAAAGAAATTAGGGTAGCATATATGAAAAGACGTTGGTGAGACTTCATCTCACATACTTCAGACATGTTATCAGGAGGGTCTAGTCCCTGAAGAAGGACATCATGCTGAGTAGAGGGTCAGCGAAAAAGAGGAAGATGCTCAACGAGATAGATTGACACGGTGGCTGCAACAATGGGCACAAACATACAACAATTGTGAGGATGGCACAGGACTGGGCAGTGTTTCATTCTTGTGTACATGGGGTGGCTCTGAGTCAGAATTGACTGTACCTAATTTTTTTAACAACAACAACGTATGAAAAGAATCGTAAAACTGTAAACGGAAATAGAACATGTGATTTAAAATTAAGACACATGCCATTTCCTGAGTGGGGAACCTAAATACTGTGCTTGTTGTTGTTGTTGTGTGCTGTATGAGAAATACTGTGGAACTATCAGTTTTTCCCAAATTAATATCTTATTTTAATGTAATTCAAGTCAGAATCTCAAAGGACTGTTTTTGGGTTTTTTTCCCCCCTAGTGGAGCAGTGAAAATACATCTGGAGGAACAAAAACCAGTGCTATTAACTAAGAATTTTATTTTCTAGTCTTTTCAGTTTGTTAATAAAAATACTTAAAGCTATCAATATTTCTGTGAGTGTAGCTTTGGCCACATGCCATATGTCTCAGATTCAGAGTTCTCATTATTATTCATTTCTAAATCAGTGTTTCCAAATTTGTTTTATCTGGCACAAGAATTATTTTAAACAGTGTTGTTGGTGGTGGTGTTGTTGTTAGGTGTCATCGAGTCAGTTCTGACTCATAGCAACCCTGTCTACAGCAGAATGAAACAGTACCCAGTCCTTCCTGCACCATCCTCACAATTGTTGCTATGCTTGAGCCCATCGTTGCAGCCCCTGTGTCAGTCCATCTTATTGAGGGTCTTCCGCTTTTTCACTGACCCTCTACTTTACCAAGCATGGTGCCCTTCTTCAGGGACTGATCCCTCCTGATAACATGTCCAAAGTATGTGAGATGAAGTCTCGCCATCCTTGCTCTAAGGAGCGTTCTTTCTGTACAGTGTTAGGTATGGGTAATTTCTTTCTTTCGTTACATAGTGGTCAAAGAAAATGCTTATATCGCTGATTGAACTGTCTTTCAGTATAAAACACCCCTGATAATGCTAGGTAATGCTTTGTGCCTTGAATGCAGTTTGAGTTTGATATTTATATTGTTGCTCTGGCATCTTTTTCTTTCCTTTTCCTGATTTACCTTTGCCCACTCATTTCATTATTTTCAGCCTTTCTGTGTCATTTTGTTTAGGTGTTATCACTTTTTAAATGGAAAAAATAATGTTTGTTATAAAATATAAAAATAGTGCTCTCTGTATATTAGCTTTAAATATATTTCACATCAAACATCTAGTTATTATTCATTTTAGTATTAAAATTGATGCCTTTCCTGTGTTTCATATATTTGGATTTGGTTGCTATTTTAAAATGTTCCTACTGGATCAAAGGTGATTATTCACTCTGCTGAAACTGAAGCTGTCCTAATAATTAGTTATTTTTCTTTTCTCTCTAAAAATTTAGGACAAAGTTGCTTTAGGAGCTGAGCCCTATAAAGACGAAATTGAAGATCTCAAAACAAAGCTCGTGAAAATAGACCTAGAGAAGATGAAAAATGCCAAGGAGTTTGAAAAGGAGTATGTCTTTGCCTAAATTTAACTTTAATATCTTAAAATTTCCTTTCTAAATGATATAAATTTCTTTCCCTTAGTTAAAATTTTAAGAATAAAATTGTTATTGCATTTTAAAAATACATATAATCTACATATTTTAAATTTTCATTACATAAGCAAAGTTTTCAAAATAAGTGTAATTCTGATCAATTAATAACACACGATGTGTTTAGATGCTACTTGCCAATCATGCAGCTTTAAAATGGCCTTTTTATGCTTGCAAGTCAACGTTAAAAACCTGTGTGTGTATTTACCACTGTGACTAAGGTTTGCATTGTTTTTCTTAATTTCAGTTGTTCTTCCTCTTAAGTTTTTGTGTAAAGATTGTATTTCCTTTCTGATTATAGGTACCTAGATCCCAAACCATATCCTCTTATTTACTTATTTACATATAGTGCTATACGTAAGAGCATGCCTAAAATTCTTTGTGGCATATATTCTTTGTGGTATAATGAAAAGAATGTTAAATGGAGAGTCAGAGAAACTGAGTTGGCAATATAATGTTGCCATTTATTAATATATCGGCATAAGCAAGCTGTTTAATCTCTGTGATCCTCACATTCATAATAAAAGCACAGGTTTGTATTAGATTTCTTAAGCTCCCTTCTCATTGTCACCTAGTCGAGGTCTGCAATTCAAACCCACCAGCTGTTCTGTGGGAGAAAGATGTGGCAATCTGCTTCAATGAAGATTTACAGCCGTGGAAACCCTGTGGGGCAGTTCTACTCTGTTCTGGAAGGTGTCTATGAGTCAGAATCGACTCAATGGCAACAGATTTTGTTTTAAAATCCCTCTGGCTCCTATATTCTTCCTGTTAATCTTTAATAGATATTTAATAATGACATTTAATTCTGCCAAACTTGGAAGCCAGTTGTCACCCATCTAACATATATGTAGTAGTTACTGTATTAAATCTTTAAATATATGTTCTATCTAAAACCCAACATTTAACTAATGCCACTAAGAAAAAACAGCACTGTGAATCTTCATGCTATCTAGCGGTCTTTTCATTGATAAGACTATTGGTTATAGTGAAACTTATACCTATTAAGTCCTTACTCATAAAAACCAATTTTATTTATAGAGTAGATTCTGCAGATAGTTTCACAGTCTCTAAGAAAGGCAGAAAGTCTTATAAGTTATCATTGCTGACTAAAGTATAAACTAATGATCAGAATTTGACCTCTGACTATATAACTTTAGACCAGAGCTGCAATCAGGATTTGCTTTTCTGACATTGTAGAAAGGAGGCTGCTTTTCTCTTTCATGCTCTGGTAATTGTTGTCTCTTCGGCATGTTGCTAGGACCCCATGGTTACAGCTCAATTACTTTTTTTATGATGCCTCCAAATGTAATTTTGCTCAATATCCAATTATTAGCTGTTGAGCCTTCAGAAATTTAAAAAAGAACTGGTTTCTCAATGTTAAGAACATTGAACTGTCCCTGAGATCAAAAAGAATTACTTCTGACTTAATGGTGTTATTGCTAAAAAGGGCACACCAGGGTACTTTGCCCTTGAGGCCCTATCTACTACCACTTATGGATATTACACCAATGTGATGTGTCTTATTAGAAAATTCTCGATAGCAGTTGTGTTTAGTCTTCCTTAAAAGATTAGCTCTTGGGCTTTTACATATTTTTATTGTTCGTATTAGAATTACTATTACAAAAGCCACTGTCGAATATCAAAAAGAAGTTATAAGGCTATTAAAAGAAAATCTTAGAAGAAATCAACAGGCCCAGGAAATCTCAAGTAAGTAGAAAATGCAAATATTTTTACGTCCTTTCTATCTTACATCTCAAGGCATTTATACATTGTGAAGATTTTTGTTATATATGTGCCAGTCAAGAGTAAACCTGAGTTAACCACAAATTTGTAAAGAATTTTTTTTTTTAATGAATTTACTGGGGTCATGTTTATCCTGTGGCATCTCCTTAGTTTGCTATATTCTCAACTGTTTATCCATTATAGATTCTTGAAAAATATGAATTTTACTTTTATATTGTCAGATCTTTTTGTATTAGTTGAAGATATCTTCATACTTAAAAGAATAACTTAACTATCAAGATGGAATTACCCTTCCAATATGAGCACAAACACATTTCCTAGTAGATTTTAGCTATAGGCAACTACTAAGTTATAATCCATATGCAGTAAAAATAAATAAACATGTATTCTAATTGTTCTTAATACTGAAAATATTGAGTTGTTGCTTGTTTGCACAATTCTTTGAAATTGATCTTAGATACGATTTTTAGGTCTAATGGTCAAATTTCTGCATATAAATTCTTCAAACCGTACTTTTGTCCATGTTTCTCTCTCTCATGTTTCATTAGAAAAGAGAAAATGTTGGACAATCTAAGGAACAACTTTGTGTAGTAGAGCAAGCAAAGTCAGGGGCCTGAGCTTTAGGTTGGCTGTCTTCACTTCATGGCTATGTAAAATCCAGGTGATATCTGACCTTCTAGCTTATGTACTCGTTGTAAGAATAAAACCAAAAATGGGTGTGAAAGCACCATGAAAATTCTAATCGCCAAGTAAATGTACAATGATATTCGCATATATTATTGTCTACTTCTTTAAAAAAAAACAAAAGTAGAGTGAGGATTAAAGATGTTGTGTAGAACCAATTATAACTTGAACTTCCCTATTGTCTGTTGCAGGATAATCATAGCTCCTACCTGGAAAACTTCAATGGCTAAAAATAGAAACTAGGATTCTTTGTTGTTACAGAAGGGTTTATTACTCTTGATTTTGGGGGGGGCCAGGGAAGAATATTATGGCTATTTATTATGTTGTCTATACAGAATCTCCCTTCTTCATAACATAGACTATTCCTTCAGATCATTATTCTCTCACTACCACTCTTCCCACCCACTCTAGGTTCCATATTTTTACAAATAGGAGACTCCATATTATTAAATAACCTCACTTCTCGTTCCACCGTTAATATTTGAGCATTATAAAGGGTTATGTTACATGTGTTATGCCAATCACAGATGCCAATACCCTATATGTAGTTTATAGGCTAGATGTATTTATAATACCCAAGCCGCTATAATTAGATTCCCATATTGGGACTTCCTTCACTTGTGCTAATGGAATAGGCTTATTATTTCTAAGATGGTATCATGGGGAATAATCTAAACTTGTAGTTGCTACCAGCCTACAATTCAGTCTCATTGAGAAAACCAGCTTGAGATAAGCAATCAAACAGGTAGATTGCAGCCAAGATAAGATCTGAGGAAAGCCTTGGAGGCACTGGAGTTCTTGGTTTTACTCTTGATTTTTAAGTGATCTTCAGGCACGTGTTATACATGAATTCAAAATTCAAATATCTCCCCCACCCCTGCCCTACCTTTCTTCCTTGAACTACTAGGAACTTCTTGACCTAGTGGATTATTTCATTTTACAAGCACCTCACATTTTTATGCAACATTACCTGCAGTTTATGAAACACAGTCCCTTACATTACTTTTACACCATAGTAACACATAGTTTACAATTCTTAATATATGCTTTTTTTTTTTTAACATTGACTATTTATCTTAGGGAAAGAGACCAATAATTCTTTACTGCAGTATAGATATATGCTAGTACACTTTGTGTTGCCATTAGTTAGAAATTATGCTAAAGTATTTTTGTTGTTGTTTTAGTGTGGTGAAAAATCACATAACAAGACATTTGCGGACTCAGCAGTTTTACATGTACCACTCAGTGCAACCATCATCACTGTCCATTTGCAAATTATTCCACCCCCATTAACAGCAACACAGAGCCCCTAAGCAGACTGCTTTTCCCCCATCCCACTCCTGGTAACTACTAACAAACTTTGGTTTCTATACATTTGTCTATTTCATGTAAGTGGGATCACATAATAGCTGTCCTTTTGTAATAGACTTATTTCACTCAACATGTTTTCAGAATTCATCTGTGTTGTAGCACCTATCAGGACCTCATTTCTTTTTATGCCAGAGTAATACTCTATTGTACACATACGCCACATTTTTTTTAATCCATTTATCTGTTGGTTGGCATTTCAGTTGTCTCTACCTTTTGACTATTATGAACAGTGTACGGTGAACATTGGTGTATAGTTAATACATGCTTTAGTACCATTCTAAGGCTTATTAACAAGTATATGTTGAGTACTTATAACGCACTGAATAATGACTCTAGGGATGGGAACCCAACTCCAGGGTATAGAGGATAGATCACTGAAGGACTACCTTAACTGGGAGGGTTGCTTTTGATGCAGTCACGGTGAAAGATCTTAGTGACCTGGGTTATGGTAGTGGAATTGGGGGTGGAGAGAAGCAGATGGAGTCTAGAGACATTTAGAATTGACGATCAGTTAGGCATGGAAGGAGAGGGAGATGAGGGGTCAAAGCTGATGTTCAGGAAGATGGCGGCTGAGATGTTTTGGGTTTTATAGTAGCTTGTTGCATTTAGTAATATTTATTTATTTTGAACTTTGGTAACAATTTAAAAGTATCACTTACTTGTATGTTTGTCTCCCACAGTGGTGTCAGAAAATGTTGATTCTCAACCTTTAAGTAAACCCATAACCTGTGGAGGTGGCAGCGGCATTGTACAAAGCACAAAAGTTCTTATTTTGAAAAGCGAACATATGAAACTAGAAAATGAAATGTCTAAGTTAAAGCAGAAAAATGAACAGCTAATAAAGCAACAGAATGAGTTGTTAAGGTAAGATCTGCTTACATGATACAGATATTATGCTTATGGCTATTTCACATGTGTAGTGGTGTCATACATAATTTTTTGCAGTTGGCAACCCTTCATGCCTTATGGGGAAAGTAATTTTTAGAGCTCATGAAATAGTGTCTTTTTTGAAAGAAATAATATGGTAGCAGCAGTCCAGATGTCTGCTGTCTAGCAACTGACCAATTTTAGCTCATCTAAGAACCAGGAAGTAAACAAAGACTTTAAGAACCAGCTTAAATACACCACAGGTCCATTTACCCAAGTCAGTGAGGCTTTACTCAAAAGAGAACCCCTTAAGCCCATTATCATAGCCTACTCACTTATACCTTATTGTCTTAGTCATCTAATGCTACTATAACAGAAATACCACAGTGGATGGCTTTAACCAAGAGAAATTTATTTTCTCACAGCCTAGTAGGTTTTAAGTCCAAATTCAGGGCATCGGCTCTAGGGGAAGGCTTTCCCTCTCTGTCGACTCTGGGGGAAGGTCTCTATCCTCAATCTTCCCCTGGTCGAGGAGCTTCTCAGGTGCAGGGACCCTGGGTCCAAAAGACTGAGCTCTGCTCCTGGTGCTACTTTCTTGGTGGTATGAGGTCCCCTCCACCTGTCTCTCTGCTCACTTCTTTCTTTTATGTCTTAAGAGATTGCCTCAAGACACAATCCAGTCCTATAGGTTGAGTCCGGCCTCTCTAACACAACACACAACTGCTGCCCATCCTCCCTCATTAACATCATAGAGGCAGAATTTATAACATAGAAGAAGATCACACAATACTGGGAATCGTGGCCCAGACCAACTGATAAACACGTTTTTGGGGGGACATAATTCAATCCATGACACTTAGAATCAGTTCTAACAAACTGAACTATTTGGCTTCTATAGACTTTGGAAGATTAGAATCTGTGCAAATCACTACTTGTGATACAATAGAAGAAAGGTTGGCATTAAACAAATAATTACACAAATAACTACAATGAGTGATATTTAAAAGACCAAATAGGACATTATGAGAGGGTATTGCAGAGTAATCTAACCTTATTTAGATTTGTGTGGAGGGAGGAGGGATGACCAAGAAACTAACAGTGTAAGAGTAAATCTGAAAAATTAGTAGGAATGAGGCTAGATGAGAGGAGACACGGGTAAGCCTCCTAGGCTAAGGCCGAGGCATTGAATCAGGAAGAATAACCTGTTGGTGGAATTGAAAGATGTCTAGTGTGGCCAGGGTGTAGAATTTCAGACAGCATGGGACAAGATGAGATACCAGAGGTAACTGAGTCCACATTACACAAGGCCTTATAGATTATTATTAGGAAGTTATACAGCGTCCTAAATGTAATGGGAAGCCAGTGGAGGATTTTAGACAGGGGCCTGATGAGATCAGATAACATCTTGGCTGCTAGCATCTTATGAGGGGCCCCAAATAGAAAGATGTTTATGATAGTCCAGGCAAAAGATTTTGGCATGGACTAGAATGGTGCTGATGGGGATAGAAATAAAGAGATGAATTTGGGAGACAGTCATGAGGTTATATCAGCAACCTTGGCTGATGGATGAAATTAAGGAGAGAGAGGAGTCTAGGGTGGCTTCTCAAGTTTCTGTCAGGAGAAACTGAATGAATGGTGGTGGCATATCCTGTCAGAAGCAAGACTGTCTAAACTAGAAAAGCATAATTCATTATTTCTTTAAAAATAACAAAGCTACATCTACCAAAAGATTAATTTATTAAGTTATCATAACAAAGTATCATTAGATAAGACACTGTGGATATCATTAATTCATTTGAAAACTTAATGTCATATTCTAAGCTTTCAAGACTCCATGGCAGGGGGATTTACTGCAACTCTTTCAATTCATGTAGACCCATTTCATTTTCTGAACGTGTGTGCAAACAGCCCAGATAAAAAGCATTAAGCTGAAATTAAAATGTAGTGTGAATACATGTCAGGAATTGAGCAGTCTTACAGTCTACTTTTTTCCCCTACATTTAAGCAACAATCGTCGTCTTTCTAAAGAGATCAAAACATGGAAGGAAAGAACCCTGAAAAGAGAAGTTCATAAAGAAGTTACTTGTGAGAATTCCCCAAAGTCTTCTAAAGTGATTGGAACGCCTTCTAAAAATAGACAGACTACGCCTTCACAATGTAAAGAACGGAATTTACAAGACCTGGTGCCACAGGAATCACCAAAATCTTGGTTTTTTGATAGCCGATCAAAGTCTTTACCATCAGCTCATCCAGTTCGCTATTTTGATAACTCAGGTTTAGGCCTTTGCCCAGGTAGGTAAATGCATTGACTACTTAAAAGATTTTAACTCATGTATAATATGTGGCCCCAAAGGGCAAGTTTAAACAAGAGGAGAATACTTGAGCAAGTTGTAGCTCACAGTCTTTGTTTGCAATCCCTCTGTGAAAAGCCAGTTTCTCCACAATGCCACCCTGGAGCGTACGCACTTTTTACTCCAAGTGAACTTTTTATTCTGTCTCTTAAACCCTCAGCCTTCCCCTAAAATACATAAGCATCTCTCTTAAGAAAAACACTACCCTATAAACTGTTCTACTAAAAAAGCTTTTCTTATCAATTCAATGGGCCAGCATTACCTGTAACATTGCATTAATTTTACATGAAGCAGATTATAGGCTTGTATCACTTACTCATTAATTCATCCAATCGGCAAATACCTTTGAGCTCCTACTGTGGGTCAGATGGTAGACACTGTGGTGCACTGATAAGCAAAACCAGACATGGTCTCTGCCCTCACAGAGCTGATGGTCTAATGGGAGATACAGACCTTAATCAAGTAATGAAAACAAGTAAAATTGTAGCAGTGTGAAAGACTGTGAGGGCATATCATAGTAGGTATTTCTCTTAGGAGTATTGACGAAGTCTTCCTTGAGGAAGGAGCGGAAATCCAGAGCTAGCTAAACAAAGAGGGGCAGGAAAAGCGTTCCAGCCAGATGGAACAGCGACGCCCGGGAATAGGAGGGAGTGTGACGGGGAAGGGTTGTAGGCGTGGGGTCAGCGAGGCCAGAGAGGGAGATCAGAGCCAGAGGTGCAGGACTTAGATTGTAGAAAGGAATTTTTACTTTAACCTGAGAGCATTTAGAGAGAGCCTTTGAAAGATACTAAATAGCTGCAGGGTAACTTGATGAGTTACAAGTTTTGAAAATCACCTCAGCTGTGGGGTAGCCCACAAATGATAGGGGCAAGAGTTTGTGGCAGTTACCTAAGTGAAACGTGGTAGCATGGACTCAAGCAGGTGCCTGGTGAATGTGGTGGGGGATGAGTGGGAGGTGTCAGGATCACCCCCAGCTCTGTCCAGTGCTGTCCCTAGAGGCGGGGAGCACTCTAGGGAAAGCCAGGTAGCATCCCGTTCCTTGTAGCCTTTCTCACCACAAAGCATTTACTGTGTGCCCAGGTATGCATGGTCCCAGGCGTGAGGCTGTTTAACAAGAATTATTCACTCAGCCGTAGCCCTTTGTAACAGGGTTCCTACCTGTCAGAAATATCCTATTATGCAACTGCAGAATTCTAAAGCAAGAAAATTGTACACTAAACTACGTCATTTAATGTTTGTGCAAAGGTTGCCAAAGTTTATGAGAGCTCTACTTTGTGATTTCTTAAAAGAAATCAATCCATTCTCATTAAGTACACATGGAAATCAGATCACCTGGCAGTCTGAAAGTGCTCTTAGGGATATAGTAAGACACAAAACCATTTGGAAAAATATGTTTGAACTACTCTTTTCACGGAAATATTAAAGTACCTTCCACTGTCTAGGTCTTTATGCAAAACCTTTGTTGTCCACACACACACACACACACACACTCTATTTTAGGGGAGTCTTGAAAAACTGAGAAACTTTTTTAATCACCTTTGATTTTATCTGGTAGTGGCAGAGACATATGCATAATAGAATTAACCCAAACTGCAGATAAAGATGCTTGCATCTTTTTACCAGTATATGGATCTGTCTGACACTATTTTTGGTGAAATAAATAAGAGTAGGCTGGAGGAACCCATAAATCAAAAACCAACCAATTCAGAATTACAGGAGATAGTCCCAGCTTAAATTAGTCTAGAAAATTTTTATAGGAGATAGTCCCAGCTTAAATTAGTCTAGAAAATTTTTAACGGCAATGTTTACTTATAATTATAAAAAGTTATCTAAATTACCTCAACAAATTAAGATAATTGCCAAGACCAGTTATGCTAGATTAATCTTTATGAGAATAGTTAACTTGAAAATGAACATTGTTTATAAATAGATACTACTGAAATATTTTTTAAAGGCTCAAAGCTTTCCAGAGATGTCTGAATATTTTCTAATCTACATACTATTTGTTTAGCACACCATTTTTTCCACCTAAAAATAGGGTAAAAAAAAAACCAATTAATGAATCTCAAATTGGTGAATTTCAAATAAGATTTTATTATTTCTTGTATAATATGGTTTTCTCTGGGTTAACACAAGTTTATTTTTACAGCCATCTTATAAAACAGAACTTTGGCTTCCTTTTTTTCCTTAATTATTTTGGTAACAGTTCATTTTCTGAGAGAATGAGGAATAAACTTCTCAAACTCTGAGGTGAAATACACCTTTTAAGTGATCAGATAAATGAAACTAATGACCACGTTGCCATTTTTCACTCCTTTTTTCTGTCCTGTCTTGACATCTTTTCCCCTTCCAGCGGTGCTTGTTTATTTTGTGTGTTTTTTTTAATAGAATTAATTTGGGGTTTTATTTTCTTTCTCAGAGGAACACACAGTGGGGGCAGAGAGTGCGGACCCTCAGACAGGTCCTTGGCGTGCCTCTTCTGGAAAAGATGTGCCAGAATGCAAAACCCAGTAACTCCTGTGCTGTCACCGGTATGGAGGTCCAGCACTCCCTGTTTGGAAACAGCCGTGTTTGCCACTTTGTGTCTCTCCCTGGCAATGATGTCACAGTCCAGCTTAATTTCACATCCAGTTTTCACTTCGCCACTAGAATTGGAAGATGAAGTCATTCATTCCAGTAATTTAGAACGGCAGTGGCAATGCCTTGTTCTTGAATGTGGTAATACTTTAGAAGTTGAAAGGTTTTATTTATTTATATATTTTGTAAAGAATAAAGTTATTGAAGGAAATTTCCAGTCTTTCCATGTATGCGTTTCATGTATACATTTTTATTAATGTAAAGTTATCTATATATTAGGCAATTCCAAAGCATAATACATAAATAAAGCATCATTTAATTAACAAAAGTAAAACTCCTCTCTTAGCACCTTGTGTATTCAATAAATGTTTAATCAGTAGTTCTGAATCATAACTGTGTGATATTAATGGTTTCTTGGTGGGGTGGTCAGGGTATATTTGGCTCTCCTCCCATTGAGTTTCAGGATTTTGCTATGAAAATATATGGTTTTATTTAAATTGTTAAAGGATAACAGGGGCTATGTCATTAACTCTCTAGTCCTACTTTTTCTTTCTCACTTTACTATTACCCTCTCACCACAGACCCTATATAAGCACTCTTAGTTGATTTGTTTTTATTAGATTTTCCACTTCACCCTATTCCCAGCTGAAAACCCTCAGATATTGGTTCTACCTCCTTCATTTTAGACATGAGGAAACAACACCAGATTTTCCATTAAAGTTTCCTAAACCTGGGGTCCCCACAGATCCTTAGGGCATCCATGGAAGGGCTTCATGAGGTGTGTAAACTTCTTGAAATTTTATGTGAACTTTTTTTTTTCTTTTTTTGAATCATCCTTTAGTTTTCTAACGGACAATTTAAAAAAAATAAGTTTTAACTTTAGAGATATTACTTGAATTTAGTAAAATATTTCTTTTATGTACAAACACTTGCATGTACCAAACAAAAACACTATAGCTCTCCGTTCTTCTGTTTCACTGTTTTAAATTTTAAGCACAAATAAAAACTTCGAGGGGTCACAGTGAATGATGGAATTACTGGGTACTTTTTTTTTTTTTTTTTCTTTCCCATGCTATCTTTTTTTTTTTTAACTTTTATTGAGCTTCAAGTGAACGTTTACAAATCAAGTCAGTCTGTCACATATAAGTTTATATACATCTTACTCCGCTCTCCCACTTGCTCTCCCCCTAATGAGTCAGCCCTTCCAGTCTCTCCTTTCGTGACAATTTTGCCAGCTTCCAACCCTCTCTATCCTCCCATCCCCCCTCCAGACAGGAGATGCCAACACAATCTCAAGTGTCCACCTGATATAAATAGCTCACTCATCATCAGCATCTCTCTCCTACCCACTGTCCAGTCCCTTTCATGTCTGATGAGTTCTCTTCGGGGATGGTTTCTGTCCTGTGCCAACAGAAGGTTTGGGGACCATGACTGCCGAGATTCCTCTGGTCTCAGTCAGACCATTAAGTATGGTCTTTTTATGAGAATTTGGGGTCTGCATCCCACTGATCTCCTGCTCCCTCAGGGGTTCTCTATTGTGCTCCCTGTCAGGGCAGTTTATGTGAACTTTTGTGTGTGGATTTATTTTTTCAGAATACTAGGGTCCATAATTTCTTTTATCGTATTCTCAGAGCATCTGTGACCCTATAAAAGACTAAGAAGTATGGTTTTTGAGAGTATCCCTATATTACTTTCGCATCATTATATGATGAAATACCACAAAAAAACAGCAAGTTGGATAAGGTTATAGAACAGAGTTAAAGTGATTTCAAGGCATCCTTGGCTCTTTGGAAAGAGGAATCATTCAAAGGAAGAGATTATGGGTTGTATAGTACCCATCATTCCAAATCTCTGGATTGGATGTATTCCCTTAGCCTAACATACAATCACGGGAATTCACTAGGGCTAAGGCCTGTGCCTTCCTTGGTTTTGATTCTCCTTTCCAACCTTGCCCAAGCATCACATTATTACAGCTACAGATCTGATACAATGTCTGCTCCTCTTCTGAGTTAAAGAGTAACCCAAATTTACTGGATAAATTCACCTGAATGATAAAACTACTTTAAGGCCATTAAAAATGTAATCAGCTATTAGGTATCCAGTCTAGAAAAGTTGCTTAACTCGTGAACTGAGTCTCAGTATCATGAATGATTGTGAAGGAACACTGATAAAGCCAGCGATGGAAACCAACAGTGTAGAATGGGCAGATGATGCTTAAAAGACCTGAAAAGTAAATTCAGAGGAGGAAAGTGCTCAAGTACTTCCTTGTTTAAATTTGCCCTTTGGGGCCGCATATTATACATGAGTTAAAATCTTTATCCAAGTAATCAGTGTATTTACCTACCTGGGCCAAGGCCTAAACCTGAGTTACGAAAATAGCGAACTGGATGAGGTATTGGCAAAGACTTAGATCAGCCATCAAAAAACCAAGATTTTCATGATTCCTTTGGCAATTCCTTTCCACATGCAGTTTCTGGCTCGTTTAACTATCCCCGGAGCCCAGCCGACACAATGGCCAAGTGTTCTGGCTACTAACCGAAAGGCTGATGATTGCAATCCATCCAGGGGCTCCACAGGACAAAGACCTGGTGATCTACTTCCATAAAGGTTCCAAAGACCAAACCCACTGCCGTCCAGTGGATTCCAACTCATAGCGATCCTATAGGACAGGGTAGAACTGCCCCATAGGGTATCCAGGACAGGGTAGAACTGCCCCATAGGGTTTCCGGGGCAGGGTAGAACTGCCCCCATAGGGTTTCCGGGACAGGGTACAACTGCCCCATAGGGTTTCCGGGACAGGGTACAACTGCCCCATAGGGTTTCCAGGGCTGTAATCTTTACAAAAGCAGACTGCTACATCTTTCTCTTGCGGAGCTGCTGGTGGGTTTGAACAGCCCTATGGGGCAGTTCTACTCTGTCACATGCAGTAGCCACGTGCTGGAATCCCAGGCACCCAACAACAACCCTGGAACAGCATATGGCCTGGTGTGTAGGCACAGACAAGTTATACACTCTGGTGGTTAAGACCTATGGCTGCTAACCAAAAGGTCGACAGTTCAAATCCACAAGCCGCTCTTCGGAACCCTATGAGGCAGTCCTACTCTGTCCTATTGGGTTGCTATGAGTGGGAATCCACTTGAGGGCAACAGGTTTTGGTATTGCAAACAGTTAATGTGCTCAGCAGAGATTTGAGTCCACCCAGAGGTGCCTCAGAAGAAAGGCCTGGCGATCTACTTCTGAAAAATCAGCCACTGAAAATCCTAAAGAGCACAGTTCTACTCTGACACACGTGGGGTTGCCATGAGTGGGAATCAACTCCACCGCAACTGGTTTGGTTTTGTTTCCACATCTTACGTACTACTTAGAGGTAGCAGTTCTCCCTGAGCTCCAGTAGATGGCAGCACGTACATGGATAAAGCACAGGAATCGTGTGGCTCCTTTTTAAAAAACTGAAGGAAACCGAACTATCGAGGATGAAAGAACTTGAACTACAAATCCCGGCGCACTTTATTAAGCTCCCGCCTTGCTTCTGCACAAAGGTCTCAAGTTTGCTGCTCATGCAGGCATCTGCAGGACGTCGTCGAATCACTGCTCTAAAGTAAGATTGTCTGATATTTTTTAAATGAAACTTCTAGCTGGGGAGAGAGAAGGTTTAGTTTTTAGATTTTGCTTTGTTCTTCATGAGCTCTGCGCAGTGGTTGAGAGCTAATCTAAAGGTTGGCAGTTCAGATCTACCAGCTGCTGGTTGGAAACCCAATGGGGAAGTTCTACTCTGTCCTATAGGGTCCCTGTGAGTTGGAATCAAGGTAACGGACTTAGTTGGAAATTTGTGTTTTGTTCTTCACGTTGCCTATTTCAGAATTAATCTGAGCAGTTAGATTGGGACAAAGTGGGTTTTTAACAAGTTTGAAGCAGGGCTTCGACCTGTAATTTTTCGCATTCTGGTTAGCATCCCGGTTCACCCACATTTTTAAAATTCAAGACCCTTCCTGTGTGTCTTCATGGGCCATGACTGAGCCGGGCTGAACCGGTTAGAAGCACCGGCTTGAAGCTGGTTTACAAGTTTTTCGAAGCAGCCAAAGAAAAGAGGATTTTAGTGTTTTAAGTGGACATTCTTCTTCTTGGCTGGTGAAAACATTTAGATTTCCTGATAGTGCTCAGATTATGCCTCTGCTTATCAAAAGTTAACATTTCGATTACAATATTTAGAGTAAGAAAGCCAAAATGTGCAGTTTTCACATTGGATTTTCCACTCGTTTTCCTACAGAAATCCTTTTTCGTTTGAGACGGCCTTTTATGTAACATGTGGGCTTTGACCCCAAACTCTGATCACAGAAAGACAAGGCAGCTGTTCAGGGAGAGATTTTCAGAGTGAGCTAAGAGGCTGTCTGCTCTGTGCTTCAGCAGCTGTTCAGTAAGTGCTGCTCAGGATGTCAGAGGTTTCCTAGGAAATCACTTGGCCCTGTGTCTTCACACTGCCATTGCTCCAAAAGACACTAAGGGCATGGTGTTTTAAAGAACAGCTTTTTAAATTACACCATGCCCAGGATCTGTGAAGGGTAAAGATTCTGAGAGTGTTTTACTATCTGACAGAGCCCTGGTGGTGCGGTGGTTAACGTGCTCCGGGGCTAAAGGAAAGGTCAGTAGTTCCAGCCCATCAGCTGCTCTGGAGAGAAAGATACAGCAGTCTGCTCCCATAAAGATTACAGCCTTGGAAACCCTATGGGGCTAGTTCTGCTCTGTCCTATAGGGGCACTGTGAGTCAGAACCAACTCCACAGCAGTGGGGTTTGCTATCTAGAGTATATATTGTGTATATCTCTTAGCCCTTTCCATGTTTAGAGTGAAAATTTATCATTCATGTAATAAAAAAACAGTGAAAGTTAATTGAATCAGAGTAGGCCAGCACTGTAAAAGCCCGGCTTCTCCATTGCGTAACAAATGCAGACAAAATCTTAGACCATCAGTGAGTGGTAAACTGATCTCTGGAACCAGTTTTTATAAGGTAGGTGTTTAAGCCTGGTCCTCCAAGGCAGAATTAAATATGCATAGTTTTGTTAAGGGAAATGTCTGTGAGAGAAAAGGAGGGAACTGGGAAGGCTGGGTGAGCTGACAAGTCAAGGTGCAAGTCTGACCCCAAGGGAGGGAGACAGGGAAGCCAGGTTGGGTGGAAGCGTCCTAGGGCGCTGTGTAGTCTAAGGAAGGTTCAGCAAGAGGAGGTCAGCCACCAGAGAGGAGCCCTGTCTCCTAGGAATGGGGATCCTTAGTATCCGTGCAGCACTCAGGTACTGGCTGGAACAGCCCATGGGAAGCTGGGCCCTTAGCCAATTGTTTTTAGGTGCTATCAAGTCGGTTCCAATTCATAGTGACCCTGTGTACAACAGAACAAAACACTGCCTGGTCCTGTGCCAACCTCAGAGTCATCGCTATGTTTGAGCCCATTGGCAACTAGACCTCCTACAGTTGGAGGTCTATGAGGCGAGGGCTCATGGCTGCCACAGTGGTGATTTAGAGAGGCCTGCTGGGAATGCCGGCACCAGGAAAAGAATCCAGGAGGCACCTGGTCTTCTCTTGGACAAGTAATCAGGAGGCCTAGGTTTGAATTCAGATCTACTGTCTCATAGCTGTGAAACACTAGGCAAACCGTAGAATCTCTTCGATCTTAGCCCCATTGGTGTCCACGCCCTGTCTGTCTGTCATCTCTTTAACAACCCTCTCATCCACCCCTTCTCTCCATCCCACTATTTCACTGCAGACCCTCACCAGCGCCTGCAACAAACTCCTAACTGAGCTCACTACTCCTGCCTGGTCTCTCCAGGGCTGTTCTCCAGAGTGATTTTCTGAAAGCCATATCTGTTCATGTCACTCTCCTTCCATAAACCCTTCAACGCCCATTGCTTATAGGAGTAACTATAGCCCCTTAGCATGTAAAGCTTAAACAAAAGTGTGAAGGCTTGATAGGAAAGAGCATGTTAACTAACAGCGAAAAAAAAAAAAAAAAAAGAACTATTGCTGAAGATAAAGAGAACTAGATTACATGAGCCCTCTAGGCTAGGCTAGGAACCTGTCCTTCATCAGGCAGGTAATTGAGCAGAGTGGTTGTGTAGGTTATTTGTGAACATACTCTAAGTGAGTCCACTCAACCGCCACCCAACTCACTCTCCCCTGCCTTTCCCTTCATAAAACTGGAAGGCAAAAACTAAAAAATTCCTAGCCTCTTTGGCTGCAAGGAGTAGCCAAGTAACACAGATCTGGCCAATGGAATTCAGGCTGGAATTTCTAAGGAGGGCTTCCTTCTTGAGTAGAAAGCCAAGGCTTCCCGAAAAGGTTTGCTTCTCCCCGTCTTTTACCTGGAATGTAGATATGATGCCTGGAGATGTAGCAGCCATTTTGTGCCTTGGCGTAAGGTCAGAGGGCACACATTAAGGGCAGAGCAGGGCAATAGAAGGAAACTGGTTCCTTGAAGACAGCCTCATTTGATCATCATTTGACCCATCACCACCTGTGGCCTCATCACCAGTCATTCCTCCTACCTGTGATCTATAATCCAAGCAGGCATTGGCCAAATAACTAAATTTCCCATGTCACAGTTCCTCAGTCCTCCATTTAAACATTTCTGATTGTACCTGTTGAAATGTATGCCCTAACTTTAAAAGAAGGTTACCAGCCTTGTAGGGTGGAGTGTTCACATATCCAAAGAGTCAGGAGGGCTGTTTTCTTCTGGCTCTGCCCTTAGTTGGTTTATGAGTTTTGACTCATCGGAGCAGTTTCCTCCTCTGTCAAATGGGGTATTGAACAGGATTTGATTTTGTTCAGTGGTTCTCTGAGGCCAGCCTTGAAATATTTTCAAAGCACAAGGGAAAGCGATGCAGCATGGATAGTGCAGACCTCACTAAAAGCTTCCAGGAGAGACAGAGAGAAGCAGTACCAAGTTTTAAGGACACAAACGACACAGTAACAGTGTGTGTGGGGATGGTGGGGAGAAGGGTGGTGGTGGCAGTGTGGGAAAGGATTTCACCCTTGCAGCCTCAGTATCAGAGGTTGTGATCACTAGGTACTGAAGGGACCAAAAGGTAGATTAAAGTCCAATGTCTGCCCGTTGCCTGTTATCTCCTCAGTGGATTGTGCTAAGTGCTTTTGAAATATAGAGATATGTAGAGGTACCATTCTTGTAGAGTTCGGATGGTGGGACTGTTTGTACAAGGGTGCAGTGAAGTTAGTCAAGAAGCACCTTGAGAAAGATTAGTCCAAATAACTCATGGGTCACAAGTACTACAGCCTCCACCAGACTGAGTCTAGCACAACTAGATGGTGCCCGGCTACCACCACCAACTGCTCTGAAAGAGATCACAATAAAGAGTCCCAGACAGAGCTGGAGACAAATGTAGAACAAAATTCTAACTCACAAAAAAAGACTAGACTTACTGGCCTGACAGAGACTGGGGACACCCTGAGAGTATGGCCCCTGGACACCTTTTTAGCTTAGTAATGAAGTCACTCCTGAAGTTCACCCTTCAGCCAAAGATCGGACAGGCCCATAAAACAAAACGAGACTAAAGGGGCGCACCAGCCCAGGGGCAAAGATGAGAATGCAGGAGGAGACAGGAAAGGTGGTAATGGGGAATCCATGTTTGAGAAGGGGAGAGTGTCGATATGTCATAGAGTTGGCAACCAATGTCATAAAACAATGTGTGTACTAATTGTTTAATTAGAAGCTAGTTTGTTCTGTAAACCTTCATCTAAAGTAAAATTAAAAAAAAAAAAAAAAACACCCTGAACCATTCTTTCTAGATGTTAGTGCCACGCAGGAACGTGTGCTTGTGTCAGCCATTAAATGCACATGCCTTTAGGTGGAATGATTTGGAAAAAGATAGCAAGAATAGCTGCACAACTTGAAGAATGCAATCTATGTCACTGAATTGTACATGTAGAAATTGAGCTTGTGTATGTTTTGTTGTATATATTTTCACTACAATTTTTTTTTTTTTTTTTTAATGCATGTGCCTTTAGATTAAAGCAGAGGTTGCATTATGGGTCGACTTGACAGCAAGGTCATCATCCTGACAGCTGCTGCTGAGGGCATCGGCCAGGCAGCCGCCTTGGTAAGTTCATATCTCTTGTTGTTTGCTTACTGCCTTTTGAGGTATTGAATTACGTGTAATGATTCCACTGTTATTTAACCCCCTCTACTCTTTCTGTTGACTTTGTGCTGCTGTTGTCATAAGTTATCAAAAAAAAAAAAGTCACTACCTCTGAGCCCAGGCTGATGAAGGGACGAATACCTCACGTTTCGTACGTGAAGTCACTGATGACCTTTGATTCTGAGAAACTGATTTCTCTGCGCCATAATAAATCAACCTCAAGGGGCCTACAAGGAGATATTGTGTCATCGAATCGATTCTGGCTCTTAGTGACCCCATGTGACAGAGCAGAACTGTCTCGTAGGGTTTTTTTAGCTGTAATCTTTGTAGAAGCAGATTGCCAAGTCTTTTCTCCCTCATAGCTGCTGAGTGGGTTCGAACCGCCAGCCTTTTCAATTTACCAGCCATGCACTTATCCATTGCACCACTAGGATCCTTAAAACGATGTATAGCATTCTGAAATTATGTCCATTCAGATATAGGACTGCAGAGTTCTAAGACTATAAGTTTACCATTGCATTCTAGTTTACATCATCTTCTCCCACATTATAGTCACAAATGCATACCTGAGCTAATTAAGCACCTTCGGTATAGTGGTAGACTGTGGTTTGACATTCATGAAAGCACTATAATACTCTTGGGAGGAAAACCATGAAATAACCCATTTTTCTTTTATTACTTAGAGTTCAGTCATCTTCTCAGAAATGGAAGACAGGCTATCAAATCACAGTAGTATTTTGAGAGGTGTTAATAACAGAATCCTAGTTTTAAAAGCCCTGTCTTATTGGATGTTACTTAAACATACAAAGTCAGGTGGCAAGCACAATGTATGTCATGTTGTTCTAATTAATGATAAAAGTAAATAAAAATAACAACAATGGGGGTGTTGAGTGAGACTAGGTAGTGTGAGATCCCACCAATTTTCTAGGGAAAACAACAATGGAAACAAGATAAAAGGGAAGCAGCTTAACCAAGTAGACAAAGGATTTATTTGTGTGTTGTGTCCTCCAGGCTTTTGCAAGAGAAGGTGCCAAAGTCATAGCCACAGATATCAATGAGTCCAAGCTTCAGGAACTGGAAAAGTACCCAGGTAAGCAATTCAGCTTGAACTTAGGATTCAGAATCTGCAAGATGTTATAAAATAGTGCTCACGTGTTGAGAGAAAATTCATTAGCCATTCGCCTCCACTGGCCTTCTTTTTATGGTCTGATTCTCTGATATCAAATCTATATTCTGTGAACCTACAGACTAAAATCATAAACATATACTTAAAGTTTTTATTTACCCTACATGTTGAGGGATTCAGTACTTAGTCACAAAGTTGTATGTGAATATTCAACAATTGTTACCTTAACTTTTTTTTGTTTAATAATATTTTATTTTGTTTTTAGTGAAGGTTTGCACAGCAGCTTAGGTTCCCATTCAACAGTTCTTCATGAGTTGTTCAGTGACATTGGTTCCATTCTTCACAAGCCTTGAACATTCTCATTATTTCATTCTGGTGGTTCTGTTTCCATTAATCTAATCTCCCTGCCCCCTTACATTCTCGTCTTTATTTTATAAAGTTATTGTTGACCATTTGGTCTCATATAGGTGAATTTTTAAAAGCACACACTACTTACAGGTGGTAGTCATTATTTTTTGAGCCAACCTGTTATTTAGCTACAAGGTTACCTCAAGGGTTAGTTTCCATTCAAGGTTTGAAGTATACCTCAAGGCAATAGTTTTGGGAGTCCTCCAATCTCAACCAGTCCAGTAGGTCTGTTTTTTGAGAATTTAAGGTTTTATTCCACATTTTTCTTCCATTCTATCAGGGTCCATCTATTGTGGCCCTGATTAGAAGGGCTGGTAGTGATAACCAGACACCATCTAGTTCTTCTGGTCACAGGATAGAAGAAAGGTGTACATTAACTTTTGATGTTAACTTTTCACTTCTGTCTTCTCTCCTCCCCCTGTAGGGCAGTGCTGTGCAATAAAAACATGATGCAAACCACACGTGTAATTTTAAGTTTTCTTAAATAGCCACTTATTTAAAAAGAAGCAGATGAAATTAATTCTAATAATGTATCTTACTTAACCCAACACATCTAAAAATTATCATCTAAACATGTAATCAATATAAAAAATAATTAATGAAATACTTTACATTCTTTTTTCATACCAAATCTTTGAAATCCATGTATATTTTACACATACAGTGCATCTCAACTGAGACTGGCAACATTTCAGGGGCTAAATAGCCACGAGTGGCTAGTGGCTACCGTATTGGAGACAGCCCAGCCCTAAAGATCAAATCTCATGATCAGAAACCCTAAAAGATTATACAAATTATTTAAATGTTTTCAAATTTGCTGTATTTAATATGGCTGTAGACTGAGGGTAGGAATTCTGGGATAGTACAGAATTTTGTTGGGTTTTTTTTCAGTTTATTCAATAAATATTTATTGGCTGTGGGGTAATGCTATTCAGCTATATACATCCCTGCTGAACAAAGTCAGTTTTGCTTTTCCCCGAAGCATGCTGGGGACGAATTTGGGATGGACTCAGGCTAAGGTACAAGCCCAGGAGTGGAGTTACTGGGCTGGTGGCCAAGGCTGAGGAATGCCTTAGCAACAAGAAGAAAAACATCTGGGCCTGGACCTGAAGTCTCTGGGAATGATGGCTGCCCAGGGACGTGGGACCAAGGCTCGTTGTTTTCTCCCACGTCCTTGGGCACTCAAATTAAGTCTGAGACAGTTTACAAGTATGTGGATAAATCCTATAAGAATTTCTGAATACTGAGAGACAAGCAAGAATGGCTTTTGGACATGTTTTTTAAAAAAGCACTTGACCTCACATGGAAACCCTATAGGGTCACTATGAGTCAGAATTGACTCGACGGCACTGGGTTTGACCTCACATACAAGCAAGTAGGCAATCACAGCAGTCATAAGAGCCACGTCCCTTGGCTGTTATGCTTTATAGAAGACTGCCAATAGAAGAATCGAAACTCCTTCTTCTATTGAAATCTGTATTTGAGTCATAGGACTGGGATTAAATTCAGGTTATTTACTGAATTAATGAAATTTTGACATTTTAAGCAGGATAAATTTTTTTTTTTCTATGCGATTGACAGGCTGTTGTATCAGTCTGAATAATGCAGTTTCTTGATTGAGAAGCAGAAAAATCTGTTGATTCTGCATATAGGCACTTTTAGTGTTTATCTACAGCGTACCTTGCCTTTATAGTTCTCAGTATAGATTTTTAACACAAAAAAATCTCTCAAACCATCTTACTTTAACTGGATTTTTAAAAAAGAAACATTCCTTGATTTTTAGTCTCTGAAGGCATACCTAAATAGCAAGTTGTCACCTATTTGCGTTTGCTTTTGGAATGTGTTTTAAAACTTATAATTGAATATAGGTAAATAAGGTATGGAATTTCAAAGAAAATATTGTTTAAAAAAAAAAACTCTCATTGCCATTGAGTTGATTTCAACTCACAGCGACCCTATAGGACAGAGTAGAATTGTCCCTTAGGGTTTCCAAGGAGTAGCTGGTGGATTTGAACTGCCCACATTTTGATTAGCAGCCGAGTTCTTAACCACTGTGCCATAAAAACCTAATGTAGTGATTTGGTTGGAAAAACCATTACACATGAAGTCATAGAGCTATCTCATTTCACCAATTTTTATAAAGTTCTACTATGAGGCATGGCTGATGTTGGCTGTGTTAGTTGAGAAAATTATAGTTTCTGTAGGCTTCAGTTTTCTCATTTGAACGTTGAAGAGGTCGAACGAGATAATTTATAAAGACTTTTCCAACTTTTATCATCCCATTAACCTGTGTGATTCTTAGTTACTTGGAAACCATTTGTTTCCCTATATTTCCCCTCTTTTAAATTTTCTGTCTCAGACACCCAGCATCTCAGATGGATTCTTAATTGCTCCCTTGAACCTTCTCTGGGACCAAAGAGTTAGGGAAAGTGTTTAAATCTTAAAAGTCTTCTATAAACACAAAGAAAAAATAACTAAGTCCCATTAATTATAGTAGCATTTAATTTAACCAGCATCGTTGAAGAACAAAACTTTTCACTCGAGTTAATTTTCTGGATTTGATGTCAACTAACAACAACAAAATTTCCTGGATAACTGAAACTTACTTTATTGAATATTAAAGAAAATTGTACTATATATTTTAATGCCTCTTAAAACAAAATATTCCCACATAATTTTTTTCTTTTCCATTTTATGAAGATGTAGAATCACCTTTTTAAACACCCGTTATCATACAGCAGATCCTTGAGGTCCAATTCAGATGTGAAAGGTTGGAGTAAGAATTCATTTGATGCCAAGTGACAGAAACACAACTGAAACCAGCTTAATCAATAAAAGGAAATTATTGACTCACGTAACTGAAACGTAGCTGCTTCCAGGTTATTATGGATTAAACATCTCCCCCCAGAAATAGGTGCTGGAACCCTAAACCCTGTACTTTTAAAAATGATCCTGTTTAGAACTAGGTTTTTGTTTTTGTTTTTTACATTGTACATTAATCAGATGAGGGTTTACGGAGCAAATCAGTTTCTCATTAAACAATTAAAACACATTGTTTTGTGACACTGGTTGCCAACCATAGGGATTGCAAGGAGCAGCTGGTGGATTCAAACTACTGACCTTCTGGCTAGCAGCCGTAGCTCTTACCAACGGTGCCACCAGGGCCCCCATTAATTAGTTTTAGCAAAGAATTTTGAAAAGGAAAAAGAAACAATGAAATTTCAGGTATGGAGAACAATATTATGCAATTGATGGTGTCTTAGAATTCACAGCAAAGGATATTTTAACTAGAATTCTGGAAAAGTCCATTGATTATAGGATTTGCTTTGGGGTTCTGAACCTGCTGCTCCACTACAGATCACGGATGGCTTGCTTTGTGAAGTAGACTGAGTCAGCCAACTTACTTTGGATTTTAGTTTTCTGGTTTGTAAAATTAGGGAGTTGGGCTAAATGACTTGGATTTCTTTTGGTGTACCATAATCGAAATACTATAAATTCTTATCAAGTGAATTTATAGAATCTGAAGCTTATAAATACGTCATGAAGTACTGTATGTTGTGAGCAGGTATAGATATATATGTAGAGGTAAGAACAGATTCTAAACAAACCCAAGATGAATTCTACAAAATGGATTTAAACATTAACACATGCTTTTTCAGAAATAGCTCTCTCAGATAAACTATAAAACAAAGTAACACTGGAGCCAAAAAATTCGTTTTTCTCAAAAGTCATGTTGATCAAATTGTGTGATCTGTGTACAAAGATCATCTGAGAGAAAACATTATTTCATTCCTGTGGTAAGAGGAAGCTGGATGTCACTAGGGATTTTTGCAAGTTTTAGGACAGGAAGAGTTCTGTTTAGGAAAATAATAATTTCTTAGATGCCGTGGAGAAGGGTATCCTAGGCTCATCCATTCTTCTGCACAAGAGAGGAACTGAGCATGGAATGGGCGATTTCTACTTAATGAAGATATTTACTCTTAGCTGGAAATCGGTGATTAAAATAAAACATGACCACTTGCCTAAAGGCGTGAAAAACAAGTAAGAAAATGTTTATTTCTGAAATAAAAATCACCCCGAAAGGGTCAAGTGCTCCCGCGCTGGTGCGCACACACACACACATGCGCGCGCGCCTTCTCGCATGAATGCACACATAGCTGAAAGGGGATGAAATGCAGAGAAGAAAGGAAGACCAAGAAATGAAAATGAGGAATGAATGAAAAAGAAACAAATTGCTGCTGGAAGTGTTAAAATCAATGTAGCAAGAAGGATTCGTGTTAAAGAAGGATAAAAAGGGCAAGAAATTCACAAGTCTTTAATCTTGCCTTTTAACTGGTCACCTGAAGAAAGAATCCTGTTTCCCCACTGCTCCGGAGAATATACATATAAAAGAGAAAAAAAATACAAGATTTAGAAGTTGATTTGTTGTTGCTGGGTGCCATGGAGTGGATTCAGACTCATAGTGACCCCATGTGACACAGTAGAACTGCCCCATAGTGTTTTCGTGGCTGTTCTTTTTACAGGAGCAGATCCACAGGTCTTTTCTCCCGCAGAGCTACTGGCAGGTCTAACCGCCCCCCACTCCTTAGCAGCCAGCGCTTAACTACTGCGCCATCAGGGCTCCTAGAAGTTGATTTAGAGAGGGGTAAGCACAATGGCATTAGAAAAAAAAAAAGCAACTGGCTGCCCAGCCAACATTCCCCGGCTCCTGAAGAGCCGGCGCTGCGCTTTCCTGCCCAGGGTTCCTTCATCACAGGGCAAACTTGGCGCCTGGGCCCGCGCTCGCTGGGCGGCCTTTCCAGGGAGCTTCTGGCGGGAGCGCGCTCCTCCTGCCACCAGGGGCCGGCGAAGCCACCCAGCGAAAGTGAACAACTGAAACGCCGCACTGTGCCCGCTCGGTGGTCCTGGAAAGGGGGCCCAGTGACTGGGTTCGGCGAGGTGAACGAGAGGTCTGCCTGGCGCCAATGACCCAGGGAAGGCGGGACACCGCTGGGGGAGGCGGTAATGCTCGCCGCGGGTGTGCAGAGAAGGCGAGGCCGCCGACGCCCGGCACCGCGCCCGGGGCCCCGTTATCTCAAGAATTGCAGCCTTCTGCGTCGCCTGGGACCATACGCCCACTCGGGAACCCAGCGCGTGGCGGCTGGACCAGGCTCCGTGAGCTTCTCCGCAGACCTCTTTTAGCCTATTTCTTAATCTATCAGCTGAGTCGGGTCTTCAACGCCAGAGGACGTGAGGTGAGTTTCCATTGGAGAACTATAAGGCTAAATAAAATCCGTAGCTGCAGCGGGAACCTAGTGGGCCTGGCTCCTGCTGGTCGTACACCCAGTGGCTTTCAGCAGGGGCACAGCGAGGGTAACAGCGCCCAGGAGCAATAAATGGCGCCTCGTCCCCACCCCCATCTCAACCCTCAATTTCAAGATGAATAGACTTCAGTAGTCGCCAGCCAAGAGTCAGCAGAACCGCGTTTCGCCTCTTATCTGGCTGCCACAGACAGGCAGCTTTTGTATTTCGGCGCCTGGGAACCTCATTCAGCACCATGTTGAACTTGCGCTGGGGGCAACTGTCCCTCCCTAGACTTCTGGCCTTACAGTGTGTTTGTTTTTGGCATTGCTAGGGAGTGGGTTTTTGTTTGTTTCTGTTGTAGTTTCTGAATCAGCCAGCAGTGTGGCTTTTGTGCACTAGGTGAACACCCATCAGATCCTACTGACTGGAGAATACAACCACCTGCTCCAAGCACAGTTTCAGGCCATGGCTTCTTTACTTACCTGCCAGCAGCTTGTTAGCTCACTTTTATCTCACCTTCGCCTTTCCTGTGATTTGTTGCCTTAAAAAATTAGTAGCAGGAAGCTGCCCTTTCCTTTAGCCCTCATCAAGAAATCGACAACACCAGCTTTTGGCAGGTCAGCTACCTTAGCCAGGTGAGCCTGCGTTCTCAGTGAAAGACTAACACCCCCTTCTCCCAACCTCTTCTCTATACTGGGGCCTCCACCTGACAGGTATTACAGCTACACAGTACTTTCATGACATTTCGGCTTTCTGGTTCTCTGAAAGTCAAGAATGAAACATTTCGATTCAGCAAATACCTGTGTGCCTTCTCCGTACCAAGCACCTAAGAGGACATGAAATACAAATATGAATTAAATAGTTTCTATCGTTCAGTGGCTCAAAACCCAATGCATCAGAATATACTTAAACAAGTAATGTGTGTGATTCATGCTATACTAATGATGTAAAGTGAATAATTCACATAATATGTTTTCTAGCATATGTTAAGGTCTTCAGAATTTTGGTTCCGTTGACTACATTTTTACTATCTTTCTAAGAGTTCTGTGAAGAAAGGAAAAAAAGAAGAAACCAGCAAACCGGTTTCCATAGACTTGACACTGATTCTTGGCAACCCCGTATGTACAGAGTAGAACTATTTCATAAGGTTTTCATGGCTGCAACCTTTAGGAAGCAGATTACCAGGCCTTTTCTTTGGTGGCATCTCTGGGTGGAGTCAAACTGTCAACCTTATGATTAGTACTCAAGAGCTTAACCATTTGCACTATCCAGGGATTCCTGAACTTCTATAGAAGGCATTAATAGAATAAGTGGAAATGAGTCGACAACCGGGGTCTAAGTCCAGGGACCTACACCTAAGTTGCTGTGCTGGATGTGGAAGTTTGGCACTAACATTTGTTCCCACTTGCTTATACTATGGGAACAGAAACTGGAAAGTAACAAACATTTCCCAGACTCCCTTCCAGCTAGAGTTCTGGATGCAAAATTAGGGTCTGGCTAGTAGCTTCCTTGCCTGAGGTTTTGAAGATGGGCGAGATAGAGGCCATCTTCTTGCTGTTTTGGGCACTTTTCTGCAGGCAAGGAAGGTGGAGGAGATGCCAGCATCCAGTCTCCAGCATTGTGGCTGTTAGGAGGCCCTTACAGCAGTGGTGACAGCCAGCCTCAGCATTGAGTGTTGGAGCACCACCTGTGTGGCTGTTAAGGAAGGTGGTGAACACATTCAGTGTTTGCTGTCCAGGCGTCTTCCAGATCCCAGCTCCTCTGGGTCATAGCTGTTCTTGAACTCTGTATCCCTGTGGTGGCCTGTAATTGTAGCAATAATAGTACACTCCTTCGTGGTTCGGTTACAAGTGTTCTCGGATTTATTCCTGTAGGCCCAGCCTGGACCCTGCACTTCTAACTCTTTCACCAGTCTTGGGAACACTTAATTCCCTGTATAAAATGCTTTCTGCTTAAAATACCTGGAGTGGCTTCTGGTTTCTGCATTGACTTTGATTCACATGCGTCCTGTGTAGCCTCTAAGGGTCACCTAAACCTAATCTCTCTAAACTTCAGTTTCATCTCATGGCAAGGACACCGTGAGAGTAGATTCAGAAGCCTGTGGTTATTTGATGCCTTCGATAGAGCTATACCCTCTCCACTTGCTACTGACTCACACATCCATATTACCTGCCTGGCTCCTAATGGCATTTGAGTGAGACACTCAGAGATTAGATTATCTCTGATGCCTCTTATTCTACAAGTATAATGTGAAATATCTCTTCACTTAAAATCTTCATAGAAGTATCGGTGTTGAATATCTGGTTCCTGGCCTGCTATTTATTAGTCCTATTCATAGTGTGAGGGGCAGTGGTGGTTCAGTGGACCCCTGGTGGTGCAGTGGTTAAGAGCTATTGTGAGCTAAGGCTGATAACCAAAGGTTAGCAGTTTGAATCCACCAGCTGCTCGTAGGAAACCCTATGGCCCAGTTTTACTCTATCCTATAGGGTCGCTATGAGCCGGAATCAACTCGATGGCAACGGGGGAGTGGTTCTGTCCAGAATTGTTGCCTTTCATGGGGTAGACATGGGTTCAATCCCCAGCCAATGCACCGCATGCTCAGCTACCACCCGTCTGTCAGAGGAGGCCTGTATGTTGCTGTAATGATGAAGAGGTTTCAAGAGAGCTTTCAGACTAAGACAGACTAGGAAGAAAGGCCTGAAAATCTACTTTTGAAAACCTGTGGGTCACAATGTTCTGATAATTCTGTTGTGGGTGGGGTCATAGTCAGTTGGATGGCAACTAATAACATTCGTAGTTCATATGCAACTGACTTTTTTTTAGTTTTTTTTTTCCTGCAAACTTAATTTTGTTGTTGTTGAGAGTAACACAGCAAAAGATATACCAGTTCACAGTTTCTATGTGTACAAATTAGTGACATTGATTATATTCTTCGGGTAATGCAACCATTTTCACTCTCCTTTTCTGAATTGTGCTTCTCTCATTAACATTAACTCCCTTCCCTCTAAGGTTACTATCTAATCTCTTGAGTTGCTGTTGTCAGGTTGATCCCATGTAGATAGTTCTTAAAAGAGCATAATGTTCAAGGAAGACCTTTTTTGCTAGTTAAAATAAACTATTGTTTGGTTTTAAGATGACTTAAAGCCATATTTTTGGTTTAAGGTTTAAAGATTATTTCAAGGCAATAGTTTCAGGAATTCATCCTCCCTCCATGGGTGGATGAAAGTCTAGAAAGTCTAGAGTCCATGAGAATTTGAAATTCTGTTCTGTGTTCCCCCCCTTTTTTTCTTTTTATTGTATTTTAGTTGAAAGTTTATGGAGCAAATTAGTTTCTCATTAAACAATTAATGCACATATTGTTTTGTCACTGGTTGCCAACCCCAAGACATGTCAATACTCTCCCTTCCTCAACCTTGGGTTCCCCATTACCAGCTTTCCTGTCTACTCCTGCCTTCTTGTCCTTGCTCCTGGGCTGGTGTGCACCTTTAGTCTCATTTTGTTTTATGGGCCCGTCTAATCTTTGACTGAAGGGTGAACCTCAGGAGTGACTTCAGTACTGAGTTAAAAGGGTGTCCATGAGCCATACTTCCGGGGTTTTTCTAGTCTGTCTCAGACCAGTAACTCTGATTTTTTGTATGTGATTGAGAATTTTGTTCTACATTTTTCTCCAGCCATCTGTTGTCTAAGACCTTCTATTGTGATCCCTGTCAGAGCAGTTGGTGGTGGTAGCTGGGCACCATGTAGTTGTGCTGGACTCAGTCTGGTGGGGGCTGTGGTAATAGTGGCCCATTAGTCCTTTGGACTAATCTTTGCCTTGTGTCTTTGGTTTTCTTCATTTTCCCTTGCTCCAGATGGGGTGAGACCAGTGGAGTATCTTAGATGACCATCAACAAGCTTTTAAATCCCCAGAGGCTACACACCAAAGTGGGATGTAGACTATTTTCTTTATAAACTGTGTTATGCCAGTTGAGGTAGATATTCCCCGAGACCATAGTCCCTAGCCTTCAGCCCCGTAATTTCATACTTAGGGAGTTTGGATGTGTCTATGAAGCTTCCATGACCTTGCCTTAGTCGAGTTGTGTTGACTTCCCCAGTATTATGTACTCTCTTACCCTTCACCAAACTTACCACTTATTATTTAGTGTTTTTCCCTCCCCACTCTTTCCCTCCCTAGTTACCATCAAAGATTGTTTCTTTCTGTGTGTAAACCTTTTCATGGGTTTTTATAATAGTGGTATCATACAGTATTTGTCCTTTTGTGATTGACTTATTTCACTTAGCATAATGCCTACCAGATTCATCCATGTTATGAGATTTTTTGCAGATTCGTCAGTGTTCTTTATTTTTGCATGGCATTCCATTGTGTCTATGTACCACAATTTGTTTATCCATTTGTCTGTTGATGGGCACCTAAGTTGTTTCCATCTTTTTGCTTTTGTGAATAATGTTGCTGTGAACATGGGTGTACATATGCCGGTTCACATAATGGCTTCTGTTTCTCTATGATATATTCCTAAGAGTGGGATTGCTGGATCATACGGCGTTTCTATTTCTAGCTTTTTAAGGAGGTGCCATATGGTTTTCCATAATAGTTGTACCGTTTTATATTCCCACCAGCAGTGTATAAGAATTCCAAGCTTGATTAGACTCAAGAGGTGGAGCCAAGATGGCAGAATAATCAGATGTTTCCTGTGATGCCTCTTACAACAAAACCCGAAAACCAAATCTGTTGCCGTCAAGTCAATTCCGACTCATAGCGAACCTACAGGACAGAGTAGAACTGCCCCATACAGTTTCCAAGGAGTGCCTGGTGGATTCAAACCACTGATCTTTTGGTTAGCAGCTGTAGCTCTTAACCACTATGCCACCAGGGTTTCCCCTCTTACAACAAAGACCCAAAATAACAACTGAATAGATTGTATATGACAATCTAGAAGCCCTGATCATCAAAGTCAAATTTAAGAAGTTGGACCGAGAATCAGGGGAGGGAGAAACAGTTCAGAAGCAGTGAAGAAGTGCCAGTCATGAACTAGCTGGCACCCCATGGGCTGGATATGCTGGCACATGCAGGCTGAGGTGAGGAGTAGCACTTGGTATGCATTTCAACACATCAGGAGAGACTGGATGGCACAGTCTGCACAAGCCCCTGGAGCCAGGGGAAGTGGGGCTGGATCTGTAAAAGTTAAGTGCAAGTGTGTAACCTACCAAGGAAGATCAAAAGAACCCTTCCCACTCCAGGACTTTCCTAGCAGAGAAGTACCCCTTTCCCTCATCCATCCTCCTCCCCGCTCTGCTCAGATACCAGTCTAGCAGTATTCAACAATTGCTACACCCCCAAGCCAGAAATAGGAGCTGTTATGCCCAAACCAGTCTTGTGGCTTTACGGGGGGAGGGGGGAAAAACTGCCAACTCTCCTAAGCTGGGTACTCAGGACTAACCACACCCAAACTAATCTTGTGGCTTTAAAACATCACCATGCCCCCTAAGCCAGGAACTCTGGACAGGCACTGCCCCTTTGCCTAAGCAGTGGCATAAGGGTTCTGTGAACTTTGAACACTCATCACCTCTGTCTAGACCTGTGTAGGCTGATTCAACAGTGTAGCCCCTCATTAGCATAGTGTGACAGGGTATGTATCTGAAGCCTATTTTCAACTGTAGAAACCAACAAGGAGTTGCATATTCATGACATTTGACACCACTCTGCCCATTAAGTAGCATCCTCACCCACCCACATCAGGGACCTGAGGACTGGTGGCTCCACCCACTCCTCCTACCCACTTATGACAGGAATCTAAGAATAACTAATGCCTCCCAGTCCTTCCAGCCCACAGCATTGGCTACCTAAAGTCTGGCTGCAAAACCCATCCACCTACACGCTCTATGGCTGGGGACACACCTTCTAACTATGCACTCAGTGACAGCCATCAGCCCCCTACCTGGCTCAGCACATAGGCCCCTAGTGCAGCCAGGTACCTGTGCCTGCTCCAATCACCCCTACATAACCCTGCACATCTAGGACTGTAGATGAGAGTCTGTACCACACACTCGGTGACTGACAACCTGAACACCTCAGCTGAATCCCCACAAGAAAAGTAAACAGACTCCTGGGTGCACACACCTAGTAGCAGCTCTGTCCTCCTGGTGACAGGATGTGAGAGCTGCAGAGACACTAATAACCAAAGTACCTCACATGCCAAGCTTGTTTGGGCATATCAAAACAAAACAAAATGCTAGGACACAGTAAGGAAATATACAATAAATAAATATAATAATTTATTGATGGCTTGGAGAAAACAGTATCAAATCATATAAAGAAGCAGGTCAAGACGGCTCCAGCAAGTGACCAGAACAAAGAACCGGAAACCTTCTGGAGGAAAAGAAGGTATTGGAATTACCAGAGGTAGAATTCAAAAGATTAATGTACAGAGCTCTTTAAGAGTTAAAGAAGGACATCAGGCAATACTCAGAGCAAGCCACGGAACACAGAGACAAAGCAATAGAGGAAATCAATAAAGAAATACAAGAACAGAATGACAAATTTAACAGGCTGCTAGAAACCATAGGAAGACAGCAAATAAAAATCCAGTAGATTAACAATAAAATTTTAGAGTTGGTCAACTCAGTAAAGATCAGAGGAGCAGAATTGAGGCAATGGAAGTCAGAATAGTAAGATTGAAGATAAAGCCCTTGCCACCAACTTATTTGAGGAGAGATCAGATAGAAGAATTTAAAAAATGAAGACACTCTAAATAACAATTTTGTGGGGCACTATGAAGAGGAAAAACCTACACATGGTTGGAGTACCAGAACGGGGGGATAACAGAAAATACAGAGAGAATTGTTGAAGATTTGCTAGAGAAAACTTCTCTGATATTGTGAAAGACAAGAAGATATCTTTCCAAGAAGCTCATCAAACCCCACACAGGATAGATCCCAAAAGAAAGTCACAAAGATGTATTATAACCAAACTTGCCAAAACCAAAGGTAAAGATAGAATATTAAGAGCACCTAGGGATAGACAAAAAGTCATCTACAAAGGAGAGTCCATAAGACTAAGCTCTAACTACTCAGCAGAAACCATGCAGACAAGAAGGCAATGGGATGACATATATAAAACCTTGAAGGAAAAAAATTGCCATCCAAGAGTTATATATCCAGCAAAACTGTCTCTCAAATATGATAGTGAAATTAGGGCATTTCCAGATAAACAGAAGTTAAGGGCATTTGTAAAAACCAAACGAAAATCACAAGATATGTTTAAGGGAGTCCTCTGCCTAGAAAACCAACAATATCATAACAACCCAAGACTAGAACACAGGACAGAACAACCAGATATCAACCCTGTCATAGGCTGTTTTCTAGAGAAGCAAAACCAGTAAGGCATATAAATATGCAGAGAGATTTATATCAAGGAAACAGCTCACATAGAGGCTGAAATATCCCAAGTCCATGGATCAGAATAGAGGCTTCTCTCAATTCATGGAGCCACAGAAGCTGGTGAACCCAAGATCTGTAGGTCAGAGAGCAGGGCTCCTGCTCACAGGCTGTGAAGGTCAAAGAATGACAAGGTCAACAGGAAAGACCACAAGGTTTCTCCTGATTCACGTAGCTGCAGGAGCTGGTGAACCCAAGATCAGCAGGTGGGGGAGTAGGACTCTTGATTGCAGGCTGTGAAGATCGACGAATCCCAAGATGGACAGGTAAGCTGCTAGCTCAAGTCCTAAGAACTAGAGGTGAGGCAAGAGGCAGCTGCTGGATCCAGAACAAGCCACCAACCCTAGCAAGGTGAGCAGAAAGGAAGTAGGCAGCAGAAGGCAGAGAGATGAAGGTATAGGGGACAGTGAGCCACCACAAGCCCTGCCCCCACTAGTACCATTCAACACATTCCATCATGGGGGTGATCACATATCAGACTTCAACAGGGAAGTGATCACAACATTATACAACTGCCAAAACACTGAGAATTATAGCCCAGCCAAGTTGACACACAATCTTAACCATCACAGTCCACCTCTTGTCAACTTGGCGTCTGTACACATCTCCCCAAACCGTACATAATCTCTGAATAAACACAATTATAGTCATATTTGTGCCTAACATGATACAACTAACACACATACAATAAAAAATACACTAGCCCTGTTTACTTTTTATATTTTATAAGTGAAGAAAACAAAAATATCTGATGCACACATACAAAGCAGAAATACTCATAACAAATCCTCCTTTCTGCATCTGATCATGTGGCTGTAACTGATATTTAGAACTACCATTTTCCACCATGCCCTCAGCAAGTACCTCAGCTTGTTTGTGGTTCTTTGCCTGGTGGGGTGACCCAAACCTTCATTCCTGAAGGGCCTAGGCCATTAGTAGTCATGTTGGAATTCGGTTGCTGTAGTTTTCCTTGACTTTAATCACCAGACATGGTAGTACTAAGACATGCCATAAGGGATCTCCTGCATTCCAGACACACTCTTCTTTAAACACAGGCTCTTGAGGTATCCACATTTGCACTGAGATCCCAGCTCTCCCACTTGCTAGCTAGCTCAGAATGTGACATGACCTCTCTCTGCCTCAGCTTTTTCACATATAAAATGAGGATCAGAATTGTAATACGCACCTCCTAGAGTTGGTGTCTACCACCCATTTGTCAGCTTGTCATACTGTGGTGGCTTGTGTGTTGTTATGATGCTGGAAGCTATGCCACTGGTATTTCAAATACCAGCAAGGTCACACCTACAGTGGACAGGTTTCAGCGGAGCTTCCAGAATAAGACAAACCCAGACAGGGAAGTCACAAAAATAAGTCAAAGCTAAAACACTGAAAATAGGGAAACAGAGACATCAACTTAAATGATGACAACATTAAAACAAGAAAGAGGGACTAAGTAGTGTAGTCATAGAACTTTCATATGGAGCAGAAGTTAAGTTCATATCAAGAAATAAAAGATTGATTTAAACTTAGAAAAATAGAGATAAGTTTTAAGGTATCCACGAAGAAAACTAACAAATCTGCCCGTCAAAATAAAAAAGAAGAAAAACACAAAAACTCGGCAAATACAAAATCAACAATGATGAAAAAGATGAAAAGAAAATACATAAAGAGAAATGATTCAGCACAAAAATTAAGTGGAGGAAAGAAACTGTAAAAACTACACACACACACACACGCACACACATCAAAATGACAGCAGTTAATTGTTACCTCTCAAAGATTACACAGAATGTAAATGGACTAAATGCACCAGTAGAGACAGAGAGTGGCAGAATGGATTAAAAAACACGATGCATGTATATGCTGCTTACAAGAGACACAAACACTAAAACTAAAAGGATGGAAAAAATATATCAAGCAAACAACAATCAAAAAAGAGGAGTGGCAATATTACTGTCTGACAAAATCAACTTTAAGGTAGAATCTACCACAAAGGATAAGGAAGGGCACTATATAATGATTAAAGGGTCAATACCCCAAGAGAACATAACCATAATAAATATATACTCACCCACTGATAAAAAAAACCCACTGATAGGGCTCCGAAATACATAAAACAAACTCTAACAGCGTCGAAAAGAGAAATACGCAGCTCCACAATAATAGGAGACTTCGAGCATGTCACTTTGGGTGAAGGACAGTA
Source organism: Elephas maximus indicus (assembly GCF_024166365.1). Classification (NCBI taxonomy): domain Eukaryota; kingdom Metazoa; phylum Chordata; class Mammalia; order Proboscidea; family Elephantidae; genus Elephas; species Elephas maximus. The sequence goes on from NC_064823.1 coordinate 49,038,866, forward strand.
TATCCAAAAAGAAGCTCAATAAAGACACAGAAGATCTAAATGCCACAATCAATCAATTTGATCTCATAGACATATACAGAACACTCTACCCAACAGTAGTCAAGTATGCTTTCGTTTCCAATGCACAAGTAACACTCTCAAGAACAGACCACATATTATGCCACAAAGCAAGCCTTAACAGAATCCGAAACATCAAAATATTACAAAGCTGCTTTTCTGACCATAAAGCCATAAAAGCAGAAATCAATAACAGAAAAAGCAAGGGAAAAAAAGATCAAATACATAGAAATTGAACAACACCTTGCTCAAAAACTTCTGAGTTATAGAAGAAATCAAGGATGGAATAAAGAAATTCATAGAATCAAATAAGAATGAAAACATTCTACCAGAACCTTTGAACACAGCAAAAGCAGTGCTCAGAGGTCAATTTACAGCAATAAATGTGCATGTCCATAAAGAAGTGCCAAAATCAAAATATTAACCCTACAACTCCAACAAATAGAAAGAGAGCAGCAAAAGTAGCCCATGGGCACCAGGAGAAAGGAAATAATAAAGATTAGAGTGGAAATAAATGAAATAGAGAATAGAAAAACAATTGAAAGAGTCAACAAGACCAAAAGCTGGTTCTTTGAAAAGATCAACAACATCAATAAACCACTGGCCAAACTGACAAAAAAAAGGACAGGAAGCAAATAACCCAAATAAGAAATAAGATGGGCGATATCACAACAGACCCGATTGAAATTAAAAGGATCATAATACAATACTATGAAAAATTGTACTCCAACCAATTTAAAAACCTAGAGGAAATGAACAAATTTCTAAAAATATTGTCTATGTAAACTAACACAGACTGAGGTTGAAAAACTAAATAAACCTGTAACAAAAGAGATTTAAGAGGTAATTAAAAAAAAAAAAAAAACTCTCAGCAAATAAAAGGCCTGGCCTGAATGGCTTCACTGGAGAATTCTACCAAACATTCAGAGAAGAGTTAACATCAGTACTACTAAAGGTATTTCAGAGTACAGAAAAGGATGGAATACTCTTGAACTCATTCTTCGAAGTCAGCATAATCCCGATACCAAAGCCAAGTAAAGACATCACAAAAAAAAGAAAATTATAGACCAATATCCCTCATGAACATAGATGCAAAAATCCTCAATAAAATTCTAGCCAATAGAATTCAACAACATATCAAAATAATAATTAGTCATGACCAAGTGAGATTCAATCAGTTTGATTCTTTCTTAAAAAGCTAGAAATAGAAGTACCATACGATCCAGCAATCGCACTCCTTGGAATATATCCTAGAAAAATAAGAGCCGTCACACAAATAGATACATGGACATCCATGTTCATTGTAGCACTCTTCACAATAGCAAAAAGATGGAAACGACCTCGGTGCCCACGATGGAATACTAACTGTACAACGAGGAAGAACAATAATGAATTCGTGAAGCATCTCACAAAAATGTTTCTGGAAGGCATTATGCTGAGAGAGTCGCAAAAGGACAAACACTGTATGAGACCACAATTATAAGAACTCAAGGGAAGATTTAAACATAAAAGAAAACATTCTTCGTTGGGTACGAGGGTAGGGAGGGAGGGAGATGAAATTCACTAACTAGATAGTGGACGGAAATCATCTTAGGTGAAGGGAAGGACAACCCACAATACAGGGGAAGTCAGCACAACTGGAACAAAGCAAACCTAAGAAGTTTCTTGAACACAGCCAAACACTTTGAGGGACAGAGTAGCTGGGGCTGGGGCCTGGCAACCACAGTTTCAGGGGACATCTAGGTCAATTGGCATAATAAAGTTTATTAAGAAAATATTCTGCATCCCACTTTGGTGAGTGGTATCTGGCATCTTAAAACCTTGCACGCAGCCATCTCAGATGCATGAACTGATCCCAACCCACTTGCAGCAAAGGAGAATGAACACCAAAGACACAAGGAACATATTAGCCCGAGAGACAAAAGGTTCACATAAACCAGAGACTCCGTCAGCCTGAGACCAGAAGAGCTAGATGGTGCCTGGCTACCATCAATGACTGCCCTGGCAGGGAACACAACAATATGTGTATAAGTTTTTGTATGAGAAATTAGCTTGAGCTGTAAACATTCACTGAAAGCACAATTAAAAAAAAAAAAAAAAGGCTTAAAAAAAAAAAGAGTTCCAAGCTCCCTGTAGCTTCTCCAACATTTGTTATTTTCTGTTTTTTGTTGTTGTTGTTCATGCCAGTACTGTCACAGTTAGGTGGTGTCTCATTATAATTTTGATTTGCATTTCTGTAATGGCTAGTGATCACCAGCATTTCCTCATTGTTTGTTAGCTGCCTGAATGTCTTCCTTGGTGAAGTGTCTGTTCATATCCTTTCCCCATTTTTTAGTTGGATTATTTGTCTTTTTGTTGTAGTGGTATTGAATTTTCTTATAGATTACAGAGATTAGAGATTTGTTGCATTTGTCATAGCCAAAAAATTTTTCCCATTCTCTAGGTTCTGTTTTTACTCTTTTGGAGAAGTCTGGATAAGCCTAAGTGTTTAATTTTTAGAAGATCCCAATTATCTAGTTTATCTTCCAGTGTTTATGTATTGTTAGTTATGGTTTTTATCTTGTTTATGCTGTGTATTAGGGCTCTCTAGCATTGACCCTATTTTTTCTTCTATGATCCGTATAGTTTCTGGTTTTATATTTAGGTCTTTGATTCATGTTGAGTTAGTTTTGTGTATAGTGTGAGGTATGGGTCCTGTTTCCTTTTTTTTTTTTTTTTTTTTTGCAGATGGACATTCAGTTTTGCTGTCCTCTGCTTGTTAAAGTTATGTAATGGTTTTGATTTTGTGCTAATGTTTTGATTTTGTCCCTTCTTTTTTGCTGTGTGCATATATTGCTATAAATTGACCTCTGAGCGCTGCCTTTGCTGTATCCCAGAAGTTTTGGTATAATGTGTTTCATTCTCATTTGATTTTAGGAGTTTTTTGATTCTATCTTTGATTTCTTCTATTACCAGTGGTTTTTAAGCAAGATGTTATTCAGTTTCCAAGTATTTGATTTTTTTTCCTTGCTCTTCCTGTTATTAATTTCTACTTTTATGGCATTGTGATCAGAGAAGATGCTTTGTATTATCTCACTGTTTTGCATTTTGTTGAGGGTTGCTTTGTGGCCTAAGATGTGGTCTATTCTGGAGACCGTTCCATGTGCTTTGGAATAGAATGTGTACTTTGCAGCTGTTGGGTATGTGATTATCGATAGGTGTGAGTTTATTGCTGTCACTTTGTAGTTTTTTTTTTTTTTTTTGTGGTGCTGACATTTTCTTTGTTCCTCTTAGTCTTGTGTGATGAATTCCTTTTGTTTGTGGATCTTCTTTTCATTTCTTTTGTTTTTGTTTACTGAGACTCTATATTTTTCTTCTTCATTTTAGTGAGTAATTTTGTTAACTTTCTTTGGGGTCACCTTGAAATTTACCGCTGTCTTCATAAGATTAAACCAATCTTTTATTACTTGATATTGCCTTGACTTCCTCTTCATTTGAAAGTTCTATACCTATATCATTTATTCCCTCTTATTGTTCTGACATTTTTGACATTTACAGATTGACCTCTCTGGTTCCCTGTTGTAAATATTTTAGTTTTGTTTTATCCTTAAGAGTTCATTATCTAGGTTAGTACCCGGCTGATGCTGTCTTATGTCCTAGGTTCAGGTTATTGTCTGATGTTGTTGGTTTTCTAACCAAAGGACTCCCTTTAATAATTTTTGTAAGTTTGGTTTGTTTTTTACATATTCTCTTAATTTCTGTTTATCTGGAAATATCTCAATTTCACCATCATGTATGAGAGAGAGTTTTACAGGATATATTATTCTTGGTTGGCAGTTGTTTTCTTTCAGGATTTTATATGTCATTCCATTGCCTTCTTTCCTGTATGGTTTCTGCTGAGTAGTCAGAGCTTAGACTTATTGTTTCCCCTATGCACGTGACTTTTCATTTTTCTCTAGCTGCTCTCAAGGTTCTTTCACTGTCTTTAGTTTTAATGAGTGTGATTAGGACATGTCTTGGTGATTCTCTTTTGCAGTCTATCCTGTATGGGTTTTGTGGAGCTTCTTGGATGGTTGGCTTTTCATCTTTGATGATATTGGGGAAGTTTTCTGTTAGCCAATCTTCCATGATCCTTTCTGTGTTCTGCATTTTCTCCTCCCGGCCTGGAACTCTGATCACACACAAATCTTTCCTTTTGATTGTATCCTACACAGTTCTTGGGGTTTCTTCATTTTCCTTCATTCTTTTCTCTGATTTCTCCTCAAACAATGTAGTATCCAAGGATTTGTCTTCAATTTTGCTGATCCTGTCTTCCATTGTTTCAAATTTGCTCCTAAAACCTTCTATTGCATTGTTCATTTCTGAAATCTTGTTTTTCTTTTGGATTGCTGTTTTTGTATGATTTCTAGTTGTTTATTTCATTTTGACATTTTGTTCCTGTCTTATTTTCCTGAATTCTTCTATTGCTTGTCTGTGTTTTCCCTGATTATGTCTGTTTTACTTGATTTTGTCTGTTTTCCTTTTTTTGTCTGTATTTTGCCTTCATCTGTTGGAGAACCCTGAATATTAGAGTTTTGAATTCCCTGTCAGATAGTTCCAGTGCCTTTTTTCTACGAGAAGATCATCTGGTGTTTTATTTCGGTCTCTTTCTCGAGCTATCCTTTCCTGGTTTTTTTTTTTTTTTTTTTTTTTTTATGTTTTGATATTGTCTGCTGTCTCTAGGACAGTCATGAATTATTTTCTTCATTTATTGATTGTAGATTTGATTGTTTCATGCTGCTTTTTGTTTTATTTGGTTATGTCTGGACAGGCAGGCTGGGCGTGTTTTGTTGCTTGCTTACCTGTAGGCACAATACTTCTCACCACCTTGTCCAGGTGGGCAGGGCCAATCACTCAGCTGTGGTGCAACAGGGCAGGTCCAGTGGGGTGGAGAGTCAGGGATGGGTAGTATGTGACACGAACTGGGCCCAATGGAGCAGGGCCGGGGGCAGTGCAGGCCAGCATCTGGAGGATTGCAGCAGTACTGGTTGGGGGCATGGCACTAAGCCCACAGCACTGATAGGCAGGAGAGAAAGGGGAGCATGTAATATGTGGAGCTAAGTGGCTGGGTGAAAGAAGACAGAGAAACAAAAACAAAAGCAAAAAAGAAAACAGTGGAAAAAAAGTAAATAAAATGGTGATATGGTCGGATTTGGCAGGTAATGGCAAGGCAGACTCAGTGAAGCTGTGTGCCAGTGGCTCTCTAGCCAAGCAGTGTGGCTCAGCCTATCTAGAAGGGGCATAGACAGTGAATGGGGCTAGGCGAGTGGGAGAAAGGAAAGGAAAAAGGGGAAAGAGAGGGAAGAAACCAACCAACAAACAAACAAAAATGAATAAATAAATAATAATAATAATAACTACAACAATAAAAAAGAAATATATGGTAGTTACTGATGGGAAGGAGAGAATGACATTCTCAACTGAACACATGGATGGGGAATAGGGAAGGGTATATTCCACAAAATAAAATGAGTGTACTGTATACCAAAAGAAGAGGGAAAGATGCTTGGCAGGTCAAAGCTATGAATATCTTCTATGGAAGACATGATTATCCCCTCATTTTATGAACCCAGGTTGCTAACTTTCCATCTCCTTCATTGTTAGCTGTCACTCATGCTGCTCCCAGTTTGCCTCTGTATTAGCAGTGTCTTCCTACATTTTAATTTATAGCAACCCTCATCTTCTGAGGGTTTGGAAACTAGATGAGCAAGGTCATTAGAATTGTCTTCAAAATTACAACACACTACTGCAAGAAACCAAAAGAAATCTACATGAACGGAAAAACATATCATGCTGATCGATAGGTAGACTCAACATTGTGAAAATGATAATTCTACATGAAGCAATTTACACATACAATGCAATCCTGATCGAAATACCAACAACATTCTTCAAAGAAATGGAAAAACTTGTCATAAACTTTACATGGAAAGGGAAGAAGCCCGGGATAAGTAAAGCAATATTGAAGAAAAAGAATAAAATAGAAGGACTCCCACTACCTGACCTCAGAACCTGCTATACAGCTACAGTAGTCAAAACAGGCTGGTACTGGTACAATGACAGATACATTCACCAATGAATCAGAATTAAGAACCCAGATGTAAATCCATCCTCCTATAGTCATCTGATCTTTGACAGGTCCAAAAGTCCATCATATGGGGAAAAGGCAATCTTTTTAACAAATGGTGCTGGCAAAACTGGATGTTCATCTGCAAAAAAATGAAACAGGATCCATACCTCACACCATATACAAAAACTAATTCAAAATGAATCAAAGACCTAAATATAAAGCCAAAAACTATGAAGTTCATAGAAGAAAAAATAGGATCAATGCTAGAGGCCCAAATAAACGCTATTGACAGGTTACAAACCACAACCAACAACATACAACCTCAAGAAGATAAGCTAGATAACTGGGGTCTTCTAAAAATTAAACACTTATGCTCATCGACAGACTTCACCAAAAGAGTAAAAAGAGGATCTACAGACTGGGAAAAAAAATTTGGCTGTTGCAAATAAGACGTAGGTCTAATCTCTAAAATCTACAAGAAAGTTCCACACCTCCACAACAAAAAGATAAATAAGCCAATAGAAAAATGGACAAAGGGAATGAACAGACACTTTACCAAAGAAGATATTCAAGTGGCCAACAGACATATGAGGAAACACTTGAGATTACTAGCCATTAGAGAAATGCAAATCAAAACCACAATGAGATACCATCTCATCCCGGCATTACTGGCACGAATCAGAAAAAAAAAACAGGAAATAAATGTTGGAGAGGCTGTGGGGATTTGGGAACTCTTATGTACTGCTGGCTGGGATGCAAAATGATACAACCATTCTGGAAAATATGACACTTCCTTAGAAAGCTAGAAATAGAAATACCATATGATCCAGAAACCCCATTCCTAGGAATATATCTTAAGAGAAATAAGAGTCATCACACGAATAGACATGCACACCCATGTTCATTGAAGCATTGTTCACAATAGAGAAAAGATGGAAACAACCTAGATGCCCATCAACAGATGAATGGATAAACAAACTGTGTACATACACACGATGGAGTATTACTCAGCGATAAAGAACAACGATGAATCTGTGAAGCATCTCATAACACAGATGAATCTGGAGGGCATTATGCTGAGTAAAATAAGCCAATCACAAAAGGACAAATATTGTATGATACCACTACTGTAAAAGCTCATAAGCTCATGAAAAGATCTACACACAAAAAGAAACAGTCTTATGGTTATGAGCAAGGGGCGAGATGGGGATAGAAAAACACTAATAGACAATAGATAAGTGGTAACTTTGGTGAAGGGAAAGCCAAAACAACTTGTACAAGGCAAGGTCATGGAAGCTCCATAGATATATCTAAACTCCCTGAGGGACCAAATTGCTACACTGAGTGCTATGGGGACCATGGTCTCAAGGAACATCTAACTCAATTGTCATAACATAGTTTATAAAGAAAATGTTCTATACTCTACTTTGGTGAGTAGTGTCTGGAGCCTTAAAAGCGTGTGAGTGGCCATCTAGGATACTCCACTGGTCTTACCCTTTCAGGAGCAAGGAAGAATGAAGAAAACTAAAGATACAAGGGAAAGATTAGTCCAAAGGACTAATAGACCATATTTACACTAGACTGAGTCCAGCACAACCAGATGGTGCCTGACTATCACCACCAATTGCTCTGACAGGGATCACAACAGAGGGTCCTGGACAGAGCTGGAGAAAAATGTAGAACAAAATTCTAGTTCAGAAAGAAAGACCACACTTACTGCCCTGACAGAGACTGGAGAAACCCCCAGAGTATGGCCTCTGGACACCCTTTCAGCTCAGTAATGAAGCCACTCCTGAGGTTCACCCTTCAGCCAAAGATTGGACAGGCCCATAAAACCAAAACGAGACTAAAGGGGTATACCAACCGAGGGGCAAGGACTAGAAGGTACAAGAGAACAGGAAAGCTGGTAATAGGGAACCCAAGGCTGAGAAGGGAGAGTGTTGATATGTCATGGGGTTGTTAACCAATGTCGTAAAACAATATGTGTACTAATTGTTTAATGAGAAACTAGTTTGTTCTGTAAACCTTCATCTAAAGTACAATTAAAAAAAAAAAAACAAAGAATTGTGTTCAAAATAACAGATAATGAGCTTTGAGTGAGGCCTTGAGAGCCTATGAGTAAAGATTTTGTGACATTTCTTGTGGCCCTTCAAATGTCATTTTTGGTCATTTTCTGATTTCTTTGACATACTATTGTAATTTCAAGACTCGATGTTAGGAAACACACCCACCTGCAGATATAGGCTTGGCTATAGATATTTCTACATACAGAACTGTAGGTGCTGCTTATGTATTAAAATAGACAATAGAGTACACAATAGTCACAGTCCGGTCAACTTCATAGACATAACCAAATACCTCACAGGATGAAGTTACTAGACTTGAAGGTTAAGGACCATAGACTCAGGGGACATCTATGTCAATTGGCACAACATAGTTCATAAAAACAAGGTTCTGCATCCTACTTTGGTAAGTAATATCTGGGGTCTTAAAAGCTTGCAAGCGGCTATCTAAAATACAGTTATTGATCTTTTACCCTTCAGAGCAAAGGAGAGTGAAGAAAATCAAAGACTCAAGGGAGCAAATAGCCCAAAGGACTGATGGACCACATAAGCCTACATGATGCCAGGACAAGAGAACTAAATGGTGCCTGGCTACAACTACTAACCACTCTTGACTGGGATCATAACAGAGTGGACAGAGTGGGAGAAAAATTGTAGAACAAAAAACCAAATTCATGAAACAGACCACACTTCCTGGTCTGACAGAGACTGGAGGAACCCCCAAGACTATGGCTTTAAGATACCCTTCTAAACTGAAACTGAAGCCATTCCTGGAGACCACCTTTTAGCCAAACTGTGGACAGGCCCATAAAATAAATAACAACACCTGAGAGGAGTGTGCTCCTCGGAACAATCAATTATACGAGATCAAAAGGGCAACTTTTGCCCAAAAGCAAAAATGAGAAGGCAAGAAGGGGTAGACAATAAGGACGAGAGAGAACGGTGAACCTAGGAAGGAAATGGGGAAAGTGCCAACACATTATAGGGAAAGAAATGAATGAAATGGAATACTTTATGTACAAACTCTTGAATGGGGAATGAATTTGCTCTGTAAACTTTCACCAAATGCACAATAAAAAATTTAAAAAAGAAAACCAATGACTATGAACTGTACAGGGTAGACAGAAAAGAGGAAGACCCTCAATGAGATGGATTGACACAGTGGCTGCAATAATAAGCTCAAGCATAACAACGATTGTAAGGATGGCGCAGGACGAGGCAATGTTTCGTTCAGTTGTACACAGGGTCGCTATGAGTCTGAACTGACTCAACGGCACCTAACAACAACATGAACTACTGTAAATGCCATGAACGTGAGATTGGTTTAAATAAAGCTAGTTTTCTTGATTTTCTTAAATTTAAGTGGGTTTCCAAGGTGGAGACAGGTGGTTTAAACGTTCTTTTGGAAATGGAAACATAGCAAAGAATAAACCAACAAAGCTGGCCAATTGTAAGTTGTCTCAATGGACTTATTAAAATATTAGCATCTGGTATTCTGTTTTACCTTTTCTTTCTGCAATACCTCAGATCTAAAATAAATACTTTGGCATCCATAATGGAGATAGGAGGAGAATAGGGATTTTTTTGGTAAATACAAAACTATGCAAATTCCCACAGATAGTATATACCATGCAAAATGTCAAGATCTATCGTTTATGTTAAAAGGACCAGAATAACATTAATAAAATAAGCTCTCAAAGGCTCCATTTTAGCCAATAGTTTGTCTACTAAAAATAATCAATTAGACTTCCTGATTGTTTTAAAACATTTTATATAAGTGGCAGAATGGCTTATTTTGAAAAATGGATAAAGGAGGTGATTTCGGTGACACTGCCTGAGAGTTTATAATTAATTCTACTAAGGAGAAAGGTGAAGAAATGAAAGTGGTGGGTATGACATCCACCTAATCAAGAAGTTGGCCTTGAGAGAAAGAAGTAAAAAGCGTGATGAAAAAAAATCAATAGGATTAAGTAGTAAATTCTTCAAGATTGGGGAGACTTTACCCTGCTTAATAGGAAAAGCAAAAAGATTCTGAGAGATTAGTGATAATCAGGGAGAAGGAATATGAGTGACTAACAATAACCAACACTGTTGAACATGGGTATTCAACACTATTATGTTCATAGTTGGACCTATTCTTGTCTCTACATAGATAAGGAATTAGTTACCCAGAGGCTAAGCAATTTGGTACATGATGGAACTGGACTTCGGATTCAGGCTTGTCCAACTTCTGAACAGGTAGGCTTCATCAATTACCATAATATTAGGGATCACTCCCTTCAAAGGGTGAAGGCCATGGGCCGCGTTTGGGATATAATATCTCCTACCTGACTCTTGAACCTCATCTCCCAGTACTCTCAGCCTCTACCACATGCTCCAGCAAAGTTTCCCCTCACGCACCACTGGCTTTCATGCCTCAGTACCTTCAAGGCAAACGTTCTCTGAACCCAACGTTTTACAACCAAAATGCTTCTCTCGTCATGAGTCTCAACTTCGGCGTATCTTTGAAATAAAAAGAAAACACACACATACACTTATATACGTATACCATATATATCATACACACACATATATGATATATACATATATCATACATTGTATATATAATATATGACAAATTATGGGTAACACTGCAAAGAATTCCAGAACACTTAATTGTGCTCATGGAGAGCCTGTATAGAGACCAAGAGCAGCCCTTGCCGTAGAGGAAGGGGATACTGAGTGGTTTAAAGTTATGATAGGTGTGCATCAGGGTTGTATCCTTTCACCATACTTATTCAATCTGTATGCTGAGCAAATAATCCAAAAAGCTGGACTATATAAAGAAGAAAGAGGCATCAGGCTTGGAGGAAGACTCATTAACAACCTGTGATAAGCAGATGACACAACCTTGCTTGCTGAAATTGAAGAGGACTTAGCACTTATTGATGAAGATCAAAGACCACATACAACCTTCAGTACAGATTGCACCTCAACATAAAGAAAACAAAAATCCTTACAGCTGGACCAATAAGCAACATCATGATAAACAGAGAAAAGGCTGAAGTTGTCAAGGATTTCATTTTACTTGATCCACAATCAACACCCACGGAAGCAGCAGTCAAGAAATCAAACAACATATTACGTGGGCAAATCTGCTGCAAAAGACCTCTTTAAGATGTAGAAAAGCAAAGACTTCACTTTGAGGACTAAGGTGTGCCAGTGACCCAAGCCATGATATTTTCAGTCACCTCATATGCATACAAAAGCTAAACAGTAAATAATGATGACCAAAAAAAAAAGAAGAAATTGATACCTTTGGATTATGGTGTAGGGCAAGAATATTGAATATGCCACGGGCTGCCAGAAGAATGAAACCTGTCTAGGAAGAAGTACAGCCAGAATGCTCCTTAGAAGCAAGGATGGCAAGACTTCATCTCACATGCTTTGGATGTGTTATCAAGAGGCACCAGTCCCTGGAGAGGGACATCACACTTGGTAAAGCAGAGGGTCAGCGAAAAAGAGGGAGACCTTTAATAACATGTATTGACACAGCGGCTGCAACAACGGGCTCAAGCATAGCAACAAATGTGAGGATGGCGCAGGACCAGGTAGTGTTTTGTTCTGTTGTACATAGGGATTGCTGTGAGCCAGAACCAACTTTACAGCACCGAAAAACAACATCGTATCTGTATATGTATATGATATATATGTGTGTATAGCTATACATGGAGCCCTGATGACGTAGTTGGCTGCTAAACAGTCGGCTGTTTGAATCCACCAGCCACTCCTTGGAAACCCTATGGGGCAGTTCTGCTCTGTCCTATAGGGTCGCTATGAGTCAGAATCAACTTGATGGCAGCAGGTTTGGTTTTTTATAGCTATACATATATATGATATATGTAAGTAATAGTCAAACTGAAGCTTTTTTGAAATGTCACTCTGGTTCACATTGTGTTTTATAGGAAAGCAAAAGGGTGGTGGTGGTAGAAAGGATATAATTTTCTTTGAAATTTTAAATGCAAGCATCTCAGCACTTAGTTAAACCAAGAAAATAACTCCTGAGACAAGGATTCTGTCTTATTAATCCTTGTCTCAAGAGCATAGTGCCTGGCAAATATTAGACAATATTGTGTGTTGAATTAGATTTTCCTTTCTCTGATTTTCTCTTTGGTTCTACCAAAGATTGTAGTTTGCACCCCTATTATAATATTCATTGCACTTGTTGTTTGGGGAATAAATTTGGTTACTTGTAAAAGAAAACTTGACTACTAGTGGTTTAAGCAATTACTTTAAAGTAATTGCAGTCCAAGGCTGATGCAGCAACTCAAGGATGTCAAGAAACCTCCTGTCTTATTTATCCACTATCCTTAGTTTAGGGCCTTTATTCTCATGGTTGGAAGATGGTTGCCGCGCCTCCAAGCATGTGTCTACATTCTAGGAAGGAGAAAGTAGAGTGTTAGAAGGCAAACAGTAAAAAAAGTATGATCCTCAGAAAGCTTTGCCTTGTGTGTGGGAATGAAGCCTTCCCCAGTGACTCCCACTTGTATCTCCTTGGACACAGCAATGACACGTGGGCACCTCTAGCTGCGAACGTGTTTAGGAATTGGAATATCTGGCTTTTCATTCTCTGTAGATGTTGCAGTGGGTGTTGACTGAGTCAACTTATAGGTCTATCTTACAGGTTTTCTAGTTACTTTGTTTAAGTTTATCTTTCTTGATATATTGTAAGCCCATGGAGGACAAAGAAAGTCGCTATGGCAAGTGACTACCATAGCACTTAGGACAGTGTCTAAGACATTGTAGCTCCTCAATCTATGTCTTCCCTTTTTAAAAAATTTACTTTAGAAATAAGAACCTGACAAGAGCTAGTGACTCTGGTTTCTCTGAAAATGATGTAAGCTGTAGTTTTATCTTTGGTGACTCATTCCCCATATTGGAGAATTACCTGGAGCCTTCCTGCTTCATCTACTTGGGTCATTAGAGAGGACAATTAATCTATTTATTTATCTTTATTTATCGTGTTTTAAGTGAAAGTTTACAATTCAGGTCAGTCTCTCATACAGAAACTTACACACACCTTGCTATGGAAACCTAATGTGACAGCACACTCCTCCTCTCTACCCTATATTCCCTTTGTCCATTCAACCAGCTCCTGTCCCCCCTCTACCTTCTCATCTCACCTCCAAGCAGGAGCTGCCTACATAGTCTCATGTGTCTACTTGAGCCAAGAAGCTCACTCCTCACCAGTATCATTTTCTGTCTTATAGTCCAGTCCAGTCCCTGTTTCAAGAGTTGGCTTTGGGAATGTTTCCAGTCTTGGGCTAAAGGAAGGTCTGGGGACCATGACCTCTGGGGTCTTTCTAGTCTCAGTCAAACCACTAAGCCTGGTCCTTTTACGATAATTTGAGGTCTGCATCCCATTGTTCTCTTGCTCCATCAAGAATTCTCTGTTGTGTTCCCTGTCAGGGCAGTCGTCGGTGATAGCCCGGCACCATCTAGTTCTTCTGGTCTCAAGCTGGTGAAGTCTCTGTTTTATGTGGCCCTTTCTGTCTCTTGGGCTCATATTTTTCGTATGTCTTTGGTGTTCTTCATTCTCCTTTGCTCCAAGTGGGTTGAGACCAATTGATGCATCTTAGGTGGCTGCTTGCTAGCATTTAAGACTGCAAACGCCACTCACCAAAGTGGGATGCAGAACGTTTTCTTAATACAGTTTTTTATGCCAATTGACCTAGATGTCCCCTGAAACCATGGTCCCCAAACTCCCACCCCTGCTACTGGACTTCAAAGCATTTGGTTGTATTCAGGAAACTTCTTAGATCTTGGTTTAGCCCAGATGTGCTGACCTCCTCTGTATTGTGTGTTGTGTTTCTCTCCACCTAAAATAGTTCTTGTCTACTATCTAATTAGTGACTACCCCTCTCCCTCCCTCCTCACCTCGTAATCATTTTCTTCTGTGTTTAAACTTCTTCTTGAGTTCTTATAATAGTGGTCTCATACAATATATGTTCTCTTGCAACTGACTAATTTCACTCAGCATTATGCCTTCCAGATTCCTCCATGTTATGAGATGTTTCACGGATTCATCATTGTTCTTAATCATTGTGTAGTATTCCATTATGTGACTGTACCATAATTTATTTATCCATTTGTCCATTGATAGGCTTCTTGGTTGCTTCCATCTTTTTGCTATTATAAACAGTGCTGCAGTGAACATGAGTGTGTATATATCTGTGTGAGGGCTCTTATTTCTCTAGGATAATCTGAGGAGTGGGATCGCTGGATCGTATGGTAGTTCTATTTCTAGCTTTTAAGGGAAGCCCCAAATCAATTTCCAAAGCAGATTTACCATTTTACATTCCCACCAGGAGTGTATAAGTGTTCTAGCCTCTCTACAACATTTATTATTTTGTGTTTTTTGGATTAATGCCAGGCTTGTTGGGGTGAGAAGGTATCTCAAAGTAGTTTTGATATGCATTTCTCTAATGGCTAATGATCGTGAGCATTTCCTCATGTATGTCAGCTGCCTGAATGTCTTCTTTGGTGAAGTGTCTGTTCATATCATTTGCCTATTTTTTAATTAGGTTATTTGTCTTTTGCAGTTGAGTTTTTGCAGTATCATGTAGATTTTAGAGATCAGATACTGATTGGATTTGTTGTAGCCAAAAACTTCTTCGCAGTCTCTAGGTAGTTTTTTTATTCTTTTGGTAAAGTCTTTGGATGAGCATAAGTGTTTGATCTTTAGGAGCACCCAGTTACCTGGTTTCTCTTCTGGTGTTTGCGTGTTGTTAGTAATGTTTTGTATACTGTTTATGCCATGTATTAGGGCTCCTAGCATTTGCCCTATTTTTTCTTCCATAATCTTTATCATTTTAGATTTTACCTTTAGGTCTTTGATCCATTTTCAGTTCATTTTTCTGCATGGTAAGAGGTATGGGTCTTGTTTCATTTTTTTACAGATGGATATCCAGTTATGCCAGCACCATTTATTAAAGAGATGGTCTTTTTCCCATTTAACAGACTTTGGGCCTCTGTCAAATATCATCTGCCCATATGTGGATGGATTTATGTCTGGATTCTCAATTCTGTCCTATTGCTCTATGTATCTGTTGCCGCACTGGTACCAGGCTGTTTTGACTAGTATGGTGGTATAATAGGTTCCAAAATCAGATAAAGTGAGGCTTCCCACTGTGATCTTCTTTTTCAGTAATGCTTCACTTATTCAGGGCTTCTTCTCCTTCCATATGAAGTTGGCCGTTGGAATTTGAATTGGGATTGCATTGTATCTGTAGATTGCTTTGAGTAGAATAGACATTTTCACTATGTTGAGCCTTCCTATCGTGAGCAAGGTATGTTTTTCCACTTATGTAGGTCTCATTTGGTTTCTTACAGTGGCATCTTGTAGTTTTCTTTGTATAGGTCTTTTACATCTCTGGTTAGATTTATCCCTAAATGCTTTATCTTCTTGGAGACTATTGTGAATGGTATTGATTTGGTGATTTCTTCTTCGACATTCCCTTTGTTGGTGTAGAGGAATCCAACTGATTTTTGTATGTTTATCTTGTATCCAGATAGTCTAATGAACTCTTCTATTAACTTCAGTAGTTTTCTTGAGGATTCTTTAGGGTTTTCTGTGTATAAGATCATGTCATCTGCAAATAGAGATACTTTTACTTCTCCCTTACCAGTTTGGATGCCCTTTATTTCTTTATCTAGCCTAAATGCTCTGCCTAGGGCCTCTAGCACAATGTTGAATAAGAGTAGTAATAAAGGGCATCCTTGTCTGGTTCCCATTCTCAAGGCAAATGCTTTCAGAGTCTAGAGAGGACAATTTAACAGTACTACTGGTTTTTTTTTTTATTGGTTGGAAGGAGACTTGGTGGTGCAGTGGTTAAGAGTTATGGCTGCTAACCAAAAGTTCAGTAGTTCGAATCCACCAGGCACTTCTTAGAAACCATATCAGGCAGTTCAACTCTGTCCTTTAGGGTGGCTATGAGTCAGAATTGACTCAATGGCAACAGGTTTGTTCAGGTGTGTTCCTTGGAATGTTTTGAAGTTATAATTCAAAATATGTGGTAGGGAGGAAAGAAGGTCCAGGAGCAGGCCATTCCTTTGGAATCAGGATCATTGCACTTAGAACCTTCTAGATCCAGGGAAAGGTTGATGCTAAGACACTTGCTGATATCCAAGGAACAGTGGGCCCATAGATGTTGAAAGGAAACAAGAACCTTCCTCTAGAACCAAAAAAGAGAAAAAGCCTTCCCCTAGAGCTGCTGCCCTGAATTCCGACTTGTAGCCTCCTAAACTGTGAAATTTCTGTTTGTTAATGCCAAATAAATAAATGAAGTTATACCACTCTGTTAAATGTCCAGTGGAATCTGAATTATAAATAGTACTTTGATATCCTCCATTATCTGTTTGAGCCCTGGTGGTAAAAGAGTACAGTGGTTAAATTGCTCAGCTTCTAACCAGAAGGTCAGTGGTTTGAACCTAACAGGTGCTCCACAGGAGATAGGTGTGCAGTCTGCTTCTGTAAAGATTTACAGCCTTAGAAATCCTATGGGGCAGTTTTAGTCCGTTTATAGAGTAGCTCTTTTTTTTTTTTTTTTTTTTGATACAGTAACTATGAGTTGCAATCAATTTGACAACAACTTTTTTTTTTGTATGCATGTATATACTTTTTTTGTATACACATATGTAATTTATGGAAAATTAATTTATAGGTAAAAGTAGAGGAATAAACATTTTGCCTCTGGAATGTGGGCTATGATTTTTTTCTTCTACTTTCTACTTTTTTTATAATTTTGATTTTTTAAATAATTTTTTTTTGTGTGATTCCTAAGGTTTTTTTTTTTTAATTAACTTTTATTAAGCTTCAAGTGAACATTTACAAATCCAATCAGTCTGTCACATGTAAGTTTACATACATCTTACTCCCTTCTCCCACTTGCTCTCCCCCTATTGAGTCAGCCCTTTCAGTCTCTCGTTTCGTGACAATTTTGCCAGCTTCCTTCTCTCTCTATCTTCCCATCCCCCCTCCAGTCAAGAGTTGCCCACACACTCCCAAGTGTCCACCTGATTTAATTAGCTCACTCTTCATCAGCATCTCTCTCCCCCCCCCCCCCCCCGCTGACCAGTCCCTTTCATGTCTGATGAGTTGTCTTCGGGGATGGCTCCTGTCCTGTGCCAACAGAAGGTCTGGGGAGCATTGCCGCCGGGATTTCTCTAGTCACAGTCAGACCATTAAGTATGGTCTTTTTGTGAGAATTTGGGGTCTGCATCCCACTGATCTCCTGCTCCCTCAGGAGTTCTCTGTTGTGCTCCCTGACAGGGCAGTCATTGATTGTGGCCGGGCACCAACTAGTTCTTCTGGTCTCAGGATGATGTAGGTCTCTGGTTCATGTAGCCCTTTCTGTCTCTTGGGTTCTTAGTTGTCATGTGACCTTGGTGTTCTTCATTTTCCTTTGCTCCAGGTGGGTTGAGACCAATTGATGCATCTTAGATGGCCACTTGTTAGCATTTAAGACCCCAGACGCCACATTTCAAAGTGGGATGCAGAATGTTTTAATAATAGAATTATTTTGCCAATTGACTTAGAAGTCCCCTCAAACCGTGTTCCCCAGACCCCCGCCCCTGCTCCGCTGACCTTTGAAGCATTCATTTTATCCCGGAAACCTCTTTGCTTTTAGTCCAGTCCAATTGGGTTGACCTTCCATGTATTGATGTTGTCTTTCCCTTCACCCAAAGCAGTTCTTATCTACTGATTGATCAATAAAAAACCCTCTCCCTCCCTCCCTCCCTCCCCCCTTCGTAACCACAAAAGTATGTGTTCTTCTCAGTTTTTACTATTTCTCAAGATCTTATAATAGTGGTCTTATACAATATTTGTCCTTTTGCCCCTGACTCATTTCTCTCAGCATAATGCCTTCCAGATTCGTCCATGTTATGAAATGTTTCAGAGATTCGTCACTGTTCTTTATCGATGCATAGTATTCCATTGTGTGAATATACCACAATTTATTTCCCATTCATCCGTTGACGGACACCTTGGTTGCTTCCAGCTTTTTGCTATTGTAAACAGAGCTGCAATAAACATGGGTGTGCATATATCTGTTTGTGTGAAGGCTCTTGTATCTCTAGGGTATATTCCGAGGAGTGGGATTTCTGGGTTGTATGGTAGTTCTATTTCTAACTGTTTAAGATAACGCCAGATAGATTTCCAAAGTGGTTGTACCATTTTACATTCCCACCAGCAGTGTATGAGAGTTCCAATCTCTCCGCAGCCTCTCCAACATTTATTATTTTGTGTTTTTTGGATTAATGCCAGCCTAGTTGGTGTGAGATGGAATCTCATCGTAGTTTTAATTTGCATTTCTCTAATGGCTAATGATCGGGAGCATTTTCTCATGTATCTGTTAGCTGCCTGAATATCTTCTTTAGTGAAATGTGTGTTCATATCCTTTGCCCACTTCTTGATTAGGTTGTTTGTCTTTTTGTGGTTGAGTTTTGACAGAATCACGTAGATTTTAGAGATCAGGCGCTGGTCGGAGATGTCATAGCTGAAAATTCTTTCCCAGTCTGTAGGTGGTCTTTTTACTCTGTTGGTGAAGTCTTTAGATGAGCATAGGTGTTTGATTTTTAGGAGCTCCCAGTTATTGGGTTTCTCTTCATCATTTCTGGTAATGTTTTGTATTCTGTTTATACCTTGTATTAGGGCTCCTAGGGTTGTCCCTATTTTTTCTTCCATGATCTTTATCGTTTTAGTCTTTATGTTTAGGTCTTTGATCCACTTGGAGTTAGTTTTTGTGCATGGTGTGAGGTATGGGTCCTGTTTCATGTTTTTGCAAATGGATATCCAGTTATGCCAGCACCATTTGTTAAAAAGACTATCTTTTCCCCAATTAACCGACACTGGTCCTTTGTCAAATATCAGCTGCTCATACGTGGATGGATTTATATCTGGATTCTCAATTCTGTTCCATTGGTCTATGTGCCTGTTGTTGTACCAGTACCAGGCTGTTTTGACTACTGTGGCTGTATAATAGGTTCTGAAATCAGGTAGAGTGAGGCCTCCCACTTTCTTCTTCTTTTTCAGTAATGCTTTGCTTATCCGAGGCTTCTTTCCCTTCCATATGAAATTGGTGATTTGTTTCTCTATCTCCTTATAATATGACATTGGAATTTGGATCGGAAGTGCATTATATCTATAGATGGCTTTTGATAGAATAGACATTTTTACTAGGTTAAGTCTTTCTATCCATGAGCAAGGTATGTTTTTCCACTTAAGTATGTCCTTTTGAATTTCTTGTAGTAGAGCTTTGTAGTTTTCTTTGTATAGGTCTTTTACATCCTTGGTAAGATTTATTCCTAAGTATTTTATCTTCTTGAGGGTTACTGTGAATGGTATTGATTTGGTTATTTCCTCTTCGGTGTTCTTTTTGTTGATGTAGAGGAATCCAAGTGATTTTTGTATGTTTATTTTATAACCTGAGACTCTGCCAAACTCTTCTATTAGTTTCAGTAGTTTTCTGGAGGATTCCTTAGGGTTTTCTGTGTATAAGATCATGTCATCTGCAAATAGTGATAGCTTTACTTCCTCTTTGCCAATCCGGATACCCTTTATTTCTTTGTCTAGCCTAATTGCCCTGGCTAGGACTTCAAGTACGATGTTGAATAAGAGCGGTGATAAAGGGCATCCTTGTCTGGTTCCCGTTCTCAAGGGAAATGCTTTCAGGTTCTCTCCATTTAGAGTGATATTGGCTTTTGGCTTTGCATAGATGCCCTTTATTACGTTGAGGAATTTTCCTTCAATTCCTATTTTGGTAAGAGTTTTTATCATAAATGGGTGTTGAACTTTGTCAAATGCCTTTTCTGCATCAATTGATAAGATCATGTGATTTTTATCTTTTCTTTTATTTATGTGATGGATTACATTAATGGTTTTTCTGATATTAAACCAGCCTTGCATACCTGGTATAAATCCCACTTGATCAGGGTGAATTATTTTTTTGATGTGTTGTTGGATTCTATTGGCTAGAATTTTGTTGAGGATTTTTGCATCTATGTTCATGAGGGATATAGGTCTGTAATTTTCTTTTTTTGCAATGTCTTTACCTGGTTTTGGTATCAGGGTGATGGTAGCTTCATAGAATGAGTTGGGTAGTATTCCGTATTCTTCTATGCTTTGAGATACCTTCAGTAGTAGTGGTGTTAAGTCTTCTCTGAAGGTTTGGTAGAACTCTGCAGTGAAGCCGTCCGGGCCAGGGCTTTTTTTTGTTGGAAGTTTTTTGATTACCGTTTCAATCTCTTTTTTTGTTATGGGTCTATTTAGTTGTTCTACTTCTGATTGTGTTAGTTTAGGTAGGTAGTGTTTTTCCAGGAATTCATCCATTTCTTCTAGGTTTGCAAATTTGTTAGAGTACAATTTTTCGTAGTAATCTGAAATGATTCTTTTAATTTCATTTGGTTTTGTTGTGATGTTGTCCTTCTCGTTTCTTATTCGGGTTATTTGTTTCCGTTCCTGTATTTCTTTAGTCAGTCTGGCCAATGGTTTATCACTTTTGTTAATTTTTTCAAAGAACCAGCTTTTGGCTTTGTTAATTCTTTCAATTGTTTTTCTGTTCTCTAATTCATTTAGTTCAGCTCTAATTTTTATTATTTGTTTTCTTCTGGTGCCTGATGGGTTCTTTTGTTGCTCACTTTCTATTTGTTCAAGTTGTAGGGACAGTTCTCTGATTTTGGCTCTTTCTTCTTTTTGTATGTGTGCATTTATCGATATAAATAGATCTCTGAGCACTGCTTTTGCTGTGTCCCAGAGGTTTTGATAGGAAGTATTTTCATTCTCGTTGCATTCTATGAATTTCCTTATTCCCTCCTTGATGTCTTCTATAACCCAGTCTTTTTTCAGGAGGGTATTGTTCATTTTCCAAGTATTTGATTTCTTTTCCCTAGTTTTTCTGTTATTGATTTCTAGCTTCATTGCCTTGTGGTCTGAGAAGATGCTTTGTAATATTTCGATGTTTTGGACTCTGCAAAGGTTTGTTTTATGACCTAATATGTGGTCTATTCTAGAGAATGTTCCATGTGCACTAGAAAAAAAAGTATATTTTGCAGCAGTTGGGTGGAGAGTTCTGTATAAGTCAATGAGGTCAAGCTGGTTGATTGTTGTAAGTAGGCCTTCCGTGTCTCTATTGAGCTTCTTACTGGATGTTCTGTCCTTCTCCGAAAGTGGTGTGTTGAAGTCTCCTACTATAATTGTGGAGGTATCTATCTCACTTTTCAATTCTGTTAAAATTTGATTTATGTATCTTGCAGCCCTGTCATTGGGTGCATAAATATTTAATATGGTTATGTCTTCCTGATCAATTGTCCCTTTTATCATTATATAGTGTCCTTCTTTATCCTTTGTGGTGGATTTAAGTCTAAAGTCTATTTTGTCAGAAATTAATATTGCTACTCTTCTTTTTTGCTTATTGTTTGCTTGATATATTTTTTTCCATCCTTTGAGTTTTAGTTTGTTTGTGTCTCTAAGTCTAAGGTGTGTCTCTTGTAGGCAGCATATAGACGGATCGTGTTTCTTTATCCAGTCCGTGACTCTCTGTCTCTTTATTGGTGCATTTAGTCCATTTACATTCAGCGTAATTATAGGTAAATAAGTTTTTAGTGCTGTCATTTTGATGCCTTTTCATGTGTGTTGTTGGCCATTTCATTTTTCCACATACTTTTTTGTGCTGAGACGTTTTTCTTAGTAAATTGTGAGATCTTCATTTTCATAATGTTTGACTTTATGTTAGTTGAGTCGTTACGTTTTTCTTGGCTTTTATCTTGAGTTATGGAGTTGATATTCCTTTTTGTGGTTACCTTATTATTTACCCCTATTTTTCTAAGTAAAAACCTAACTTGTATCGTTCTATATCGCCTTGTATCACTCTCCATCTGGCAGTTCAATGCCTCCTGTATTTAGTCCCTCTTTTTGATTATTGTGATCTTTTACCTATTGACTTCCATGATTCCCTGTTATGTGTATTATTTTGTTTATTTATTTATTTTTTAGAATTAATCTTAATTTGTTTGTTTTTGTGCTTTCCCTATTTGAGTTGATATCAGGACGTTCTGTTTTGTGACCTTGTATTGTGCTGGTATCTGATATTATTGGTTCTCTGACCAAACAATATCCTTTAGCATTTCTTGTAGCTTTGGTTTGGTTTTTGCAAATTCTCTAAACTTGTGTTTATTTGTAAATATCTTAATTTTGCCTTCATATTTCAGAGAGAGTTTTGCTGGATATATGATCCTTGGTTGGCAGTTTTTCCTCCTTCAGTGTTCTGTATATGTCGTCCCATTCCCTTCTTGCCTGCATGGTTTCTGCTGAGTAGTCTGAACTTATTCTTATTGATCCTCCCTTGAAGGAAACTTTTCTTTTCTCCCTGGCTGCTTTTAAAATTTTCTCTTTATCTTTGGTTTTGGCAAGTTTGATGATAATATGTCTTGGTGTTTTTCTTTTTGGATCCATCTTAAATGGGGTTCGATGAGCATCTTGGATAGATATCCTTTCGTCTTTCATGATGTCAGGGAAGTTTTGTGTCAGGAGTTCTTCAACTTTTTTCTCTGTGTTTTCTGTCCCCTCTCCCTGTTCTGGGACTCCAATCACTCGCAGGTTATCCTTCTTGATAGAGTCCCACATGATTCTTAGGGTTTCTTCATTTTTTTTAATTCTTTTATCTGATTTTCTCTCGGCTATGTTGGTGTTGATTCCCTGGTCCTCCAGATGTCCCAGTCTGCATTCTAATTGCTTGAGTCTGCTCCTCTGACTTCCTATTGCGTTGTCTAATTCTGTAATTTTATTGTTAATCTTTTGGATTTCTATATGTTGTCTCTCTATGGATTCTTGCAACTTATTAATTTTTCCACTATGTTCTTGAATAATCTTTTTGAGTTCTTCAACAGTTTTATCAGTGTGTTCCTTGGCTTTTTCTGCAGTTTGCCTTATTTCATTTGTGATGTCTTGAAGCATTCTGTAAATTAGTTTTTTATATTCTGTATCTGATAATTCCAGGATTGTATCTTCATTTGGGAAAGATTTTGATTCTTTTGTTTGGGGGGTTGGAGAAGCTGTCATGGTCTGCTTCTTTATGTGGTTTGATATGGACTGCTGTCTCCAAGCCATCACTGGGAAACTAGTTTTTCCAGAAAATCCGCTAAAAAAAAAATGCAGTCAGATCCCTATCAGAGTTCTCCCTCTGGCTCAGGGTATTCGGATGTTAATGGAGCCTCCTGGGGAGGGTGGGGGAGGGATCAGAGAGCTAGGAGAGTAGCACCTCAGAATATAGCCAGAGTTGCTTGTCTTACTTGGAATGACTATTATATCTGAGATTTCCGTGGGGCGCGTCGCCTATATGTACTGGCTGTGTGGAGATTGCCCCCGGGGGGTCTGGCCTGCTGGCGTCATGGTCAGATCCTCCGCTGTCAGCCCCACCCCCAAGGTTGAGGCTCCCCTACTGGGAGGGTGCACTCCCGACACCAAAATCAGTCGCTGCCTCCCGGGGACTCCCTGTCCCGCCAGCCGTGTGGCGCGCCGCCCCCGCGAACTGGGTGGGCTCCCCTCCCGGGGTCAGCTCAGGAGAGCAGAGCAGCTCCCCGCGCCTGCACGTCCCAGCTGGGACGCCACTCTCCCCGCTCCAAAACCAGCCACTGCCTCCTGGGGACTTCTCCCACCGGCTGCGGTGCCACGCCGCCCGCGCCAACAGGCTGGGACGCCCCGGGGTCAATTCAGGGGGATGGAGCTGTACCCCGTGCTCACGCCCCGCCCGCGCCCGCCAAAATCCCGGCGGGACGGCTCCCCGGCTGGAATGCTGCTCTCCCCGCTCCAAGATCAGTCACTGCCTTCTGGGGCCTTCTCCCACCGGCTGCGCCGCCATGCCGCTCGCGCAAACCAGCTGGGTGCCACCTCCATGAACGGCTGGGCCCCCCCCCGGGGACAATTCAAGGGGCTGTAGCTGCTCTCCACGCTCACGCCCCGCCCGCGCCTGCCAAAATCCTGGTGGGACGGCTCCCCGGCTGGGACGCTGCTCTCCCCGCTCCAAGACCAGTCACTGCCTCCCGGGGACTTCTCCCACCGGCTGCACCGCCACGCCATCTGCGCGAACCGGCTGGGCCCCCTCCCGGGATGAGTTCGGGGGCTAAGGCTGGGCCCCTTATCTGTGCCGTCTGCCCCCCTGGGCTCTGCCCCAAATCGGGCTCCAAAGGTCACCTGACTGGTACACTGGCTCCTGGCTCTGAAAACAGTCGCTGTCTCCCCGTATTTGTTCGTTCTCTGTCTCAAAATCTGTGTTTGTTGTTCAGAGTTCGTAGATTGTTATGTATGTGATCGATTCACTTGTTTTTCCGAGTCTTTGTTGCAAGCGGAATCTGAGGTAGCGTCCACCTAGTCCGCCATCTTGGCCCTAAATAATTTTTTTGTAATATTAAAAATGTTTTCATAAATTTTGTTTCCTGACAACATAATCCTCTATTATTTTATATATTTGATGTTATTGTTTATTGTGAATTATGTGCTGCCCCATATATATTTTATATTATAAAAATTTATGATAAACAATGTATCTTTTATATTATTAAAATGTACAGTATAAACTTATGTTTAAATCTTAGAGTTAATGAACAAGAATTATTAAGACCATTTTGATTGAAGAGCACTAAAGTGAACATTGGAAGAAAAAAAAAAAGAAAAATTGAAGCCAATTCGTACATTTAAAGAATTTATAGTCTAATTAGAAAGTCAAAATATATAGTTGAGAACAACAGGAAATATAGCTGTTATTCAAAGACTTGAAAGCAAGCATGTAAATGCAGTAAATTAGAATGCACTATAGTCAATCATGTATGTGAGACTAATGGGCACAGCAGCATAAAAGGAAAGGTGAAATGGCAGGAAAACTGGACAAATGGAAACAGGGAACCTGGGGTAGAGAAGGGAAGAGTGTTGACATATCACAGGTTTGGCAACCAGTGTCACAAAACAATTTGTGTACTAACTGTTTAATGAGAAACTAATTTGCTCTGTAAACTTTCACTTAGGAAAAAAAAAGAATAAAATGCAACATAGTAAGACCCATATCATGAGACTTGAAAGAATTGTTTCTTGAAAGAAACAAGACTGTTTTAATGTACAGCTTTCTAAATATTGGTAGTTTCTTTAGCTACTAATATGTTCATTACTTACTACTCAATATTTTTTTAAGAAAGCAATTTTTAAATGATATCCAAGGCTGCATATGACAATTTATTGACAGAAACTAGTTTTCCTGGTTTATTTTAGTTACCATGGTTGTTGGGTCAATTACCAGCAGTCAAAGTCTCCCTGGAGGAAACCTATTTGGAATCATGATCCTGTACTATTGTGCCATCGTTGGAGATAAACTGTTCAGGCTCATTGAGTTTACTAAATTGCCTCCTCTTCTTGGTAAGTGCTAATCACTTCCTGTTTTCTTCAGAGTAAATCATATTTTTTTTTAAATAGTAGTTTGGAAATTTTGGGGAAATAAAAGTGTATTTGGTGTGCTAGAGCCAATTTGTACCAGCTTGCAGAAGCCAATTTTTAATTTTGTGAGGAATTTTGTGAGCCAGTTGTTAAACATGTCTATTATAAAATACTAGATTATATAAACATAACATTAAATAATTTATATTAAAGAGCAGGAAATACTCAAAATTCATAACTTCCTAATGATTTTACTACATTTTCTGTTTATCTGTGCTCTTAAGACTATCTGTGTCTATTGTATCTTAATGGCGGAAACACTCTATGGTGGTGTGCTGCTGTGCCTCTTCCGGGCTCCACATTCCGTGACGTAGTGTTAGTGGCTTAAAATCAGCCACATTGGAAGTATCTATACCACAGAGTCAGAAAATGCCACAAATCAGGGATTGAGATATTGTTTTGTTGATTGTTTTATCAGTCGTCTAGATTTAAAATGTTATGGAGAAAATGTTAATAATTAAGATTAAACTTTAAAGTATATCATGTCTGTAGCCTTTGCCTTGTGAATAACACAAAAAAAAATGAGGATATTTTCTTCTAGAATTCAAAAACCAATTTCTGGTTTGGCAAAGAAGTCACTCACTTCATTGACAAATGTGTGAAGCTCTGACGTATATCTTGTTTCATTTTCATCTTATTCAGTCACATAACCAAAAATACCAACTAACATTCATGGTGAAGCTACACTTGTTCATCAGTGATGAGTGACTTCTTTGCTGAACCAAATGGTAATCAAGCATTATTTGTAATCTGATTTTGTCAAGTCACGGTTGAACTGCAACCATAGTTGGTTATGAATACAGCTCCACAAAAACCCATGAGAGCAACCTGTGAGAATCAATTGGCTACATAGAGTTTACAGTGAAGAGTCTTGTATATTTCTAAATTGTGTGCTGCACAGTGTATCATTTATATGATTAAATTTTATAATACACACTAATAAACTTATATACAAATATAAAGGTGCATACATTTTTGGAGAGCCGATTGTTAAGCGTTTAATAGCACACCTCTGGATATATTTAAAATACAATATGGTCTTAAAAAAAATAGACAAAAAAGTTCTTCTGGAGGCAGGAGAATGCCCACCCAGGACATACATGCAAATTACTCTTAAAACTAGCTATCATGCCTTTAATATTTCCTTTTAAAATTACATTAGTTGCAAAATTTTAATTTACCACTTTCAGCTTACCACAAAAGATATTTTTTATTTGTAACAGATTTACTAATCACTAAGTTTTATTCAAAAATCACTTGCTTTTTACACATTCCCCAAACTAAAAGGATTTTTGTTGTTGTTAGCTTATAATTGTGAGGAAAATCAGAGTTGTTATCTTAGGCCAAAATTATTTGTTTTTGAATTTGTGGTCACCAGTTGAAGCTAAATATAGTAAAAAGGAGTGGAATTATTTACATCTTAATATAAACTATTTCTCAATATGTTTTTAAACTTTAGGTAAACGGAAGTTATTTCATTTCTCATGGTTACTTTTTGTTCCCTAATGTTGTTAATAAGGAGCCTAGGTGGCACAACGGTTAAGTGCTTGACTGGTAACTGAAAGGTGGGAGGTGCGAACCTACCAGCAGCTCCACAGAAGAAAAGACCTGGTGATCTTCTCCCATAAAGATTACAGCCTAGGAAACCCTATGGGGCAGTTCTACTCTGTCCTATAGGGGCAGCTCTACTCTGTCCTATAGGCTCACTATGAGTCTGAATCAACTTGACAGTACACAACAACAGCAACAATGTTATTAATTGAATTATTGTTAAAATGAGTTATTCCCAATTATGCCTGTGTACTATAGATCAGGGGTTCACAAGCCACCTTTTTTTTTTTGTCAGTTAAGTTTTACTGGGACACATCAGGCTCATTTGTTTACACGTTATGTGTGGCTGCTTTTGCACTGTAACACAGAGTTTTGTACTTGTAACAGAGACTGTAAGCCCCGCAAAGCCTTAACATATATATTATCTGGCCCTATACAGTAAACGTTTGCTGACCCCTGCATCTGTATCAGTGCTTCTCAAGCTTTATTGTACATAAGAATGACCTTGGGATTGTGTTAAAATCCGGATTCTAACTGAACAGGTCTGAGATGGGGCCTGAGATTCTGCATTTCTAATAAACTCCAAGACCACGCTCTAAGTAGAAGGATCATTAGTTCTAAAGCCTGACTGCACATGGGAATCATCTGGGGAATTTTTTTAAATGCCCCCAGAGATCTTGGATTAATTAGTATGGAATACAGCCTGGGCAATAGAATTTTTTAAACTCCCCAGATGACACTAATATTATAACGTACAGCTGAAACTGAAGACCAATGTTCTAGCCTCTATAAAAATGTTCTTTACTCCTCACCTTCCCTTTACCAATCCAAGTCTATTATTGTAAGCAAAATACAACATTGCAAAGAGAGAAAGCTTTGCAGTGATCCCATTTAATCTCTAAGATAACTGAAAATACTCTGAAAAGTACGTACATGATATATCTTATGTCTGTTTTTATACTTACACTTGTGATAAAGTTTACCTTTTTTTAAAGATATTAGGACCATTGTCCAAAGCCAAAACATTATCTGAATCCATAAAAAAGACATATTAAGACACAGAATATATGTGATGACCGCCTGTTCTATATTTTTCAGAGTTAATTGAGATAATTTCCAGGGATGGGTGATGAGAGGATATTTGTTTGTTTCTGAAATGAATGTGAAACAATTTCCCTGAGACACTTTACCCTTGCCAATAGCCTAGTTTTGATTGGCAGGTATCCTCTTCTTTCCTCTCAGCCCATGGAGACCTCCCCCTTGGTTGAACACCTTCCGTGATAGAGGAGTATCATTTTCTCAAAAAATTTCTACTATAGAAATTTTTTAAAGTAGGCAGAAAGTGTTTCAGCTACTCCCAAGTTATTTTAAAGCAAATCATTGTTGAAAAAACCTGGTTTTGTAGTGTAATGTTTCACAGAGTCTAAATTTAGTCAATTATATCTCACTGGTGATGTTTAGCATGTTCCTCAGTCCCTTTTACGTCAATTCATTGTGAGATCTAGAGGCTTGATCAGAAGGTTTGTTCTTGTATGGTCCACAAAGCCTAAAGTGTATGTGTGTGTGTATATATATATATATATATATATATATTGCTTTTGTTTTTTTCAAGACTACTTCCGAGGTGATTCATGGCTACATAATGTATGGCCATCTCTTTTTCTTTTATATTATCAGCCTCGATGATTAACATCTTCATTCAATAATTCCTTAGGTGCGTCAACTGTGGTGCAATGGGTTTCTTTCATGTGGCCTTTCTGACCCTCGGTTTACAACACTTCCAAAATGATTGGTCAGGCTGCAATCTGCCATGTGATTGATCTGTTTGTTATCCATCTAAGTGGCTTGCAAGGTATTGGTCAGTTTGCTGTGTGCCTAAGTGGCTTGCAGGGATTGGTTTCTGTGCTATCCACCTAAGTGGCTTGCAGTCCACCCAATAGACTTGGTCAGTTTACCATTTCACTAGGAAAGCCAAGGATTTTTCCTGTATAAGCAATCAATCTCACAGAGGTTTTTTGGGGACCTCTAGATCTACAAGAGCCTGGAGAGGTGTACGTTCTTTGGACCCAGGGTCCCTGTGCTGAGGACCTCCTGGACTCAAATGAAAGGGCTGTAATATTTAGTTAATAACACTGAAGACCAAGAGAAATGGTGACAAGGACAGCAGAGCCAAGAAGCAGAGAAACGGTAGCACTGGTGCGATCAGCAGGAACCACGAGACGAGCGGACATAGTGTCTAAAATACTGAAAGCATTTGGTGAATGTTGAATGGATGAATGAAAGAAGAGTCACCAGCTGACTTGAAAGGGCAGTGGTGCCCATCCCATCATAATTCACCAAAGCTGTTGCTTAGAAGCAAAGTAGGTTAGGCATTTTTAAATTATCTGATTTGAAGGAAAAATTGAACCATGTAAGTATTTGTTGATATTTTAGGTAACCTGACATGGCACATAATTTCAGAAACTGCTGTTTGTACCCAAAGAGATGACTGAATTGGACACTGTAATAAAACATTTTATATTTGGAATTTGATCATAGTCTTTCTAAATGCTGCATCCTGTTTCTTACTTTTTAGGTTCAGGTATTTTTGGGGAATATTAACTACCCTAATCTGTCTCTTTAATCTGCTTATCAGAATCTTTTCTTTGCCCCTGTAATTTATTGTATTACTCAAACTTCTTAAAATCTTAGTGTTATCCAAGGACTAAGCATAAAGGAAGTGGTCCCTAGGATTATACAGTCATCTCTTGCAGATCTAACGTGCTGAGAAATATTTTCTGTGTTTGGAAACTAACAACAAGAGCTGTTTGACTTCTCCGTTCAAGGTATGCTGCTTGCTGGGTTTCTAATCAGGAATGTCCCGGTCATCAGTGATAATGTACAGATTGAGCACGAATGGTCTTCCTCTTTGAGAAGCATAGCCCTGTGTATAATATTGGCTCGTGCCGGCCTTGAAGTGGATTTACAGGTATGAGGTGGGGATTCCGATTACTGAATAGGAATTTTACTCCTCCAATATTGCAAGTGTTTATAATCACTGAGCTTTACAGAATGAATGTGGGCGCTTTGCGTGACAATCTCAAGGAGGGAGTAGCATTTATTTCGTACAGGACTGTTGTACAGCTAGTACTTTATGCTTCACAAGACCTCAGAACATATTCCTGTGCTTTCTTGGAGAAAGCAAAGTGGGGGCAGCACCAAGAATAAAGGCTCCCCTTTTCTCTGACAGAGATACAGGCCATAGGTGTAAACTACAGTCAGTGAGGGAGGAGACATCTTATTTTTGGTGTGTAAAGCCCTGTGTACATGCTTACGGCTAACTATTCTGGCTCAGGAAACTTCCTAGTGTATAAAATGAGACTCGTGGTTTGGTTTTCCATTTATGTTTTGAAAGCAGGAATAAATGTTCTTGGGGGATGTCATGAACCAAATGAGGCTTTTCGCCCTAGCCTCACTCTGGGGCCACAAATGGTAAATAAAGCTAGTGCTGAGAGGGTTAAGTCAGCTAGTGTGGGGATTATGAGCACAGATTCTGTCCACTGCTTGCCTGAGCTCAAAACGTGGCTCTACCACTCACCGGTTTCATGACCTTGAGCAAATTAAGTTGTGCCTTTTTACAAGAGGACGTGTGAAAAATGGGGAGAATAATGCTACCTATCTCAGTGTGGCCTTGAGGTCTAAATAAATTAACTCTGAAACACTTAGAATACCGAAGTGTTTGCTAAATAAAACTCATTACCTGGAAGGTTTATGTTGACCCATACATGATCTAAATGTTGAACAAAAAGTTTAAGGTCATCTCATACCTCAAGTCCATCTCTGCATATCTTTAGAAAATTAGCTTAGTGTGTCTGTTTTTATATTTCAGACCCTGAAGAAGCTGAAGCGTGTTTGCAAGAGACTATCCATGGGTCCATGTCTTGTGGAGGCAGGCGCTTCTGCCCTTCTTACCCACTTCCTAATGGGTTTACCATGGCGATGGGGATTTATACTGGGGTAATGATTTTTCTTTGTCCATGTGAAAACATACACAGAGTTAGGCCTTTCTGTGATTCCATACAAGAGAATGCATGTTAGCATTTACTTAAGGACATTTACTTAAGAAAACGCAACATAGACATTCCAGCATAATCTAAATATCCTAACTTTGAAATATAGTGTGTGTTTCTATAGGCTCTAACTTTTACAGTGATTATAATAATTTAAACTTATTGGAGAAATAATGATCTTTTACCTGCCCCTGGTTCCATGCCAAACCAACTGCCATTGAGTCAATTCTGACTCATAGTGACCCCACAGGGTTTCCAAGGTTGTAAATCTCTACAGAGAGCCCTAGTGGCACAGTGGTTAAGAGCTTGGCTGCTAACCGAAATGTTGACGGTTCAAATCCACCAGCCGCTCCTTGGACACCACATGTGGCAGTTCTACTCTGTCCTATAGGGTCGCTATGAGTCAGAATCAACTCGATGGCAGTGCGTTTGGTTTTTTGGTTTAGTTCCATGCTGGTAAGAGAGATACAGGATCTCACCTCAAGTCTGTAGAAAGGATAATAAACATATCAACAGTCATCAATGCCTAGGACTGTTTTCCTCCTTCCTCGTCACCAGACTGTTGTGATTTGGTGGTTCTGCTGTGTTCTTCCCCCTATTGTCAGTCCTTACTTTTCATGATTAAGAATCATGAGAAGTAAATAAAGAAGTACTTGTATTTAGTAACAACAAGTGGGTAGCAAGAGTCCCCCGGTGGTGCAAATGGCTAAGCTTAACTCCTAACTGAAAGGTTCGAGGCTTTAGTCCCCCCGGAGGTACCTCAAAAGAAAGGCCTGGCACTCTACTTCCAAAAAATCAGCCATTGAAAACCCTGTGCAGTGCAGTTCTACTCTGATAAGCATGAGGTCACCATGAGCTGGAGTCAACTCTACAGTAACTAGTTCTGGTTAAGTAGGTAGAAAGTAAGTTCTTACTTGTCATGGTTCAGACTCTGGAGCTATACTGCCTGGGTTCAGGTTTTAGCTCTGCAACTTTATAACAGGTGACTTTTGGCAAATTACTTAACCTTTCTGCACCTCAATTCTTGTTTGTAAAATGATTATGATTGAATCTACCTCATAGGGTAGTTACGAGAATTAAATTAGTTAATGCATGTAAAGTGCTTAAAATAATGTTTGGCATGTAAAGTCCTCCTTCCTGTTACTCCTGCTGCTGCCATTATTGTCACCACTATCACTGTTATCTCAATCCTCTTCTCCTAATCTGTTTTCTTACATTACATACCAAGTCCTGATAGTGTCACTGGCTTCCAATCTAAAATATATGTGGCAGTGTTTTTCAAACCTGGTAACATGAATGCTTTGTTTAAGAAAAAGGCAGATTTCTGGGGCTTAACCTCATTAGGTCTTCTGTTTACCAACTGCCATCGAGCCAATTCTGACTTATGGAGACCAACCCTGTGTGTGTCAGGGTAGAACTGTGCTCCGCAGGGTTTTCAGTTTCTGATTTTTCAGAGGTAAATCACCAGGCCTTTTTTCTGAGGCACCTCTGGGTGGACTTGAACCGCCAACTTTCATTTGGCACCTAAGTGTGTTAGCCATTTGCACCACCCAGGGACAGATCTTTTTTTCTTTTTCCTTTCTTTTCAGGCAACCTATGTATTCAGGGCAGGTTGTCTATGGTCGTGCTTTGAAAGACTGTGTTCTGTGGGATTTGTGTGTGTGTTTCTGGTTTGGTGCTTCTCTACCATTTGAAAAACTGTAGATAAAATCTACAAAGTCTAGCCTCCAAAAGAGCAGAGGTTATTATAATTTCAAAAAAAAAAAAAGATAAGAAGATACTATCAGAAATGTTTAAAGTGCTGCCTGCTTAGTTTTGTTTTAGGTGCTGTATCTCCAGCCGTTGTGGTGCCTTCAATGCTCCTTTTGCAGGAAGGAGGCTATGGTGTTGAAAAAGGTGTCCCAACCTTACTCATGGCTGCCAGCAGCTTCGATGACATTCTGGCCATCACAGGCTTCAACATGTGCTTGGGCATGGCATTTTCCACAGGTAAACTAGGCAGTTCTCAACATACTGTTCTCTTGCACTCTAGAGACATAGATTAAAATGTTATAAGCCTGGCATATTTGCTTGATAATTGATTACGGCAAAATAAAAGTAGAGAAAACAACTCCAGGAGTTCTGTACCCAGGGGGACCAGTAGGTACATTTACTCCCTTCCTGTCTCTGGAGATGGGCTGTTCCAGAGTCTGCAGGAAGTGCAATAAGGGGGTACAAAGTAGTGAGGTTTAAAGAAGGAGGAGAACAGCTTCTGCTTGGAGGGATCTGGGAAAGTTTAATTTTGGAGACAAGACGAAAGATGAGTAGCTTTTTTCAATGAGCACAAGTGTCAGAGCTGTCCAAGTTTTAGAAGCATTCTGTTTTAGAAGGAACAGAATGCTTTAAAAGAGGGATAGTTTCTGTCCCCTCATCTTTAGCATTTCATGGGTAGTGACAGCAATGGTTTTAATGGGTTTTGTTGATCCTTGCAAACAAGAAATAGTGTCTGATAAAGACATATCTTTTTTATATAATAATAAAAGAGAAATTTAAGGCATTTTCCTACACATTATTATTTAACAGCTTTATTACCTTTTAGGAAACCCTGGGGGCGTAGTGGTTAAGTGCTACAGCTGTTAACCAAAAAGTTGGCAGTTCGAGTCCACCAGGAGCTCCTTGGAAACTCTATGGGGCAGTTCTACTCTGTCCTATAGGGTTGCTATGAGTCGCAATCGACTCGACGGCAATGGGTTTGGTTTTTTTTGTTTTGTTTTATTACCCTTTAAGGAGCACTGGTGGCACAATGGTTCAGTGCTCTGCTGCTAACCTAAAGGTTGAGGGTTCGAACCCACTAGCTGCTCCACAAGAGAAAGATGTGACAGCCTGCTTCCATAAAGATTACAGCCTTGGAAACCCTACAAAGCAGTTCTGCTCTCTCCTACAGGGTTAAGTTGGAATCAACTCAACAGCAATGGGTTTGATTCTGGGGTTTTTATTATCCTCTGGCATTTCTTAATCTTATTTTCTAAGATTGAGAGAGAAGATTTTCAACCTTGTAGGGTTCTGGGTATTATTGACAAAAGGTAATTGTAGCCTAAATTTAGCTTCCGATTATTATGTGGGAACATACCTGCTTGGAAAGCCATGCATTCTCAGTTTCTCTAACCCCTGTAGTTATCATCCCATTTTATGATTATGTATAATTTATGCCAGTTACCAGAGCATGACCTCTTCACACTGCCCCAGGGTCTGCCTTCCAGCCCATTCCTGCCTTACGGTGCCTGCTGTGTATACTGGCAGGTTAATCTTCTCACAACATTGTTTTCATAGCGTTACCTCCTGTTATCTCCTCAAGAACCAGTGAGGATCCCTTTTACCTAGTAGGTCAGTTGTATACTCTTGTCCTTATTTTAACTTTACTGTACCTTTCCAAACTTATTTTCTCACTGCTTTCCTGGTACACACCTTAAAAAAAATCATTCTCACATTAGAATTACTTGGGGAGTTTTAAAAAATACCCATATATGACCCTAAACCAACCAACCAGTTGCTGTTGAGTCGATTCCAACTCATGTCGACCCCATGCGGAGCAGAAAACCTAATGCTCCATAGGGTTTTCAGTGGCTGATTTTTCGGAAGCAGATCACCAGGCCTTTCTTCTGAGACACCTCTGGGTGTACTTGAACCTCCAGCCTTTCTGTTAGCAGCTGAGTGGGTTAACTGTTTGCACCACCCAGGGACTTCTTTAAGCCAGTTCAGTCAGAAACAGAATGGAAACCAGTGCAGTCAAGATTAGGAACTACTGCTTTAGGGCAATAACGTTTGCATTAGAATCACAGCGGGGAGGGGGAGGGGAGGAAGAGGAGGAGAGAAAGGAGAGCAGTGGGGAGGGTCAGGGCTGGGGTTTTTATGATTCAGAGTTGTGGCGAGTGTGGGGCTGGAAGTGGGAAGAGAAAGTGTGCATAGTCTGAAGAACCTTCCTGATTGACTCTAATGGGATCCCACTCCAACCCCGCCCCCTCCCTCCCGGTGTGGCCCATAGACCTTCTGGATCAGGACGACCTAGATGCCCCTTTAAACTGTGGCTCCCAGGCCCTGCCAGACTTATTGAAATTTCCAGGGATGAGACCCAAGAAGGCTTTTTTTTAAAAACAACTTTAATATACCAGACACTGAAACGTATTAGCTACTTTCTTTACACACTTACAGTAAATTATTTACTGTCATAGCTTGAGTGTTGTGCTAATATCACAGAGAGATGCTTTTGACAGTTACACCATTACCTGGCAGACAATTGTCCTAGCTAAACAAAAATCCTACAGAGGTGGTCTTAAAAATAAATAAATAAATGAGACGGTTGCTGCAATAACAAGAAATAACTAGTTACTGCGTGCATTTTTCCTTAGGACATCAAGTGAAGGAGGGCTTTATGTGTTGAGTGATTTTAATA
The DNA here is from genome assembly GCF_024166365.1 of Elephas maximus indicus. Lineage (NCBI taxonomy): Eukaryota > Metazoa > Chordata > Mammalia > Proboscidea > Elephantidae > Elephas > Elephas maximus. The sequence continues at coordinate 49,074,621 of NC_064823.1, forward strand.
TAGTTTTCTGCACAATGTTCGAACAAAAGATTTTCTGTTACAGTTTCCTAAATCCTGTTATGCTAGGGGGGAAAATATAAGTTCTACTTGTCTCTTTCAAAGAGGTGAATCAAAAGATAAAGACTCTTCCAAGAGCAATCTCAAAAATCATTTCTTTTCAGATTGACTTTTTGAGTAAACATTTGAGAAGGAATAAGTCCCTTGTACTCATTACAGTAAGAAGAGGTTTTTGATTTTTATTTCCATATTCTTAGGTTACTGCAGTCTATACATATCAGAGATACTAAAATCAATGCATGTTTATGATTAAAAATCAGGCTCTTAAACGATAATTTGAAAGCTTAGCTAAAAAAAAAAAAAAACTATCTAAATCATTTAGCCTATGCATATAATGCAAAGGAACAAATTAGCTCTGCATTACGAATTGTCTTTCACATTTTCTTAGGCCCTTTAAAATTTTATTGAAGTAAATGCATAAAAAACTATACAAATCATATCTTAGCCTGTTTCATAATTTGCCTCCAATTATATGCATACCTTTCTTATAAGATAACAAAAAACCGAAAGCCAAATCTTATAAGATAGGCTCTTTTTACTCAACATTTTAAGTCACATATATTTAAGGATATAGAGGGTCTGTAAGCTTCCTCACATGTAATTAGCTGTTTTATTCCAGTGATTGTAGAAGTAAAGTTTGAGCACTTAAGGATTAAGAATTCTGCCTGAAGTTTGTCTTTTCGTTTCTTTTTCAGACCTCACATTTTTTAATGTCCTCAGAGGAGTCTCGGAGGTGGTAATCTGTGTGGCAACTGGATGTGTTCTTGCATTTTTCACTCAGTACATTCTAAGGAGTGACCAGGTGATAGAAATAATCTGTAGGAAAGTCATGCTCTAAAATGCCATTAAAAACACTCTGAAACACTCCTATGGAAGCCAAGTGTGAAGGACATGGTATAGAAAACAGCTCGGCAGCTTAAAGCTGCTAACTGCTGTGTCAGTGCCGTCCATGAGCTTTATAACGAGGACTAAATGTGCAAGATATTTAATGCAGTCTGAACATTTTTTCTCTAACTTATATTCTATACACTTTAAATTTCACAGTATAACAAATATTATCAATTAAAAAAATAAGACAGGCAAGTTTTTTTTGTTGTACTCAACTAAATCAAGATCTATAAAGGCTTTTTTTTTTTCTTTTGGTCCATTTTGTTAGCATCAAAATACCTTAGTTTCTAATACTATCAAATAGGCTCTAACATCTCCTTGTAATGTAGTCCAGTATTTCTTGCCAAGAAAATCAAAGTTCTTCACTGCACACAATGCTTTCTCAGTGAGACACAAAGGTTTTGTTTCCTTGTATCACTCTCTTAGGGTAGAAATTTTTCTTTCTACAAGAATTGGTGTTATTTTCATATTTCAGTGCTTTTTGAATGGAGTTCATAAAAAATTAAAGTAGAATTTTAATTAGGAAAATTAATATTTCCATTTTTTTGTCAGAATGTATGTTGATTGAATTTTTATTGTACTGTTTCTCGAAAAAACTCTAAAATTGTCTGCAGAAGATGCTATAAATGTACAAAAGAAACATAAGGTTTTTCTAATTATACAACAAAATAAAGAGAATACATTTCTAATATTTTTATTATAAAAAATAATAGCTTGCCTTTTCACCTACTGCGTATAAAATGCTGTGGTAAGTACTCTAAAGTCATCATCTAGTGCTACAATGTCCAACATTGTAGCCACACATAGCTATTTAAATGAATGAAATTAAAAATTCAGTTCCTCATCATAAGTTCTAAGAAGCCTCTCTAATGACAGGAATTACCACACAATTTAAATTAATTATTCAAGAATTGTTAATTGGTCTATCATCAAGACTTTTCTTGTTGAAAACAAAGAAACTAAGGTAACCTCAAAAGTATTGGACCCTGAAAGTCATGTTCAAACTATCTTATCAGCTAATTGTTCAACATTAAGGAAACTAAAATATGTTGATTCAGTTGAATATTTTATCTAAACTCTAAATTATTCTGATTTTTTCCTTAATATGAAGTGTACATACAACCATAAAAATACTTGTAGACCTTTTACCAATAAATTTTTAAAAATCAAAAAAGAAAAAAAAATCAGTTCCTTAGTTGCATGTTCAGTGACTAACGACCATTGTTTGGGATAGTGCCAGTATAGAATATTCCTATTATCACTGAAAGCTATCTGGGCAGCGCTGACCCGGTGCAATCCGTGTAACCCAAGTGAGGTTACTACGAATATGACCATTTTACTGATGAAGAAATTGAGAGGATAAATGACTTGAACAAGATCACATACCTAGAAAGCAGTGGAGCTGGGACTGAACTCAAGTCATCCAGTTCCAGAGCCTGCTTGACTCCAAATCCAATCAAGCACTTTTAAAAACCTGCATCTTAAAGTGATCAAAATATTTAAAAGGCTGAACAGGGGAGAAAGTAAAAAAAAAAAGCTGCTCTCAATCTATAGCCTCCTAAAACGTCTTGCTAGTCAAGGATTTAGAAAGAAAAACCAAGGGAGCACCAAAATGAAGAGTAAAGAGAGAGCCTGAAGATAGCACAGATAAAAAACCCAGTAAAAATACGATACCTTTAACCTTCACAAAATCCCTGAGATGTAAATGTTTTTATACCAGTTTCTTGGATGAGGAAACAAAGCTTGGAGGGGTTAACTAACGCAGCCACTACATACAAGCCAACGACATAGAAGAGCTAGAATTTTAACCCAGGTCTGCCTGCATCCAAAGCCTGTGTACTTTGTTCCACTATTCTATTCAACTCTGTGAAATTATGCATTAACAACTGTTGCTGTTAGCTGATGTCAGGTCTGTCCCCAGTTCATGGTGACCCCGTGCACAACAGAACAAAACACCGTCCGGGTTTTCCTAGGCTGATTTTTGGAAGTAGGCCGCCAGGCCTTTCCTTCTAGTCCTTCTTGTCCAGAAGGTGCACTGAAACCTGTTTGACATCATAGCAATATGAGGAAGATAACTGGTGTTCCTGAAAAGGAACCTACATTTGTGCATACACTCACTCTGCCTTTGTTAGGGAAGAGAAGGTAAATGTTACGCTGTGCATTTATGTGAGCAAATGCAGGCATTTTTATTTTCCTATAAATTCATATTATAGAAAAAGCAATAATTAAAAATCAGTTATTTGAAATAGTTTTGCTAATTAACTTTTTTTCTCCTAAAGAGCAATCTTAGGTGGAAGAGAGGATTCCTTGTGTTGGGGACCTCTATGCTCGCTGTTTTCAGCAGCATGTACTTTGGTTTCCCTGGGTCAGGAGAACTACCGTGGACATTGATCATGGCCTTCCTTGCAGGCACAGGATGGACAAGCAAAAAGGTGAATTTCATTTTAAGATGTATTCACAACTAGCTTCTGATCAGATTAATTTTTTTTCTTTCCAGATGCTTTTATAACATCAAAACATTTTTTGTCATAACAGCCACTTATATGCTTATACAAATGTACAATGTGTGCACACAAATATCCCCTTTTTCCCCTTACAAATCAATTTATAATTTGATATCGTTATATCAATTATATCACGGTCATATTTTCAGGATGCCTTCCTTATGTTTTTGTAATGGCCGCAGAGTATTACCTTTTATAGCTATGTTGTTGTGTGCCATTCCACACATTCCGACTCATAGCTAGTCTATAGGACCCTATATGACAGAGTAGAACTGCCCCATAAGGTTTCCTAGAATGTAATCTTTAAGGGAGAGGAGCCCTGGTGGCACTAGGCTGCTAACTGAAGGGTTGGTGTTTTGAAACCACTAGCTACTCCATAGGAGAAAGACCTGGCAACCCGCTTCCGTTAAGATTGCAGCCTTAGAAATCCGGTGGGGCAGTCCTGTTCTGTCCTATAGACTAGTAACGAGTCGGAATGGACTCCACGGCAACAGCTTTGGTTTTTGGTTTGAATCTCTACGGGAGCAGATTCCTAGGTCTTTTCTCCAGAGGAGCGGCTAGTGGATGCTGACCTTTTGGTACTCATTACTTAACCAGCCTCCTACTAGCAGTCACTTAGCTTGTTTCTAGTTTTCTGCTAAGACATAAAACGCCTCAATAAAATATCCTTTCGTATACCATATTTATAAACTTTAACTATCATTTCTAAGAAGCACCATTATTTTATGTGTCACCAAGAAGGAAAAAAATATGCGGCCAATTAAACTATGACATGCCATCCTAATTTCAGAAATGCTAAAAATGTGAAAAAATGTGTATCTTAGAATTAACAAAATATAGCTTATCTTTGAGTTTATCTGTAGGATACATTTCTAGAAGCAGAATTACTCTATAAAGAGTATACAAAAAAAAAAAACCCAGTGCCGTCGAGTCGAAAATTTTTTTTCCATTTTTTTAAAATTGTGCTTTAAGTGAAAGTTTACAATTCCAGTCAGTTTCTCATACAAAAACTTATACAGATGTTGTTATGTGACACTAGTTGCTTCTTCTCTCCACCCTGCATTTCCCGTGAACACTGAACCAGCTCCTGTCCCCCTCTGCCTTCGCATCTCGCCTCTAGACAGGAGCTGGCCACATAGTCTCGTGTCTCCTTGAGCTTAGAAGCACTCTCCTCACCAGTATCATTTTATGTCTTATAAACCTGTTGCCATCAAGTCAATTCTAACTCGTAGCAACCCTGTAGGACAGAGTAGAGCTGCCCCATAGAGCACCTGGTGGAATTGAACTTCTGGCTTTTAGATTAGCAGCCTTAGCACTTAACCACTGCGCCACGAGGGTTTCCTTTATGTCTTATACTCCAGTCTAATCTTTGTCTGAAGAGTTGGCTTCGGGCATGGCTTTAGTTCTGGGCTAACAGAGTCCGGGGGCCATGACCTCTGGGGTCCCTCCAGTCTCAGTCAGACCATTAAGTCTAGCCTTTTTTACTAGAATTTGAGGTCTGCATCTCATTGTTCTACTGTTCCATCAGGGTTTCTCTGTTATGTTCCCTGCCAGGGCAGTCATTGGTGGTAGCCGGGCACCATCTAGTTCTTCCGGTCTCAAGCTGATGGAGTCTCTGGTTTATGTGGCCCTTTCTGTCTCTTGTGCTCATATTTTCCTTGTGTCTCTGGTGTTCTACATTCTCTTTTGTTCCAGGTGGGTTGAGACCAATTAATGCATCTTAGATTGCAGCTTGCTAGGTTTTAAGACCAGAGACGCCACTCACGAAGTGGGATAAATAACATTTTCTTAATATACTTTGTTATGCCAATTGACCTAGGTGTCCCCTGAAACTGTGGTTGCCAGACCCCCACCCTTGCTACTCTGTCCCTCGAAGTGTTTAGTTGTGTTCAGGAAACTTCTTAGCTTTTGGTTTAGTCCAGTTATACTGACTTCCCCTGTATTGTGTGTTGTCCTTCCCTTCACCTAAAATAATTCTTGTCTACTATCTAATTAGTGAACACCCATCTACCCCTCCCCATCCTTGGAACCATCAAAGAATGTTTTCTTCTGTGTTTAAACCTTTTCTTGAGTTCTTATAATAGTGGTCTCATACAATATTTGTCCTTTTGCAACTGATTTCACTCAGCATAATGCCTTCCAGATTCCTCCATTTTATAAGACATTTCACGGATTCATCATTGCTCCTCATCATCAAGTAGTATTCCATTGTGTGCATATACCATAATTTGTTTATCCATTCATCCATTGATGAGCACCTTGGTTGTTTCCATCTTTTTGCTATTGTTAACAGTGCTACAATGAACTTGGGTGTGCATATATATATGCTTGTGTGAGAGCTCTTATTTCTGTAAGATATATTCCAAGAAGTGGGATTGCTGGATTGTATGGTAGTTCTATTTCTAGCTTTTTAAGGAAGCACCAAATCGATTTCCAAAGTGGTTGTACCATTTTACATTCCCACCAGCAGTGTATAAGTGTTCCTGTCTCTCTACAACCTCTCCAACATTTATTATTTTGTGTTATTTGGATTAATGCCAGCATTGTTGAGGTGAGATGGAATCTCATTGTAATTTTGCGTTTCTCTAATGGCTAATGATCATGAGCATTTCCTCATGTATCTGTTAGCAGTCTGAATGTCTTCTTTGGTAAAGTGCCTGTTCATATCCTTTGCCCATTTTTTAATTGGGTTATTTGTCTTTTTGTTGTTGAGTTTTTACAGTGTCATGTAGATTTTAGAGATCAGGCGCTGATCAGAAATGTCATAGGTAAAAACTTTTGCCCAGTCTGTAGGTAATCTTTTTACTCTTTTGGTGAAGTCTTTGGATAAGCATAGGTGTTTGATTTTTAGGAGCTCTCTGTTATCTAGTTTCTCTTCTGGTGTTTGTACATTGTTAGTAATGTTTTGTATACTGTTTATGCCATGTACTAGGGCTCCTAGCATTGCCCCTATTTTTTCTTCCATGATCTTTATCATTTTTGATTTTATATTCAGGTATTTGATTTTGAGTTAGTTTTTGTACATGGTGTGTGGCGTGGGTCTTTTTCATTTTTTTGAAGATGGATATCCATTTATGACAGCACCATTTGTTAAAGAGACTGTCTTTTCCCTATTTAACTGACTTTGAGCCTTTGTCAAATATCAGCTGCTCATAGGTGAATGGATTTATGTCTGGATTCTCAATTCTCTTCCATTTGTCTATGCATCTGTTGTATCAGTATCAGGCTGCTTTGACTACTGTGGCAGTATAATAGGTTCTACAATCAGGTAGAGTGAGGCCTCCCACTTTCTTCTTCTTTTTCAGTAATGCTTTACTTATCTGTGGTCTCTTTCCCTTCTGTATAAAGTTGGTGATTTGTTTCTCCATCTCATTAAAAAATGTCATTGGTATTTGGATCAGGATTGCATTCTATGTCACTATCTATTATAGATCACTATCTAGTGATCTATTCTAGATCACTTTGGGTAGAATAGACATTTTTACAATGTTGAGTCTTCCTGTCCATGAGCAAGGTATGTTTTTCCACTTACGTACGTCTCTTTTGGTTTCTCGCGGTAGTGTCTTGTAGCTTTCTTTGTATAGGTCTTTTTACATCTCTGGTTAGATTTATTCCTAAGTATTTTATCTTCTTGGGAGCTACTGTAAATGGTATTGATTTGGTGATTTCCTCGTCGACGTTCTCTTTTTCAGTGTAGAGGAATCCTACTGATTTTTGTATATTTATCTTATATCATGATACTTTTCTGAACTCATCTATTAATTCCAGGAGTTTTTTTGTGGATCCTTTAGGGTTTCCTGTGTATAAGATCGTATCATCTGCAAATAAAGATATTTTTACTTCTTCCTTACAAATTTGGATGCCTTTTATTTCTTTTTCTAGTCTAATTGCTCTGGCTAGGACCTCCAGCTCAGTGTTGAATAAGAGTGGTGATAAAGGGCATCGTGGTCTGGTTTCCATTCTCTAGGGGAATGCTTGCAGACTCTCCATTTATGATGATGTTGGCTGTTGACTTTGTATAAAAGCCCTTCATAATATTGAGGAATTTCCCATCCATTCCTGTTTTGCTGAGAGTTTTTTTAATCATGAATGGATGTTGGACTTGGTCAAAGGCCTTTTCTGCATCAATGCATAACATATGTGGTTTTTGTCTTTTGTTTTCCTTATATGATGGATTACATTGATTGTTTTTCTAATGTTGAACCATCCCTGCATACCTGGTGTGAATCCCACTTGGTCATGATGAGTTATTTTTTTTGATATGTTATTGAATTCTGTTGGCTAGAATTTTGTTGAGGATTCTTGCATCTAAGTTCCTGAGGAATATTGGTCTGTAATTTTCTTTTTTTGTGGTGTCTTTACCTGGTTTTGGTATTAGAGTTATTCTAAAAAAAAATTATTCTGGCTTCATAGAATGAGTTCAGGAGTATTCCATCCTTTTCTATGCTCTGAAATACCGTTAGTAGTAGTGGTGTTACCTCTTCTCTGAAAGTTTGGTAGAATTCTCCAGTGAAGTCGTCAGGGCCAGGGCTTTTTTTTATTTGTTGAGTGTTTTTTATTTACCTTTTCAATCTCCTCTTTTGTTATATGTTTATTTAGTTGTTCTATGTCTGTGCTAGTTTAGGTAGGTAGTATATTTCTAGAAATTTGTCCATTTCTTCCAAGTTTTCAAATTTGTAAGAGTACAATTTCTCATGGTATTCTCTTATGATTCTTTTAATTTCAGTTTGGTTTGTTGTGATATAGCCCATCTTATGTCTTATTCAGGTTATTTGCTTCCTCTCAAGATTTTCTTTTGTCGGTTTGGCCAATGATTTATCAATTTTGTTGATCCTTTCAGAGAACCAGCTTTTGTTCTTGTTACCCCTTTCAATTGTTTTTCTGTTCTCTATTCATTTAATTCTGCTCTAATTTTTATTATTTGCTTTCTTCTGATACCCGAGGGCTTCTTTTGCTATGCTTTTTCTGTTTGTTTGCGTTGTAGGGATAATTCTTTGATTTTGCTCCTTTCTCCTTTTTGGATGTGTGCATTTATTGCTCTAAATTGAGCTCTGAGCACTGCTTCTGCTGTGTCCCAAAGGCTCTGGTAGGTGGTGTTTTCATTCTCATTTGATTCTATGAGTTTCTTTTTTCCTTCCTTAAGTTTTTCTATAACCCAGTAGTTTTTGAGCCAGGTGTTTTTCAGTTTCCATGTGTTTGATTTTTTTTTTTCCTTGCTTTTTCTGTTATTGATTTTTCCTTTTATGGCTTTATGGTCAGAAAAGATCCTTTGTAATATTTTGATGTTTTGGATTCTGTTAAGGCTTGCTTTATGACCTAATATGTGATCTATTCTGGAGAATGTTCCATGTGCACTGGAAAAGAAAGTATACTTGGCTGATGTTGGGTGGAGTGTTCTATATATGTCTATGAGGTCAAGTTGGTTGATTGTGGCATTTAGATCTTCCATGTCTTTATTGAGCTTTTTGGATTTTCTGTCCTTCACTGAAAGTGGTGTGTTGATGTCTCCTACTATTATTGTGGAGCTATCTCTCTTTTCAGTGCTGTTAAAGTTTGTTTTATGCACTCGGAGCCCTGTCATTGGGTATGTAAATATTTATTATGGTCATATCCTCCCAGTATATTGACCTTTTAATCATTATGTAGTGTCTTTCCTTATCCTTTTTGTTGGATTTTACTTTAAAGCCTATTTTGTCAGAAATGAATATTGCCACTCCTTCTCTTTTTTAATTGTTGTTTGCTTGATATATTTTTTTTCTATCTTTTGAGTTTAGTTTGTTTGCATCTTTAAGTCTAAGGTGTATCCCTTGTAGAAAGCATAGGGATGAATCATGTTTTTTAATCCATTCTGCCACTCTCTGTTTTTATTATTTTTGCATTTAGTCCATTTACATTCAGCATAATTATTGATAGGTTTGAGTTTAGTGTTGTCATTTTGATGTCTTTTTTTAATGTTGTTGACAGTTTCTTTTTTCCACTTAATTTTTTGTGCTTAGTAGTTTTTCTTTATCTATTTTCTTTTCCTGTTTTTCATTGTTGCTGCTTTTGTATTTGCTGAGTCTTTATGATTTTCTTTTCTTTTTTGTGTTTCTTTTGTGGTTACCTTAATATTTACCCCTATTTTTCTAAGTTTGAACCAAACTTTTACCTACGTATATTGCCTTGATTTCCTCTTCGTGTGAAAGATCTATGACTACATTTTTTAATCCACATTTTAATTTAATGTCATCTTTTACATAATGATGTCTCTGTTTCCCTGTTTTGAGCGTTTTAGCTTTGATTTGTTTTTGTGATTTCCACATCTGGGTTGATACCTGCATGCTCTATCCTATATTCTAGTCTTGTGTTGTTACCTGATGTTATTTATTTTCTAACCGAAGGACTCCCTTTTGTATTTCTTATAATTTTGGTTTCCTTTTTGCAAATTTCCTAAGCTTCTGCTTATGTGGAAATGTCCTAATTTTGCCTTCATTTTTTGAGAGACAGTTTTGCTGGATATATAATTCTTGGCTGGCAGTTTTTTTGCTTCAAGGCTTTATATATATATCATCCCATTGCCTTCTTGTCTGCATGGTTTCTGCCAAGTAGGCCAAGCCTAGTCTTATTGACTCTCCTTTGTAAGTGTCTTTTCATTTATCCCTAGCTGCTCTTAAAATTCTCTCTTTATTTTTGGTTTTGGGAAGTTTGATTAGAATATGTTATGGTGACTTTCTTTTGAGATCTACCCTGTGTGGGGTTCGATGAGTATCTTGGATAGATATCTTCTCATTTTTCACGATATCAGGGAAGTTTTCTGCCAACAAATCTTCAACAATTCTCTGTGTATTTTCTGTTATTCCTCCCTGTTCTGGTACTCCAATCACTCGTGGGTTATTTCTCTTAATAGAGTGCCACATAATTCTTCTTAGGGTTTCTTCATTTTTTTTTTAATCTTTTATCTGATTTTTTCTTTAATATGTTGGTGTCAAGTGCCTTGTCTTCTAATCTCAGTAATTTTGACTTCCATTTCCTCAGTTCTGCTACTATGACTTTCTATTCAGTTGTCTAATTCTGAAATTTTATTGTTAATCTTCTGAATTTCTAGTTGCTGTCTCTCTGTGGATTCTTGTAGCCTATTAAATTTGTCAGTATGCTCTTCTCTAATCTTCTTAAGTTCCTCCAATGCCATGTCTGTGCTTTCCTTGGCTTGTTCTACGTTTTGCCTGATCTCCTTCCTGATCTTTTGAAGAATTCTGTGTATTGATCTTTTATATTCTGCCTCTGGTAGTCCCAGGAAGTTCTCTTCACCTAGAAGATTTCTTGACTCTGTTTTGGGAACTTGCTGAATTCATCATGCTCTGTCTCCTTATGTGATTTGATATTGACTGCTGTCTCTGAGCCTTCCAAAAGTTACTGTATTTATTTATCTTATGCTCGCTTGAGCTCAAGCATAACAATGATTGTGAGGATGGCTCAGGACTGGGCAGTGTTTCGTTCTGTTGTGCATAGGGCCGCTATGAGTCAGAACCGACTTGACAGCACCTAATAACAACAACATTTGCTTACTGTGTCCTAGCTTCTTGTTTTGTTTTGTTTTGATATACCTAAATAGGTTGCTCAGGTGAGCTAGTTTCTTGGTTCCTTTGAATCTGTAATGCCTTGTTGAGCAGGTGGCTAGAGCTGTTACTAGGTATATGAGCCCAGGAGTCCGTTTCCTTTTCTTCTATGGATTCAGCTCAGGTGTTCAGGTAGTTGGTCACCAAGTGTGTGGTACAGACTCTCAACTACAGTCTTAGACAAGAGGTGTGATTGGTGTAGGCACAGGTATCTGGCTGTAGTAGGTGGTCAGACGCTGAGCAAGGCAGAGGACTGACAACCACCCCTGAGTTCTGTGAGGAAAGCATGTCCCTGTTCCCTAGGGCACCTAAGGTGGATGGTTTTGCAGCTGGACTACAGGCACCCAGTGCTGTTGACTGTAAGAAGTGGGAGGCACCACTTACCCTTGGAACCCTGTTGAGGGTAACTAGGTGGCATGGGTGAAGCCACCAGTCCCCAGGCCCCTAATGTGGGTAGGTGAGGAACCTGCTTAATAGGCAGAGCAGTGTCAAATGTCACGAACCTGCCTCTCCACCATATAGCTGAAACAATTGAAGTTAGACTTCAGGTATATACCCTGTTGTACTGTAGTAATGAGGGCCTATACTGTTGAAACGGGCCCACACAGGTCTATGCAGGGGTGAAAGGCATTCAAAGTCCATGGACTGCTTATGCCTGTGCCTAGATAAAAAGCTGTTTCTGCCCTGAGTTCCCAGTTTAGAGGAACTGGCAGATTATTTTTCCCCCTGTTTGTTAATTATTTCCTTCTTCAAGGCCGGGAGGATGGCTCAGGGCATACTACAGGTCGTGCTTCCAGCCCAAGGAAAGCAGCCATCTCTGATGCTGCTTGGGGCCCAGTGTAGATAGGGAAGGATTCAGTTAAATGGGAGAGAGTTTTTTCCAAAGGGGTGTTTTTTGGTCCACACTGTGGATTAGACTCAAGTACTTATCTTTTGCTGACAGCGCAGCTTTTTGCTGATTCTGGAGGGTGCTTTGTCTCTCCCGATGTGGAAAACATGTACTGAATACTGCTGTTTGCCTCACTGTGTTTGCACCGGTGGATCCGACCTGTGGGGTGCCGGTTCCTGCTGGGTCAGATCTAGCAACTCCTCACTGCTTCTGAACTGTCTCTCCCTCCCCCTGATGCTGAGACCTATTCCTCAACTTTGCCTTTGATGTTCAGGGCTCCTAGATTGTCATATATAATCGATTCACAGGTCTTTGTTGTAAGAGGGACCACCAGAAGCGTTTGACTACTCCACCATCTCGGCCCCACCTCCACACGTTTAAAATTTTGATGGTATCAATTTTCCCTTTCAAACAACAACAAAAAAAAAACCAAACCCCGTGCCATCGAGTCGATTCTGACTGATAGTAACCCTACAGGACAGAGTAGAACTACCGCATAGAGTTTCCAAGGAGCACCTGGCGGATTTGAACTGCTGACCATTTAGTTAGCAGCCGTAGCACTTAACCACTACGCCACCAGGGTTTCCACCCTTTCAAAAGGCTGCGCTAATTTACATTCCCACCAATAGTATAGGAGAGGATCTCCTGAGTATTTTCAGTCTTCAAATCTTTGCTGATCTGATAGGTGAAAACTGTGTATTATTAATTTGATTTGCATTTCTTTATGAATGAAGCTAATCATCTTTTCATGTTACCAGCCAGTTTGTTCAAAACCTTTGCCCATTTCAAGAGTTGTTTAGAGTTTCCTTATTGACTTTTAATATCATTAAGATTATTAATTTTCTTAATCTCTATTATGGAAATTAGCTGGTTGTCACTTATTTTATTTGCCAGTTATGTTTTTATACATTTGACCTTGACAGGATCATGTATTATTTTACTTAATGGGTAACTTAAATTAAGTGCAGATAATGTGATTTTAGAATAATCTTTTTTTCAGTTTTTTTTTTAATTGCACTTTAGATGAAGGTTTAAAGAACGAACTAACTTCTAATTAAACAATTAGTACACATAAGTTTTGTGACATTGGTTACCAACCCCATGACATGTCAACACCCTCCCCTTCTCAAACTTGGGTTTCCAAAAACTAGGCTTCTTGTCTCCTCCTGCCTTTTAGTCTTTGCCCCCCAGGCTGGTGTGCCTCTTTAGTCTTGTTTTGTTTTCTATGGGCCTGTCTAATCTTTGGGTGAAGGGTAAACCTCAGGAGTGACTTCATTACTGAGCTAAAAGAGTGTCCAGGGGCCATACTGTTGGGGTTTCTCCAGTCTATGTCAGGCCAGTAAGTAAGTCTCATCTTTTTTTGTTAGAACTTTGTTCTACATTTTTCTCCAGCTCTGTCCAGGACCCTTTATTGTGACCCCTGTCAGAGCAGTCGGTGGTTGTAGCCAGGCACCATCTAGTTGTGCTGGACTCAGTCTGCTGGAGGCTGTGGTAATTGTGGTCCATTAGTCCTTTGGACTAATCTTTCTGTTTCTGGAATAATCTTATAAAACTTGAAGACAACTGTTCAAAATAATTAAGCTTAAGATAATGCTTATGGAAGAACATGTGAAGGTCATACATCTTGAGGTTAGGTATAAAACCCTATGCAATTAAATGAATCTCTGTGGGGATCTATTGGAGAAAGTATTTCACTGTGTGTAAATAGCATTCAGGTAGAAGGCTTTCACTACATAAGTGTGTGATTACAAAATTAGAATAAGTGTGATGTTGAAATGTCTCATTTCAGAGGGAGGGATTAGGAGGGGCTGCCTGAAGCATGGTGTTGAGAGGGTACTGAGGCCACAGGAAAGTGGGCTTAGGTAGTGTAGGCTTCAGGAGAGAGGGGAGAGTCCCTTTTGACCCTGCTCTAGGCATTATGAGCACCTAAGCATCCTGCCTTGCCAGGAGGCTTAACTGTAAGGCTTATGTCTCTCTCTCCCCTCTGTCTTTTTAAGTAGCACTTGTATTAATAAATTCTACTGATTACAAGTGACTGGGGGGTGGGGAGGACAAGTGACTTAACATCTAACAAAAGCAAAGGAAAAATTAAATCTACCAGTATAAATTGGATATTCATCCTTCATCTCTCACAACATTTGTATTTCTCAAAATATTTGTTTTTACATGAATTTACCGTATCTGTGGGCTGAAGGAAGGTTAACAGCCTACCTCTGTTAGTCTCAGCTCGAGACCAAGGGATGTGCTGCATCCTTGAATCCTCTGAGGATTCACTGTCTGTTTCCATCCCAGCCTTGGCTGCTGACTAAGGTATCCTGCTCTCAGAAGCATCCTGACCTACTCCTTTGCCTCAAGACAAAGATTAAAGTTCTCACTTAGCAAAGGTATGCTACTGTATTTGCACTGTGACCCCATGGCAACTGTTTTTTTTTGTTTGTTTGTTTGTTTTTTAATAAGTCAGAGAGACTTAAGTAACATGTCCAAGGTCACAAAATTAGAAAGTGGCAGCATTTGGATTTAAACTCAGGTTTATCTGACCCCAAAACAACTTGTACTAGCTTATGATACAACTGTAGCATTGTTGTACAGGGCACATTTTTATATTCTGACATCTATTTGAGTAATAAATACTAAGTGTATTTAAAAGCATTATAATCCTAAACTTTGCAATTTAAAATTAAGGCTCTAGACAACATGACTAATGTAACCAATTTTAATTTAAAAAAAATTCAAAAATCTCTAAATTCATCAGTGATAGGATAAAAAACATAAACAATGAGAAACAGCCATAACATTTGGAATAGACCATAGAAGAGTAGTTTTAGCAACAGTGAAATCAAAGGGGAAACTCATGCCTCCAGCAAGTGGCCATTGACTATGGGCACAGAAAGAAAAAGGAGGAAAAAGGAAACTTTGATCAGTGTCAATTACATTTTTCTTCAGAAAAAGTATAATGTGGGTTGTATAGAAAACGTAAACCAGAACATAGGGTCATTTGTCTCCATTTGTCATAACATAACCTAAATTGCCTGCAGTCCAGCTGATTGCATGGAAGGAATCAATGCAATCCCACAATCCAGAGAGGAAATCACTATTAAAATACAGCAAGGCCAGCTCCCTTTAACTTCCAGTCCTAGGAGGGGATCTTCTGATAGGCACTGACTTTTCCTGCCTCACTGCACCCAAAGGCAAACCACTTGCTAAAAATTCAAAAAGCAAAAGAGTCATTTTTTTTTCTGCAGGTCCTTCCTTCAAAATGCAAATCTCCTGTTGTCTCAGCAGTTCTGGGTGGCTCTACATGTCTTTTCAAAAGTAAATTTCCTGACTGGATTTTTCCTGCTATGCTTTACTATTCTAATTTGATCCTACTGGCATTTCTTTTAATCAAGAAACAAAAGTGTTTGGTAAATACAGATGTTAGATTAATTCATTATATGGAATGAGACTTGAGTTGTTCATAGAATTACGGAATTTTAAAGCAAGAAAAGAATTTAGCAATCAGTCTAATCCCTAAAAGTTTTAGATGAAGAAACTAAGGGTTAGAGATATTAAACTTGACTGGCACTTTTAAAAAGATACTTTCACCTATCAGATTAGCAGAATTCTCCAAGTGTGATAACATACTATGTTGGTAAGATGAAAAAGAAGAAAGAAAAAAAAGCCCACGTGTGCACTGCTGATAGAAGGCAGTTTGGCCCTGCCTGTCACAATGGCAAATGCATAGTCCTCTTAGACTCAACAGGTCTACTTTTAAGGATTTATGCTATCAATATATTTGCAGTCATGTGTCAGGATGGCCGAGTGGTCTAAGGCGCCAGACTCAAGCTTCTGCTTCCCACGCTCGGGGTTTCCAGTCTCCAGATGGAGCCGTGGGTTCAAATCCTACTTCTGACACAGTTCTATTTGGAAACCCTGGTGGAGTAGTGATTAAGAGCTACAGCTGCTAACCAAACGGTCAGCAGTTCAAATCTACCAGGTGCTCCTTGGAAACTCTATGGAGCAGTTCTACCCCGTCCTAGAGGGTCACTATGAGCCAGAATCGACTCGACGGCAACAGGTTTTGTTTTTATATATTTGCACACGTATAGAATATAAAATGATGTATTTGTTGCAATATTTTTTGTACCAGCAAAAATTGAAAACTCTCATTAGAGAGTTTCTAATAAATAATTAAATGCTGAATCTCTAATTGGAATATGACAGAACTGTAAAAATGAACGAAGACTTTGAAGAGTGGCATCTGGGGTCTTAAACGCTAGCAAGCAGCCATCTAAGATGCATCAATTGGTCTCAACCCACCTGGATCCAAGGAGAATGAAGAACACCAAGGACACAAGGTGATTACGAGCCCAAGAGACAGAAAGGGCCACATGAACCAGCAACTACATCATCCTCAGACCAGAAGAACTAGATGGTGCCCAGCTACAACCGATGACTGCCCTGACAGGGAACACAACAGAGAACCCCTGAGGGAGCAGGAGAGCAGTGGGATGCGGACCCCAAATTCTCATAAGACCAGACTTAATGATCTGACTGAGACTAGAAGGACCCTGGTGGTCATGGCCCCCAGACCTTCTGTTGGCCCAGGACAGGAACCATTCCCGAAGCCAACTCTTCAGACATGGATTGGACTGGACAATGGGTTGGAGAGGGATGCTGGTGAGGAGTGAGCTTCTTGGATCAGGTGGACACTTGAGACTATGTTGGCATCTCCTGCCTGGAGGGAAGATGAGAGGGTGCAGGGGGTTAGAAGCTGGCAAAATGGACATGAAAAGAGAGAGTGGAGGGAAAGAGCAGTCTGTCTCATTAGGGGGAGAGTAATTGGGAGTGTGTAGCAAGGTGTATATGGGTTTTTGTGTGAGCGATTGACTTGATTTGTAAACTTTCACTTAAAGCAAAATAAAAATTATTAAAAAAAAAAAAATTAATGAGGAAGCCCTTTAAGTAGCCAGAAGGAAAGACTAGAGATTTTTTAAAAAATTAACTCAGTGAATACTGTACATATATGCTACTATTTTGTACACAAGTGAGCAAACAAATATATGTTATGCTTTTATGTGCAAAAAATCTTCTAATAACCAGAGTTGCTTATTGGTGGGGTGGGGGTGAGAGGTGTCTAAGTGCCTGGGGGACAAAAAGGGACTTTCTACTGGCTACTCTGTTATACTTGACTTTGATGAATGTGTTACATATTGATATAGCTAGATAGATAGGAAGTTAGTTGGGTATTTAGATACAGTGACAAACTGAGACTTACACAAAGGATGGTAAAAGATCTACTAACTTACTCAACTAAAAGTAATAAAAATTTACAGTGTTTAGTCAAGGAAATAGGAGTCTTATGGTAAGGAAATAGGAGTCTTATGGTAAATATAATAGTGGCATTCACAAACTGATGGACTGTTAGGTGGAAATCAATGGTCCTGTGTTTTTTCTGTGAGCAGGATTTACCTCAGTATAGGTAATGGCTTCTGGACAGTTGGAGGCGCTCAGTAGTAGAGGAGCTGTCTCAGGACATGGTGTGTGCAGTGTGGTCCCATGGTGACCACATGCAAGTCTAGGGTTCTGGACTCAGTGATGACCCAGAACTAGAACCTGACCTTCTGACCCCCATACCTGGGCTCTTCCTGTTTCTTTATGATTTCAGAATAACAGCTGGCATCTTACTTGTACAATTCAGAGGATTAGTACAAAATAAAAATTTTGAATAAAATAAAAATGAACACATGATCAGTTTGATTATTTTTTAAGCTCACATGGTAAATGATCTGATGATAATATATTTAGAAGTAGTCTTCCTAAGATTATAAGAATCTTTATAATTAACGTTCATTTGCAAACCCACACTTACTATGCAAAATCACATTATATAATATCTTAACTGTGTAAGAAGTGTCTCAGGCAATTTTTTTGTTCTATTATATAGCTAACCTCCTATTTATAAAAAATGCAAATAAAAATAAAGCCTACCTTAGGTCAAACTGACTCAAATTTCCAATTGGTAAAACTTTGTTACTTATTGTGTGTGTGCATATGCGTGTGTTATTTGTTTTTCTTTTAGGCAGAAGTTGAAAAAATAATTGCAGTTGCCTGGGACATGTTTCAGCCCCTTCTTTTTGGACTGTTTGGAGCAGAGGTATCTATTGCATCTCTCAGACCAGAAACTGTTGGTAAGAATTTCAAAGTACACGTTTGAACTAAAATCTTCTCTTTCTACATTCAGTTAAAATCTCTTTAGCAGGCATGTGTTCAGGGGTTTCCATTATCACAATTATATAAAAAGTTTATTACAGGTATAGTCATGATCTAAGCCTATTAGACTAGTTGGTTAGAAAAGAATGCTGGTAAATCCAAGGCAGTGAATGTCACACCTTTCATATTGTTGTTCCTTGTAAAGATGACGCTACCGACCACTATCAAGATATTACAGGCTTTAAAATTTTTCTTCCAATGATGTTATTTTTCATCTAAACTTGTTCTGACTAAGGGCCAGAAGTTTAAAACAACTGGTCAGTTCTATAATATGTGCCCATTGAATAGAAATGTTTGTTGACCCATCCATTTCTTTATTCATCCGTATATTACAAGTCATCATATTACTACTGTCTTGATTCATAGCAAAACACTTGAATATTAACTTGAACATATACTCATGATCACATTCTTTAGTCCTATCACAATATTCTTCCATCCATGCTAGGGACCCATCCTCCGCCACGTCCTTCTGAATCTCAGACAAGAATCCTTCACTTTCGCTCATACATCTTCAAATACCCTTAGTTTCTTCCTCTTCAGAATTTAAACAGTCTCTAATCATTTCTCTCTTAACAAATATATATCCTTTTTCCGTTTTCTGTCTGCCAATTTATCCTTCCCTCATTTCACCACCTTCCCCCAACTACCACACTACCTCTCTCTTCTTTGTATATACTTTTTAAAAGAGGTAACTACATTCCACTTTTCCACTTCAGCTCTCATTCGCTTTTTCAGCACACTTCAATGCAGCTTCTGCCCCACCACATGGCCGACCTTGCTCTCACCAAGGTTATATTGCTGAATTCAATGAATACTTCCCAGTCTTTATTTTACTTGACGTCTCAGCAGCATTTGATGTTATTGACCTCTTTAAAACACACTTTTATGTGAATTCTGAAACTTCATGTTTCCCACTGGCCTTTGTAGTCTCCTTTTTTGGGTTTTTTTCTTTTAACGCTATATATGGTTTAGATATTGCTCTTCATTAAAGATCTTTCCAGAGCACCTCCTATTCTCCCTCTGTATCTCTTCTCAGGACTTCCAGTGGCTTTAATTATAAACTATGTAATTCCAAAATATTCATCTCTAAATTAAACTCAGTATATCTAAAACTCACTCGTCATCCTATCCCCAACCCTGCTGCTCCTTCAGTGTTCCCTTCTGCGAATGGTGCCATCTCTTTTGTATCTTGTACTTCAGGCAACATACACTTTTGAATACCTACCAACATGAAAGAAATACACTTCAACAAAGAGCCACAAAGTCTTTCCATAAAGAAACCCTATTGCAGATCACAACAGATCATCCAGCAAAGTCTGTCTGGAGTTTTACCAGCCCTCTGAACTTGGAAAAGTAATTTATCCTCTCTGAACTTTGGTGTTTTTTTTTTTTTTTCTGACTATAAAATGAGATTAACAGTAGCACCTACACCACAGGTTGTGTGGGTTAAGTAAAATTGTGCATTTAAAGCTTAGCACAGTAACTGACACAGAGTAAATTCTCAACGAATGTTACTTTAAAAAAAAAACACCCTATTACTCAGTAGTCACATTAGCTGTGTCTTTTTCAGGTCCAGGAGCCTACAGCTGCCCTAGCCAAATCACTTATTTTATAAATCAAGATGAAATTATCAATAAAGGGTTCTAAACAACTAAATTAAGTAGCTGTATGTCATCCAGGGCTACATGCTGTTAGTATACACCAATATGGTGAAACAGTTGTTTACTGCCAGGCCCATTCTCATTGGTCATTGCACAGCCAACTCCATTCTGATCGGCTGATAAATATTTTGACTATCACCTCTGGTCTTTTACTGTATAAAGAATTCTAAACCTCATTGATGAAGGTGTTAATTTTTCCCTCTTCTGCACCGTTTTATTGGTTTATTTATACTGCACTTACCACATAGTATGTGAATTTATCGTTTATATTTTTGTCTTCCTCTGACTTTGATGCTCTTAAAGGCAGATTCTGTACATTATACATCTTTTTGTACCCAGTGACCAGTTCAAAGCCTGTCATGCATAATTATCACTTAATAAATTCTTGTTAAATAAACACATGGAAGAAAGCTATAAAGTATAAGAGATATAACATATCTCCTTTGTAGAAATTCAAATATGTTTAATTTCTAATTTTAATCTAGGGAAAATATCTTATTTTAAGCAAGTGATCTGACTGGTCCTTAATATTGATTTTTAGATAAATTATGCCTAAACATTTTTATATTTAAATTATGCCTGACCATTTTTATATTTTTAATTTTTTAATGTTCTTTAATTATTTCTGTTGGTAGTATTTTGAGTCAGTAACCATGAAATGTAGTCTCTCCCGCAGTGTTTCATTATTTATAAAAATTGAGTTTTTCTTACAGGACTTTGTGTTGCCACCCTGGCCTTGCAGTATTGATACGAATTTTGACTACGTTTCTGATGGTGTGTTTTGCTGGTTTTAACATGAAGGAAAAGATATTTATTTCTTTTGCATGGCTTCCTAAGGCCACAGTCCAGGTAATAATGGATAGGATGTATTAGCATTTTAACTTCTATTTCTATACAATACCTTGAAATGTTAAATGAAAGCGCTTATTCAAGTTTGGTGAAAATAAGTGATTGAAGTTTGATTTATGAGAATAGTTTATACTAATCTACTCTTCAGATGTTTTATCTGATTCCTTAAAATATGATGAGTTATTTAAAATTTTTTTAGATCACCAGGGTACAACTAAAAATCTAATAAATCCCTGCACTACTAGAAAGCAGTAGTAGCAGGAAAGAAGGATTTGAATTTTTACCAGTCACAGCTCCCTAAATAACCCAGAGGGATAGTTGTCACCCCTTTTCATTCCAATATCCCAAGAAGAGAGTGAAATAGAAATAGCATGGCCTACCTTAGTGGTTGAAAATACTTCAGTGCCAATATAATTAATGATCAAGGATGCTTGGCTAGATTTTGTATGTAATGGAGAAAAGAAGATTTATTGAAAACAATTCAGAAAATGGTTTATTCATTTTCTAGATTATTAGTTGATTTTAAATTATTCAAACAAGTTTAACCTCCTGCCAAGTGTTACATTCATTCAACTTGACATTTGTGTACTCTCATGAGCAAGTGATTACAAAAGCACTTACAGATGAACCCCCCCAAAAAAACCAAACCCATTACCGTTGAGTCTGACTCATAGCGACCCTATACGACAGGGTAGAACAGCCCCATAGAGTTTCCAAGGAGTGCTTGGTGGATTCAGCTGCCAACCTTTTGGTTTGCAGCTGTAGCTCTTAACCACTATGCCACCAGGGTTTCCACTTACAGATAGGTGCTTGAAATTATTGATTATGCATTTCTAACAATACCCATAATTGCTAACTAAATTAAAACTGAATAGACTATGATTTGCGGCAAATGTAATATATTCCTGTTTGCAGTGTGTTGTGTATTTTGAGACTAATTGTAGCAAACAAGATTTATCTATTCCATCCCACATTTTTCTGCAGTTATTTAAGTATACAAATTTCTACTTTTATGGAATCAAAAATTAGTTGTTCTTAATTTGCGCAGGGAAATCCTGGTGGCGTAGTAGTTAAGTGCTACGGCTGCTAACCAAGAGGTAAGCAGTTCGGATCCGCCAGGCGCTCCCTGGAAACTCTATGGGGCAGTTCTACTCTATCCTATAGGGTCGCTATGAGTCGGAATCGACTCAACAGCAGTGGGTTGGTAATTTGCACAGTGGGTAAGAGCTCGCTTGCTAACCCAGATGTCGGCAGTTCTTATTCAGCAGCTACTTCCTGGAAACCCTGTGGGGCAGTTCTACCCTGTCCTATAGGGTGGCTATAAGTTGGTATCGGCCCATCAGCAATGGGGTTTTTTTGCTTGTTTGTTTTGGAGAATGTGTTTGCTCAGTAATTATATAACAGATTTTGTGTGGCTATGGTTTTTTTGTTTTATGGGCATGGGCATTATTCCAGAATAATTTCTCCTTTTTCCATCAGATTTCCAAAGATGTCCACTGCATAATAGTTAGGAGCACTGTGAAATTAATGTACAATAAAGAGAATAGTTTTTCCTTCAGAGTGTTTCTAGCTTTCATATGACTTCTGGTAACTTTAGCTGACAAATACTAATACAATGATTCCAGTAGCTTTGGTATGAACAATTTGCTATAAAATATTAAAATTTGAAAAATGGCACTTTGTTACCATGAAGGCAAATTGTAAAATATGGAAAAATATCCAGGAATAGGTAATGTTTGTTCTGTACTGTGCTGAAATTTTTTTTTCTCCTTTTGCCACTGATCAAAAAACAAGACTTTTTTTTCTATATCAGTGTTTTTCAAACTTTTTTTGTCTGTAGCCTGCTGTAAGAAATATATTTTGCATAACACTCCAGCTGTCTTAGTTACCTAGTGCTACTATAATAGAAATATCACAAGTGGTTCACTTTAAAAAACAAAAATTTGTTTTCTCACTGTTTAGGTAGGCCAGAAATCTGAATTCAGGGTGCTGGCTCTAGAGGAAGGCCTTCTCTTTCTGTTGGCTCTGAGGAATGTCCTTGTGTCACATTTTTTTTTTTTTTTAACGATTTTTATTGTGCTTTAAGTGAAAGTTTACAAATCAAGTCAGTCTGTCACATGTAAGCTTATAGACACCTTACTACATACTCCCATTTACTCTCCCCCTAATGAGTCAGCCCACTTCCTCCTTCCAGTCTCTCCTTTCGTGACCGTTTTCCCAGTTTTTAACCCTCTACCCTCCCATCCCCCCTCCAGACAGGAGATGCCTACACAGTCTCAAGTGTCCACCTGATACAAGTAGCTCACTCTTAATCAGCATCTCTCTCCAACCCATTGTCCAGTCCCTTCCATGTCTGATGAGTTGTCTTCGTGAATGGTTCCAGTCCTGGGCCAACAGAAGGTTTGGGGACCATGACCACCGCGATTCTTCTAGTCTCAGTCAGACCATTAAGTCTTGTCTTTTTATGAGAATTTGGGGTCTACATCCCACTGTTCTCCTGCTCCCTCAGGGGTTCTCTGTTTTGCTCCCTGACAGGGCAGTCATCGATTGTGGCCGGGCACCAACTAGTTCTTCTGGTCTCAGGATGATGTAAGTCTCGAGTTCATGTGGCCCTTTCTGTCCCTTGGGCTCTTAGTTATCATGTGACCTTGGTGTTCTTCATTTTCCTTTGATCCAGGTGGGTTGAGACCAATTGATGCATCTTACATGGCCGCTTGTTAGCATTTAAGACCCCAGACTCCGCACTTCAAAGGCGGATGCAGAATGTTTTCATAATAGAATTTATTTTGCCAATTGACTTAGAAGTCCCCTTAAGCCATAGTCCGCAAACCCCCGCCATTGCTCCACTGACCTTCTAAGCATTCAGTTTATCCCGGAAACTTCTTTGCTTTTGGTCCAGTCCAGTTGAGCTGACCTTCCCTGTATTGAGTATTGTCCTTCCCTTCACCTAAAGTAGTTCTTATCTACTAACTAATCAGTAAATAACCCTCTCCCACCCTCACTCCCTCCCCGCTCTCATAACCACAAAAGAATGTGTTCTTCTCAGCTTATACTATTTCTCAAGATCTTATAATAGTGATCTTATACAATATTTGTCCTTTTGCATTTTACTAATTTCACTCAGCATAATGCCTTCCAGGTTCCTCCATGTTATGAAATGTTTCACAGATTCGTCACTGTTCTTTATCGATGCGTAGTATTCCATTGTGTGAATATACCATAATTTATTTAACCATTCATCCATTGATGGACACCTTGGTTACTTCCAACTTTTTGCTATTGTAAACAGTGCTGCAGTAAACATGTGTGTGCATATATCTGTTCGTGTAAAGGCTCTTATTTCTCTAGGGTATATTCCGAGGAGTGGGATTTCTGGGTTGTATGGTAGTTCTATTTCTAACTGTTTAAGATAACGCCAGATAGATTTCCAAAGTTATTGTACCATTTTACATTCCCACCAGCAGTGTATAAGAGTTCCAATCTCTCCACAGCCTCTCCAACATTTATTATTTTGTGTTTTTTGGATTAATGCCAGCCTCGTTGGTGTGAGATGGAATCTCATTGTAGTTTTAATTTGCATTTCTTTAATGGGTAATGATCGAGAGCATTTTCTCATGTATCTGTTAGCTGCCTGAATATCTTCTTTAGTGAAGTGTGTGTTCATATCCTTTGCCCACTTCTTGATTGGGATGTTTGTCTTTTTGTGGTTGAGTTTTAACAGAATCATGTAGATTTTAGAGATCAGGCGCTGGTCGGAGATGTCATAGCTGAAAATTTTTTCCCAATTTGTAGGTGGTCTTTTTACTCTTTTGGTGAAGTCTTTAGATGAGCATAGGTGTTTGATTTTTAGGAGCTCCCAGTTATCTGGTTTCTCTTCGTCATTTTTAGTAATCTTTTGTATTCTGTTTATGCCTTGTATTAGGGCTCCTAACGTTGTCCCTATTTTTTCTTCCATAATCTTTATCTTTTTAGTCTTTATGTTTAGGTCTTTGATCCACCTGGCGTTAGTTTTTGTACATGGTGTGAGGTATGGGTCCTGTTTCATTTTTTTGCAAATGGATATCCAGTTATGCCAGCACCATTTGTTAAAAAGACTATCTTTTCCCCAATTAACTGACACTGGGCCTTTGTCAAATATCAGCTGCTCATATGTGGTTGGATTTATATCTGGGTTCTCAATTCTGTTCCATTGATCTATGTGCCTGTTGTTGTACCAGTACCAGGCTGTTTTGACTACTGTGGCTGTATAGTATGTTCTAAAATCAGGTAGAGTGAGGCCTCCCACTTTCTTCTTCTTTTTCAGTAATGCTTTACTTATCCGGGGCTTCTTTCCCTCCCATATGAAGTTGGTGATTTGTTTCTCTATCACTTTAAAAAATGTCCTTGGAATTTGGATCGGAAGTGCATTGTATGTATAGATGGCTTTTGGTAGAATAGACATTTTTACTATGTTAAGTCTTCCTATCCATGAGCAAGGTATGTTTTTCCACTTATGTAGGTCCCTTTTAGTTTCTTGCACTAGTACGTTGTAGTTTTCTTTGTATAGGTCTTTTACATCTTTGGTAAGATTTATTCCTAAGTATTTTATCTTCTTGGGGGCTACTGTGAATGGTATTGATTTGGTGATTTCCTCTTTAACGATCTTTTTGTTGATGTAGAGGAATCCAAGTGATTTTTGTATGTTTATCTCATAACCTGAGACTCTGCCAAACTCTTCTATTAGTTTCAGTAGTTTTCTGGAGGATTCCTTAGGGTTTTATGTGTATAAGATCATGTCATCTGCTAATGGAGATAATTTCACTTCTTCCTTGCCAATCCGAATGCCCTTTATTTCTTTGTGTAGCCTAATTGATCTGGCTAGGACCTCTAGCACAATGTTGAATAAGAGGGGTGATAAAGGGCATCCTTGTCTGGTTCCCGTTCTCAAGGGAAATGCTTTCAGGCTCTCTCCATTTAGAATGATGTTGGCTGTTGGCTTTGTATAAAAAAAAAAAAATTGTATAGATGCCCTTTATTATATTGAGTAATTTTCCTTCAGTTCCTATTTTGCTGAGACTTTTTATCATGAATGGGTGCTGGACTTTGTCAAATGCCTTTTCTGCATCAATTGATAAGATCATGTGGTTTTTGTCTTCTGTTTTATTTATATGGTGGATTACATTAATGGTTTTTCTAATATTAAACCAACCTTGCATACCTGGTATAAATCTCACTTGGTCACGGTGGATCATTTTTTTGATATGTTGTCAAATTCTATTGGCTAGAATTTTGTTGAGGTTTTTTGCGTCTATGTTCATGAGGGATATAGGTCTCTAATTTTCTTTTTTTATGATGTCTTTACCTGGTTTTGGTATCAGGGATAACGTGGCTTCATAGAATGAGGTAGGTAGTATTCCATCATTTTCTATGCTTTGAAATACCTTTAGTAATACTGGTGTTAACTCTTCTCTGAAGGTTTGGTAGAACTCTGCAGTGAAGCCATCGGGGCCAGGGCTTTTTTTTGTTGGGAGTTTTTTGATTACCGTTTCAATCTCTTTTTTTATTATGTGTCTATTTAGTTGTTCTACTTCTGATTGTGTTAGTTTAGGTAGGTAGTGTTTTTCTAGGAATTCATCCATTTCTTCTAGGTTTGCAAATTTGTTAGAGTACAATTTTTTGTAATAATCTGATATGATTCTTTTAATTTCAGTTGGGTCTGTTGTGAGATGGCCCATCTCGTTTCTTATTTGGGTTATTTGTTTCCTTTCCTGTATTTCTTTAGTCAGTCTAGCCAATGGTTTATCAATTTTGTTAATTTTTTCAAAGAACCAGCTTTTGGCTTTGTTAATTCTTTCAATTGTTTTTCTGTTCTCTAATTCATTTAGTTCAGCTCTAATTTTTATTATCTGTTTTCTTCTGGTGCCTGATGGATTCTTTTGTTGCTCGCTTTCTATTTGTTCAAGTTGTAGGGACAGTTCGCTGATTTTGGCTCTTTCTTCTTTATGTATGTGTACATTTATCGATATAAATTGACCTCTGAGCACTGCTTTTGCGGTGTCCCAGAGGTTTTGATAGGAAGTGTTTTCATTCTCGTTGCATTCTATGAATTTCTTTATTCCCTCCTTAATGTCTTCTATAACCCAGTCTTTTTTGAGCAGGGTATTGTTCAGCTTCCAAGTATGTGATTTCTTTTCCCTGATTTTTCTGTTATTGATTTCCACTTTTATGGCCTTGTGGTCTAAAAGGATGCTTTGTAATATTTCGATATTTTGGATTCTGCAAAGGTTTGTTTTACATGACCTAATATGTGATCTATTCTAGAGAATGTTCCATGTGCACTAGGAAAAAAAGTATACTTTGCAGCTGTTGGGTGGAGTGTTCTGTATAAGTCTATGAGGTCAAGTTGGTTGATTGTAGCAATTAGGTCTCCCGTGTCTCTATTGAGCTTCTTACGGGAAGTCCTATCCTTCTCCGAAAGTGGTGTGTTGAAGTCTCCTACTATAATTGTGGAGGTGTCTATCTCACTTTTCAGTTCTGTTAAAGTTTGTTTTATGTATCTTGCAGCCCTGTCATTGGGTGCAAAAATATTTAATATGGTTATATCTTCCTGGTCAATTGTCCCTTTAATCATTATATAGTGTCCTTCTTTATCCTTTGTGGTGGATTTAACTTTAAAGTCTGTTTTGTCAGAAATTAGTATTGCTACTCCTGGTCTTTTTTGCTTATTGTTTGCTTGATATATTTTTTCCATCCTTTGAGTTTTAGTTTGTTTGTGTCTCTAAGCCTAAGATGTGTCTCTTGTAGGCAGTATATAGATGGATCGTGTTTCTTTATCCAGCCTGAGACTCTCTGTCTCTTCATTGGTGCATTTAGTCCATTTACATTCAGCGTATAGATAAGTATGTGTTTAGTGCTGTCATTTTGATGCCTTTTTGTGTGTGTTGTTGACAATTTCATTTTTCCACTTACTTTTCTGTGCTGAGATGTTTTTCTTTGTAAATTGTATGTTCCTCATTTTCAAAGTCATTGAATTTATGTTTACTGAGTTGTTATGTTTTTCTTGGTTTTTATTTTGAGTTATGGAATTGTTAGACCTCTTTGTGGTTACCTTGGTATTTACCCCTATTTTTCTAAATAAAAACCTAACTTGTATTGTCCTATATCACCTTGTTTTCCTTTCCATATGGCAGTTCTATGCCTCCTGTATTTAGTCCCTCTTTTTTATTATTGTGATCTTTTACATAATGACTTCAATGATTCCCTGTCTTCAGCATTTTTTTCTTTTTAAAATTAATCATAATTTGTTTTTGTGATTTCCGTATTTGAGTTGATATCAGGATGTTCTGTTCTGTGACCTTGTGTTGTATTGGTATCTGATATTTTTGGTTTTCTGACCAAACAATTTCCTTTAATATTTCTTATAGCTTTGGTTTGGTTTTTGCAAATTCTCTAAACTTGTGTTTATCTGTAAATGTTTTAATTTCACCTTCATATTTGAGAGAGAGTTTTCCTGGGTAAATGATCCTTGGCTGGCAGTTTTTCTCCTTCAGTGCTCTATATGTGTCATCCCATTGCCTTCTTGACTGCATAGTTTCTGCTGAGTGGTCTGAACTTATTCTTATTGATTCCCCTTTGTAGGAGACCTTTCTTTTATCCCTGGCCACTTTTAAAATTTTCTCTTTATCTTTGATTTTGGCAAGTTTGATGATAATATATCTTGGTGATTTTCTTTTTGGATCAATCTTATATGGGGTTTGATAAGCATCTTGGATAGATATCCTTTCGTCTTTCATGATGTCAGGGAAGTTTTTCTGCCAACAGATCTTCAACTGTTCTCTCTGT
Source organism: Elephas maximus indicus (assembly GCF_024166365.1). NCBI lineage: Eukaryota > Metazoa > Chordata > Mammalia > Proboscidea > Elephantidae > Elephas > Elephas maximus. The sequence continues at coordinate 49,103,140 of NC_064823.1, forward strand.
ATTTTCTGTTATCCCTCCCTGTTCTGGGACTCCAATCACACACAAGTTATTCTTCTTGATAGAGTCCCACATGATTCTTAGAGTTTCTTCATTTTTTTTTATTTCTTTTATCTGATTTTTTTTCAGCCGTATTGGTGTCAATTCCCTTATCCTCCAGGTCCCCCACTCTGCATTCCAATTGCTCAATTCTGCTTCTCTGACTTCCTATTGAGTTGTCTAATTCTGTAATTTTGTTGTTAATCTTTTGGATTTCTGAATGCTGTCTCTCTATGGATTCTTGCAGTTTATTAATTTTTCCACTATGTTCTTGAATAATCTTTTTGATTTCTTCAACTTTTTTATCAGTGTGTTCCTTGGCTTTTTCTGTAAAAATTGCTTTATTTCATTTATGAGGTCATCCCTGATGTCTTGAAGCATTCTGTAAATTAGTTTTTTATATTCTGCTCTGGCAATTCCAGGATTGTATCTTCATTTGGGAAAGATTTTGATTCTTTAATTTGGGCAGTTGTAGAAGCAATCATGGTCTGCTTCTTTATGTGGTTTGATATCGACTGCTGTCTCTGAGCCATCTATAAGATATTGTAATGATTTATTTTATATTTGCTCACTGAGTCTTATCTTGTTTTTTTTTTTTCTTTCAATATACGTAGATGGGCTTCTAGATTGAGCTGTCTTGATTGTTGTAGCCTTTGAATCACTTATGTCCTATTACCAGCTGGTTTGGGCTGTTACCAGATATATAAGCCTAAGAGTCCATTCAGTATTCTTGAGTAGAATCTGATTTTGGGTTACCAAGTGTGTGGTGTAGACTGTCACCTATTCAGTTAGAGGAGTAGTGGTGATAGTCGTGTGCACCAGATTCTGGTAGCAGCAGGGGGTCACACTTCAGAGGGGGCAGGATCCTGACAGGCTTCCCCCAAGTGCCAGTGAGGTAGGTGTGTCTCTATTCCTAAAGCACTTTGGTGAGTGGGCTCTGCACCTCTACCTTAGGCACCCAATGCATGTACCTCTACAGATTGGTAGGTTTCACTATCCTCAGACCCCTATGGAAGGAGGCTAGGTGGTTTGGCTGGAGCTTCAGCCCTCTGTTCCCTGTTGTGGGTCAGTGAGGGCTCTGTTTAATAGGTAGAGGTATCAGACCTGGGAAACTTGTCTTTCCAGTAATCAGCTAAAACAATTACAGTCAGATCACTATCAGCATTGCCTTTGCATTATAATAGCCACCTTGTTCCCTGTAGGGATGAAAGCTTAAGACTGTGGATCTCATATGCTTGGCTGGAGCTGGTTCTGTATTTTTAGTCCAATTTCAGGAAGTCAGGGAAGGATTTTTGGTCCCTGGGTTTTTTGTAGCTGCTTCTCTCAGGCCAGGAGAATGGGTTAGGAAAAAAGAAACCAAAAAAACCTCAGAGCACTTCACTCCCTGGCCCAGGAAATTCCAATGCTAATGAAGCCGACTGGGAAGGGGAGGGGATGGATGAGATAGATAGGAGAGAGTAGCACCCAGGAATATAGACAAAGTTACTTATCTTGCTTGGTGATGACTGTTTGATCTGAAGGGTGTGTAGTCTGTGTGCATTGGCTGGGTCAAGATTGCCCCTGAGGGTTAGGCCCGTGTCCTGTGCTTGTGCTGTCTCAGAAGCCGTGGTCAGTTCCTCCGCTCCCAGTCCAAAGCCCAGCACCAAGGTTCCCCGGCTGGGACGCTGCACTCCAGGCTCCAAAACCAGTCACTGCCTCCCGGTGACTTCTCCTCCTGTCAGCCGCGTTGCTGTGCTGCCTGCATGCACTGGCTGGGCTTCCCCTGAGGCCACTTCTGGAGGCTCGGGCTGCGTCCCGTGTTTGCGCCGTCTCAGGATGCCATGCTCACCTCCCCTGCACCCAGTCCAAAGCCCGGCGCCAAAGTTTTCTGACTGGGACGCTGGCTGAAGTCTCCAAAAACAGTCACTGCTTCTCTGTGGTTGCTCGTTCTCTCATTAGCCGCATCAGTGTGCAGCCTGCTTGTGCTGGCTGAGTCTCTGTCACTCAGGTCAACTCTTTAGATCTGTGTTTGATAGTCAGTGTTCGTAGATTGTCATGTATGTGATCAACTCACTTGTTTTTCTGAGTCTTTGTTGCAAGAGGGATCCGAGGTAGCTTCTACCTAGTCTGCCATCTTAGCCCCCCTTGTGTCACTTTTTAACTTCTCTTTTTTGGCTCCTTGGAGATCTCATGTGGCGTGACATCTATCTTTCCCAAACTGCACTTGCTTGCTTACTTCATCTGCTCTTTTATATCTCAAAAGAGATTGAACTAAGACACACTCTACACTAATATTGCCTCATTAACATAACAAAGAATACCCATTCACAAATGGGATTATAACTACTCTAGGTGTTAGAATTTACAACACATATTTTTAGGGGACACAATTCGATCCAAAACACCAGCCAATACACAAATCCCAAAACATACACATACACTTACAGGTACAGAGAGAACTGAAAATATATTTTGCAGTGTATACAGTTCTTGCCAAGAATCCATGAAATGTTGAATTAGTTAGGGTACAGGGTAAGCTTCAATAACAAAGAGCCCCCAAATACAGGGACTAAATGAGATTTTTATTTCTCTCTCACTGGTAGTTCAGCACAGACATTTCAGAGCTGGCAGGGTGAATGCCATCCTCAGCATGTGCCTTCCATCCATGGGTCTAAGGTGACAATTCCAACTCTCAATATTTCCCATCCAGTGGAAAGGGGGAAAAGATAAGGGACATGCATGTCCATTCCTTTTCAGGGCACAATCTACAACTTGAACTTATCATTTCTGCTCACCTCTCAGTGGCCAGAATTTAGATATATAGTTACATCTAGTTGCAAATGAGACTGGAAAAAAAAAAAAAAAGCTGCTACAAGCAAGAGTTACCAAATACCTAGTAAGATTAACTTGAAGTTCCTGAAGGTACCCCCCACTTTCATATTTCATGATGTTTAACGGTTTAGCCTCTAAAGCAATACATACTCTTACATTTTTAGCCCAAATCTAAAACTTCACCATCTTAGAATAAGTATCACTGTATTCTTTCCTCTTATTTTTTCTCAATTCCAAATTTTTAAAGATAAAAGAATAAGGTAATCAGTAACAGTCATCTTTATTGAGGAGAAATTTAGTATGCAGAACTTAATGTTATATTGTAATTGATATTGTGAGTCTGTATCTGCCTAGTGTTGTGAAATTCCTTTGTCTGATATTTATGTAATCCTGCCTTATGCATATAAATGCATATGAATCATCGGTGTCGGATAATCAAAACTAACTGCAGTGCACTTTGAAAGAAGGCTAAATAGAACTGTCTTAGTTGAAAAAAAAAAAACAAGCTTTTTTTTTAATGATTAATTCACCTTTTTTATATGTGTTTGCTATACCGTATTTCCTACTTTACCCTTAAACTTTTATAGGCTGCAATAGAATCTGTAGCTTTGGCCACAGCAAGATCCCAGGGAGAGAAACAGCTAGAAGACTATGGAATGGCTGTGTTGACAGTGGCATTTTTGGCCATCTTCATTACAGCCCCAGTTGGAAATCTCCTTATTGGTTTGCTGGGCCCCAGGCTTCTCCATAAAGATGAACATCAAAATAAAGATGAAGAAGCTGAAGGAGAGACTTCTGAATAAGTTAATAGAGGTGAAAAGAGAGAATGCTGAATATAGTAATTAGAAAACTGCTACCAGAGGCTACTTTATCAAGATGGAAGTTGAAATACGTAATGTTTAAGCTTAAAATCTAGTAGAACCATAAGTGTGGTTATTTCTTTACAGTGGTGGTAACATTCTACATCTCCAATCCTGATTTCTCTATGTTCTTTTTTTTTTCTTTTTCAAATTCTCCTTCATCGTGTATCTTTATTTTTTATAGAGACATATCTACTTTACTGTGCTACCATAATTTAAAATTAACACGAGGAAAAATGAGTTCACTTATTGGCCAACAGCTTGCCCTGACTCACAGTTACCGTCATAGTCTCATGATTCACAGTAAGTTGGACCCTCATGCTTTGAATTGGTTTTTGTACCTCTTTTTTTTTTTAAACACCATAATGCAGTGCTTCATCAAATCCTACCCACTTTCTTCTTATTATTCTGCCTCTTCTCTATTTCTGTTTCATTTACTACTTTTCTGAGAATTATTGTAACTGATTAGTCCCTACCAGATTTTTTAAGTATATAAGTATTTACATTGGTTTTTCCTCTTGCCCCCAGGTAGATGTTAGAAAACTTTATCCTGTTCCCTAACTGGCTAGACAGAGTCCTCTATTCCAGTGGCCCAACTGAGAAATTTATTCTATCGCGCCTAGTAGCCTAGAAGTCCGAATTCAGGGTGCCAGCTACAGGGGAAGGCTTTCTGTCTCTCTGGGGCCTGGAGGAAGTTTCTTCTCATCAATCTTCCCCTGGTCTCAGTGCTTTTTAGCACTCTCCTGGCTGTTCTTTCTTGGTGTTAGGAGGTCCCATGGTTCCCTGCTTGCTTCTCTCTTTTATATCTTAAAAGAGATTGACTTAAAACACAACATAATCTTGAAGAATGAGTCCTGCCTCATTAACATAACTGTTGATAATCCCGCCTTATTAATATCATAGAGGTAAGATTTACAACACATAGAAAAATCACATCAGATGACAAAATGGTGGAAAATCACACAATGCTGGGAATCATGGCCTAGCCAAGTTGACACATTTTTTGGAGGGGCACAATTCAGGAAGTAATGGAGAAGTTGGCAAATCTCTCCTCTTACATTCCATTGGTGATGGCCACACCTAGCTGTGAGAAGACTGAGAAGTATCCTCTCTGGCTAAGCATCCTCATTCCTAGGAGGAACAAAGGATTAGATTTGGAAGCCAGAGGTGTTGGATGTTACCATCACTTAGTAATATATTCTTGCATCTTAACAAGGGCCTTCTGAAGAAAGTGACTTCTATGGCAGGAATTTCAGACCTTGTGACATGCCAGCAGATATTAGAAGAAAGGCTTATCTGCATGGGTCACATTCGTATCCCTCTTATACAAAAGGCCCTGTCTGGATTTGTGTATCACCCATAGTTTCTCTCCACTTCAGGTCATCCCCTGCCTAGTTGTAGGAAAAATCATATTCATATACAACTTATATCATGGGCAATGTTTACCTGAAGTATTTATTTATATCACATCTGAACTCTTTAACCTAGAATTCAAAATTCATTCAGATCTTGATGTAGATATTAAATGAGTGAATGATGACTATTCCAATCTCACCAAGCTTATTTGCATAAAGCTTGTCTACTCCTCTCCTTTTATTAGACTACTGGGCTTCCATTTCTACCATGGCCTCCACCTCTATTCAAAAGTTTGAATAGTTTAATATTCACCTCTTCTAAACAGGTTTTCTTTTTATGATGTCAGTTCAAATCCACCAGGGCACTCCTTGGAAACCCTGTGGGGCAGTTCTACTCTGTCCTTTAGGGTTGCTGTGAGTCAGAATTGACTTGACAGCAACAGGCTTTTTTTTTTTTAATCCATTATATTCTTTAAAAATAGCAGTGATTTTTTTTTTCTTATTACAGAAGTAATACATTTTCATTGCAGAAAATTCAGAACACAGAAAAGTACAGAGAAGAAAACAGAAAGTACTTTTCTTCAATTTTATTTATTTTGTTGTTGTTGAGAATATACACAGTGAAAGATATACCAATTCAACCATTTCTGTATGTACCATTGAGTGATATTACATTCTTTGAGTTGTGCAGCCATTCTTACCCCTCCTTTTTCTGAATTATTCCTCTCCCGTTAACAGAAATTCACTGCCCCCTAAGGTTCCTATCTAATCTTTCAACTTGCTGTTGTCAATTTGATCACATATAAAAAAAAAAAAAATAGTCCTTAAAGGACCGTAATGCTCAAGGCAGGCATTTTTTACTAGTTAAGCTGAACTACTTTTGGTTTTTAAGAAGTCTTCAGGGATATTTTTGGTTTAAGGTTTAAAGATTATCTCAGGGCAATAATTTCAGGGGTTCATCCAAGCTTTATGGCTCTAGGAAGTCTGGAGTCCATGGGAATTTGATATTCAGTTCTACATTTTCCCTCTTTTAATCAGAGTTCTTCTATAGAATCTTTGATCAAAATGTTCAGTAATGGTAGCTGGACACCATTCAGATGTTCTGGTCTCATGGCAAAGGAGGCAGTTATTCACTGAGGCAATTACCAACACATTCCATATCCTGCTTCTATTCCTGATGCTCCTTCTTCTTCTGTTGTTCCAGGCAAATAGAGAGCTATTGCTGTGCCTTGTAGGGCTGCTTGCAATCTTCTAAGACCCCAGGCGCTATGCAGTAAACTAGCAGATAGAACAGAAGCATGAAACATGTTATTAGGCCAATTAACTAAGATGTCCTATGAAACCATGACCCTAGACCTCCAAACCAAGAAACCAAATTCCATGAGTTTTCAGCTGTACATAAACAGCCTCAGCATCTACTTTGTTTTTTGTCATTGTAAATATGTCACAGAACTTCTGCCAATTCAACTTTTTATAGGTATAAAACTTATTTGCAGCAATTACAGTAATCAGCTGTGCAAACTTATCCTTAATCAATGTGATATTTCATTCACCATTAACCCTCTCCCCTTTTCCCATCTCTCCTACCCCTTGTAACCACTAATAAACTTTGTTCTCTATAGTGTCTTTTTATATAAGTGAGGTCATACAATATTTCTCCTTTTGCAATTGACTTATTTCACTCAGAATAATGCCTTCCAGCTCCATCCACATGGTAGCATGTATCAAGACGTCATTTCTCTTACTGACTGAGTAGTATTCCATTGTATGTATATACCACATTTTGTTTATCCATTCATCTGTTCATAGGCATTTAGGTTGTTTCTACCTTTTCACTATTGTGAATAGTGCTACAGTGAACACTGGTGTACAAGGCTTTATTTGAGTCTCCGCTTTCAAGTTTTTTGGAATTGCTGGGTCATATGGTGGTTCTATTTTTAGGTTTTTGGGGAACTGCCACACTGTTTTCCACAACTGCTGTACCATTTTGTGAAAATACTCTTAATGTAAACATCTATTTTATTTTGATTATTTTAAATTTTATTCTTGCAGTTTTGGAGGGTGTATTTATTTTCAGAAAGATATCACATCCACAGAATTAATTGAGTGAAAGACAATTTTATGTATGACTTCTATGGAGATATATAGATTGAAGAATTCTGTTGCATGTAATGAAGGCTAAGTCTTCAAAAAGTCATTTATTCATGTGGTAACAGTCAAATATTAATTTTTCAGTGAATAATAAAGATCCTTGCCTTCATGGAGCTTACATTTTACATGACTAACTCAAAATTCAGCTATATGTCAGGCATTGTGCTAGGTTCCAGGGATACAATGATGAACAAGATAGTCAAGGGCTCTGTTTTCAGTGAAACTTGAATTCCAGTGGAAGACAAACTGTGTTTGACTCTGTGGGGTATACAAATATGAGCAACATGGTACTTGCCTTCAAGAATTTTACAAGAAAATAAAATGTGTATTAATAGCTGTAATGAATCTCTGAGTGGTACAAATGGTTAAGAGTTCAGCTGCTAACTGAAAGGTTAGCACCTCAGGTCCACCCAGAGGCACTTCAGAAGAAAAGCCTGGCAATCTACTTCCAAAAAATCAACCATTGAAAACCCTATGAAGCACAGTTCTACTCTGAGACACACGGGGTCCCCATCAGTTGGTAATCAATTTTTTTAAATAGCTGTAATACAAATGAACAATTTAAAATAGTCCTTTACAGTGGAAAAGTTGAAGCCTGCTTACAGGAGGTGGTATTTGAATTGGGCCTTTAAGAGTAAATGGGATTAACGGGTAATATTAGGGCGTGAGGTGAAGACAGAAACAACTATGTGAACAGCCGTAATACCAGTCAAGTGCAGAAGCATTAAAGCCCAGAGTAAATGATTGCCACTTAAGGTTGATAAAGAGAATTAGTGAGAGGTAAGACAAAAAAAAAAAAAAAAATTTTTTTTTCTTTCTAAAGACTAGAAAAGAAAGCCGGCACTTAAATCATGCCAAATAGGTCATTAGCCAAATTTCTGTTTTTGATTTAAGTGCTATCAGTACTATGAAATCATTTATGTAGAAGACATTTTTTATCTATTTGCAAAGCATCAAATTTAGTAGAAAATGCTGTCGTGAGGAAGGTTGTCCTTGTTCCTCAAAGGTTTTTCACTTTCTGTGACATTGTTGCAAGTATAATCAATTTATTTTTAAAATTTTTTAACATATAAATTTTATTTACACATTTTTTACAAGAAAAGGTGTCAAGTGTTTCTTTAAATATATTTTTAAACTCTTGTTAATTTTTTATTATATTATCTTTAAGTAAATGAACATTTTTTAGATGTTTCAGAACATGGTGTTTTTACATGAACTATGAAATTTATTTATAGAAATTTACATTTCTATATGAATCATTTATGTAGTTCTCTGTTAATAGGTAAAGAGCCCTAGTGGTGCAATGGTCAAATGCTGGGCTGCTAACAGAAAAGTTGGTGGTTCAAATCCACCCAGTAGCTCCATGGGAGAAAGACCTGGTGATCTGCTCCAAAAAAAAATACAGCATAGAAAACCCCATGAGGCAGTTCTACTTTGTCAAATGGGGTCACTATGAGTTGAGATAGACTCACCAGCAGCCAACAACAAGAACTGTAACAGGTGGGAATAGCTTTATGCCATTTTAGTAGCAAGTTAAATATCACATTTTTTAGTTGACTACCTCAAATTAAATCTGGCCTGAGTCTACTGATCTGGTGACAATCCCAAGTCTCCATTTGTTGATATGCTCTCCACCTCCTTTAGATAAACTCTAAACACTTAAATCTCCTGCAGTCCACAGAGCAGTGCCCTGGAGGCCCTCAGATTCATTGCAGAGATCCTAGGTTCCACCTCTACTATTTGTCCTTCCTCCCAATATCCTTGGAGATCTACCAGCTTTTCTCTTTCATATCTTGAAAACAAAGCATTTCCTTGACCTTACACGGTGGCAATGAGTCTGAATCGACTCGATGGCATACAACATAGGGTCGCTATGAGTCCAGACATTTCACTGCTAGCCAACCGGTAGATGATTCGAACCTACATGCACCTGGAAGATACACCTGGTGATCTGCATCTAAAAGGTTTTGAAAACCCTAAGAAGCAGTTCTACTGTGCACACATGGGATCGCCTTATGTTGGAATCCATTCAACAGCAACGGGAATATTTATCGCAACTCTATAGTCAGAGTAAAGCTGCCCCATAGAGTTTCCAAGGAGCGCCTGGGGAATGCGAACTGCTGAGCTTTGGTTAGCAGCCGCAGCGCTTAACCACTGCGCCACCAGGGTTTCCTAAAGAGGGGACGGAGCCTTGGTGGAAGTGGTTATAAAGCTTGGCTGCTAACCAAAAGATAGGTAGTTCGAATCCATCAACTGCTCCTTGGAAACATTATGGGGCAGTTCTACTCTGTCCTATAAGGTCACTAAAAGTCTGAATCGAGTCCACGGCAGTGGGTTTAAAGAGAAGACAACATCTGGCTTTGGTAACTTACTTCTGGCATCTGCAGCTCCTGGCACTGCTTTTTGGATCAACTGTGTCCCCGGACTTTTACAGTCCAGACAACTCAATATTCACAGAGACGTGTAAAAGAAACGGTTGAATAGATTGAAAACACCCCATCCGCCCGGGGGAGTTCCAGTGACCCTCATTTCCGAGGGCCTCAGCGGCAGTGACATTAAGCTAACACGCTGCCACCACAACCCCCGCCCCGGCTCCACAGCCATCAGCTCCTGTCTCCCCCACAGTCACTAGGATGTCGTGTCCATGTGGCTATGTCCCACTCCAGCGTCACGTGGCCTATGTGGCAGTTGCTAGGCTCCAGAGGCAACAGGGATGCTAAAGAAATTGTAGATACGGCCCCTTTCTCTTGACTCTTTCCCTTTCCAAGACTTTGGGTACAAGTGTCTTGTGTCCCATCGTAATTTTCCTTCTGTAGTCCCCAGAACACCTTTCCTCGAGCTTCAGCAAAAGGAAGTAAACATCAGCCCCTTTTGCCAGGCGCTGGAGGAACAGCTGCAGACCTTTTCTTGGCTCTCCCTGACCTGTGTCTTCACTACCTTGTCTTATTTCATCTTTTTTTATCCTCCCCTTTCCTCTTGTTTCTGTATCTCATTTTACAGGTACTCACCAGTAAGAAAGAAGCGGCCTGTCAGGCAAGATTGACTGCAACATTAATTTTATTAAGTGCACACTGTACAAATGGCAGATCTCCACAAATGAGCCTTCACCTGCTCCTGTGAATGGAGATGTGTTCCAGGATTGGTTGCTGGGCCTGGGAAGGTTACCCCCCACCCTTCCACCCGGGTCTTACCTCCCCACCTATTCCGGTGGGCGTATCACAGTGGACAGGCTGTATGGACAATCAGTGCTTTTGAAAGATCAAGGATAGTAGTTGCACATGTGCAGCGTGGCAGGCATGTTATTCAGGAGCCTTTATAAGAGTTTTGTGGGCCCATACCAGGTTCACGTCACCCCTCTGTGGAAGTTCTAGGGTCTATGGAATATCAGAGGGGTCCATATGGAGGGGCGATTGGCCCAGGTGGCACGGAGAGAAACTAAAACCCACACCTCTTTATATTCCATAGAGTTAAATAGAATCGTTATTTGTGTAACAGAACTGTGGAAAATTAAAATTCATCTCCCAAATGTTTTGTCGCTATGTGCCTATGAAAAGGGCATTCATGTTTACTGCTTTTTGTGAGCATAAGAATTTATAACGCTGGTTTTGTCAGTTGGCTGATCATAAACGCCTCCACATTACCTGACAAAAGGAAAGAGGTGGATGCAGTGATGGTCCTATATAAAATAACATATTTATAGCACTTCTCCTTTTATGCATTTTCTTCCTTATCTTGTTAAATTATACACTTCCATGACATAGCATTGGTTAACAAAACCCCATTTTACTGGCGAGGAAACTAAATGCTGAGATCGAACATAGTAAAAACCCAACATAGTAATAATATATATTCAGGAAATATTTGTTGAAGGGATGAATAGATGAGATTCTCAGGGAAAATTGGCTTATTCACCTTTGTATTCCTTGGATGCAGAGCTATGTCTACCAGTAGTAAACATACAAATGTGCATCAAATGAAGAGAATGAGCGGCTTGTTTAGTGCCAGGCATTTGTCAAATATTTTTAGAGGCATTGTTTTAGGTATTGTGAGAACAGTGGTAAGAAAGACGAGATCCTTGTTCTCAAAGAGCTTAAATTATAGTGAGAGGAGACAAAAAATAAACAAGCAAACAATATATGAATGAGGAAATTTTGGGTAATGCTAAGTGCAGCAAAGAAGTAAAAAATGTTAAGTGAGAGACTAGGGAAGGAGTTACTTTAGGTTGATTGTTTAGAGAAGAACTCTGAAGAGTTGACATTTGTGCCGAGACTTAAGCGATGAAGAAGCCAGCCCTGGGAATATTGGGGATCACAGCATTGTAGGAAAGGAGAACTCCAATTTTAAAGGCCCTAAAGTAGGAGGGAATTTGGCTGTTTCAAGCAACACCACGAAGACTAGAGTAGCTGGAATGTAGAGAGTGGTACAAGATGGACAGATATATTGGGGCCAAATCATGTAGGGTTTTGAATAGGCCATGATGATAAGCTTGGAATTTATTTAAAGTATGATGAGAAAGCAGTAGTGATTTTTTTGGAAATGAGTGATATGATCTGATTACATTGTTAAAAGGTTTGTTCTTCCTGTTTTGTTGTAAATTGCTTGTAGGGATTGCAGAGCAACATTAGTGGAAATCCAGAAAGCAATGATGATACTTTGGGCTCGAGTGGTTGCAAAGTGAGTGGATGTGAGATATATATTGAAGGTAGAGCCTACAGAATTGTTAATGTTTTGAATATGTTGTTGTTAGGTGATGTTGAATTGGTTCCAACTCAGAATGACCCTATGTACAATACAATGAGACACTTCCCGGTCCTGAGCCATGCTCACAACTGTTGCTATGTTTGAGCCCATTGTTGTAGCCACTGTGTCAGTCTATCACGTCGAGGGTCTTCCTCTTTTTCACTGACCCTCTACTAATCATGATATCCTTCTCCAGGGGCTGGTCCCTCCTGACAGCTTTCCCAAATTATATGAGACAAAAGTCTCGCCATCCTCCCTTCTAAGGAACATTCTGGTTGTACTTTTTCCAAGACAGATGTGTTCGTTATTCTGGCAGTCAATGGTGTATTCAATATTCCTCGCCAACACCATAATTTGAAGGCATCAGTTCTTCTTCAGTCTTCTTTATTTACCGTCCAGCTTTTTCATTGTGTATGAGGTGATTGAAAATACTATGGCTTGGGTCAAGTACACCATAGTTCTCAAAGCGACGTCTTTAAACACCTTAAAGAGGTCTTTTGCAGAAGATTTGCCCAATGCAATGTGTTGTTTGATTTCTTGACTGCTGCTTCCATGGATGTTGATTGTGGATCCAAGTAAAATGAAATCTTTGATAAATTTAATATTTTCTCTTATAGGGATGAGGAAAAAGGAGTCACTCCTCACTCACAGACTTTTGTCTTGAGCTTGGATGGATGGTTGTTCCATTTATCAAATGGGAAAGACTAGGACAGAAACATATTGTGGCGATAGTGGTGGGGTGTTCGATTTTGCTTATGTTAAGTTTGGTATGCTCTAAAAAATCTAAGGTAAGTTCTGAGTCTTCGAGTTCTCTGCAGAGGGCAAGGGGACCAGAGATACAAAGTTGAGAGTCATTAGCATACAGAAAAAACTACCTGTGAAAAGTGCGTTCATAGAGAACCTTCCGATGTTTAAAGGTAAAGCAGAGGAAGAGAAGCAAGCAAAGGAGATGGGGAAGGAATAGACAGTGAAGTAGGAAGAAAGCCAGAAGTACATAGTGACATAAAAGCAAAGACAACAAAGCATGGCCAAATGTATTGAATCATTCTGAAGAGGTTAAGTAAAATAAAGAAAAGGAATCTGGCCATTGGATTTAGGCAACACAGTAGTTGTGTGCCTTGAGAAGTACATTGAAAAGAAAATGTGAGGTGAAGAAATGGACATAGTGCTATCGACATCTCAAAATATTGTACTATAAAGGAGAGCTGAGAAATGGGGGTAATATCTAGAAGAATATGTGGCATCAAAGTAGGGCTCTTAGATAGAGATAATTAAGCATGTTTTTAGGCTAATAGGAACAATCTAGCAGAGAAAGAGAAAAAGATGGTATAAGAGAGAGCATGCTAATGTGCTACGTATTTCCTTGAAAAGCTTTTCAATGGTGAAGTTGTAACTGGTGGGGAGACTGAAAATGACAAAGCCTCAGGTGTGGCTATGTAGAGTGGTGAAAGAGTACCTAAATTGTAATACCAAACCAAGGAAAACTGTGATGCAAAGAATTGGAGAGCATCAGCATTGGAAAGGTCTAAAAAGGTCTTCTAAACCAACCTTCTCATGCAGAAGAAGAAATGCTGCCCTCTTACTTTCTGTCCAAGTGATCCCCTGCCACGTCCAAATATTCTAATAAAGATATTGACCTAACCACAAAAAGAAAAGAGTATGTGTATTTTAGGAATGAAGCCTTTAAGAAAACAAGAGGAGATGGGATCCAGAGAATATGTATAAGTGTTGGTCTTGGTCAGCACATGAACATACGTATACAGAAAAACCTGTGAAAACTGTCATAATCAAGTATATATTTTAGAAGATAACTCTGCATTGTGGAAATTACATTGGGGAGGAACAAGGCTGGAAATGGGGAGAAGGGTTAGAAAACAATTAAAATACTTAGGAAAAAGGTGCTTATGACCTAGACTGGAGTGGTGGTATTTTGTCTGAAAAGAAGTGGACAGAATTTTAAAATATTTTGGAGCTTGTATTAACATGATTCAGTAATTCACTGGACACGGGCAAGGAAGAAGAAGTAGGAGGAAGAATGACACCCCAATTTCAAAGTCGAGCAACTAGGTATATGGTGGCTTCATTCTCTGAGATAAGGAATTCTCTGAAGAAGGATGGGTTTGCAGAGAAAGGTCTTGAGTTCAATTGTGGATATTCTAGGCTTAAATATATTGTGAGACAATCAAGTGGAGATATCCAATAAGTAGTTAAATACACTAGTTAGAATCTCAGGAGAGCTTTGCTTTGCCAGACTCAGCATATTGGTCACAAATGCTCCAGGAGTAGAACAGATGTCTTAAGAAATGCATATAGAGTGAAAAGAGAAGACGGCAAAGGGTGGAACCCTGAGGAACTACAACATTTAAGGGGTGGATAGAGGACAAGAAGTCTGTAAAGTAGATCAAGAAAAAACAACCAGAGAGGTAGAAGGAAACTAAACCAAGTGGCAAAGTGCTATGAGAATTCTAGAGGGAAAGATGACATTCAGTTTTGTGGTGTAACTTGCAGGAGGCTTTACTTGGATAACCCTTAAGAAAAGGGGAGTGGGAAGGTGTGTAAAGCAAATAAAAGAGAAGAAATAAAAGAATGGGAAAAAATTGTTCAATTCAACTGAAATATAGGGTCAAGAGAAAGAACTAGGAAGAAAGCTGACAAGATAGTTTGATGTCATATTGTGGAGAACCTTGGATTCTGGGTAAGTTGTAACTTTATTCCATAAGTGAGGAAAAAAACATTGTATTTGGTGCTAAGGAAAAGACAAGAATGCAAAACAGGCTCTGAACCCTGAAAACCTTGCCACTTTACTATGGAAACAAATCTAGGCACCTGAAAAGAATAAAAATTCAGGGTGATATCTGATTAATGACAGCAAATCCTAAATAGTATAGGAATTTTAATAGTAGCAAGGTCAATTCAAACTGCAGTAGTTTAGCCCCATCTTGTGTTGTCCTGGTTAAATAATAATTCGAGCTAGTCATTATCACTAAAAAAAATCTTATCGAATTTGAATGCTTTGTAGAAATAGTATTCTCTTTGTGGATATAGCTCTCAAATTTCTTTGTCCCAAAGAATACATACTGTAGTCGTTTTTACTTGATCTCTAGTCTAACCTCAAAACAAGTTCTTTGTCTGTCTGAAAAAGCAGCAATAGTTCCAAAGATACTACGTATGTACTCACAATCACAGATATTGATGGATATGCTTTGCTTTAAAAAAAAATTTTTTTTTACCTAACATTAATTTAGGAGTCCCTGGGCGGTACAAACAGTTAAGTCTCAATACTAGCCAAAACAGTATTGGTTCAAACCTACCCTCAGAAGACAGGCCTGGCAATCTGCGAAAAACCTATGGAGCAGTTCTACTCTGCACACATGGGGTCTCCATGAACCGGAACAGACTCAACTGCAACAGCATTAATTTAATAAATATGTGTTAAATGTTTAATATGTGTGAGCGATGTAATAGAGCATCATGGTTAAGGACATGCACTACAGACTGAGACACACCTGAGTTTACACGGCAGTTATTTCATTCTCAGTGGAAGGAAATAAATTGCTGTCTCACAATACAGGTAGTCCCTGCTCACAAACAAGATTGGTTCCCGATTGTGTGTTAAGTCAAATTTGTAGGTAAGTTGGAAGAGGTGCATGTGGTTCTTATTTAGCCTTACTTTAGTGCAAGAAAAGGCTCATAGTCTTTTCAGTGATTTAAAAACTGCACATGCAGCAAGTGAAGATGCCGGTGACGAAGAATGTGTTGCAACTACAGGGTTGCCATGAGTCAGAATCCACTCTGTGGCAACAGGTTTGGTTTTTTGGGAGGCGGTGGGGGGCATTGGATCAGTCTTTTCAAAGTGAGGGCAAATTTACATAACATTAAAGGGCAAGTAGGAGTTGTCTGTATGTCAGACTTTTGTAACATGAGACAGCCTTTAGTTTATGCGAAATTCTGTGTGCATGATGTTTTTTTTAAGAGGAAATTTCCATTATTATGTATCCAATTGTAAATGCTATTATAAAATTTAATTGGTATTTCTTTAATCGATAAAGGGGAGAGGTGAGGAGTGATTTAAAGTACTAGCTAAGCCACAGAGTGAATCATCCACATTTAGAATACTGAGAATTGGCCATAAATGTTGGTGAAATGATCTGTGGTACAGTCAGTAGATGTCAGTACTCCACAACATTGCTCCAAAAGGATAGACCCAGAATACCATACGTAAACACACATCTGGGAAAGACAAAAAGTTGCTTATATTAAGTGATATACATATACACACACATGATATTTATATAAGAAGTGAAGAAGCAGTATGTATCCTCTCACCATTTCATACTAGGTCTATGAAAGAATAGAATCATAGATTTAAAACTGATGAAGGTCTTAGATCACCTAAGATAGTCCCTCCCCACCCCATTTTATAGATTTGGAATTGAGGAGCAGAGGGATGAAGTGACAAGTGATTTACTGAATATTATATAGCAAGTTCAAAGCAGAAGGCTTAGACAATACCACACTGTGTGCATTATTAATATGTACAATCAAGTAGACATTCTAATAAAACAAGGTGGAAAGTGGAACCTGTAAGTCCATCAAAGTTTTCTACTACTTTAAAGACCAGGCTTGCAAAGTGAAGATAACAGTACATATTTATGCTAATAAAAATTCTCAATTGAATACCATAGCTCTTGCTATAAGTTGTAGAAACAGCTCATTTAATCCCTTTATTAACATAGTATATATGTATGTGTGTAGTATTTATACTCAGCCTCATTACAAAAAGGACCTCAGGAAGCTTATAAATACAGCATGAAATGTTAAAAAAAAAAAAAAAAGATATGATCAGAAAGAATAGAAGATAAACCAGTATAAAGTCTATCATGTACACTAACAAGTCTATACTATTTCTGTTGGTATACGTGACATCCAATAAACTTATCCAGTAAACTCATACTTTGCTGTATGTTCTCAAATGAGTCTGTTTTCCCTAGCTGCCAGTGCAAACTAGGAAAACTAGATAGTACTATTCTCATTAAAAGATGAAGAGAGATTGTAGTTTATCCAAGATCATACAGCTACTATACTTTTTATTTCAAGCCCTCATGCTTTCTATTATGCCAGCTATACAACTAAAAAATATATATATATTTTTTTATACAGACATGTAAGGAGAGGACCCTAACAGGATGCTGTCACTGTAGCTCTTAGACAACAAGATTACCACAATTACTTCTGAATTATACAGGTAGGTTTTTGCTTACATGAAATTTATTTTAAACAATTGCAGACAGTTGTTGTTTTTTGTTGTCGAGATGTTTTTCTTTACGAGATTGACTCCTAATCCCCCTGCCAAATGTTATTATAAAAAAAAAAAAGATAAAATTCATAAGTTTAACTTACCTACATTTCAAATTTCAATATTATACTAAGGAAATAGGCATTTAAAAATATCTAGTTTCTGGACTTTCCGCCAACATGGTGCCCTAGACTGAAGCACCACACCGTCCCTCCACAGCAAAGACCCGAAAAACTAAGTTAAACAGAGACAAATGTCATCCCTGGGACCCAAAGCAACAAATGAAGACATAAAGAACACAGCCAAACACTGAATGGAATAAGAAACTGATAGAGGACAGAGAGTGAGGAGAGATCTGTGCTGAGGTTCCCGATCAGCTAACGCAGCGTGGGTTCGCCATCTTGGACTCCTGTCAGAAATCGGCTGACAGGGAGCACAGGAAAGCAGCTTCATAGAGCTCCCAGCAGGATACAGGGCACCCAGTAACCAACGTTACACGCTTTCCCACACCCCATCCTCTCCTTGCTGCTCTACCTCTGAGGTTCCTAGCTAGCTGCAATAGCTCAGCTGGCCAGGAAGTGCAGTATCTGTGCCACTTGGATTCACCCCATCCACAACGCTGATCGGTGGACAGAGAGTATGGGAAAGCAGCTTCATGAAGTTCCCAGCAGGAGACAGAGCACTTGGTAACAAGCGATATATGCTTTCCTAACCCCCACCTTTGTTCCCTGCCCCCTTCGGCCTCATCTGCTTCCCACCAGCCACAGTCTCTTGGCCAGGAGGCAACCGCTTCCACCCTGGGCCGCTTGGATTCACCAGCCAGCTGGTCAGAGCTAGTGTAGATTCTTTCTGCCTCTTTTGGTTTCTTCTGTGCCTCCCACCACTTCCCCTCCTTTCTCTCGAACACCTGGCTCTATGTGCCATCTTTGCTTCATCTTGAAAAGCTGTGAAGCCCCACTGGAGTGGGGAACCACTCCCCTGGCCTGGGACAACACACTGGTGGGATCCCTGGAGCATTTCTTTTTTTTTTTTTTTTTTCCATTCTTTCTTTTTTCTTTCTGTCTTTCTTCATTTCTCAGTTCTCATCAGTCTATACTTACTTTCTTTTCCTGTCTGCTGAATACCTAGTGCTGTGTGACATCTATACCCCCTCTAGCGAGGCTATATTATGCAGCCTGGGAGACTTTCCCAGTGTTTGCAGCCGCACAGATGGGGCTCCTGGGGGCTTTCCTTTCCCTTTTTTTTCTTTTCCAAATGTTTATCTAATTATTTATTTCTTTTTCCCTTTTTCTTTTTTTTCCTTTTTGCTTTTGTCCATTTCTCAGTTTCTCACCTCTGCACTCCACCAGCAACTTCCCTTTGCACTCTTTTTTTATTTCCTTGTTTTGGGTTCCTGTTTCTCTCTCCTCTTTCCCATACCCATATTAGCTCCATACATCACAACCACCTCTCTTTCCTGCCTATCTGCTCTGTGTGTTGAAAATCACACCTCTGAGCAGCACAGGCACAACCTACCAGAAACTGCCTGGTACTGATTCCTGGCCCATCCTGTCAGCTCTAGTACATGCCACAAACAACCCATCCCAGCCCCTCCCCTCAGCTGGGGCCTGCCCTGCTGCACCATAGCTGAGTGATTGGCCCCACCCATTGGACAAGGAGGTGAAAAGTATAGTGACTACAGATGAGCAAACAACAAAGAAAGCACAACCTGCCTGCTCAGACATAACCAAATAAAACAAAAAAACCAGAAAGAAACAAACAAATCTCCAATCAAGAAATGAAAAAAAAAAAACTACTGAATGTCCCGAAGACAGCACACAGTATCAAAACATATTTAAAAAACAGGACAGGATGGTTCCAGTAGGCCTCCAAAATAAAACACCAGATGACTTCCCAGTAGAACAAAAGGCAGTAGAACTACCTGACAGGGACTTCAAATCTCTAATATTCAGAGCTATCCAAGAGTTGAAGTAAAAAGCAGGAAAAAATAGACAAATTTATGGAAAAGGCAGACAAATTCGTGGAAAATACAGACAAAAAAAATGGAATAATTCAGGAAAATAATACAGGGACAAAATGCCAAAATAAATTCACATCTAGAAATCATATAAAAACAAAAATTAGAAATCCAAAAGATAAAAAACAAGACTTCAGAAATGGACAGTGTCATAGAAGGGCTGAGGAGCAGGTTTGAAATGATGAAAGACAGTATCAGCAAAATTGAAGACAAATGCTTGGATACAACTGTTTCAGGAAAAATCAGAAAAAGAAAAATGAAGAAACCCTAAGAATTATGTGGGATACAATCAAAAGGAAAAAATCACGAGTGATCGGAGTTCCAGAACAGGGCGAGAAAACAGAATACACAGAGAGGATTGTTGAAGAATTGCTGACAGAAAATTTCCCTAATATCATGAATGATGAAAAGCTGACCATCTAAGAAGCTCAATGAACCCTATATAGGCTAGAACCCAAAAGAAAAACACCAAGGCATATCATAATCACAGTTGATAAAACCAAAGACAAAGAAAAAAAATCCTGTGAGCAGCCCAAGAAAAACAAAAAGTCACATACAGAGGAGAAACAATAAGACAAAGCTCTGATTATCTGGCAGAAACCATGCAGGCAAGAACGCAATGGGAAGACATATATAAAACCTTGAAAGAAAAGTATTGCCAACCAAGAATAATATATCCTGGAGAACTTTCGTTCAAATATGATGGTGAAATTAGGACATTTCCAGATAAATAGAAATTAAGAGAATATGAAAAAAAACAAGCCTAACCTACAAGAATTATTAAGGGGAGCCTTCTGAGAACAAACAACAGCAGACTACAGCCAGAATCTAGGATACGAGATTGTACCAGCCAGATACCAACCTAGGAAATGAACTCTCAAAGACTACCCAAAAACCAAAAGAATTACAACAGGGAACCAGAGAGGTTAACCTGTAAATGACAACATCAGAACAATGAAAGAGGGAATAAATGGTGTAGGTATAGAACTTCCTAATGGAGAGGAAGGCAAGACGATATGAAGTAATAATAGACTGGTTCAAACCTAGGAGGATAAGGGTAAATTTCAAGGCAACCAGAAAGAAAGTTAACAATCCTATTAAAGAAGAAAAACATAAAGTCTTAATACAAACAAAATGTTCAAAACCAAAAGAAATGAAAAAGAAATCCACAAACAAAAGGAACTCGGCAAAAGAGAGTAAGAGAAACAAAGAAAATGTTAACACCACAAAAAAAGCACTACAAAATAATAGCAATAAACTCACACCTATCAATAATTATACTGAATACAAATGGCTTCAATGCACCCATAAAGAGATGCAGAGTGACAGAATGGATAAAAAAACAGGATCCATCAATAAGCTGTCTACAAGAGACACACCTTAGAAACAAAGACATAAATTCATTAAAAATCAAAGGATGGAAAAATATATATCAAGCAAATAACTACCAAAAAAGCGAGGAGGGGCAATACTAATCTCAGATAGACTTTAAAACCAAATTCACCGTAAAAGACAAAGAAGGACAGTATATAATGATTAAAGGGAAAACCTATCATGAAGACTTAACCATAATAAACATCTACATACCCAATGACAGGGCTCCAAAATACATAAAGCAAACTCTAACAACAGGGAAAAGAGAAATTGACAGTTCCACAATAATAGTAGGAGACTTCAACACGCCACTCTCAGTACAGGACAGAACATCTAGAAAGAAACTCCACAAAGATACAGAAGAGATAAAGAGCACAATCAGCTATATGACCTGGTAGACATACATAGAACACCCCACCCAACAGCTGCAAAGTACACATTCTTTTCCAACACACATGGAATGTTCTCCAGAATAGACCACATCTTAGGCCACAGAGCAACCCTCAACAAAATCCAAAATATTGAGAAAATACAAAGTATCTTCTCTGTACAACAGCATCAAAGTAGAAATTAACAACAGGAAGAATAAGGGAAAAAAAATCAATTACATGGAAACTGAATTAGCACTCCACTTAAAACCATAGGGTAATAGAAGAAATCAGAGATGGAATAAAAAAAATTCCTAGACTCAAACAAGAATGAAAGCACATCATACCAAAACCTTTGAGACACAGCAAAGGCAGTCCTCAGAGGTCAATTTATAGCAACAGATGCACTCATCAAAGAAGAAGAAAGGGAGAAAATCAAAATGTTAGCTACACAACTCAAACAAATAGAGAATAGCAAAAGAAGCCCACAGCCACCAGAAGAAAGGAAATAATAAAGATCACAGCAGAAATAAATGAAAATAGAGCATAGAAAAACAGTAGAAAGAATCAACAAAACCAAAAGTTGATTCTTTAAAAGGATCAACAAAATCAATAAACTGCTGGCCAAACTGACAAAAAAAAAAAAATGAGAGGATGCAAATAACCCAAATAAGAAATGAAATGGAGGACATTACAATAGAGCCAACTGAAATAAAAAGAATCATAGCAGAGTATTATGAAAAACTATACTCCAACAAATTAGAAAACCTGGAGGAAATGGACAATTTTCTAGAAACACACTACCTACCCAAACACAAAATGATGTTGAAAACCTGAACAGACCCACAAGAAAGAGATTGAAAAGGGAATAAAAAAAAGTCCCAATACGAAAATGCCCATTGCCCAGACGGCTTCACTGGAGAATTCTACCAAACATTCAGAGAAGAGCTTACAACAGTAGTACTCAAACTAGTTCAGAACATAGGAAAGGAAGCGATACTTGCGAATTCATTCTATGATGCCAGCACAACCCTGATACCAAAATCAGGCAAAGACACCACAAAAAAAAAAGAAAATTACAGACCAATATCTCTCATGAATATAGATGCAAAAATTCTAGCCAATAAAATTCAACATCATGTCAAAAAAATAATATACCACAACCAAGTAGGATTCAACAACCAAGGATGGTTCGACATTAGAAAATCAATCAAAGTAATCCACCACATAAATAAAAGGAATGAAAAGAATCACATGACCATCTCAATCGAAGCAGAAAAGGCATTCAACAAAGCCCAACACCCATCCCTGATAAAAACACTCAATAAAATAGGTATAGAAGGGAAATTTCTGAACATAATAAAGGGCATCTATGCAAAACCAATGGCCAACATCATTCTTAACAGAGAGCGGCTGAAAACATTCCCCTTGAAAAAAGGAACAAGACAAGGATGCCCTTTATCACTACTCCTATTTAACTTTGTGTTGGAAGTCCTAGCTGGAGCAATAAGGCAAGAAAATGAAATAAAGGACATAAGAAATGTAGCTTATTTTTTCTTGCCATGTAGAGGAAGAACTCAATATTTTAAATTAACACAGGTATAGATAATCTAAATTAATTAAAATGTGTAGTATTTATTTTGAGGAGACCCAAGGTTTCTTTTTATTGTTCTAAATATATGCATGAAGACATTAGATCTTTTTCTGGTCTTGTTTTAATAAATAGTAATTGTTCATAATTAGAATTACAACTTTTTCTATTTTTAGAATATTTGTTTCTACATTTCTTTGGAAGAGCCCTTGTTTTAAATATGTAAAATATTCATCATTGATTCTAATAAATTTGTTAATCTCCGAAGAGTTTATCCTAGTCTACATTAACTTATAAATTCTGAAATACTAAAATTTTTTAAAATAATGTGGTTTTACTCTGTATGACCCTTCACCCTAATCAAAATTCACCTTTTTGTCATTACCTTAGGTATTTTGGAGAGTGACTAATTTTCCAGACCAGATGTCTACACTAGAGCTCCAACAGGTAATCATGATCAAGTTTGAAGAACTTTGATCTTGAAAAGCTACTTTTAGGCATCAGCTGCTGTGGTGCCCATTTCCCTGTACATTAAATGTTACCTCCCCCTTTCCGTCATCTCTCCATGCTCTCTAGTTTTTTGTTTGATTTCCTGTGACAACGTGATATTCTCTCTCAGTGCACTCAAATAAAATATTATCAGTACGTGCAAAGCATTGACATCTGTGTGTGCATGTGCACAAACATATACACGTCGCAGAGACCATAAGGTGAATTTGGGGATCCCTACTGCTTTTTTTTTTTTTTTTTCACTGCTAGGTTTACTCTACGCTTTTTTATTTTGTTTTACCCTTGAGGACCAGACCAAACCCACTGCTGTACAGTCCATTCTGACTCATAGTGAACCCATAGTGCTTCCAAGGCTGTAAATCTCCAGAAACAGACTGCCACATCTTTCTTCTGTGGAGCTGCTTGTGGTTTCGAACCACCAACCTTTCAGTTAGCAGCCGAGTGCCTTAACCAGCGTGCCACCAGGGCTGCTACACTAAGGGAAGCCTCTCGATATTGACCAAAATCAAATATTTCTTTTTTCCCACTGCAAAGTCTCATAATTAGACAAACAACCATTAAAAGGCCTGGAAGATTGAGGTATAGCCATGAACTATCTAGATATGTGACATATAAATAGGAGTGGAAGCAATGAACCTTGAATTCCTGAAGGTTTGACCTATGTTTTTTTCACTTTACTTTCATTTATATAATTTTCAAATGAATTGAGTCCCAGTAAAATTATTTTTCCCTCGTTTCCAATTTAGTTATATTGTAATTCTAGAAAAGTTTTGGTGAATTACCTTTGGAAGGTAGACTGAAAAGGGATACTTAATTATTTTGCCTACTCTATAGCTCACTTACTAAGCTTGCATAAATGGTAAATGAAAATGGCAGGGACTTAAGGCTTTACAAAGATAAATCAAGGTGCCTGTCAAAATACACTCCTGTGACATTCCCAAGTGCCAGATAATGTCTATTAATATAAAATATGAATCTTCTTTTGTGTGTGTAATTTCTCATATTGACAGTAATAATATGAATTTAATTGTGAGATTTGGTGGTTTAGTACCTTCATAAAATTGCATGGCAAGTATATTTCTTAAAGGAGTTCATTGCTTTGCCTCAGATCCTCAGATACCAAACTCATTGCCGTCGAGTCGATTCTGACTCATAGCGACCCTATAGGACAGAGTAGGACTGCCCCATATGGTTTCCAAGGAGCACCTGGTAGATTTGAACTGCCAGCCTTTTGGTTAGCAGCTGTAGCTCTTAACTACTACGCCACTGGGGTTAGAGTATTCACAAGTTCATTTAAATTAAAAAAACGTAAATTCTTAACCACACATAGAAATCAATGTCATCACTTTTTTTCAAAAAAGCATCAATTTATTTTCATATATTCACATAATAGGATCCTTAGATATTATCAGAAACCAAACCCGTTGCCATCGAGTGAATCAAGTCGACTCTGACTCAGAAAGACCCTATAATGACCCTATAAGACAGAGTAGAACTGCCCCATAGAGTTTCCAAGGCTGTAATCTTTTGTTTTTATTGTGCTTTAGGTGAAATTTTACAGCTCAAGTTAATTTCTCATTAAAAAATTTATACTCATATTGTTTTGTGACATTTGTTGCAATCCCTGCAATGGGATAGTAGGCTCCCCCTTTCCTCCCCAGGTTCCCTGTGTCCATTCATCTAGTTCCTATCCCTTCCTGCCTTCTTGTCCTGCTTTTGGATAGGAATCACCCATTTGATCTCACATAGTTGATTGAACAAAGAAGTACGTCTTTCCTCATGTGTGTTATTTTTTGTTTTATAGGGCTATCAAATCTTTGTCTGGAAAGCGGGCTACGGGAATCATTTCAATTTTGGGTTAGCAGAGTTTCCAGGGGCCATAGTTTCGGGGTTCCTCCGGTATCTGTCAGACCATCAAGTCTGGTCTCTTTTCATGAATTTGAATTCTGTTCTGCATGCTTCTCCCACTCTGTTGGGATCCCTGTCAGAGTGGCTGTTGGTGTTAGCCAAGCACCATCTAGTTCTTCTGCTCTCAGGCTGATCGAGTCCCTGGTTCATGTGGTCCTTTAGTCCTTTGAGCTAAGCCTTTATGGAAGCAGATTGCCACATCTTTCTCCTGTGGAGTCACTGGTGGGTTCAGACCACTGACCTTTTGGTTAGCAGTCAAATTCTTAATCACTGTGCCACCAGGACTTCTTTTTCTCCATTAGGGAGATTTTGCTGATGCAGTTGTACTCTTTCTCCAGATTCCATATGAGCAAAGGCGTGCCGCTGCTTGTCAGATGGAAGTATGATCTATGCCTCGCTTTGGAACAGAGCACCAAAATTTGGTCTAAATGAGGCTCATGTCCTTGATCTTGGCCTTATTACCACTATTCTCTATACAAACCATTATAAATTATTCTTTGTTTTGTTTTGATTTTTTTTTTTTTTGGTTGTTTTTACTGTTGTTGCAAAATTATTTATGTTATAGCCTTTACCGAAATTGGTCCTTTTTCTCCTGTACTGCTTAGTGTAATTATCTTGATCAAGTTGTGCTGACCTCACCATATTTAGTCTTGCCTTTCCCATCACTGAAAGTAATAAGTGTTTACTATCGAGAAAGTGATTCACCCTTCCTCTCCTTTCCAATCATGGTAACCATCAAAGAACTTTGCTTTCTGTGTGTATATCTATTCTTGATTTTTTACAGTAGTGGGACCATATAATATTTGTCTTTTTTGTGATTGACTGATTTCTCTCAGTATAATATCTTCCAGATCCATCCATGGTATAAGATCTTTCATTGATATCTCATTATTCTTTACAGTTGCATTGTATTCCATTGCATTTGCATACCATAATTTGTTTATTCACTCGTCCATTGATGGGCACTTAGGTTGTTTCCATCTCTTTGCTGTTGTGAATAAATCTGCCATGAACATAGGTGTGCATATGTCTATTCATGTCACTGCTCTTATGTATCTAGGATATATACCTAGAAGTGAGATTACTGGATCTTAAGGTATACCTATTTCTAGTTTTTTGAGGAAGCAACATGCTGTTTTCCATAGTGGTTGTGCCATTCTACAATCCCATCAGCAATGTATAAAAGTGCCAATCCCCCCACGACTTCGCCAGCCTTTGTTGTTTTCTGATCATTGCCATTTTTGAAGGGGTGACATGGTATCTTACTGTCCTTTTGCTTTTTTAAATCTCATTCATCCAACTAGCATTTATTGAGGTCATCCTAAATAGCAGGCACTGGGCTAAGCATTGTGGAAGCAGATAAATAAGATACAATTCATGTTGCTCAAGATTTCAGCAGCAGAAACAAAGTACCTAGCATTTCTAAAACAATGTAGTAACTATAGTGCTAGAATTATTCATAAATTTCTAAGGGAGTAGTATATTTGGAAGTTGTCAGCACAGAAATAAGATAGTATTGAAAGTTTAACAGTAGCTGGATTCACACAGGAAGAGTGTAGAATTAGACTAGTGTTGGGCCTGGGACAGGGCCTGGAGAACATGAACCTTTGAAGAAATTGGAGCTGGTAAAGGTGGAGCCTCAGAAGTCCTAGTTAAATGAGAGCAGTGTAATGCCAGGGAGGCACTGGAGTAGAGAGTTTGGAAAAAGGGCTAGTGAAGTGATGATAAATAATGGAAGGATACAAATTAAAATAGCAGCGAGGTACTAATGTTTCATCCAAAGTCAGGTCTTCTTGGGTTGTTTGGCTTTTGTGTTTGTTTGTTTTTTAAATATTTCATTTTGACAAGATCGTGATCAGACAGGATACTCCCTTGTGGGAGAATAATTTAGTCCTCTTTTTCTGCAAATTTTTAATCAGTATCAAGGTTTTCAAAGTATTCATATCTTTTGACCAGTAAATCCATTTTAAGGGATCTTTCCCGAAAAAGTTATTGGAAATGCAGTCAAAGATTTGTGAATAAAGGTCCCCATTGTAGTAGTATTTTTAGTAGCAAAATTTAGACTTATGTATCAAAAGTCTAGAAAATCATTAGAAGTTTTTATTCATGTAACAGAATATTTAGCAACCACTGATTTCAAACATAGGATTTCACAGACCTTTAAAATATCATAAAAAGTAATGAGCACCAACTTGTAATTCTAAAAGCTGTTTAAAATGATATATAGTATAATTGCAATTATATTTGTATATATGCCTGCATGCCTAAGCAAAAAGGCTGAAAAGAAAATGCATCAAAATAATATCAATGGTGGTTTCTCATTTTCACTGATATATTTATTTTATGCTTAAATTTTTCTACAAATATTATGTATTATTTCTATGATCCAAGATCAACAATAGCAGTTCTGTTTTTTTGCTTGTTAAACACAAAAGTCTTTATGTATTTTTCTTCCACATTAAGTGTTATAGGGTAAGTTTTGTTAGAATTCTGCAACCTAGACCATTTATTGTTAATTGGCGAAATGAATTGTTAAGTGAATTCTAATTTCCTTTAGGAGCTTCTGAAGAAATATTCAGAGATAGATAATTGTTCTGAGTACTTGAATATATTGTCTCTTGATTTGGAAAAGGAAACTGAAATTCAAAAAGAGCTTCGAATTAGAGTAAAAGCAAAACTCACACTTCCATATTCACAAGCCAAACAGATTCAAAAACTTCTCTCTGTAAACCAAAGATTTTCCACAGAATTCCACAGAGTCATGGAGAAACTTAAGGTAGCACCTTTTTTAGTAATATCTTTGTAAATGTCCATAAATTTCAATGTATTTAAGTCCTGCTTTGGAAGTTGGCATATTTGATATTAATGTACTTACTACCAAATTATGGATAATAGAGTTCATGTGCAAGATCTTCAGTGCACCTAGAACCTGTTCATTTATCAAAACCTGAGCTCTGCCTGTGGGCCTAGACACTGTGCACGGGAGACAGATATAAATAACATCTCAAATATCTCATAATCTAGTCAGTGAGGCAGACATACAGACAGGTCATAAGTGCAGTGATAGAAATATAGTCCTATGAAATACCAGAAAAAGTTGCACAAGATGTGACTGTAGTGGAAGCCAGAGCCAAACCCTAAAGCTTGGGGTTCACTTGTAGGTGATGAGGAGTCATTGAACAGTTTTGAGTGGTGGGAGTAACATGATCAAATTACCATTTTAGGTATTTTGCTATGAATGAAGAAGAAATTAGTTTGAGGAGCATCAACATGTTGTCAGAAGGAACAGACAAGAGCCTGTTGCAGTGGTCCAGAGGAGATATTATGGGTGACGGTACTGCTAGAGGAGTCCTGGTGGCAAAGTGGTCAAGACTTCAGCTGCTAACCAAAAAGTCAGCAGTTTGAATCTACCATCCGCCCCTTGGAAACCCTGTGGGACAATTCCACCCTGTCCTATAGGGTCACTATGAGTCAGAGTCAACTCGACAGAAACGGGTTTGGTTTGTACTAGTAGAGATCCTTGCATGGCACAGATGGTTTGCACTCAGCTACTAACCAAAAGGTTGGTGGTTTGAATCCACCCAACAGCACTGCAAAAGAAAGACCTGGTGATCTACTCCATAAGATTGCCACCCTTGAAAACCCTATGGAGTGCAGTTCTACTGTGACACACATGGGGTCGTTATGAGTCAGAATCAACTTGATGGCAACAGGTTTAGCATACTACTAGGTGCGATTCCGTGGGTGGTGCACACAGTTAAGTGTCCAGATAGGAACTGCAAGATTGGCGGTTTGAATCCAACCTGAAGCACCTCATAAGAAAGGCCTGGCAATCTACTTCCCAAAGATCACAGCCTTTGAACACCCTATGGAGCACACTTCTTCTCTGACACACATGGGGTCACCATGAGTCGAAATCGACTCAACAGCAACTGCTTTGGGCTATTTATTTGTTAGATACTACTAGGGAAGACATAGGGATGGGGAGGAAGAAATGGATTGACGAAACATTTAGCAACTAAAATGGTAGGTCTGCATGATTAGTAGTAGATGTAAAGGAGAAAATTTAGGTTGAGTCCCAGGATTTGGACTTAGCCAGGTTTATGTATAGTGATGCCGTTAACTGAGATACAGGAAAAACAAAGAGAAGCAAAATGGCTGAGGCAAGAGGAGAAATCAGGTGTTTAATCTGGGATGTTTTGAAGTTGAAGTACCTATGATGGAATATCTAGGAAGAGAAGCCCAGTGGGCATTTAATTGTGAATCTGATGTTTGGGAGGAGAAAGACCTGGGACTCAACCACGTATAAACCAAACCAATTGCTACTGAGTTGATTCCAACTCATAGCGACCCTATAGGACAGAGTAAAACTGCCACATACAGTTTCCAAGGAGCAGCTGTTTGATTCAAACAGCTGATCTTTTGGTTAGCAGCCAAGCTCTCGACCACTTTCACCACATGGGCTCCAACAGCATATACCAAAACCCATTGTCGTAGAGTCAATTCTGACTCACAGTGACCCTATACGACAGAGTAGAACTGCCCCATAAGGTTTCCAAGGAGTACCTAGTAGATTCGAACTGCCAACCTTTTGGTTAGCAGCCGTAGCACTTAACCACTCTGCCACCAGGGTTTCCCAACAGCATATAGGTGGTAGAGTCACCCAGAAAGCATAATAGAAGAATAAAGCCTTAGGACAAGAAAAAACTCTGGAAAAAATAAATGTTCAAGAGTTATTAGCAGAAAAGGGGCACCACATGGGTTTGAGGTTGGAAAGGTCAGAGAGAATACCAACAAAAGTGGTGTCACTCGTCAGTGGAGGAGAGAAGGTATGTCAGAGATGAAGTGGTCAAGAGTAGCAAATGCGTCAGACAGTCAGAATATGGACTGAGAATTTCTCCTCAGTTTGGTGATAATAGAGCTCACTGGTGACCTTTGTGAGAACAGTTTTAGTTGTGCGGTAAGGGAAGCAGACAGATTATAAGAAATTGAGGAATGGTGGAAACTGAAGAAGTAGGGAGCAGGTATCTCCCTATCTAGATAAACTGCCTCTTGGGCCCTGATGTCCTTCCACAGATTATGCCTCTCAAATATCCAGAACTTATTCATGAAATCCATGGACTTAGGGCATTCAGATTATTGTCACCTTGAAGCCAGGCAAGACTTGAGGCCTGTCACACTCATTGTATTGGTTAGCTCAATCAAGATGGGCAGGATAGGATGTTGAAAATAAATCTCAGGTATCTACCTGGAAAACCTGGGTGATAGGCATTACCATTAACTAAAAACGGACCAAAGGAAATAGGTGGGTTAACAATGAGATACCATCTCAGTCTGACACAAATCAAAAAAACATAAAATAACAAATGTTGGACAGGCTTTGGGGAGATTGGAACTCTTATGCACTGCTGGTGGGAATGCAAAATGATACAACCATTTTGGAAAATGATATGGCACTTCCTTAGAAAGCTAGAAATAGAAATACCATATATGATCCAGCAGTCCTACTCCTAGGAATATATCCTAGAGAAATGAGTCATCACACGAATAGACATATGCACACCCATGTTCACTGCAGCATTGTTCAAATAGGAAAAAGATAAAAACAACCTAGGTGCCCATCAATAGATGAATGGATAAACAAACTATGGTACATACGTACAATGGAGTACTATGCAATGATCAAGAGCAATGATGAATCTGTGAAGCATCTCACAACATGGATGAATCTGGAGGGCATTATGCTGAATGAAATAAGTCAATCACAAAAGGACAAATGTTGTATGAGACCACTACTATAAAAATTCATGAAAAGGTTTGCACACTAAAAAGAACAATCTTCGATAGTTACGAGGGAGGAAAGGGGTGGGGATGGAAAAACACTAAATAGGCAATAGATAAATGGTAACTTTGGTGAAGTGTAAGACAGTATACAATACTGGGGAAGCCAGCACAACTTGTACAAGGCAAGGTCATGGAAGCTCCATAGACACATCCAAGTTCCCTGAGGGACTGAATTGCTGGGGTGAGAGCTGTGGGGACCATGGTCACGGGGAACAAATAGCTCAACTGATATAACATAGTTTGTAAAGCAAATGTTCTATATTCTACTTTGGTGAGTACCATCTGGGGTCTTAAAAGCCTGTGAGCAGTCATCTAAGATACTCCACTGGTGTCACCCCTTTGGGAGCAAGGGAGAATAAAGAAAACTAAAGATACAAGGGAAAGGTCAGTCCAAAGGACTAATGGACTACAACTACCATGGCCTCCACCAAACTGAGTCCAGTACAACTAGATGGTGCCAGGCTACCACCACTGACTGCTCTGACAGGGATCACAATAGAGGGTCTCAGACAAAGCTGGAGAAAAATGTAGAAGAAAATTCTAACTCACAAAAAAAGGCCAAACTTACTGGCCCAACAGAGACTGAGAAACACAGAGAGTATGGCCCCTGGACACCATTTTAGCTCAGTAATGAAGTCATTCCTGAGGTTCATCCTTCAGCCAAAGATTAGACAGGCCCATAAAACAAAACGAGTCTAAATGGGCATAGCAGCCCGTGGGCAAGGACTAGAACATAGGAGGGGACAGGAATGCTGGTAACAGAGAACCCAAGTTCAAGAAGGAAGAGTGTTGACATGTCGTGGAGTTATTAACCAATGTCATAAAACAATACGTACACTATTTAACGAGAAGTTAGTTTGTTTTGTAAACCTTCATCCAAAGTACAATAAAAAAAAAAGTGGGTTAATAGTGATGTTACATTTTAAACATGCTGAATTTGAGGTACTTGTAGGGCATTCAGGAGGTATATCCAGTAAAAGTCAGAAATATGGAACTAGGTGCCAAGAGAAAAAATTTGGGGATAGAGGCTCTTTCCTTCTTCCCTCATATCAG
This sequence comes from Elephas maximus indicus, assembly GCF_024166365.1. Taxonomy (NCBI): domain Eukaryota; kingdom Metazoa; phylum Chordata; class Mammalia; order Proboscidea; family Elephantidae; genus Elephas; species Elephas maximus. The sequence continues at coordinate 49,135,054 of NC_064823.1, forward strand.
AGGATATAGGTGAAAAAAGAGATCCATCCTACCTCACATCCTATTAAAAATAGATTGCAGAGTAACCTACTGGCCAGATACAAAGAGCACCAAGAATGGACTAGCCTCCTTTCAGGTCTCCATAGATACAGAGTGTATTAGACTGGGTTCACTAGAGAAGCAAAACCAGTAACGTGTATAAATATATAAAGAGAGATTTATATGAAGGAAACAGCTCACGCCATTGTGGAGTTGGAACGTCTCAAGTGTCCGTGGCTCAGGATAGAGGCCTTTCCCAATTCATGAAGCCACAGAAGCTGGTGAACCCAAGATGAGCAAGTTGGAAAGCAGGACATCCACTCACAGGCTGTGACAGTCGAGGAATTCCCAAGGTCAGCAGGCAAGATCTCAAGGTTTCTTCTGAGTCACGTAGCTGCAAGGGCTGGTGAACCGAAGATAGGCAGGTCAGGGAGCAGGATTCTTGTTTGCAGGCCATGAAGATCGACGAATCCCAAGATGGACAGGTAAGTTGTTAGCTCAAGTCCCAAAAACAAGAGGTCAGACAAGAGACAGCTGCTGGATCCAGAACAAGCCAAGAACTTTTGCTAGGAAAGCAGGAAAGAAGTGGGCGGCATAAGGCAGAGAGATGAAGGCTGAGGGGGTGGTGAGCCACCACACGTTCCACCACCAGTACCACTCAGCAGATTCCATCATGGGGGTGATCACATATCAAATTTCAACAGGGAAGTGATCACAACATTATACAACTGCCAAAACACTGAGAATCATGGTCTAACCAAGTTGACACACAATGTTAACCATCACACACAGAAAGTGATTTAACATTAAGACCAAAACCAAACGTATTGTTGTGGAGTCAATTTCTACTCATAGCAATCCTACAGGACAGAGTAGAATTGCTCCATAGAGTTTCTAAGGAGCATCTGGTGGATTCGAACTGTCAACATTTTGGTTAGCAGCTGAACTCTTAACCACTACGCCACCAGGTTTTCCAATTTAACATTAGCAGGTGGGGATTTATGGAATCCCAAAATCATTTTTCAAATGCCTTCTAAGACTGAATACATCTATGACTGAGAGAAACTTTCTTGTCACCTCATAAATGACTCAGAAGTATGGTTTGTGAGAGTATCCCTATTTACTTTTGCATCATATAACTGAAACACCACAAAAAACAGAAAGTTGGATAAGGTTATAGAACAGAGTTAAAGTGACTTCAAGGCATCCTTGGCTCTTTGGTAAGAAGGGTCATTCAAAGAAGGAGATTATGGGTTGCATAGTACCCATCATTCCAAATCTCTGGACTGGATGTTTTCCCTTAGCCTAACATGCTTTTTTTAACATGCTAGCACAGGAATTCACTAGGGCTGAGGCCTGTCCCTTGGTTTTGATTCTCCTTTCCAACCTTGCCCAAGCATCACACTATTACAGCTGCAGGTCTGATACAATATCTGCTCCTCTTCTGAATTAAACAGTAACCCAAAGTTACTGGATAAATTCGCCTCAATGATAAAATTATTTTAAGGCTATTAAAAATGTAACTGGCTGTTATGTATCCAGTCTAGTAGAAGTTGCTTAACTCATGAACTGAGCCTCAGTATCATGAATGATTGTGAAGGAACAATGATAAAGCCAGTAATGGAAACCAAGCATGTTTTTAAAAAGCAATAGTGTGGGCAGCTGATGCTTAAAAGACCTGAAAAGTAAATTCAGAGGAGGAGACTGCTGACACATTGTGCAAATTGCAACCAATGTAAAAAAACAATTTGTGCATACAATTAGGAATGAGAAACTAATTTTCTCTGTAAACTTTCACCTAAAACACAAGAAGATAAAATTTTTTAAAAAGTAAATTCAGGGCTAAACCAAACCCATTGCCATCTAGTCAATTCTGGCTCACAGCGACCCTATAGGACAGAGTGGAACTGCCCCATAGGGCTTTCAAGGAGTGGCTGGTGGATTAGAGCTCCCCACCTTTTGGTTAGCAGTCAAGCTTTTAGCCACTGCGCCACCAGGGGCTCCAACTAGAGAGGACAAAATGTGATATGAGCTCACAGGAAACATGTTATTGCGAGCCTGCTACTCAGCAAATACTTAATATTCGTCTACTGCATGCTGGTCACTGGTCTAGATGCTACAAGGCACTGCCTTCTTGGAACTTGTAGAGGGAAGGACGACAAATGCCTAGGGTAAAAAAAAGGAATTTAATTTGGTGCCTCTATAGATGGGCAAGCAAATATCTGCAATACCACGTGACTTGGGCGGTTTTCCAGTGAGCATTATTGTTGAAGTCAGCATGGGAGGCTGAAGAAAGCTGCATTAAGGAAGAAAGGATTAGAGAATACTTATATTCATAAAAAGTCTATTCTGAAATCCTCAAAATTCAAAGGAAGGGCATTATTATTAAAGCAAGGATGAGATTACAGATCATTACCAAACGCTGACTGCCATTGAGCTGATTCTGACTCATAGCCATCCTGTAGCAGAACTGCCCCCGTAGAGTTTCCAAGGCTATAAATCTTCATGGAAGCAGACTGCCACATCTTTCTGCTGCAGGGCAGCTGGGGGGTTCGAACTGCCGACCTTTCAGTTAGCAGCTGAGTGCTTTAACCATTGTGCCACCACGGCTCCTTACAGATCATTAAACCCAGCATTAAACTGCAGGGGACAACAAGGCACAATTTTACCAAAAACCTCACTTGGACTTGTGCAGAAACTAAGATCAAGGTTAAAAAAAAAAAAGTTTTTAATCCTGTATTAGTACATTCCTCTGACAACTTCCATAATAAACACTAACATTTACTGAGTGCATACATGTCAAACATTATATGATGGTTTCACATGTCGAATCTTTCCTCCTCACAACACCCCTGAGGTAGGTGCCGAGGTTACCTTCATTTTACAGATGCGAAAGCCAGGTTTGAGGAGTTAAATGACTTATTCACTTAGCTATTGAGAGAAAGATTTGGAATTCATCCGAGTCTTTCTGACTGTGTTCACTGTGACTATTAGGAATTGGCTTAGCTTCAAGTAACAGAAAACTTGAAAAATGGTGGTCTTAAAAAAGACTTTATTTTTTTCTTACATAACTCCAGGGAAGTTAGTCCAGGGCTGGTACCTCAAGACTGTCTGCAAGGAACCAGGTTCTTTATATTGCCCTGCTCTGTCTATACTGTGTGCTTTCTGGCCTCATATCAAGCTACGAAGTGGCTGTGTCACCAAGCATCAAATCTGCATTCCAGGCAAAAAGAAGAGGAGGAGCAAAAGCCATAAGACTTCTAGAGAAGCCTTGTTTTTCTACTCAAGAAGAACGCCTTCCTCAAGAATTTCAACCTACATTCATTCCATCACCCCGATCTGTGTTACTCAGCCACCCCTTGCAGCCAAGGAAGCTAGGAATTTGGGAGTTTTTGCTTTCCAAACTTTATGAAGTGAAAGGCAGGTGGGAAGAGTTGAACGGGTGTTGAGTGAACCCACTTAGAGTATGTGCACAAAAAACCTACACAATCACTCTGCTCAATTACTGATCTAATGGCCTACAGGTTGCTAAACTAGCTTAAAGGGCTCATATACTCTAGTTCTTTTCTTCTTTTTTTTTTTTTTTTATCTTATCTCCATTCTCTTCAGCCAGACTTGACCTGTTACCTAAGGTACTCTTCCCTTTCAAGCCTCCACACTTTTGGTTCAAGCCCCACATCCCCCCATCCCCACCCCTCTCCTAAATGCAGTCAGGAATGTACATTCTGCCACTAAATGTGTATTATGGTTTGATAAGGCTGAGTGTGACAAAGAAACAACAATACTTGTACCTTAAACACAATCAAATTGTCTTCACTCAAAAAAATCTAACACTCCTATTTAACTTTGTGCTGGAAGTCCTAGCTAGAGCAATGAGGCAAGAAAAGGAAATAAAGGGCATCCAAGTTGGTAAGGAAGAAGTAAAATTATCTCTATTTGTGGGCAATATGATACTGTACATAGAGAACCCAAAAGACTCCATAAGAAAACTACTGGAAATAATAGATTCAGCAGAGTAACAGGATACAAGATAAACATACAAAAATCAGTTGGATTCCTATATACCAATAAAGAGAATGACAAAAAGGAAATCAGGAAAACAATATCATTTATAATAGCCCCTAAAAAAATGCAATATTTAGGAATAAATCTGACCAGGGATGTAAAAGACCTATACAAGGAAAACTACAAAACACTACTGCAAAAAACCAAAGGAGACCTACATATCATGCTCACAGATAGGTAGACTCAACATTGTGAAAATGTCAATTCTCAAAAAGCAATCTACAAATACAATGCAGTCCCAATCCAAATACCAACAGCATTCTTTAAAACGATGGAAAAACTAATCATTAACTTTATATGTGGAGGAAAGAGGCTCCAGATAAGGAAAACACTATTGAAGAAAAAGAATAAAGAAGGAAGACTGATGACCTGACCTCAGAAACTACTATACAGCTAAGTTTGTCAAAACAGCTTGGTACTAGTACAAGGACAGACACATTGACCAATGGAACAGAATCAAGAACTCAGATGTAAATCCATCCACCTACAGTCACCTGATCTTCAACAAAGGCCCAAAGTCCATTGAATGGGGGAAAAGACAGTCTTTTTAACAAATTGTGCTGGCAAAACTGGATGTCCATCTGTAAAAATATGAAACAGGGCCCATATGCCACACCATACAAATTAATCCAAAATGAATCAATGGCCTAAGTATAATACCGAATACTATAAAGGTTATGGAAGAAAAACCAGGGTCAACATTAGGGGCCCTAATTTATGGCATAAACAGGTTACAAACCGTAACTAAGAATACACAAATACCAGAATGTAAGCTAAATATCTGGGATCTTCTAAAAATTAAACACATATACTCATCAAAAGTCTTCACCAAAAAAGAAAAAAGAGAACCTACAAACTAGGAAAAAAAAATTGGGCTACAACAGATCTGACAAAGTTCTAATCTCTATAATCTACAGGAAAATCCAACACCTCTACTTTTTTTTTTTTTTTTTTTGTCTTTTTGACAAAGAATTCCTTTAAAAAATGAGAAAAGGATATGAACAGACACTTGACCAAAGAAGACTTTCAGGCGGCTAACAGACACATGAGAGTATACTCACAATCACTAGCCATTACAAAAATGCGAATCAAAACTACAATGAGATACCATCTCACCCCGACATTACTGTCACAAAAAAAAGAAAACAAATATTGGAGAGGCTGTGGAGAGATTGGAACTCTTATGCGCTGCTGGTAGGAATGCAAGATGATACAACCATTTTGGAAAACAATATGGTGCCTCCTTAGAAAGCTAGAAATAGAAACATCATATGATCCAGCAACCCCAGTCCTAGGAATATACCCTAGAGAAATAAGAGCCATCACAGGGATAGACATATGCACACCCATGTTCATTGCGGCATTATTCATAATCGCAAAAAGATGGAAACAACAGACGAATGGATAAACAAACTATGGTGTATGCACACAAAAGAATACTACGCAACAATAAAGAACAATAATGAATCTTCGAAACATCTCACAACATGAATAAATCTGGAAGGCATTATGCTGAGTGAAATAAGTCAATCATGAAAGGGCAAATTCTGTATGAGACCATTATTATAAAAAGGATTTGACATCTGTCCGTATTTTTCTCCCATTCTGTCCAGGACTAACTATTGTGACCCCATCAGAAAAAAGAAAGAAAAAATCTATGTCCAGGGCCAGGAAGACTCAGAATCTTCAGTGTCTTGGGTTCCTTCTATTTTGTTGCCCTATCTTTCACATGCAGTTTCTGGCTCATTTAAAGTTGACTAACCTCGGAGCCCTGCTGACTCAATGGCTAAGTGCCATTGAGGTTGGTGGTTGGAACCTACCCAGTGGCTCCACAGGAGAAAGACCTGGTAATTTGCTTCCATAAAGATTCCGAAAACCAAACCCACTGCCACCCAGTGGATATCGACTCCTAGCGACCCTATAGGACAGGGTAGAACTGTCCCGTAGGGTTTCTGAGGCTGTAATCGTCACAGAAACAGACTGCCACATCTTTATCTTTCAGAGCTGCTAGTGGGTTCAAACGGCTCTGTGGGGCAGTTCTACTCTGTCACATGGGGTAGCTATGAGCCAGAAGCCAAGGCACACAACAACAGCAACCCCAGAACAGCATATGGCCTGGGGCCTAAGCACAAGTTATGGAGCCTGGTGGTTAAGAGTTCAGCTGCTAACCAAAACTTTGGCAGTTCAAATCCACCAGCTACTCCTTGGAAACCCTGTGGGGCAGTTCTACTCTGTTCTATAGGGTCGCATAAGTCAGAATCAACTTGAGCACATCAAGCTTTGGTTTTGGTGGTGCAAACAGTTAATGTGCTCAGCAGAGGTTTGAGTCCACCCAGAGGCACCTCAGAAAAAAGGCATGGTGATCTACTTCTGAAAAATCAGCCACTGAAAACCCTATGGAGCACATTTCTCCGCTGACACAGATAGAGTCGCCATGAGTAGGAATCAACTCCACCACAACTGGCTTGGTTTGGTTCCACATCTTACCTTCCACTTATAGAGTTAGTAGTTCAACCTGAACTACACTGGATGGCAGCACGCACACACATAAAGTACAGGAGTCATGTGGCTCCTTTTAAAAAACTGAAGGAAAGGGAACTAGCAAGTATGAAGGAACTTGCACTACAAATCCCAGCATGCATTATTAAGCACCTGACTTCCTTCTGCACAAAGGTCTCAAGTTTGTTGCTCCTGCAGGAACCTGCAGGACTTCATCTAGTCACTGCTCTAAAGTAAGATTGTCTGATACTTTTTAAATGAAACTTTTAGCTGGGGAGAGAGAAGGTTTAATTTTTAGATGTGGCTTTGTTCTTCAGGAGCCCTGCGCAGTGGTTGAGAGCTAACCTAAAGGTTGACAGGTCAAATCTACCAGCTGCTGGTTGGAAACCCTATGGGGCAGTTCTGCTGTGAGTTGGAATCAAGGCAATGGAATTGGTTGGGGATTTTTTGTTTTGTTCTTCGCGTTGCCTATTTCAGAATTGATCTGAGCAGTTAGATTAGGACAAAAGTGGATTTTTAACAAGTTTGAAGCAGGGCTTCAACCTGTAATTTTCCCTGTTCTGGTTAGCATTCCGGTTCACCCACATTTTAAAATTTCGAGTCCCTTCCTGTGTCTCTTCATGAACCAGTTAGAAGTCCTGGTTTGAAGCTGGTCTGAAAGTTTTCCACAGTAGCCAAAGAAAAGAGGATTTTAGTGTTTTAAGTGGACATTGTTCTTCTTGGCTGGTGAAAACATTTAGATTTCCTGATAGTGCTCAGATTGTGCCTCTCTGCTTATCAAAAGTTAACATTTTGATTACAATACTTAGAGTAAGAAAGCCAAAATGTGCAGTTTTCACATTGGATTTTGCACTCATTTTCCTAAAGAAACTAAAAGTTTCAGAGGGCATTTTATGTAACATGAGGGCTTTGGCCCCAAACTCTGATCACAGAAAGACAAGGCAGCCGGCCAGGGAGAGGTTTTCAGAGTGAGCTAAGAGGCTGTCTGCTCTGTGCTTCAGCAGCTGTTCAGTAAGTGCTGCTCAGGATGTCAGAGGTTTCCTAGGAAATCGCTTGGCCATGTGTCTTCACACTGCCATTGCTCCAAAAGACACTAAGGGCATGGTGTTTTAAAGAACAGCTTTTTAAATTACACCATGCCCAGGATCTGTGAAGGGTAAAGATTCTGAGAGTGTTTTACTATCTGACAGAGCCCTGATGGTGCAGTGGTTAACGTGCTCCGGGGCTAACGGAAAGGTCGGTAGTTCCAGCCCATCAGCTGCTCTGGGGAGAAAGATGCAGCAGTCTGCTCCCATAAAGATTACAGCCTTGGAAACCCTATGGGGCTAGTTCTGCTTTGTCCTATAGGGGCACTATGAGTCAGAACCAACTCCACAGCAGTGGGGTTTACTATCTAAAGTGTATATTGTGTATATCTCTTAGCCCTTTCCATGTTTAGAGTGAAAATTTATCATTCATGTAATAAAAAGACAATGAAAGTTAATTAAATCAGAGTAGGCCAGCACTGTAAAAGCCTGGCTTCTCCATTGCGTAACAAACGCAGACAAAATCTTAGACCATCAGTGAGTTGTAAACTGATCTTTGGAACCAGTTTTTATAAGGTAGGTGTTTAAGCCTGGTCCTCCAAGGCAGAATTAAATATGCATAGTTTTGTTAAGGGAAATGTCTGTGAGAGAAAAGGAGGGAACTGGGAAGGCTGGGTGAGCTGACAAGTCAAGGTGCAAGTCTGACCCCTAGGGAGGGAGACAGGGAAGCCAGGTTGGGTGGAAGCGTCCTAGGGCGCTGTGCAGTCTAAGGAAGGTTCAGCAAGAGGAGGTCAGCCACCAGAAAGGAGCCCTGTCTCCCCGGAATGGGGCTCCTTAGTATCCGTGCAGCACTCAGGCACTGGCTGTAACAGCCCACGGGAAGCTAAGCCCTTGGCCAATTGTCGTTGTTAGGTTCCAATTCACAGCGACACTGTGTATAACAGAACGAAACACTACCCGGTCCTGTGCCATCCTCAGAGTCAATGCTATGTTTGAGCTCATTGGCCACTTAGGCCTCCTGTAGTTGGAGGTCTGTGAGGCGAGGGCTCATGGCTGCCACAGTGGTGATTTAGAGAGGCCTGCTGGGAATGCCAGCACCAGGAGAAGAAGCCAGGGGGCACATGGTCTTCTCTTGGGCTTGTAATCAGGAGGCCTACGTTTGAATTCAGATCTACTATCTCATAGCGTGAAACACTAGGCAAACCATATAATCTCTGATCTTAGCCCCACTGGTGTCCACGCCCTGTCTCTCATTTCTTTAACAACCTCTCATCCACCCCTTCTCTCTATCCCACTATTTCACTGTAAACCCTCACCAGCGCCTGCGACAAACTCCTTACTGAGCTCGCTACTCCTGACTGGTCCCTCCCTCTCCAGGGCTCTTCTCCAGAGTGATCTTTCCAAAACCCAAATCTGTTCATGCCACTCTCCATAAACCCTTCAATGCTCATTGCTTATAGGAGTAACATATAAAGCATGTAAAGCTTTAACAAAGTGTGAAGGCTTGTTAGGAAAGAGTATGTTAAGTAACAGCAAAAAAACTTTTGCTGAAGATAAGATCAAAAAGAAAGAACTAGGTTATATGAGCCCTCTGGGCTAGGCTAGCATCCTGTCCTTCATCAGGCAGGTGGCTGAGCGGAGTGGTTGTATAGGTTATTTGTGCACATACTCTAAGTGGGCTCACTCAATACCCAGTCATTCCTCTTACCTGCAATCTATAATCCAAGCAGGCATTAGCCAAATAACTAAATTTCCCATGTCACAGTTCTCAATACTCCCTTTAAACATTACTGATTGTACCTATTGAAATGTTATTACTACATGCCCTAACTTTAAAAGTGGGTCAGCAGCATCACGGGGTGGAGTGTTCATATAACAAAAGAGTCAGGAGGGCTGTTTCCTTCTAGCTCTGTCCTTAACTGATTCTATGAGTTTTGACATATAGGATCAGTTTCCTCATCTATAAAATGGGGGCACTAAGCATAATTCGATTTTGTTCAATGCCTCTCTGAGGCCAGCCCTGAAATCTTTCAAAAGCACAGGGCAACCACACAATATTGATAGTGCAAACCTCACCAACAGCTTCCAGGAGAGACAGAGAGAAGCAGCCCCAAGTTTTAAGGACACAAAAAACACAATAACAATGTGTGCAGGGGCAGCAGGGAGGAGGGTGGTGGTGGCAGAGAGGGAAAGGATTTCACCCGTGCAGCCTCAGCATCAGAGGCTGTGGTCACTAGGTACTGAAGGGACTGAAAGGTGGGTTAAAGTCTAATGTCTGCATGTCACCAGTTATCATCTCAGCAGACTGTGCTAAATGTTTTTGAAATATAAAGATAGGTATGTAGAAGAAGCATTCTTGGAGAGTTCAAATGGTGGGACTGTTTATAAAGGTGCCATGAAGTTTATCAAGAAACAGCTTGAGAAATATTAGTCCAAATGACTAAAGGATCACAAGTACTACAGCCTCCATAGACTGAGTCTAGCACAGCTAGGTGGTGCCTGGCTATCACGACCAACTGCTCTGACACAGATCACTATAGAGGGTCCCAGACAGAGCTGGAGAAAAATGTAAAACAAAATTCTAAGTCACACAGAGAATTTTAAAAAGACCAGACTTACTGGTCTGACAGAAATTGGAGAAACCCTGAGAGTGTGGCCCCTAGACAGCCTTTTAGCTCAGTGATGAAGTCACTCCTGAGGTTCACACTTCAGCCACGTATTAGGCCCATAAAACAAGACCAAGGGGGCACACCAGCCCAGTGGCAAGGACTAGAAGGCAGGAGGGGACAGGAAAACTGGTAACAGGGTATCCAAGGTCGAGAATGGGAGAGTGTTGATATGTCATGGGGTTGACAACCAATGTCAAAAAACAATATGTGAACTGTTTAATGAGAACCTAGTTTGTTCTGTAAACCTTCATCTAAAGTACAATAAAAAAAAAAAAAAAAGAAGAAGTACCTTGACCCGTTCTTTCTAGATGTTAACGCCGATGCAGGAAAATGCACTAGTGTCAGCCATTAAATGCACATGCCTTTAGGTGGAATGATTTGGAAAAGAAACAAAGAATAGTTGCACAACTTGAAGAACACAATCAATATCACTGAATTGTACATGAAGAAACTGTTGAGTTGGCATATGTTTTGTTGCATATATTTTTGCCACAATTAAAAAAAAAATGGTTGTGCCTTTGTATTAAAGCACACTGCATTATGAGTTGACTTGCCATCCTGACAGCTGTTGCTCAGGGCTCAGGGCATCAGCTGGGCGGCCACCTTGGTAGGTCAGTATCTTTTGTTGTTTGCTTACTACCTTTTGAGGTATTGAATAATGTGGAATGATTCCACTGTTATTTAATCCCCCTCTACTTTTCTGTTGACTTTGTGCTGCTGTTGTTTCAAGTTATCAAAAAAAGTCACTACCTCTGAGCCCAGGCTGATGAAGGGATGAATGCCTCACATGTTTCGTATGTGACATCACTGATGACCTTTGATCCTGAGAAACTGATTTCTCTGCCTTGATTTCTCTGCACCATAATAAATAAACTGCAAGGCACCTACAAGGAGATATTGTTGTTGTGTGTCATTGAATCAATTCCGACTTACAGCCACCCCATGTGACAGAGTAGAACTGTCTCATAGGGTTTTTCTTGGCTGTAATCTTTGTGGAAGCAGATTTCCAAGTCTTTTCTCCCTCATAGCCACTGGATGCTTTTGATACAACAGAACAAAACTCAAAATCGTTGTTATGCTTGAGCCCATTGCTGCAGCTGCTGTCAACCCATCTCATTGAAGATCCTCTTTTTCACTGGCCCTCTACTTTACCAAGCATGATGTTCTTCTCCAGGGACTGATCCCTCCTGACAACATGTCCAAAGTATGTGAGACATAGTCTCTCCATCATTGCTTTTAAGGAGCATTCTGGTTGTACTTCTTCCAAGACAGGTTTGTTCGTTCTTTTGGCAGTCCATGCTATATTCACTATTCTTCGCCAGCACCACAAATCAAAGGTATCAATTCTTTGGTCTTCCTTATTCATCATCCAGCTTTCACATGCACCTGAGGCAATTGAAAACACCATGGCTTGGGTCAGGCGCACCTTATTCTTCAATGTGTCATCTTTGCTTTTTAACACTTTAGTGAGGTATCTTGCAGCAGATTTGCCCAGTGCAATGGGTCTTTTGATTTCTCGACTGCTGCTTCCATGGGTGTTGATTGTGGATTCAAGTAAAATGAAATCCTTGACAACTTCAGTCTTTTCTCTGTTCATCATGATGTTGCTTATTTGTCCAGTTTAAGGAGTTTTGTTTTCTTTACACTGAGGTGTAATCCATACTGGAGGCTGTGGTGTTTGGTTTTCATCAGCAAGTGCTTCAAGTCCTCTTCACTTTCAGAAACAAATGTTGTATCATCTGCACATTGCAAGTTGTTACTGAGTCTTCCTCCAAACCTGATGCTTCTTGGATTATTTGCCCAGCATACAGATTGAACAGGTATGGTGAAAGGATGCAACCCTGATGCACACCTTACCTGACTTTAAACCACACAGTATCCCTGTCATGGATTGAATTATGTCCTCCAAAATATGTGTGTATCAGTTGGGCTGCGCCATGATTCTAGGTATTGTGTGATTTTCCTATATGTTGTAAGTCCTGCCTCTGTGATGTTAATGAGGGAGGATGGGCAGCAGTTATGATAGTGAGGCAGGACTCAACTAAAAAGATTGGACTGTGTCTTGAGGCAATCACTTGAAATATAAAAGAAAGAGGCAAGCAGAGAGACAGGGCCTCATACCACCAAGAAAGCAGTGCCAGGAGCAGAGCACATCCTTTGGACCCACGGTTCCTGTACAAAGAAGCTCCTAGTCTGGGGGAACATTGATGATAAGGCCAACAGGGAGAGAAAGCCTTGCCCTGGAGCTGGTCCCCTGAATTTGAACTTTTAGCCAACTTTACTGTGAGAAAATAAACTTCTCTTTGTTAAAGCCATCCACTTGTGGTATTTCTGTTATAACAGCACTAGATGACTGTGACAATCCCTTTGTTCTGTTCAAATAACTGCCTCTTGATCTATGCACAGGTTCCTCATGAGCACAGTTAAGTGTTCCAGGACTCCCATTCTTAACAACATTATCTGTAATTTGTAATGATCCACACAGCCGAATGCCTTTGCATAGTCAATAAAACACAGGTAAACATCTTTCTGATATTCTCTGCTTTCAGCCAGGATCCATCTGATATCAGCAATGATATCTCTGGTTCCACATCCTCTGCTGAATTCTGCTTGAATTTCTGGCAGTTCCCTGTCAAGATACTGCTGCGACTACTTTTGAAATAAGATAGTAGACATGAAAGAAAAGGGGTGGATTCAAGAAGACAGTCACATAAATCGACAGGACTTAATAAAGGATTCCACCCATGAGAATGTCAGCCCTGAAAGAGTGATGGCTTGCACATAAACCAAAATCAAACTCAATTCAGACTCATAGTTACCACATAGGACAGAGGAAAAATGCCCCATAGGGTTTCCAAGGCTGTAATCTTTATGGAAGCAGACTGCCACATCTGTCTCCCAAGGAGTGGCTGGCGCGTTTGAACTGCTGACCTTTTGGTTAGAAGCCAAGGACTTAACCACTGCACCACCAGGGGTCCTTGCCTTACATGTCCAAAAAACCCAAAGCCGTTGCCATTGAGTTGATTCTGACTCACAGTGACCCTATAGGACAGAGTAGAACTGCCCCATATGGTTTCTAATGAGTTGCTGCTGGATTCAAACTGCCAACCTTTTGATTAGCAGCCAAACGCTTAACCACTGCACCGCCAGGTCCCCTTGCCTTACACATAAAGAGAAAAAAAATTTTAAATCTCTATGAAAAAAAAATGAGTGGATGGGATCTGACAGGTGAGAGAATGCGCAGTGTCCAGAAGGGCTTTCAAAGGCTTATGGATGGATTTTCTGTGGCTGTGAACAACCTGGAACTTGTCCTTAGGAAAATAGTAGAAAGTCTTAAACTGACAATGGAGAAGGATGAAACCCTAAGTAACCCTTCAAGCAACAACCCTTAGTTGCTTGTTCACAGAACCCTCGCGCATCACCCTTACAACTCAGCCCTGCACATGCCAACATCTAAGGGCTTCAATGAGAGTTCCTGGAAAGAAATCAGAACAGAGAATTCATGTGAAAGTGAGCTGGCCCAGCAAAATAGGTTATGTGATCAAACGCAAAGCAGTTCATTGAATTCATTCATTGAATTAGACTTGTTGAATTACAATTCCAACAAGTTAAAGTAAAGCTGTTTCCCTTTCATTGTTTATTAATCTTTTTTCTGACATCCAAAGAGGAAATAAAATAAACCATATATTTCTTAATATAAAAATAACAATTGCTGCTTTCATTACAGAATGTTGGATTTTCTTTAGTAACTCATACAGGGTGTATCTCTCAGACCATATGCCAGATCCCTCATGTCCACCTTAAGTGTTTCATCTCTTCTTCTGGTCCCCTCATTTCTTCTCTTTGCAATTTAGTCCACAAATAAGTGAAGATACTCCTGGCCAACAGTCATTTCTAATAATTTCTAGTAATGAAAATGGCATAAAGGTAAAGCTCACGGATAGAAAAAATCTCTTGTCCTGTCCCACCCCCAACCCTTTCACGCCCTTACCTCTCTGCCACTCCTCAAGCAGACATAATTCAGCATGTCTGTACCTGTGCCTCAACCTTGGGAGGAAAAACGGGCTAAAAGGGGGTCCACTTTCAGTTATTACTGCTGGGTTATGGAGAAACACATAATATTGATCATCCCTTCTTCGCTGTAAAGTCATTACTCAAAAAGACCCTGATTATTCTCTTCAGAAGCAAGGGGGAGAGAGAGAGAAGAAAAAGGAGAGAGAGAGGTACTGAAGGTAAAGTTGGGGAGCCTTTAAAATATTTGTTCTTTTCACTTCCATTCTTAAGATGGCAGCATTAAAAAAACAAAAATACAAAAAAAGTGTTACCATCAAGCCAATTCCAACTCGTGGTGACCCCATGTGTTTCAGAGTAGCACTGCACTCCATAGGGTTTTCAACAGGAAGTAGATCCCCAGGTCTTTCTTCTAGGTGCCTCTGGGTAGACTCTAAGCTCCAGCCTTTTTAGTAGCTGAGCACTTAAACTTTTGCACCACCCAGAGACTCTGAGATGGATGCACTACCCTAGTAGTGGTCAATGATCCTATGAAGATGAACTAGACAGATATTACAATCTTCACACTTCAAAATAGCTACAATCTTCAGCGCTGAACATTCTGAGTCTGGGTAAATCATGTCTTTTGTTCTATTTTTCAGGTATTCAAACTCATGTTCTTGATGTCACAAAGGAAAAACAAATTGATGAGTTTGCAAATGAAGTTGAAAGACTTGATGTTCTCTTATGTGGCTGGGTACTTCATAAAGTTTTAATTGCACTTTTGTATAAAAAGTTTTTATGACTTTTATTAAAAGCATTTTGAGATTGTGAGAAAGTTATTCATTGTGAACCATAATAAATTGCTTAGAAATATGACTAGATTCCTGATAGCATTTTCATTACACATGTTTTTGTTAGGTACCATCAAGTTGGATCCAAATCATAGCGACCCTATGCACAGCAGAACGAAACACTGCCCAGTCCTGAGCCATCCTTACAATCGTTGTTATGCTTGAGCTCATTGTTGCAGCCACTGTGTCAATCCACCTCGTTGAGGGTCTTCCTCTTTTCCGCTGACCCTGTACTCTGCCAAGCATGATGTCCTTCTCCAGGGACTGATCCCTCCTGACAACATGTCCAAAGTATGTAAGACGCAGTCTCGCCATCCTTGCGTCTAAGGAGCATTCTGGCCGTACTTCTTCTAAGACAGATTTGTTCGTCCTTTTCGCAGCCCATGGTATATAGTCAATATTCTTCGCCAACACCACAATTCAAAGGCGTCAACTCTTCTTCGGTCTTCCTTATTCATTGTCCAGCTTTCACATGCGTATGATGCAATTGAAAATACCATGGCTTGGGTCAGGCACACCTTAGTCTTCAAGGTGACATCTTTGCTCTTCAACACTTTGAAGAGGTCCTTTGCAGCAGATTTATCCAATGCAATGCATCTTTTGATTTCTTGACTGCTGCTTCCATGGCTGTTGATTGTGGATCCAAGTAAAATGAAATCCTTGACAACTTCAATCTTTTCTCCATTTATCATGATGTTGCTCATTGGTCCAGTTGTGAGGTTTTGTTTTCTTTATGTTGAGGTGCAATCCATTACGGAAGGCTGTGGTCTTTGATCTTCATTAGTAAGCGCTTCAAGTGCTATTCACTTTCAGGAAGCAAGATTGTGTCATCTGTGTAACGCAGGTTGTTAATAGACTTTCCTCCAATCCAGATGCCCTGTTCTTCTTCATATAGTCCAGCTTCTCGGATTTTTTGCTCAGCATACAGATAGATTAGATAGGTATAGTAAAAGAATACAACCCTGACGCACACCTTTCCTGACTTTAAACCAATCAGTATCCCCTTGTTCTGTCCAAACAACTGCCTCTTAATCTACGTAAAGGTTCATCATGAGCACAATTAAGTGTTCTGGAATTCCTATACTTCGCAATGTTATCCATAATTTGTTATGATCCACATAGTCAAATGCGTTTGCATTGTCAATAAAACATAGATAAACATCCTGGTATTCTCTGCTTTCAGCCAGTATCCATCTGACATCAGCAATGATACCTGTGGTTCCACGTCCTCTTCTGAAACCAGCCTGAATTTCTGGCAGTTCCCTGTCAATATACTGCTACAGCCATTTTTGAATGATCTTCAGCAAAGTTTTGCTTGCGTGTGATATTAATGATATTGTTCTATAATTTCCGCATTCAGTTGAATCACCTTTCTTGAGAATAGGCATAAATATGGATCTCTTCCAGTCAGTTGGCCAGGAAGCTGTCTTTCATATTTCTTGGCATAGATGAGTGAGCACCTCCAGCACTGCATCTGTTTGTTTAAACATCTCAATTGATATTCCATCAATTCCTGGAGCCTTATTTTTTGCCAATGCCTTCAGAGCAGCTTGGACTTCTTCCTTCAGTACCATCGGTTCCTGATCATATGCCACTTCTTGAAATGGCTGGACATCAACTAATTCTTTTTGGTATAATGACTCTGTGTATTTGTTCCATCTTCTTTTGATGCTTCCTGCGTTGTTTAATATTTTCCCCATGGAATCCTTCACTATTGCAGCTCGAGGCTTGATTTTTTTTCAGTTCTTTCAGCTTGAGAAAGGCTGAGTGTGTTCTTCCCTTTTGGTTTTCCATCTCCAGCTCTTTGCACATGTCATTATAATACTTTGTCTTCTCCAGAGGCCCTTTGAAATCTTCTGTTCAGTTCTTTTACTTCATCAATTCTTCCTTTTGCTTTAGCTGCTCGATGCTCAAGAGCAAGTTTCAGAGTCTCCTCTGACATCCATCTTGGTCTTTTCTTTCTTTCCTGTCTTTTTCAATGACCTCTTGCTTTCTTCATGTATCATGTCCTTGGTGACATTCCACAACTCGTCTGGTCTTCGGTCACTAGTGTTCAGTGCATCAAATCTATTCTTCAGATGGTCTCTAAATTCAGGTGGGATATACTCAAGGTCATATTTTGGCTCCCGTGGACTTGCTCTGATTTTCTTCAGTTTCAGCTTGAACTTGCATATGAGCAATTGATGGTCTGTTCCACAGTTGGTCCCTGGCCTCGTTCTGACTGATGATACTGAGCTTTTCTGTAGTCTCTTTCCACAAATGTAGTCAATTTGATTTCTGTGTGTTCCATCTGGCGAGGTCCATGTATATAGTCGCCGTTTATGTTGGTGAAAGAAGGTATTTGCAATGAAGAAGTCGTTGGTCTTGCAAAATTCTATCATTCAATCTCTGGCATTGTTTCTATCACCAAGGCCATATTTTCCAACTACTGACCCCTCTGTTTCCAACTTTCGCGTTCCAATCACCAGTAATTACCAATGCATCTTGATTGCATGTTTGATCCATCTCAGACTGCAGCAGCTGATAAAAATCTTCTATTTCTTCATCTTTGGCCCTAGTGGTTGGTGCGTAAATTTGAATAATAGTTATCTTAACTGGTCTTCCTTGTAGCCATATGGATATTATCCTATCACTGACAGCATTGTACTTCAGGATAGATCTTGAAACGTTCCTTTTGATGATGAATGCAACACGATTCCTCTTCAAGTTGTCATTCCCAGCATAGTAGACTATATGATTGTCTAATTCAAAATGGCCAATACCAGTCCATTTCAGTTCACTTATGCCTAGAATATCGATGTTTATGCATTCCATTTCATTTTTGGCGATTTCCAATTTTCCTAGATTCATACTTCGTACATTCCAGGTTCCGATTATTAATGGATGTTTGCAGCTTTTTCTTCTCATTTTGAGTCGTGCCCCCACGTGTCTGTCAGTTTGTCGTACTGTGGGGGCTTGCATGTTGCTGTGATGCTGGAAGCTATGCCACTGGTATTCAGATACCAGCAGGGTCACCCATGGAGGACAGGTTTCAGCTGAGCTTCCAGAATAAGACAGACTAGGAAGAAGGACCCGGCAGTCTACTTCTGAAAAGCATTAGCCAGTGAAAACCTTATGAATAGCAGTGGAACATTGTCTGACATAGTGCTGGAAGATGAGCCCCCCAGGTTGGAAGGCACTCAAAAGATGACTGGGGAAGAGCTTCATTACACATAAGATTCAGCATATAAGATGGCCATAGAAATTGGCACAGGTTTAGATATCTACTCAACACAGCTAGTAGTAATACAAAGCTTTTGATCTTCTTAATGCAGGTAACGTGGTCACTGCAAACAGACTTTTTGCTGTCGGACCATTGTTGTTGTGTGCTGTCTAGCCAATTCCAACTCACAGAAACCCTGTAGGACAGAGTGGAACCGCCCAATGTGGTTTCCTAGGCTTTGAGTGGACTCAAGCCACCAACCTTTTAGCTAGCAGTCAAGTGGGTTAACCGTTTGCACCAGCCAGGGACTCTGCATATGAGGGATGAAAAGATTATAAAATAGATCATCACAAATTATTGCTTTAATTTCCATACATTGTAACACATGATAAAATATGGATAGACTGAGATTTTTTTTTCTTTCTTTAACATGGTTAGGAAGAAGCACAAAAATGTGTCAGAAGGCTCTAGATATTTTTGTCAGAGGAGCAGTAGAGATGTAACACTATTTAAGCAAAGTAGCACATGAGAATGTATATAATTAGTTATTTGTAAGCCTCAATTCTGCTAGTCACTACTGTCACACCTGACAGCAACAGTAAACGCTAGCAGTCGACCTCGACCTGTGTCTGCCTGTAATTGCTCCGGTTCCATCTCAAATCTTTCATGTACGATTCAGTCATTCCGTTTGTTCTGTATATAAAGGTGCAATACGGAAATTTTTTTGCTGGGATTTATTGCCCTAATAAAAAACTCTGAACTTGAGAGGGGTAAGGAACCTGCTAGCATTGCTGTGCCAAAAATTGGGACAGCTGCACTTCATTAAACTGAGTACTTTGCTTTTTGTAAAATCCTGCTGGAAATAGTGTTTCATTAATTATACAACTTTGGTCTACAGTACATCAATAAAGATTCAACTCTTTAGAAACCTTTCTTGAGGAAATGTGACCTGAAAAACAGCGAAGTTTATTTTAAGGGTCTCGTTCAGTTCTGATTTGTTCACTCAAGCTGTTAGAACTATGAATATATATACACAGTAGCAGCATTACTGTGCTACGCTGAGATGTTGAGATACTTGTTTTCCTCACTATTTTGAGTTCCCCCGAGAATGTCAAATCTGTTCCACCAGGGGGCACTGCTGCTTTTGAAATGGGAGTCACACGGTGCAGGTGCACCGTTCTCATTGATTTGTTATTTGTTATCAGTGGCATTGATGTTTCTACTGCCCTTGGTATAGAATTTGGTTGCCCCAAATTTCTTGCCTCGCTCTTTTAAAAGAAAGATGTTGTTTCCAAATAACATTTTTCAAGCTTAAGTTGTTGGGATACATACAAACTAATATTCTAAGTAGTACTATGCTTGAATTGTTAAGTCATGGTAAGAGAAAGGAACACCTGTCTAAGTCACTAAATGACAATAAAAATGATAAGGAGGCGTAAAAGAGATTTGTTAAGTGATCATTTTTTTTCTCACTGTTGAATCCCGTCCGGTTTTGTCCATCATGGAACCATCCTGGACTGTGAGGAGAAAGACTGGGACTTCACGATGAATCTTAATGTCCACAGCATGCACCTAATGATCAAGGCATTCCTTCCTCAAGTAAGACGACCTTCACCCCTAGGAGAAGCACCCCCTTAGGTCTCCATACTGAGCACCCAGAAAGGGTCCCCACATGTGCTGTAGAGAGGTAATAGCTGACATGTTGACTCACATGGATTGAACATTTATGTCATGGCATTTTACATAAACTAACTCATTTATAGTTAACTGCTCACCTGCTAACTGAAGGGTTGGCAGTTCGAATCCATGTAGCTGCTCCACGGAGGAAAAGACCTGGTAACCTGCTCCCATAAAGATTACAGCATAGAAAACCCTATGAGGCAGCTCTACCCTGTCCTCTGGGTTCGCTATGAGTCAGAATCGACTGATGACATACAACAACAACAACATTCATCCATTTGAAGAATATTTATGGAATGCTTTCTACGTGCCAGGGTCTGTTCTAGGTACAGAAGACATCAGTGAAGTAAACGCAGTCCCTTCTATAACAGAGATTACGTTATTGAGGGGTAAGACAGCATAATAAATAATCAAATACATGATATGTGGGGTACTTATGAGTACTATGAAGGAAAATAAGCTAGGATATCAGGGAGGTTCAGGAGAGCCTTGCTGGTAACATGAGATTTTCACAGAGATCTGAATGAAGTAAGGGAACTAACCATTCAGGTATCTGGAGGGATACTTCCAGGCATATGGACTGGTGCAATTCTATAAGATTGATGCTGTTTTATCCCCTTCACTTTACAGAGGATGAAACTGTAAGGTTTGGTATCTTCCAAGGTGACATAACTAGCTGGTGGTTAGAGCCAAGATTTGAACCCTGGAAGTTCAGCATTTTCTTGAATGTCTGTGTCTAGGCACACACCAAGATGAGTGTACTCCATTGCTGCAGTCTATCCTGAATATTCTCCTCTTGCTCCTGTGTTTAGCTGAGACACAGAGGTACTGGAAAGGTGAAGGGCAGTGTATGCTAGAAGGGCATTACGCCTGAGCCTGTTGATTTTGTTGTTGTTGTGTTAGCTGCCTCCAAGTTGGATCTCAACTCATGGCAATGCGATGAACAACAGAGTGAAATGCTGCCCATTCCTGTGCCATCTCCATGATTGGTAGTGGGTTAGTCCAGGGGATCCAAATAACATTGGCTGATTTTCATAAGTAGATGGCCAGGCCTTTCTTCCTACTTGGTCTTACTCTGGAAAAAAAAAGAAAAAAAAGAAGCTCCGCTGAAATCTTTTCAGCATCATAGCAACACACAAATCTCCACTGACAGAGACAGGTGGTGGGTATGTATGAGGTGCACTGGCCAGGAATTGAACTGGGTTTCCCCCATGGAAGGTGAGGATTCTACCACTGTACCCTTTGAATTTTCCAGTCTTCACTCAACAACTCATCAATGCTTTTGATTTTATTTTACAGACAAACATAACACACCTTTTGGTATAAATCACTATACTAGGTGCTCAGGGAAAAGGAGTCCTGTTGGTGCAGAGGTTAAAGCACTCAATTACTAACCATAAGGTCAGCAGTTCAAACCCACTAGCCACTTTGTGGGGGAAAGATGTGGCAGTCTGCTTCTGTAAAGATTTACAGCCTCAGAAACCCTATGGGACAGTTTCTCTGTCCTACAGGGTGGCTATGAGTTGGAATTCACTCAACAGCTGTGGGTTTGGCATAGTACAACAGGGTACATACCTGAAGCCTACTTTCAACTGCAACAGCTAAGGGAGAGTGGCAGATTCACGATATTTGACACTGCCCTACCCATTAAGCAGGGTCCTCACCTACCCATATCAGGGGTCTGAGGACTGGTGGCTCCACCCACTCCACCTAACCACCCAAGACAGAGGTCCTAGAATAAGTGGTGCCTGCCAGACCTTACAGCCAACAGCATTGGGTGCCCAAAGTCTGGCTACAAAACTCACCCACTTACATGCTCCAGGGTACAGGGACACACCTTCCACCCAGGCACTCAGGCAGCCGTCAGCCCCATACCTTGCTAAACACATAAGCGCCTCTTGCAGCCAAATACCTGTGCCTGTTCCAATCACCCCTATGTAGCCCTGCCCACCTAGGACTGTAGGTGAGAGCCTGCACCACACACTTGGTGACCAAAAACACATGAGTTGAATCCACATAAGAAAAGTAAACAGACTCCTGGGCTCACATACCGAGTACCAGCTCAAACTACCTGGTGACGGGATGTGAGAGCTCCAAAGACAGCAGTAATCAAAGTAGCTCACATGACCAGCCTATTTGGACATATCAAAACAAGAAGCTAGGACACAGTAAGTAAACATAAAATAAGTATAACTTATTGGTGGCTTAGAGACTATACACATAAAGAGGCAGACCATGATGGCTTCAGCAAGCGACCAAAACAAAGAACTAAGAAACCTCCCAGAAGAAGAGAAGGTATTGGAATTAATGGAGGTAGAATTCAAAACAATATATAGAGCTATTCAAGAGATCTGGAAGGGGATCAAGCAAAATGAAGAACAAGCCAAGAACACACAGACAAAGCAATAGAGGGACTTAAGAAGGTTATACAAGAGCATAATGACAAATTTAGCAGGCTACAAGAATCCATAGAGAGACAGAAAACAGAAATCTAAAAGATTAACAGTAAAATATGAGAATTAGACAACTTAATAGAAAGTAATAGGAGAAGAATTGAGGCAATGGAAGTCAGAATTAGTGAGATTGAAGATAAAGCACTTGACACCAATTTTTTTGAGGAAAAAATCAGATAAAAGAATTTTAAAAAAGAAAGAAACCCCAAGAATTATGTGGGACTCTATCAAGAGGAACAACCCTGAAGTGACTGGAGTACCAGAACAGGGCGGGGGGAGGATAACAGAGAATACGGAGAGTATGGCTGAAGATTTGTTGGCAGGAAACTTCTCTGATATTGTGAAAGATGCAAAGATATCTACCCGAGAAGCTCATCAAATCCTACAAAGAAATTCACCAAGACATATTATAATCAAACTTGCCAAAACCAAAGATAAGAACAGAATTTTAAGAGCAGCTAGAGAAAAACAAAAAGTCACCTACAAAGAAGAGTCAATAAGACTAAGCTCTGACTACTCAGCAGAAACCATGCAGGCAAGAAGGCAATGGGATGACATATATAAAGCCTTGAAGGAAAAAAATTACCAGCCAAGAAAATATATCCAGCAAAACTGTCTCTCAAATATGATGGTGAAACTAGGGCATTTCCAGATAAACAGAAGTTTAGGGAATTTATAAAAACCAAACCAAAATTACAAGAAATGCTAAAGGGAGTCCTCTGGTTAGAAAATCAATAACATCAGATAACAACCAAAGACTTGAACACAGGGCAGAGCAACCAGATAGGGAAGTCACAAAAATAAATCAAAGCTAAAACACTGAAAATAGGGAAACAGAGATGTCAATATATAAAAAATGACAACACTAAAACAAAAAAGAGAGACTAAAAAATGTAGTTATCTTTCATATGGAGAGGAAGTCAAGGCAATATAAAGAAATAAAAGATTGTTTTAAACTTAAAAAATAGGGGTAAATATTAAGGTAACCACAAAGGAAACAAACAATCCTACACATCAAAATAAAAAAGAAGACAAAGACTCAGCAAATAAAATCAATAACAATGAAAAGAAAATAAAGAAAAACAACTCAGCACAGAAAATTAAGTGGAACAAAGAAACTGTCAACAACACACACAAAAAAATCAAAATAACAGCACTAAACTCATACCTATCAATAATTATGCTGAATCTAAATAGACTAAATGCACCAATAAAGACACAGACAGTGGCAGGCAGACTGGAATAAAAAAACACAATCCATCTACATGCTGCCTACAAGAGATACACCTTAGGCTCAAAGAAACAAACAAACTAAAACTCAAAGGATGGAAAAAAATATATCAAGCAAATAACAATCACAAAAGGGCAGGAGTGGCAATATTAATCTCTGACAAAATAGACTTTAAAGCAAAATCCACCACAAAGGATAAGGAAGGACACTATATAATGATTAAAGGGTCAGTACAATATAATCATAATAAATATTTACACACCCAATGACAGGGCTCCAAAATACACAAAACAAACTCTAATGGCATTGAAAAGAGAAATAGACAGCTACAATAATAGGACACTTCTCCGTGAAGGACAGAACATCCAGAATGAAGTTCAACAAAGACATGGAAGATCTAAATGCCACAATCAACCTACTTGATCTCATAGACATATACAAAACACTTCACCCAACAGCAGCCAAGTATACTTCTTTTCCAACACACGGAACATTCTCCAGAATAGACCATATATTAGGCCACAAAGCAAGCTTTAACAGAATTCAAAACATCAAAATATTACAAAGCATCTTTTCTGACCATAAAGCCATAAAATCAATAACTGAAAAAGCAAGGAGAAAAATTCAAATACATGGAAACTGAACAACAGCTTGCTCAAAAACTACTGGGTTATAGAAGAAATTAAGGACGGAATAAAGTAATTCATAGAATCAAATGAGAATGAAAACACATCCTACCAGAACCTTTGGGACACAGCAAAAGCAGTACTTAGAGGTCAACTTATGGCAGTAAAGGCACACATCCAAAAAAAAAGAAAGGGCCAAAATCAAAACATTAACCCCACAACTCGAACAAATAGAAAGAGAGCAGCAAAAAAAAAAAAAACTCTTGGGCACCAGAAGAAAGGAAGTAATAAAAATTAGATCAGAATTAGTTGAAATAGAGAATAGAAAAACAACTGAAAGAGTTAACAAGACCAAAAGCTGGTTCTTTGAAAAGATCAACAAAATTGATAAACCACTGGCCAAACTGATGAAAGAAAAACTCGAGAGGAAGCAAATAACCTGCTTAAGAAATGAGATGGGCAATATCACAGCAGACCCAACTGAAATTAAAAGAATCATAACAGATACTATGAAAAATTATACTCCCACAAATTTGGAAACCTAGAAAATGGTCAAATTTCTGGAAACACTATCTACCTAAACTAACACAAACCAAGGTAGAAAAAATAAATAAACCTGTAACAAAAGAAGAGATTGAAGAGGTAATTAAAAAAAACTCCTGACAATAAAAAGCCCTGGGTCAGACAGCTTCTGTGGAGAATTCTACCAAACTTTAAGAGAAGAGTTAACACTGGTACTACTAAAGGTGTTTCAGAGCACAGAAAAGGATGGAATACTTCCAAACTCTTCCTATGAAGCCAGCATAACCCTGAAACCAAAAGCAGGTAAAGACAGCACACGCACAAAAAAGAAAATTACAGACCAATATCCCTCATGAACTTAGACGCAAAAATCCTCAACAAAATTCTAGCCAATAGAATTTAACAACATATCAAAAAAATAATTCACCATGACCTAGTGGGATTCATACAAGGTATGCATGGATGATTCAACATTAGAATAACAATCAATGTAATCCATCACATACATGAAACAAAAGACAAGAACTACATGATCTTATCAATTGATGCAGAAAAGGTGTTTGACGAAGTCCAACACCCATTCATGAAAAAAACTCTCAGCAAGATAGGAATAGAAAGGAAATTCCTCAACATAATAACGGGCATTTATACAAAGCCATCAACCAACATCATCCTAAATGGAGAGAGTCTGAAAGCATTCCCCTTGAGAAGGGAAACCAGGCAAGGATGATCTTTATCACCACTCCTATTCAACATTGTGCTGACATCCTAGCCAGAGCAATAAGGCAAGAAAAAGAAATAACGGGCATTCAGACTGGAAGAGAAGAAGTAAAAGTATCCCCATTTAAAGATCATATGATCTTATACAGAGAAAAAAATCCCAAAGACTCCACAAGAAAACTACTGGAACTAATAGAGGATTTCAGCAAAGAGTCAAGATAGAAGATAAACATACAAAAATCAGTTGGATTTCTCTACACCAACAAAGAAAACTTTGAAAAGGAAATCACTAAATCAATACCATTTACGATAGCCCCCAAGAAGACAAAATACTTAGGAATAAACCTTACCAGAGATATGAAAGACCTATACAACGAAAACTATAAGACACTACTGCAAGAAACCAAAAGAGAACTACATAGCAGCAAAACATACCATACTCATGGATAGGAAGACTCAATGCTGTAAAAATGTCAATTCTACCCAAAGTAGTCTAATCCTGATCTGAATACCAATGACATTTTTTATCGAGGTGGAGGCCCCAGATGAGTAAAGCATTACTGAAGAAGAAAAACAAAGCGGGAGGCCTCAGACTACCTGATTTTAGAACCTATGATACCACCATGGTAGCCAAAACAGCCTGGTACTGGTACTACAACAGATACATAGACCAATGCAACAGAATTGAGAATCCAGACATAAATTCATCCACCTATGAGCAGCCGATGTTTGACAAAGGCCCAAAGTCCATTAAATGGGGAAAAGACAGTCTCTTTAACAAATGGTGCTGGTATAACTGGATATCCATCTGCAAAAAATGAAAAAACACCCATGTCTCTCACCATGTACAAAAACTAACTCAAAATGGATCAAGGACCTAAATATAAAGTCTAAAATGATAAAGATCATGGAAGAAAAAATAGGGACAATGCTAGGAGCCCTAATACATGGCATAAACAGAATACAAAACATAACAATGTACAAACACTAGAAGAGAAACTAGATAACTAGGAGCTCCTAAAAATCAAATACTTATGCTCATCAAAAGACTTCACCAAAAGAGTAAAAAGACAACCTACAGACTGGGAAAAAATTTTTGGCTACAACATAACCGATCAGGGTCTAATTTCTAAAATTTACGGGATACTGCAACACCTCAACAACAAAAAGAAAAATAGGCTAATTAAAAAGTGGGCAAAGCCTGTGAGTGGCCATCTGGGACACTCCACTGGTCTAACCCCTTTGGAAGCAATGAAGAATGAAGGAAACAAAAGACACAAGGGAAAGATTAGTCCAAAGGACTAATGGACCACATCTACCACAGCCTCCACCAGACTGAGTCCAGTACAAAGAGATGGTGCCTGGCTACCACCGACTGCTCTGACAGGGATCACAATAGAGGGCCCCGGACAGAGCTGGAGAAAAATGTAGAGCAAAATTCTAACTCTAAAAGAAAGACCAGACTTGCTAGCCTTACAGAGACTGGAGAAACCCTGAAAGTATGAACCCCAGACACACTTTCAGCTCAGTAATGAGATCACTCCTGAGGTTCACCCTTCAGCCAAAGATTCA
Source organism: Elephas maximus indicus (assembly GCF_024166365.1). NCBI lineage: Eukaryota > Metazoa > Chordata > Mammalia > Proboscidea > Elephantidae > Elephas > Elephas maximus. The sequence continues at coordinate 49,162,180 of NC_064823.1, forward strand.
ACAGGCCCACAGAACAAAACAAGACTAAAGGGACACACTAGCCCTGGGGCGGGGACTGGAAAGTAGGAGAGAACAGGAAAGCTGGTAATAGAGGGGAACCCAGGGTTGAGAAGTGAGAGTGTTGCCATGTCATGGGGTTGTTAACTAATGTCATACAACAATGTGTGTACTGTTTGATGAGAAACTAGTTCTGTAAACCTTCATCTAAAGTTCAATAAAATAAATAATTAAATAATGGTCAAAGGATGTGAACAGGCATTTCACCAAAGAAGACATTCAGGTGGCTAACAGATACATTAGGAAATGCTCATAATCATTAGCCAATAGAGACATGCAAATAAAAACTACAATGAGATACCATCTCACCCCAACAAGCATTAATCAAAAAACACAAAATAATAAATGTTGGAGAGGTTGTGGAGAGACACGGACACTTATACCCTGCTGACGGGAATGTAAAATGGTACAACCACTTTGGAAAACGATTTGGCATTTCTTTAAAATGCTAGAAATAGAAGTACCACATGATCCAACAATCCCACTCCTTGGAATATATCCTAGAGATATAATGGCTGTCTTTTTTTATATGAATAGATACATGCACACCCATGTTCACTGCAGCACTGTTTACAATAGCAAAAAGATGGAAACAACCTAGGTGCCCATCAACGGATGAAAGGATAAAGAAGTTATGGTGCATACACACAATGGAATACTATGCAATGATAAAGAACAATGATGAATGCGCAAAACATTTCACAATATGTATGAATCTGGAAGGTACCACGCTGAGTGAAATTGATCAGTTACAAAAGGACAAATATTGTATGAAACCTCTATTATAAGAACTCAAGAAAAGGTTTAAACACAGAAGAAAACACTCTTTGATGGTTACGAGGGTGGGGAGGGAGGGGAGGGAGGGAGAGGGGAGTTCACTAGCTGGATAGTAGACAAGAATTATCTTAGGTGAAAGGAAGGACAACACATAATACAGGGGAAGTCAGCACATCTGGAGTAAACCAAAAGCTAAGTTTCTTGAACACAACCAACCACTATGAGGGACACAATAGCAGGGGCGGGGGTTTGGAGACCATGGTTTCAGGGGACATCTAGGTAAATTGGTATAACAAGTTTATTAAGAAAATGTTCCGCATCTGACTTTGGAGATTGGTGTCTGGGTGAGTGGCCATCTAAGTTGCATCAATTGGTCTCAATCCACCTGGAGGAAAGGAGAATGAAAAACACCAAAGGCACAAGGAAAATAATAGACGAAGAGACAAAAAGGTCCACATAAACCAGAGACACCATCAGCCTGAGACCAGAGGAACTAGAAGCTGCTTGGCTACCACGAATGACCACCCTGACAGGGAACACAACAGAGAGCCCTTGATGGAGCAGGAGAAAAGTGTGGTACAGAACTCAAATTCGTGTAAAAAGACCAGACTTAAAGGTCTGACTTAGACTAGAGGAATCCCCTAAGACATGGTCCTTGGACTCTGTTAACCCATAGCTAAAACCATTCCCAAAGCCAACTCTTCAGACAGAAATTAGACTGGACTGAAAAAAAAAAAAAAAATTTTTTTTAAAAAATACTCTTGAAGACTATGCTTCTTAGTTCAAATATATAAATATATATATATATATATATATATATATATATATATACATGAGACTAACTGGGCAGCTCCTGTCTAGAGGTGGGATGAGAAGACAAAAAGGGATAGGAGCTAGTTGAATGGACGAGGGAAACTCAGGGTAGAAAGTGGGAGTGTGCTGTCACATTATAGTGATTGCAGCTAGGGCCACACAACAATATGTGTATAAATTTTTGTATGAGAAATTGAGCTATAAACTTTCACCTAAAGCACAATAAAGAAAGAAAGAAAAAGTATATATCAAGCACAAATTTACAAACTAGTGAGTTTACCTATGATGATTTTAAAGTACCTGAAGAATAATCCATATGAGCCAGTAACACTGATATGTAAAAAATCCCAAGAGCTGTTAATGGCTGGGATGGGGAATCACAGTCAGTGCCACTTGTTAGACGTGGCTTTGACCAGCCAGACTTCAGATCTCAGCCTCTGGCCCTAATTCGCCATGCGCCCTAGGAGATGCCACTTACGTTCTCTTAGTATCTGTTTCTTCATCTAAAAATGAAGGTGATAGATTACATAACTCCTTTAAACCCTGATTGTCTAGGATCCTCTGAATCATTAACCGTGATGCACATATGCCAGGTTAGAACTTTTCCAGGGAAGACAGGATTTGGAATCTGAGCAGATCTGAAAGGTCAGGTGGTCAAACATAGGAACACTCGTAGTAAGTTTTTGTCTATGGATAGATACGGGGAGAACCATTCCAAGACTGGAAGACCAGTCAAAAGGCATAGAACAGGTTGGAAATGCTGTAAGAGGTCAATGCAAAATCTAAGGCCCACTAGAAGAGAAGATCCATTAGGGCAAGGACTTGAGGTTGCCTTTTTTTTTTTTTTTTTTGCTATACCCCAGGACTTAGAAGGGTCCCTAGCTCATAGAGGTGCTCAGCAAACCTTTGTTGGACAAATAAGCAAGTCTAGAGTGTTAGTCCAGATAGGGGCCAGGCATGGGGTCACTGGAGATCCAAGTCAATGGGGACAGAAAAGCTGGGTTGAAGTAGGAATAACTGGATACATCTAGAGGGACTCTAGATAGCTCTATCTAGACCCCACTTAGGGTTGGGGTAAGCCCTGAGTTTCTGGGGGATCAATCTCATATAGCACCCACCATACTCGCCAAAGAGGGCTTTTGCGTGGGGAGCCAGTAAGAGCACTGCGCCATAACATCAGGTACTGAGCTGATGTTGGAAAGGCAGCATGGATGGAAGCAAGGACTGTGGGCTCTGGAATCAGCAGATGGGCCTGGGTTGAATGGAGAGGCCAAGTGTTCAGAGGCATCCCCAGTATCTCCTAGGTGAATATATTCTAAGGCCTTGTCTGAGAAATTGTTGCATTTTAGAAGATCGAAGACCAATCTTTAGATATTGAATTGGTTTTGATGTAGTCTGTATGTATTAAAAATGTGTTATGCCATTTGTTACATGGGATGAGAAAGCATAATTCTACGGCTTAGTTTTAAACACCATTATATTTTCCTCATCTATTTTATGAGGATCCCATTTCATTATGCTTGCCTTTATTATCAGCAGTCCCCGGGTTCATGAACATCTGACTCACAGGCAACTCATACTTAAGAACAAACTGCCATAAAGCCTATTACATTAAAAATTTGAGTTAAATGTTACAGTGGTTTGTAATAACGAATGCAGTACTTTGTGACACTCATGAAAACACTGTACAGTTTGGAAGTGTTAAGTGTTTTATACGCATAAAAAGGTAATATATACTAAGACAAGCATCTGGCTAACTGATGCTAGATAAGAACCATAAGTACCTGTTACAACTTACCTACAAATTCAACTTAAAGATAGACTAGGAACGGATCTCGTTCATAACTGCCTGTATGTACAAAAACACAATTAAGTATTATTTTCTACCCTGCTGTCTTCCTTGACTTGGTTGGCCACCTCAGCCCCCTCGGTGTATCCTTTTAGTTTATCTAACCCAGTGCCTTAGGATTATTTTAGATTCTGCTCTTCTATACAATTAGTGTGTGCACATGCCTTTGCATAAAATATATTATTTTCTAAGCAGATACAGACATTATAATTAATAAAGTAAAAGCTCATTTAAAAACTTTGAGCCTTAGTAGCTTTTTCATTATATATTCGTCTGGGATAGGACCCACTATCTGCATTTTAAACTACAATCTCAGATACTCTGATTCATCAAACATTCATACCTTATACCCTGTCTAGGTGCTGGTGATCCAAAAGTGAATAAAACAGCCAAAGACCCTGCTTTTAAGAAGTTCACACCCTCATGATGGAAATTCTGGAGGAGGTGTTCTTAGAGACACTGTCTAGATGGGTTAGGCATACCTCCATCTCATGTAACCATTTACCAAGTCCTGCTCTATCTACTTCAACTCCATCTCCACCTCTGTTATACACAGACATTTCTGCTGTCTTTGGCCTGGTTGATACTTTTATAACTCTTTCTCTAAATTACTACATCAGGACAGGTCTTCTTAGCATAGACAGAGTGACCTTCATAGTTCCCAAATCTAAACATGCCACTCTTCTACTATAAACCCTTCAATGTCACTGCATTGCCTTCAGGATAAAACCCAAGTCCAAATTTAGCCACCATTGACCTGGTGTTGCAATGGTTATACACTTGGCTGCTAACCAAAAGGTTGGTGGTTTGAACCCACCCAGCGGCTCCACAGGAGAAAGACCTAGCAATGTGCTTCATACAGATTACAGCCTAGAAAACACTACAAGGCCGTTCTACTCCATCATATAGGATCATTATAAGTCAAAATCAACTTGAAAGCATAGAACAACAGCAAATTTTTTAACCTACAGAATGAAACTTTTGTAGTTTTTATTTGTTTGGGCAAATGCTTGCTCAGAAATCTGGAAACAGTATCAATATGTCCTCTAAGGCTTCCAGCATTAATTTGGGTCTGTCTTCCTTGGTGGGACATAATGCTGATACTCAAAATGCCTTTATGCACCATTGGTTCTGGGAACTGACATAGCAGAGATCAAAAAATCCACACGTAATATCAAAGCTTCTTTTTAAAAAAGTGTGTTAAGTTTGTTAGTTATCAGACCTTTTGCCTTAGATGTGAACCATTCATATACGTATATTATTCATAAAATTAAATTAAAAATTGTGTTTTTTTTTTTTTTTTTACTTGCCATCTATTCAATAATGGATATGGAAATGAAAATCGAACTGGGAGAAGGAAGCATTTATCTATTTAATTAATCAAAAAAGATATATTGAGCACCCAGTATGTGCCCTTGCCTCCCTAAAAAATTTGCAGTCCAAAAGGGGACAGATAAATAAGCATCTTCTTTTTTTTCCACAGTGCGAGAGTGTTACAACAGAAGTTTTTATAACATGCTGTCAAAAATACGATGGAGGTAACCCTGCCTGTTGCACTGGGGAATGCTTCACAAAGACAACTGAACTGGGCCCTAAATGAGAAGTCAAGCTGAAGGGCTAGGATGATGATACAAAATGGAGATAATGTCATAGTTGGGCACAGATGGGTCTGTGCCTGGTTTACAATGAGATAGCTACCCCCAAGATAACATTCCTCCTCTTTACAAGGATACCCACATTAAGTGTGTATATCAGAGGCACGAAAACAAGAGCCTTGGTCATTTGCTGTTTTGTTTTTCCTTACCCTTGTTTTGGAATCTGCCTAAGGTTTATAACAACTAATGATGAAAAACTAAGACTACTGCTTTAAATAAGCGGCAGCACTTCAATTGGCCCAACAGTTAAGTGTTGGGCTACTAACCCAAAGGTTGGCAGTTTGAACATACCCAGAGGCTCTGTGGGAGAAAGCCCTGGCAGTCTGCTCCCATAAACATTACAGCCAAGAAGACCCTATGGGGCAGCTTTACTCTGTCACATGGGTCACTGAGTCGAAAATTGACTCTACAGCACCTAACAACAACAATAAGCACATCAACACGTGAGTTTCAATTGAGTTGTGCCAATATTGATATCATTTTCAGAAACTGGCGCTTAAAACATGGGCGGAGAAAACATGAAAGTGGCCCCTGTAGAAACTGAACTTGTGTTCCCTTTCTAAAGACCTTGTTGTTCTATCCTCCAATTGCTGAGCCTTGTCTTCACCCCCAGGAGTTGTGAACAGATGTGTGTACAGCACATCCAGGGCTGCTGTGATTGGCCTCACAAAGTCCCTGGCTGCAGACTTCATTCAGCAGGGTATCAGATGCAACTGTGTGTGTCCAGGTGAGTTATGCGTTGAAGGGCTGTGAACCTTCTAACACCCGAATCGCCACTGTGAAAGATAGCTACATAAGCTTGCTTGGCACCTGTTGTATTGTATTCTGTCTTCCTGAAGAGTTCAAAAGAAAGAATCTGGCCTTACTAAGGTAACAGTCCAGTTCTAAACTGGGGAAGAGATCATAAATCATTGAGAATGAGCCACAGCTGCAGAGGGTTTAAATGGCACCTCTGTGAGTTGGGCAATTCAGAATTATGACTACTCTCTCCAGGGCTTGGTGTTTTAGAAGCAGACCAGGGATCATCAGGGGAAAGATGGAGAGTAGACAGTGTCACAGCACAGCAGGAAGAGAGTCAGAAAGTAAGGGAAGCCTCCCAGAACACTGGGGTAAACTACAGTCATGTAAATCACCTAGCGTTGCCATAAAGAAGAGGGCATTAGCCTTTCTTTATGCTATAAAGCAGGGGTCAGCAAACAATGGCCTGCAGCGGTCCAGATCTGGCCTACTGCCTATTTTTATAAATGAAATATTCTTGGAACACCTCCACACCCGTTGTTCATGTACTGTCTACAGCTGTTTTTATGCTGCATCAGTAGAATTGAGTAGTTGCAACAGAGATTGAATGGCCTGGAAAGCCAAAAATATTTACTCTAGCGATTTTCTAAAAAACTGTGCCAAGATCTGATATGAAGGAAAGAAGAGCAGAACTTACTCTTAATAGAAAGGATATCCGATGTGCCCAAACCAAAGCATTCAGTAACTTATTTTTTTCAGAATAACTTCTCATTTTTTTAATTAACTGTGGGTGTTTCCTGGTTACAACTACCTAAAATGAATACAGGGCACCTAAGAAGAGTTTTTAACTTCCTTTCTGAAAAGAAATTACGTATCACCTATCTGGAACCAAGGTTTCTCTCAGCTTCACCTTTAGACGATGGTTTCCTGAGAGTGCCCTGGATTTGATCTTTACTTAAAAACTGTTTCTTAATTTTAGCATCATTTGCCATTTCTCTGAAGAGCCTTGGAATCTTTAAAATTAGGAAACTCTGGCTCCTTTTTTTTAAGCAGTCCTTTCTTTAGTTTCTCTTTCTCCTCTCACGTTTTACTATGAGCAGGCAGCACTTTAAACATTCTGGTTGGAAATAACGGCTGCTAACTATATAAGGTCAGCAGTTCGACTCCACCATCCTCTCCTTGGAAACCTTATGAGGCCGTTCTACTCTGTCCTGTAGGGTCACTATGAGTTGCAATCGACTCGACAGCAAGTAGGTTCATGGGTGACAGATGTGGAGCTGTCCCTGAGGATCCCCACAGTGAATCTGACAGCAAAGACTGGTTTTGAGATCATGGAGGCAATCTGGATCCTTGTACTGGTAAAGTGCTTGTGTGATGTATCTACATCACAGGGATGTTGTGAGAATCACACGATATAAAACATGTAAAAGTGCTGAATATCCATAAGTCATTATATAAATATAATGTGGTTTGAATACTTGTCTCTGGGAATGCTGAGTGATTTCACCCCGAGTCCCTGCCTAGTGTTGCAAAGAATCAGCTAGTGTTTTTAAAAATCACAGAAATGTTTTTAAAGAAGTTAGAAGCCTATTAAATAAAGGATGGAGAAGGGAGAGGTGAAATCATCATTCTAAGTCATATATTAGATGGAAATGAAGTTTCAAGTTTTTAATTATCGATTTCTTTTTCAATTTAGGTAAGTAACCATACTGCATGTCCCCCTGTGATTTAGGAACAGTTGATACCCCGTCTCTGCAAGACAGAATACAAGCCAGACCAAATCCTGAAGAGGTATATCTGCTATTTTAAATGTGTTTAAACCTTTTGGTTAAAATATGTACCCTTCTTTAGTAACAACTTTCTATTCTGTCACAGTGTCTGCGTGCTTCAGTATAACACAAATCGTTTGAGTAGCACGGGTGAAAGAGTCACCATAAACCTGGTTGACCCATAATTAATGATATTCTTGTGTATCATGCATGATTAATTGAGGTAGCAAGCCAGTGGTACCTCTGTAGATTTCTCTTGCCTTTGACAACATGAAGGAGTTGTAGCTGAGCACATACTTCAGCTCACATCACTGATGTCTGACACAGTCTCTGGTCATAGGCACTGAGCGATTTCCTGAAGAGACAGAAGACAGGGAGATTTGCAACTGTGGAAGATGTAGCCCAGCTGTGTTTATTTGGCATCTAATGAAGTAAGCAGCGCTCTTCCCAGGGAGTTCATTATCCTGAATCATATTTGGCCACAATTTGCCCATTAAAAACAATGTCACTTTAAAGAGTTTATGGTATATTTATGCTAAAATGCTGTGTTTACAAGATAGGGATAAATTTGATTTAATTTGCTCAAAGAAAGGCCACTTTGATCTGAGCCACTGACTCTTCCCATTCAAATTTGTTATTGTTGTTAGGTGTTGAGTCAATTTCGACTCATAGCAACCACATGTGACAGAGTAGAACTGCCCCATGGGGTTTTCTTGGCTGTAATCTTTATGGAAGCAGATTGCTGGGTCTTTTCTCCTGTGACTTCGCTGGGTGGGTTCAAAATTGCCAACCTTTTGATTATCAGCTGAACACTTAACCATTTGCATCACCAGGGCCCCTTTCGTTCAGATTACATGTCACTAAATCCTGCAGCAAGTGAAATGGAAGTATGAAAAGGATTAAGTTGCTCAATTTTCTGAGAGATAATTACTTTCAAAAATTACAACCAAGGAAATCCTAATTAGATGGAAGTCAAACAAATGAACCTCCAAAATTAGGAAAGCTTCAGGGGACACAGAATTGGCACATGGTGTTTTCAGTTTTACTGGTGAGTTTAGGAGAATCCCACTGGCTCTTTTTGTTACCAGAGAATAACCTCGGTTCTTGTCTTCAGTTTAGGAAAGAATTCAAACACTGAGACAAATTGTTCCAAGTGAGCAGAGGTTTATTAGCAAGCAGAGGGTTAGTAGCAAATGTACACTTGACCAGGGAGCGTCGAGCGAGCTACTCAGGTAAAGAAAGAATCTGAGTGCCCCGATAGTTGTTTTCTTAGGGTTTTATACCCTTCTTGTCTCTTATCTCTCCCTGTTGACGTTTAACAACCAAGTCAGGGACGCCTATAAAGACTGTTTCCTTGGCTTAATGTTTAATTGCCAAGTTAGGACCTTATCAGGTTAGGGACCCCATTAGGGACCATTTCCTTGGCTTAACATTTAACTACGTAGGTACCGTCTTATTGAGGAATGTCACCACCCCTTGTCTCTTCCTCCTCCTGAGTGCAAGCTCTCCCCCTCCCCCTTACGTTTTTGTCTATTATTGTTGGTCATCATGTATGGAAATTCTTAATTCTATCTCTTTCTACTTTGCATCTCTTTAGTAGTCAGTTTCTTTCTTTGCAGCTGTTATATGTTTTTAAACAGCACACAGCTGTGAAAGCAGGAACTGTATTTATAAGGTGTAGAGCTTGAGAACCTTCTCCTTTGTTTTATATTACGTCCAAATACTACATGACCAGTGACCAATAATGTATGAGAAGAGAGAAGAAAGAGGAGTAGGTGGGAGTGAAGAGGTACGCTACTGATCAGTTAGCATCTCTGTACAGTAACTTGGTGCGTACCAGGTGGTTGGTGAATATGACAAATAAAAGGACGAAAATTCTTTTAGTAACAAAGCAGTTACCATTTCTCAGAACCATTAACAACAATTGCTAATAGTTGGGGAAATTGCTAGGCAAATTATCAAGCATGGTGGCCTTTGTGATTTCTCTGACTCCGTATCTTTACAAAAGCTCATTTGATCTTTTTATTTTATTTTATTATTTTATTTTATTTCTTTGAGCTTATTTGATTCGGGGCTACTTGTGATAAGGTGAATTACCCTTGCTAAGCCAGAACTTAGGTTACCAAGTATTTGGAAATGTTCAGCTTGAAATGTGCAACAAAAGGTCCACTGGCCTTTTAAGAGGGGTCGAGGCAAATCCATATATATCACAGAGAGCTTGCCATTTAAAAGAACATGGAGGGGTTGGGGACATTTTTGGTGAGGTGACTAATAACCCCCTAGTTTTTCTACTTTATATGAACAGTTTTCATATATTGAACTTAAAAAAAAATTTCTGAACTCATTATAATGTCTTTCTTTGCTGCCTCTCCCATTTAGGTGAATTTAAAACTAAGGGCACAAATATGAGTCTTTATTACCTGTATTTAAGTTAGAAGATTTTTAAGCTTCTACCACTTAAAAATCACTCCAGTTCTAATTCTTTTAATTCTTTAGAAAATTAACAGTTCCATGGGAAAATAGTAGTAATTATTTTTTATAATCATTTAGGTTTATACAGTTTGGATGCCTGGAACTAATATGGAAATTTTTTCATAGCTTAATAAAAAAAAAAAAGCTTAATAGATTATAATTATTATTACTCATGTAAAACTTAAACATTTAGTACACTTCAGCTCTTAGAATTTCCACACACATTGATCAACTAAAGAAATACCTTTTTTTTTTCTTTTTTAAATTCTGTTTAGTTATTGAGATGACCACTTTGACTGGCATAAGTTCAAAATTTACTAGTGGCATAAAACTCATCCAGTTTTCAATAGTTATGAGCTTCAAAATGAAAATGTGATATTTTAGCCTACACTTCATCCTGATTTTAAGAATAGCTATATATCACCACTTCTTAATTTTCTAATTCTGAGATCAAATGTGAAACACATCCTGCTTAGAATGTGACGTGTGCTGAGACCCCAGCCAGAGGCCCTCTAGCTCCAGATCACAAGAACACTTAGCAGCTCTAAATCACCAGGACTTTAATTCAGATTTTCCTAGATTCTATTTGTTAAGTGATGTTGCATGTTAACGGGAGAATAAGTTGTTTAGCTCTCTCAGTCATACAAACATGTAAGAAACAGAGCCTGTGTTAAACCTATCTAATGTTTCCTTCTCATTGTGTTTATCACTGCAGTCAGCCTACCTAACAGGTAATCCTGTCCTCATTGATGGAGCCTGGGGCTTGTGACTTCAGGATCTTCTTCCTGGGAAAGAAGGCAGGACCTTCCTATCCACAGTGAGCCTGGATACGAATCTCTTTTCTATTAATGAAAAAAAAGCCCTTTTTAATGATTTCATTTTTCAACAGAGTCTGATTCTTTAAATATATTAATCTAATTGCTTCTGAAATCATTGTAGGAAGATGAAATAAAAGATATGAACTCACTGGAAGAGAATAGTTTCAAAAATAAATCTCAACTTGTAAGCATATAATATTAAAATGTGAATTTAAAGGAAAAGGACTTTTTCAAAGGTATTGATTTCTGTTTTAGTTCTGTTTTCCAATATTCAAATATTTTGTACAATTCTGTAGTAGGTACATAGGTAGATCCTAATTTTAAAAATTATACCATCATAAATGAATGCCAAAAGTAGAGTTTGACTTAAAGCAAGTGAAGTTTAGACTTAGAAATATATTGTTGATCTGTGATGTAAAGGAAATCATCAAGTATACTTAATGATAGGTGTCATCACTTATAATTAAGTACTATATTCTTCCTCTAATGAAACAACCCTTATAGTGGATGATATTTGACATGGATTTAAAAAACATAGTTAACTGGCAATATTCTCAGTTTGAGAGATATTTTATAGATTAAATACAGCTTTCTTTACCAAATTCCAGGAAAACAGACAAGAGGATGTGAAATTTGGAACTATATCTATTAAATAAATGTAAGTAAATCATATACAGGAAGGAAACACATGAAATTTATTCTTGGAATCATACAATTAAAAGATTTGAGAAAAAGTTTGAGTACATTCATGGATGATCATTCTATAATACATTCTTAGGAAAAAATTTTTTTAGTTTTAATATTTTATGCTTGTTTTTGGCTTATTTGTTTCTACCTCAAAAGACCAAGTAGTAAGATGCACCTATAAATACTCAGTAAATGAACAGTTATTCTTAGCCTTTTCTTCTGGAACATGAATTAGTATTAAAAAACCAAAAACCCAAACCCATTTCCATTGAGTCAGTTCTGACTCATAGCGACCCTATAGAACAGAGTAGAACTGCCCCATAGGGTTTCCAAGGAGCAGCTGGTGGATTCGACCTGCTGACCTTTTGGTTAGCAGAGAGGTAGCACTTAACCACTGTGACACCAGAGTCCCATTAACTAGTTCTAGCAAATTAAATTTTGAAATGGAAAAAGAAACAACGAAATTTTAGGTATGAAGAATATTATGCAATTGATGGTGATTTAAAATTCATAGCAAAGGATATTTTAACTTGAATTCCAGCAGAATCCATTGATTATAAGATTTCCTTTGGAGTTCTGAAGCTGCTATTCCACTACAAGATCATGGATGGCTTGCTTTATGAAGTAAACTGAGTCACCCAACTTTTCTTGGATTTTAGTGTTTTTTTTTATTAACTTTTATTGAGCTTCAAGTGAACATTTACAAATCAACTCAGAGTGTCACATATAAGTTTATATACACCTTACTCCGTACTCCCACTTGATCTCCCCCTAATGAGTCAGCCCTTCCAGTCTCTCCTTTCGTGACAATTTTGCCAGCTTCCAACTCTCTCTATCCTCCCATCCCCCCTCCAGACAGGAGATAGCAACACAGTCTCAAGTGTCCACCTGATATAAATAGCTCAATCTTCATCAGCATCTCTCTCCTACCCACTGTCCAGTCCCTTTCATGTCTGATGAGTTGTCTTCGGGGATGGTTCCTGTCCTGGGCCAACAGAAGGCTTGGGGACCATGACCGCCGGGATTCCGCTAGCCTCAGTCACACCATTAAATATGGTCTTTTTATGAGAATTTGGGGTCTGTATCCCACTGATCTCCTGCTCCCTCAGGGGTTCTCTGTTGTGCTACCTGTCAGGGCAGTCATCGGTTGTGGCCGGGCAGCAACTAGTTCTTCTGGTCTCAGGATGATGTAAGTCTCTGGTTCATGTGGCCCTTTCTGTCTCTTGGGCTCTTAGTTATCGTGTGACCTTGGTGTTCTTCATTCTCCTTTGATTCAGGTGGGTTGAGACCAATTGATGCATCTTAGATGGCCGCTTGTTAGCATTTAAGACGCCAGATGCCACATTTCAAAGTGGGATGCAGAATGTTTTCATAATAGAATTATTTTGCCAATTGACTTAGAAGTCCCCTTAAACCATGGTCCCCAAACCCCTGCCCTTGCTCCGCTGACCTTTGAAGCATTCATTTTATCCCTGAAACTTCTTTGCTTTTGGTCCAGTCCAATTGAGCTGACCTTCCATGTATTGAGTATTGTCCTTCCCTTCACCTAAAGTAGTTCTTATCTACTAATTAATCAGTAAAAAACCCTCTCCCACCCACCCTCCCTCCCCTCCTCGTAACCACAAAAGTATGTGTTCTTCTCAGTTTATACTATTTCTCAAGATCTTATAATAGTGGTCTTATACAGTATTTGTCCTTTTGCCTCTGACTCATTTCGCTCAGCATAATGCCTTCCAGGTTCCACCATGTTATGAAATGTTTCACAGATTCGTCACTGTTCTTTATCGATGCGTAGTATTACATTGTGTGAATATACCACAATTTATTTACCCATTCATCCGTTGATGGACACCTTGGTTGCTTCCAGCTTTTTGCCATTGTAAACAGAGCTGCAATAAACATGGGTGTACATATATCTGTTTGTGTGAAGGCTCTTATTTCTCTAGGGTATATTCCGAGGAGTGGGATTTCTAGGTTGTATGGTAGTTCTATTTCTAACTGTTTAAGATAACGCCAGATAGATTTCCAAAGTGGTTGTACCATTTTACATTCCCAGCAGCAGGGTATAAGAGTTCCAATCTCTCCGCAGCCTCTCCAACATTTATTATTTTGTGTTTTTTGGATTAATGCCAGCCTTGTTGGAGTGAGATGGAATCTCATCGTAGTTTTAATTTTCATTTCTCTAATGGCTAATGATCGAGAGCATTTTCTCATGTATCTGTTAGCTGCCTGAATATCTTCTTTAGTGAAGTGCGTGTTCATATCCTTTGCCCACTTCTTGATTGGGTTGTTTGTCTTTTTGTGGTTGAGTTTTAAGAGAATCATATAGATTTTAGAGATCAGGCCCTGGCCGGAGATGTCATAGCTGAAAATTCTTTCCCAGCCTGTAGGTGGTCTTATTACTCTTTTGGTGAAGTCTTTAGATGAGCATAGGTGTTTGATTTTTAGGAGCTCCCAGTTATCGGGTTTCTCTTCATCATTTTTGGTAATGTTTTGTATTCTATTTATGCCTTGTATTAGGGCTCCTAGGGTTGTCGCTATTTTTTCTTCCATGATCTTTATCTTTTTAGTCTTTATGTTTAGGTCTTTGATCCACTTGAGTTAGTTTTTGTGCATGGTGTGAGGTATGGGTCCTGTTTCATTTTTTTGCAAATGGATATCCAGTTATGCCAGCACCATTTGTTAAAAAGACTATCTTTTCCCCAATTAACTGACACTGGGTCTTTGTCAAATATCAGCTGCTCATATGTGGATGGATTTATATCTGGGTTCTCAATTCTGTTCCATTGGTCTATGTGCCTGGTGTTGTACCAGTACCAGGCTGTTTTGACTACTGTGGCTGTATAATAGGTTCTGAAATCAGGTAGAGTGAGGCCTCCCACTTTCTTCTTCTTTTTCAGTAACGCTTTGCTTATCCGAGGCTTCTTTCCCTTCCATATGAAGTTGGTGATTTGTTTCTCTATCACATTAAAAAATGACTTTGGAATTTGGATCAGAAGTGCATTGTATGTATAGATGGCTTTTGGTAGAATAGACATTTTTACTATGTTAAGTCTTCCTATCCATGAGCAAGGTATGTTTTTCCACTTAAGTATGTCCTTTTTAATTTCTTGTAGTAGTGCTTTGTAGTTTTCTTTGTATAGGTCATTTACACCTTTGGTAAGATTTATTCCTAAGTATTTTATCTTCTTGGGGGTACTGTGAATGGTATTGATTTGGTTATTTCCTCTTCGATGTTCTTTTTGTTGATGTAGAGGAATCCAAGTGATTTTTGTGTGTTTATCTCATAACCTGAGACTCTGCCAAACTCTTCTATTAGTTTCAGTAGTTTTTCTGGAGGATTCCTTAGGGTTTTCTGTGTATAAGATCATGTCACCTGCAAATAGTGATAATTTTACTTCCTCCTTGCCAATCCGAATGCCCTTTATTTCTTTGTCTAGCCTAATTGCTCTGGCTAGGACCTCTAGCACAATGTTGAATAAGAGCAGTGATAAAGGACATCCTTGTCTGGTTCCCGTTTTCAAGGGAAATGCTTTCAGGCTCTCTCCATTTAGAGTGATGCTGGCTGTTGGCTTTGTATAGATGCCCTTTATTATGTTGAGGAATTTTCCTTCAATTCCTATTTTGCTGAGAGTTTTTATCATAAATGGGTGTTGGACTTTGTCAAATGCCTTTTCTTCATCAATTGATAAGATCATGTGGTTTTTGTCTTTTGTTTTATTTATATGGTGGATTACATTAATGGTTTTTCTAATATTAAACCAGCCTTGCATACCTAGTATAAATCCCACTTGGTCGTGGTGAATTATTTTTTTGATATGTTGTTGAATTCTATTGGCTAGAATTTTGTTGAGGATTTTTGCATCTATGTTCATGAGAGATATAGGTCTGTAATTTTCTTTTTTTGTGATGTCTTTACCTGGTGTTGGTACCAGGGAGATGGTGGCTTCATAGAATGAGTTAGGTAGTATTCCGTCATTTTCTTTGCTTTGAAATACCTTTAGTCATAGTGGTGTTAACTCTTCTCTGAAAGTTTGGTAGAACTCTGCAGTATAGCCATCCGGGCCAGGGCTTTTTTTTGTTGGGAGTTTTTTGATTACTGTTTCAATCTCTTTTTTTGTTATGGGTCTATTTAGTTGTTCTACTTCTGATTGTGTTAGTTTAGGTAGGTAGTGTTTTTCTAGGAATTCATCCATTTCTTCCAGGTTTGCAAATTTGTTAGAGTACAATTTTTCGTAATAATCTGATATGATTCTTTTAATTTCAGTTGGGTCTGTTGTGATGTCGCCCTTCTCATTTCTTATTCAGGTTATTTGTTTCCTTTCCTGTATTTCTTTAGTCAGTCTGGCCAATGGTTTATCAGTTTTGTTAATTTTTTCAAAAGAACCAGCTTTTGGCTTTGTTAATTCTTTCAATTGGTTTTCTGTTCTCTAATTCATTTAGTTCAGCTCTAATTTTTAGTATTTGTTTTCTTCTGGTGCCTGATGGATTCTTTTGTTGCTCACTTTCTATTTGTTCAAGTTGTAGGGACAGTTCTCTGCTTTTGGCTCTTTCTTCTTTTTGTATGTGTGCATTTATCGATATAAATTGACCTCTGAGCACTGCTTTTGCTGTGTCCCAGAGGTTTTGATAGGAAGTATTTTCATTCTCGTTGCATTCTATGAGTTTCCTTATTCCCTCCTTAATGTCTTCTATAACCCAGTCTTTTTTCAGGAGGGTAGGATTTTAGTTTTATAAAATTAAGGAATTGAGCTAAATGACTTGAATTTCTTTTGGTGTGTCATACTCAAAATACTATAACTTCTTATCAAGTGAATTTATGGAATCTGAAGCTTATAAATACGTCACGAAGTACTTTATGTTGTGAGCAGATATAGATGTGTATGTAGAGGAATGAACAAATTCTAAACAAACCAAGGATAAATTCTACAAAATGGATTCAAATAGTAACAAATGCTTTTTCAGAAATGGTTCTCTCAGATAAAATATAAAACAAAGTAACATTCAGCCAAAATAATTCGATTTTCTCAAAAGTCATATTGATTAAATTGTGTGATCTATCCAGGAAGATCATATGGCTGAAAGAAAAGAAAACATATGTTTCATCCCTGTGGTAAGAGGAAGCTGGATGTCACTAGGGATTTTTGAAAGTTTTAGGACAGGAAGAGTTCTGGTTAGGAAAATAATTATTTCTTAGTTGCTGGGGGGTATGTAGGACAGAGCCTAAGTTTATCCACTCTCCAGAGAGGAATGAGCGGTTTCTCCTAAATGAAGAAATTTATTTGAGGATAGTCCCTCTTACCTGAAAATTGGTGATTAAAATAAAACATGACCACTTTCCTAATGGCCTGAAAAACAGGTAAGAAATGTTTATTTCTGAAATAAAAATCACCCTGAAGGGGTTGCTTGCTCCTGCGCACCCAAACACATACACGTACACACACACACACACACACACACACACACACAGCTGGAGGTGTAACCGAATGCCACTCCGGTTCTTGTCCTGTCTTATTAAAAACAAAAGCCAACTGAAATAAGAGGGACACTGATTGCAAGGAAAACAAAGTGGCAAGTGTATTGTCTGTGCATACAAGGAGCCAGTGGGATTTAGTACTACCGGAAGGCCGCCTATTCACTGAGGGGGCTGGTGAGGTTTTTGTTTCCAATGGCGTCGGGGTTGGGTTTGGTACCCGGAACTTTCTGCCCTTAGCCCTCCTATGTCCATATTTTGGGGGTCTGGATATTAAATCATCTTCTGTCGGATGTGCGTGTAGTGGGACCCCTCGCTTCTAAAATACAGGTAAG
The DNA here is from genome assembly GCF_024166365.1 of Elephas maximus indicus. Lineage (NCBI taxonomy): Eukaryota > Metazoa > Chordata > Mammalia > Proboscidea > Elephantidae > Elephas > Elephas maximus. Next base: position 49,179,623 of record NC_064823.1, read on the forward strand.
AAGCCATGGCCTGAAACTGCGCTTGGTGGTATAGTGGTTAAGAGCTATATCTGCTAACCAAAAGGTCCGTAGTTCAAATCCACCAAGCACTTCCTGCAAACTCTGAGGGGCAGTTCTACTCTGTCCTGTAGGGTGGCTAGGAGCCGGAATCGACTCCACCGCAGCGGGTTTTGGTAAGCTAAGTCGGGTTTTGGTAAGCTAAGTAACGAGCTACCCAGCCAACACTTCTGGGCTCCTGAAGAGCCGGCGCTGCGCTTTCCTGCCCAGGGTTCCTTCATCACAGGGCAAACTTGGCGCCTGGGCCCGCGCTCGCTGGGCGGCCTTTCCAGGAGTTTCTGGCGGGAGCGCGCTCCTCCTGCCACCAGGGGCCGGCCAAGCCACCCAGCGAAAGTGAACAACTGAAACGCCGCGCGGTGCCTGCTCCAAGATGCGGGAAGTAGGCCCCGTGGTTGAGTTCCGCGAGGTAGACGAGTGGTCGGCCTGGCTTTACTGCCCCGGGAAAGGCCGGACGCTGGGGCGGAGGGGTGGGAGGGACAATGCGCCGCAGGTGTGCAGAGAAGGCGGGGCCGCCGACGCCCGGCACCGCGCCCCGGGCCCCGTTATCTGCAATAATCGCAGTCTCCGGCTCTGCCTGGGACAATGCGCCCACTCGGGAACCCAGCGCGTGGTGGCTGGCCCAAGCTCCTTGAACTTCTCCGCAGACCTCTTTTAGCCTATTTCTAAATCCATCGGTCGAGTCGGGTCTCCAACGCCGGAGACCGTGAGGGGAGAGTGGCCACTGGACAACAATGAGGCAAAATAGAATCCTCAGCCACAGCTGGAACCTCGTGGGCCTGGCTCCTAATGGTTGTACACCCAGTGGCTTTCAGCAGGAGCATAGAGAGAGTAGTAGTGCCCAGGGGCAATCTCTAAATTGCACCCTTGTCCCCAACCCCACCTCACCCCTCAATTTCAAGATGGATAGACATTGATAGCAGCAAGGAGTCAGCAGAAACGCTGGTCCCCCTCTTATCTGACTGCCACAGTCAGGCGCTTTTCATATTTGTGGCGTCTGGGAACGTCATTCTGCACCTTGTCTGGCGCCCCTTGAGCAAGTGCCCCCCTCTGATATTCCCCTCTCTAGGCTTCTGGCTTTCCTGTGTTTGTTGTTGTTAGGGAGTGGGTTTTTCTTGCTTTTTTTTTTTTTAGTTTTCCAATCAGCCAGAAGTGTGGCTTTTGCGCACTAGGTTTGCACCCATCAGATCCTATTGACTGGAGAATATAACCACCTGCTCCAAGCGCAGTTTCAGGCCACGGCTTCTTCACTTACCTGACATCAGCCTATTTCACTCTTAACTCACCCTCCCCTCTGCTTGCGGTTAGCAAGACAAAGAAGGGGGAAGGGGTGTTGACTGCGGTTTTCAGAGGGGGTGAAATATAAAGGAAAGGAAAGCAAAAAAAAAAAAAAAAAAAAAAGCAATGAAAATTAAAAAGAAACAAATTGTTGATGGAAGTGTTAAAAACAATCCCACTTCCCTGGAGAAGACACATATTAGAGTAAAAAAAAAAATTCAAGATTTAGAAGTTGCTTTGTTGTTGTGCAAACCCTGGTGGTGTAGTGGTTAAGTGCTGCTAACCTAAAGGTCGGCAGTTCAAATCCACCAGGCGCTCCTCGGAAACTCTATGGGGCGGTTCTAATTTGTCCTGTAGGGTCGGAGTCCTAATCGACTCCATGGAAACGGGTTTGGTTTGGTTTTTTTGTTGTTGTTAGGTGCCATGGAGTGGATTTATAGTGACTGCATGTGATTTTTAGAACTGCCCCATAGTGTTTTCTTGGTGTGATCCCAATACTCCTCAGCATGTTTTCTCCTTTTTCAAAACGGATAACTGAGAGCTTGACGTAACTAAAGCCATGATGAGCCCCTAAGTTTTTCTCCTTCCTCTGCCTGCCTCCTCCTTCACATACCTTTGTTGATGACTTTGTTTTCACCTAATGTTAATAACTTTGTTCTTTGTTTTAATCTGATACAAATAACTTCCTTTTGTTCTGTGGCTTACAACCCCCCACCCCACCCCCCCGCAGGAAAATCAGAACCCAGGCGTCTGATATGTATATCTTTAGCCTGATAAAGAGATGTCCTGCAGGTATCTCTTGATGAAGAGCCTTTTGTCACTATCTTGTAATGAATAACTCCTCCGGCCACACCATCTGCTGACTGCAAAGACACTTCTAACCCTTGTAAGATTCTATATAAGCTCTAACGTAAATTTGCTCTTTGGGACTCCATAGAGACAACCTGTGTTGCTTCCGGGTCCCAGGTGATATATAAAAAAAAATAAATTTTTTTTTTTAATTAAATATATCATCTCCTTAATAAACTTTCTCACTCTTTCTAACTTGGAGTGTGTTTCATTGGCTGGACTGCTCCAGGGCATGGACCCTAATCAGGTAACTTTGGCTGTACTTTTTACAGGCGCAGATCCACAGGTCTTTTCTCCCACAGAGCTACTCATCAGTTCTAACTGCCCACTTGTCCTTAGCAGTCAGCCAGCGCTTAACTATTGCGCCACCAAGGCTCCTAGAAGTTGATTTAGAGAATGGCCAGTTAGGGGTTCTATAGCTTACAGCACCATTTTAGAGCTAGATTTATTTTGTCAAAGAGAAGAAAAGTGGGATGAGATCCCCTACGTACAGACCTTTATAGCCCTCTATTCGCTATGAGTTGGAATCGACTCGACGGCACTAGGTGTTTTGGATTAGTAACAAGGGTGTACAAAAACAGTGTGAAGTAATGGTTCAAGAGGGGAAAGACAAAAGCCTAAAGAAAAGCAGGGGCCCCCTGTCCTTACACAATCAGAGGAAGATCCTGTTCTTGGCCCCTCGGCCCCTCCCCCATATCAACCCACGTATCCCCAGATTCCCCAAACAGCCCCTGCCGACCCAGGACCAGGAGCTAGAGTGATGGGGAGTGGCAGTGAGTCGATGACCTAGGTCTAAGTCCAGGGGCCTATACCTAAGTTGTAGTGCTGGATGTGGAAGTTTGGCGCTCACATTTATTCCCACCTGCTTCTATTGTGGCTTCTTCTACAGCAGAAACTGGAAAGCAACAAACATTTCCCAGACTCCATTCCAGCCAAAGTTCTGGATGCAAAATTAGAGTCTAGCTAGTAGCTGCCTTGCCTGAGATTTGAAGACAGGGGTGAGAGGGAGGCCATCTTCTTGCTGTTTTGGGCAGTTTTCTGCAGGCAAAGAAGGTCAACATCCGGTCTCCAGCATTGTGGCTGTTAGGAGGCCCTTACAGCAGTGGTGACAGCCAGCCTCAGCATTACAGTGTTGGGGCACCACCTGTGTGACTGTTAAGGGAGGTGGTGAACACATTCTGTGTTTACTGCCCAGGTGTCTTCCAGATCCCAGCTCCTCTGGGTCATAGCTGTTCTTGAACTCTGTATCCCTGTGGTGGCCTTTAATTGTGGCAATAATAGTACACTCCTTTGTGGTTCGGTTACAAGTGTTCTGGGAGTTATTCCTGTAGGCCCAGCCTGGCCCTGCACTTCTAGCTCTTTCACCAGTCTTGGAAACACTTAATTCCCTGTATAAAATGCTTTTCTGCTTGAAATACCTGGATTGGCTTCTGAATTCTGCATTGCCTTTGATTAACATGCTTGCTCTGTAGCCTGTAAAGTCACCTAAACCTAATTTTTCTAAACTTAAGTTTCATCTCAGGACAAGGAAACCGTGAGATTAGATTCAGGAACCTGTGGTCATTTGATGCCTCCGACAGGGCTCTACCCTCTCCAGTTGCCACAGACTCACACATCTGTATTACCTGCCTGGCTGCTGACCGCATTTGAGTGTGACACTTACAGATTAGATTCTCTCAGATGCCTTTTAGCCTACAAGTATAATGTGAAACATTTCTTTACTTAAAATATTAATAGAAATATAGTTGTTGACCACCTGGTTCCTGGCCTACTATTAGTCCTATTCCTAGTTTGGGAAACCCTGGTGGTGTAGTGGTTAAGTGCTATGGCTGCTAACCAAAAGGTTGGCAGTTCGAATCCACCAGGCACTCCTTGGAAACCCTGTAGGGTGGTTCTACTCTGTTCTGTAGGGTCGCTATGAGTTGGAATCTGCTCAAAGGCAATGGGTTTGGTTTTGTTTTTCTTATTCCTACTTTGAGGGGTAGTGGAGGTTCAGTGGAGCCCTGGTGGCACAGTGGTTAAGAGCTACAGTAAGGTACAGCTTCTAACAAAGGTCTGTAGTTGGAATCTACCATCCATTCCTTGGAAACCCTATGGGGCAATTCTACTCTGTCCTATAGGGTTGCTATGAGTCGGAATTAACTCGATGGCAACAGTGGGGAGTGGGGGGTGGGTTCAGTGACAGAACTGTTGCCTTTCACGTGGGAGACATGGGTTCAATTCTCAGCCAATGCACTGCATGCACAGCTACCACCCATCTGTCATAGGAGGTCTGTATGTTGCTATAATGGTGAAGAGGTTTCAACAGAGCTTTCAGATTAAGACTAGGAAGAAAGGCCTGACGATCTACTTTTGAAAACTCTGTGGATCACAATGGTCTGATCGTTCTGTTGTGGGCGAACCACTTGAGTCAAATGGCAACTAATAAAAATATTCATAGTTCATGTGCAACAGACTCTTTTTTTTTTTTTACTTTGTTTTGTTTTTTCCTAAACTTAATTTGGTTGTTGTGGTTGAGAATCACACATCAGAAGATATACCAGTTCACGGTTCCTATGTGTACAAATTAGTGACATGGATTACATTCTTTGAGTTGTGCAACCATTCTCACCCTCCTTTTCTGAGTTGTGCTTCTCTCATTAACATGAACTCCCTGCCCACTAAGGTTCCTATCTAATCTTTTCAATTTCTATTGTCAGTTTGATCCCATATAGATAGTTCTTAAAAGAGCATAATGCTCAGGGCAGACCTTTTTTACTAGTTAACATAAACTATTGTTTGGTTTTAGGATAACTTAAGGCCATATTTTTGGTTTAATGTTTAAAGATTTTTATTTCAGGGCAATAATTTCAGGGGTTCTACACCCTCTATAGGTGGATGAAAGTCTAGAGAGTCTACAGTCCATGAGAATTTGAAATTCTGCATGCCCCCCCCTTTTTTCTTTTTTATTGTACTTTTTTAGATGAAGGTTTACTGAGCAAATTAAACAATTAATATGCGTATTGTTTTGTGACACTGGTTGTCAGTCCCAAGACATGTCAACATTCTCTCCTTCTCAACATTGGATCCCACATTACCAGCTTTCCTGTACCTTCCTGCCTTCTCGTCCTTGCCCCTAGGCTGGTGTGCCCACTTAGTTTGTTTTGTGGGTCTGTCTAATCTTTTGCTGAAGGGTGAGCCTCAGAAGTGACTTGAACACTGAGTTAATAAGGTGTCCATGGGCCATACTATTGGGGATTCTCTAGTCCCTGTCAGACTAGTAGGTCTGGACTTTTTTTTTTGAGTTAGAATTTTGTTCTACGTTTTTCTCCAGCTCTTGTCTGGGACCCTCTGTTGTGATCCCTGTCAGAGCATTTGGTGGTGGTAGCCAGGCACCATGTAATTGTGCTGGACTCAGTCTGGTGGAGGCTGTGGTGGCTGTGGTCTATTAGTCCTTTGAACTAATCTTTCCCTTGGGTCTTTGCTTTTCTGCATTCTCCCTTTCTCCAGATGGAGCGGGACCAGTGGAGTATGTTAGATGGCAGCTCACTGCATTTTCCCCCTTTTGATCAGGATACTTCTGTAGTAGCCGGGCACCATCTAGGTCTTCTGGTCTCACAGCAAAAGAGGCAGTTGTTCATGGAGGCAATTAGCCGTATAATCCATATTCTCCTCCTGTTCCTGACTGTTCTTCTTCCTGTGTTGCTCCAAGTGAATGGAGACCATTGTTGTGCCTTGAGTGGCCACTTGCAAGCTTTTAAAACCCCAGGCACTATACAGTGAACTAGGAGGTAGAAGGAAACCCTGGTGGCATAGTGGTTAAGTGCTACGGCTGCTAACCAAGAGATCAGCAGTTTGAATCTGTCAGACGCTCCTTGGAAACTCTATCGGGCAGTTCTACTCTGTCCTATACGGTCGCTATGAGTCGGAATCGACTCAACGGCAGTGGGTTTAGGGGGTAGAACAGAAGCACTAAACACATTATTAGGCCAATTAACTGGAATGCCCCATGAAACCATGATCCTAAACCTCCAAACCAGGGAACTAAATCCCGTGAGGTGTTTGATTGTACATAAGCAGCTTCAGCAGCTGCACTTACTTTGTCTTCCTTTTTATTTTTTTGTCATTGTTATAAATACATCTATCATACAACTTTTGCTAATTCAACTTTTTACAGGTGTACAACTTATTGACAGCAATTACAGTAGTCAGATGTGCAACCCTACCCTTCCTTCATCAATGAGATTTTGCAACTGACTCTTGATTAGTACATGAACCACAATGATAGAATAGCTTTTCTTCCCCTCTGAGGCGGAAAATATTTACGTCTTCTTTTTCACAGGAAGCCTGCCTGGGAGCATAGTATGTGGGAAAATGGAGCTTCCTGTATATGCACTTGTGTGAATACACACAGATAAAGGATGTGACCATAAAGAAAGGAGGGGCTGTTCTCAATGTCTTGTAGTCACATGTCATACATGTTTAGGAAGGCACAATTAGGATGGTAAGTTGTAGAGAGTTTTAACAGCCTTATAAAGTTAGTAGGTGTATCTTGTCAACATAATAAAAGCTTTTCTTTTTAAAAACCTATTATTTCACTGTGTTTTACAAGAAGGACTATAAAGCTTGTTACAGTGCCCCGATCTGGGTTCTTCAGTGCAATACACGCATGGCTTCTTTCTCAAAGAACATCTTATAAAAGGAAGGTAAAGGAGTGGAGGGACTATGTTGGGACCCCATGACATACTTTGTGACAGAGGCATTACCACTATTTTAAAGAAGAGGAAGCTTGTCTAGACTAGTTACATAACTTGTCCAAGATGCCACAGCTAGGAAGCAACAGGGTAAGGGTTTACACTCGTAGCTTTTATCTCCATTTTTCTCCAACTGCTCCACATTTGCTCTAGTTAATACAGAACTACATAGAATTCCTTACATGCATTTTTCTTTTTCATACCTTGTACTTTGCTCATGTGGTGGGTGTCTTTGTCTGGAGTGGTCTTATCTGGTTTCTTCATAAAACGAGGCCATCTTTCAAGGCTTGTTTCAAACATCGTTTGACCCCACCCAGGCAGGGCAATACTTCCTCCTACATGTTTAAGTCTATTCCTACACTTATCACATCACAATTAAATTGCCTTAAGATAATACCAGCTGTTATAACAGGTGAATTCTGAAAATCTCAGTAAGTTAACACAGTAGAAGCTTATTTCTCATTTATGTAAAGTCCAATCAGGTGTCCAGCTTGTGGTCTTCCCGTCAGCAATTCAAGTGCCCAGACTTGGTTTACATTATGGCTTTGCCATTCCCCTAGGATGCTGGAGTACTTAGTTTCTAGGCAGTGGACAGGGAAAGAAAGGGTATATGGAGCATTGCATGGGAGTTTCTTTTGGAGCAGGACTGGAAGTAGCTTACGTTATTTATGTGCACATTTTATTGGCCAGAGCTCAGTTACATGCCCCACTGACCCACAAAGGAGGCTTGAAAATGTTGACTATCTGTGTGTCCAGGCAGCAGAAGAAACAGTTTTTGGAGAACAGATAGCAGACTCTGTCCCCACTTGAAGAACAGGGACTACATCTTATTCATCTCCTATGCCTGGAACCCCATAGAAACCCACTAAACGCCTGTTGTATGTCACTGATTGTGGAGGGATGGGATTGCTGTCTCTCACACCCAAAATTGAAACACTTTGTACAGTTTATCGTGATTGCTTAAGGAATTATTTGTCATTCCCCCATTAGACTGCAAGTTCTGAGGACAGAAACTATGTTAGATTCCCTTCTAAATTCCTAACACAAGGGCTAGAGCATAGCAAGTGCTTCGCAAGTAGTTGTTGAATGAATGAATGCCTGAGTCCTGAGAGAGATAAAAGAGGAAAAGAGTCCACATGCAGCTGAGGAATACTAATTGAGAAGGGGACATTTGAGCTACATTTTGACTGAAAGAATTTTACATAGTAGACAAAGCCAAAAATGAAAACCCAGGTAGGAATGGCAGTGGTTTTGTTGTTTTGCTTGTTGCATGAGTAGAAATCTAGAAAACAATGAAATGCTTTATAAACCCAACTTTTTTTTTTTTTTTAATTCATTGTTAAAATATTATTGTTAAATTTCAGGGATGGAGAAGGGCAATATATAGTCTTAGACAATATTTATATCTTCTCTGTTGCCTAAAAGAATGATGGTGAGAAAATTGGCACTGAGTTTTAGCTACTAAAATGCTGTTTACTGGACATTTTTGAGAAATAGCAGTACGCAGGCAGAGTTCTGACCTTTAATCCTCTGTTAAGATTTTGTACTGTGTCAAGAAGTTATGGAGGTACACAAAAACTAACTCAAAATGGATCAAAGACCTAAATGTTAAACCCAAAACTATTAAGTTCCTGTAAGATAACATAGGGACAAAACTATGGGGCCTAACTTTTTTAAAAAATTAGATTATCAAAGACAACCAGAAATCCTTGAACAACAGAGGACAAATCAGATTACTAGCACTTCCTAAAAATTAAATACTTATGCTCATCAAAACACTTTCTCAGCCTACAGACTGAGAAAAAGTCTCCAGAAACAATATATTTGATAAGGGTCTAATCTCCAAAATACGTAGAAAACTTCGACAACTCAACAACAAAAATACAAACCATCTAACCAAAAAAGAGCAAAGAACATAAATAGACACTTCATCAAAGAGGGTGTTCAAGCAGCCAACAAACACATGAAGTCATTAGCCATTAAAAAAAAGTGCCATTAGAGAGACGCAAATCAAAACTTCAGTGAGATACCATCTCAGTCCTGCAAAAATGGCAGTGATTTAAAAATAGAAAACAACAAATACTGGTGAGGATATGGGGAGATTGGAGCCCTTCTCCACTGCTGGTGGGATTGTAAAATGGCACAACCACTATGGAAATTGGTGTGGCACTTCTTCAAAAAGCTAGAAATAGATATACATTATGATCCAGCAGTCCCACTTCTAGGTATATACCCTAGAGATCTAATAAAAGAGACACGGGCAGACATATACACGCCTGTGTTCACTACAGCAAAAAAAAAAAAGGAAACAATACAGTACCTAACAATGGATGAAAGGATAAATAAAATGTGGTACATACATACAGTGGAATACTATGCAACCATTAAGAATAATGAGTCCTTAAAATGTAATGTGGATAAATCTGGAGGATGTTATGCCGAGTGAAATACATCAACCACAAAATGACAAGTATTGTGTGATTGCACCTTTATAAGAATACAAGAATAGACACGTATACAGAGACCAATGATCATTGGTGGTTACCAGGGATGCGTGGGGAGGTGAAGGGGAAGTACTCTAAAGATAGCAGACAATTGCTGTTTTTGGTGATGGGAAAAGCAGCGTTGATTGTGGGTGAAGTGCACACAGCTTGGCCAAGGTAAATGATGTTAGTAAGAAGTGCGCAACAGAAAAAGACGTTTTTGGTAAAGGATATGACAAATATAATCTTGCAGCAACATCAGCAACAACCAAACAATATGTATGTGGTTACACAAATATGTATATAGACATGTATATGCAAGGGTGTTATTATGTGAGTACATAAGTATGCACAGATAGTTGTTTCTATAGGCATATGCACAGGTAGGTATGTGTGTGTATACATGTATATTTATATATCTAATAAACCACATAGAGTACACAGTTATGGATACTTTTTAGACATAACTAAACACCTCACAAGATTGGCTTTCTGAGTTTAAAGGCTTAGGATCATAGTCTCATAGGACAAATCAGTTAATTGGCATAATACAGTTCATAAACTTTATGTTCTACATCCCAAAGTGGTGAGTAGCTTGCGAATGTCCATCCAAGGTATAACTATTGGTCTGTACTCATCCAGCACAAAAGAGAAGGAAGGAAACCCAAGACTCAGAGAAGAAAGTAGTCTACGGGACTCACTGTGTGCATGAACCATGGCCTCATCTACCCTGAGACCAGGATTAGGTGCTGCCTGGCTACTACTACCAACTGTTGTGATCAGAGCCACAATAGATAGATCCTGACAGAATGGGAGACAAATGTGAAACAGAACTCAAATTCTTAAAAAGCCCAGGCTACTGGACTGGTTGGAAACCCTGGTAGCGTAGTGGTTAAGAGCTATGGCTGCTAACCAAAAGTTCGGCAGTTCGAATCCACCAGGCACTTCTTGGAAACCATATGGGACAGTTCTACTCTGTCCTAAAGAGTCACTATGAGTTGGAATCAACTCAACGTTATCACATTTGGTTTGGTTTTTTACTGGACTGGTTGATACTAGAGGACTCCCCAAGATTATCACCCCAAGATATGCTTTAAATATTAAACTGAAATTATCCCTTGAAGTTACCTTTTAGCTAAATAACAGATTGGCTCATAAAATAAAGAATATCACTTGTGAATAATGAGCTCTTTAAAAAAAAAAAAAAAATCTATATGAAACCAAGTGGTCAAAGGTTACTCTAAAGCAAAGATGAGAAGGTAAGTGGATAGGGGAACTGTTGTTGTTGTTAGGTGCCGTTGAGTCAGTTTCAACTCATAGCGGCCCTATGCACAATAGAATGAAACACTGCCCGGTCCCGTGCCATCCTTATGATTGTCGTTATGCTTGAGCTCATTGTTGCAGCCACTGTGACAGACCACTTCTTTGAGGGTCCTCCTCTTTTCCACTGACCCTGTACTCTGCCAGGCATGATGTCCTTCTCCAGGGGCCGATCCCTCCTGACAACACGTCCAAAGAAATGCTCACGATCACTAGCCATTAGAGAAATACAAATCAAAACTACAATGAGATTCCATCTCACTCCAATAAGGCTGGCATTAATCAAAAAGCATAAAATAATAAATGCTGGAGAGATTGTGGAGAGACTGGAACACTTATACACTGCTGGCGGGAATGTGAAATGGTACAACCACTTTGGAAATCGATTTGGTGCTTCATTCTAAAGCCAGAAATAGAACTACCATACGATCCTGCAATCCCACTCCTTGGAATATATCCTAGAGAATTAAGAGCATTTACATGAACAGATATATGCGCACCCATGTTCACTGCAGCACTGTTTACAATAGCAAAAAGATGGAACCAACCAAAGTGCCCATCAACGGATGAATGGATAAATGAATTATCTTATAGTCACACAATGGAATATTATCCATTGATAAAGAACAATGATGAATCCGTGAAACATTCCATAACATGGAGGAATCTGGAAGGCATTGTGTTGAGTGAAATTAGTCAGCTTCAAAAGAACGAGTATAAGACCACTATTATAAGAACTTGAGAAATAGTTTAAACAGAGAAGGGAATATTCTTTGATGGTTATGAAAAGAGGGAGGAAGAGAGAGGGGTTTTCTCTAATTAGATAGTACATAAGAACTATTTGAGGTGAAGGGATAGACAACACACAGTACAGGAGAGGTTACCACAACTGGATTAAACCAAAAGCAAAGAAGTTTCTGGAATAAACTGACCACTTCGAAGGCCAGCATAGTAGGGGCAGGGGTTTGGGGACCATGGTTGCATGGGACATTTAAGTCATTTGGCATAATAAAATCTATTAAGAGAACATTGTGCAACCCCCTTTGGAGAGTGGCATCTGGGGTCTTAAATGCTAGCAAGTGGCTGTCTAAGATGTATCAATTGGTCTCAACCCACCTGGACCAAAGGAAAATGAAGAACACCAAAGACACAAGGTAATTCTGAGCCCAAGAGGCAGAAAGGGCCACATAAAGCAGAGACTACATTAGCCTGAGACCCAAAGAACTAGATGGTGCCTGGCTACAACCTATGACTGTCCTGATAGGGAAGACGACAAAGACCCCCTGAGGGAGCAGGAGAGCAGTGGGATGCAGACCCCAAATCCTCATAAAAAGACCAGACTTAATGGTCTGACTGGGACTATAATGACCCCAGAAGTCATGGTCCCCAGATCTTCTGTTAACCTAAGACAGGAACCATACCCAAAGCCAACTCTTTAGACAGGGATTGGACTGGACTGTGGGATAGACAATGATACTGGTGAAGAATGAACTTCTTGGATCAAGTAGATATATGAAACTGTGTTAGCATCTCCTGTCTGAAGGGGTGATGAGAGGGTAGTAGGGGTCAGAAGCTGGCCAAATGGACACGAAAAGAGAGAGTGGAGGGAATGAGTGTGCTGTCTTATTAGGGGAATATAGCAAGGTGTTCATAAATTTTTGTATGACGGTCTGACTTAATTTGTAAACTTTAACTTAAAGCACAATAAAAATTTTAAAAAAGACTAGCTCTTAAGCGGTAACAGGAAAGTGAAGGAAAAAGTTTGGGAATCCTGTTGCCTTACAGAGCTGGGATGAGCAGTAAAAGGGAGACCTGATTTGTATTGACTCTAATAACAATAATAATAATAGACAGCATTTGGATAGCCCTTTATATCTTGTGCTATGCTCACTTCTTTATCTTACTCAGTTTTTGTAACTGCCTTTTTTCAGATGTGGAAACTGGCTCAGAGAGGTTAAGGGTCTTGACCAAGGACACATACCTAGTTAGTGGCAGAATTATTAACCACGGTCTTCTGACTCTGAGTTTCCTATTTTTTTTTACTGAACTGCTTTGCCTCTTTGCTTTTCACAATCCATTATATCCAAAGTGATAACAGAGAAAAAGTTGACTGGGTAGAAAATAATTGCTGGTTGGAGGCATCTTGTATAACAAAAACATTTTGTATTTGTTTAAAATATAACATTTAATGTTGTTGTTGTTGTTCGGTGCCGTCGAGTTGGTTCCGACTCAGGGACCCTAGGCACAACAGAACAAAACACTGCCCAGTCCTGCGCCATCCTCACAATCTTTGTTATGCTTGATCTCACTGTTGCAGCCACTGTGTCAATCCACCTCATTGAGGGTCTTCCTCTTTTCCACTGACCCTGTACTCTGCCAAGCATGATGTCCTTCTCCAGGGACTGATCCCTCCGGACAACAAGTCCAAAGTATGTAAGACGCAGTCTCACCATGCTTGCCTCTAAGGAGCATTCTGGCCGCACTTCTTCCAAGACAGACTTGTTCGTTCTTTTGGCAGTCCATGGTATATTCAATATTCTTCGCCAACACCACAATTCAAAGCCATGAACTCTTCTTCAGTCTTCCTTATTCATTGTCCAACTTTCACATGCATATGATGCGATTGAAAATACCATGGCTTGGGTCAGGCACACCTTAGTCTTCAGGGTGACGTCTTTGCTCCTCAACACTTTGAAGAGGTCCTTTGCAGCAGATTTACCCAATGCAATGCATGTTTTGATTTCTTGACTGCTGCTTCCATGGCTGTTGATTGTGGACCCAAGTAAAATGAAATCCTTGACAACCTCAATCTTTTCTCCGTTGATCATGATGTTACTCATTGGTCCAGCTGTGAGGATTTTTGTTTTCTTTATGTTGAGGTGCAGTCCATACTGAAAGCTGTGGTCTTTGATCTTCATTAGTAAGTGCTTCAAGTCCTCTTCACTTTCAGCAAGCAAGGTTGTGTCATCTGCACAACGCAGGTTGTTAATGAGTCTTCCTCCAATCCAGATGCCCTGTTCTTCTTCGTATAGTCCAGCTTCTCGGATTATTTGTTCAGCATAGAGATTAAATAGGTATAGTGAAAGGATACAACCCTGACGCACACCTTTCCTGACTTTAAACCAATCAGCATCCCCTTGTTCTGTCCAAACAACTGCCTCTTGATCTATGTAAAGATTCCTCATGAGCACAATTAACTGTTCTGGAATTCACAGGGAAACTAGAGCACTGGAGATGGTACAACCAGAATGGAATGAATGATAATGCCGACACATTGTGGAAGATGTAACCAATATCACTGAATAATTGTATAGAAATTGTCAAATGGGACCCTAGTTTGCTGTGTAAACGTTCACCTTAAACATAATAAAATATTATTTTAAAAGAAAGAAAAGAAGCTAGGGAGGCACATGTAAGCCATAGATCCTCGTCACTGCTCCTCACCAGAGCTTCTCAGAGATGACTCTGTATCAAAATCTCAACTCATATTGGTCAGGATGTTTTGCCTGCAAGTAATGAGATATTTGTGGAGCTCTGGTGGCACAACTGTTAAGTGTTAAGGCTGCTAACCACAAGGTTAGCAGTTTGAACCCACCAGCCACCCGTTGGAAACCCTGTGGGGGACAGTTCTGCTCTGTTCTATTGGGTTGCTATGAGTTGGAATAAACTGAATGGCCACGGGTTTGTTCAACAGCTCAGCGATACCATTTTCTCTTTGCTAATCTTGACTTTTACTTCATGTGCTAGAATTCTAAGAAACACAGTCCCTGTCTACAGTCCCATTCTGTTGGCAAGAAATTAATCATGCTCATCCCTAAACCAACAACACACACAAAAAAAACCCAAACCCACTGAGTTGATTCTGACTCAGTGACCCTATAGGACATAGTAGAACTGCCGCATAGAATTTCCAAGGAGCGCCTGGTGGATTCGAACTGCTGACCTTTCGGTTAGCAGCCATAGCACTTAGCCACTACGCCACCAGGCTTTCCAAACCAGTAACAAGCAAAGAGAAATGGAGTTAGACTGACTTACACCTATCAGGATTCATCCCTAGGGCTCAGGAAGGGGCCCATTGCATACCTGAATACATAGCTGTTGGGTAGGTAAAAAGTAACGTCTGCTAAACTTGGGGAAACCCTGGTGATGTAGTGGTTAAGTGCTATGGCTACTAACTAAAAGGTTTGGCAGTTCAAGTCCACCAGGAGCTCCTTGGAAACTCTTTGGAGCAGTTCTACTCTGTCCTATAGGGTTGCTATAAGTTGGAATCGACTCGACGGCAACAGGTTTTTGGATTTTTTTTGGCCAAACTTGGGGAGGTTTAGGTTCAGTTCCTGGGTTCAGTCTCTGGAGATTCTGATATTACTAGGTCTAGAAATAATATTGTAAACTTTCAATTAAATAGGTTTGAGCTTGTTGAGGAGAGAGATTAGAGAAGATAGAAGCAGGTATTGGGTTCCTTCTTACCTAAGGGTAATTTCCTTTTATTCATATCACATTTTAGAGTGTTTTATGTCATGTCAACAAAATCACTATATCAATTAACCACAGAGAATAGTAGTTGTTTTCCTTTGGTAACTCGGCCCCATGCGGTTGGTACACCTAACACTTTCAGGTAAGGTAGGTAGTTTTCATTTAGGGAAATGCTCTTAGTCATTAGTAATTGTCAAGGAAGGTGTTAAAACCTGTGTTGCAATCTGATCTAAATTTCTCACTGCTGGGCAGGGCTCCTTTTGGGAAATGAGCATCAGATCACAGTTAATAAGTGGGACCTGAAAACTGGAATGTTTCTGTATGTTTTATATAGAAATGCAGTATGAGAATGAAGGCCTACACTTTCAACACATGAATGAACAAACCCAAAGGTAGGAGGTTATTATTACGATAAACATTATAGCATAGTTCATGAACGCTCATAGTAGTGTTCTTTTTTTTTTTCAATAATTTTTATTGAGCTTTAAGTGAATGTTTACAAATCAAGTCAGTCTGTC
Organism: Elephas maximus indicus; assembly: GCF_024166365.1. Lineage (NCBI taxonomy): Eukaryota > Metazoa > Chordata > Mammalia > Proboscidea > Elephantidae > Elephas > Elephas maximus. The sequence continues at coordinate 49,195,331 of NC_064823.1, forward strand.
ACATATGAACCTATATACACCTTACTCCATACTCCCACTTACTCTCCCCCTAATGTGTCAGCCCTTCCAGTCTCTCCTTTCACGGCAATTTGCCACTTTCTAACCCTCTCTATCCTCCTATCTCCCCCCCAGACAGGAGATGCCAACACAGTCTCAAGTGTCCACCTGATACAAGTAGCTCACTCTTCATCAGCATCTCTCTCCAACCCATTGTCAAGTCCCTTCCATGTCTGATGAGTAGTCTTCGGGAATGGTTCCTGTCCTGGGCCAACAGTAGGTTTGGAGACCATGACCGCCGGGATTCCTCTAGTCTCAGTCAGACCATTAAGTATGGTCTTTTTATGAGAATTTGGGGTCTGCATCCCACTGATCTCCTGCTCCCTCAGGGGTTCTCTGTTGTGCTCCCTGTCAGGGCACTCATCAGTTGTGGCCGGGCACCATCTAGTTCTTCTGGTCTCAGGATGATGTAAGTCTTTGGTTCATGTGGCCCTTTTTGTCTCTTGGGCTCTTAGTTATCGTGTGACCTTGGTGTTCATCATTCTCCTTTGATCCAGCTGGGTTGAAACCAATTGATGCATCTTAGATGGCTGCTTGTTAGCATTTAAGACCCCAGACACCACATTTCAAAGTGGGATGCAGAATGTTTTCATGATAGTATTCTTTTGCCAATTGACTTAGAAGTCCCCTTAAGCCATAGTCCCCAAACCCCCGCCCTTGCTCCACTGACCTTTGAAGCCTTCAGTTTATCCCGGAAACTTCTTTGCTTTTGGTCCAGTCCAGTTGAGCTGACCTTCCGTGTATTGAGTATTGTCCTTCCCTTCACCTAAAGTAGTTCTTATCTACTAATCAGTAAATAACCCTCTCCCACCCTCCCTCCTCCCCCCATCGTAACCACAAAAGTATGTGTTCTTCTCAGTTTATACTATTTCTCAAGATCTTATAATAGTGGTCTTATACAATATTTGTCCTTTTGCTCTGACTCGTTTCGCTCAGCATAATGCCTTCCAGGTTCCTCCATGTTATGAAATGTTTCACAGATTCGTCACTGTTCTTTATCGATGCGTAGCATTCCATTGTGTGAATATACCATAACTTATTTAACCATTCATCCGTTGATGGACACCTTGGTTGCTTCCAGATTTTGCTATTGTAAAAAGAGCTGCAATAAACATGGGTGTGCATATATCTGTTCGTGTGAAGGCTCTTATTTCTCTAGGGTATATTCCGAGGAGTGGGATTTCTGGGTTGTATGGTAGTTCTATTTCTAACTTTTTAAGAAAACGCCAGACAGATTTCCAAAGTGGTTGTACCATTTTACAATCCCACCAGCAGTGTATAAAAGTTCCAGTCTCTCCGCAGCCTCTCCAACATTTATTATTTTGCGTTTTTTGGGTTAATGCCAGCCTTGTTGGAGTGAGATGGAATCTCATAGTAGTTTTAATTTGCATTTCGATCGAGAGCATTTTCTCATGTATCTGTTGGCTGCCTGAATATCTTCTTTAGTGAAGTGAGTGTTCGTATCCTTTGCCCACTTCTTGATTGGGTTGTTTGTCTTTTTGTGGTTGAGTTTTAACAGAATCATATAGATTTTAGAGATCAGGCCCTGGTCGGAGATGTCATAGCTGAAAATTCTTTCCCAATCTGTAGATGGTCTTATTACTCTTTTGGTGAAGTCTTTAGATGAGCATAGGTGTTTGATTTTTAGGAGCTCCCAGTTATCTGGTTTCTCTTCGTCATTTTTGGTAATGTTTTGTATTCTATTTATGCCTTGTATTAGGGCTTCTAACATTGTCCCTATTTTTTCTTCCATGATCTTTATCTTTTTAGTCTTTATGTTTAGGTCTTTGATCCACTTGGAGTTAGTTTTTGTGCATGGTGTGAGGTATGGGTCCTGTTTCATGTTTTTGCAAATGGATATCCAGTTATGCCAGCACCATTTTTTCCCCAATTAACTGACAGTAGGCCTTTGTCAAATATCAGCTGCTCATATGTGGATGGATTTATATCTGGGTTCTCAATTCTGTTCCATTGGTCTATGTGCCTGTTTTTGTACCAGTACCAGGCTGTTTTGACTACTGTGGCTGTATAATAGGTTCTAAAATCAGGCAGAGTGAGGCCTCCCACTTTCTTCTTCTTTTTCAGTAATGCTTTACTTATCCGAGGCTTCTTTCCCTTCCATGTGAAGTTTGTGATTTGTTTCTCCATCACATTAAAAAATGTCATTGGAATTTGGATCGGAAGTGCATTGTGTGTATAGATGGCTTTTGGTAGAATAGACATTTTTACTATGTTAAGTCTTCCTATCCATGAGCAAGGTATGTTTTTCCACTTAAGTAGGTCCTTTTTAGTTTCTTGCAGTAGTACTTTGTAGTTTTCTTTGTATAGGTCTTTTACATCTTTGGTAAGATCTATTCCTAAGTATTTTATCTTCTTGGGGGCTACTGTAAATGGTATTGATTTGGTGATTTCCTCTTCGATGTTCTTTTTGTTGATGTAGAGGAATCCAAGTGATTTTTGTGTGTTTATCTTATAACCTGAGACTCTGTCAAACTCTTCTATTAGTTTCAATAGATTTCTGGAGGATTCCTCAGGGTTTTCTGTATATAAGATCATGTCACCTGCAAATAGAGATAATTTTACTTCCTCCTTGCCAATCCGGATGCCCTTTATTTCTTTCTCTAGCCTAATTGCTCTGGCTAGGACTTCTAGCACAATGTTGAATAAGAGTGGTGATAAAGGGCATCCTTGTCTGGTTCCCGTTCTCAAGGGAAATGCTTTCAGGCTCTCTCCATTTAGAGTGATGTTGGCTGTTGGCTTTGTATAGATGCCCTTTATTATGTTGAGGAATTTTTCTTCAATTGCTATTTTGGTGAGAGTTTTTATCATAAATGGGTGTTGGACTTTGTCAAATGCCTTTTCTTCATCAATTGATAAGATCATGTGGTTTTTGTCTTCTGTTTTATTTATATGGTGGATTACTTTAAGGGTTTTTCTAATATTAAACCAACCTTGCATACCTGGTATAAATCCTACTTGGTCATGGTGGGTTATTTTTTTGATGTGTTGTTGAATTCTATTGGCTAGAATTTTGTTGAGGATTTTTGCATCTATGTTCATGAGGGATATAGGTCTGTAATTTTCTTTTTTTGTGGTGTCTTTACCTGGTTTTCGAATCAGGGAGATGGTGGCTTCATAGAATGAGTTAGGTAGTATTCTGTCATTTTCTATGCTTTGAAATACCTTTAGTCATAGTGGTGTTAACTCTTCTCTGAAAGTTTGGTAGAACTCTGTAGTAAAGCCGTCCTGGCCAGGGCTTTTTTTTGTTGGGAGTTTTTTGATTACTGTTTCAATCTCTTTTTTTGTTATGGGTCTATTTAGTTGTTCTACTTCTGATTGTGTTAGTTTAGGTAGGTAGTGTTTTTCTAGGAATTCATCCATTTCTTCTAGGTTTGCAAATTTGTTAGAGTACAATTTTTCGAAATAATCTAATATGATTCTTTTAATTTCAGTTGGGTCTGTTGTGAGATGGCCCATCTCGTTTCTTATTCGGGGTATTTGTTTCCTGTATTTCTTTAGTCAGTCTAGCCAATGGTTTATCAATTTTGTTTATTTTTTCAAAGAACCAGCTTTTGGCTTTGTTAGTCCTTTCAATTATTTTTCTGTTCTCTAATTCATTTAGTTCAGCTCCAATTTTTATTATTTATTTTCTTCTGGTTCCTGATGGATTCTTTCGTTGCTCGATTTCTATTTGTTCAAATTGTAGGGACAGTTCTCTGATTTTGGCTCTTTCTTCTTTTTGTATGTGTGCATTTATCGATATAAATAGATCTCTGAGCACTGCTTTTGCTGTGTCCCAGAGGTTTTGATAGGAAGTGTTTTCATTCTCGTTGCATTCTATGAATTTCTTTATTCCCTCCTCAATATCTTCTATAACCCAGTCTTTTTTCAGCAGGGTATTGTTCAGTTTCCAAGTATTTGATCTCTTTTCCCTGATTTTTCTGTTATTGATTTCCACTTTTATGGCCTTGTGGTCTGAGAAGATGCTTTGTAATATTTCGATGTTTTGGATTCTGCAAAGGTTTGTTTTATGACCTAATATGTGGTCTATTCTAGAGACTGTTCCATGTGCACTAGAAAAAAAAGTATAATTTGCAGCTGTTGGGTGGAGTGTTCTGTATAAGTCAATGAGGTCAAGCTGGTTGATTACAGCAATTAGGTCTTCCGTGTCTCTATTGAGCTTCTTACTGGAAGTCCTGCCCTTCTCCGAAAGTGGTGTGTTGAAGTCTGCTACTATAATTGTGGAGGTGTCTATCTCACTTTTCACTTCTGTTAAAATTTGTTTTATGTATCTTGCAGCCCTGTCATTGGGTGCATAAATATTTAATATGGTTATATCTTCCTGGTCAATTGTCCCTTTAATCATTATATAGTGTCCTTCTTTATCCTTTGTGGTGGATTTAACTTTAAAGTCTATTTTGTCAGAAATTAATATTGCTACTCCTGCTCTTTTTTGCTTATTGTTTGCTTGATATATTTTTTTTCCATCCTTTGAGTTTTAGTTTGTGTCTCTAAGTCTAAGGTGTGTCTCTTGTAGGCAGCATATAGATGGATCATGTTTCTTTATCCAGTCTGAGACTCTCTGTCTCTTCATTGGTGGGTTTACTCCATTTACATTCAGCATAATTATAGATAAGTATGTGTTTTTTTATGTGTTTAGTGCTGTCATTTTAATGCCTTTTTATGTGTGTTGTTGACAATTTCATTTTCCACTTACTTTTTTGTGCTGAGACGTTTTTCTTTGTAACTTGTGTGTTCCTCATTTTCATAGTAGTTGACTTTATGTTTGCTGAGTCATTACATTTTTCTTGGTTTTTGTTTTGAGTTATGGAGTCGTTATACCTCTTTGTGGTTACCTTAATATCTACCCCTATTTTTCTAAGTAGAAACCTAACTTGTATTGTCCTGTATCGCCTTGTATCCCTCTCCATGTGGCAGTTCTATGCCACCTGTATTTAGTCCCTCTTTTTGATTATTGTGATCTTTTACATATTGACTTCACTTATTCCCTGTTTGAGCATTTTTTTTCTTTTTAAAATTAATCTTAATTTGTTTTGTGATTTCCCTATTTAAGTTGATATCAGGATGTTCTGTTCTGTGACCTTGTGTTGTATTGGTATCTGATATTATTGGTTTTCTGACCAAACAATTTCCTTTAGTATCTCTTGTAGCTTTGGTTTGGTTTTTGCAAATTCTCTAAGCTTGTATTTATCTGTAAATGTTTTAATTTCACCTTCATATTTTAGAGAGAGTTTTGCTGGATATATGATCCTTGGCTGGCAGTTTTTCTCCTTCAATGCTCTATATACGTCATCTCATTGCCTTCTTGACTGCATGGTTTCTGCTGAGTAGTCTGAACTTATTCTTATTGATTCTCCTTTGTAGGAGACCTTTCTTTTATCCCTGGCTGCTTTTAAAATTTTCTCCTTATCTTTGGTTTTGGCAAGTTTGATGATAATATGTCTTGGTGATTTTCTTTTTGGATCAATCTTATATGGGGTTTGATAAGCATCTTGGATAGATATCCTTTTGTCTTTCATGATGTCAGGGAAGTTTTCTGCCAACAGATCTTCAACTATTCTCTCTGTGTTTTCTGATATCCCTCCCTGTTCTGGGACTCCAATCACACGCAAGTTATTCTTCTTGATAGAGTCCCACATGATTCTTAGGGTTTCTTAATTTTTTTAAATTCTTTTATCTGATTTTTTTTTCAGCTATATTGGTGTCACTTCCCTGTTCCTCCAGATTTCCCACTCTGCATTCCAACTGCTTGAGTCTGCTCCGCTGACTTGCTATTGCATTGTCTAATTCTGTAATTTTATTGTTAATCTTTTGGATTTCTGAATGCTGTCTCTCTTTGGATTCTTGCAACTTATTAATTTTTCCACTATGTTCTTGAATAATCTTTTTGAGTTCTTCAACTGCTTTATCAGGGTGTTCCTTGGCTTTTTCTGTAGCTTGCCTTATTTCATTTCTGAGGTCATCCCTGATGTCTTGAAGCATTCTGTAAATGAGTTTTTATATTCTGTATCTGGAAATTCCAGGATTGTATCTTCATTTGGGAAAGATTTTGATTCTTTAATTTGGGGAGTTGTAGAAGCAATCATGGTCTGTTTCTTTACGTGGTTTGATATCGACTGCTGTCTCCGAGCCATCTCTAAGATATTGTAGTGATTTATTCTATATTTGCTTACTGAGTCTTATCTTGTTTTGTTTTCTTTCAATATACGTAGATGGGCTACTAGATTGCGCTGTCTTGATTGTTGTAGCCCTTGAGTCACTTATGTCCTATTACCAGCTGGTTTGGGCTGTTACCAGATATATAAGCCTAAGAGTCCATTCACTATTCTTAAGCAGAATCTGATTTTGTGTCACCAAGTGTGTGGTGCAGACTGTCACCTATCCACCTGGAGAAGTAGTGGTGATAGTTGTGTGCACCAGATTCTAGTAGCAGCAGGGTTTCACACTCCAGGGTGGCGCAGGATGCTGACAGGCTTCCCCCAAGTGCCAGTGAGGTAGGTGTGTCTCTATTCCTAAGGCCCTTTGGTGGGTGGGCTCTGCAGCTGTACCTTAGGCCCCCAGTGCAAGTTCCTCTACAGATTGGTAGGTGTCACCCTCCTTAGACTCCTAAGGCCAGAGGCTAGGTGGTCTGGGGGAAGCTTCAGTCCTCAGTTCCCTGTTGTGGGTCAGTGAGGGCTCTGTTGAATGCGCAGAGATATCAGACCTGGGAAACTTGTCTTTCCAGTAATCCGCTAAAACAAATGCAGTCAGATCCCTATCAGAAATGCCTTTGCATTATAATAGCCACCTTGTTCCCTGTAGGGATGAAAGCCCAAGACTGTGGATCACATATGCTTGGCTGGAGCTGGTTCTGTGTTTTTAGTCCAATTAGGGAAGGATTTTTGGTCCCTGGGTTTTTTGTAGCTGCTTCTCTCAGGCCAGGAGAATGGGTTAGGAAAAGACGAAAAGAAAAGAAAGAAAAACCGCAGGGCAGCTCGCTGTCTGGCTCAGGAATTTCCAGTGTTAATGAAGCCGCCTGGGAAGGGGAGGGGAGGGTTCAGATAAACAGGAGAGAGTGGCACCCCAGAATATAGCCAAAGTTACTTATCTTGCTTGGGATGACTGTTTTATCTGAGATTCCCAAGGGGCGCATCCACTGTGTGCGCTGGCTGGGTAGAGATTGCCCCCGAGGGTCAGGCCGCGACCCGTGCTTGCGCTGTCTCAGAAGCTGCGGTTAGTTTCTCCGCTCCCAGTCCAAAGCCCCACGCCAAGGTTCCCTGGCTGGGACGCCGCACTCCCGGCTCCAAAACCAGTCACTGCCTCCTGGTGACTTCTCCTCCTGTCAGCTGTGTCGCTGTGCTGCCTGTGTGCACTGGCTGGGCTTCCCCCAAGGTCAATTCTGGGGAGTAGGGCTGCAACCCATGTTTGCGCCGTCTCAGGATGTCATGCTCAGCTCCCCTGCGCCCAGTCCAAAGCCCGGAGCCAAGGTTTTCTGACTGGGACCCTGTCTGCAGGCTCTGAAGGCAGTCGCTGCTTCCCCATGGTTGTTCATTCTCAGTCTCTGTCACTCAGGTCAAGTCTTTAGATTGTGTTTGATGGTCAGTGTTCGTAGATTGTCATATATGTGATCGATTCACTTGTTTTTCCGAGTCTTTGTTGCAAGAGGGATCTGAGGTAGCTTCTACCTAGTCAGCCATCTTAGCCCCGCCCCCGGTAGTGTTCTTTTAAATGCATGAATACAGCACATAGAGTACTCCAGCAATCCATGTAAATTCTCCATAAGAACATTTAATGTTGGCCTGTCCATATCACAGACAAAATTTAACAATAATAACCAGTCCTTATCCTTGTAATAATCCTTTAGCAGTAATTCAGTTCACAGCAGTAAGCATATTTTAGTTGACCAAGAGCCTGTGAACATTTGCAAACTGATAGTTCTTTTCCTTCCTCTGGTATGTTACCAAAAGCACCTTTAAGCATTTAGATGAGTAAGATCATCTGGAAAAGAGAAGTCTGATTTAACAAATACTGCTCTGAATATAAAAATATATTTACAGAAGTGGTTTTCAAAGTGTACTTCACTTGCCCGGAGAAGCAAGGGAGAGTGGACAAGGCCCCCACGGCTCCACCTATATCTGTTTTGTTTGTTTGATTTTGGGACAAGCTTTCACTTGATGAAAGATTTTTGGCTTAAAACTATTTGAAAACTAATGCTGTAGGATATTCTGGCCAGTTCTCATATTCTTTGAAAACCGTAAATAAAAAATGACCTTAAATTGAGGTAGATGGGACTGAGTTATCTATATCAAATCATCAGCTTTTATCTATGAAAAATACTGTTACCAAGGAGAGCTATATAATTTTCTCTATAGATTTTAAAAAATGTATTTATAATTGCGTAAGAAGTTTTTTTTAATTCTAAAAATCCTACCCATACAGAAATAGAGGAAAAATGAAAGTATAAGCAATCCAATTCCATTTGCCCAAAGGCAACTACTGTTAACAGGTTTTTTTTGTGGTTGTTTTCTATTTATTTGCATATTTACACATGTGTGTATGTATAATTCAAGTCCCTGAGTAATGAAACAACACTCTCAGCTGCTAACAAAAAGGTTGGCGGTCCAAGCCAGAATCAACTCAACTGGTTTGGCTTTGGTTTGTACGTGTAATTACACAGAACTGCTCATATTCTTCATCTATTAAGTGCAGTTCTCTCTTAAGTTTAGGCAAAAAACTAAAAGACTGTCCCTTTCAAGTCCACAGCTCCTAGTACTGGAAAGTAGCACACAAATTAAATCTGAGATAGTTTACAAGTATGTGGATAAGTCCTGCAAGAATTTCTGAATACTGAGCACGTGAGAAAGAAACAAGGATGGCGTTTTCACATGTTTTGTAAAAAAGCACTTGACCTTCTCGCATACAAGCAAGTGGGTAATCCCAGCGGTCTTAAGAGCCATGTCACTTGGCTGTTAAACTTTATAGAAGACTGCCGGTAGAAGAATCTCTTACTGAAATCTGTATTTGAGTCATGGGACTGGGATTAAATTCAGGTTATTTATTGAATTTATGAAATTTTGTCATTTTAAGCAAGATAAATTTTTTTTCTAATATGATTAACAGGTTGTTCTATCAGTCTGAATAACAGTTTCTTGATTGAGCAGAAAAATCTGTTGCTTCTGGTATAGGCACTTTTAGTGTTTATCTACAGCTTACCTTGCCTTTATAGTTCTCAGTATAGTTTTCTAACATGGAAAAATCTCTCAAAGCATCTCACTTTAACTGGATTTTTAAAAAGAAACACTCCTTGATCTTTAGAGTCTGAAGGCATATGCTAAGTAGCAAGTTGTCACCTATTTATATTTGCTTTCGGAATGTGTTTTAAAACTTATAATTGAATATGGGTAAATATGATACGGGATTTCAAACAAAATATTTTTCCAAAAAAAAAAAAAACAAAACAACTCTTGTTACCATTGAGTTGATTTCAACTCATAGCGACCCTATAGGACAGAGTGGAACTGCCCCATAGCGTTTCCAGGGAGCAGCTGGTGGATTTAAACTGCCCACTTTTTGATTAGCTGCCAAATTCTTAACCACTGTGCTGTAAAAATCTAATGCAGTGAATTGGATGGAAAAAACACTACACATAAAGTCAAAGATGTAGATTAAAGAGCTATCTCATTTCATCAATTTTTATAAAGTTCTACTATGAGGCATGGCGGATGTTGGCTGTGTTAGTTGAGAAAATTATACAGTTTCTGAAGGCTTCGATTTTCTCACCTGACTATTGAAGAGGTTGGACTAGATAATTTATACTTTTCCAACTTTTATCATTCCATTAACCTGTGATTCTTAGTTACTTGGAAACCATTTGTTTCCCTATACTTCCCCCTCTTTAATTTTCTGTCTCAGACACCCAACATCTCAGATAGATTCTTAATTGCTCCCGTGAACCTTCTATGGGACCAGAGAGTTAGTAAAAGTGTTTAAATTTTAAAAGACTTCTATGAACACAAAGAAAAAATAAGTCCAATTAACGACAGTAGTATTTAATTTAACCAGCATCATTGAAGAACAAAGCATTTCACTTAATTTTCTGGATTTGACGGCAACTAACAACAACAAAATTTCCTGGATAACTGAAATCTATTTTATCGAATATCAAGGAAAATTGTACTATATATTTTAATGCCTCTTAAAACTGAAAATAGTCCCATGTAATTTTTTTGTTTTCTTTTTTTTGAAGATGCAGAATCACCTTTTTAAACACCTGTTATCATACAGGGGCTTTTTGTGGTCCAATTCAGGTGTGAAGGGTTATAGTAAGATTTCATTTGATGGCAAGTGACAGAAACACAGCTCAAACAAGCTTAATCAATAAAAGGAAATTATTGACTCACATAACTGAAAAGCAGCTGCTTCCAGGTTGTTATGGATTGAATGCCTCCCCCCAAAAATAGGTGTTGACATTCTAACCCCTGTACTTTTAAAAATGATCCTGTTTAGAACAAGGGTTTTTTTTTTTTTATTGTACTTCAGATGAAGGTTTACAGAGCAAATTAGTTTCTCATTAAACAATTAAAACACATATTGTTTTGTGACATTGGTTGCCAACCATAGGGTTTGCCAACAGTGGCTGGTGGATTTGAACTGCTGACCTTTTGGTTAGCAGCCATAGCACTTAACTACTGTGCCACCAGGGCCCCATTAATTAGTTTTAGCAAAGAAAAATTTGAAAAGGAAAAAGAAACAATGAAATTTTAGATACGAAGAAGAATATTATGCAATTGATAGTGATTTAAAATTTACAGCAAAGGGTATTGTAACTAGAATTCCAGAGGAGTCTATTGATTTTAAGACTTACTTTGGGTTTCTGAACTCATTATTTCACTGCAAGATCACGGATGGCTTGCTTTGTGACATAGACTGAGTCATCCAACTTACCTTGGATTTTAGTTTTCTGGTTTATAAAATTAGGGAGTTGGGTTAAATGACTCGAATTTCTTTTCATGTATCATAATCAAAATATTGTAACTTTTTACCAAGTGAATTTATGGAATCTGAAGCTTATAAATACATCATGAAGTACGGTATGTTGTGAGCAGGTATACACGTATATGTAGAGGAAAGAACAAACAAATTCTAAACAAACCCAAGATGAATTCTACAAAATGGTTTAAACATTAACATATGCTCTTTCAGAAATGGTTCTCTCAGATAAACTAGAAAACAAAGTAACATTCAGCCAAAATACTTCGATTTTCTCAAAAGTCATGTTGATCAAATTGTGCGATCTGTGTACAAAGATCATACGAGAGAAAACATTATTTCATTCCTGTGGTAACAGGAAGCTGGATGTCACTAACGATTTTTGCAAGTTTTAGGACAAGAAGAGTTCTGTTTAGGAAAATAATTTTTTAGATGCTGTGGAGAAGGGTATCCTAGGCTCATCCATTTTCTGCACAAGAGAGGAACTGAGAGAGGAACGTGTGATTTCTCCTTAACGAAGAAATTTACTTGAGGATACTCCCTCTTAGCTGAAAATCCGTGATTAAAATAAAACATGACCACTTGCCTAAAGGCGTGAACGACAGGTAAGAAAATGTTTGTAAAATAAAAAATTGCCCCGGAAGGGTCACGGGCTCACGCGCACACAAACACACACACACACAAACACACACCCCCGCGCGGGCCAGAAAGACGCTGAAGGGGGTGAAATACAGAGGAAAGGAAGACAAAGAAATAAAAGTGAGACATGAATGAAAAAGAAACAAAGTTCTGATGGACGTATTAAAAACAATACACCAAGAAGGACTGTTTTAAAGAAGAATAACTGGTCACCTGAAGAAAGAACCCTGTTTTCCCACTGCTCCAGAGAAGGCAAATATAAAAGACAGAGTAAAAAAAATAAAAGATTTAGAAGTTGATTTGTTGCTGTTAGGTGCCTTGGAGTGGATTCAGACTCATAGTGACCCCATGTGATAGAGGAGAGCTGCCCCCATAGTGTTTCCGTGGCTGTACTCTTTACAGGAGCAGATCCACAGGTCTTTCCTCCCGCAGAGCTACTGGCAGGTCTAACCGCTCCCCACTCCTTAGCAGCCAGCGCTTAACTACTGCGCCATCAGGGCTCCTGGAAGTTGATTTAGAGAGCGGTCGCTATGAGTCGAAATCGACCGACAGTTCTGGGTTTGGTGTTTTTTTTTTTTTTTTAAGCTAAGCAACTGACTGCCCAGCCAACATTCCCCGGCTACTGCAGAGCCAGCGCTGCGCTTTCCTGCCCAGGGTTCCTTCATCACAGGGCAAACTTGGCGTCTGGGCCCGCGCTCGCTGGGCGGCCTTTCCAGGGAGCTTCTGGCGGGAGCGCGCTCCTCCTGCCACCAGGGGCCGGCGAAGCCACCCAGCGAAAGTGAACAACTGAAACGCCGCACGGTGCCCGCTCCGAGATTCAGGGAAGTGGGTCCAGTGGTTGGATTCGGCGAGGTGGACGAGAGGTGGGCCTGGCTCCACTGCCCCGAGGAAGGCGGGAGGCTGGGAGCAACGCTCGCCGCGGGTGTGCAGAGAAGGCTGGGCCGCCGACGCCCGGCACCGCGCCCCGGGCGGGCCCCGTTATCTGCAACAATCGCCGCCTCTTGCTCTGCCTGGGACAGCGCGCCCAGTCGGGAACCCAGCGCGTGGTGGCTGGACCAGGCTCAGTGACCTTCCCCGCAGACCTCTTTTAGCCTATTTCACAATCCGTCGGCAGAGTCGGGTCTTAAAAGCCAGAGGACGTGAGGTGAGTCTCCATTGGAGAACTATAAGGCTAAATAAAATCCGTAGCTGCAGCGGGAACCTAGTGGGCCTGGCTCCTGCTGGTCCTACACCCAGTGGCTTTCAGCAGGGGCATAGAGAGCGTAATAGTGCCCAGGGACAGTCTCTAAATGGCGCCTCGTACCCACCCCCACCTCAACTCTCAATTTCAGGATGAAGTTGCTTGCAGCCAGAAGTTTGCAGAAATGGTTTCCCACCTCTTATCTGGCCGCCACAAACAGGCGCCTTTTGAATTTTGGCACCTGGGCGTCTCATTCTAAGCCTTGTCTGGGGCCTCACTGAACTTGGGCCAGGGGACAGATGCCCTTCCCTAGGCTTCTGGCCTTACAGTGTGTTTGTTGTTGGCATTGCTAGGCAGTGGGCTTTTCTTCTTTGTTTTTGTTTTAGTTTTCGAATCAGCCAGAAGTGTGGCTTTTGTGCACTAGGTGAAAACCCATCAGATCCTACTGACTGGAGAGTATAACCACCTGCTCCAAGAGTAGTTTCAGGCCATAGCTTCTTTACTTTCCTGGCAGCAGCTTGATTAGCTCACTCTTATCTCACCCTCACCTGTCCTGTAAATTGTTGCCCTAAAAAATTAATAGCAGGAAGCTACCCTTTAGCCCTCATCAAGAAATCGACAACACCAGCTTTCAGCAGGGCAGAAACTTTAGCCAGGTGAGCCTGTGTTCTCAAAGAAAGACTAACACCCCCTTCTCCCCACCCCTTCTCTATAATGAGGCCTCTACCTGACAGTTATTGTGGCTACAAAGTACTTTCATGACATTCTGGCTTACTGGTTCTCTGAAAGTCAAGAATGAAACATTTCAGTTCAGCAAATACCTATCTTCTCTCTGCCAAGCACCTGTGAGAACAAGAGATACAAGCGTGAATTAAATACACTTTCTACCGTTCAGTAGCTCAAAATCCAGTGCATCAGAATATACCTAAACAAGTAATCAGGGACTGTGTCATTCATGCTATACTAATGATGTAAAGTGAATAATTCACATAATGTTTTCTAGCATATATTCAGGTCTTCAAAATTTTAGGCTGGTTGACTACATTTTTATCATCTTTCCAGGACTTCTACAGAAAAAGAAAAAAAAAAAACCCCACCAAACCAGCTGCCATAGAGTCAGCCTTGACCGGACCTTGACTCATGGCAACCCCATACATACTCAAGAGCTTAACCATTTGCACCATCCAGGGATTCCTGAACTTCTATAGAAGGCATTATAGAATAAGTGGAAATGAGTTGATGACCTAGGTTTAAGTCCGGGTGCCTATACCTAATTGCAGGGCTGGATGTGGAAGTTGGGCACTCATATTTGTTCCCACCTGCTTCTATTGTCCCTTCTTCTACAGCAGAAACTGGAAAGTGAAAAACATTTCCCAGACTCCTTTCCAGCCAAAGTTCTGGATGCAAAATTAGGGTTTGGCTAGTAGCTGCCTTGCCTGAGATTTGAAGACAGGGGTGAGATAGAGGCCATTTTCTTGCTGTTTTGGGCTGTTTTCTGCAGGCAAGGAAGGTGGAGGAGATGCCAGCATCCAGTCTCCAGCATTGTGGCTGTTAGGAGGCCCTTACAGCAGAGGTGACAGCCAGCCTCAGCATTACAGTGTTGGAGCACCACCTGTGTGACTGTTAAGGGAGGTGGTGAACACATTCTGTGTTTACTGTCCAGGTGTCCTCCAGATCCCAGCTCCTCTGGGTCATAGCTGTTCTTGAACTCTATCCCTGTGGTGGCCTTTAATTGTGGCAATAATAATACACTCCTTAGTGGTTCAGTTACTAGTGTTCTTGGAGTTATTCCCGTAGGCCCATCCTGGACCCCACACTTCTACCAGTTTTGGAAACACTTAATTCCCTGTATAAAATCCCTTTCTGCTTAAAATACCTGGAATAACTTCTGTTTTCTGCATTGCCTTTGATTGCCATTCTTGCTATGTAGCCCCTAAGAGTCACCTAAACCTAATCTCTAAACACATCTGTATTAGCTGCCTGGCTCCTGATGGGATTTGAGTGAGACACTCAGAGATTAGATTATCTCTGATGCCTCTTATTCTACAAATATAATGTGAAATATCTCTTCACTTAAAATCTTCATAGAAGTATCGGTGTTGAATATCTGGTTCCTGGCCTGCTATTTATTAGTCCTATTCATAGTGTGAGGGGCAGTGGTGGTTCAGTGGACCCCTGGTGGTGCAATGGTTAAGAGCTATTGTGAGCTAAGGCTGATAACCAAAGGTTAGCAGTTTGAATCCACCAGCTGCTCCTTGGAAACCCTATGGGCCAGTTCTACTCTATCCTATAGGGTCGCTATGAGCCAGAATCAACTCGATGGCAACGAGGGAGAGGTTCTGTCCAGAATTGTTGCCTTTCATGCGGAAGACATGGGTGTGATTCCCAGCCAATGCACTGCATGCTCAGCTACCACCCATCTGTCAGAGGAGACCTGTATGTTGCTGTAATGATGAAGAGGTTTCAACAGAGCGTTCAGACTAAGACAGACTAGGAAGAAAGGCCTGAAAATCTACTTTTGAAAACCTGTGGGTCACAATGGTCTGATCATTCTGTTGTGGGTGGGGTCATAGTCAGTTGGATGGCAACTAATAACATTCATAATTTATATGCAACTGAGTTTTTTTTCCTAAAGTTTGTTTTGTTGTTGTTGTTGAAAATAATGCAGCAAAAGATATACCAATTCACATTTTCTACATGTACAAATTAATGACATTGATTACATTCTTTGGGTTGTACAACCTTTCTCACCGTCCTTTTCTGAGTTATGCTTCTCTCATTAACATGAACTCCCTTTCCCCTAAGGTTCCTATCGAATCTTTTGAGTTGCTGTTGTCATTTTGATTCCATATAGATAGTTCTTAAAAGAGCATAATGCTCAAGGCAGACTTTTTTTTTTGCTAGTTAAACTATTGTTCAATTTTAAGATGACTTAAGGCCATATTTTTGGTTTAAGGTTTAAAGGTTATTTCAGGGCATTAGTTTCAGGGGTTCATCCACCCTCCATGTGTGGACAAAAGTCTAGAGTCCATGAGAATTTGAAATTCTGTTCTGCATTCTGTTCCCCCCTTTTTTCTTTTTATTGTACTTCAGATGAAAGCTTACAGAGTGTCTTAGTCATCTAGTGCTGCTATAACAAATAATACAAGTGGATGGCTTTAACAAAGAGAAGTTTATTTCTCACAGTCTCGTAGGCTAGAAGTCCAAATTCAGGGCTTGAGCTCCAGGGGGAAGGCTTTCTCTCTCTCTTAGCTCTGGAGGAAGATCTTTCTCATCAATCTTCCCCCATAGGAAGAGCTTCTCTGCGCAGGAACCCTGGGTCTAAAGGACGCACTCTGCTCCTGGTGCTTCTTTCTTGGTGGTGTGAGATCCCTGTCTCTGCTTCATTCCCTTTTCTTTTTATCTCTTGAGTGATAAAAGTGGTGCAGGCTACACCCCAGGAAAATCCCCTTTACATCAGGGATGTGACCTGGGTAAGGGTGGTGTTACAATCCTACCCTAATCATCTTTAACATAAAATTACAATCACAAATGTAGGACAACCACAGAATACTGGAAATCATGGCCTAATCAGGTTAATACTCACATTTTGGAGGGATGTAATTCAATCCATGATACAGAGCAAACTAGTTTCTCATTAAACAATTGATACACATATTGTTTTGTAACACTAGTTGTCAACCTTGAGGCATGTCAACACTCTCCCCTTCTCAACCTTGGGTTCCCTATTACAGCTTTCCTGCCCTTTCTTGCCTTCTCGTCCTTGCCCCTGGGCTGGTGTGCCCATTTAGTCTCGTTTTGTTTTATGCCCCTGTCTGATCTTTGGCTGAAGTGTGAATGCAAGGAGTAACTTCAGTACTGAGTTAAAAGGGTGTCCAGGGGCCATACTTCTAGGGTTTATCTAGTCTGTATCATACCAGTAAGACTGGTCTTTTTTTGTGAGTGAGAATTTTATTCTACATTCATCTCCAGCTCTGTCTGGGACTCTCTGTTGTGATCCTTGTCAGAGCAGTTGGTGGTAGTGCTGGGCAACATCTAGTTGTGCAGGATTCAGTCTGGTAGAGGCTGTGGTAGTTGTGGTCCATTAGTTCTTTAGACTAACCTTTCCCTTGTGTCTTTTGTTTTCTTCATTTTCCCTTTCTCCAGATGAGGTGAGACCAGTGGAGTATCTTAGGTGACCATTCACAAGCTTTTAAAAGCCCATACGCTACTCACCAAAGCGGGATGTAGAACATTTTCTTTATAAGGTATGTTATGCCAATTGAGCTAGTTGTTCCCTGAGATCATGGTCCCCAGCCTGCTGCCCAGTAATTTGGTTCTTCAGGGAGTTTGGATGTGCCTATGAAGCTTCCATGACCTTAACTTTGTCAAGTTGTGTTGACTTCCCCAGTATTGTGTACTGTCGTACCCCTCACCAAACTTACCACTTACCTATTGTCTATGTAGTATTTTTGTCTCCCAACCCTTTCCCTCCCTAGTAACCATCAAAGGTTGTTTCTTTCTGTGTGTAAACCTTTTCATGAATTTTTATATTGATCTCATACAGTATTTAACCTTTTGTGATTGACTTCTTTCATTCCGCATAATGCCCTCCAGATTCATCCATGTTCTGAGGTTTTTCGCAGATTCATCATTGTTCCTTATTTTTGTGTGGTATTCTATTGCGTATATGTACCAGTTTATCCAGTCCTCTGGTAATGGGCCCCTAAGTTTTCTCCATTGTTTTGCTATCCTACATAATGCTGCTGTGAACATGGGTGTGCATATGTCAGTTCACGTAACACCTCTTGTTTCTCTATGATATATTCCTACAAGTGGGGTTGCTGGATCATATATTTCTATTTCTAGCTTATTAAGGAAGCACCGTATTGTTTTCCATAATAGGTGTACCATTTTACATTCCCACCAGCAGTGTATAAGAGTTCCAAGCTCGATTAGACTCAAGAGGTGGGGCCAAGATGGCGGAACAGTCAGACGTTTCGTGTGGTGCCTCTTACAACAAAGAGCAAAAAAACCAAGTGAGTGGATTGTATATGACAATCTCGAAGCCCTGATTGTCAAAGACAAAGTTGAGAGGTTGGACTGAGAGCCGGGGGAGGGAGAAACAGATCAGAAGCAGCGAAGGAGTGCCAGTCTTGAGCTAATCGGCACCCTGCAGGCTGCATCAGCTGGCACATGCTGGCTGACGTGAGGAGTAGCACTTGATATGTGTTTTAACCACATTGGAAGAGACCAGGTGGAAGAGTCTGCAGGAGCCGTCGGAGCCAGGGGGAAGTGGCTTTGGATCTGTGAAAGTTAAATGCAAGCATGTAACCTACTGCGCGAGATCAAAGACCCCTTTCTACTCCAGGACTTTCCTAGTGGAGAAGTGCCCCTTTCCTCTCACCCATCCCCTTCCCCGCTCCGCTCAGATACCAGTCCCGCAGCATTCAACAATTACCTTGCCCCCTAAGCCAGAAATAGGAACTGTCATGCCCAAACGTGTCTTGTGGCTTTAGGGAAAAAACAAAACCCACCAACACCCCTAAGCCAGGTACTCAGGAGTAATGGCACCCAAATGAGTCTCATGATTTTAAAATATCACCACGCCCCCTAAGCCAGGAACTCAGGGCAGGCACTGCCCCTTTGCCTACGCACTGGCATAAGGGGTCCATGAACTTTGAATACCCATCACCCCAGTCTAGACCTGTGTGGGCTGATTCAACAGTGTAGGCCTTCATTAGCATAGTACGACAGGGTATATACCTGAAGTCTGTTTTCAGCTGGAGCAGCCAACAGGGAGTTGCAGATTCATCACATTTGACACTGCCCTGCCCATTAACCAGGGTACTCACCCATCCACATCAGGAGCTGGAGGACTGGTGACTCCACCCACTCCTCTGGCCCATCCAGAACAGGGGTCCAAGAATAAGCGATGCCTTCCAGTCCTTACAGCCCAGAACATTGGGTACCCAAAGTCCAGCTACAAAACCCACCCACCTACGCACTCTAGGCTAGGAACACACCTTCCACCTATGCACTTGGGCAACCGTCAGCCCCCTACTTTGCTCAGCACATAGCCCCCTATTGCAGCCAGGTACCTGTGCCTGCTGCAATCACCCCAACATAACTCTGCACATCTAGGACTGTAGGTGAGAGTCTGCACCACACACTCGGTGACTGACAACCTGGACACCTGAGATGAACCCCTACAAGAGAAGTGAACAGAACCCTGGGTTCACACACCTAGTAGCAGCTTTGATCACCTGGTGACAGGATGTGAGAGCTTCAGAGATGCAAATAACCAAAGTAGCTCCTATGCCAAGCCTATTTGGGCATATCAAAACAAAACAACAAAATGTAAGGACACAGTAAGCAAATATGCAATAATTAAATATAATTTATTCATAGCTCAGAGAAAACAGTCAATGTCAAATCACGTAAAGTGGGTCAAGATGACTCCAGCAAGTGACCAAAACAAAGGACCAGGAAACCTTCTGGAGCAAAAGAAGGTCTTGGAATTACTGGAGGCAGAATTCAAAAGATCGATATACGGAGCTATTCAGGAGATCAAGAAGGACACTGCTGGGAGCCAGGCTGCAAGGGCGGCCCCTCTGCACCCACTGCCCCCAGCATAAACATCGAAGAATCCCTGAAAAGTCAGGAGGAGCCAGGCTGCAAGGGCAGCCTCTCTGCACCCACTGCCCCCAGCATAAACATTGAAGAATTCCTGAAAAGTCAGGAAGAGCCAGGCTGCAAGGGCGGCCCCTCTGCACCCACTGCCCCTAGCATAAACATCGAAGAATTCCTGAAAAGTCAGGAATATCTCTGTCATCTGTGTTATGTTTCTATTTCATTTTCAGCCTGTGTATAGCAGAATGTATAAGCATAAAATTTCATTATAGATTTAGGGACCTTTGGACGGGGGGCGTCCTACTCATAATCCCCTGGTGAAATCTCGGGTAGGGACAGCCCGTGTGTTACTTGGGGATCAACATGAAGTTGTCTTAGGGGAAAAACAAATAGCTCGACTATGGAAAATAAGAATAGGATGGTGAAATCCTGGTATTTACCAAGGCCCTTTTTGTGATTAAACCACCACCCACACATGACCCCATAAAAGTGGAAAAACAAAAGGCAGTGAGTTCTCTCAGCCAATTTCTCAGCCAATTACAGCTCAACCTTCTCGTTTACCTCGCTCACTGCTGCGCTTGACTGGTCTTTGGGTATAGAGATTGGGCTAATTGTCCTTGGCATAATCGTGGACAATATGACGTAACCCAAAGTGGCTGGACTTCAAAAATTTGGCCACCCTGGACAAAATGGACAAAGCCTATGTGGCAATGGTTTTTGCAAAAAGATTAATTATTATAAAAACTGTGGAAGGAATTGCAAGATTAAGCATAAAGTGTAAAGCAGTATGAAGTCAATTGTTACTTTGTGTAAAAATATATCAACAAAATATTCTCTTCAATTAAACAAAAACTCATTGTACTTGTGTGTGTATGTGGAACTGTACTATGTGTCACTTGGAAAATTATGTCTCTGGGAAATGATGTTTATGATTATATCTTGTACTGCCCCTTTATTGATCATGCGATGTTATGCTTTTGTAAGCTTATGATATAAAAGACCATGTAAAAAATAAAGAGAAGGCTTCTTTTTCTGCAGAATGAAAATATAAGACATACTGCCTCTCATTCTTTTTTTGCCGAACTCTACCCCTCCTCTGGTAACCCTGTTCATTGCTGAGGCTGGCCCCCGGCAGGACACCAGACAAATCTCACTGCAAGCCAATGAACACAGAGACAAAACAATAGATGAAATCAGGAAAACAATACAAGAATAGAATGACAAATTTAACAGGCTGCTAGAAACCACAGGGAGAGAGCAAATAGCAATCCAAAGATTAACAATATAATTTCAGAATTAGACAACTCCATAAAAGGTCACAGGAGCAGAATTGAGGCAATAGAAGTCAGAATTAGTGAGATTGAAGATAAAGCCGTTGACACTAGTTTATTTGAGGAAAAACTAGATAGAAGAATTTAAAAAAATGAAGAAACTCTAAGAATTATGTGGGACACTATGAAGAGGAAAAACCTGTGCACAATTGGAGTACCAGAACAGGGGGCGATAACAGAAAATGCAGAGGAAATTGTTGAAGATTTGCTGGAGAAAACTTCCCTGATATTGTGAAAGATGAGTAGATATCTATCCAAGAAGCTCATTGAACCCCACACAGGCTAGATCCCAAAAGAAGGTCACCAAGACATAATCAAACTTTCCAAAACCAAAGATAAAAAGAGAATTTTAAGAGCGGCTACGGATAGACAAAAAGTCATCTGCAAAGGAGAGTCAATAAGACTAAGCTCTGTCTACTCAGCAAAAACCACACAGGCAAGAAGTCAATGGGATAACACATATAAAGCCTTGAAGGAAAAAAATTGCCAACCAAGAATTATATATCCAGCAAAACTGACTCTCAAATATGATGGTGAAATCAGGGCATTCCCAGATAAAGAGAAGTTAAGGGAATTTGTACAAACCAACCCAAAATCCCAAGAATTATTAAAGGGAGTCCCCCATCTAGAGAACCAACAATATCAGATAACAGCCCAAGACCAGAACACAGAACAGAACAACCAGATATCGATCCAGATTACGGAAGTCACAAAAATAAATCAAGCTAAAACACTGAAAATAGGGAAACAGAGACATTGATATGTAAATGATGACAACAATAAAACAGAAAAGAGGTACCAAATAGTGTAGTCATAGAACTTTCATATGGAGTGGAAGTTAAGGCAATATCAAGACATAAAATATTGTTTTAAACTTAGAAAAGTAGAGGCAAATTTTAAGGTAACCACAAAGGAAACTAACAAATCTACCCATCAAAATAAAGAGGAAGAAAAATATAAAGACTCAGCAAAAACAATAGCAACAATAAAAAAAAAGAAAAGAAAATACATAGAGAAAAATGACTCAGCATAGAAAATTAAGTGGAACAAAGAAACTGTCAACAACACACACACACAGAGTACATCCAAATGACAGCACTAAACTCAACCTATCAATAATGATGCTGATTATAAATGGACTAAATGCACCATTAAAGAGACAGAGAGTGGAAGAATGGATTAAAAAACAAGATCCGTCTATATGGTCCCTGAAAGAGACACACCTTAAACTCAAAGACACAAATGAACTAAAATTCAAAGGATGGAAAAAAATATATCAAGCAAACAACAATCACAAAAAAGCAGGGTGTCAATATTAATCTCTGACAAAATAGACTTTAAAGCAAAATCTACCACAAAGGATAAGGAAGGAGACTATATAATGATTAAAGGGTCAGTACACCAGGAGGACGTAACCATAATAAATATTTACGCACCCAACGACAGGGCTCCAAAATACATAAAACAAACTCTAACAGCATTGAAAAGAGAAATAGCTCCACAATAATAGTAGGAGACTTTAATATACCACTTTTGCTGAAGGACAGAACATCCAGAAAGAAGCTCAGTAAAGACACGGAAGATGTAAATGCCACAATCAACCAACGTGCTCTTGTAGATTTATACAGAACATTCCACCCAACAGCAGCCAAGTATACTTTCTTTTCCAAAGCACACGGAACATTCTCCAGAATAGAGTACGTATTAGGCCACAAAGCAAGCTTTAACAGAACCCAAAACATCAAAATATTACAAAGCATCTTTTCTGACCATAAAGCCATAAATGTAAAAACCAATAACTGAAAAAGGAGGGAAAAAAATCAAATACGTAGAAATTGAACAACACTTTGCTCAAAAACTCCTGAGTTATAGAAAAATCAAGGACAGAATAAAGAAATTCCCGGAATCAAAGGAAAATGAAAACACATCCTACCAGAACCCATGGGACATAGCAAAAGCAGTGCTCAGAGGTCAATTTATAGCAATAAATGCACACATCCAAAAAGAAGAAAGGGCCACAATCAAAACATTAACCCTACAACTCCAACAAATAGAGAGCAGCAAAAGAGGCCCATGGGCACCAGAAGAAAGGAAATAGTAAGGATTAGAGCAGAAGTAAATGAAACAGAAGAACAATTGAAAGAGTCAACAAGACCAAAAGCTTGTTCTTTGAAGAGATCAACATTGATAAACCATTGGCCAAACTACCAAAAAAAAAAAAAATGGGGCTGAAGCAAATAACCCAAATAAGAGATGAGATGGGTGATACCACAACAGACCCAATTGAAATTAAAAGGATCATAATACAGTTCTATAAAAATTATACTCCAACAAATTTGAAAACCTGGAGTAAATGAACAAATTTCTAGAAATACCATCTAGCTACACTAACACAAACTAAAGCAGAAAAGCCAAATACACCTATAACAAAAGAAGAGATTGAAAAGGTAGTAAAACAAACAAACAAAAAACTCCCAACAAAAAAAGGCGTGGCCTAGATGACTTCACTGGGGAATTCTACCAAACATTCAAAGAGTTAACATCAGTAGTACTAAAGGTATTTCAGAGCATAGAACAGGATGGAATACTCTTTGTCTTGGATTGAATTGTGTCCCTCAAAAAATATGTCAATCTGGTTAGGCCATGATTCCCAGTATTGTGTGATTGTCCTCCATTTTGTGATTGTAATTTTGTGTTGAGAGGATTAGGGTGGGATTGTAACACCACCCTTACTCAAGTCACCTCCCTGATCCAAGGTAAAGGAAGTTTTTGTAGGGTGTGGCCTGTACCACCTTTTATCTCTCAAAAGATGAAAGGAAAGCAAACAGAGAGCTGGGGACATCATACCACCAAGAAAGCAGCACCAGAAGCAGAGCATGTCCTTTGGACATGGAGTCCCTGCACCTGAGAAGCTCCTCAGCCAGGGGAAGATTGAGGACAAGGAACTTCCTCTAGAGGTAACAGAGAGAGAAAGCCTTCCCCTGGAAGCTGACACCCTGAATTTGGACTTGTAACCTAGTAGATGGTGAGAAAATAAATTTCACTTTGTTAAAGCCATCTCCTTGTGGTATTTCTGTTATGGCAGCACTAGATACTGAGACACTCTCGAGCTCATTCTTTGAAGCCAGCATAATCCTTATACTAAAACCAGGTAAAGACCACAAAAATAATTACAGACCAATATCCCTCATGAACATAGATGCAAAAGCTCTCAACAAAATTCTAGCCAATAGAATTCAACAACATGTCAAAAAAATAATTCATCGTGACCAAATGGTTTCAATGAATTTGGTTCTTCCTTAAAAAGCTACAAATAGAAATATCATATGATCCAGCAATCCCATTCCTTGGAATACATCCTAGAGAAATAAGAGCCATCACATGACTAGATATATGCACACCCATGTTCATTGCAGCACAGTAGCAAAAAGATGGAAACAACCTAGGTGCCCATCAATATATGAATGGATAAACAAGTTATAGTACATGCACACAATGGAATATTATGCAGTGATAAAGAACAATGATGAATACATGAAACACCTCACAACATGGATGAATCTGGAAGGCATTATGCTGAGTGAAATTAGTCAGTCACAAAAGAACAGATACTGTATGAGACCACTATTATAAGAACTTAAGAAAAGGTTTAAACACAGAAGAAAACATTATTTGATGGCTACGAGGGTGGGTAGGGAGGGAGATAGGAATTCACTAAGTACATATTAGGCAAGAATCATTTTATGTGAAGGGTAAGACAACATACAATACAGGGGAAGTTGGCACAACTGGATCAAAGCAAAAGCTAAGAAGTTTCCTGAACACAACCAAACACTTTGAGGGACAAAGTAGCTGGGGCGGGGGCCTGAGAGCACAGTTTCAGGGGACTTCTAAGTCAATTGGCATAATGAAGTTTAAGAAAATGTTCTGTATCCGACTTTGGTGAGTGGCATCTGGGGTCTTAAAAGCTTTCCAGTGGCCATTTAAGATGTGCACATTGATCCCAGCCCACTTGGAGCAAAGGAGAACAAAGAACACCAAAGACACAAGGAACGTATTAGCCTGAGAGACATAAACCAGAGACTCCATCAGCCTGAGACCAGAAGAATTAGATGGCACCTGGCTACCATCAGTGACTGCCACGATGGGAAACACAACAGAGAGTCCGGGACTGAGCAGGAGAAAAGTGCAATGTATAACTCAAACTCATGTAAAAAGACCAGGCCTAATGGTTTGACTGAGACTGGGGAAACTCCTGAAGCTATGGCCCCTGGATTCTCTGTTAACCTAGAACTAAAACCAGATACCCGGAGGCAGGATGAGAAGGGGCCCGGGGTGACTATGGGGAGTATGGAGTCGCATTGTAGGGACTGCAACTAATGTCACATAACAATATGTGTATAAATTTTTGTTTGAGAAATTAACCTGAGCTGTAAACATTCACCGAAAGCACAATTAAAAAAAAAAAAAATTTCTAAGCTCCCTGAAGCGTCTCCAACATTTATTATTTTCTGTTTTGTTTTTGATTTATACCAGTACTGTCATGGTTAGATGGTATCTCATTATAGTTTTGATTTGCATTTAATGGCTAGTGATCACAAGCATTTCCTCATTGGTCTGTTAGCTGCCTGAATGTCTTCTTTGGTGAAGTGTCTGTTCATATCCTTTCCCCATTTTTTAATTGGATTATTTGTTTTTTTGTTGTAGAGCTGTTAGATTTTCCTATAGATTTTAGAGATTAGACCTTTGTCAGATTTGTCATAGCCAAAATTTTTTTCCCAGTCTGTAGGTTCTCTTTTTAGTCTTTTGGTGAACTCTGTTGATGAGCCTAAGTGTTTAATTTTTAGAAGATCCTGGTTATTAGATTATCTCCTGGTGTTCGTGTATTGTTAGTTATCATTCGTATCCTGTTTATGCTGTGTATTAGGGCCTCTAATGTTGACCCTACTTTTTCTTCTACAATCTGTATAGTTTTGGGTTTTATATTTAGATCTTTGATTCATGTTGAGTTAGTTTTTGTGTATGGTGTGAGGTATGGCTCTTGTTTCATTTTTTTTACAGACAGATGTTCAGTTTTGCTGTTCTCTGTTTGTTGAAGTTGTATAGCTAATGTTTTCCTTTTGTCTCTTTCTTCTTTTTGGCTTGTGCATATATTACTATAAGTTGATCTCTTAGCACTGCCTTTGTGTGTCCCAAAAGCTTTGATATATGTTTTCATTCTCATTTGATTTTAGGAGTTTTTTTATTCCATCTTTGATTTCTTATTTTACCTAGTGGTTTTTAAGCAAGGTGTTATTCAGTTTCCATGTATTTGATTTTTTTATTTCCTTGCTCTTCCTGTTACTAATTCCTACTTCTGTGGTGGTGTGATTAGAGAAGATACCTTATAATATCTCAGTGTTTTGGATTTTGTTGAGGGTTGCTTTGTGGCTTAAGATGTGGTCTGTTCTGGAGAATGTTCCATGTGTGTTGGAATAGAATGTGTACTTTGTGGCTGTTGGGTGTGTGATTATTGATAGGTGTGAGTTTATTGCTGTCGTTTTGTGGTTTATTTTTCTTGTGGTGCTGACATTTTCTTTTTTCCTCGTAGACTTGTGTGCTGAATTCCTTTTGTTTGTGGGTTTTCTTTTCATTTCTTTTGTTTTTGTTTACTGAGACTTTGTTTTTCTTCTTTATTTTAATGAGTAGTTTTGTTAACTTTCTTTGTAGTTACCTTGAAATTTCCCACTATCTTCACAATTTTAAACAAGGCTTTTATTACTTGATAACGCCTTGACTGCCTCTTCATTTGAAAGTTCCATACCTATACCATTTATTCTCTCTTTTATTGTTCTGATGTTGTTGTCATTTACAGATTGACCTCTTTGGTTCCCTGTTGTAAATTTTTTAGTTTTGTTTTATCCTTGAGAGTTCATTTTCTAGGTTGGTATCTGGCTGATGCTGTCTTATGTCCTGGAATCAGGTTATTGTCTGACGTTGTTGGGTCTCTCTCCAAAGAACTTCCTTTAATAACTCTTGTAAGTTTGGTTTGATTTTTACATATTCTCTTAATTTCCGTTTATCTGGAAATGTACTAATTTTGCCATCATATTTGTGAGAGGTGGCGTAGTGGTTAAGTGCTACAGCTGCTAACCAAAAGGTCGGCAATTCAAATCTGCCAGGTGCTCCTTGGAAACTCTATGGGGCAGTTCTACTCTGTCCTATAGGGTCGCTATGAGTCGGAATCGACTCGACGGCACTGGTTTTTTTTTTTATTTGTGAGAGAGTTTTTGCAGGATATATTACTCTTGTTTGGCAGGTTGTTTTCTTTCAGGATTTTTTATATGTCATTCCATTGCCTTCTTGTCTGTATGGTTTCTGCCAAGTAATCAGAGCTTAGTCTTATTGTTTCCTCTATGCATGTAACTTTTCATCTTTCTCGAGCTGCTCTCAGGATTCTTTGTCTTTGGTGTTAAGGAATGTGATTATGACATGTTTTGGTGATTCTCTTTTGCCGTCTACCATATGTGGGTTTTGCTGAGCTTCTTGGGTGGTTGGCTTTTAGTCTCTGATGATATTAAAAAAAAAAAATTAAAAAAAAAAAAAGATGATATTAGGGAAGTTTTTTATCAGCCAATCTTACATGATCCTCTCTGTGTTTTCCGTTTTCTCCTCCTGTTCTAGAACTCCAATCACATGCAGATCTTTGCTTTTGATTGTATCCCACACAGTTCTTGGGGTTTCTTCATTTTCCTTCATTCTTTTCTCTGATTTTGCCTCAAACAAAGTGGCATACAAGGATTTGTCTTCAATTTCGCCAGTCCTCTCTTCCACTGTTTCAAATTTGCTCCCCAAACCTTCTATTGCATTGTTCCTTTCTGAAATCTTATTATCTTTTGTAATTGCTGTTTTTGTATGATTTCTAATTGTGTATTTATTTTGACATTTTGTTTTTGTATTATTTTCTTGTATTCTTCTGTTGCTTTGTGTGTTTTCCCTGTTTTTTTCTTTATTTTTGTCTGTATTTTCCTTCATCTGTTGCAGAACCCTGAATATTAGAGTTTTAAATTCTCTATCAGGTTTTCGGATCAGGTAGTTCCAGTGCCTTTTTTTCTACCAGAAGACCATCTAGTGCTTTATTTTATTCCCTTTCTCAAGCTATCCTTTCCTGTTTTTTGTTTTTTTTTTTTAATATATTTTGATATTATCTGTCTCCAGGACATTCAAGAATCATTTTCTTCGTTTAAGGATTATAGATTTGATTGTTTTGTGTTGCTTTTTTGTTTTATTTGGTTGTGTCTGGACAGGTAGGCTGAGAGTGTTTTGTTGCTTGCTCACCAGAGGGGCATGATACTGCTGATCACCTTGTCCAGGTGGGCAGAGGCAGTCAATCAGCTATGGTGCAGCAGGATGGGTCCAGCGGGATGGAGGGGTGGGGATGGGTAGTATGTGGCATAAACTGGAGCGGACACGGCAGGGCTTCGGGGCAGTGCAGGGCAGGGTCCGGGGGACTGGGTTGGTGCTGCTTGGGGGCATAGTGCTCAGCACACAGGGCAGATAGGCAGGAGGGAAAGGAGAGGATCTGATGTATGGAGCTAAGTGGCTGGGTGAAAGAAAAAAAAGAATTGAGAGAAGCAAAAGCAAAAAAAAAAATAATTGAAAGAAAACAATGAAGGAAAAAATTTTTAAAAAGTAAATTAAATGGGGATGTGGTAGGATTTGACAGCTGTTGGTGAGGCTGTCCCAGCGAGGCTGTGTGCTGGTGGCTTTCTAGCCAACCGGTGTGGCTCGGCCTATCTAGAAGGGGCATGGATGCTGCACTGGGCTAGGTGGGTGGGAGAAAGGAAAGGAAAGAGGGAAAAGTGAGAGATGAAACAGCCAACCAACAGAAATAAATAATTATAAAAATAAAAACTACAACATTAAAAAAGAAATATATGATAGTAATGAGGAAGTGAGAATGAAATTCTCACCTGAACTACATGAATGGGGAATAGGGAAGAGTATATTCCACAAAATAAAATGAGTACTGTTTACTGAAAGAAGGGGGGAAGGATACTTGACAGACCAAAGCTATGAATATCTTCTGTGGAAGACATAATTATCCCCTTATTTTATGAACTTAGATTGCTAACTTTCCATCTCCTTCATTGTTAGGTGTGTCACTCATGATGCTACCAGTTTGCCTCTATAATAGCGGTGTCTTCCTACATTTTACTTTATAGCATCTCATCTTCTGAGGGTTTGGAAACTAGATGAGCAAGGTCATTAGAATTGTTTTCAAAATGACAGATAATGAGCTTAGAGTGAGACCTTAAGAGCCTGTGAGTAAAGATTTTGTGACATTTCTTATGGCTTCTCAAATGTCATTTTTGCTTATTTTCTGATATCTTTGACATATTATTGTATTTTCAAAACCCAGTAATAGGAAACACCTGCAGATATAGGCTTGGTGGTAGATATTTCTATGTGTATAACTGTAGGTGCTGCTTACATATTAATATAGACAAAAGAGCACACAAGAGCCATAGTCAGGGCAACTTCTTAGCTATAACCAAGCACCTTGCAGGGTGAAGTTCCTAGACTTGAAGGCAAAGGACCATACACTCAGGGGAATGTGTCAATTGGCACAGAATAGTTCATAAAGAAAACCTGTACATAGAACAAAAAAGCGGTGGTTCCAATAGAACAAGGGGATACTGAGCAATTTAAAGTCAGGGCTGTATCCTTTCACCGTACTTATTCAATCTGTATGCTGAGCAAATAATCCAACAAGATGGACTATATAAAGAACATGGCATCAGGCTTGGAGGAAGACTCATTAACAACTTGCGATAAGCAGATGACACAACCTTGCTTGCTGAAAATGAAGAGGACTTGAAGCACTTACTGATGAAGATCAGAGACTACACGGAACCTTCAGTATAGATTGCACCTCAACATAAAGAAAACAAAAATCCTCACAACTGGACCAATAAGCAACATCATGATAAATGGAAAGAAGATTGAAGTTGTCAAGGATTTCATTTTGCTTGGATCCACAATCAACATCCACGGAAGCAGCAGTCAAAACATCAAACGATGTATTACATGGGCAAATCTGCAAGCAAATGCTTGTCTCAGTCTCTGCAAACGATTTGATGCAGTTGGTGTTTCTTGTGGGTTTTTTTCACTGCTATTCAGTAGGTTACTTCCTTCTGTTGGTCCATTTCCATCTTCAGTCCTGGGGTTAACTGTCTCCACCTGTGTCTAAAGGAGCAAACTATATCCTTAAAACTATATTTGCTACACATTTTTATACATTCTGAGTCACCATATCACAATCAAATTTTCATTACTAGAATCAAGACTAACACTTTATAGGAAAATTTACAGCTTTATTACTAGCTAATCAGCTGATGCTTTGAACAAGAACTATGTTACCTTTAGCACTGAATCACTGTGGAATAAATGCTTGATTCCCACCAAATTTCATTATGCTGGGTTTAAAATATGAGCCCTGGTGGCGCAGTAGAAACCCTGGTGAAGTAGTGGTTATGTGCCACAGCTGCTAACTAAGAAAATAATTCCTGACACAAGGACTTTGTCTTATTAAGCTTTGTCTCTGGAATCCTCTGGGGCAGTTCTTCTCTGTCCTATAGGGTCACTCTGAGTTGGAATCAACTCAACAGCAATGGGTTTTTTGGGTTTTGTCTCTAGAGCCTAGCATAGTGTGGGGCACATATTAGACAGTCAAATGTGTGTTGAATTAGATTTTCCTTTCTCTAACCTAATTTTCTCTTTGGTTCTACCGAAGATTGTAGTTTGCACCTCTATTATAATACTCATTGCACTTGTTTGGGGAATAAGTTTGATTACTTGTAAAAGAACACTTGACTACTAGTGGTTGAAGCAATTACTTCAATGTAATTGCAGTCTAAGACTGATGCAACAATTCAAGGATGTCAAAAAAAACCTCCTATCTTATTTATCTACTATCCTGAATATAGGGCCTTTATTCTCATGGTTGAAAGATGGCTGCTGCACCTTCAAGCATTGTATCTCCATTCTAGGAAGGAGAAAGAGTATTAGAGGGCAAAGAGTAAAAAAATACGATCCTCAGAAGGCTTTGCCTTATGCTTGGGAATGAAGCCCTCCCCAGTGACTCCCACTTGGAACTCATTGGACAGAACTCGGACACGTGGGTAACTCTAGCTGCAAAAGTGGTTACGAATTGGAATGTTTGGCTTTTCAGTCTCTATAGATGTTGAAGTGAATGTAGATTAAGTCACCCTGTAGGTCTGCCTTACAGGTTTTCTAGTTATTTTATCTTTCCTGATATAAGTCCATGGGGGGCAAAGAATGTGTCACTGTGGCAGTGACTACCATAGCACTTAGCACAGTGCCTAAGATGTAGCTACTGAATCAATGTTTTGTCTTTTAAAAAATTTTAATTTAGAAATAAGGACCTGGCAAGAACTAGTGACTCTGGTTTCTATGAAAATGATGTGATTTGTAGGTGACTCATTCCTCCTATTGGAAAATTACCTGGAGCTTTCCTGCTTCATCATGTTGAGGCTTTAGAGAGGATAATTTAACAGTATTCTTGCTTGGAAGGAGCCCTGGTGGCACAGTGGTTAAGGGTTTGGCTGCTAACCAAAAGGTTGACAGTTTGAATCCACCAGGCGCTCCCTGGAAACCCTACGGGGCAGTTCTCCTCTATCCTGTAGGATTGCTATGAGTTGGAATCAACTCAATGGCAATAGTTTTGCTTGGGTTTATTGCTTGGAATGTTTCGAAGTTATAACTCAAAATATGGGGTGGGGAAGAAATAAGAACGGGGAGCAGGCCATGTCCTTTGGAAATGGGGTTGCTGTGCTGAGAACCTCCTAGAACCAGGGGAAGGCTGATGCTAAGACACATGGAGATCTCCAAGGAATGCTGGGCCCACAGATGTTGAAAGGAAACAAGAACCTTCCCTTAGAACCGAAAGAGAGAGAAAGCCTTCCCCTAAAGGTGGTGCCCTGAATTTGGACTTCTGGCCTCCTAAACTGTGAAAGAATAAACTTCTGTTTTTTAAAGCCAAAAGAAAAAAAAGTAAATAAAGTTATATTGCTCTTTTAATAGTCCAGTGGAATCTAAGTACCACAGTAATTTGATATCCTCCATTATCTATTGGAGCCCTGGTGGTGCAGTGTTAACATTGCTCCGCTGCTAACCGAAAGGTCAGATGTTTGAACCTTCCAGCTGCTCCATGAGAGAAAGATGTGGCAGTCTGCTTCCATAAATATTTACAGCCTTGGAAACCCTGTGGGACAGTTTTAATGTGTCCTATATGGTTTCTTTGAGTTGGAATCCACTTGATCCATTGAAAAATTAGGGGAGCAAATTCTTCTTTAACAGTTTGGAATTTCACATGTTCTTTTTTCTCCATGAACTTGTATTTCAGTCCCACTTCTGTCATAAATTTTATCCTATGTTTATGCTTGAAATTCTTGTATTGATTAATCTCTCAGTAAAATTTTACAACTTAAACCTTAACCTTGTTCATGAGAAAAAAAATGGGTGAGGGAGAAATCGTATAAAAATATGACTGGTCAGCAAGGATTTTTTCAAGAGAGGTGAAAAGATAGATAAGATTGAGGATAATATATTGGAATCACAGAAAAGATTAGCAATTGGAAGTTACAATAGTCTAACTTAAAATATGGCAGCTGCTCACAGGCCTAAGGAAAAAAATAACTACAAATTATTCATTTAGTTACATAGATTTTCAAATTTTTAATTTTTTACTGTTTTTCTTTCAAAATAGATCTTGTTCCTCTTCCCTCTGTCTTCTTTAAATCATAAATCATGAGGGACGAAGATGAAACAGTTGAATGTGCGGATTCAGAACCTTCCGTAGAGGTGAGTCACACAGCCTCTGTGCATCAAGAAACTCAGGTAAATCTCTTCAAGTGTAGAACTTCCCAGCTGTTTCTTTAAAGAGGGGATTATTTTCAATATGTTACTGAGTTGTGTTCTCTTCATTCCCTACCACTCAACTAACACTTCTCCCCATTCTTAATCCCCAAACTCAGAAACAGTCTAGGTCAGATATGACTAGCAGATTCCTAGTCAAAGCCGTTAGTAGCTGGCCCACATATGAGGCTGGAAGAATGGGGAGCCTGTGAAAATCTTTGTGTTCCTAGCCTAAACCCTAGAAAGATTTTGGTTTCTTCCCTTTCCCTTCTATTTCCTAAATTCAAGTAGATGAATGAATGATGTATTTTTTTTTTTGTCTTTTCCTGAACACCTTTGGTATGTTTGCTGTTTATTGGCCTGTATCTTACCTTAAAAATGCTGATTTTTAAACCCAACTCTCAAAAAACTCCACTGCCCTAAAGTCAGTTCCAACTCATAGTAACATTATAAGACAGAGTAGAGCTGCCCCATAGGGTTTCCAAGGTTTAGAGGAGCAGGCTGCCACATCTTTCTCCCGCGAAGCAGCTGGTGGGTGAACTGCTGACCTCTTGGTTAGCAGCTGTAGCACTTAACCACTAAGCCACCAGGGTTTCTACTGCACCACGAGGGCTCGTATTTTAAACCCAGCATAATGAAATTTGATGTGAATCAAGCATTTATTCCACAAATAGTGATTCAGTGCTAAAGGTAACATAGTTCTTGTTCCAGGCATCAGCTGATTAAAAGAAAAAAAAAAAAAACTGTGCATTTTCCTATAAAGTATTAGTCTTGATTCTAGTAATGGAAGTTTGATTTGTGATATGATGACTCAGAATGTATAAAAATGTGTAGCAAATATAGTTTTAAGGATATATTTTGCTCCTTTAGACACAGGTGGGGAGAGTTAACCCCAGGAGTGAAGATAGAAATGAGCCGACAGAAGGAAGTAACCTACCGAACAGTGAAAAAAACCCACAAGAAACACCAACTGCATCAAATCATTTGCAGAGACTAAGACAGGCATTTGCTTACCTTTCACATGGATTCCTGGACAGAGTAGTAACAAATGGTATGTATGTAGTAAGGGTGCATTAAGAACGAGAGAGTAAAAGATGAAGTTGTTATAACGAGAAATCCCAAAATCATGTGATTTAAAAGACAAAAAGCCGTTTACTTCTGTCTCACTTGAAAAGTACTAGGTGAACAATTCACTGCTAGGTGGCTTTGCTCCACATCGTCATTCAGGAACCCACACTGACAAGTCTTCGCCGTCTTCAGCGTGGAGCTTCCAAGGTCTCTGCGGTCACTGCCATTCCAGCCATCAGGAAGGGGAAAAGAGCAGAAATCAAAGTGTTTTCCTTTTCCTCATATGAGTAAGCATTTCAAGGGATTACTTTAGGGTTCCAATGAGAAAAGTGTTAGTGCAATCATTTGTAAACAGACAAGCACTACGTAAATGTTGGTTGTTCATACTGTTAAGTACTGTTACTTATACCTGAGCAGACACATCTCAATTTACAATTCTAAATGAATCCTTTTTTTTTTTTAATAATTTTTATTGTGCTTTAAGTGTAAGTTTACAAATCAAGTCAGCCTCTCACACAAAAACCCATATACACCCTGCTACACACTCCCAATTGCTCTCCCCCTAATGAGACAGACCGCTCTCTCCCTCCACTCTCTCTTTTAGTGTCCATTTCTCCAGCTTCTAACCCCCTCCACCCTCTCATCTCCCCTCCAGGCAGGAGATGCCAGCATAGTCTCAAGTGTCCACCTGATCCAAGAAGCTCACTCCTCACCAGCATCCCTCTCCAACCCATTGTCCGGTCCAATCCCTGTCTGAAGAGTTGGCTTCGGGAATGGTTCCTGTCCTGGGCCAACAGAAGGTCTGGGGCCATGACCACTGGGGTCCTTCTAGTCTCAGTCAGACCATTAAGTCTGGTCTTATAAGAATTTGGGGTCTGCATCCCATTGCTCTCCTGCTCCCTCAGGTGTTCTCTGTTGTGTTCCCTGTCAGGGCAGTCATCAATTATAGCTGGGCACCATCTAGTCCTTCTTGTCTCAGGATGATGTAGTCTCTGGTTCATGTGGCCCTTTTTGTCTCTTGGGCTCGTAATCACCTTGTGTCCGTGGTGCTCTTCATCCTCCTTTGACCCAGGTGGGTTGAGACCAATTGATGCATCTTAGATGGCTGCATGCTAGCGTTTAAGACCCCAGATGCCACTCTTCGAAGTGGGATGCAGAATATTTTCTTAATAGATTTTATTATACCAATTGACTTAGATGTCCCCTGAAACCATGGTCCCCAGACCCCTGCCCCTGCTACGCTGGCCTTCAAAGCATTCAGTTTATTCAGGAAACGTCTTTGCTTTTGGGTTAGTCCAATTGTGCTGACCTCCCCTATATTGTGTGCTGCTGTCTTTCCCTTCACCTAAAGTAGTTCTTATCTACTATCTAATTAATGAATGCCCCTCTCCCACCTTCCCTCCCTCCCCCCTCTCGTAGCCATGAAAGAATGTTTTCTTCTCAGTTTAAACTGTTTCTCAAGTTCTTATAATAGTGGTCTTATGCAATATGTGTCCTTTTGCAACTGACTAATTTCACTCAGCATAACGCCTTCCAGGTTCCTCCATGTTATGAAATGTTTCACAGATTCCTCACTGTTGTTTATCGATGCGTAGCATTCCACTGTGTGAATATACCATAATTTATTTATCCATTCATCCGTTGATGGGCACCTTGGTTGCTTCCATGTTTTTGCTATTGTAAACAGTGCTGCAATAAACATGGGTGGGCATATATCTGTCCGTGTAAAGGTTCTTATTTCTCTAGGATATATTCCAAGGAGTGGGATTGCTAGATCTTATGGTAGTTCTATTTCTAGCTTTTTAAGAAGGACCAAATCAATTTCCAAAGTGGTTGTACCATTTTACATTCCCACCAGCAGTGTATAAGTGTTCCAATTCTCCACAGCCTCTCCAACATTTATTCTTTTGTGTTTTTTGGATTAATGCCAGCCTTGTTGGAGTGAGGTGATATCTCATTTTAGTTTTGCTCTGCATTTCTCTAATGGCTAATGATCATGAGCATTTCCTCATATATCTGTTAGCTACCTGAATGTCTTCTTTAGTGAAGTGTCTATTCATATCTTTTGCCCATTTTTTAATTGGGTTATTTATCTTTTTGCAGTTGAGTTTTTGCAGTATCATGTAGATTTTAGAGATCAGGTGCTGATCAGAAATGTCATAGCTAAAAACTTTTTCCCAGTCTGTAGGTAGTCTTTTTACTCTTTTGGTGAAGTCTTTGGATGAGCATAGGTGTTTGATTTTTAGAAGCTCCTAGTTATCTAGTTTTTCTTCTACATTCTTTATAATGTTTTGTATACTGTTTATGCCATGTATTAGGGCTCCTAACATGCCTATTTTTTCTACCATGATCTTTATCATTTTGGATTTTATATTTAGGTCTTTGATCCATTTTGAGTTAGTTTTTGTGCATGGAGTGAGATATGGGTCTTCTTTCACTTTTTTGCAGGTGGATATGCAGTTATGCCTGCACCATTTGTTAAAATGACTGTCTTTTCCCCAGTTAACTGTTTTGGGGCCTTTGTCAAATATCAACTGCTCATATGTGGATGGATTTATGTCTGGATTCTCAATTCTGTTCCGTTGGTCCATGTATCTGTTGCTGTAGCTGTAGTTTGACTACTGTGGCAGTATAATAGTTTCTAAAATCAGGTAAAGTAAGGCCTCCCACTTTGTTCTTCTTTTTCAGTAATGCTTTACTTATCTGGGGCCTCCTTTCTGACCATGTGAAATTGGTGATTTGTTTCTCCATCTCCTTAAAGAATGTGCTTGGGATTTTGATCAGAATTGCATTAAATGTATAGATCACTTTTGGTAGTGTAGACGTTTTTATAATGTTAAGTCTTCCTATCCACGAGCAAGGTATGTTCTTCCACTTATGTAAGTCTTTTTTGGTTTCTTACAGAAGTGTACTGTAGTTTTCTTTGTATAAGTCTTTTACATCTCTGGTAAGATTTATTCCCAAGTATTTTATCTTCTTGGGGGCTACTGTAAATGGCATTGATTTGGAGATTTCTTCTTTGATGTTCTTTTTGTTGGTGTAGAGGAATCCAACTGATTTTTGTATGTTTATCTTGTATCCTGATGCTCTGCTGAACTCTTCTATTAGTTTCAGTAGTTTTCTGGAGGATTCCCTAGGGTTTTCTGTGTATAAGATCATGTCATCTGCAAATAGGGATACTTTTACTTCTTCCTTGCCAATCTGGATGCCCTTTATTTCTTTATCTAGCCTAATTGCTCTGGCTAGGACTTCCAGCACAATGTTGAATAAGAGTGGTGGTAAAGGGCATCCTTGTCTGGTTCCCTATTTCAGTGGGAATGTTTTCAGGCTCTCTCCATTTAGGGTGGTGTTGGCTGTTGGCTTTGGATGCCCTTTATTATGTTGAGAAATTTTCCTTCTATTCCTGTTTTGCTGAGAGTTTTTATCATGAATGGGTATTGAACTTTGTCAAATGCCTTTTCTGCATCAATTGATAAAATCATGTGATTCTTGTTCTTTGTTTTATTTACGTGATGGATTACATTAATTGTTTTTCTAATGTTGAACCATACCTGCATACCTGGTATGAATCCCACTTGGTCATGGTGAATTATTTTTTTTTGATATGTTGTTGAATTCTATTGGCTAGAATTTTGTTGAGGATTTTTGCATCTACATTCATGAAGGATATAGGTCTATAATTTTCTTTTCTTGTGGTGTCTTTACCTTGTTTTGGTATCAGGGATATGCTGGCTTCATAGAATGAATTTGGTAGTATTCTGTCCTTTTCTATGCTCTGAAATACCTTTAGTAGTAGTGGTGTTTACTCTTCTCTGAAAGTTTGGTAGAACTCTGCAGTGAAGCCGTCCGGACCAGGGCTTTTTTTTTTTGTTGGGAGTTTTTTGATTACCTTTTCGGTCTCTTCTTTTGTTATGGGCCTATTTAGTTATCGTACCTCTGTTTGTGTTAGTTTAGGTAGGTAGTGTGTCTCTAGGAATTCATCCATTTCTTCTAGGTTTTCAATTTTTTTTAGTATAGTTTTTCATAGTAATCTGATATGAATTTTTTAGTGTCAGTTGGGTCTGTTGTAATATCGCCCATCTCAATTCTTATTCAGGTTATTTCCTTCCTCTCCTGTTTTTCTTTTGTCAGTTTGGCCAGTGGTTTATCAATTTTGTTGATTTTTTCAAAAAAACAGCTTTTGGTCTTGTTAATTCTTTTAATTGTTTTTCTGTTTTTCATTTCATTCAGTTCAGCTCTAATTTTTATTATTTGTTGTCTTCTGGTGCCTGTGGATTTCTTTTGTTGCTCTCTTTCTATTTTTTCAAGTTGTAGGGATAATTATTTGATTTGGGCCCTTTCTTCTTTTTGGATGTGTGCATTTATTGATATAAATTGGCCTCTGAGCACCGCTTTTGCTGTGTCCCAAAGGTTCTGATAGGAAGTGTTTTCATTCTCATTGAATTCTCTGAATTTCTTTATTCCATCCTTAATGTCTTCTATAATCTAGTGTTTTTTGAGCAGGGTATTGTTCAGTTTCCAAGTGTTTGATTTCTTTTCCCTGCTTTTCCTGTTATTGATTTCCACTTTTATGGCCTTATGGTCAGAGAAGATGCTTTGTAATATTTCAATGTTTCGGATTCTTCTAAGGCTTGCTTTATGACCTAGTATGTGGTCTATTCTAGAGAATGTTCCATGTGCACTAGAAAAGAAAGTATACTTGGTTGCTGTTGGGTGGAGTGTTCTGTATATGTCTACGAGGTCAAGTTGGTTGACTGTGGCATTTAGATCTTCCATGTCTTTATTGAGCTTCTTTCTGGATATCCTGTCCTTCACCAAAAGTGGTGTGTTGAAGTCTTCTACTATTATTGTGGGGCTATCTCATTTTTCAATGCTAATAGAGCTTTTTTTTTATGTATCTTACAGCCCTGTCATGGGTGCATAAATATTTAATATGGTTATATCTTCTTGGTGAATTGTCCCTTTAATCATTATATAGTGTCCTTCCTTATCCTTTCTGATGTATTTAACTTTAAAGCCTATTTTGTCAGAAATTAATATTGCCACTCCTCTCCTTTTTTGATAGTTGTTTGCTTGATATAGTTTTTTTCATCCTCTGAGTTTTAGTTTGTTTGTTTCTCAAAGTCTAAGGTGTGTCTCTTGTAGGCAGCATATAGACGGATCTTGTTTTTTAATCCATTCTGCCACCCTCTGTCCTCTTTATTGGTGCATTTAGTCCATTTACATTCAGCGTCATTACGGATAGGTATGAATTTAGTGCTATCATTTTGATGTCTTTTTTTGTGTGTTGACAGTTTCTTTTTCCCACTTAATTTTATGTGCTGAGTAGATTTTCTTTATATATTGTCCTTTCCTTATATTTGTTGTTGTTGATTTTGTTTCTGCTGAGTCTGTATTTTTCCCTCGTATTTTATTTTGATGAGTAGGATAGTTTTTCTCCTTTGTGGTTACCTTATTATTTACCCCTATTTTTCTAAATTTGAAACTAACTTTTATTTCTTTGTATCACCATATCTTCCTCTCCATATGGGAGGTGTATGATTACATTTCTTATTCCCTCTTCATTATTTTAATGTTGTCTTCTCTTACATAATAACATCGCCATTACCCTGTGTCAGTTTTTTTTTTTTTAATCTTGCTTTGTTTTTTTGGATTTCCCTGTCTGGTTTGTCTTCTGGTTGCTCTGCACAGTGTTCTAGTCTTGGGTTGATACATGATATTATTGATTTTCTAACCAAAGAACTCCCTTTAGTATTTCTTGTAGTTTTGGTTTGGTTTTTATGAATTCCCTCAACTTGTGTTTATCTGGAAATGTCTTAATTTCACCTTGATATTTAAGAGACAGTTTTGATGGATATATGATTCTTGGCTGGCAATTTTTTTCCTTCAATTTTTTAAATATGTCATCCCATTGCTTTCTTGCCTGCATGGTTTCTGCCGAGTAGTTCGAGCTTATTCTTATTGGCCCTCATTTGTAGGTGACTTTTCTTTTATCCCTTGCTGCTCTTATAATTGTCTCTTTATCTTCGGTTTTGGCAACCTTGATTATAATATGTCTTGGTGATTTTCTTTTACGATCTACCTTACTTGGAGTTCAATGAGCATCTTGGATAGATATATTCTCATCTTTCACAATATCAGGGAATTTTCTGCCAACAAATCTTCAACAATTTTCTCTGTATTTTCTGTTATCCCTCCCTGTTCTGGTACTCCAGTCACTCGTAGGTTATTTCTCTTGATAGAGTCCCACATGATTCTTAAGGTTTCTTCATTTTTTAAATTCTTTTATCTGATTTTTCTTCAACTATATTGGTGCCAAGTGATTTATGTTCAAGTTCAAAAATTCTAGCTTCTACTTGCTCAATTCTGCTCCTCTGACTTTCTCTTGAGTTATCTAATTCTGTAATTTTATTGTTAATCTTCTGAATTTCTGATTGCTGTCTGTCTATGGATTTTTCCAGCTTATTAAACTTTTCATTATGTTCCTGAATAATCTTTCTAATTTCTTCAGTTGCTTTATCTTTATGTTCCTTGGCTTGTTCTGCATATTGCCTCATTTTCTTCCTGATATCTTGAAGGGCTCTGTATATTAAACTTTTGTATTCTGCCCCTGGTAATTCCAGGAATGCAGTTTCATCTAGAAGATCCCTGTATTGTTTGTTTTTGAGAGCCTTTTGAGGTGATCATGGTCTGTTTCTTTTTGTAACTTGATATTGACTGTTGTCTCGGAGCCATCTAGAAGTTATTGTATTAGTTTATGCTTGCTTACTGTGTCGTAGCTGCTTGCTTTGTTTTGTTTTGGTATACCCCTATGGGTTGCTTGAGTGAACTAGCTTGATTATTTTTGCCTTTGGAGTTCTGGTGACCTGTCCTCAGCTGGCTAGAGCTATTATCAGGTATATCAGTCTAGGAGTCCATTCAGTTTTCTTGTACGACTTCAGCTCAGGTTTCTAGGTAGCTGATATCAAGTGTGTGGTACAGGCTCTGTCCTGCAGTCTTAGAGGGGCAGGGGTGATAGGCATATATACCGGTATCTGATTGCAGCCGGAGGTCACGCTCTGAACAAGACAGGGGGCTGAGAACCGACCCCCAAGTGTCTCTGAGGAAAACATGTCTCTATTCCCTAGAGCGTGCTGGTGGGTCGGTTCTGCAGAGGGACCATGGGCACCAAAAATTTTTGGCTGTAAGGACTGGGAGGTAGCAGTTATCTTTGGACCACTGTCGCGGGTGGCTGGGTGACCTGAGTGGAGCTATCAGTCCTTAGGTCCCTGATGTGGGTAGGTGAGGACCTTGTTTAATAGGCAAAGCAATGTCAAATTTCAAACACCCACCTCTCCACCACACAGCTGAAATGGTTGGAGTTTGCCAACAAGGGCCTTTTCTCCCGAAATAGGCGCACACGGGTCCATGCAGAAGGGAAGGGTGCTCAGGGTCCACGAACGGTTTATGCCTGGACCGGACCTGCTTCTATCCTGAGCTCCCCCGGTTAATGGAGCTAGCAAATTATCTTTTCCCCCCAGTTGCAAATTTTTTTCCTTCCCCAAGGCTGGGAGGATGGGTCTAGGTGCTCACCAGGGTCTACCTCAGGTCTAGGGATTCAGCCGCTGAAGCCAGCTTGGGGGCGGGGGGCGCGGTAAAATATACGCAAGTACTTAGCTTTTGCCGAGCACGCAGTTCTTCTCAGGTTCCAGAGGTGTGAGTGGGTTGTGTGGCTGGCTGCTTCTCCCTGAGGAAACTGCGGCTGAATGCTAGGACCAGCCGGCCACCGCCACTGCCGCCGCTCTGGGAATGGTGCCTGAGGGCTCCCCAAGATTCAGTTCCAGTAACTCCTCTCCTTTCTGAATGACCTCTTCCTCCCCCTGCCCCTCAGTTCGTTGTCTAAGCTTGTCTTTGATGCTCAGGGCTCCCAGCTTGTCACAAATATACTCCTTTCACTTGTTTTTTCGGGTCTTTGTTGTAGAGGGCTCGACGGAAGTGTCTGTTTATTCTGCCGTCTTCACTCTGCCTTCTCATGAATCCTCATTTTATAAGTAAGGATCTTGGTTTGCAATTCAGCTCAGTCCAATACAGCTTTTATTACTAAAAAATTTCTGAGATTTTTCTTTGGGAATTTATGTCAGCACTATTTTGAATAATGTTACAATTGAATTTGGTCTTTGGAAGCATCCAAAGGCTATTCTGATATCAATTCAATGAATAAAATGATATTCAGATTCAGTAATACCATTTTTTTGTTGTTCAAAAAAGAAGTGCGTACATGTGTATGTGTTGAGGGATGTGTAGTATAGCAGGGGAAAGAAGAGGGTTTTGAAAATTTAAAGACAATTTCAAAATTATTTTGAGGAATAATAGCATCAGTAGTGTAAATATGTGATGTCTTAAGGTAAATATGTTGAAGAATGTAGTACATTTGAGCTAAAAATTATGATTACTGAAAAAACCAGACTCACTTCTTTATAGTTATACTTGACGTATGAGTTCTGAAAAAACATTT
Source organism: Elephas maximus indicus (assembly GCF_024166365.1). Classification (NCBI taxonomy): domain Eukaryota; kingdom Metazoa; phylum Chordata; class Mammalia; order Proboscidea; family Elephantidae; genus Elephas; species Elephas maximus. The sequence goes on from NC_064823.1 coordinate 49,237,620, forward strand.
TTCCCATTCTCATCTGGGACTATGGGAAAGCCAAGTATGATGTTGTGTTTCAGACTCTAGATGTGTTTTCAGTGAAATTAGGTTAGATTCTAAAAGCATGGGGGGAAAAATCTCAAATTTTATTTGAAACAAAATAAATATACAGGTTCAAAAATATACACTAGCTAACAAGGCAATAGATAATTTTATACCTTTTCTGTCCTTTTTTATTATTATTTTTTAACGTTTACCATTCAGATAATTCCACTGTTTCTGGTTAAAACCATGACAATAAAATAGATATGACTTGACATAAGGAAAGGATGAAAATGAATGATATGATTTGGAGACTCAGCTTTTATAAAAATTCTATAATCATTGTCCATAAGGCTGCCTGAAAAATGAGGGTTGGTGTATGTAAACACACCTTCACTTATTTTCCTGCACTTTTGTTCCTCAAGCTTACAGTACTGCTCTTGTCCTATACTCCTCCCTGTGCCCATTCAGTCTACACTAAGTATTCTTTCTTATGAAGTAATCTTACATGTGAAAATAAGATTTTCCAAAATTATAAATGAGAAGTTAATTATTAACTGAATTAAAAGCAATTTAGAGGAACCTTATAAGTATTCATTTTCTATGTATTTAGACTTACACAGTGCTTCACAGTTTACAAAGAGCTCTTCATGACTTACCTTTAGCAAGCCCTATCCATGTGTATGGAGCCCTGGTGGCACAGTGGTTAAGAGCTCAGGCTGCTAACCAAAAGGTTGGCCATTCGAATCCACCAACCACTCCTTGGAAACCCTATGGGGCTGTTCTACTCTGTCCTATAGGGTCACTATAAATTGGAATTGATTCTACAGCAACTATTTTTTTGATACGTGTGTATATAAATATGTAATTTATGGAAAATTAATTTATAGGTAAAAGTAGAGGAACAAATCCTTTTTCCCTCTGGAATGTGGGCTATGATTTTTTTCCTTCTACTTTTTTTTATGGTTTTGATTTCTTTAATAACTTTTTATAATATTAGAAATATTTTCATAAATTTTGTTTCCTGATGGTGACATAATACTGTTATTTTATACATTTTATATTATTGTTTATTGTGAATTATGTGCTGCCCAATGTATCTTATATTATTAAAATTTATGATAAACAATTTATCTTTTATATTGGAAGCCCTGGTGGCATAGTGGTTAAGTGCTACGGCTGCTAACCAAAGGTCTGCCAGGCGCTCCTTGGAAACTCTATGGGGCAGTTCTACTCTGTCCTATAGGGTCGCTATGAGTTGGAATCGACTTGATGGCACTGGGTTTATTATTAAGATGTATAATATTAACTTATGTGTTTTCTATATATATATAAAAAATAGAATTGTGTATATATAAATATATATGTGTATATATAAATATAAATCTTAGAGTTAGTGAACAAGCATTATTAAGACCATTTTGATTGAAGAGCACTAAACTAGATGTTGGAAGAAAAATTGAAGCCAGTTCATGCAATTAAAGAATTTATAGTCAAATTAGAGGGTCAAAATATATAGTTGAGAATAACAGGAAATACAGCTGTTACTCTAAGACTTGAAAGCAAGCATCTAAATGCAGTAAATTAAAATGTATTATAGTCAGTCACGTATATGAGACTAATGGACACACCAGCCCAAAAGCAAAGTGAGAAGGCAGGAAGGGACAGGAAACCTGGACAAACGGAATCATGGAACCTGGGGTAGAGAAAGGAAGAGTGTTGACACATCACCGGGTTGGCAACCAATATCACAAAACAATTTGTGTACTAACTGCTTAATGAGAAACTAATTTGCTCTGTAAGCTTTCACCAAAAAAAAAAAAGAATGAAATGCAATATAGTAAGACCCATATCTTGAGACCTGAAAGAATTGTTTCTTGAAAGAAATGAGAATGTTTTAATATACAGTTTTCTAAATATTGGTAGTTTCTTTAGCTACTAATACATTCATTACTTACTACTCAATACTTATTTAAGAAAACAATTTTTAAAAGATATCAAAGTCTGCATATGATAATTTATTGATAGAAACTAGTTTTCCTGGTTTATTTCAGTTGTCATGGTTGTTCTTCTGTGGATGGTAGTTTGGTCAGTTATCAGTGATGGAATTCTCCTTGGAGGAAACCAATTTGAAATCATAATCCTGTTCTTTTGTGCCTTCATTGGAGGTCAACTGTTCAGGCTCATTAAGTTACCTACATTGCCTCCACTGCCTCCTCTTCTTGGTAAGTGCTAACCATGTTGTCTTTTCTTCAGAATAAATCAAGTTTTTTAAATAGTAGTTTGGAAAGTTTTGTGTGAATAAAAGCTCATTTGGTGTGCTAGAACCAATTTGTACCAGCTTGCAAAAACCAATATTAAATTTTGAGGAATTTTGTGAGCCCGTTGTTAAACATTCTATTTTAAAATATTAGATTATATAAACTTAAAATTAAATAATTTATATTAAAGAGCAGTAAATACTCAAAATTCATCACTTCCTAATGATTTTACTGCATTTTCGCCTTATCTGTGCCCTTAAGACTATTTGTGTCTGTTGTATCTTAATGGCGGAAACACCCTATGGTGGTGTGCTGCTGTGCCTCTTCCCAGCTCCACATTCGGTGACACCATGTTAGTGGCTTAAAATCAGCCACATTGGGAGTATCTATACCACAGAGTCAGAAAATGCCACAAATCAGGATTGATACATTGCTTTTGTGATTGTTTTGTCAATTGTCTAGATTGAAAATGTTATGGAGAAAACATTAATAATTCAGATTAAACTTAAAAGTGTGTCATGTCTGTAGCCTTTTCCTTGTGAATAGCACAAAAAAATTGAGGATATTTTCTTCTAGAATTCAAAAACTAATTTCTGATTTGGCAAAGAAGTCACTCACTTCATTGACAAATGAGTGAAGTTCTGACATATATCTTGTTCCATTTTCATCTTATGCAGTCACATAACCAAAAATACCAACTAACAGTCATGGTGAAGCTACACTTGTTCATCAGTGATGTGAGTGACTTCTTTGCTGAGCCAGAGAGTATTCAAGCATTATTTGTCAACTGAATTTGTCAAGTCACGGTTCAACTGCAACAGTCGTTGGTTCTGAGTTCAGTTCAACAAAAATCAGTGAGACCATCCTATTAGAATCCACTGGCTACATAGAATTTACAGTAAAGAGTATTGTATATTTGTGAATTGTGTGCTGCACAATGTATCTTTTATATTATTAAAATGTATAATAAACTTATGTACAAATGTAAAGGCGCATACAGTTTTGGAGAGCTGGTTGTTAAGCATTTAATAGGACACCTCTGGGTCTATTTAAAATATAATATCATGGTCTTAAAAATTAGACAGAAATGTGCTTCCAGAGGCAGTGAGGATGCCCACCCAGGACATACATGCAAATTACTCTTAAAACTAGCTATTATGCCTTTTATATTTCTTTTTAAAATTCCATTAATTACAAAATTTTTCAATTTACTGCTTTCAATTTATCACAAAAAGTGTTTTATGTTCTTTTCTAACAGATTTACTATTCACTAAGTTTTTTTCAAAAACCACTTACGTTTTACACATACATATTTGCACACATTCCCCAAACTAAAAGCTGTTTTTGTGTGTGTGTGTGTGTGTGTGTGTGTGTTAGCTTATGCTAGTGAGGAAAGTCAGAGTTGTTATCTTAGGCCAAAATTACTTGCTTTTGAATTTGCGGTCAGCAGCTGAAGCTAAATGTAAAAAAAGGAGTAGAATTATTTATATCTTACTATGAACTGTTTCTCAATATATTTTTAAGTTTTATGTAAACTGAAGTTATTTCACTTAACTATTTTTCTTCTCATGGTTATTTTTTGTTCCCTAAAGTTGTTTATAAGGAGCCCTGGTGGCACAATGGTTAAGTGCTCAACTGGTAACTGAAAGGTGGGAGGTTGGAACCCACCAGCAGCTCCACAGGAGAAAAAACCTGGCAATCTTCTCCCCTAAAGATTACAGCCTAGGTAACCCTGTGGGGCAGTTTACTCTGTCCTATAGGGGCAGTTCTACTCTGTCCTATATAGGCTCACTACGAGTCTGAGTCAACTTGACAGTACACAACAGCAGTATTATAAATTGAATTATTGTTAAAATGAGTTATTTCCAATTAAGCCTGTCTACTATAAATCAGGGGTTGACAAGCCTGTGTACTATAAATCAGGGGTTGACAAGCCACCTGTTTTTTTGTCAGTACAGTTTTATTGGAACACATCAAGGCTCATTTGTTTACATATTATGTGTGGCTGCTTTTGCACTATAACAGCAGAGTTTTGAACTTGTAACAGAGACTGATGGCCCTCAAAGCCTTTTATCTGGCCCTTTACAGTAAACGTTTGCTGACCCCTGCATCTGTAACAATGCTTCTCAAACTTTATCGTACATAGGAATGACCTTGGGGTTGTGTTAAAATGTAGGTTCTAATTAAAGAGGTCTGAGATGGGGCCTGAGATTCTGCATTTATGATAAACTCCAAGACCACGCTCTAAGTAGAAAGATTATTAGTTCTCAAGTCTGGCTGCACATGGGGGTCATCTGGGGAGTTTTTTTAAATGCTGATGCGTGGGTCCCACCCCCAGAAATTTTCAATTCATTAGTATGGAGTACAGCCTGGGTAGAATTTTAAAAGCTCTGCCAGATGATGCTAATATTATAATACGCAGCTGAAACTGAAGACCAGTGTTCTAGACTCTATGGAAATGTTCTTTACTCCTTAACTTCTCTTTACCAAGACAAGTCTATTGTTGCAACAAGTAAAAGATACCACACTGGAAAGAGAAAAAGCTTTGCATTGATCACGTAAAATCTCCCCAAATAACTGAAAGTATTGTGAAAAGTACATACATGATATATCTTATGTTGCTTTGTATAGTGTTACACTTGTGATGGAGAAAGCTTACCTTTTTTATGATATTAAGACCAGTGTCCAAGGGCAGAACATTATGTGAATCCATGAAGAAAACGCATATTAAGACACAGAATACGTGTGATGATTGCCTGTTCTATATTTTTAAGAGTTTATCAAAATAATTGCCAGGGATGGGTGATGAGGGAGTGTTTTTGTTTGTTTCTGAAATGAATGTGAAACAATTTCCCTGAGACACTTTTCCCTTCCCAATGGCCTGGTTTTGCTTTGGCAGGTGTCCCCTTCCTGCCTCTCAGCCCATGGTGACCTCTCCCTTGGTCGAACACTGTCTCTGGTAGAAAAAAAAAAAAAAATTGGGGAGTATTATTTTCTCTAAAAATTTGTGTTACAGAAATTTTTTAAGTAGGCAAAAATTATCAATATGTAGGCAACCTTGTTTCAGCTACTCCCAAGTTATTTTAAAGCAGATCATTATTGAAAAAAAAAAAACTGCTTTTGTACTGTATTTTACAGAGTCTAAATTTTGCTGATTATATCCCAGTGGTGGCATTTAGCATGTTCCTCTGTCCCTTTTACATAAATTTATTGTTGATGAGAAGATTTGTTTTTGTATGGCCTGCAAAGCCTAAAATGTGTGTATATATATATATATATGTATATATATATATATATTTTTAACAAGGCTACTTCACAGGGGATTCATGGGTAATAATGTATGGTCATCTCTTTTTCTCTTATATTATCAGCCTTGATGATTAACATCTTGATTCTGTAATTCCTTAAGCACTGCAACTGTGGTGTAATGGGTTTCTTTTATGCAGCCTTTCTGGCATGGTTAGCAGTTCTTCCAAAAATGATTGGTCGAGCTGCAGTTGGCCAGGTGATTGATCTGTTTGCTGTCCATCTAAGCAGCTTGCAAGGATTGGTCGGTTTGCTGTCTGCCTAAGTGTCTTGTAATCCACCTAATAGAATTAGTTTACCATCCTGTGAGGACAGCCACACCTTGAAATTGACAAGTTTTCCTATATAAGCAGTCAATCTCACAGAGATTTCTTGGAGACCTCCTGATTTACAAGAGCTTGGAGAGGAGCACGACCTTGGGACCCAGGGTCCCTGCACTGAGGACCTCCAAGACTCAAATAAAAGAGCTGTAATATATATATATATTTTTAATAATGACCAAGGGCTATAATACTGAGCTAATAACACTAAAGATGGAGAGAATGTCAACAAGGGCAGCGGAGTGGAGAAGCAGAAAAACATCGGCAGTGGTGCAATCAGCAGGAACCACGAGACCAGCAGACATAGTGTCTAAAATACTGAAAGCATTTGGTGAATGTTGAATGGATGAATGAAAGAAGAGTCACTAGCTGACATGAAAGGGCAGTGATGTCCATCCCATCATAATTCATCAAAGCCTTTGCTTAGAAGCAAAGTAGGTTAGGCATTTTTAGATTATCTGATTCGAAGGTAAAATGGAACCCATCTAAGTATTTGTTGATATTTCAGGTAACCTGACATAGCACATAATTTCAGGAACTGTTTGCTGTTTGTACCCAAAGGAATGACTGAATTGAAAATTGCAATAAAAATTTTATATTTAGAATTTGACCACAGTCTTTCCAAATGCTGCATTCTCTTTCTCACTTTTTAGGTTCAGGTATTTTGGGGGATATATATATTTTTTAACTATCCTAATCTTTTTAATCTGTTTATCAAAATCTTTTCTTTGCCCCTGTACTTTATTGTATTACTTTAATTTCTTAAAATCTTCATTTTATCCAAGGACTAAGCAAAAAGGAAGTGGTTCCTAGGATTGTATAGTCGTCTCTTTCACATCTACGGTGCTGAGAAATATTTTCTGTGTTTGGAAACTAACAACAGAGTTTGACTTCTCCATTCAAGGTATGCTGCTTGCTGGGTGTCTCATCAGGAATATCCCAGTCGTCAGTGATAATGTACAGATTGAACACAAATGGTCTTCCATTTTGAGAAGCGTAGCCCTGTCTATCTCACTGGTTCATGCCAGCCTTGAAGTGGATTCACAGGTATGAGGTGGGGGTTTCTAATTACTGAACAGGAATTTTACTCCTCCAATACTGCGAGTGTTTATAATCACTGAGCTTTACAGAATGGATGTGGACACTTTGCATGACAATCTTAAGGAGGAAGTAGCAGTTATTTCATACAGGACTGTTGTGCAGCTAGTACCTTATGCTTCACAAGACCTCAGAACATATTCCTGTGCTTTCTTGGAGAAAGTGAAGTGGGGACAGCACCAAGAATAAAGGCTCCCTTTCTCTCTGACAGAGATAAAGGCCATAGTTATAAACTACAGTCACTGAGGGAGAAGACTTCTTATTTTTGGTGTGTAAAGCCCTATATACATGCTTAGGGTTAAGTATTCTGGCTCAGAAGACTTCCTAGTGTATAAAATGAGACTCACGTTTTAGTTTTGTTTTGTTTTCCATGTATGTTATGAATGCAGGAATAAGTGTTCTTGGGGCTATCATGAACCAAATGAGGCTTTTCGCCCTAGCCTCACTGTGGGGCCACAGATGATAAATAAAGCTAGTACTGAGAGGGTTAAGTCAGCTAGTGTGGGGATTATGAGCACAGACTCTGTCAGCTGCTTGCCTGAGTTGAAAACCTGGCTCTACCACTTGCCAATTTCATGACCTTGAGCAAATTACCTTGTGCCTTCTTACTGGAGGACATCTGGAAAATGCTGCCTATCTCAGTGTGGCCTTGAGGTCTAAATAAATTAACTCTGAAACAGAATACTGAAGTGTTTACTAAATAAAACTCATTACCTGGAAGGTTTATGTTGACTCATACATGGTCTGAATGCTGAAGAAAAAATTTAAGATTGTCTCATGCCTCAAGTCTATCTTCTCTGCATGTCTTTAGAGAATTATTTTAGTGTGTCTATCTTTATATTTCAGGCCCTAAAGAGGTTGAAGGGTGTTTGCATGAGACTATCCATGGGTCCTTGTCTTGTGGAGGCGTGCGCTTCTGCTCTTCTTGCCCACTTCCTGATGGGCTTACCATGGCGATGGGGCTTTTTACTGGGGTAATGATTTTTCTTTGTCCATATGAAAACATGCACAGATTTTAGGCCTTTCTATGGTTCCATACAAGAGAATGTATATTAGCATTTACTTAAGGACATCAGAAAATACAACATAGACTTTCCAGCATAATCTAAATACCCTAACTTTAAAATATATGTTTCTATAGGCTCTAACTTTAAGCTAATTGAAGAAGTAATGGTCTTTTACCTACCCCTGGTTCCATGCTGATGAGAGAGATACAGGATCTCACCATAAGTCTGTACAAAGAATAATAAACACATCAACAGTCATCAACACCTAGGACTGTTTTCCTCCTTCCTTGTCACCAGACTGTTGTGATTTGGTAGTTCTGCTGTCTCTTCTTCCTGTTGTCAGTCCTTACTTCTCGTGATTAAGAACTATGAGAAGTAAATAAATAGCAAAGCACTTAGTATTCAGTCCTAATAAGGAGATAGGAAGAGTCCCTCGGTGGTGCAAATGGTTAAGCTTAGCTGCGAAATGAAAGGTTTGAGATTCCAGTCCACCCACAGGTGCCTCAAATAAAGTTCTGGCCCTCTACTTCTGAAAAATCAGTGATTGAAAACCCAGTGGAGCACAGTTCTTTCTTTTTTTTTAATCTTTAGATGAAGGTTCATAGAACAAACTAGCTTCTCATTAAACAGTTAGTACACATATTGTTTTGTGACATTGGTTACCAACCCCTGACATGTCAGCACTCTCCCTTCTCAACCTCGGTCCTGAATCACCAGCTTTCCTTACCCTTCCTGCATTCAAGTCCTTGCCCCTGGGTTTGTGGCCCCTTTAGTTTCATTTTGTTTTATGGACCTGTCTAATCTCTGGCTGAAGTGTGAACCTCAAGAGTGACTTCATTACTGAGCTAAAAGGGTGTTTGGAGTCCATATGTAACCAAAGGAGGGTTCTTGTCCTATTAGCTGCTAGCAATAAGATGGGTGCCACATCACCAGTTGCAAGGGAAGCAGAAAGTGGAAATTTATTGTTTGCACAACAAGGAGCAACATGAGGCCTAGCAGCCAAAAGACCATGAGCTCCTTGCCTCAAGAGAACTTGGAGCTTTTATGCCCTCAAGTCCCCAAGGGGCAGGGATTTGCCCTCAAAATCCCACACCCTGATCCCTCCTATGCCCTTATTTGGAGATCCAGGTACTGAGCCATGTAGCAAAGTAAGGAGCCCTTTGCTTTTTAAATGGGCTCAGAAACAGCTGTATGCCAGAGAACATCTTCTCCAGGGAAGTTCAGGTCTGGGGTCAACCTTGGGGCCACGGCTCTTTAGGTCCTGTGCATACACCAAGATCCTGGTTTATGCATGTGCGGGATTCCAACGCCAAATTCAAACTGCAGTTAGGGCTGTGGTGCGGCTGGGCCAAGCTGTAGCCAGAAACTGTGGCTTGGCAGGCTGTGAGGGAGGGGGGAAACTGGTGAAGCAGGGAAAGCCTTGGCGATGGCTTCCATCCCCTCAACAGGTTTCTTTTAATCTTAAAAAGGGTTTAGGGCCGAAGATCTCATCTTCTGTAGCTTCTTCCTGCTGGCCAGGGCGTTGGCGTAGAACTGGGCTCTAGCTGGAACCTCTGGGGGGTCATAGGTTGATACCCCTGTCGCAGCATCAGGTGGAACTTCCGAAGTCTGGAGGACATAAACTTTACTAAAAGGTTAAACATACAAAGTCCTAATACAAGTAGCAGAATGACCATGACGGAGGGTCCTAGAAGAGGAAGAAACCATGTTAGGCTTGGGATTGCTGCCTTTATTATATCCAGACATCTTGTGAAGTTGGGCCTTGGATGAACTTGTCTAGCCACTTAGCTTTCTCATAAATCTTTTTCACGTTTACCTCCACATCGCTGGAGGTGTTAACGTAAATGCAGCAAAAGGTGTTGGTTACTGCTCAATCACCCTCTTGTACAGCTAGCAAATAGTCCAGAGGTATACAATGGTCTAAGACCGCTGTCGCCAGAGAGTCAATGCTCTTTTTTGATCTTTGACATCTCAAGCTATGGATTGTGCAGTACTTTCTATGGATAGGGTCAAGTAATGAAGGGTGGCTTCAGGATAGGCAAATTCTCACCAAGGTGTCAGGAGTCCTACTGCTACACCTGCCCCAGCCAGAATTAAACCTAGTGCTCTCTTTCATCTATAACATGAGGTTTGGTTAGAGACCTGGAATATGTGGACACTGGTGCCCAAGGGCGATGAAAATCCTAGGGAGCATTGACTGGTGGTCATGACAGGGTCGATGCAAGGTATTGCCCACCCAAAATCTGGATACTGGTGAGCTGAGCTGCTGCTGTTTGGATATGAGCCAGATCCACATATCCAGATATATCCATTGGGAGCACATAAAGATTTAGTAATGGTGCAGTTATTGAGGGTGGCATTAGCCAGCTTGAGCTAAGCATTGCTCTGTAAGTTTGGGGCTAAGGAAACATAAAGTTCAGGTCAATATATTCAGCACGTGGGGCTTTGGTATTCTTTTCTGTGGCATTGTCAATGTGCTTTGGAGGTAATTGAGTGTGCCCGGGGGGAAGGCCTCATGTGGTCAGGCAAGCAGTTGTCAAGGAGCAAACAAAAAGTTCTTGGGAAATTCCTGGCTGTCTTCCCTCAGTAGATGCCCCTGTGCAACAGACTTAGTTGGTCAGTTTAGTCTGGAGACAAGTTATCTCACTTCTGTTGTCTGAGACTTTAACGTCAGGGTTGGTGAGACTCCAGATAGTTTGTTGGACTAAGTCCCTATTGTAATTAGAGGAATTAAACTCTTGGTCAGTGGGCGGTGAACAGATAGGGTATGGTTTTCAACCCAGGAAACGTTAATCCCATATATGGGAGTGAATGAAAGATGGGCCCAGAGAGAGACCTATTGTGTGGGAAATCTAGTGGTGTTTTTAGTAGATGGGGGCACCTGGGTGTAATTGGTGACTAGGACTGCTTCTATATAGTCTTTAGTTCTGGTAGGGGGTGTGAAACAGACCCGGTGATCTTTTAAATGGAGAGCATTTGAGGTGCTTATGAGATAATTACCCTGCCATTCTGGGGGCCCTGCCTCTCCCCCAGAGAGACATAGGAAATATACAAGCAGGATATAAGGCCACATATAGGTGGTAAACATGAACAGAGCCATGAATAGAGCTAGTCAATAGTTAGTCATTGAGCTCAGAGGGAATCAAGCACCAGATCTTACAGAGCAAGAAATCTATTATTATCCAGAAGACCAAAACAACCTGCACAATCACCAGGGGATGACAGTCAGTTGGCACAGTTGTCTATCACTTTGAATCCTCTGAAACCTGAGTCTGTCAATTATCACTGTTCTGCCAATTCTTACTGTTCTGCAGGGCTTGTTGGTTGATACCGTGAGTAGGAGCTGGCTTCGTGCGAGAGTGGTGGATCCATGCTCCCTTTAAGTTAAATTAAGCCATCCCACAAATTACAGTGGAGTGGACACCCATACATAAGCTCAAAAGGTTTTACCTTCAGTTAGGTTTGAGGTGTAACCCTAGTCCTGAACAGAGCCAAGGGGAGGGTCTTAGCCCATGTTAATTACGTCTCCTTGCAAGGCTTGGCCTGGTGGACTTCAATAGTCTGGTTCACCTTTTTCCCTGCAATCTCCTGGAACATATTCCTGGTACTTGGTCCCCTCTGACATTGCCGAGAAGATCTTGTTGCCTTTTTTTTTTTTTTGTAAATAGTAGTCTTTAATACTGAGAGAGACCATACAGAGTGACAGGTGGTGCAGAGCCTGCTACACACAAGTCTCTAAAACCTGATCCAGTAGCAGAATAAATATGTTTACATTTAGGTTTTTCCTGGACACCCAAGATGTTCCAGCCTGGAGCCATCTTTCCCTTTCTTCCTACCTGTCTACTTCCTTCTCTCGCTGTTCTACTTCTTTTCCTTCTTTCCTTCTCTGACTTTTCTTCTTCCCTTTCCATTATCTCTTCATTCTTGCTTTCTACCCTTTTACTTCTCTAAGTCTCTTCAGTTGTTTCTTCCCTGCCTGGCCCCTATTTCTGCAACTATCATGAAGGGGCCTTATAAAGGTCTTCTGTAGCTTGTGGCAAGCTAGAATCAGTCACTACTACTGGGGTCACAGTTCTAGCCACCTGCTTGGCCTCTAAATCGGCCCTTTGGTGGTCTTGGACCACTACTGTATCTTCCTGTTGATGTCCTTTGCAGTGTACCACTGCCAGAGCAGTGGGGAGTGACACTGGCTCAAGGAGTTGCAAAATCTATTGACTGTGTTCGATTTCTTTATTGGCCCAACTTATAAGCTTCCTTTGCTTCCACAAAGTCCCATGTACATGTAAAACTGACAACACGTACTCTGAATCTATATAAATGGTCACCCACTTGGACTTGGCCAAACACAAGGCCTGGGTCACCTCAACCAGCTTGGCTTTTTGGGCTGAGGTTCCATTTAAGAGAGCGTTTGTCTCGAGGACCTCAGTGTGGCTGACAACTGTGTAGTCTGCTGTCTGTCGGCCATCCTCGACCAAGCTACTCCCACTTATGAAGATTTCTAAACCGGCGTCTGCTAAAGGTTGATCTTGTGGATCTGAACAGCTGGTATGGACCAGGCCCACTGTCCAGAAACAGTCACAGTGGACAGAGTCTTCCAGGAACAGAGTAGGGATAGAGTGGCCATATCTGGAGCGGCAATAGATTAAGCCAATGGGCTGGGATTATCAACCAGAGAGGAATGGTGTTGAATTACTCGGTGCTTGCTCTTTCACTTGGGCCACTCTCTCTTCCAGTGGCCCTCGTGCTTACAATATATACACTGGCTCTTTCCCAGAAGGGGTTGAGGTCAGGCCTCACTGGGGCCCACAGATCTCCCCTCAGGGGGCCTAGTATGCACAGCTGCTGCTGGTAGGGCAACCTGGTGCTTCCTGCCTTTGTCTTCTCTGTTGTTATAGACCTTGAATGCCAACCTGACTAGGTGTTCAATACTCATAGTTACTCACCCCCTCTATTTTGTGAAATCTGTTCCCAGTGTCCAGGGCACACTAAAAACTGTCTTATAAAAATACTATTGACCACATGAGCTTTTGCTGGATCCTCTGGATCCCAATCAGTATAATATCTGAAGGCTCTACAAACTCTTTCGAGGAAAGCTGCAGGATCCTCATCTTTACACTGTTTAATTTCATATACCCTACTCCAATTTAAGAGCTCAGGCATTGCACCCCTAAGGCCCTCTAAAAAACAGTCCCGATAGTGGATGAGCCTGCCGTGCAATTATGTTCCCAGCGGGGGTCTTGAAGGGAGAAGATGTCTTGACTGCATCTCTGGTTGGTTGAGCATCATGTCGCCTCTGGGCTTCCTCTTGGGCCTTGTCTAAGACCACCCACCCCTCTTCTGAGGGGAGGAGGGTGCTTAAGAGAAATTGACAGTCTGCCCAGGTGGGATCAAAAGACTTAAAGATGGCAGTAAATAGCTCTTACAATTTCCTTGGTTTCTCATGACATCCTGAGGTGTTACTCTTCCAGTTAATCAGGTCTGCTATGCTAAAAGTAACCTGACATCTATTCACTGCTGGAGTTGTTTGGTGGAGCGGATACTGGCCAAGGGCTAGCCCTCCCTGTTGGCTCTGTTCTGGCTTTGTGGCACCCAGGGCCACATTTGTCCCTCGATAGCAAGGGGTGAAGATGACAAGGGAAAATTCCCAGAACATCTGAACTGCCATCCTTGGTTAATTCTTCACCCCTTCTCCCCTGGTACAGGTCCTGGAGGAGAGCCGCATGCTGCTGCAATTGTAAGGGCTGTTCATCATTAGCCCTGGGGTCGACATGGTGGGCTTTCTCTTTTTCCCACAATCACAACCAAATTTATCCCAGTTCTTTGAAGTACACCTTAAGGGTGAATGCTTTGAAATGCTTTTAGTATTATCCATGTTCTTACACCTACACACTCAGGCGAAGACACGGGGACAGACAACACTGGTTCCAATGCGTTCAGACAGAAGGACGCCCCCCAACCTAGAGGAATGCCCAACAGACAGGCAAAGAATATCAATACAAGAAGGACGTCCCCCAGGACCCTGAACAAAACCAAAACCAAAGCCTGAACCAAAACCAAAATCAGGACTTAACCAAAATCAATGACCATAAACTAAATTATCCATCTTCTGCTGTCAGAGAGCAGAGATAGAAAGAAAGGGAAAGAAAAGAAGAGGGTGTTCAGAAAGAAAGATTGTCACCAGTGTTGGGCCACTCTGGAGAGGCTTAAATACCCTCTATCAACTGCTGATTAGCCTTGGGTGGTCACAGATGGACAAAGATCGTCGCCGATGGCGGGGCGACCTCCGGAGTAACAAGGACAATATTGGCAGGGCTTCAGTCCCTCTTATGGCTCAGACCTGCAGATTTCTTAGTCCTGCCTCAACCTCCCCAACCATCGCTGATAGCGGGGTAACCTGATACCCTTGGTGTCAGATGGGGCAAGGTACCCCAGCTAGGCTGAGGTTGGGCCCCAGGGCCACAACCTCCCACTTCCCTCATTTTGTCTCAGATGGGGTCTGGTCCTAGGACTGCGCTGTTGCCACCCTCTTTGTTGCCTGGCCCGTGGGGGGACTGTACCCTCCCTCAAATGACCAGTGGAACAACCTGGTTCAGAGGGTAGTGCTTAACCAATTTCTGATTATCTGAATTTGGAGGCCTTTTCCGTCCAGTTTCTGTTCCCAGCTGTGGTGGGGACCTGGTGGACTTTTCCTGGGGCAGGGATCGCGGTGGCCACCTGACACTCCTTACAGACCAGATGAGGTCAGACCACGCCTTAAGGGGTTTCTGGGGTTCAGATACTCACCACGCATGTTTCAGAGTCCTTGGGTTCCAACAGAGTCACCAAAATCTGTAACCAAACAAGGGTTTTTGTCCTGTTCTGTTAGCCAATCTAAATAAGATGGAGTCATACCACCAGTTGCAAGGGAAACAGAAAGTGGAAGTTTATTGTTTATGCAAACAAGGACCAACGTGGGGCTTAGCAGCCAAAAGACCATGAGCTCCCCACCACAGGGGAGCTTGGAGCTTTTATGCCCTCCAGTCCCCAAGGGACAGGGATTGGCACCCAAAATCAGCCACCCTGATCCCTCCTATTTCCATATTTGGAGATCCAGGTGCTGAGTCTGTAGCAAAGGAAGGGACCCTTTGCTTTTCAAATGGGCTCGAATGTAGCTGTGTGCCGAAGAACATCTTCCTCTTCGGCAAAGTTCAGGTTTGGGGTCAACTTCAGGGCCACAGCTCTTTAGGTTCTGCACGTGTGCCAAGATCCTGGTTCATGTATGCACAGGATTCCAGTGCCAAATACAAACCGAGGTTAGGGCTACGGCGTGGTCCAGCCAAGCCGCAGCCAGAAACCTTGGTTTGGGAAACTGCAGTGGAGCCGGGGGAAGCCCTGGCCGGCAGCTTTACAAACTCTTGGGGTTTCTCCAGTCTTTGTCAGGCCAGTAAGTCTGGTCTTTTTTTGTGAGTTAGAATTTTATTCTACATTTTTCTCCAGTTCTGCCTGAGACCCTTTATTGTGATCCCTGTCAGAGTGGTCGGCGGTGGTAGCCGGGCACCATCTAGTTGTGCTGGACTCAGTCTGGCGGAAGCTGTGGTAGTTGCTGTCTAGTAGTCCTTTGGACTAATCTTTCCCTTGTGTCTTTGGTTTTCTTCATTCTCCCTTGCTCCAGACAGGGTAAGACCAATGGAGTATCTTAAATGGCTGCTCACAAGCTTTTAAGACCTCAGACGCTACTCTCCAGAGTAGAATGTAGAACATTTTCTTTATAAACTATGTTATGCCAATTGAGCTAGAAGTTCCCCAAGACCATGGTCCCCACGGCCCTATGCCCAGGAAGTAATTCACTGCCTCAGGGAGTTTGGATGTGACTATGGAGCTTCGATGACCCTGCCCTATACAAGTTGTACTGGCATCCCCGGTATTGTGTACTGTCTTACCCTTCACCAAAGTTATGACATGTCTATTTAGTGTGTTTCCATCCCCACCCCTCCCCTTCCTCGTAACCATCAAAGATTGTTTCTTTTTGTGTGTAAACCTTTTCATGAGTTTTTATAGTAGCAGTCTCATACAATATTTGCCCTTTTGTGATTGACTTATTTCACTCAGCATAATCCCCCCCAGATTCATCCATGTTGTGAGATGCTTCCCAGATTCATCATTGTTCTTTATCATTGCATAGTACTCCATTGTGTGTATGTACCATAGTTTGTTCATTCATTCATCTGTTGACGAGCACCTAGGTTTTTGGTGTCTTTCTGCTATTGTGAACAATGCTGCAGTGAACGTGGGTGCGCATATGTCTGTTTGTGTGATGGCTCTTATTTCTCTAGGATATATTCCTAGGAGTAGGATTGCTGGATCATATGGTATTTCTATTTCTAGCTTTCTAAGGAAGCGCCATATCATTTTCCAGAATGGTTGTACCATTTTGCATTCTGTGGAGCATAGTTCTACTGTGACACCCATTAGGTGGCCTTGAGTTGGAGTTGGCTCTATAATACCTGGTTTTAGTTAAGTAGGTAAAAAATGAGAAGTTCTTACTTGTCATGGTTTAGACTCTGGCGCTATACTGCCTGGGTTCAGATCCCAACTCTGCAACTTTCTACCATGTGACTTTTGGCAAATTACCAATTTCTCTGGACCTCGATCCTTATTTGTAAAATGATGATTATGATTATGATTAAGTCTACCTCATAGGGTTGTTTTGAGAATCAAATTAGTTAACACATGTAAAGTACTTAAAATAGCGTTTGGCATGTAAAATGCTCCTTGCCGTTACTGCTGCAGCTTCTGTTATTATCACTGTCATCACAACCTCCTCCTCCTAATCTGTTTTCTTCCATTACGTACCAAGTCCTGATAGTGTCACTGGCTTCCAAACCTCATAGCATGAATGTTTAGTTTAAGAAAAAGGCAGATTTCTGGGTCTTAGCCCCATGAGGTCTTCTATTCACCAGTTGCCATCGAATCGATTCTGACTCATGGCAACCCCATGTATGTCAGAGTAGAAATGTGCTCCATGAGGGGGTATGAGAGAGCAGAAGGGATCAGAAGCTGGCTGAGTGAACACAAAAATAGAGAGTGGAGGGAAGGAGTGTGCTGTCTCATTAGGGGGAGAGGAATTAGGAGTATATAGCAAGGTATATATAAGTTTTTGTATGAGAGATTGACTTGATTTGTAAACTTTCACTTAAAGGACAATAAAAATTAAAAAAAAAGAAATGTGCTCCAGAGGGTTTTCAATGGCTGGTTTTTGAGAAGTAGGTCTCCAGACCTTTCTTTTGAGGCTCCTCTGTGTGAACTTGAACTTCCAGTTTTCAGTTGACAGCTGAGCGCATTAACCACTTGCACCACCCAGGGACGGATCTTCTATACCACTCACAAAATAATAAACAAATCATATATATAGCCCTGGTGGCGCAGTGGTTAAGAGCTGCTAACTCAAAGGTCAGCAGTTCGAATCTACCAGCCGTTCCTTGGAAACCCTGTGGGGCAGCTCTATTCTGTCCTATAAGGTCACTATGAGTCAGAATCTACTTGATGGCAATGGGTTTGGTTTGGTTTGATACATACATATGTGTGTGTGTATATATATATACACATACATACACGTATGTATATCATATATATATATATATTTTAAGGCAATCTAAGCATTTCTATTGGACGTTATCTATGGCCACACTTTAAAAAGCAGTGTTTTGTGCCCCGAAAGTGTGGCCCCCAGACACCCTTTTAGCTCAGTAATGAAGTCACTCCTGAGGTTCACCCTTCAGCCAAAGATTAGACAGGCCCATAAAATAAAACAAGACTAAAGGGGCACACCAGCCCAGGGGCAAGGACTAGAAGGCAGGAGGGGACAGGAAAGCTGGTAATAGGGAATCCAAGGTCGAGAACGGAGAGTGGTGACATGTCATGGGGTTGGTAACAAATGTCAGAAAACAATATGTGTACTAATTGTTTAGTGAAAAGCTAGTTTGTTCTATAAAACTTCATCTAAAGTACAGTAATTAAAAACAAAAACAAAAAACAGTGTTCTGTGGAATTTGTGTGTATGAGTTTCTGCTTTGGCACTTGTCTGCCATGTGAAAGACTGTAGGTAAAAGTCTACAAAGGGTAGCCTCCAAACAAGTAGAGGTTATTATAATTAAAAAAAAAAAAAAAGATATTAAGATACTATCAGAAATGTTTAAAGTACTGCCTGCTTAGTTTTGTTTTAGGTGCCGTATCTCCAGCTGTTGTGGTGCCTTCAATGCTACGTTTGCAGGAAGAAGGCTATGGTGTTAAAACAGGTGCCCCAACCTTACTCATGGCTGCTGGCAGCTTTGATGACCTTCTAGCCATCACTGGCTTTAACATGTGCCTGTTCATAGCATTTTCCACAGGTAACTAGGCAGTTCACAACATACTGTTCTCTTGCACTCTAGAGACATAGATTAAAATGTTATAAGCCTAGCATATTTGCTTGATAATTGATAAAGTCAAAATAAAAGTAGAGAAAACAACTCCAGGAGTTCTGTACCCAGAAGGACCAGTACGTAACTTTACTCCCTTCCTGTCTCTGGAGATTGGCTGTTCCAGAGTCTGCAAGAAGTGCAATAAGGGGGTACAAAGTAGTGAAGTTTCAAGAAGGAGGAGAACAGCTTCTGCGTGGAGGGATCTGGGAAAGTTTAATCTTGGAGACAACACGAAGGATGAGTAGATTTTCTTCAATGAGCACGAGTGACAGAGCCATCCAAGCAGAAGAAACAGAATGCTTTAAAAGAGGGACAGTTTCTGTCCCCTCATCTTTAGCATTTCATCGGTAGTGATAGAAATGGTTTCAATGGGTTTTACTGATCCTTGCAAATAAGAAATACTTAATTTGTGTCTGGTATGGACGTATCTTGTTTTATGTAATAATAGAAGAGGAATTTAAGACATTTTTTGACACGCTGTTATTTAACACCTTATTACCCTTTAAGGAGTCCTGATGGTGCAGTGGTTAAGCGCTTGGCTACTAACCTAAAGGTCAGTGGTTTGAACCCAGCAGCCACTCTACAGTAGAAAGATGTGGCAATCTGCATCGGTAAAGATTACAGCCTTAGAAACCCGATGGGGCAGTTCTACCCTGACCTGTATGGGCGAGATGAGTTGGAATCAACTCTGAGCCAATGAATTTGGTTTTGGGGTTTTTATTATCCTTTGGCATTTCTTAATCTTACCTTCTAAGATTGAGAGAGAAGATTTTTAACCTATACTATTGACAAAGTGTAATTGTAGCCTAAACTTAAAAAAAAAAAACCTTAGCCTCAGATTATTATGTGGGAACCTTCTTGGAAAGCCATGCATTCTCAGTTTCTCCAACTCCTGTAGTTATCGTCCCGTTTTATGATTACGTATAATTTATGACAGTTACCAGAGCATGACCTCTTCACACTGTCCCAGGGTCTGCCTTCCAGCCCATTCCTGCCTTCCAGTGCCTGCTGTGTATACTGGCAAGTTAATCTTCTCACAACATTGTTTTCATAGCGTTACCTCCTGTTATCTCCTCAAGAACCAGTGAGGATCCCTTTTACCTATTAGGTCAGTTGTACACTCTTGTCCTTATTTTAACTCTACTGTACCTTTCCAAACTTATTTTCTCACTGCTTTCCTGGTACATACCTTTAAATCAATCATTCTCACGTTAGAAATACTTGGGAAGTTTTAAAGAATACTCATATATGGGCCCTAAACCAACCAGCAAACCAGTTACCCTCGAGTTGATTCCAACTCATGGCAACCCCTCGCAGAGTAGAATATCTAGTGCTCCATAGGGTTTTCAATGGCTGATTTTGCAGAAGTAGATCACCAGGCCTTTCTTCTGAGGTGCCTTCAGGTGTACTTAAACTTCCACCTTTTTATTAGCAGCTGAGTGGGTTAACTGTTTGCACCACCCAGGGACTTCCTTAAACCAATTCACTCAGAAACTGAGAATGGAAACCAGTGCAGTCAAGATTAAGAACTACTGCTTTAGAGCAACAATGTTTACATTAGAATAACGGGGGAGGGGGAGGGGGAGGGGAGAGAAGAGAGGTGGGGGGTGTCAGGGCTGGGGTTTTTACAATCCAGAGTTGTGGGGGGTGTGAGGGTGGCGATAGAAAGAGAAGGTCTGGATAGTCTGAAGAACCTTCCTAATTGACTCTGATAGGATCCCACTCCTCCCCCTCCCGCTCCCTCCCGGTGTGGCCCATAGACCTTCTGGATCAGGACGACTTAGATGCTTCTTTAAAATGTGGCTCCCAGGCCCTGCCAGACTTACTGAAATTTCCAGGGATGAGAGCCAAGAAACCTTTTTTCATCTTTTTTAAACAACTTTAATATACCAGAGATTGAAACAAATTAGCTAGTTTCTACACATTTATAGTAAATTATTTACTGTCATAGGTTGAGTGTTGTGCTAGTATCACAGAGAGATGCTTTTGACAGTTATACCGTTACCTGGCAGACAATTGTCCTAGCTAAACAAAAATAATACTACATGAGGCAGTTGCTGCAATAACAATAAATAACTAGTTACTGAGTACATTTTTCCTCAGAACAGCGTGCGAAGAGGGGCTTTATGTATGGAGTAATTTTAATATAGTTTTCTTCACAATGTTCTAGCAAAGATTATCCATTAGAGTTTCCTAAATCCTCTTATGCTGTGGGGAAGAATGTAAGTTCTACTTACCTCTTTCAAAGAAGTGAATCAACAAATAAAAACTCTTCTAAGAGCAATTTCAAAAGTCGTTTCTTTTCAGATTTACTTTTAGAGTAAACATTTGAGAAGGAATGAGTGCCTTGAACTCATTACAGTAAGAAGAGGTTTTTGACTTTTATTTCCAGATTCTTAGGTTACTGCAGTCTATACATATCGGAGATACTAAAACCAATGCACACTTATGATTAAAAACCAGGCTCTTAAACAATAATTTGAAAGCTTAGCTAGATCTCTCTAAGTCGCTTGGCCTCTGCATATAATGCAATAGAGCAGATTAGGTTTTAATTATGAATTTCCTCTTTCACATTTTCTTAGGCCCTTTAAATTTGTATTGAAGTAAATGCGTAAAAAACTGCACAGATCATATCTTAGCCTGTTTCATAATTTGTCTCCAATTGTATGCATACTTTTCTTATAAGATAAAAAAAAAAAAAAACCCAAATCTTATAAGATAGGCTCTTTTTACCAAACACTTTAAGTTACATATATTTAAGAATGTAGAGGGTCTATAAATTTCCTCATCTGTAATTAGATGCTTCATTCCAATAATTGTAGAAGTAAAGTTTGAGTACTTAAGGATTAAGAATTCTGTCTGAAGTTTGTCTTTTTCTGTCTTTTTCAGACTCCACAATTGTTAATGTCCTCGGAGGAGTTTTGCAGGTGGTAATCGGTGTGGCAACTGGATCTCTTCTTGGATTTTTTATTCACTCTCTAAGCAGTGCCCAGGTGAAAGAAATAATCTGTGGGACAGTCATGCTCTAAAATGTTATTAAAAACACTCTGGAATACTTCCATCAAAGCCACGTGTGAAAGTCATGGTTTAGAAAATAGCCCGGCAGTTAAAGTTGCTTACTGCTGTCTCAGTGCCATCCATGAGATTTATGAAGAGGATTAAATGTGTAAGATATTTAATGCAGTCCAAACATTTTTCTCTAATTTATATACTGTACACTTTAAATGTCACAGTAAAACAAATTAAAAAATAAGGTTTGCCAGTTTTTTATTATTATATTTGACTAAATCAAGCTATGTAATGGCTTTTTTTTTTTTTTTTGGTCTCTTTTGTTAGTATCAAAATACTTTAGCTTCTAATACTATCAAATAGGCTTCAACGTTTCCTTGTAATGTAGTCCAACATTTCTCGCCAAGAATATTAAAGTTCTTCACTGCACACAATGCTTTCTCAACGAGATACAACGGTTTTGTTTCCTTTTAGCCTCCTAATTCTCTTAGGATAGAGAAACATATAGAAATTTTTCTTTCCATAAAAATTCGTGTTATTTTCAGATTTCAGTGCATTTTGAATGGAGTTCATCAAAAATTCAGTTAAAGTAGAATTTTAGTTAAGAAAATTAACATTTCCATTATCAGAATATATGTTGATTGAATTTTTATTGTACTCTTTCTCCAAAAAACTCTAAAATTGTCTATAGAAGAAAAATAAAGAGAACGCATTTCTTTAATATTTTTATTATTAACAAAAAATTATAGCTGACTTTTTCACCTAACCCAAAAAACCCATGTGGTAAGTACTTTAAAGTCATTATCTAGTGCTACGCTGTCCAACATTGTAGCCACTAGCTACATGTAGCTATTTAAATTAATAAAATTAATTCTCTTCCTCATCCTAAGTTCTAAGAAGTCGGTCTAATGACAGGAATTACCACACAATTTAAATTAATTATACAAGATTTGGAATTGATCTATGATTAGACTTTTATTGTTGAAAACAAACAAAAAAAACTATTATAACCTCAAAAGTATTTGATCCTGAAAGTCATGTGCAAAGTAGCTTATCAGCTAATTGTTGAACATTAAGGAAACTAAAATATTTTGATTCAGGTGAATATTTTCTTATCCACACTCTAAATTATTTTGATTTTTTTTCCCTAATATTAAGTATACATACAATTGTGAAAACACTTGCAGACCTTTTACCAATAAATCTTTAAAAATCAAAAAAGAAATATCAGTTCCTCAGTTGCATGTCAATAGCCACAGTGGCTAGTGGCTATTGTACTGGATAGTGCAAGTATAGAATATTTCTATCATCACTGAAATCTGTATAACCCATGATGAGGTTACTATGAGTATGACCATTTTACTGATGAAGAAATTGAGAGGATAAGTAACTTTAACAAGATCACATACCTAGAAAGCAGTGGAGCTGGGATTGAACTCAGGTCATCCAGCTCCAGAGCCTGCATGCTTCCAAATCCAATCAAGCACTTTTAAAAACCTGCATCTTAAAGTGATCAAAATGTTTAAAAGGCTGAGCAGAGGAACATAAAGGGAGAAAGAAACACAGTTGTTGGACTTAAAAAAAACTAGTCTCAATCTATAGCCTCCTACAACTTCTTGCTAGTCAAGGATTTAGAAAGAAAAACCACAGGAGCACCAAATTAAAGAGCGAACAGAGAGCAAGAAGATAGTGGAGATATAATATCTTTAACCTTCACAAAACCCCTAAGATGTAAATGTTTTTATACCAGTTTTGTGGATGAGGAAACAAAGCTTGGAGAGATTAAGTAATGCAGCCACTGCATACATGCCAATCATGTAAAAGAGCTAGAATTTTAACCCGGGTCTGTCTGCATCCAAAGCTTGTATACTTTTTTCTGCTATTCAACCCTGTGAAATTATGAATTGTTTACTGTTGTTGTTGGTAGCTGATGTTGAGTCTGTCTCCAGCTCATGGTGACCCAAGGCACAACAGAATGAAACACTCCCTGGGTTTTCCTAGGCTGATTTTTGGAAGTAAGTCGCCAGGCCTTTCCTTCTAGTCCATCTTGTCTGGAAGGTGCACTGAAACCTGTTCGGCATCATAACAATATGAAGAAGATAATTGGTGTTCCTGAAAAGGAATCTACATTTGTAGATACACTCATTCTGCCTTTGTTAAGGAAAAGAAGGTAAATGTTACATCATGCGTTTATGCAGGCAGATGTAGGTATTTTTATTTCCCTGTAAATTCATATTATAGAAAAATCAATAATTAAAAATCAGTTATTTGAAATAATTTTGCTAATTAACTTTTTTTCTCCTACAGGGCACTCTTGTGTGGATGAAAGCATTCCTTGTGTTGGGGTCCTCTGGGCTACTTATTTTCAGCAGTGTGTATTTTGGTTTCCCTGGGTCAGGAGAACTACTGTGCGTATTAGTCATGGCCTTCCTTCCAGGCACAGGATGGACAAGGAAAAAGGTGAATTTCATTTTAAGTTCAGTGCACAACTGCTTTCTGATCAGCTTAAGTTTTTTTTTTTCTTTCCAGATGCTTTTTTAACATCAAATAACATATTTTGGCATAAAAACTACATGCATAGATAAATGTTATAATGCACACATGAATATCCTTTTTTTCCCTTTGCAGATCAATTTATAATTTGATGTCTTTACTTAATATATAAAATGTATTTTTGTAATGCCTTCCTTATGTTTTTGTAATGGCTACAGAGTGTTGCATTTTATAGCTATGTTGTTGTGTGACGTTCTGCCGATTCCGACTCATAGCTAGTCTATAAGACCCTATAGGACAGAGTAGAGCTGCCTCGTAGGGTTTCCTAGGCTGTAAACTTTCTTGGGAAGGAGACCTAATTGCTCTAGGCTGCTAATTGAAAGGTTGGTGGTTTGAACCCACAAGCCACTCTGGGGGAGACAGACCTGGCAATTACTTCCATAAATATTACAGCCTTGGGGAGGTGGAACCAAGATGGCGGAATAGACAGAGGCTTCCAGCGAGCCCTCTTTACAACAAAGACTTAAAAAAACAAGTGAAACGAGTATGTTTATGACAAGGTAGGAGCCCTGAACATCAAAGGCAAGCTTTGAAAATGAACTGAGGGGCAGGGGGAGGGAGAGATGGTTCAGAAGTGGAGAGGAGTTACCAGACCTGAATTGCAGGGAGCCCTCAGGCACCATTCCGGGAGTGGTAGGGGCTGGTACTAATGTTCGGCCACAGTTTCCTCAGGGAGAAGTAGCCGGCAACACAGCATACTCACACCTCTGGAACCAGAGAATAATGGCGCTTTCTGCAAAAGCTAAGTACTTACATACATTTTACCACACCCCACACCCCCCACGCCCTGGTCCCAAACTGGCTTCAGTGGCTGACTTCCCTTGGCCTGAGATAGGCCCTGTTGAGCACCTAGAGCCGTCCTCCCAGCCTTGGAGAAGGAATAAATTTGCAACAGAGGGAAAAGATAATTTGCCAGCCGGACTAACCAGGGGAGCTCAGGACAGAAGCGGCTCCTGTCCAAGCATAAACAGTCCATGGACTTTGAGTACCTTTCCCCTCTGCATGGACCTATGTGGACCTATTTCAGGAGAATAGGCCCTTGTTGGTAGACTCCAGCCATTTCAGCTGTGCAGCGGAGAGATGGGTATTTAATGTTTGACATTGCTTTGCCTATTAAACAGGCTCCTCACCTACCCACATCAGGAGCCTAAGGACTGGTGGTTCCACTCAGGTCACCCAGCCATCTGCAACACGGGTCCAAGGATAGCTGGTACCTCCCAGTCCTTACAACCAAAACATTGGGTGCCCATGGTTCTTCTGCAAAACCCACCCACCTATACACTCTACGGAAGAGGGACACACTTTCCTTAGAGACACATGGGGGACAATTCTCAGCCCCCTGCCTTGTTCAGAGTGTGACCCCAGGCTGCAATCAGATACCAGTACGTACACCAATCACCCCAGCCCTTCTAAGACTGTAGGACAGAGCCTATACCACACACTTGATGATAAGCTACCTGGACACCTGAGCTAAATGCATTCAAGAAAAGTGAATGGACTCCTAGACTGATACACCTGATAACAGCTCTAGCCATCTGGGAACAGGACGTCAGAGCTCCAAAGGCAAAAATAATCAAGCTACCTCACTGAAGCAACCCATTTGGGCATATCAAAACAAAACAAAGCCAGAAGCTACACCACAGTAAGCAAACATAAGATAAACTAATACAATAACTTATAGATGGCTCGGAGACAACAGTCAATATCAAGTCACATAAAGAAACAGACCATGATCACCTCAGCAAGCTCTCAAAACAAAGAATCAAGGGATCTTCTAGATGAAAGTGCCTTCCTGGAATTACCAGAGGCAGAAGATTAATATACAGAACCCTTCAAGACATCAGGAAGGAAATGAGGCAATACACAGAACAAGCCAAGGAACACACAGATAAAGCAATTGAAGAAATTAAAAAGATTATTCAGGAACATAATGAAAAATTTAATACCCTTGAAAAATCCATAGACAAACAACAATCAGAAATTCAGATTAACAATAAAATTACAGAAGTAGAGCACTGAATAGAAAGAGAAGCAGATTTGAGCAAGTGGAAGACAGAATTTCTGAACTTGAAGATAAAGCACTTGGCACTAATATATTTGAGGAAATCAGAGAAAAGAATTAAAAAATGAAGAAAACTTAAGAATCATGTGGGACTCTATCAAGAGAAATAACCTACAAGTGATTCGAGTACCAGAACAGGGAGGGATAACAGAAGGTACAGAGAGAATTGCTGAAGATTTGTTGGCAGAAAACTTCCCTGATATCGTGAAAGATGAGAAGATATCTATCCAAGATGCTCATCGAACTCCATATAAGGTAGATGTTAAAAGAAAGTCAGCAAGACGTATTATAATCAAACTTGCCAAAACCAAAGATAAGGAGAGAATTTTAAGAGCAGCTAGGGATAAACGAAAAGTAACCTACAATGGAGAGCCAATAAGAATAAGTTTGGACTACTCAGCAGAAACCATGCAGGCAAGAAGGCAATGGGATGACTTACATAAAAAATTGAATGAAAAAAATTGCCAGCCAAGAATCATATATCCATCAAAACTGTCTCTTAAATTTGAAGGTGAAATTAGGACATTTCCAGATAAACAGAAGTTTAGGGAATTTGTAAAAACCAAACCAAAACTATAAGAAATACTTAAGGGAGCGTGTCGGTTAGAAAATCAATAATATCAGGTATTGACCCAAGACCAGAACACTGGGCAGAGCAATCAGAAGACAACCCAGACAGGGAATTCAAAAAAATAAATCAAGATTAAAAAAAAAAAAAAAAACGCTCAAAGCAGGGTAACATCAATGGTATTATGTAAGAGAAGACAATATTAAAACAATAAAGAGGGACCAAGTAATGTAGTCATAGATCTTTCATATAGAGAGGAAGACAAGGTGATACAAAGAAATAAATGTTAGGTTTATATTTCGAAAAATAGGGCTAAATAATAAGGTAAGCACAAAGGCGACAAACTATCCTACACATCAAAATAAAATACGGGAAAAAAATAGAGACTCAACAGAAACAAAATCAACAACGAATATGAAGAAAGGACAATATATAATCTACTCAGCACATAAAATTAAGTGGGAAAAAGAAACTGTCAACAGCACACAAAAAAAGACATCAAAATGAGAGCACTACATTCATACCTATCCATAATTACTCTGAATGTAAGTAGACTAAATGCACTCCTAAAGAGACAGAGAATGGCAGAATGGATTAAAAAACACAATCTGTCTATATGCTGCCTACAAGAGACGAACCTTAGAGAAACAAACAAACTAAAACTCAAAGGATGGAAAAAATATATCAAGCAAACAACAATCAAAAAAGAGCAGGAGTGGCAATATTAATTTCTGACAAAATAGGCTTTAAAGTTAAATCCATCATAAAGGATAAGGAAGGACACTATATAATGATTACAGGGAGACTATACCAAGAAGATATAACGATACTAAATATTTATGCACCCAATGACAGGGCTTCAAGACACATAAAACAAACTATCAGCATTGACAAGTGAGATAGACAGCTCCACAATAATAGTAGGAGACTTCAACACAACACTTTTGGTGAAGGACAGGACATCCAGAAAGATAGTCAGTAAAGACACGGAAGATCTAAATGCCACAGTCAACCAACTTGACCTCATAGATATATATAGAACACTCCACCCAACAGCAACCAAGTATACTTTCTTTTCTAGTGCACATGGAACATTCTCTAGAATAGACCACATATTAGGTCATAAAGCAAGCCTTAGCAGAATCCAAAACATTGAAATATTACAAAGCATCTTCTCTGACCATAAGGCCATAAAAGTGGAAATCAATAACAGGAAAAGCAGGGAAAAGAAATCAAACACTTGGAAACTGAACAATACCTTGCTGAAAAAACACTAGATTATAGAAGACATTAAGGATGGAATAAAGAAATTCATAGAATCCAATGAGAATGAAAACACTTCCTAAGAGAACCTTTGGGACACAGCGAAAGCAGTGCTCAGAGGTCAATTTATATCCATAAATGCACACATCCAAAAAGAAGAAAGGGCCAAAATAAAAGAATTATCCCTACAACTGGAACAAATAGAGAGCAATGAAAGAAACCCTCAGGCACAGAAGAAAACAAATAATAAAAATTAGAGCAGAACTAAATGAAATACAACACAGACAAAACAATGGAAAGAATTAACAAACCAAAAGCTGGTTCTTTGAAAAAATCAACGTAATTGATTAACCATTGGCCAAACTGGCAAAAGAAATGGATGATTTCCTAGAAACACACTACCTACCTAAACTAACACAAACAGAGGTAGAACAACTAAATAGACCCAAAACAAAAGAAGAGATTGAAAAGGTAATCAAAAAACTCCCAACAATAAAAAGCCCTGGTCCGGATGGCTTCACTGCAGAGTTCTACTGAACTTTCAGAGAAGAGTTAACACCACTACCTCTAAAGGTATTTCAGAGCATAAAAAAGGATGGAATACTCCCAAACTCATTCTATGAAGCCAGCATATCCCTGATACCAAAACCAGGTAAAAAAAGACACTAGAAAAAAAGAAAATTACAGACCTATATCCCTCATGAACGCAGATGCAAAAATTCTCAGCAAAATTCTAGCCAATAGAATTCAACAATATATCAAAAATATAATTCACCATGACCAAGCAGGATTCATACCAGGTATGCAGGGATGGTTCAGCATTAGAGAAACAATTAATGTAATCCATCACATAAAAAAACCAAAAGATAAAAATCACACGATTTTATCAATTGATGCAGAAAAGGCATTTGACAAAGTTCAACACCCATTCATGATAAAAACTCTCAGCAAAATAAGAATAGAAGGAAAATCCCTCAACATAATAAAGGGCATTTATACAAAGCCAACAGCCAACATCATCCTAAGTGGAGAGAGCCTGAAAGCATTCCCCTTGAGAACGGGAACCAGGCAAGGATGCCCTTATCACCTCTCTTATTCAATAGTGTGCTGGAGGTCCTAGCCAGAGCAATTAGGCTAGACAAAGAAATAAAGGGCATCCAGATTGGCAAGGAAGAAGTAAAATTATCTGTATCTGCAGATGACATGATCTTATACACAGAAAACCCTAAGGAATCCTCCAGAAAACTACTGAAACTAATAGAAGAGTTCAGCAGAGTATTGGGACACAAGATAAACATACAAAAATCAGTTGGATTCCTCTACACCAACAAAAAGAACATCAAAGAGGAAATCACCAAATCAATACCATTTACAGTAGCCCTCAAGAAGATAAAATATTTAGGAATAAATGTTACCAGAGATGTAAAAGACTTATACAAGGAAAACTAGAATACACTTCTGCAAGAAACAAAAGAGACCTAAATAAGTGGAAAAACATAAACGTTGCTCATGGATAGGAAGACTTAACATTATAAAAATGTCTATTCTACCAAAAGCAATCTATAGATTTAATGTAATTCTGATGCAAATTCCAACGACGTTCTTTAATGAGATGGAGAAACAAATCACCAGCTTCATATGGAAGGGAAAGAGGCCCCAGAGAAGTAAACCATTACTGAAAAAGAAGAACAAAGTGGGAGGCTTCACTCTACCTGATTGTACAGCCACAGTAGTCAAAACAGCCTGGTACTGGTACAGCAACAGATACATAGACCAATGGAACAGAATTCAGAATCCAGATATAAATCCATCCACATATGAGCAGTTGATATTTGACAAAGGCCCCAAAACAGTTAAATGGGGGAAAAGACAGTCTTTTTAACAAATGGTGCTGGCATAACTGGATATCCATCTGCAGAAAAATAAATCAAGACCCATACCTCACTCCATGCACAAAAATGAGCTCAAAATGGATCAAAGACCTAAATATAAAATCTAAAATATAAAGATCATGGAAGAAAAAATAGAGACAACGTTAGGAGCCCTAATACATGGCATAAACAGTATACAAAACGTTACTAACAATGTAGAAGAAAAACTAGATAACTGAGAACTCCTAAAAATCAAACACCTATGCTCATCCAAAGACTTCCCCAAAAGAATAAAAAGATTACCTATAGACTGGGAAAAAGTTTTTAGCTATGACATTTCTGATCAGTGCCTGATCTCTAAAATCTACATGATACTGCAAAAACAACTGGAAAAAGGCAAATAACCCAATTAAAAAATGGGCAAAAGATATGAACAGATGCTTCACTAAAGAAGACATTTAGGCAGCTAATAGATACATGAGGAAATGCTCATGATCATTAGCCATTAGTGAAATGCAAATCAAAACTACAGTGAGATTTCATCTCACTCCAACAAGGCTGGCATTAATCAAAAAAACAGAAAATAATAAATGTTTGAGAGGCTGTGGAGAGATTGGAATACTTGTGCACTGCTGGTAGGAATGTGAAAGGGTACAACCACTTTGGAAATTGATTTGACGCTCCCTTTTTAAAAAGCTAGAAATAGAACTGCCATAGAATCCAGCAATCCCACTCCTTGGAATATATCCTAGAGAAATACGAGCCTTTACTCAGATATATGCACACCCATGTTATGCAGCACTGTTTACAATAGCAAAAAGATGGAAGCAACCAAGGTGCCCATCAACGGATGAATGGATAAATAAATTATGGTATATTCACACAGTGGAATACTACGTATCGATAAAGAACAGTGATGAATCTGTGAAACATTTCATAACGTGAAGGAATCTGGAAGGCATTATGCTGAGTGAAATTAGTTGCAAAAGGACATATATTGTATAAGACCACTATTATAAGAACTCGAGAAATGGTTTAAACAGAGATGAAAATATTCTTTGATGGTTTTGAGAGGGTGGAGGGAGGTAGGGTGGGAGAGTGGTATTCAGTAATTAGATAGTAGATAAGCATTACTTTAGGTGAAGGGAAAGACAACACACAATACAGGGGAGGTGAGCACAACTGGAGTAAATTAAAAGCAAAGAAGTTTCCCGATAAACTGAATGCTTCAAAGGCTAGTGTGACTTGGGTGGGGTTTGGGGACCATGGTTTCAGGAGACATCTAAGTCAATTGGCATAATAAAATCTATTAAGAAAACATTCTGCATCCTACTTTGGAGAGTGGCATCTGGGGTCTTAAACGCTAGCAAGTGGCCATCTAAGATGCATCAATTGGTCTCAACCCACCTCGACCAAAGGAGAATGAAGAACACCAAAGACACAAGGTAATTATGAGCCCAAGAGATAGAAAGGGCCACATAAACCAAAGACTACATCAGCCTGAGACCAGAAGAACTAGATAGTGCCTGGCTACAATGGATGACTGCTCTGATAGGGAACACAACATAGAACCCCTGAGGGAGCAGGAGAGTAGTGGGATGCAGACCCCAAATTCTCGTAAAAAGACCAGACTTAATTTCCTGACTGAGCCTCGACGGACCCCAGAGGACATGGCCCCCAGACTCTTTGTTAGCCCTGAACTAAAGCCATTCCCAAAGCCAACTTTTCAGGCAAAAATTATCCTGCACTATGAGTCATAAAATGATACTGGTGAGGAGCGGGCTTTTTAGCTCAAGTAGACACATGAGACTATGTAACCAGCTCCTGTCTAGAGGTGAGATGAGAACGCAGAGGGGGACAGGAACTGGTTGAATGGACACGGGAAATACAGTGTGGAGAGAAGGAGTGTGCTGTCACATTGTAGGGAGAGCACCTAGGGGCACATAACAATGTGTGTATAAGTTTTTATATGAGAAACTGACTTAAATGATAAACTTTCACTTAAAGTACAGTAAAAAAAAGAAAAGAATTAACAAAATGTAGCTTATCTTTGAGTTTATCTGTAGGATAAATTTCTAGAAGTGGAATTACTCTATCAAAGAATGTGCACATTTAAAATTTTGATGGTATCAGTTTGCCCTTTCAAAAGGCTGCACTAATTTACATCCCCACTAACAGAATGGGAGAGGATCTCCTGAGTATATCCATTCTTCAAATCTTTGCTATTTGATAGGTGAAAAATCTGATTTGCATTTCCTTATGAATGAAGCTAATCATCTTTTCATACTTAATAGCCAATTTGTTCAAAAGCCTTTGCCTCTTTTCAAGAGTTATTTGGGTTTTCCTTAATGATTTTTAAGACTATTAGTTTTCTTAATCTCTATTATGGGAATTAGCTGGTTGTCACTTATTTATTATAATTTCCAGGTGTGTTTTTACAGATTTGACCTTGGCAGGATCATTTGTTATTCTGCTTAATGAAGAGATTATAGATACACGTGACCTAAATTAAGTGCAAATAATAGGATTTTAGATTTTTTTTTCAGGTTTTATTTATTTTTTATTGTACTTTAGAGGAAGGTTTACAGAACAAACTAGCTTCTCATTAAACAGTTAGTATACGTATTGTTTTATGACATTGGTTAACAACCCCACAACATGTCAATTCTCTCCCTTCTCAACCTTGGGTTCCCTATTATCAGCTTTCCTGTTCCTTCCTGCCTTCTAGTCCTTGACCCTGGGCTGGTGTGCCCATTTAGTCTTGTTTTATTTTATGGGCCTGTCCAATCTTTGGCTGAAGGGTGAACCTCAGGAGTGACTTCATTACTGAGCTGAAAGGGTGCCTGCAGGCCATACTCTAAGGATTTCTCTAGTCTTTGTCAGGCCAGCAAGTCTGGTCTGTCTTTTTGAGTTAGAATTTTGTTCTACATTTTTCTCCAGCTCTGTCTGGGACCCTCTGTTGTGATCCCTGTCAGAGCAGTTGGTGGCAGTAGCCAGGCACCATTTAGTTGTGCTGGATTCAGTCTGATGGAGGTTGTGGTAATTGTGGTCCATCAGTCCTTTGGACTTATCTTTCTGATTTTGGAATAATCGTATAAAACTTGAAGATGACTGTTAAAAATAATTAAGCTTAAGAGAATGCCTTATGGATGAATATATGAAGGTCATAAATCTTGAGATCAGGTATAAAATCATATTCAATTAAATGAATCTCTGTGGGGATCTACTGGAGACAAAAATTTCCTTGTGGGTAAATAGCATTCA
Source organism: Elephas maximus indicus (assembly GCF_024166365.1). Lineage (NCBI taxonomy): Eukaryota > Metazoa > Chordata > Mammalia > Proboscidea > Elephantidae > Elephas > Elephas maximus. Next base: position 49,270,656 of record NC_064823.1, read on the forward strand.
GGTGGAAGGCTGGTACTATGTAAGAGTGTAATTACAAAATTAGAACAAGTGTGATGTTGAATCATCTCATTTCCGGGGGAGGGATTAGGAGGAGCTGCCTGAAGCATGGTGTTTAGAGGGTATTGAGGACACAGGAAAGTGGACTTAGATGGAGTGGGCTTCAGAAGAGAGGGGAGAGTCCCTTTTAGCCCTGCTCTAGGCATTAGAGCACCTAAGCAACCTGCCTTGCCAAGAGGCTTAACTATAAGGCTTATGTCATGTGTGTCTCTCTCTCCTCTCTTTTTAAGCAACACCTACATTAATAAATTCTACTGATTACAAGTGACTTAACATCCATCAAAAGCAAAGGAAAAAGTAAACTTTCCAATATAAATTGGGTACTCATTCCTCATAACATTTGTTCTTATCAAAACATTTGTTTTTACATGGATTCACTTTATCTGTGGGCTTAGGCAAGGTTAACAGACTGCCTCTGTTAGTCTCAGCTCAAGACCAAGGAATGTGCCGTGTCCTTGAATCCTCTGAGGTTTCATTGTTTACTGTCTTCATCCCAGCATTGGCTACTGACTAAGGCACCCTGCTCTTAGAAGCACCCTGACCTACTCCTTTGCCCCAAGACAAAGATTAAGTTCTCACTTAGCAAAGCGATGTTACTGCATTTGCATTGTGACCCCACAGCAACTGGTTTTTCATTTTGTTTTGTTTTTAATAAGTCAGAGAAACTTAAGTAGCATGCCCAAGGTCACAAAATTAGAAAGTGGCAGCATTTGGATTTAAACTCAGGTCTATCCGACCCCAAAAGAACTTGTACTAGCCTATAATACAACTGTAGCATTGTTGTGCAGAGCACATTTTTATATTCTGACATCTATTTGAGTAACAAATATGAAGTGTATTAGAAAGCATTGTAATCCTAAACTTTGCAATTTAAAATTAAGTCTCTAGCACAACATGACTACTGTAATCAATTTTAATTAAAAAAATAAATAAGTTAATCTCTAAATTCATAAATGATAGGAAAAAAATGCATAAACAACGAGAAAGAGCCACAACATTTGGGACAGACCATAAAAGAGTAGTTTTAGCAACAGTGAAATCAAAGGGAAACTCATGCCTCATGCAAGTGGCCATTGACTATGGGCACAGAAAGAAAAGGGAAACTTTGATAAGTTTCAATTATATTTCTCTTCAGAAAAACTATAATGTGGGTGGTATAGAAAATATGGACCAAAACATAGGGTCATTTGTCTCCATTTGTCATAACTTTATCTAAATTGCCTGTAGTCCAGCTGATTACATGGAAGCAATCAGTGTAATCCCACAATCCAGAGAGAAAATCACTACTAAAATATGTTTCATGTGTACCTCTGGTGATTTAAAAAAAAATATATATATATATATATATATATATACATACACACATGTAGATGTACCATAATTTTTTTAACCATTCCTATATACCTATATATTTAGGTTATTTTCAGTCTCTTTATTTTAAATTATGTTGAAATCCAATATCTGATTATTTCCTGTTAGGGAACTGTCATGAATTGAATTGTGTCCCCCAAAAATATGTGTCAACTTGGTTAGGCCATGATTCCCAGTATTGTGTGGTTGTCCTCCATTTTGTGATTGTAATTTTATGTTAAAGAGGATTAGGGTGGGATTGTAACACCCTTACTAAGGTCACATCCCTGATGAAATGTAAAAGGAGTTTCCCTGGAGTGTGGCCTGTACCACCTTTCATCTTACACGAGATAAAAGGAAAGGGAATCAAGTAGAGAATGGGGACCTCATACCACCAAGAAAGAAGCAAGGGGAGCAGAGTGTGTCCTTTGGACCCAGAGTTTCTGGGTGGAGAAGCTCCTAGTCCAGGGCAAGATTGATAACAAGGACCTTCCTCCAGAGCGGACAGAGAGAGAAAGCCTTCCCCTGCAGCTGAGGCCCTGAATTTAGACTTCTAGCCAAATAGACTGTGAGAAAATAAGTTTCTGTTTGTTAAAGCCATCCACTTGTGGTATTTCTGTTATAGCAGCACTAGATGACTAAGACAGGAACACTCCTAACGGTGTAATTTTGGTGCCAAGTAATAGGAACATTTTGAGGCTTTTGACATGTATTACCAAACTAATTTCTAGTGTTGTATTAATTTACTTTCTCAGCAGCAATACACAAAGTAAATATCTTATCACAAACTCATTAGCTTAGAATAATGCTCATCAAACTTCGACATGCATCAGAATCACCTAGAAGGCTTGTTTAACTAGATTTCTGGGTCCTCTCCCCCATTATCGGATTTAGCAGGTCTTTTTTTTTTAGGGTGCGGTCTGAGAATTTGTCCTTCTAACAAGTTTCACTTGATGCTAATGCTACTCCTTTGGGGACCACACTTTGTAAGTCACTGGTTCAGAATACTATTGCTTGTAATCTTTAGCCATACCAATAGGCGAAAAATGGTATCCTGTTTTCCTGTATGCTTCTTTAACAGTGATAATGAAACTCTTTTTCCTATTTTTAGCCATTTGAATTTTTCTTTGATAGGCCTTTTGTCCATTATCTTTGGATTTAACATATTGACTACTGATTTGTGTGATACACACACACAGTATTAGTCCTTGTGCCTGTTTATTTTGTTCCTTATTAATAGATGAAGAACTTATATTTTCATATGGTCCTATCTATCAGTCTCTTACTGTAAGTGTTCCTGTATTTTCTTTCATAAAGATCTCTTTTCCAGTGAAACTGATCCCTTCCCCAGTGAAATATGACATATATTATCTCACTTGTTCTTCACAGTAACCTTGAAAGGTAGATACTAGTCCCATTTTTACAAACGAGGGCACCAAGACTTAGAGATAGTAAATAGTTTGCCTATTTTCACAAAGTTAGCAATGGCAGAATCAGAATGAGAATCCACCGTTGGTTCCCTAAAGAAAGATACTTAGTCTTTATTGAATCAATTTTGTGGCAGTCACTGTCAGTACCTTTTCTAATTTATTGCTCAAGAAAATTTCTACTTCTGGGGGTATCAAACCTGTGGGTCCAGATTTTGGACTTCTTTTCTTCCCTTGTCCTATAGCACATGTAATGTCTGAGAGCTCAGCCTGCTTAGGCTAATAATCCTCACTGTAAGACTTATTGGCTATATGACCAGGTGCAAATTATTTAACTTATCAGATCCTTAATATCCTCATATGTAAAGGAGGGACTGATAATAAACAACAACTCATAGAGTTGATTAAATGACAATCTACATAAAGCACTTAGTCATAGAATACACTCAGTAAATTATGGCCCGTATTATTTTTATACTTACCTCCATAGCAGCATGATGTAAGAAAAAGAACATAAGCTATTATGGAGATTGAGATTCCAGTTCCAGTTCTGCCACTTCCTAGCAAGTCACTTTTCTTCTCTGAGACTCAATTTTGTCAACTGTAAAATGAAGACAATAGTAATATCTAAAGAATCCATTGTGACTATTCTGTGGGATAATGGAAATGAAACACTTGTAAGCTCTACAGTACTACAGCAATATTGATGTTTTACTTTGGAAATCTAAAATATTTTATGAAAATCTTTTTATGTCTGTAGTTTTCTGATATTATTGCCTACTTTTCCCATTGGTTTTCGTTATAATCATTAACTTGCCATTTTTTGTATTCAAATGTTGGTTACCGTCAAGTTGACTCATGCTGACCCCATGTGTGCAGAGTGGAGCTGCTGTGACCTTTCAGGGGTTTTCAAGGCTGTGACCTTTTGGAAGCAGATGGCCAGGCCTGTCTTCCAGGGTGCCTCTGGGTGGGTTTGAACCACCAACCTTTTGGCTAGTAGTTGAGGACTTAACTGTTTGTGCCACCCAGGAACTCCTCAAGTTAGATGAGTACGTAAAAATTTTAAGCCTCTTTCATCTTTTTTCAAATCCACTGCTGCTTCTGGTCACCTTTAGAGCTATGTTGTTATTGTGTGCTGTGGAGTCGATTTTGGCTTATAGTGACCCCATAGGACAGAGTACAACTGCCCTATAGGTTTTCCAAGGCTGTAACCTTTACAGGAGCAGATTGCCAGATCTTTCCCCTGAGTGGCATTTGTGTTTGAACCCAGGACCTTTCAGGCAGCCAAGGCTTAACCATTGTGCAACCAGGGCTATAGGATTTTTTTTTCTTGATATCCTTTGGGCCTTCTAAATCTGGAAATGTTCTTCTTTCTAAGAAGAAAAATATCAGATCGAGTGGATATTTAACTCATGAGGATACCTCCATTTCTCTGTCCATTCTTGAAAGTGATTTATATTGTTGAAGGTTCGTACTAGCGCGTCCAGATGTGTAAAGGGGACTTAATTGTCAAGGGACAACACATCTGCATTACACTGGGCTGATATTTTATACTTAGCCTATTCAGTGACTGCATTTTCTTTATAAACAAGTTTATTTTAGTTTTGACATGAAAAAACCACAAGCTACACTGTGACTTTTTTTTTTAAGTTTTACAATGAATAAGTTCATGTGTGATATTCAACGAATTTAAAGTGTTAAGCAATCAAAGAATGAGTTGTGGCCTTTGTCCACAATTTAGAAATAAACAATTCAGTGGGGAAAGCTCCTTAGGCCTTCTGCTTTCATTGGCATTTTGAACACATGAAAATATTTGAGGACTTCCATTAAACAATTGGTCATGGCAACAAAAGGATAAACCAAAAATAACAGTTGGTTCCTATTTTTTACTACTGTGGATATCAGCTGAAGTCTGCTTTGGCTAAAGCAGATTAAAAATTAAAATATGAAGGTATGTTGAAGGATGGCAACTTGACCCACTTTTTTGGCCAAATTATTCAATGTCATTAAATGATAGAGGATCTTAGATGTCATTTAATACAAACCTCTCATTTTACAGATGAGAAAAATGAGACACTGAGAGGCAAGTAGCCTGCAGTTAGCGGGTGGCAGAATTTAAACCTGGGTCATTACAAGATCATTTATGTTGTGAAAACATAACCTTTTGCATGCTATATGAATAGAGCTATATAGATAAATCAACAACCCCTCACATGTGCTGTGTCCTTCAGTGTTTATAAGCTAAAAGGAAAGAGAATCTTCCTGATAATAAACATACCAGAAATAATAAAAGTAAAAAAATAGAAAAACAATATAATCCTCTTTTTGCAAACAGCTGAATACTGTATACATGCAGAATTGCAGATCCTTAGAGATACATAATTGTAAGTATAAAATGGATTCTCGTTGTTGGATGCTATTGATTTTCAACTCATAGCGACCCCACATGACAGAGTAGAATTGCCTCATAGGATTTTCTTGGTTGTAAAATTTTTTTTTTTTTTTTTAATCTTTACAGGAGCAGATGGCCAGGTCTTCTCCCAGGGGTGGCTAGGTGGGCTCAAACTGCCAACCTTTCAGTTAGCAGCCTCATGCTTAACCATTTGCCAGGATTCTCAGTTGATTAAAAATCTATTCAATGAAAATTCTCAGACACTGTAATGGGCACAGTTGAATTACTCCATAAAAGCTTTACCAGTGTTTGCTCTCCAATTAGTGTGTGAAAGTTTCCTCACAATCTCACAAATATGTGACATTACACAAATTTTTAGAGTTGTTTCCAGTGTGATAGTATGTCATTTTAATTTTTGTTTCTCTGATTAATGAATTTAGCATCTTTTTAAGTGTTTATTGGCCATTTGCATTTCCACTTCTGTGAATCACTTATTTTTTTTGGCCTGTTATTTACGGAATGTTTCCCTCACTCTGTTTTACATGCTGCAAATATTTTCTCTTGTCACTTACCCTTGTTTATGGTCTCTTTTGTACAAAGCATTTTAATTTTGTTGTAGTCGGATTTATCAATCGTTTCCTAGATTTTTTACATTACACATTGTAAAGTTAGTGCTGTATCAATCGGTCCGATCAGGAAAGAGAAACTACACAGTAACTTGAACAGGGAAAGTTTACTATAAAGAATTAGTAGCTGTAACACATCAGAGCCACAAGGCACTGGCTAGTAAGAAGTAAGGGAACTCTAAATACAATACAAAATGCAGCTATAAAGAACAGCCCCTCCCCCCTAGGCTGAGATACTGCAACCAAGAAAGACCTCCCTCCGCCGCCACCAAGGCTGAGATCCAGACCTTGCTGGAGAGGGCACTGCTTTGTCTCACTGGCTGGCAGAGAAGTCGCTGTGGTGACATGCCTATAGAACTTGCTGGAAATCCACCCTCCAAACTTGCAGGAAATCCACCCTCTAGGGTGCATGGAGAATTGTCTTGCCAAAAACAGTCTGCTATAAACTTCCCCAGGGAATTGCTGGGTGAAGCTGCTAGCCGCTGGGTGCTGCTGGCCGCCATGCACTGTAGGAGCCTGACTCTGGAGAAGCCTAGTGCCAGAGCAGCGTTGCGGCTGCAGGATCCTGATGCCACAGAAACCAGGAAGAAAAGCACCCCTCAAGCAATAGCTCTTCAGAGCCCTCTGCTCACAAAGCTTAACGTCATGCCAGCTGACAAAGGAAGAATATTCAAAGGGCCAAGTTTCTTTTCTGCAGAATGGACAGTAAAAGGAGATTTAGAGCAAAGGAGCAAGAAATTGATAATGAGCACATTATTATACCTGAAATGTGTTTTTGAGAATGACTTGAGAGAAATTATTTTACAGTATTTTTAGAGAAGATAAAAATTGGAAATAATCTACAAGTCCATCAATAAATGAGTAAATAAACTATCATACTTCCATCTCATGGATGACTATGCAGCAAGAACGAGGTGCATATATATATATACTAGAAAAAAAATTTTTTTTTTTATGTACTAATATTATTTAATTCTGCTATATTTTTATATATAAAATCACCATGAGTGGGAGCCAACTCTGCAGCCAACTAGCAACTAATATTATAAGATCTCTAAGTCATACTTTTAATGAAAATTAAGATAGGATTTTAAGCTATGAAGCATATTCTGTATTATGATATTTAGATATATGTAAATGCATATAAACCTATGTGGTAGGATGCATGTCAATGGAGAAGAGTGATTTCCTTCAGTAAAAAGGATGTAAACATTCTTCAGTGAATGTAAGCAAAAACAAAAAAATTAAAAACTAAACCCAAATCTGCTTATTACTCAAACATGTTATATGTAATAAAGCAAGTTCAATGAAATAGGGAACTAGAATGTTGAAATTTTACAGGGATCCAGGATTGAGAAATTTACAATTTAATGTGATAGTTTTCTCAGTATTAAAATGTCTCACCTACGGGAACCAGACAAAGATGCCCTTTATCACCGCTCTTATTCAACATCGTGCTTGAAGTCCTAGCCAGGGCAATTAGGCTAGACAAAGAAATAAAAGGTATCCGGATTGGCAAGGAGGAAGTAAAGTTATCACTATTTGCAGATGACATGATCTTATACACAGAAAACCCTAAGGAATCCTCCAGAAAACTACTGAAACTAATGGAAGAGTTTGGCAGAGTCTCAGGTTATAAGATAAACATACAAAAATCACTTGGATTCCTCTACATCAACAAAAAGAACACCGAACAGGAAATAACCAAATCAATACCATTCACAGTAGCCCCCAAGAAGATAAAATACTTAGGAATAAATCTTACCAAGGATGTAAAAGACCTATACAAAGAAAACTACAAAGCTCTACTACAAGAAATTCAAAAGGACATACTTAAGTGGAAAAACATACCTTGCTCATGGATAGGAAGACTTAACATAGTAAAAATGTCTATTCTACCAAAAGCCATCTATACATATAACGCACTTCCGGTCCAAATTCCAATGTCATATGTTAAGGGGATAGAGAAACAAATCACCAATTTCATATGGAAGGGAAAGAAGCCCAGGATAAGCAAAGCATTACTGAAAAAGAAGAAGAAAGTGGGAGGCCTCACTCTACCTGATTTCAGAACCTATTATACAGCCACAGTAGTCAAAACAGCCTGGTACTGGTACAACACCAGGCACATAGACCAGTGGAACAGAATTGAGAACCCAGATATAAAACCCATCCACGTATGAGCAGCTGATATTTGACAAAGGACCAGTGTCAGTTAATTGGGGAAAAGATAGTCTTTTTAACAAATGGTGCTGGCATAACTGGATATCCATTTGCAAAAAAATGAAACAGGACCCATACCTCACACGATGCACAAAAACTAACTCCAAGTGGATCAAAGACCTAAACATAAAGACTAAAACGATAAAGATCATGGAAGAAAAAATAGGGACAACCCTAGGAGCCCTAATACAAGGCATAAACAGAATACAAAACATTACCAAAAATGATGAAGAGAAACCCAATAACTGGGAGCTCCTAAAAATCAAACACCTATGCTCATCTAAAGACTTCACCAAAAGAGTAAAAAGACCACCTACAGACTGGGAAAGAATTTTCAGCTATGACATCTCCGACCAGCGCCTGATCTCTAAAATCTATATGATTCTGGCAAAACTCAACCACAAAAAGACAAACAACCCAATCAAGAAGTGGGCAAAGGATATGAACACACATTTCACTAAAGAAGATATTCAGGCAGCCAACAGATACATGAGAAAATGCTCTCGATCATTAGCCATTAGAGAAATGCAAATTAAAACTACGATGAGATTCCATCTCACACCAACAAGGCTGGCATTAATCCAAAAAACACAAAATAATAAATGTTGGAGAGGCTGCGGAGAGATTGGAACTCTCATACACTGCTGGTGGGAATGTAAAATGGTACAACCACTTTGGAAATCTATCTGGCGTTATCTTAAACAGTTAGAAATAGAACTACCATACAACCCAGAAATCCCACTCCTCGGAATATACCCTAGAGATACAAGAGCCTTCACACAAACAGATATATGCACACCCATGTTTATTGCAGCTCTGTTTACAATAGCAAAAAGCTGGAAGCAACCAAGGTGTCCGTCAGCGGATGAATGGGTAAATAAATTGTGGTATATTCACACAATGGAATACTACGCATCGATAAAGAACAGTGACGAATCTGTGAAACATTTCATAACATGGAGGAACCTGGAAGGCATTATGCTGAGCGAAATGAGTCAGAGGCAAAAGGACAAATATTGTATAAGACCACTATTATAAGATCTTGAGAAATAGTAAAAACTGAGAAGAACACATACTTTTGTGGTTACGAAGGGGGGAGGGAGGGAGGGAGGGAGAGGGTTTTTTATTGATTAATCAGTAGTTAAGAACTGCTTTAGGTGAAGGGAAAGACAACACTCAATACATGGAAGGTCAGCTCAATTGGACTGGACCAAAAGCAAAGAAGTTTCCGGGATAAAATGAATGCTTCAAAGGTCAGCGGAGCAAGGGCGGCGGTCTGGGGAACATGGTTTGAGGGGACTTCTAAGTCAATTGGCAAAATAATTCTATTATGAAAACATTCTGCATCCCACTTTGAAATGTGGCGTCTGGGGTCCTAAAGGCTAACAAGCAGCCATCTAAGATGCATCAGTTGGTCTCAACCCACCTGGAGCAAAGGAAAATGAAGAACACCAAGGTCACACGACAACTAAGAACCCAAGAGACAGAAAGGGCCACATGAACCAGAGACCTACATCATCCTGAGACCAGAAGAACTAGTTGGTGCCCGGCCACGATCGATGACTGCCCTGACAGGGAGCACAACAGAGAACTCCTGAGGGAACAGGAGATCAGTGGGATGCAGACCCCAAATTCTCATAAAAAGACCATACTTAATGGTCTGACTGAGACTAGAGGAATCCCGGCGGCCATGGTCCCCAGACCTTCTGTTGGCACAGGACAGGAACCATCCCCGAAGACAACTCATCAGACATGAAAGGGACTGGTCAGCGGCTGGGAGAGAGATGCTGATGAAGAGTGAGCTAATTATATCAGGTGGACACTTGAGAGTGTGTTGGCAACTCTTGTCTGGAGGGGGGATGGGAGGATAGAGAGAGAGGGAAGCAGGCAAAATTGTCACGAGAGACTGAAAGGGCTGACTCAATAGGGGGAGAGCAAGTGGGAATACGGAGTAAGATGTATGTAAACTTATATGTGACAGACTGGATTTGTAAACGTTCACTTGAAGCTTAATAAAAGTTAATAAAAAAAAAATACAGAGTTAAAGCATTAAAGCCCTTGTTCAATGAATGAATAAATAAATAAATAAGTGGTTGTATGCAAAAAAAAAAAAAAGTCTCACCTGACTTCAAAGTACGAAAGAAAAATCCTCAAAAATTATAAAAATTAAGAATCCCTTTCTCTAATTCAGTTTAAAAAACTGAATTCCTGTTGCTGTTTGTTTGTATAAGTTCATCAAATTGCTGTAGTCGTGACTGAAAGGAGCTAGTATATCATGTGAATGCACTTTACAAAGTTTAAGGCATCATATAAATGGAAAGTTGGAGTTTTATTAAATATGTATCAGTATTGCTAACTGATAAAAACTAAGCTTTGTTAAAAAAACAAAAAACTAAGCTTTGCACCAAAAAAAGCATGTTTTTTTTTTTTCCTGCAAAGAAAGGAAAGAAAAAAAGTGAAATGGGAGAAAGCCTAAATGAATTATTATTTCAAGATTTTAACAAGTATTGTAAGGAAAAAAAAAAGGAGTTCTGGAAAGAAATTAGTGATTTCCCAATATTGAATATGAAATTTTACTAAATTTATAACTTTAGGGTTAAGCTGTAATTCTTTGTGTCATTAATATTTGATGAGTTTATCCGAGTATAGGCAGTTCCCCTTTTAGGAATGCCCAGCTTACAAGGACAACTTTAAATTGCCCTTTAACGTCATGTAAATTTGCCCTTGCTTTGAAAGGACTGAACAAATCCCTAAACCAAAAAAAAAAAAAAAAAAAATCCAGTGCCATACAGTTGATTCCGAGTCATAGTGACTCTGTAGGACAGAGTAGAACTGCCTCACAGAGTTTTCAAGGAGCACCCGGTGGATTCAAACCGCAGACCCTTTGGTTAGTAGCCGTAAGCACTTAACCATTACGCCACCAGGGTTTCCAAACCAACCCCTGCTCAAAACAAATTCTTCATTCCAATCACCTTCACTTGCTAAGTGCGGCTTTTAAATCATTGAAAAGGCTTTAAACCTTTTCTCGCCCTAAAATAAGGCTAAATAAGAACCTTATGCACCTCTTCCACCTTACCTGCAAATTCTTAAAGACACACTCAGGAATGAATCTTGTTTATAACCCCAGGCACTGTCTGTGTATCTAGAGCATTGTTTCTTTAAGGGCATAAACAGGGAGAGCGTCAGATCTATTTCTTTTCTGATGATGCAAACATACGAGATTGAGAAATATGCCTTGAGTTGAAATAAAAAGTATGAAGATTTAAGACTTAGTCTTAATTAGCATAAAAATCAGCATTGTATAGAATCATGTATTTAGAGCAAGTAACCATCTGTGCTATACTTATGTAAGGAATATTGATTTAATTCTTTTTATTACTTGTGTCTTCATGGGGGTAAGGAAAGTAAATTAGTAAAATCTGTGATTCATGAAAATTTTTATTTGTGAGGATTAAAGCCATGAATTGCTAACTAAAGTTACCAGTACTTGTCAGGAAAAAAGTAGTTAGTACTTTTCAGGGAGACAACTTAAAAATATAAATCACTATGTTTCTCCACTTGGGCTTATTTCTAGATTTGAGTTGGAAAATTGATTTTTTTCCCCCAGTTTTCATTTTACCTATAATAATACGTAGCTTTTAATAGCAATTTTGTCAAAAGTTAAGAAAAAACTTACTCTGTCATTCCTGGACTTTGGCTGCTATGCTTTGCCATTCTAATTTGATCCTACTGGCATTTCTTTTAAATTAATCAAGAAACCAAGGTGTTTGCTAAATACAGTTGCTAGGTTGTCTTATTATGTAGAATGAGATTTGAGTTGTCCATAGAATTATGGAATTTTAAAGCAAGAAAGGAATTTAACAATCAGTCTAATCCCTAAAAGTTTTAGATGAAGAAACTCAGGGCTAGAGGAATTAAATTTGACTGGCACTTTTAAAAAGAGATACTTTCACCTATCAGATTAGCAAAATTCTCAAAATGTAATAACATAGTTGTTGATAAGGGTATAGAAAAAGAAGCCCATGTGTACACTGCTGATAGAAGGCAGTTAGGCTGAGCCTGTCACCATGGCAAATGCATATGTGCTCTTAGACTCAGCAAGTCTACATTTAAAGACTTACGCTAGCGTACATATTTGCACATGTATGGAATACAAAGTGATGTATTCGTTGCAATATTTTTTGTACCAGCAAAAATTGAAAACTTTAACTTTCATTAGAGAGCTTCTAATAAATAATTTATGCCAAATCTCTAATTGGAATATGACAGAACTGTAAAAATGAAGAGGAAGCCCTTTAATAGCCAGAGGGAAAGACTGAAGATTTAAAAAAAAATAAACTCAATGAATACTGTACATAGTATTCTACTGTTTTGTAGACAGAGGAGCAAACAAATACATTTAATGCTTTTATGGTTGCTTTTATGTGCAAAAAATCTTCCAATAACCAGAGTTGTCTATTGGGGGAGGGGACGAGCATCTGAGTGCCTGGGGGATGATGATGGACTTTCCACTGGCTACTCTGTTATACTTGATTTTGATGAATGTATTACCTATTGATTTAGCTAGACAGATAGGAAGTTAGATGGATAATTACACTGACAAACTGAGACTTATACAAAGAATGGTAAAAGATCTTCTAACTTCATAAATTAAAAGTAATAAAATTTTAAAACGTTTAGTCAAGGAAACAGGAGTCTTGGGTAAATATGATAGCGGCATTCACAAACTGATGGACTGTAAGGTGGAAATCAATGGTCCTGTGTTTTTTCCTATGTGCAGAATCTAATGCCTCAGTATAGGTAATGGCTTCTGGACAGTTGGAGCCATTCAGTAGTGGAGGAGCTGTCTCAGGACACGGTGTGTGCAGTGTGGTCCCATGGTGAGCACAATCAAGTCTGGCTGGGGTTCTCGACTCTGTTAGTGATGACCCAGAACTAGAACCTGGCCTTCTGGCCCTCATACCTGGGCTCTTCCTGTTGTATTATGTGATTTCAGAATAATAGCTGGCATCTTAACTTGTAGTAATTCAGAGGATTAGTACAAAATAAAAATTTTGAGTAAAATAAAAATAAACACATGGTCAGTTTGATTAGTCTTTAAAATCACATGGTAAATTATCTGATCATAATATATTCAGAAATAGTCCTCCTAAGATTATTTTATAAGAATCTTTATAATTAACATCCATTTGCAAACTCATACTTTAGTATGCTAAACACATCATATAATAATCTAAATGAATAAGAAGTGTTCCAGGCAATTTTTTTGTTCTATTGTAGCTAACCTCCTATTTAAAGATAATACAAAAATAAAAGTAAAGCCTGCCTTAGGTCAAATTGACTCAAATTTCAAATTAGTAAAATTTTGTTACTTATAACCTCACATAGTAAAAGTTGTGTGTGTGTATGTTATTCATTTTTCTTTAAGGCAGAGGTTGAAAAAATAATTGCAGTTGCCTGGGACATTTTTCAGCCCCTTCTTTTTGGACTGTTTGGAGCAGAGGTATCCATTGCATCTCTCAAACCAGAAACTGTTGGTAAGACTTTCAAAGTACACTTTTGAACTAAAATCTTCTCTTTCTATATTCAGTTAAAATCTCTTTAGCAGGCATGTGTTCAGTGGTTTCCATTATCACAATTATATAAAAAGTTAATTACATGTAAAGTCATGATCTAAGTCTGTTAGACTAGTTGGTTAGAAAAGAATGCTGGTAAATCCAAGGCGGTGAATTTCACACCTTTCATATTGTTACTCCTTGTAAACATGACACTACTGACCACAATCAAGAGATAACAGGTTTAAAACTTTTTCTTCCAATGATAAGAATGTTATTATTCATCTAAACTTGTTCTGACTAAGGGCCAGAAGTTTGAAACAACTGGTCAGTTCTATAAAATGTGCCCATGGAATAAAAATGTTTGTTGACTCATCCATTTCTTTATTCATCCATATATTCAAGTCATCATATTAATACTCTCTTGATTCACAGTATAATACTTGAATATTAACTTGATCATATACTCATGATTTCATCCTTTACTCCCATCACAGTGTTCCTCCATCCATGCTAGGGACCCCATCCTCCGCCATCTCCTTCTGAATCTCAGACAAGGATCCTTCCCTTTCACTCATACATCTTCAAATACCTTATCTCAGCTTCTTCCTCTTCAGAATTTAAAGTCTCTAACCATTACTATCTTAACAAATACATATCCTTTCCCCATTTTCCTTCCCCAGTTTATCCTTCTTCCATTTTACTGCCTGCCTTTCCCACCTACCATACCACCTCTCTCTTTTCAAACTTTTAAAAGATGTAACTGCATTCCCCTTTTCCACTTCACCTCCCATTCACTTTCTCAATACACTTCAATGCAGCTTCTGCCCCATCATGCAGCCAACCTCGCTCTCACCAAGGTTATATTGCTAAATCCAGTAAATACTTCCCAGTCTTTATTTTACTTGACATCTTAGCAGCATTTGATATTACTGACCTCTTTAAAACTCTGTTGAATTCTGAAACTTCATATTCTCCAGTGTCCTTTGTAGTCTCCTTTATACTACATATGGTTTGAACATTGCCCTTAAATTAAAGATCTTTCCAAAGCACCTACTTTTCTCTCTATATATCACTTCTCAGAACTTCCCATGGGTTCAATTATAAACTGTGTAATTCCAAAATATTTATCTCTAAATTAAATTCAATATATCTAAAACTCACTCATCGTCATCTCCCCAAACCTGCTCCTCCTTCAGTGTTCCCTTCTGGGAATGGATTTTGTATCTTGTATGTCAGGCAAAGTATGCTTTTGAATACCTGCCAACCTGAAAGAAATACACTTCAACAAAGAGCCACAAAATCTTTGCAAAGAGAAACCCTATTGCAGATCATCCGACAATATGTGTCTGAAGTTGTACTAGCCCTTTGAACTTCCAATCAAACCCAGTGCGGTCGAGTCGATTCCGACTCATAGCGACCCTATAGAACCGAGTAGAACTGCCCCATAGAGTTTCCAGGGAGTGCCTTTGAACTTAGAATAGTTACTTATCCTTTTTTTTTTTTTTCCAACTGTAAAATAAGAATAAAAGTAGTGTCTACGCCACAGGTTGTGTGAGTTAAGTAAAACTGCATTTAAAGCTTAGCACGGCGACGGGAACAGAGTAGACTCTCAACAAATGTTACTTAAAAAAAAAAAAAAATCACCTTGTTACTCAATAGTCACCTTAGCTGTACCTTTCTCAGGTCCAGTAGTCTGCAGCTGCCCTACTCAAAATCCCTTATTTTACAAATCAGGATGAAATTTTCTCCTTCAAAAGTTCTAAACAACTGAATTAAGTAGCTGTATGTTATTTATTTATTTTTTTTTTTATGTTATTGAGGGTTAGGCTGATGCTAGTATACGCCAATATGGTGAAACAGTTGTGTACTGCCAGTATCCATTCTCATTGGTCTTTGCAGAGTCAGCTCCATTCTGATTGGCTGTTAA
The DNA here is from genome assembly GCF_024166365.1 of Elephas maximus indicus. NCBI lineage: Eukaryota > Metazoa > Chordata > Mammalia > Proboscidea > Elephantidae > Elephas > Elephas maximus. The sequence continues at coordinate 49,286,216 of NC_064823.1, forward strand.
ATATTTTGAATATCACCTCTGGTCTTTTACTCTGTAAAGAATTCTAAACATTCTTGATGAAAATGTTAATTTTCCCCTCTTCTATGCCTTCCTATTTGTTTATACTGCATTTACCTCATAGTATGTGAATTCATTGCTTATATATAGGGTCGCTATGAGTCAGAATTGACTTGATGACAACGGGTTTGGTTTTTTTTGTTTATTTTTGTCTTCCTCTGGCTTTGATGCTCATAAAGGCAGAGTCTGTACATTGTACATCTTTTGTACCCAGTGACCAGTTCAAAGCCTGTCATGCATAATTATCACTTAATAAATTCTTGTTAAATAAACAAATGGAAGAAAATGTGGTTCTTGGTATAAAGCATGATACAATATTCATATTTCCTTTGTAGAAATTCAAATATGTTTAGTTAATTTCTAGTTTTAGTCTAAAGAAAACATCTTATTTTAAACAAGTGATCTGATTGGCCCTTAATCGTGATTTTTTGATAAATTATGCCTAACCATGTTTGTATTTTTAATGTTCCTTAATTATTTCTCTTGGTAGTATTTTGAATCAATAACCATGAAATGTGATTTCTCCCTCAGTGTTTCATTATTTATAAAAATTGAGTTTTTCTTACAGGACTTTGTGTTGCCACCCTGGGCCTTGCAGTATTGATACGAATTTTGACCGTGTTTCTGATGGTGTGTTTTGCTGATTTTAACACAAAGGAAAAGATATTTATTTCTTTTGCATGGCTTCCTAAGGCCACAGTCCAGGTAATGATGGTTAGGATAGCTTAGTATTTTAACTTCTATTTCTACGTGATACTTTGAAATACTGAATGAGAGAGCTTATTCAAGTTTGGTGAAAATAATTGATGGGAGTTTGACTTATGAAAATAAGAGAAAAAAAATTTCTAGCTTATATTAATTTACACTTCAAAAGTTTTATCTTTAGTATATTGATTCCTTAAGTGTGATGAGTTATTTAAATTTTTTTGAGATGGCCAGGGTACAACTAAAGATCTAATAGATCCCTGCACTACTAGAAAGCAGTAGTAGCAGGAGAGAAGGATTTGAATTTTTACCAGTCATAGCTCTCTAAATAACCCACAGAGATAGTTGTCACCTCTTTTCATTTGGTGTCCCAAGAAGAGAGGGAAACAGAAAGAGCATGGCCAATCTTAGTGGTCAAAAATACTTCAATGTCAATATAATTAATGATCAGTGATGCTTGGCCAGATTTTATATGTAATGGAGAAAAGAAGATCTATTGAAAACAACTCAGAAAATGCTTTATTGATTTTCTAGATTATTAGTTGATTTTAAATTATTTAAACAAGCTTAACCTCCTGCCAAGTGTTGCATTCACTCGACTTGAAATCTGTGTACTTTAATGAGCAAGTGATATGAAAGCATTTACAGATAAAAAAAAAAAAAAACTAGTGCAAATTTCTATTTTTGTGGAATTAAAAATTAGTTGGTCTTAATTTTTTTTTTTTTTTTTTTTTTAATTTGGCAGTGGTTAAGAGCTTGGCTGCTAACCCAAAGGTCAGAAGTTTGTATCCATGAGCTGCTCCTAGGAAAACCTATGGGGCAGTTCCAGTCTGTTCTGTAGGTTCGCTATGAGTTAGAATCGGCCTTTTGGCAAGGGGTTTGGTTTTTTTGTTTTGGAGAGTGTGTATGCTCAGTGATTATGTAGCAGCCTTTGTGTGGCTGTGGGCGTGGGCATTATTCCAGAGAAACTTCTCCTTTTTCCATCAGATTTTCAAAGATGTCTGAGACATAATGGTTAAGAGCACTGTAAGATTAATGTAGTGAAATAAGGGGAATAATTTTTCTCTCAGAGCATTTCTTGCTTCCACATAACTCCTGGTAACTTTAGCAGGTAAATACCAAAATAATGATTCTAGTAGATTTGGTCTGAACAATTTGTTATAAAATGTTAAAATTTGAAAAATGGCACTGTGCTACAATGAAGGAAAATTATAAAATAAGGAAAAATATCCAGGATATATTGGATAATGTTTGTTTTGTATCGTGCGGAAAATTTTTTTTTCTCCTTTTGCCACTGCATAAGACACAAGACTTTCTTATATCTTTTTTTCTATATCAGTGTTTTTCAAACTTTTTTGTCTGTAGCCTACTATAGTAAATATATTTTACATAACAATCCAGCTATATTAGTTACCTAGTGCTACTATAATAGAACTACCACAAGTGTGTGGCTTCTCAGTATTCAGTAGGCTTGAAGTCTGTATTCAGAGTACTGGATTTGGGGAAGGCTTTCTGCTGGCTCTCGGGAAGGTCCTTTTCACTTTTCACCTTCTGTTTTTTGGATCCTTGGAGATCTCGTGTGGCATAACATCTGTCTTCCCTGAACTGTGCTTGCTTGCTAACTTTATCTGCTCTTTTATATCTCAAACCAGTTGGCTCAATACACACTCTACACTAATACTGCCTCATTAACGTAACAAAGAATACCCATTCCCAAATGGGATTATAACCACTCTAGGGATTAGAATTTATAACACATATTTTTAGGGGACAAAGTTCAACACAAAACACTAGCCAATACACAAATCCCAAAACATACACATACAGGTACAGAGAGAACTGAAAATATATTTTGCAGTGTTTACAGTTCTTGCCAAGAATCCATGAAATGTTGAATTAGTTAGGGTACAGGGTAAGCTTCAATAACAAAGAGCCCCCAAATACAGGGACTAAATGAAATTTTTATTTCTCTCTCGCTGGTAGTTCAGCACAGACATTTCAGAGCTGGCAGGGTGAATGCCATCCTCAGCATGTGCCTTCCATCCGTGGGTCTAAGGTGACAATTCCAACTCTCAATATTTTCCATCCAGTGGAAAGGGGGAAAAGATAAGGGACATGCATGTCCATTCCTTTTCAGGGCACAATCTACAACTTGAACTTATCATTTCTGCTCACCTCTCAGTGGCCAGAATTTAGATATATAGTTACATCTAGTTGCAAATGAGACTGGAAAAAAAAAAAAAAGCTGCTACAAGCAAGAGTTACCAAATACCTAGTAAGATTAACTTGAAGTTCCTGAAGGTACCCCCCACTTTCATGTTTCATGATGTTTAACAGTTTAGCCTCTAAGCAATACATACTCTTACATTTTTAGCCCAAATCTAAAACTTCACCATCTTCCGATAAGTATCAGTGTATTTTTTCCTCTTATTTTTAATTCCAAATTTCTAAAGATAAAAGAATGAGGCAACCAGTAACAGTCATCTTTATTCAGGAGAAATTTAGTATGCAGAACTTAATGTTATATTATAATTGATATTGTGAGTCTGTGTCTGCCTAGTGTTGTGAAATTCATTTGCGTGATATTTATGTAATCCTGCCTCATACATATAAGTGCATATGAATCATCAGTCTGTCAGATAATCCAAACCAACTGCAGTACCCTTTGAGGGAAGGCTAAATACAACTTTCCTAGTTGAACAAAAGAACAAGCTTTTTTTTTTTTTTTTTTTGGAAGCAATTAATTCACCTTTCTGTGCTTCTCCTACCATATTTCCTACTTTATCCTTAAACTTTTACAGGCTGCAATAGGATCTGTGGCTTTGGATACAGCAAGATCACATGGAGATACACAGCTGGAAGAATATGGAATAGCTGTGTTGACAGTGGCATTTTTGGCCATCCTCATTACAGCCCCAATTGGAAGTCTCCTTATTGGTTTGTTGGGCCCCAGGCTTCTCCAGAAAGATGAAAAGGTTCAAGGAGATCCTTCTGAATAAGTTAACAGAGGTGAAAAGAGAGAATGCTGAATATAATATTTAGAAAACTGCTACCAGAGGCTGCTTCATCAAGATGGAGTTGAAATATGTAATGTTTAAGCTTAAAATGCAGTAGAACCGTAAGTGTGGCTTTTTCTTTATGACAGTGGTAACATTCTACATCTCCAATCCTGATTTCTTTACCTTTTTTTTCTTTTTCAAACTCTTCTTCATCATATATCTTTATTTTTATACTACTACTTTATATACTTTAATGTGCTACCATAATTTAAAATTAGCATAAGGAAGAATGAGTTTAGTTATCACCCAACAACTTGCTCTTAGTTACTCTCACTGTCTCACGATCCAGTCGCTTAGACTCAAATGCTTTGAATGCCCTGACTTAGTTACTCTCACAGTCTCACGATTCAGTCACTTAGACTCAAATGCTTTGAATGCCCTGACTTAGTTACTCTTACTGTCTCACGATCCAGTCACTTAGACTCAAATGTTTTGAACTGGTTTTCACTCCTTTTTTTTAAACACTGTAATGCACTCCCTCATCAATTCCTAGCTACTTTCTCCTTGCTATTCTGTCTCTTCTCTATTTCTATTTCACTTACTACTTTCTGAGAATTATTGTAACTGATTAGTCCCTACTAGATTTTTTAAGTACATTTTTTAGGTACATTCCTCTTGTCCCCATCTAGATGTCAGAAGACCTTATCTTGTTCCTTAACTGACTAGACAGTGTCCTCCATTTCAGTGACTCATCCGAGTTTACCTTCCCTAGAGAGTGCCCTAATCCAGCTCTTTTTATTATTTTCCTTATGACCCATGCCTTTAGGGCCTTCCTGATCCCTAGATGAGAGATAGCTAACTTTTCAAATCTATGTCATCCTCATGACTATTATATTAATTAGGTTAAAGGTAATATAAACAAGAGGTAAAACATACAGTACATACTAGAAATGTATTTCTTTCTAATGAAACTGGCTGGCTGGTTGATGGTAATAGAGTCGCTCTGCTCATGAGTTTTCGTTTAGAGACCCGTGACCTTCCATCATGAGACTCTGTCATGCCCTAGCTTAGGACATTGGTAGAAGTTCAGTCTCTACCGTGTCTCTTTCCTAGCCCTCGGGAAGAAATAAAAGAGAAAGTCAAAGGCAAGCAATTTATTTTTAAGGAAATGTCTTAGTCATCTAGTGCTGCTATAACAGAAATACCACAAGTGGATAGCTTTGGGAAAGAGAAATTTATTCTCTCACAGACTAGTAACCTAGAAGTCTGAATTCAGGGTCCCAGCCCCAGAGGAAGGCTTTCTCTCTCTGTCAGCTCTGGAGGAAGGTTCTTGTCATCCATCTTCCTCAGTCTAGGAGCTTTTCAGCATACTTCTGGCTCTTCTTTCTTGGTGGTAAGAGGTCCCCATGTCTCTCTGCTCACTTCTTTCTTTTATATCCCAAAAGAGATTCATTTATGTACAACCTTAATCTTATAGATTGAGTCCTGTCTCATTGACATAAGTGCCACTCATCTGACATCATTAACATCATATAAGTGGGATTTACAACACAGGAAAATCACATCAGATTACAAAATGGTGGACAATCACACACTACTGGGAATCACGGGCTAGCCAAGTTGACACACATTTTGGGGGGGAACACAGTTCAGTCCATAATAGGAGGTGATATAGAAGTTGGCAAATCTCTCCTCTTACATTCCATTGGTGATGGCCACACCTGGCTATGAGAAGGCTGAGAAGTATCCTCATTCCTAGGAGCAACAAAAGATTAGATTTGGGAGCCAGAGGTACCACTCTGTTGGATGTTACCATCACTTAGTAATATATTCTTGCATCTTAACAAGGGCCTTCTGAAGACAGTACCTTAAACCAAAAAAGAGTGACTTCTGTGGCAGGAATTTCAGACGTTGTGACATGCCAGCAGAGACGTATTAGAAGAAAGGTTCATCTGCATAGGTCACATCCTGTCCCTCTTATACAAAAGGCCCTATCTGGATTCGTGTACCACCCATAGTTTGTCTCCACTCTAGGTCATCCCCTGCCTAGTTGCAAGAATAATCACATTCAAATGCAACTTATATCATGTGCTATGTATACCTGAAGTATTTATTTATATCACATCTGAACTCTTTCACCTAGAATTCAAAATTCAATCTAATCTTGATGTAGATACTAAATTAGCAAATGATGACTATTCTAATTTGACCAAGCTTATTTACATAAAGCTTATCTACTCCTCTCCTTTCATGAGACTACTGGGCTGCCATTTCTATCATGGTCTTCACCTGTATTCAAAAGTTTGAATAACTTAATATTCACCTCTTCTAAACAGGTTTTGTTTTTATGATGTCAGCCAGATTCTGGATACTTTATGGTATTATATTCCCTTAGTATTTATGTTCTCATTTGCGATTGAATTAATTTCTATCAAAGATCATTTGCACCTTTCAAACTGAACTTCCTTGGTTGCACCTTGGTGGGGGCATGATAAACTTAATGTTGATCTGGTCCTCTATAGGCTCTAAAACTGTATTCATTCAACAAACACTTACTGAAAGCCTTTGGTGATCCAGGCACATCCTCAAGAATAATATTTGTTCCTGTCCTTAAGGATCTGACAATCAGCTAGAAGAGACAAACAAAAGATTGCAAAACAGTGTAAGTGCTGTTCTGTAGGAAGTACAGGGGCCCTAGGGACCTCATAGCAGGAGCACCCAAGGGTGGTCCAGTTGGGCACAACTCCCCAGAGAAAGTGGGGCCTCGGCTGCTGAGGGGTGATTAGGATTTAGCTAGCAAAAGGGGTGAGGGGAAGAGTACTGCAATTAGTGTATTCCTCACAAAACCAGTAGATCAGACAGAAATAATTACTTTAACATTTGGATCCCTGCAAGTGGGCTGTACACATGTTATACATACTCTCAGAGCACCAACGACACTTTTTTCAGTTTGTTTGTATGCTTGTCTCCTATTAAATCAGCTCCTTAGGAGCAGGAGACTTATCTTGGTCGTCTTGGAATTCTCAGCAATTAGCAGAGGGCATGGGACACAATAGGCATTTAATAAACTTTTACTGAGTCCCTGAGGGCATCATCTTCTAGTATCAAAAGAAAACTTTTCACACAACATTTCAGATCTGGAGGGTCACACTTCCAAGAACACTAAACACTGGAAATTCTTGTTCTTCAGCACTCTCTTTTTCCTGGGCCCTGTGACATCCATCTCCCTCTGTGGAGTATCTTTCAGATACATTGATTAGGTTTCAGGTCTTTAAGTTATTTTAACATCCCAGTTTTTTCTGTTATTAGCCCCAAATAACCTTGATTGAACTTGGATGTCCTCAACATTTCCTCAGCTATTCATTTACAAATAATTTTATTCATTATATTCTTTAAAAATAACAATGATTTTTTTTTTTTCTGGTTACAAAAGTAATACATTTTCATTGCAAAAAACTCAGAACACAGAGAAGTACAAAGAAGGAAACAGAAAGTACTTTTTTTTCAATTTTATTTATTTTGTTGTTGAGAATATACACAGCAAAAGATTCACCAGTTCAACAATTTCTGTATGTACCATTTAGTGATATTAATTACATTCTTGGAGCTGTGGAGCCATTCTCACTCTCCTTCTCCTGAGTTATTCCTCCCCCATTAACATAAATTCACTGCCCCCTAAGATTCCTATCTAATCTTTCAACTTGCTATTGTCAGTTTGATCCCATATAGATAGTTCTTAAAAAAGCATTATGCTCAAGACAGACATTTTTTACTAGTTAAGCTAAACTATTGTTTGTTTTTAAGAAGTCTCCAGAGATATTTTTGGTTTAAGGTTAAAAGATTATCTCAGGGCAGTAGTTTTAGGGGTTCACCTAAACTTTATGGCTCTAGGAAGTTTGGAGTCCATGGGAATTTGAAATTCTGCTCCACATTTTCCCTCTTTTGATAAGGATCCTTCTATAGAATCTTTGATCAAGATGTTCAGTAATGGACACCATTCAGTTCTTCTGGTCTCATGGCAAAGGAGGCAGTTATTCATGGAGGCAATTACCAACACATTCCATATCCTCCTCCTTCTATTCCTGACGCTCCTTCTTCCTGTACTGTTCCAGGCATATAGATAGCAATTGTTGTACCTTGGACCCTGCTTGCAGTCTTTTTTTTTTTTTCCTCACAGTGATAAGAGAATTTATTCTTTAGAAAGGACATGAAAGAAACATCAGTATTTTGTTTAAAAAATCCTTTGCCTAACTCTCTGGGCAGCAATTCTCTGGGGCTTTTTTTTTTTTTTTAATTTTTATTGTGCTTTAAGTGAAAGTTTACAAATCAAGTCAGTCTCTCACACGAAGACTTACGTACACCTTGCTACACACACCCAATTCCTCTCCCCCTAATGAGACAGCCCGCTTGCTCCCTCCACTCTCCCTTTTCATGTCCATTTCTCCAGCTTCTAACCCCCTCTACCCTCTCATCTCCTCTCCAGGAAGGGGATTCCAACATAGTCTCAAGTGTCCACCTGATCCAAGAAGCTCACTCCTCACCAGCATCCCTTTCCAATCCATTGTCTAGTCTAATCCCTGTCTGAGGAGTTGGCTTCAGGAATGGTTCCTGTCCTGGGCCAACAGAAGGTCTGGGGGCCATGACCACCGGGGTCCTTCTAGTCTCAGTCAGACCATTAAGTCTGGTCTTTTTATGAGAATTTGGGGTCTGCATCCCACTGCTGTCCTGCTCCCTCAGGGGTTCTATGTTGTCTTCCCTGTCAGGGCAGTCATCGATTATAGCTGGGCACCATTTAGTTCTTCCAGCCTCAGGCTGATGTAGGCCCTGGTTTATGTGGCCCTTTCTGTCTCTTGGGCTCATAATTACCTTGTGTCTTTGGTGTTTTTCATTCTCCTTTGATCCAGGTGGTTTGAGACCAATTGCTACGTCTTAGATGGCCACTTGCTAGAGTTTAAGACCCCAGATGCCTTTCTCCAAGATGGGACTGCTTGCAGTCTTTTAAGACCCCAGTCACTATGTAGCAAACTAGTAGGTAGAATAGAAGCACTAAACATGTTACTAGGCTAATTAACTGGAATGTCCGTGACCCTAAACCTCCAAACCAAGAAGCCAAATTCCCTGAGATTTTTGGTTGTATATAAGCAGCCTCACCATCTACTTTTTTTTTCTTTTTGTCATTGTTGTAAATATCACACCACTTTTGCCAATTCAACTTTTTATAGGTATACAACTTATTGGCAGCAATTACAATAATCAGTTGTGCAACCTTATTGTTAATCAATGTGATATTTCCATCACCGTTAATCCCTTTCCCTTTCTCCTTCCTTCCATGCCTGCTAACCACTAATAAACTTTGTTCTCTATATATTTGCCTTTTCTTGTCTTTTTTATGTAAGTGAGGTCATATAATATTTCTCCTTTTGTGACTGACTTATTTCACTCAGAATTATGCCTTCCAGCTCCATCCATGTTGTAGCATGTATCAAGACTGAGTAGTATTCCATTGTATGTATATACCAAGTTTTGTTTACCCATTCACCTGGTGATGGGCATTTAGGTTGTTTCTACCTTTTGGCTATTGTGAATAGAGCTGCAGTGAACATTGGTATACAAACCTCTATTTGTGTCTTTGCTTCCAAGTTTTTGGAAATTGCTGGATCATATGGTGGTTCTATTTTTAGGTTTTTGGGTAACTGCCACGCTGTTTTCCACAACAGCTGTACCATTTTGTAAAAATACTCTTAATGTAAACATCTATTTTATTTTGATCATTTTAGATTCTATTCTTGCAGTTTTGGAGGGTATCTTATTTTCAGAAAGATATAACGTCCATGGAATTAATTGGGTGAAAGTCAATTTTATATCTGACTTCTATGGAGATATATAGATTGAAGAGTTCTCTTGCATGTAATGAAGGCTAAGTCTTCAAAAAGTCATTTATTCAGGTGGTAACAGTTGAATATTAATTTTTCAATGAATAATAAAGATCCCTGCCTTCATGGAGCTTACATTTTAAATCACTAACTCAAAATATAACATGCCCGCTATACGCCAGGCAATGTGCTAGGTTCCAGGGATACAGTGATGAACAAGATAGTCAAGGGCTCTGTTTTCGGTAAAACTTGAATGCTGGTGGGATGTAAACTGTGTTTGACACAATGGGGAATAAAATTGTGAATACCATGGTACTTGCCTTCAAGAACTTTACAAGAAAATAAGATGTGCGTTAATAGCTGTAATTATTAATAGCTGTAATGAATCTCTGAGTGGTGCAAATGGCTTAGAGCTCAGCTGCTAACCAAAAGATTACCAGCTCAAGTCCACCCAGGGGCACCTTGGAAGTAAGGCCTGGCAATCTAGTTCCAAAAAAATCACCCATTGAAATCTCTGTGGAGCACAGTTCTACTCTGACACACATGCGGTTCCCATCAGTTGGTAGTCAACTCCACAGTAACTGTTTTTTTCTTTTGTTTTTAATAGCTGTAATACAAATGAACAATTTTGAGTTCTTTACAGTGGGAAAATTGAAGACTTCTTGAAGGAGGTGATATCTGAATTGGGCCTTTGAGAGTGAATAGGACCAATGGGTAATATTGGGGAGTGAAGTGAAGACGGGATCAACTAGGTGGATGCCCTAGTATCAGCTAAGTGTGGAAACAATGAAGTCCAGAGTAAATGATTGGCACTTAAGGTTAAAGATAATTAGTGAGACTGGAAAAGAAAGATGGCACTTAAATTGTGCCAATACGTCACTAGCCAAATTTCTATTTTTAAGTGCTTTCAGTAGTATAAAATCATTTATGTAGTAGACATTTTTTAATCATTTGCAAAGCATCAAATTTAGGAAAAATGGTGTCATGAGGAAAGTTGTCCTTGTTCCTCAAAGGTTTTTTGCTTTCTATGACATTGTTGCAAGTATAATCAATTTATTTTTAAATTGCTATACATTTTTTACAACAAAAGGTGTCAGGTATTTCTATAAATGTGTTTTTAAACCATTTTTAATATATTCAAGTAAATGAACATTTTTGAAAGATTCCAGAACATGATATTTTTATATGAATTATGAAATTCATAGAAATTTATATTTCTATATGAATCATTTATGTAGTTCTCTGTTAACAGGTAAGGATGCCTAGTGGTGCAACTGTTAAGTGCTAGGCTGCGAACAGAAAGGTCAGTGGTTCAAATCCACACAGTGGCTCCGTGGGAGAAAGGCTTGGTGATCTGCTCCCATAAAAATTACACCATAGAAAACCCTGTGAGGTAGTTCTACTCTGTTACGTGGGGTCACTTACAACTCTAACTGGTGGGAATAGCTTCATGCTATTTTGGTAGCAAGTTAAATATCATATTTTTTAGTTGACTACCTCAAATTAAATCTGGCCTGAGCCCACTGATCTGGTGACAATTCCAAGTCTCCGTTTGTTGATACGCTTTCCACCCCCCTTAGGTGAACTCTAAACACTTAACTCTCCAACAGTTCACAGAGCAGTGCCCTGGAGGCCATCAGACACCTTGCAGAGATCCTCCCTCCCACATCCCCCATTTGTCCTTACTCCCAGTATCCTTGGAGATCTACCTGCTTTTCTCTTTCATATCTTGAAAACAGAGGACTTCCTTAACCCTACAGGGTCTCTATGAGTCTGAATCGACTGAATAGCATACAACATAGGGTCATTGTGAGTCCAAACTGAATCAGACAACATTCCACTGCTAGCCAACCAGTAGGCGGTTCGAACCTACAGGCGCTTGGAAAACAAGCTTGATGATCTGCTTTTAAAAGGTCATGAAAACCCTAAGGAGCAGTTCTACTGTGCACACATGGGGCCGCCCTGAGTCAGAATCCATTCAACAGCCACTGGAATATTTAAGCTCATTAAAGAGGAGACCGAGTCCTGTTGGAAGTGGTTAAAAGCTTGGCTGCTAATCAAAAGGTAGGTAGTTCGAATCCACCAGCTGCTCCTTGAAAACATTTTGGGGTAGTTCTACTCTGTCCGACAGGGTCACTGTGAGTTGGGATCCACTGGAGAGCAACCAGTTTAAAGAAACTACATCCGGCTTTGGCAAGTTACTTCTAGCACTTGTAGCTCCTGGCGCTACTTTTTGGATCAACTGTGTCCCAGGACTTTTACAGTCTAGGCAGCTCTATATTCAGAAGGGACATGTAAAGGAAACGGTTGAATAGACTGAAAACACCCCATCTGTCCTGGGGAGCTCCAGCGACCCTCACTTCTTAGGGCCCCAGTGGCTTGGAAGTCAAGCGAATGCTTGGCTGCTAGTAGCCCCGCCCCCGCTGCACAGCCATCAGCCCCTCGCACACAGATGCCACGTCCACGTGCCTGCGGCCATCTTCAGTGTCGCGTAGTCTACCGGGCAGTTGCTGGGCGCCAGAAGCAACAGGGGATGCTAAAGAAATTGTAGGTATGGCCCATTTCTCTCCACCCTTTCTCTTTCCAGGCCCTTGGGTCCAAGTACCTGGTCTCCCGTCATCATTTTCCTTCCGAGCCCCCAGAACGCCTTTCTTCCTGCTTCAGCACAAGGAAGTAAACATCGGCCCCGTTTGCCAGGCGCTGGGGGAACACCAGCAGACGTGTTCCCCGCCCTCCCGTACCTGTTCTTCACTACGTCATCTTATCTCTCTTTGTTATCCTTCCTCCCCTTCCTCCTCTGTTTCTTTATCTCATTTTACTGGTGCTCACAAGTGAGAAGTGGTCTGTCAGGCAAGACTGACTGCAACATTAATTTTATGAAGCGCACACTCTTGTACAAATGGCGGATCTCCACAAATGAGCAGTCACCTGCCCCTGTGAATGGAGATGTGTTCCGGGATTGGTTGCTGGGCCTGGGAAGGTTACCCCCACACCCTTCCACCCGCGTCTTACCTCCCCACCTATTCCGGTGGGCTTATCACGGTGGACACGCTGTGTGGACAGTCAGTGCTTTTGAAAGATCAAGGATAGTAGTTGCACATGTGCAGTGTGGCAGGCATATAATTATTCAGGAGCCCTTATAAGAGTTCTGCGGGCGCGTACGAGGTTCATGTCGCCCCACTGTGGAAGCTCTAGGGTCTATGGAATATCAGACGGGCCCATACGGAGGGGCAATTGGCCCAGGTGGCACCGAGAGAAACCAAACCCCACACCCCTTTATATTCCATAGAGTTAAATAGAATTGTTATTTGTGTAACACAAGTGTGGAAAATTAAAATTCATCTCCCAAACTTTGTAGTCACTATGTGCCTATAAAAAGGGAATTCATGTTTACTGCTTTTTGTGAGGACAAGAATTTATAATGCTGGTTTTGTCAGTTGGCTGGACATAAACTCCTCCCCATTGCCTGACAAAAGGAGAGAGGCGGATGCAGTGAGGGTCCTATATAAAGTAACATCTTTATAGCACTTCTCCTTTTATGCATTATATTCCTACTCATCCTGTTAAATTATACACCTCTATTTTTTATGATATAGGGTTGGTTAACAGAACCCCATTTTACTGTGGAGGAAGCTAAACGCTGAGACTGAACAGTACCTGGAACATAGTATAATGTATATTCAGGAAATATTTGTTGAAGGGATGAGTAGATGAGATTCTCAGGGAACGTTGCCTTATTCACCTTTATATTCCTTGGATGCAGAGCTAAGTGTAGCAGTAGTAAACCTACAAATGTATGTTAAATGAAGAGGATGAGTGGCTTGTTTAGTGCCAGGTGTTTGTCAGGTATTTTTAGAGGCATTGTTTTAGGCATTGTGAGAACAGTAGTAAGAAAGACAAGATTCATGTTCTCAAAGAGCTTAAGTTATAGTGAGAGGAGACAAAAAATAAACAAGCAAACAATATATGAACAAGGAAATTTTGGGTAAGTGAGAGAGACTGGGGAAGGAGTTAGCTTAGACTGATTGATTAGAGGAGACCTCTCTGAAGAGATGACACTTGTGCCGAGACCTCACTGATAAGAAGCCAACCATGGGGCTTTTTGGGATTAGAGCATTGAAGGTAAGGAGAACCTCAATTACAAAGACCCTGAAGTAGGAGGCAACTTGGCTCTTTCAAGCAACATCATAAAGACCAGAGTAGCTGGAATGTAGAGAGAATGGTACAAGATGAAGAGAGATAGGTTGGGCCAGATCATGTAGGGTTTTGAATAGGCCATGATGATAAGCTTGGGATTTATTTAAAGTGTGATTAGAAACCAGTAGTGTTTTGGAAATAAGTGACATGATCTTATTACATCGTTAAAAGGTTTGTTCTGCCCATTTTGTCGTGAAAGGTTTGTAGGAATTGAGGAGAAATATTACTAGCAATTAGAGGGTAATTGTGGAAGTCCAGAAAGCAATGATGGTAGTTTGGGCTAAAGTGGTTGCAAAGTGGATGAATGTAAGATATATATTGAAGGTAGAGCCTACAGAATTGCTAATGTTTTTAATATGTTGTTGTTAGGTGCTGTTGTGTCTGTTCCAACTCATAGTGACCCTATGTAAAATATAATGAAAACACTGCCCAGTCCTGCGCCATCCTCACAATCGTTGCTATGTTTGAGTCCATTGTTGTAGCCACTGTGTCAGTCTACCACATTAAGGGTCTTCTTCTTTTTCACTGGCCCTCAGCTTTGCTAAACGTGATGTCCTTCTCCAGGAACTGAGCCCTCCTGATAGCGTATCTGAAGTACTTGAGACAAAGTCTCACCATTCTCACTTCTAAGGAGCATTCTGGCTGTACTTCTTGCAAGACAGATTTGTTCCTTCTTCTGGTACTCCATGATATATTCAATATTCTTCACCAACAACATAATTCAAAGGCATCAATTTTTCAGTCTTCTTTTTTTTAGATATATAATTTTTATTGTGCTTTAAGTGAAAGTTTAAAAATCAAGTCAGTCTCTCACACAAAAACCCATATACACCTTGCTATACACTCCCGATTACTCTCCCCCTAATAAGGCAGCCCGCTGTCTCCCTCCATTCTCTCTTTTCATGTCCGTTTCGCCAGCTTCTAACCCCTTCCACCCTCTCATCTCCCCTCCAGGCAGGAGATGCCAACATAGTCTCAAGTGTCCACTCTTCAGTCTTCTTTATTCATAGCCCAGCTTTTGCATGCATATGAAAACACCATGGCTTGAGTCAGGCACACCTTAGTCCTCAAAGTGACATCTTTGATTTTTAACACCTAAAAGAGGTCTTTTGCAGCAGATTTGCCCCATGCAATATGTTGTTTGATTTCTTGACTGTCACTTACATGGGTGTTGATTACAGGTCCACATAAAATGAAATCTTTGACAACTTCAATATTTTCTCTCATAGGGATGAGGAAAAAAGAGTCACCCCTTGTTCTTAGGTTTTTGTCTTGAGCTTAGATGGATGGTTGTGCCATTTATCAAATGGAAAAGACTAGGACAGAAACATATTGTGGTAGTGGTGGTAGGGTGTTCGACTTTGCTTATGTTAAGTTTGGTATGCTCTAGAAATCTAACGTAAGTCCTGAGTCTTTGAGTTCTCTGCAGAGGGCAAGGGGACCAAAGATACAAAGTTGAGAGTCATTAGCATATAGCAAAAACTACCTGTGGAAAATGTGTTCATAGAGAACATTCCAGTGTTTAAAGGTAAAGCAGAGGAAGAGTAGCAAGGAAAGAAGATGGAGAAGGAATAGCCAATGACATAGGAAGAAAGCACAAAGAACATAGTGACATAAAACAAAGACAACAAAGCATGGCCAACTGTATGGAATCATTCTGAGAGATCAAGTCAAATAAAGAAAAGGGATCTGACCTTTGGATTTGGGCAACATAGTAGTTGCGTGTCTTGAGAAGTATATTGAAAAGAAAACGTGAGATGAAGAAAGGGATGTAGCACTGTAGACATCTCAAGATATTGTACTATAAAGGAGAGCTGAGAAATGGAGGTAATATCTAGAAGAATATGTGGCAGCAAAGTAGGGCTCTTAGAAAGGGATGCTTAAGCATGTTTTTAGGCTAATAGGAATGATCTAATAGAGAGAAAATGATGGTATAAGAGAGAGTACACTAGTGAACTATGTATTTCTTTGAAAAGGTTTTCAATGGTGAAGCTGTGAATGGTGGGGAGACTGAAAATGATGAAGCGTCAGGTATAAAACTGTGATTCAAAGAATTCAAGAGCGTCAGAGTTGGAAGGGTCTGAAAAGTTCTTCTAACCCAACCCTCTCAAACAGATGAAGAAACACTCCCCTGTTACTTTCTGTCCAGGTGCTCTCCCACCGCGTCCAAATACTGTAATAAAAATATTGACCCTAACCAGAAAAAAAGAGTGAGTGTATATATTTTAGAAATGAAGTATTTAAGAAATCAAGAGGATCCAGAGAATACATGTTAAGTGTTGGCCTTGCGTGGGCACATGAACCTATGTTTACAGAAAAACCTGTGAAAACCGAAACCTGTGTAAGGCAGAAACCTGTCAGAGAAGGAAAATCCAAATATTTTCAACTAATAGGTGGAAAAATTGCAAGACTCGGAAAAACAAGGCAGTTCTGTTGAGTTCCAACTCTCACAGGTTTCACTATAATTCGTAGGAACAGGAAGAAAGGGAACAAATATGGGTAGAGATACAGGTAAATGGATAGATTCAGTGGTGAGAAGGTGAGGGAATGTCTGATACTGATTATTGTTTTCTCAGTGAAGTATAAGGTATGAGGCAAGTAAGTTGTGACAAGGAAGAATGTTTGGATAGGAGGCTTAAGGGGAGAAGGTATAAAATAGTTGTTTTGGAGGCTGGAAGGTAATCATAATAGAGAAGCACATCTGGGGATGGCGTGTGGCCATTTGAGATTTGAGGACTGTGAGCAGGTGATTGAGGTGAGGTAGAGAGAAACATCGTAGTAATCAATGACATCAAGGAACTGAAAGACCAGAGTATTGGCTGGGTCGACCACCTGGGTATTAGTGGTTAAGTTAGTAGCCGAACTAGCCCTTGAATCCGGATGTCCTAACTTGCAGCTTGATGGGTTACAATTTTACTGAGAACATTGTTTCAGAGCATTACCTTTTTGTGCCTCTTATTTCTCTAACTAACATGGAAAAAAAAATGTGCCCTGATTTTTTTGCTTTGGTCTTTACATGCACATTCTAGACTTCCTTGGCTGGTGTTTTTCTCTTGCTTATCCCTACAATGTATATTCATTAATCTCTTTGGCATGTTTTTCCTAATTTCTTTTTTCTTTTAACTAGTTCCATTAATATGTATTTATTATAGTATAAAAGTCTACCTCTTGGGACGGGGGGCCAAGATGACAGAATAGCCAGATGCTTCTGGTGATCCCTCTTACAACAAAGAACCGAAAGATCAAGTGAAACGATTATATTTATGACACGCTAGGAGGCCTGAACATCAAAAGCAAAGTTCAAAAACAGACTGAGTGATGGGGGAGAGAGAGACAGTTCAGAAGCAGAGAAGAGTTGCCAGACCTGAATTATTGGGATTCCTCAGGCACCACTCCCAGGAGTGGCTGCAGCAGGCTCATGGTAGCATTTGGCCCCAGTTTCCTTAGAGAGAAGCAGCCAGCTGCACAGCCTACTCACACCTCCGGAACCAGGGAAGAATGATGCTCTCAGCAAAAGCTAAGTACTTGGGTATATTCTACTGCACCCCCTGCCCCCAAGCTGGCTTCAATTGCTATTGATTTCCCTGAGCCTGAGATAGGCCCATTTGAGCACCCTTAGCCATACTCCTGGACTTGGAGAAGGAATAAAATCACAACAGGGGGAATAGATAATTTGCCAGCTCCACTAACCTGGGGAGCTTAGGACAGAAGTGGCTCCTGTCCAGGCATAAATGTTCCATGGACTTTGAGTAACTTTCCCACCAGCATGGAAGTGTGTGGGCCTATTTCAGGAGAATAGGACCTTGCTGGCAGACTGCAACTGTTTAAGCTGTGTGTTGAAAAGGTGGGTGTTTAATATTTGACACCGCTTTGCCTATTAAACAGGGTCCTCACCTACCCACATCAGGGGCATAAGGACAGATAGCTCCACTGAGGTCACCCATCCACCCACGACAGGGGTCCAAGGATAACCTCCCAGTCCTTACAATCAAAAGTATTGCGTGCGCATGGTCTGTCTGCAGAACCCACCCACCTGTATGCTCTAGGGAAGAGGGGCGCACTTTCCTCAGAGACACTAGGGGGACAGTTGTCAGCTAACTGCCTTGTTCAGAGTGTGACCCCCTACTGCAACCAGATACCGGTACCTACACCAATCACCCCTGCCCCTCTAGGATTATAGGACAGAGGCTGTACCACACACTTGATGACCAGCTACCTGGACACCTGAGCTGAATCCACACAAGAAAAGGAAATGGACTCAGAAGGTCGTATACCTGATAATAGCTCTAGCCATCTGGAGACAGGACATCAGAGCTCAAAAGGCTAAAATAATCAAGCTAGCTCACTGAAGCAATCCATTTGGGCATATTAAAACAAAACAAAGCAAGAAGCTACGATACAGTAAGCAAACATAAAATAAACTAATACAATAACTTATAGATGGCTCAGAGACAACAGTCAATATCAAACCACATAAAGAAAAAGACCATGATTGCTTCAACAAGCTCTCAAAACAGAGAATCAAAGTATCTTCTGGATGAAGGTGCCTTCATGGAATTACCGGATGCAGAATTCAAAAGATTAATATACAGAACACTTCAAAACATCAGGAAGGAGATCAGGCAATATGCAGAACAAGCCAAGGAACATACAGATAAAACAGTTGAAGGAATTAAAATGGTTATTCAAGAACATAATGAAAAATTTAATAAGCTGCAAGAATCCATAGAGAGACAGCAATCAGAAATTCAGAAGACTAACAACAAAATTACAGAATTAGACAACTCAGTAGAAAGTCAGAGGAGCAGAATTTGAGCGACTCAAAGGCAGAATTGGTGGCACCAATCTATTTGGAGAAAAATCAAATAAAAGAATTAAAGAATGAAGAAACCTTAAGAATCATGTGGGACTCTATCAAAAAAAAAATAAATAAACTACGAGTGATCCGAGTACCAGAACAGGAAGGGAAAACAGAAAATACAGAGAGAATTGTTGAAGATTTATGGGCAGAAAACTTCCCTGATCTCATGAAAGATGAGAAGATATCTATCCAAGATGCTCATCAAACCCCACATAAGGTAGATTTTAAAAGAAAGTAACGAAGACATATTATGATCAAACTTGCCAAAACCAAAGATAAGGAGAGAATTTTAAGAGCAGCTAGTGATAAACAAAGACTTACCTACAAAAGAGAGTCAATAAGAATAAGCTCGGACTACTCGGCAGAAACCATGCAAGGAAGAAGGCAATGGGATGACATATTTAAAAAATTGAAGGAAAAAAATTGCCAGCCAAGAATCATATATCCAGCAAAACTGTCTCTCAAATATGAAGGTGAAATTAGGACATTTCCAGATAAACAGAAGTTTAGGGAATTCGTAAAAACCAAACCAAAACTACAAGAAATACTAAAGGGAGTTCATTGGTTAGAAAATCAATAATATCCGGTATCAACCCAAGACTAGAACATTGGACAGAGCAATCAGATGTTAACCCAGACAGGGAAATCATAAAAATAAATCGAGATAAAAAAATGCTCAAAACAAGGAAACAGTGATGTCATTATGTAAAAGAAGGCAACATTAAAATAATAAAGAGGGACTATTTTTTTTAAGAAATGTAGTCATACATCTTTCATATGGAGAGGAAGATAAGGCAATATAAAGAAATAAAAGTTAGGTTTAAACTAAGAAAAATAGGGTTAAATATTAAAGTAACCACAAAAGAGACTAACCTACTCATCAAAATAAAATACAAGAAAAAAACAGAGACTCAGCAGAACAAAATCAATGACAACGAATAAGAGGAAAAGACAATATATAAAGATAAACACTCAGAACAAAAAACTAAGTAGGAAAAAGAAACTGTCAACAACACACACAAAAAAAAAGACATCAAAATGACAACACTAAACTAAAAAAAAAAAAAAAAAAAAAAAACTCATACCTACCCATAATTACGCTGAATGTTAATGGACTAAATGCACCAATAAAGAGTGGCAGAATGGATTAAAAAACACGATCCGTTTATATGCTGCCTACATGAGACACACCTTAGACTTAGAGAAACAAACAAACTGAAACTCAAAGGATAGAAAAAATTATATCAAAGAAACAACAATCAAAAAAGAGCAGGAGTGGCAATATTAATTTCTGACAAAATAGACTTTAAAGATAAATCCACCACAAAGGATAAGGACGGACACTATATAATGGTTAAAGGGACAATATACCAGGAGGATATTACCATATTAAATATTTATGTACCCAATGAAAGGTCTGCAAGATACATAAACTCTAACAGCATTGAAAAGTGAGGTAGACAACTCCACATTATAGTAGGAGACTTCAACACACCACTTTCAGTGAAGGACAGGACATCACTTTCTGTCCTTCACTGAAGGACAGAAAGAAGCTCAATAAAGACACAGAAGATCTAAATGCCACAATTAACCAACTTGACCTTATAGACATATATAGAACATTCCATCCAACAGCAGCCAAGTATACTTTCTTTTCTAGTGTGCATGGAACATTCTCTAAAATAGACCACATATTAAGTCATAAAGCAAGCCTTAACAGAATCCAAAACACTGAAATATTACAAAGCATCTTCTCTGACCATAAGGCCATTAAAGTAGAAATCAATAACAGAAAAAGCAGGGAAAAGAAATCAAACACTTGGAAACTGAACAATACCCTGCTGAAAAAAGACTGGATTATAAAAGACATGAAGGATGGAATAAAGAAATTCATAGAATCCAATGAGAATGAAAACACTCCCTATCAGAACCTTTGCGACAGCAAAAGCAGTGCTCAGGGGTAAGTTTATATCCATAAATGCACACATCCAAAAAGAAGAAAGGGCCCAAATAAAAGAATTATCCCTAAAACTTGAACAAATAGAAAGAGAGCAACAAAAGAAAGGTTCAGGCACTATAAGAAACGAAATAATAAAAACTAGAGCTGAACTAAATGAAATAGAAAAGAGAAAAACAATTGAAAGAGTTAATAAGACCAAAAGCTTGTTCTTTGAAAAAATTAACAAAATTCATAACCCACTGGCCAAACTGACAAAAGAAAAACAGGAAAGGAAGCAAATACCCCCAATAAGAAATGAGATGGGCAATATTACCACAGACCCAACTGAAATTAGAAGAATCATATCATATTCCTATGAAAAATTTTACTCTAACAAATTTGAAAACCTAGAAGAAATGGATGATTTCCAAGAAACATACTACCTACCTAAACGAACACAGAGGTAGAACAACTAAATAGACCCATAACAAAAGAAGAGAATGAAAAGGTAATCAAAAAACTCCCCCAAAAAAAAAAAAAAGCCCTGGCCGGGATGACTTCACTGCAGAGTTCTACCAAACTTTCAGAGAAGTATTAACACCACTACTACTAAAGGTATTTCAGAACATAGTAAAGGACGGAATACTCCCAAACTTATTCCATGAAGCCAGCATATCCATGATACCAAAACCATGTAAAGACGCCAAAAAAAACAAAATTACACACCTATATCCCTCATGAACTCAGAGGCAAAATCACTCAACAAAATTCTAGCCAATAAAATTCAACAACATATCAAAAAAATAATTCACCATGACCAAGTAGGATTCATACCAGGTATGCTGGGATGGTTCAACATTAGGAAAACAATTAATGTAGCCCATCACATAAGTAAAACAAAAGACAAGAACCATATGATTTTATCAATTGATGCAGAAAAGGCATTTGACAAAGCTCAACACCCATTCATGATAAAAACTCTCAGCAAAATAGGAATAGAAGGAAAATCCCTCAACATAATAAAGGGCATTTATACAAAGCCGATAGCCAACATCATCCTAAATGGAGAGAGCCTGAAAGCATTCCCCTTGAGACTGGGGAACCAGACAAGGATGCCCTTTATCACCACTTTTATTCAACATCGTGCTGGAGGTCCTAGCCAGAGCAATTAGGCTAGATAAAGAAATTAAGGGCATCCAGATTGGTAGGAAAAAAGTAAAAGTATCCCTATTTTCAGATGACATGATATTACACACAGAAAACCTTAAGGAATCCTCAAGAAAACTACTGAAACTAATAGAAGAGTTCAGCAGAGCATCAGGATACAAGATAAACATACAAAAATCAGTTGGATTCCTCTACACCAACAAAAACAACATCCAAGAGGAAACCACCAGATCAGGACGATTTACAGCAGCCCCCAAGAAGATGAAATACTTAGGAAAAAATCTTACTAGAGATGTAAAAGACCTATACATAGAAAACTACAATATACTACAGCAAGAAACCAAAAGAGACCTACATAAGTGGAAAAACATACCTTGCTCATGGATAGGAATACTTAACATTGTAAAAATGTCTGTTCTGGCAAAAGCCATCTATAGATACAATGCAATTCCAATCCAGATTCCAACAACATTTTTTAACGAGATGGAGAAACAAATCACCAACTTCATATGGAAGGAAAGAGGGCCGGATAAGTAAAGCATTACTGAAAAAGAAGAACAAAGTGGGAGGCCTCACCCTATCTGATTTTAGAACCTATTATACCACCACAGTAGTCAAAACAGCCTCGTACTGGTACAACAACAAATACATAGACCGATGGAACAGAATTGAGAATCCAGACATAAATCCATCTACATATGACCAGCTGATATTAGACAGAGGCCCAAAGTCAGCTAAATAGGGAAAAGACAGTCTTTTTAACAAATTGTGCTGGCATAACTGGATATCCATCTGCAAAAAAGTGAAACAAGACCCATACATCACACCATGCACAAAAACTAACTCAAAATGGATCAAAGACCTAAATATATCTAAAACGATAAAGATCATGGAAGAAAAAATAGGGACAACGCTAGGAGCCCTAATACATGGCATAAACAGTATACAAAACATTACCAACAATGCAGAAGAAAACTAGATAACTTGGAGCTCCTAAAAATCAAACACCTATGCTCATCCAAAGACTTCACCAAAAGAGTAAAAAGATTACTTACAGACTTGGAAAAATTTTTAGCTATGACATTTCCAATCAGCGCCTGAGTTCTAAAATCTACATGATACTGCAAAAACTTAACTATGAAAAGACAACCCAATTAAAAAATGGGCAAAAGCTATGAACAGATACCTCACTAAAGAAGATATTCGGGTAGCTAACAGATACATGAGGAAATGCTCACGATCATTAGCCATTAGAGAAGTGCAAATCAAAACTACAATGAGATTTCATCTCACTCCAACAAGGCTGGCATTAATCAAAAAAACAAAATAATAAATGTTGGAGAGGATGTGGAGAGACTGGAACACATACACTGCTGGCGGGAATATAAAATGGTACAACCGCTTTGGAAATGGATTTGGTGCTTCCTTCTAAAGCTAGAAATAGAACTGCCATACGATTCTGCAATCCCACTCCTTGAAATATATCCTAGAGAATTAAGAGCATTTACATGAACAGATATATGCACACCCATGTTCACTGCAGCACTGTTTACAATAGCAAAAAGATGGAACCAACCAAGGTGCCCATCAACGGATGAATGGATAAATGAATTATGATATATTCACACAATGGAATATTACCCATTGATAAAGAACAATGATGAATCCGTGAAACATTCCATAACATGGAGGAATCTGGAAGGCATTATGCTGAGTGAAATTACATCTTCAAAAGGACGAGTATAAGACCACTACTATGAGAACTCGAGAAATAGTTTAAACAGAGAAGAGAATATTCTTTGATGGTTATAAGAAGAGGGAGGGAGGGAGGGAGAGGGGTTTTCTCTAATTAGATAGTACGTAAGAACTATTTTAGGTGAAGGGAAAGACAACACACAATACAGGAGAGGTTGCCACAACTGGATTAAACCAAAAACAAAGAAGTTTCTGGAATAAACTGACCACTTCGAAGGCCAGCATAGCAGGGGCAGGGGCTTGGGGACCATGGTTGCATGGGACATTTAAGTCCTTTGGCATAATAAAATCTATTAAGAAAACATTGTGCATCCTCCTTTGGAGAGTGGCATCTGGGGTCTTAAATGCTAGCAAGCGGCCATCTAAGATGCATCAATTGGTCTCAACCCACCTGGATCAAAGGAGAATGAAGAACACCAAAGACACAAGGTAATTCTGAGCCCAAGAGGCAGAAAGGGCCACATAAAGCAGAGACTTCATTAGCCTGAGACCCGAAGAACTAGATGGTGCCTGGCTACAACCTATGACTGTCCTGATAGGGAAGACGACAAAGACCCCCTGAGGGAGCAGGAGAGAAGTGGGATGCAGACCCCAAATTCTCATAAAAAGACCAGACTTAATGGTCTGACTGGGAGTATAATGACCCCAGAAGTCATGGTCCCCAGATCTTCTGTTAACCCAAGACAGGAACCATACCCAAAGCCAACTCTTTAGACAGGGATTGGACTGGACTGTGGCATAGACAATGATACTGGTGAAGAATGAACTTCTTGGATCAAGTAGACATATGAAACTGTGTTAGCATCTCCTGTCTGAAGGGGTGATGAGAGGGTAGTAGGGGTCAGAAGCTGGCCAAATGGACACAAAAAGAGAGAGTGGAGGGAATGAGTGTGCTGTCTTATTAGGGGGATATAGCAAGGTGTTCATAAATTTTTGTATGATGGTCTGACTTAATTTGTAAACTTTAACTTAAAGCACAATAAAAATTTAAAAAAGACTAGGTCTTAAGTGGTAACAGGAAAGTGAAGGAAGAAGTTTGGGAATCCTGTTGCCTTACAGAGCTGGGATGAGCAGTAAAAGGGAGACCTGATTTGTATTGACTCTAATAACAATAATAATAATAGACAGCATTTGGATAGCCCTTTATATCTTGTGCTATGCTCACTTCTTTATCTTACTCAGTTTTTGTAACTGCCTTTTTTCAGATGTGGAAACTGGCTCAGAGAGGTTAAGGGTCTTGACCAAGGACACATACCTAGTTAGTGGCAGAATTATTAACCACGGTCTTCTGACTCTGAGTTTCCTATTTTTTTTACTGAACTGCTTTGCCTCTTTGCTTTTCACAATCCATTATATCCAAAGTGATAACAGAGAAAAAGTTGACTGGGTAGAAAATAATTGCTGGTTGGAGGCCTCTTGTAATACAAAAACATTTCGTATTTGTTTAAAATATAACATTTAATGTTGTTGTTGTTAGGTGCCGTCGAGTTGGTTCCAACTCAGGGACCCTATGCACAACAGAATGAAACACTGCCCGGTCCTGTGCCATCCTCACAATCATTGTTACGCTTGATCTCACTGTTGCAGCCACTGTGTCAATCCACCTCGTTGAAGGTCTTCCTCTTTTCCGCTGACCCTGTACTCTGCCAAGCATGATGTCCTTCTCCAGGGACTGATCCCTCCTGACAACATGTCCAAAGTATGTAAGACGCAGTCTCACCATCCTAGCCTCTAAGGAGCATTCTGGCCGAACTTCTTCCAAGACAGACTTGATCGTTCTTTTGGCAGTCAGTATTCTTCACCAACACCACAATTCAAAGCTGTCAACTCTTCTCCGGTCTTCCTTATTCATTGTCCAACTTTCACATGCAGATGATGTGCTTGAAAATACCATGGCTTGGGTCAGGTGCACCTTAGTCTTCAGGGTGACATCTTTGCTCTTCAACACTTTAAAGAGGTCCTTTGCAGCAGATTTACCCAATGCAATGTGTCTTTTGATTTCTTGACTGCTGCTTCCATGGCTGTTGATTGTGGATCCAAGCAAAATGAAATCCTTGACAACTTCAGTCTTTTCTCCGTTGATCATGATGTTGCTCATTGGTCCAGTTGTGAGGGTTTTTGTTTTTTTTATGTTGAGGCGTAATCCATACTGAAGGCTATGGTCTTCGATCTTCATTAGGAAGTGCTTCAAGTCCTCTTCACTTCAGCAAGCAAGGTTGTGTCATCTGCACAACACAGGTTGTTAATGAGTCTTCCTCCAATCCAGATGCCCTATTCTTCTTCATATAGTCCAGCTTCTCGGATAATTTGTTCAGCATAGAGATTAAATAGGTATGGTGAAAGAATACAACCCTGACACACACCTTTCCTGACTTTAAACCAATCAATATCCCCTTGTTCTGTCCGAACAACTGCCTCTTGACCTATTGAAAGGTTCCTCATGAGCACAATTAAGTGTTCTGGAATTCCCATTCTTCGCAATGTTACCCATACTTTGTTATGATCCACACAGTCGAGTGCCTTTGCATAGTCAGTAAAACACAGGTACACATCCTTCTGGTATTCTCTGCTTTCAGCCAGGATCCATGTGACATCAGCAATGATATCCCTGGTTCCACCTCCTCTTCTAAAACCGGCCTGAATTTCTGGCAGTTGTCTGTTGATATAGTGTTGCAGCCGTTTTTCAATGATCTTCAGTAAAATTTTGCTTGTGTGTGATATTAATGATATTGTTCTATAATTTCCACAGTCGGTTGGATCACCTTCCTTGGAATAGGCATAAATATGGATCTCTTCCAGTCAGTTGGCCAGGAAGCTGTCTTCCATATTTCTTGGCCTAGACGAGTGAGTACCTCCAGCGATGCATCTGTTTGTTGAATCATCTCAATTGATATTCTGTCAATTCCTGGAGCCTTGTTTTTCGTCAATGCCTTCAGAGCAGCTTGGACTTCTTCCTTCAGTACCATTGGTTCCTGATCATATGCCACCTCTCGAAATGGTTGAATATCGACTAATTCTTTTTGGTATAATGACTCTGTGTATTCCTTCCATCTTCTTTTGATGCTTCCTGCATCGTTTAATATTTTCCCCATGGAATTCTTCACTGTTGCAACTCAAGGCTTGAAATTTTTCTTCAGTTCTTTCAGCTTGAGAAACGCCGAGCATGTTCTTCCTTTTGGTTTTCATCTCCAGCTCTTTGCACATGTCATTGTAATACTTTACTTTTTCTTCTCGAGATGCCCTTTGAAATCTTCTGTTCAGTTCTTTTACTTCATCAATTCTTCCTTTTGCTTTAGCTGCTCGATCCTCAAGAGCAAGTTTCAGAGTCTCCTCTGACATCCATCTTGGTCTTTTCTTTCTTTCCCTTCTTTTCGGTGACCTCTTGCTTTCTTCATGGATGATGTCCTTGATGTAATTTCACAACTCGTCTGGTCTTCAGTCGCTAGTGTTCAATGCGTGAAATCTATTCTTCAGATGGTCTCTAAATTCAGGTGGGATATACTCAAGTTCATAATTTGACTCTCGTGGACTTGCTCTGATTTTCTTCAGTTTCAGCTTGAACTTGCATTGAGCAATTGATGGTCTGTTCCACAGTCAGCCCCTGGCCTTGTTCTGACTGATGATATTGAGCTTTTCCATCATCTCTTTCCACAGATGTAGTCATTTTGCTTTCTATGTGTTCCATCTGGCTAGGTCCATGTCACCATTTATGTTGTTGAAAGAAGGTATTTGTAATGAAGAAGTCATTGGTCTTGCAAAATTCTATCGTGTGATTTCGGCATCATTTCTAATCACCAAAGCCATATTTTGCAACTACTGATCCTTCTTCGTTTCCAACTTTTGCATTCCAATCGCCAGTAATTATCAATGCATCTTGATTGCATGTTCAATCCATTTCAGACTGCAGCAGCTGATAAAAATCTTCTATTTCTTCATCTTTGGCCCTAGTGGTTGGTGTGTAAATTTGAATAATAGTCATATTAACTGGTCTTCCTTGTAGCCGTATGGATATATCCTATCACTGGCAGTGTTGTACTTCAGGGTACAGCTTGAAACGTTCTTTGTAACGATGAATGCAACACCGTTCCTCTTTGAGTTTTCATTCGCAACATAGTAGACTATATGACTGTCTGATTCAGAATGACCAATACCAGTCCATTTCAGCTCACTAATGCCTAGGATATCAATGTTTATGTGTTCCATTTCATTTCTGACGATTTCCAATTTTCCTAGGTTCATACTTCATACATTACAGGTTCCAGTTATTAATGGATGTTTGCAGCTGTTTCTTCTCATTTTGAGTGGTGCCACATCAGCAAATGAAGGTCCCGAACATTTAATAGGATTAAATATTTATCTACCATCTACTGTATTTGGTAATTCAGAGAACCAGAAATGATTATGAAGTAGGCACTGATTTAATCTAGTAGGGTCATAGGAGTGTGAATTCCTGAGAAGCATTTCTCGAACCCCGTCCCACATCCCATATATGCTTGGACAACACCCTGTTTTGACTAAATCCTGTATAGAGAGGAGAATACAGTACTGGTCACAGAATGAGCTCTCAAAAAACATTTGTCAAAAAAATAAAGATTGTTAAGCAAGCAAGGTCAATTTGAACTGCAGTAGTTTAGCCCTGTCTTGTCCTGGTTAAGTAATAATTCGAGCTAGTCATTGTCATTGAAAACAATCTTATTCAATTTGAATGCTTTTTAGAAGGAGTATTCTCTTTTTGGATGTAGCTCTCAAATTCTTTTGCCCAAAAAAATATATAACGTAGTTGTTTTTACTTGATGATCTTTGGTCTAACCTCAAGATGAGTTCTTTGTCTGTCTGAAAAAAGCTGCAGTAGTTGCAGAGATTCTAAAGCAGTACATATTCACAAACACAGATATTAATGCATATGCTTTGCTTCACCTAATATTAATTTAGGAGTCCCTAGGTTTGTTTTTTTTTTTTTTTTTAGGTGGAATTGAGGGGAAAACCTGGTGGCTTAGTGGTTAAGTGCTACGGCTGCTAACCAGAGGGTCGGCAGTTCGAATCCACTAGGCGCTCCTTGTAAACTCTATGGAGCAGTTCTACTCTGTTCTATAGGGTCGCTATGAGTCGGAATCGACTCAACCGCACTGAGTTTGGTTTTTTTGTTTAGGTGGAATTGACTCGATGGCAATGGGTTTGTTTTTCTTTCTTTTTTTGAGTGGTACAAATGGTTAAGGACTGAACTACTAGCCGAAACATTGGCAGTTCGAACCCACCCTTAGAAGACAGGCCTGGCAATCTGCTTTCAAAAGGTCACAGCCTTGAAAACCCTATGGAGCAGTTCTACTCTGCACACATGGAGTCTCCATGAATCAGAATTGACTCAACAGCAACTAACTACAACAGCATTAATTTAATAAATATGTGTTAAACGTTTATTATGTGTCAGCAATACAATAGAACGTCATGGTTGAGGGCATGCACTACAGACTGAGACACACCTAAGGTCACATCCCAGTTATTTCACTCTCAGAGGAGGGAAATAAGTTGCAGTCTTACTTAAAATACAGGCAGTTCCTGGTTACAAACAAGATCCGTTCCTGTCTTTAAGTCACATTTGTAGGTAAGTCGGAACAGGTGCGTATGGTTCTTATTTAGCCTTACTTTAGTGCAAGAAGGAAACCCTGGAGGCATAGTGGTTAAGTGTTATGGCTTCTAATCAAAGGTTCCGCAGTTCGAATCTGCCAGGCGCTATTTGGAAACTCTATGGGGTAGTTCCACTCTGTCCTATTGGGTCGCTATGAGTCAAAATCTACTCGACCGCAGTGGGTTTGGTTTTGGTCTTAGTGCAAGAAGAGGCTCAAAGTCTTTTCAATGATTTAAAAGCTGGATGTGCAGAAAATGAAGATTCCTGTGATGAATTTATTTCAACTACTGGGTTGCTATGAGTCAGAACCCATTCTCTAGCAAAGGATTTCGTTTTGGCTTTTCTTCTCGAGGAGTTAGTTCAGTCTTTTCAAAGTGAAGGCAAATTTAATTAACGTCAAAGGGCAAGTAGGAGTCCTGTCTAAGTCAGACATTTATAACGAGGGGCCTGCCTTTAGTTTATCTTAACTCTGTGTGCATTGTGGTTTTTTCAAGAGGAAATTTCCAATATTATGTATCCAATTGTAAATGCTATTATAAAATTTAATTGATATTTCTTTAATCTATAAAGGGGAGAGGTGAGGAGTGATGTTCAAGTACTAGCTAAGCCACAGAGTGAATCATCCACATTCAGAGGACTGAGAGTTGGCCATAAATGTTGGTGAAATGATCTGTGCTGCAGTCACTAGATGTCACCATTCCACAACATTCCTCCAAAAGAACAGACCCAGAATACCATACGTGAACACACATCCGGGAAAGACAAAAAGTTGCTTATATTAAATGATATGTACACTCATGATATTTATATAAGAAGTAAGTTCCCAGGCAGCATGTACCTTCTCACTGTTTCTTACTAGGTCCATGAAAGAATAGAATCATAGATTTAAAACTGATGAAGGTCTTAGATCACCTAGGATGCTCCCTCCCCACCCCATTGTATAGATTTGGAATTGAGGAGCAGAGGGATGAAGTGACAAGTGATTTACTGAATATTATATAGCAAGTTAAAAGCAGAGGGCTTAGACAGTACCACACTGTGTGCATCATTAATGTGTACAATCAAGTAGACATTCTAATAAAACACGGTGGAAAGTAGAACCTCTAAGTCCATCAAAATTTTCTACTACTTTAAAGACCAGGCTTGCAATATGAATATGACAGTACATATTTATGCTAATAAAAATTCTCAATCAAATACCATAATTATTGCCATAAGCTCATTTAATCACTCTACTAAGATGGTATATATGTATGTTATATTTGTAGTGTTTATACTCAGCCTTATTAGAAAAAGTATCTCAGGAAGCTTATTAAAATCTCAGGAAGCTTATTAAAATAAGTATAGCATAAAAATTTCTGAAAATGATATGATCAGAAAAGATAGAAGATAAACCTGTATGAAGTCTGTCATGTATACTAACAAATAATCTACAGTGTTTCTGTTATTATACATGATACCCAATAAACTTATCCAATAAACTCATATTTTGCTGTATGTTCTCAAATGATTCTGCTTTCCCTAGCTGCCAGTGCAAACTAGGAAAAGTAGATAGTACTATTCCCATTGAAAGATGAAGAGAGATTGTAATTTATTTGCGATTACAAAGCTACTATATTTTTTATTGTACTTTATATGAAGGTTTGCAGAACAAACTAGTTTCTCATTAAGCAGTTAGTATGCATATTGTTTTATGATATTGGTTAACAACCCCACGACATGTCAACACTCTCCCTTCTCAACCTTGGGTTCTGTATTATCAGCTTTGCTGTTCCCTCCTGCCTTCTAGTCCTTGTCCCTGGGCTAGTGTGCCCCTTTAGTCTTGTTTTGTTATATGGGCCTGTTCAATCTTTGGCTGAAGGGTGAACCTCAAGAGTGACTTCATTACTGAGCTGAAAGGGTATCCGGGGTCCATACTCTGGGGGTTTCTCCAGTCTCTGTCAGGCCAGGAAGTCTGGTCTTTCTTTTTGAGTTAGAATTTTGTTCTACATTTTTCTACAGCTCTGTCTGGAACCCTCTATTATGATACCTGTCAGAGCAGTCAGTGGTGGTAGCTGGGCAGCATCTAGTTGTACTGGTCTCAGTCTGGTGGATATCACGGTAGATGTGGTTCATTAGTCCTTTGGACTGATCTTTCCCTTATATCTTTAGTTTTCTTCATTCTTCCTTGCTCCCAAAGTGGTGAGACCAGTCAGGTATCCTGGATGGCTGTTCACAGGCTGTTAAAACCCCAGGCGCCACTCACCAAAGTAGAATGTAGAATATTTTCTTTATAGACTACGTTATGCCAGTTGAGCTAAACGTTCCTGGAACCCATGGTCCCCACAGCCCTCAGCCCAGCATTTTGGTCTCTCAGGGAGTTTGGATGTGTCTATGAAGCTTCCGTGACCTTGCTTTGTACAAGTTGTGTGGCTTTCCCCACTGTTGTGTACTGTCTTACCCTTCACCAAAGTTAACCACTTAACTCTTGTCTATTTAGTGTTTTTCTATCCCCACCCCTCCCCTCTCTCGTAACCATCAAAAATTGTTTCTTGTTGTGTGTAAACCATTTCATGAGTTTTTATAGTAATGGTCTCATACAATATTTATCCTTTTTTGATTTCACTCAGCATAATGTCCTCCAGTTTCATCCATGTTATGAGATGCTTCACAGATTTGTCTTTGTTCTTTATCATTGTGTAATACTCCATTGTGTGTTATGTACCACAGTACAAGTACTATTTTTCTGATTTCAAAGCCCTCATTCTTTCCATTATGCCGGCTATACAGACATATAAGGAGAGAACCCTAACAGGATGCTCTCATGTAGCTCTTAGACAACCAGATTACCACAGTTACTTCTGAATTATACAGGTACGCTTTTATTTACATCAGATTTATTTTAAACAATTGCACAGAGCTGTTGACGAGATGTTTTTCTACCAAGAGATTGATGCATAATCCCACCAAATGTTATCTTAAAAAAAAAAGGTAAAATTTCTAAGTTTAACTTATCTACATTTTAAATTATAAAATTTATTAACGAAGTAAAACCAAAAACTGAACCCGTTGCCATCGAGTCGATTCCAACTCACAACGACCCTGTAGGACACAGTAGAACTGCCCCTTAGAGTTTCTAAGGAGCATCTGGTGGATTCAAACTGCCGACCTTTTGGTTAGCAGCTATAGCACTTAACCACTATGCCACCAGGGTTTCCATAGGCATTTAAAAATGTCTAATTTCTATTTGGTCAGATAAGAAAGGCCCAGGGGAAGAAATAAGTCCAAAGGAAGATAGAAGTAAGGAGATACCTAGAACAAAGAAGAAAGGAGATAGGCACAATTTTAAAAAAGAGAGAAGGGAGCAATGGAGAGAGAGATAAGGCCCATATATCCTGCCTACCCTGCTCTGACCCCTACATTATGTATGTACCTTATTTTTCCTGCTCAACTCCGTCCATGTAAACTTGTACCAAAAATATATCTTGGCAAGGGTCCTGGCTCCTCAAAATTTCCATTCTAGGTTTTGGTTTACAGAACAAACTAGTTCTGTCTTTATGATATAATCATTCAGGATCTTCCTCATCCTAGAATTTGCACCCTTTTTGTTAATGTGTTTGTAAAACCTGTACTTGGTTTTAGAATCTCTTACTCTTCTATCAAAGGCTCATTTCTTGTTAACCACACTGAAATCTTTTTCTTTTTTATTATTATTTTAATTATCTGGAATTTTTTTCTTTTTTTTTTTTTAATAACTTTTATTAAGCTTCAAGTGAACGTTTACAAATCCAATCAGTCTGTCACATATAAGTTTACATACATCTCACTCCCGACTCCCACTTGCTCTCCCTCTTGAGTCAGCCCTTTCAGTCTCTCCTTTCTTGACAATTTTGCCTGCTTCCCTCTCTCTCTATCCTCCCATCCCCCCTCCAGACAAGAGTTGCCAACACAATCTCAAGTGTCCACCTGATATAATTAGCTCACTCTTCATCAGCGTCTCTCTCCCACCCGCTGACCAGTCCCTTTCATTTCTGATGAGTTGTCTTCGGGGATGGTTCCTGTCCTGTGTCAACAGAAGGTCTGGGGAGCATGGCCGCCGGGATTCCTCCAGTCTCAGTCAGACCATTAAGTTTGGTCTTTTTATGAGAATTTGGGGTCTGTATCCCACTGATCTCCTGCTCCCTCAGGGGTCCTCTGCTGTGCTCCCTGTCAGGGCAGTCATCGATTGTGGCCGGGCACCAACTAGTTCTTCTGGTCTCAGGATGATGTAGGTCTCTGGTTCATGTGGCCCTTTCTGTCTCTTGGGCTCTTAGTTGTCGTGTGGCCTTGGTGTTCTTCATTTTCCTTTGCTCCAGGTGGGTTGAGACCAATTGCTGCATCTTAGATGGCCACTTGTTAGCATTTAAGACCCCAGATGCCACATTTCAAAGTGGGATGCAGAATGATTTCATAATAGAATTATTTTGCCAATTGACTTAGAAGTCCCCTCAAACCATGTTCCCCAGACCCCCGCGCTTGCTCCGCTGACCTTTGAAGCATCCATTTTATCCCGGAAACTTCTTTGCTTTTGGTCCAGTCCAATTGAGCTGACCTTCCATGTATTGAGTGTTGTCTTTCCCTTCACCTAAAGCAGTTCTTATCTACTGATTAATCAATAAAAAACCCTCTCCCACCCTCCCTCCCTCCCCACTTCGTAACCACAAAAGTATGTGTTCTTCTCAGGTTTACTATTTCTCAAGATCTTATAACAGTGGTCTTATACAACATTTGTCCTTTTGCCTCTGACTAATTTCGCTCAGCATAATGCCTTCCAGGTTCCTCCATGTTATGAAATGTTTCAGAGATACGTCACTGTTCTTTATCGATGCGTAGTATTCCATTGTGTGAATATACCACAATTTATTTACCCATTCATCTGTTGATGGACACCTTGGTTGCTTCCAACTTTTTGCTATTGTAAACAGAGCTGCAATAAACATGGGTGTGCACATATCTGTTTGTATGAAGGCTCTTGTATCTCTAGGGTATATTCCTAGGA
This sequence comes from Elephas maximus indicus, assembly GCF_024166365.1. Classification (NCBI taxonomy): domain Eukaryota; kingdom Metazoa; phylum Chordata; class Mammalia; order Proboscidea; family Elephantidae; genus Elephas; species Elephas maximus. Next base: position 49,320,412 of record NC_064823.1, read on the forward strand.
GTGGGATTTCTGGGTTGTATGGTAGTTCTATTTCTAACTGTTTAAGATAACACCAGATAGATTTCCAAAGTGGTTGTACCATTTTACATTCCCACCAGCAGTGTATGAGAGTTCCAATCTCTCCGCAGCCTCTCCAACATTTGTTATTTTGTGTTTTTTGGATTAATGCCAGCCTTGCTGGTGTGAGATGGAATCTCATCGTAGTTTTAATTTGCATTTCTCTAATGGCTAATGATCGAGAGCATTTTCTCATGTATCTGTTGGCTGCCTGAATATCTTCTTTAGTGAAATGTGTGTTCATATCCTTTGCCCACTTCTTGATTGGGTTGTTTGTCTTTTTGTGGTTGAGTTTTGACAGAATCATGTAGATTTTAGAGATCAGGCGCTGGTCGGAGATGTCATAGCTGAAAATTCTTTCCCAATCTGTAGGTGGTCTTTTTACTCTTTTGGAGAAGTCTTTAGATGAGCATAGGTGTTTGATTTTTAGGAGCTCCCAGTTATCGGGTTTCTCTTCATCATTTTTGGTAATGTTTTGTATTCTGTTTATACCTTGTATTAGGGCTCCTAGGGTTGTCCCAATTTTTTCTTCCATGATCTTTATCGTTTTAGTCTTATGTTTAGGTCTTTGATCCACTTGGAGTTAGTTTTTGTGCATCGTGTGAGGTATGGGTCCTGTTTCATTTTTTTGCAAAGGGATATCCAGTTATGCCAGCACCATTTGTTAAAAAGGCTATCTTTTCCCCAGTTAATTGACACTGGTCCTTTGTCAAATATCAGCTGCTCATACGTGGATGGATCTATGTCTGGGTTCTCAATTCTCTTCCATTGGTCTATGTGCCTGTTGTTGTACCAATACCAGGCTGTTTTGACTACTGTGGCTGTATAATAGGTTCTGAAGTCAGGTAAGGTGAGGCCTCCCACTTTCTTCTTCTTTTTCAGTAGTGCTTTGCTTATCCAGGGCTTCTTTCCCTTCCATATGAAATTGGTGATTTGTTTCTCTATCCCCTTAAAATATGACATCGGAATTTGGATCGGAAGTGCGTTAAATGTATAGATGGCTTTTGGTAGAATAGACATTTTTACTATGTTAAGTCTTCCTATCCATGAGCAGGGTATGTTTTTCCACTTAAGCATGTCCTTTTGAATTTCTTGTAGTAGAGCTTTGTAGTTTTCTTTGTATAGGTCTTTTACATCCTTGGTAAGATTTATTCCTAAGTATCTTATCTTCTTGGGGGCTACTGTGAATGGTATTGATTTGGTTATTTCCTCTTTGGTGTTCTTTTTGTTGATGTAGAGGAATCCAAGTGATTTTTGTATGTTTATTTTATAACCTGAGACTCTGCCAAACTCTTCTATTAGTTTCAGTAGTTTTCTGGAGGATTCCTTAGGGTTTTCTGTGTATATAATCATGTCATCTGCAAATAGTGATAAATAGTTTACTTCTTCCTTGCCAATCCGGATACCTTTTATTTCTTTGTCTAGCCTAATTGCCCTGGCTAAGACTTCCAACACGATGTTGAATAAGAGCGGTGATAAAGGGCATCCTTGTCTGGTTCCCGTTCTCAAGGGAAATGCTTTCAGGTTCTCTCCATTTAGAGTGATATTGGCTGTTGGCTTTGCATAGATGCCCTTTATTAAGTTGAGGAATTTTCCTTCAATTCCTATTTTGGTAAGAGTTTTTATCATGAATGGGTGTTGGACTTTGTCAAATGCCTTTTCTGCATCAATTGATAAGATCATGTGGTTTTTGTCTTTTGTTTTATTTATGTGGTGGATTACATTAATGGTTTTTCTGATATTAAACCAACCTTGCATACCTGGTATAAATCCCACTTGATCAGAGTGAATTATTTTTTTGATGTGTTGTTGGATTCTATTGGCTAGAATTTTGTTGAGGATTTTTGCATCTATGTTCATGAGGGATATAGGTCTATAATTTTCTTTTTTTGTAATGTCTTTACCTGGTTTTGGTATCAGGGAGATGGTGGCTTCATAGAATGAGTTGGGTAGTATTCCGTCATTTTCTATGCTTTGGAATACCTTTAGTAGTAGTGGTGTTAACTCTTCTCTGAAAGTTTGGTAGAACTCTGCAGTATAGCCATCCGGGCCAGGGCTTTTTTTTGTTGGGAGTTTTTTGATTACCGTTTCAATCTCTTTTTTTGTTATGGGTCTATTTAGTTGTTCTACTTCTGAATGTGTTAGTTTAGGTAGGTAGTGTTTTTCCAGGAATTCATCCATTTCTTCTAGGTTTTCAAATTTGTTAGAGTATAATTTTTCATAGTAATCTGAAATGATTCTTTTAATTTCATTTGGTTCTGTTGTGATGTGGTCCTTCTCATTTCTTATTCGGGTTATTTGTTTCCTTTCCTGTATTTCTTTAGTCAGTCTAGCCAATGGTTTATCAATTTTGTTAATTTTTTCAAAGAACCAGCTTTTGGCTTTGTTAATTCTTTCAATTGTTTTTCTGTTCTCTAATTCATTTAGTTCAGCTCTAATTTTTATTATTTGTTTTCTTCTGGTGTCTGATGGATTCTTTTGCTGCTCAGTTTCTATTTGTTCAAGTTGTAGGGACAGTTCTCTCATTTTGGCTCTTTCTTCTTTTTGTATGTGTGCATTTATCGATATAAATTGGCCTCTGAGCACTGCTTTTGCTGTGTCCCAGAGGTTTTGATCGGAAGTATTTTCATTCTCGTTGCTTTCTATGAATTTCCTTATTCCCTCCTTGATGTCTTCTATAACCCAGTCTTTTTTCAGGAGGGTATTGTTCATTTTCCAAGTATTTGATTTCTTTTCCCTAGTTTTTCTGTTATTGATCTCTAGTTTTATTGCCTTGTGGTCTGAGAAGATGCTTTGTAATATTTCGATGTTTTGGACTCTGCAAAGGTTTGTTTTATGACCTAATATGTGGTCTATTCTAGAGAATGTTCCATGTGCGCTAGAAAAAAAAGTATACTTTGCAGCAGGTGGGTGGAGAGTTCTGTATAAGTCAACGAGGTCAAGTTGGTTGATTGTTGTAATTAGATCTTCCGTGTCTCTGTTGAGCTTCTTACTGGATGTCCTGTCCTTCTCCGAAAGTGGTGTGTTGAAGTCTCCTACTATAATTGTGGAGGTATCTATCTCACTTTTCAATTCTGTTAAAATTTGATTTATGTATCTTGCAGCCCTGTCATTGGGTGCATAAATATTTAATATGGTTATGTCTTCCTGATCAATTGTCCCTTTTATCATTATATAGTGGCCTTCTTTATCCTTTGTGGTGGATTTAAGTCTAAAGTCTATTTTGTCAGAAATTAATATTGCTACTCCTCTTCTTTTTTGCTTATTGTTTGCTTGATATACTTTTTTCCATCCTTTGAGTTTTAGTTTGTTTGTGTCTCTAAGTCTAATGTGTGTCTCTTGTAGGCAGCATATAGATGGATCATGTTTCTTTATCCAGTCTGTGACTCTCTGTCTCTTTATTGGTGCATTTAGTCCATTTACATTCAGGGTAATTATAGATAAATAAGTTTTTAGTGATGTCATTTTGATGCCTTTTTATGTGTGTTGTTGACAATTTCATTTTTCCACATACTTTTTTGTGCTGAGGTGTTTTTCTTAGTAAATTGTGAGATCCTCATTTTCATAGTGCTTGACTTTATGTTAGTTGAGTCGTTACGTTTTTCTTGGTTTTTATCTTGAGTTATAGAGTTGTTATACCTTTTTGTGGTTACCTTATTATTTACCCCTATTTTTCTAAGTAAAAACCTAACTTGTATTGTTCTATATCGCCTTGTATCACTCTCCATATGGCAGTTCAATGCCTCCCGTATTTAGTCCCTCTTTTTGATTATTGTGATCTTTTACCTATTGACTTCCATGATTCCCTGTTATGTGTATTTTTTTTTTTAATTAATCTTATTTTGTTTTCGTGATTTCCCTATTTGAGTTGATATCAGGACGTTCTGTTTTGTGTCCTTGTGTTGTGCTGATATCTGATATTATTGGTTCTCTGACCAAACAATATCCTTTAGTATTTCTTGTAGCTTTGGTTTGGTTTTTGCAAATTCTCTAAACTTGTGTTTGTCTGTAAATATCTTAATTTCGCCTTCATATTTCAGAGAGAGTTTTGCTGGATATATGATCCTTGGCTGGCAGTTTTTCTCCTTCAGTGTTCTGTATATGTCGTCCCATTCCCTTCTTGCCTGCATGGTTTCTGCTGAGTAGTCTGAACATATTCTTATTGATTGTCCGTTGAAGGAAACCTTTCTTTTCTCCCTGGCTGCTTTTAAAATTTTCTGTTTATCTTTGGTTTTGGCAAGTTTGATGATAATATGTCTTGGTGTTTTTCTTTTTGGGTCAATCTTAAATGGGGTTCGATGAGCATCTTGGATAGATATCCTTTCATCTTTCATGACGTCAGGGAAGTTTTCTGTCAGGAGTTCTTCAACTATTTTCTCTGTGTTTTCTGTCCCCCCACCCTGTTCTGGGACTCCAATCACCCGCAGGTTATCCTTCTTGATAGAGTCCCACATAATTCTTAGGGTTTCTTCATTTTTTAAATTCTTTTATCTGATTTTTTTTCAGCTATGTTGGTGTTGATTCCCTGGTCCTCCAGATGTCCCAGTCTGCATTCTAATTGTTCGAGTCTGCTCCTCTGACTTCCTAGTGCATTGTCTAATTCTGTTATTTTACTGTTAATCTTTTGGATTTCTACATGTTGTCTCTCTATGGATTCTTGCAACTTATTAATTTTTCCAGTATGTTCTTGAATAATCTTTTTGAGTTCTTCAACAGTTTTATCAGTGTGTTCCTTGGCTTTTTCTGCAGTTATCCTAATTTCATTTGTGATATCATTAAGCATTCTGTAAATTAGTTTTTTATATTCTGTATCTGATAATTCCAAGATTGTATCTTCATTTGGGAAAGATTTTGATTCTTTTGTTTGGGGGGTTGGAGAAGCTGTCATGGTCTGCTTCTTTAAGTGGTTTGATATGGATTGTTGTCTCCGAGCCATCACTGGGAAACTAGTTTTTCCAGAAAATCTGCTAAAAAAAAATGCAGTCAGATCCCTATCAGAGTTCTCCCTCTGGCTCAGGCTATTCAGATGTTAATGAAGCCGCCTGGGGAGGGTGGGGGAGGGAACAGAGAGATAGGAGAGTAGCACCTCAGAATATAGCCAGAGTTGCTTGTCTTGCTTGGAATGACTATTATATCTGAGATTCCCGCGGGGCGCGTCGCCTATGTGTGCTGGCTGTGTGGAGATTGCCCCCGGGGGGTCTGGCCCGCTGGAGTCATGGTCAGATCCTCCGCTTCCAGCCCCACGCCCAGTGTCAAGGCTCCCCTACTGGGACGGTGCACTCTCGACTCCAAAATCAGTTGCTGCCTCCCGGGGACTTCTCGTCCCTCCAGCCGCGTGGCCGTGCCGCCTCCGAGAACCAGTTGGGACTCCTCCCAGGGTTAGTTCAGATGGGTGGAGCAGCTCTCCGTGCTTGTGCCGTGACCGAGTGTCCCAGCTGGGACGCTGTTCTCCCCGCTCCAATACCAGTCGCTGCCTCCCGGGGACTTCTCCTACCGGCTGCGTCCCACGCCGCCCGCGCGACCCGGCTGGTCCCCTTCCCGGGGTTAGTTCAGGGGGGTGGAGCAACTGTCCGTGTTTATGCTGTTCCTGCGTCCAGTCTAAATCCCTGCGGGACGGTTCCCCGGCTCGGATGCTGCTCTTTCTGCTCATCTGATTAGTCACTGCCTCCCGGGGACTTCTCCTACCGGCTGCATCCCATGCCGCCCGCGGAACCGGCTGGTCCCCCTTCCGGGGTTAGTTCAGGGGGTTGGGGCAGGTCTCTGTGCTTGTGCCATACCTGACTGGTACGCTGGCTCCAGGCTCTGGAAACAATCGCTGCTTCCCCGTATTAGTTCGTTCTCCGTCTCTAAATCTGTGTTTGTTGTTCAGGGTTCGTAGATTGTTATGTATGTGATCGATTCACTTGTTTTTCCGTGTCTTTGTTGTAAGAGGGATCCGAGGTAGCGTCTGCCTAGTCCGCCATCTTGGCTCCGCCACCTGGAATTTTTAACTTCTCAGTCACCAATGTTTATTCCACAAGTTTTTATTGACCGCCCACCATGTGCCAGAACTATGTAGATCAAAGGTAAACTAGATATGGTCCCTCTTCTAATGAAGCTCACAGGCTTTCAGTTCCATCTAGGATGGAATAGGCCCACTACAGCCTAACTTCCCCATTGCTTATAACCAAAAACTCTGAATAAAATGCTCAAAACAACTATGTTAGGACTCTAAAAAGTAAACAAATGGATTTTGGTGTGGTTTAGTATTTAGCAGCAGTCTTTGTAACTGAGGAAAAGCAGGTAGATTGTGCAGGGGAGTTGAAACTACAGGAGTAAATTTCTCTTTCTGTTGTGGCTTTGGAAACCCTGGTGGTGTAGTGGTTAAGTGCTACAGCTGCTAACCAAAGGGTCAGCAGTTCAAATCCACCAGGCGCTCCTTGGAAACCCTATGGGGCAGTTCTACTCTGTCCTATAGGGTTGCCACGAGTTGGAATTGACTTGATGGCACTGGGTTTGGTTTTGATTGTGGCTTTGACCTGAAGGCAGGCGCCAATCATGCAACTGTGTGAGGGCAGCACAGGACACCAAAATTATAATACAAACCTGACTTTTATGGCCTGGGGTGCTGGGAAAATGGACCCCTATAGTCCAACAACAGTGTGAGTGGTGTTTCTTCCTCTCACAGCTTTGAACAGAGAACAGGTGCTATTTATGGCAGCATGGGCAGCTAAAACTAAGAGAGAAACAGTGTATTCTGGCCAGAGGAACCAGGGGATGAGACCCTGAGAGCTAGAGAGTGTGGAGGAGTCTAGGAGAGGAGAAAGCTGCAGAAGGGAGGCAGTTCCTTAATTCTGTGTACGGACCAAACCAAGTGCCTTGGGTCTCTTCAGGCTGTACATGCATGAGAAAGACCCTAAGCATCATAGCAAAGGCCTTGAGAACTGAATGAAGATGCAAACTACTGCCCAGGTCAAAGACTAACCCATGAGCGCAACATGGGACAGGCCCAAAGCAGCATAGCAAAGGCTTTGAAAACTGAACCAAGATTGGAACCACTGCCCACTGAAAGCAAGAGAGAACTTGTGCTCTGCACATAACCAATTTGATTGCCATTTTATAAATATTAATATCTAAGCCTTATCGGCACTTTTGTGTGTGCCTGGCACAGTGTTTGATACACTATAGGGACTTTAGTGTTAACAGTGTGGCCAGTGGATCCAGATTGCCTGATTTTGAAGCCTACTCCATTTACTAGCTATGTGAGCTTTGATAAGTTAATTCAGCTATTCCAGGGCAGGAAAGCACAGATGTTAGGTGTGAACCAAGAGGAAAAGGTAAGGCATCTCTGATCTGAGAGAAACAAGTGAGGCTACCATAATTTGTTGGGATCATCATCTAAGGTAAAAGCCCCAAGGGACTATGACCTAGGAGCCAGTACAAATTGAGGTACTGCAGAGTGTTACAAAGCTGCCTCAACTGAGCTCAGTCTGATTAGTTTAAAGTAATCAGATGCCCCCCATCCTCAGCTTCACATCTTTTCCTCTGGAGAAAGATAGAATTCAGACTGTGTAAATTTTTAATTTTTTATATAGTGTCAAGCTTTCTGTAAAAATTATTAGCCATACTAACGATATGACCAACCATAATCTAAAAAACAGATTCAAAGGTGACCCAGGTTTTTTAGTTAGCAAAGACATTAAAATAACTATAGTTAATATCTGCCAAAAGGGGAAAAGACAAATTATCTTCAAAGAAGTCATGGTAAGGATGATGGTTGAATTCTCAAGAAAAACTATGGGAGTAAGGAGACAATGGAATAACATCTTTAATGTGTTAAAAGAAAGTTTCTAGTCTAGAATCTATATCCAATGAGAATCACTTTCAAAACTGAAGGTGAAATAAAGACTTTTTCAGGCAAAATAATAACAATAAAAATAATGAGAGAATTTATTGCCAAGAGATCTATACTAAAAGAAATTCTACAGACAGGTTAGCAAGGATATAGAGCAACTGTAAAGGCAGGTTACAACCAATGCCATAAAAAAGGAAAAAGCGATAAACTGTATAAAATTGAGGAAGGAAGAAATAAAACTTATATTTTCTGACCACATGCTTGTGTACTTAAAAAATCCAAACAGAATGTGTAGATTAACTATTAGAATTAAGTGAATTTATCAAGACCTAAATACAAAGTCATTAAACAAAAATTACTTGTGTTTCTAGTGCAAATAATGTCACAAAACAAAATGTGTATGAATTTTTGAATGGGAAACTAATTTGCTCTGTGAACTTTCACCCAAATCACAATAAAGTGTTCAAAAAAATTTTTACTGGTATTACTGTATACTAGCAAGAATGAATTTTTTTGTAGTAGCACCAACAAATATGAAATACCTAGAAATAAGTCCAATGAAAGATGTACAAGATCTCTGCTCTGAGCACTCCAAATAAGATCAAGAAAATCTAAATAACCAGAAAGTATATAATGTTCCAGATTAGAAGACTCAATATTGTTAAGATGTCATTTCTCCTGAAATTGATCTATAGATTTAATACAGTATATGTGTGTGAGAGAGAGAGAGGCAACTGACAACTTGATTCCAAAATTTTATGTGTAAATGCAAAGGACCAAGGAGTCAATCCAATTCTGAAGAAGAAAAAAAACTGAAGAACTTATACCACCAGATATCAATACTTATTTTATAAGCACCAGTGTAATGTTGGCATAAGGAGAGACATATGGGCCAGTGGAACAGAATAGAGTCCAAAAATAGATTCATATATATAAAAAAATATATATATATGGTCACCTAATTTACACCCTGGTGACAACTGGTTAGTTAACTTACAACAATGGTGACATTGCAATGCAGTATGTAAAGCATGATCTTTTTTTTTTTATATTAACTTTTATTAAGCTTCAAGTGAACGTTTACAAATCCAATCAGTCTGTCACATATAAGTTTATATACATCTTACTCCGTACTCCCACCTGCTCTTCCCCTATTGAGTCAGCCCTTTCAGTCTCTCCTTTCGTGACAATTTTGTCAGCTTCCCTCTCTCTCTATCCTCCCATCCCCCCTCCAGACAAGAGCTGCCAACACACTCTCAAGTGTCCATCTGATATAATTAGCTCACTCTTCATCAGCATCTCTCTCCCACCCGCTGACCAGTCCCTTTCATGTCTGATGAGTTGTCTTCGGGGATGGTTCCTGTCCTGTGCCAACAGACGGTCTGGGGAGCATGGCCGCCAGGATTCCTCCAGTCTCAGTCAGACCATTAAGTATGGTCTTTTTATGAGAATTTGGGGTCTGCGTCCCACTGATCTCCTGTTCCCTCAGGAGTTCTCTGTTGTGCTCCCTGTCAGGGCAGTCATCGGTTGTGGCCGGGCACCAACTAGTTCTTCTGGTCTCAGGATGATGTAGGTCTCTGGTTCATGTGGCCCTTTCTGTCTCTTGGGCTCTTAGTTGTCGTGTGGCCTTGGTGTTCTTCATTTTCCTTTGCTCCAGGTGGGTTGAGACCAATTGAAGCATCTTAGGTGGCTGCTTGTTAGCATTTAAGACCCCAGACGCCACATTTCAAAGTGGGATGCAGAATGTTTTCATAATAGAATTATTTTGCCAATTGACTTAGAAGTCCCCTCAAACCATGTTCCCCAGACCCCCGCCCCTGCTCCGCTGACCTTTGAAGCATTCATTTTATCCCAGAAACTCCTTTGCTTTTGGTCCAGTCCAATTGAGCTGACCTTCCATGTATTGAGTGCTGTCTTTCCCTTCACCCAAAGCAGTTCTTATCTACTAATTAATCAGTAAAAAACCCTCTCCCTCGCTCCCCCCTTCGTAACCACAAAAACGTGTGTTCTTCTCAGTTTTTACTATTTCTCAAGATCTTATAATAGTGGTCTTATACAATATTTGTCCTTTTGCCTCTGACTCATTTCGCTCAGCATAATGCCTTCCAGGTTCCTCCATGTTATGAAATGTTTCACAGATTCGTCACTGTTCTTTATCGATGAGTGGTATTCCATTGTGTGAATATACCACAATTTATTTACCCATTCATCCGCTGATGGACACCTTGGTTGCTTCCAGCTTTTTGCTATTGTAAACAGAGCTGCAATAAACATGGGTGTGCATATATCTGTTTGTGTGAAGGCTCTTGTATCTCTAGGGTATATTCCGAGGAGTGGGATTTCTGGGTTGTATGGTAGTTCTATTTCTAACTGTTTAAGATAACACCAGATAGATTTCCAAAGTGGTTGTACCATTTTACATTCCCACCAGCAGTGTATGAGAGTTCCAATCTCTCCGCAGCCTCTCCAACATTTATTATTTTGTGTTTTTTGGATTAATGCCAGCCTTGTTGGTGTGAGATGGAATCTCATCGTAGTTTTAATTTGCATTTCTCTAATGGCTAATGATCGAGAGCATTTTCTCATGTATCTGTTGGCTGCCTGAATATCTTCTTTAGTGAAATGTGTGTTCATATCCTTTGCCCACTTCTTGATTGGGTTGTTTGTCTTTTTGTGGTTGAGTTTTGACAGAATCATGTAGATTTTGGAGATCAGGTGCTGGTCTGAGATGTCATAGCTGAAAATTCTTTCCCAATCTGTAGGTGGTCTTATTACTCTTTTGGTGAAGTCTTTAGATGAGCATAGGTGTTTGATTTTTAGGAGCTCCCAGTTATCTGGTTTCTTTTCGTCATTTTTGGTAATGTTTTGTATTCTGTTTATGCTTCGTATTAGGGCTCCTAGGGTTGTCCCTATTTTTTCTTCCATGATCTTTATCATTTTAGTCTTTATGTTTAGGTCTTTGATCCACTTGGAGTTAGTTTTTGTGCATGGTGTGAGGTATGGGTCCTGTTTCATTTTTTTGCAAATGGATACCCAGTTATGCCAGCACCATTTTTTAAAAAGACTATCTTTTCCCCAATTTACTGACACTGGTCCTTTGTCAAATATCAGCTGCTCATACGTGGATGGATTTATATCTGGGTTCTCAATTCTGTTCCACTGGTCTATGTGCCTGGTGTTGTACCAGTACCAGGCTGTTTTGACTACTGTGGCTGTATAATAGGTTCTGAAATCAGGTAGAGTGAGGCCTCCCACTTTCTTCTTCTTTTTCAGTAACGCTTTGCTTATCCGGGGCTTCTTTCCCTTCCATATGAAATTGGTGATTTGTTTCTCTATCCCCTTAAAATATGACATTGGAATTTGGACCGGAAGTGCGTTATATGTATAGATGGCTTTTGGTAGAATAGACATTTTTGCTATGTTAAGTCTTCCTATCCATGAGCAAGGTATGTTTTTCCACTTAAGTATGTCCTTTTGAATTTCTTGTAGTAGAGCTTTGTAGTTTTCTTTGTTTAGGTCTTTTACATCCTTGGTAAGATTTATTCCTAAGTATTTTATCTTCTTGGGGGCTACTGTGAATGGTATTGATTTGGTGATTTCCTCTTCGGTGTTCTTTTTGTTGCTGTAGAGGAATCCAAGTGATTTTTTTATGTTTATTTTATAACCTGAGACTCTGCCAAACTCTTCTATTAGTTTCAGTAGGTTTCTGGAGGATTCCTTAGGGTTTTCTGTGTATAAGATCCTGTCATCTGCAAATAGTGATAACTTTACTTCCTCCTTGCCAATCCGGATACCCTTTATTTCTTTGTCTAGCCTAATTGCCCTGGCTAGGACTTCAAGTACGATGTTGAATAAGAGCGGTGATAAAGGGCATCCTTGTCTGGTTCCCGTTCTCAAGGGAAATGCTTTCAGGTTCTCTCCATTAGAGTGATACTGGCTGTTGGCTTTGTATAGATGCCCTTTATTATGTTGAGGAATTTTCCTTCAATTCCTATTTTGGTAAGAGTTTTTATCATGAATGGGTGTTGGACTTTGTCAAATGCCTTTTCTGCATCAATTGATAAGATCATGTGGTTTTTATCTTTTGTTTTATTTATGTGGTGGATTACATTAATGGTTTTTCTGATATTAAACCAGCCTTGCATACCTGGTATAAATCCCACTTGATCAGGGTGAATTATTTTTTTGATGTGTTGTTGGATTCTATTGGCTAGAATTTTGTTGAGGATTTTTGCATCTATGTTCATGAGGGATATAGGTCTATAATTTTCTTTTTTTGTAATGTCTTTACCTGGTTTTGGTATCAGGGAGATGGTGGCTTCATAGAATGAGTTGGGTAGTATTCCGTCATTTTCTATGCTTTGACATACCTTCAGTAGTAGTGGTGTTAACTCTTCTCTGAAAGTTTGGTAGAACTCTGCAGTGAAGCCGTCCGGGCCAGGGCTTTTTTTTCTTGGAAGTTTTTTGATTACCGTTTCAATCCCTTTTTTTGTTATGGGTCTATTTAGTTGTTCTACTTCTGAATGTGTTAGTTTAGGTAGGTAGTGTTTTTCCAAGAATTCATCCATTTCTTCTAGGTTTTCAAATTTGTTAGAGTACGATTTTTCATAGTAATCTGAAATGATTCTTTTAATTTCATTTGGTTCTGTTGTGATGTGGTCCTTCTCGTTTCTTATTCGGGTTATTTGTTTCCTTTCCTGTATTTCTTTAGTCAGTCTAGCCAATGGTTTATCAATTTTGTTAATTTTTTCAAAGAACCAGCTTTTGGCTTTGTTAATTCTTTCAATTGTTTTTCTGTTCTCTAATTCATTTAGTTCAGCTCTAATTTTTATTATTTGTTTTCTTCTGGTGCCTGATGAGTTCTTTTGTTGCTCACTTTCTATTTGTTCATGTTGTAGGGACAGTTCTCTGCTTTTGGCTCTTTCTTCTTTTTGTATGTGTGCATTTATCGATATAAATTGGCCTCTGAGCACTGCTTTTGCTGTGTCCCAGAGGTTTTGATCGGAAGTATTTTCATTCTCGTTGCTTTCTATGAATTTCCTTATTCCCTCCTTGATGTCTTCTATAACCCAGTCTTTTTTCAGGAGGGTATTGTTCATTTTCCAAGTATTTGATTTCTTTTCCCTAGTTTTTCTGTTATTGATCTCTAGTTTTATTGCCTTGTGGTCTGAGAAGATGCTTTGTAATATTTCGATGTTTTGGACTCTGCAAAGGTTTGTTTTATGACCTAATATGTGGTCTATTCTAGAGAATGTTCCATGTGCGCTAGAAAAAAAAGTATACTTTGCAGCAGGTGGGTGGAGAGTTCTGTATAAGTCAACGAGGTCAAGTTGGTTGATTGTTGTAAGTAGGTCTTCCGTGTCTCTGTTGAGCTTCTTACTGGATGTCCTGTCCTTCTCTGAAAGTGGTGTGTTGAAGTCTCCTACTATAATTGTGGAGGTATCTATCTCACTTTTCAATTCTGTTAAAATTTGATTTATGTATCTTGCAGCCCTGTCATTGGGTGCATAAATATTTAATATGGTTATGTCTTCCTGATCAATTGTCCCTTTTATCATTATATAGTGGCCTTCTTTATCCTTTGTGGTGGATTTAAGTCTAAAGTCTATTTTGTCAGAAATTAATATTGCTACTCCTCTTCTTTTTTGCTTATTGTTTGCTTGATGTATTTTTTTCCATCCTTTGATTTTTAGTTTGTTTGTGTCTCTAAGTCTAATGTGTGTCTCTTGTAGGCAGCATATAGATGGATCGTGTTTCTTTATCCAGTCTGTGACTCTCTGTCTCTTTATTGGTGCATTTAGTCCATTTACGTTCAGCGTAATTATAGATAAATAAGTTTTTAGTGATGTCATTTTGATGCGTTTTCATGTGTGTTGTTGGCAATTTCATTTTTCCACATACTTTTTTGTGCTGAGGTGTTTTTCTTAGTAAATTGTGAGATCCTCATTTTCATAGTGTTTGACTTTATGTTAGTTGAGTCGTTACGTTTTTCTTGGTTTTTATCTTGAGTTATGGAGTTGTTATACCTTTTTGTGGTTACCTTTTTATTTACCCCTATTTTTCTAAGTAAAAACCTAACTTGTATTGTTCTATATCGCTTTGTATCACTCTCCATATGGCAGTTCAATGCCTCCTGTATTTAGTCCCTCTTTTTGATTATTGTGATCTTTTACCTATTGACTTCCATGATTCCCTGTTGTGTATTTTTATTATTTTTTTTAATTAACCTTAATTTGTTTGTTTTCGTGATTTCCCTATTTGAGTTGATATCAGGACATTCTGTTTTGTGACCTTGTGTTGTGCTGGTATCTGATATTATTGGTTTTCTGACCAAACAATATCCTTTAGTATTTCTTGTAGCTTTGGTTTGGTTTTTGCAAATTCTCTAAACTTGTGTTTATCTGTAAATATCTTAATTTCGCCTTCATATTTCAGAGAGAGTTTTGCTGGATATATGATCCTTGGCTGGCAGTTTTTCTCCTTCAGTGCTCTGTATATGTCGTCCCATTCCCTTCTTGCCTGCATGGTTTCTGCTGAGTAGTCTGAACTTATTCTTATTGATTGTCCCTTGAAGGAGACCTTTCTTTTCTCCCAGGCTGCTTTTAAAATGTTCTGTTTATCTTTGGTTTTGGCGAGTTTGATGATAATATGTCTTGGTGTTTTTCTTTTTGGGTCAATCTTAAATGGGGTTCGATGAGCATCTTGGATAGATATCCTTTCATCTTTCATGACGTCAGGGAAGTTTTCTGTCAGGAGTTCTTCAACTATTTTCTCTGTGTTTTCTGTCCCCCCTCCCTGTTCTGGGATTCCAATCACCCGCAGGTTATCCTTCTTGATAGAATTTCACATGATTCTTAGGGTTTCTTCATTTTTTTTAATTCTTTTATCTGATTTTTTTTTCAGCTATGTTGGTGTTGATTCCCTGGTCCTCCAGATATCCCAGTCTGCATTCTAATTGCTCGAGTCTGCTCCTGTGACTTCCTATTGCGTTGTCTAATTCTGTAATTTTATTGTTAATCTTTTGGATTTCTACATTCTGTCTCTCTATGGATTCTTGCAACTTATTAATTTTTCCACTATGTTCTTGAATAATCTTTTTGAGTTCTTCAACAGTTTTATCAGTGTGTTCCTTGGCTTTTTCTGCAGTTTGCCTTATTTCGTTTGTGATGTCTTGAAGCATTCTGTAAATTAGTTTTTTTATATTCTGTACCTGATAATTCCAGGATTGTATCTTCATTTGGGAAAGATTTTGATTCTTTTGTTTGGGGGGTTGGAGAAGCTGTCATGGTCTGCTTCTTTATGTGGTTTGATATGGACTGCTGTCTCCAAGCCATCACTGGGAAACTAGTTTTTCCAGAAAATCCGCTAAAAAAAAAAAATGCAGTCAGATCCCTATCAGAGTTCTCCCTCTGGGTCAGGCTATTGGGATGTTAATGAAGCCTCCTGGGGAGGGTGGGGGAGGGATCAGAGAGATAGGAGAGTAGCACCTCTGAATATAGCCAGAGTTGCTTGTCTTGCTTGGAATGACTATTATATCTGAGATTCCCGCGGGGTGCGTCGCCTATGTGTGCTGGCTGTGTGGAGTTGCCCCCGGGGGGTCTGGCCCACTGGAGTCATGGTCAGATCCTCCACTGCCAGCCTGGGACGGTGCACTCCCGACTCCAAAATCAGTCGCTGCCTCCTGGGGACTCCCCGTCCCGCCTGCCGCAGCGCCGCACCATCACCGCGAACCAGCTGGGCCCCCTCCCGGGGTTAGTTCAGGGGGGTGGAGCAGCTTCCTGCACCCGCGGTCCGCCAAAATCCCGGCGGGACGGCTCTCCAGCCGGGTCGCTGCTCTCCCCGCTCCAAGACCAGTCACTGCCTCCCGGGGACTTTTCCCACCGGCTGCGCCGCCACGCCGCCCGCGTGAACCGGCTGGGCCCCCTCCCGGAATGAGTTCGGGGGCTAGGGCTAGGCCCCTTGTTTGTGCCGTCTGCCCCCCTGGGCTTTGCCCCAAATCGGGCGCCGAAGGTCACCTGACTGGTACGCTGGCTCCAGGCTCTGAAAACAATCGCTGCCTCCCCGTATTTGTTCGTTCTCCGTCTCTAAATCTGTGTTTGTTGTTCAGGGTTCGTAGATTGTTACGTATGTGATCGATTCACTTGTTTTTCCGAGTCTTTGTTGCAAGAGGGATCCGCGGTAGTGTCCACCTAGTCCGCCATCTTGGCTCTGCCTCAAGCATGATCTTTTTGATAAATGGTGCTGGGTAAATTAGATATCTATATAGGAAAAATGAATTTTGATCCCTTCTTCATAGCATACATGAAAAATCATACCACACATGGATCATATACCTAAATATAAAAGACAGGTCAGTGATGCTTCTAGAAGAATACATAGGAGAATACCTTTATGACTTCATTGTAAGCAAAGATTTCTGAAACAGTAAAAGCTTTAACCATAAAAGAAGAAAAGGATAAATTGGACTAAATTAAAATAAAACCATTCATTAAAAGACAACATCAGGGTGAAAAAGCAAGCCACAGAATGGGAGAAGATAGTTAGAATTTACATATCTGACAAAAGATTCATATTTAGAATACATAAAGCACTCCAACAAATTAAGAAAAAGGAAGCCAATACAATTAAAAAAAAAAAAAAAAGGACAAGTGTGGAACAGACACTTTGGTAAAGGATATACTAAGATTGTCAGTAAATATATAAAAAAGTGTTCAAGGTCATTAGTCATCAAGAAAATGCAAATTAAATCCACAATGCAAAATCTCCAAAATAGTTAAAAGGAAAAAGACAATACCAAGGGTAACAAGGATATAAGGAACTGGAAATCTATTGAATTGGTAAATGTAGAGTAAATTGGAAAACTGGCATAATCTGCTGTCATGAAACAGTACAATACATGTACACAAATATTCATGGCACCACCACCACCACCCCCCATTGCCATCAAGTCCAAGGCTAATCTTTACAGAAGTAGACTGCGACATCTTTCTTCTATGGAGCCAGGTAGCAGCCAAGCACTTAACCACTACACTACCAGAGCTGCTCTTCATAGCACTACATGTACACAAATATTCATAGCACTATTCATAAAAAAACAAAACGAAACATCCCATTGCAGCTGAGTCAATTCTGATGCATAGCAACCTATAAGACAGTGAAGAACTGCCCCATAGGGTTTCCAGGGAGCAGCTGGCGGATTCAAACTGCTGACCTTTTGGTTAGCAGCCAAGCTCTTAACCACTATGCCACCAGAGCTCCATTGATAACAAAAGTGAACCTTAAATAGAATAGATAAATTATGGTATATTTATGAAATGGAATGCTATACAGCCATGAGAGGGAATTAACTACATGCAAGAGCATGGAATGCAAAAATAATGTTAAGTGAAAGAAAAAGCCAGATGTGTATATATCATATGGTTTCATTTATAGAACATTCAAAAACATAAAATTCATCTAAGGGTGTAAGAATTCAGGATAGTAGTTACCCTTGAGAAGATGTGTAGTGACTAAAAAGGGGAGCCTCTAAGGTGCTGATGATGTTTGTTTTCTCAAGCTGGGTGCAGGCTGCTCAGGTGTGTTCATTTTGTGAAGAATCACAGAACTATACAATTATCACTTGTGAATTTTTTTTATGTATGTGTTTGTGATGGTTAATTTTATATGTCAACTAGGCTAGGGTATGGTACCCAGTTGCTTGATCAAACACTGGTCTGGATGTTGCTGTGAAGGTATTTAGATGTGATTAACATTTACAGTCAGTTGACTTGAAGTAAAGCAGATTACCCTCCATAATGTGGGTGGGCCCCTCCAATCAGTTGAAGACCTTCAAAGCAAAAACCGTGTTCCCAAAGAAGGAACTGCAACATAGAAATCCTGCCGAGTTTCCAGCCTGCTGGCCTTCCGTACTGATTGCTGCCTCCAGATTGCAATATCAGCTGTTACCTGAATTTCCAACCTACCTGCCTGCCCACCCTACGGCTTTTGGACTTGCCAGCCCCCACAATCACGTAAGCTAACTCCTTAAAATAAATTATCTTAATCTCTCTCTGTGTCTTTCTCTTCTCTCTTTTATCTATCTGTCTGTCTACTTATCTACCTATCTATATCTATTCCCTAGGAGGAAGACTGAAGAAAAATTGATGCCTTCGAATTACGGTATTGGCCAAGAATTGAATATACCATGGACTGCCAGAAGAGCAAACAAATCTGTTGAGGAAGAAGCATAGCCAGAATAATCATTAGAAGCAAGGATGGCGAGATTTCCTCTCACATACTTTGGATATGTTATCAGGAGGGACAAGTCACTGGAGAAGGACACCATGCTTGCTGTGACGGTTCAGGTTGTGTGTCAACTTGGCTTGGCCATTATTCTCAGTGGTTTGGCGGTTGTATGATGTTGTGATCACTTCCATGATGAGATTTGGTATAACGTAATGACCTCCACGATGGGATCTGCTGTGAGTGGCCAATCAGTTGAAAAGGGGTTTCCTTGAGCATGTGCCCTGCATTGAATATAAGTGGACATTCTGGCAAGGCTTGTGGGTTTTTGCTTACTCTGGATCCTGAACTCTGGTTTTTGGGACTTGAGCTAGCACTATACCTGCTGTCATGCCTACCAGTCTTAGGACTTGTTGATCTTCATAGCCTGTGAGCAAAAGCCCTGCCATCTGAACTGCCGATCTTGGGTTCACCAGCCCCTGTGGCCACGTGAATCAGGAGAAGCCTCTATTCTGACCCATGGACTTGGGATGTTCCAGCCTCTACAACCACATGAGCCATTTCCTTAATATAAATCTCTTTCTATTTATACGCATTACTGGTTTTGCTTCTCTAGAGAACACAGCCTAAGATGCTTGGTAAAGTAGAGGGTCAGTGAAAAAGAGGAAGACACTTAATGAGATGGATTGACAGAGTGGCTACAACAATAAACTCAAACATAGCAGCAGTTGTGTGAGGATGGCACAGGACCAGGCAGTGTCTTGTTCTGTTGTACACAGGGTTGCTATGAGATGGCACCTAACAACAACATCCCCTATTTGTTTTCTTTCTCTGGAGAATTCTGACTGATACAGTGTTATATCTCAATAGAAAAAACTGTGCAGAGTCCCTATTCTTATTATAGGTGAATAACTAGTAAAATACATCATATGCTTTCTTATTTGGTAGCAGTATAAAAGGATCAGACTATGATCAAACCATTTGTCTCTATAAGAACCTCTCCTACTTGTGAAGAAAAATATCCTTTATTTTTTTTAATCGAAACAATCTATTTTCTGTTTCAGGCATATCAAACATTTCCCTATTTCTCTGTATTTTCTGCCAAAATAAATAAGAATAGGGTTTCTACCTGGTGCAGGACTTATAGCCCTGCTTCTCTTTCAAATTCTTTTTTCTTTTAACTCTTAGCACATATACCACAGAATCAGTAAATGAACATTTGGAGGATAAACTACCCCCAACATCTACTGAGGTAAAAACCTAAAACTGTTTCTTAATATATGACATAAAAATCAATCTGATCTTAACATTTATTTTTAAAGTTTACTCACTAAGTTTCTTTTATGTATCTAGTTAAAAATTAGAAGCAGTAATTTTGAAGTTGCTAATTTTAATGGGTCTTAGGAAATGAGTAGAAGGTACTTTTAGAACAGATGGGAAGAGGTGACTGGAGTATTTTGGAGCTAAAGAGGGAAGATTTTAGTAATAATAGAAATGTAGCTTATTTTTTCTTGCCACATCCCAGAAGAACTCAGTAATTTAAATTAACACAGGTAAAGACAATCTAAATTAATTAAACATTATGTTGTATGTTTGAAGAGACCCAAGTTTTTTTTAATTATTATTCTAAATATATGCATTAAGTCATTAGATCTTTTGCTGGTCTAGTTTTAATAAATAATATTTTTTCATTATTAGAATTACAATTTTTCCATTTTTAAAATGTTTCTACATTTCATTGATTCTAATAAATTTATTAATCTCTGAAGACTTCATCCAAGTTTATGTTAATTTATAAATTCTGAAATAATAAAATTTAAAATAATGTGGTTTTACTGTCTATTTACTACTTCGCCCTAATCAAAATTAACTGTTGCATCATTACCTTAGTGTTTTTGGACAGAGACCAATTTTCTGAACCAATTGTCTACACTAGAGCTCCAACAGGTAATCATGATCAGGTTTGAAGAACTAAGGTCTTGAAAAGCTACAGAATTAACTTTTAGGCATCAGCTGCTGTGGTGCCCATCTCCTTATTCATTAAATGTTACCTCCCCCTTTCCTTCATCTCTCCATGCTCTCTAGCCTTTTGTATGATTTCCTGTGTCAATGTGATATTCTCTCCTACTGCACTCAAATACAATATTATCAGTACACACAAAGCATTGATGTCTGTGTATGCATGCCCACACACATATATGCATCATGGCAACCATAAGACAAATTTGGGAGACCCTACTCTAGGGTTGACTTTACTCTTTTTTGCTTTGTTTTACCCTAGAGGATCAGACCAAACCCACTGCCATAAAGTCCATTCTGACTCATAGCAACGCCATAGCGTTTCCAAGGCTGTAAATCTCTACAGAAACAGACTGCCAAGTCTTTCTCCTGTGGAGCTGCTGGTGGTTTCGAATAGCCAACCTTTCGGTCAGCAGTTGAGTCCCTTAAGTGATGTGCCACCAGGGCTGCTACCCTAAGGGAAGCCTTTCAATATTGACCAAAATCATATACTTCTTTTTTCCCACTCCAAAGTCTTATAGTTAGACAAACACCATTAAAAGGCCTGGAAGACTGAGGCACAGCCATGAACTTTATTACATATAAACCAATATAAAAAAAAAAAAGTTACATATAAATACGGGTGGAAGCAATGAACCTTGAATTCCTGAAGATTTGACCTACGTTTTTTTCACTTTACTTTCATTTACATAATTTTTCAAATGAATTGAGTCCAAACAAAATTATTTTTCCCTCATTTCCAATTTAGTTATGTTTTAATTCTACAGAAATTTTAGTGAATTATTTTTGGAAGGTAGACTGGAAAGGGATATTTAATTATTCTTCCCACTCTACAGGCTGACTTATTAAGCTTGCATAAATGGTAAATGAAAATGGCAGGGACTAAGGCTTTATAAAGATAAATTAAGGTGCCCATCAGAATATATTCCAGTCACATTCCCAAATGCCAGATAATGTCTATAAATATAAAGCATGAATCTTCTTTTGTGTGTGTAATTTTTCATATTGACAGTAATAATATAAATTATGAGATTTGATGGTTTAGTACATTCATAAAATTGTATGCAAAGTATATTTCTTAAAGGAGTTCATTGTTTTGCCTCAGATCCTCAGAGATACTAGTGAACATGGAGAAGCTAAGGGAACTGTGCTGCCAAAAAAGAGGAAACGTTACCACAGTCACAGTTGATATATATTCCTTGTCCCCCACAAGGGATATTGAATAAAATTATTACAAATCATGGTTGAAATGAGAAATGTTAATGGAGAAAAAAATGAGATATTTGACGACTATTAAAAAACTAAACAACAAACCCACTGCTTAATTTGTCTTTTTATTATTATTATTATGTTTTAAGTGAAAGTTTACAAATCAGGTCAGTCTCTCACAGAAAAAATTATATACACCTTGCTACACACTCCTAATTGCTCTCCCCCTAGTGAGACAGCCCGCTCCCTCCCTCCACTCTCTCTTTTCGTGTCCATTTCGCCAGCTTCTAACCCCCTCTACCCTCCTAGCTCGCTGCCCAGAGAGGAGATGCCAACATAGTCTCAAGTGTCCACCTAATCCAAGAAGCTCACTCCTCACCAGCATCCCTGTCCAACCCATTGTCCAGTCCAATCCCTGTCTGAAGACTTGGCTTTGGGAATGGTTCCGGTCCTGGGCCAACAGAAGGTCCAGGGGCCATGACCACCGGGGTCCTTCCAGTCTCAGACCATTAAATCTGGTGTTTTTACGAGAACTTGGGGTCTGCATCCCACTGCTCTCCTGATCCCTCAGGGATTCTATGTTGCATTCCCTGTCAGAGTGATCATCAGTTATAGCTGGGCCCCATCTAGCTCTTCTGGTCTCAGGCTGATGTAGTCTCTGGCTTATGTGGCCCTTTCTGTCTCTTGGGCTCATATTTACCTTGTGTTCTTGGTGTTCTTTATTCTCCTTTGATCCAGGTGGGTTGAGACCAATTGATGCATCTTAGATGGCCGCTTGCTAGCGCTTAAGACCCCAGACGCCTCTCTCCAAGGTGGGATGCAGAATGTTTTCTTAAGAGATTTTATTATGCCAATTGACTTTTTTTTTTTTTTTTTTCTTAGATGTCCCCTGAAACCATGGTCCCCAAACCCCTGCCCCTGCTATGCTGGCCTTCAAAGCATTCAGTTTATTCCAGAAAATTCTTTGCTTTTGGTTTAGTCCAGTTGTGCTGGCCTCGCCTGTATTGTGTGTTGTCTTTCCCGTTACCTAATGTAGTTCTTATCTACTGTCTAATTAGTGAATACCCCATCCCACTCCCCTCCATCCCCCATCTCGTAACCATCAAAGAATATTTTCTTCTCTGTTTAAGCTGTTTCTTGAGTTCTTATAATAGTGGACTTATACAATATTTGTCCATTTGCAACTGACTAATTTCACTCAGCATAATGCCTTCCAGATTCCTCCATGTTAGGAAATGTTTCACAGATTCATCACTGTTCTTTATCGATGTGTAGTGTTCCATTGTGTGAATATACCATAATTTATCCATTCATCCGTTGATGGGCACCTTGGTTGCTTCCATCTTTTCGCTATTGTAAACAGTGCTGCAGTGAACATGGGTGCGCATATGTCTGTTTGTGTAAAGGCTCTTATTTCCTTAGAATATATTCCAAGGAGTGGGATTGCTGGATCATATGGTAGTTATTTCTAGCTTTTTAAGGAAGCGCCAAATCAATTTCCAAAATGGTTGTACCATTTTACATTCCCACCAGCAGTGTATAAGTGTTCCAATCTCTCCACAGCCTCTCCAGCATTTATTGTTTTGTGTTTTTTGATTAATGCTTTTTTGTTGGAATGAGATGGAATCTCATTGTAGTTTTGATTTGCATTTCTCTACTGGCTAAAGATCGAGAGCATTTCCTCATGTATCTCTTAGCTACCTGAATGTTGTCTTCAGTGAAGTATCTGTTCATATCTTTTGCCCATTTTTTAATCGGGTTATTTGTCGTTTTGCAGTTGAGTTTTTGCAGTATCATGTAGATTTTAGAGATCAGGCACTGATCGGAAATGTCGTAGCTAAAACCTTTTTCCCAGTCTATAGGTAATCTTTTTATTCTTTTGGGGAAGTCTTTGGATGAGCATAGGTGTTTGATTTTTATGAGTTCCCACTTATCTAGTTTTTCTTCTGCCTTGTTAGTAATGTTTTGTATACTGTTTATGCCATGTATTAGGGCTCCTAACGTTGTCTCTATTTTTTCTTCCATGATCTTTATCATTTTAGATTTTATATTTAGGTCTTTGATCCATTTTGAGCTCATTTTTGTGCATGGAGTAGGTATGGGTCTTGTTTTATTTTTCTGCAGATGGATATCCAGTTATGCCAAACACCATTTGTTAAAAAGACTGTCTTTTCCCCCATTTAACTGTTTTGGGGCCTTTGTCCAATATCAACTGCTCATATGTGGATGGATTTATGTCTGGATTCTCAACTCTGTTCCATTGGTCTATGTATCTGTTGTTGTACCAGTACCAGGCTGTTTTGACTACTGTGGCGGTATAATAGGTTTTAAAATCAGGTAGAATAAGGCCTCCCACTTTGTTCTTCTTTTTCAGTAATGGTTTACTTCTCTGGGGCCTCTTTTCCTTCCATATGAAGTTGGTGATTTGTTTCTCCATCTCATTAAAGAATGTCGTTGGAATTTGGGTCAGAATTACATTAAATCTATAGATCGCTTCTGGTAGAATAGAGATTTTTATAATGTTACGTCTTCCTATCCATGAACAAGGTATGTTTTTCAACTCATTTAGGACTCTTTTGCAGAAAGGTATTCGAGTTTTCTTGGTATAAGTTTTTTACATCTCTGGTAACGTTTATTCCTAAGTAT
Source organism: Elephas maximus indicus (assembly GCF_024166365.1). Taxonomy (NCBI): domain Eukaryota; kingdom Metazoa; phylum Chordata; class Mammalia; order Proboscidea; family Elephantidae; genus Elephas; species Elephas maximus. The sequence continues at coordinate 49,344,398 of NC_064823.1, forward strand.
TTTATCTTCTTGAGGGTTACTGTAAATGGTATTGACTTGCTGATTTCCTCTTTGATATTCTTTTTGTTGGTGTAGAGGAATCCAACTGATTTTTGTATGTTTATCTTGTGTCCCGATACTCTGCTGAACTCTTCTGTTAGTTTCAGTAGTCTTCTGGAGGATTCCTTAGGGTTTTCTGTATATAAGATCATGGTATCTGCGAATAGAGATAATTTTACTTCTTCCTTGTCAATCTGGATGCCCTTTATTTCTTTGTCTAGCCTAATTGCTCTGGCTAGGACCTCCAGCACAATGTTGAATAAGAGTGGTGATAAAGGGCATCCTTGTCTGGTTCCCATTCTCAAGGGGAATGCTTTCGGGCTCTCTCCATTTAGGATGATGTTGGCTGTTGGCTCTGTATCAATGCCCTTTATTATGTTGAGGAATTTTCCTTCTATTCCTATTTTGCTGAGAGTTTTTATCATGAATGGGTGTTGAACTTTGTCAAATGCCTTTTCTGCATCAATTGATAAAGTCAGATGATTCTTGTCTTGTGTTTTTTTTATGTGATTCATTACATTAATTGTTTCTCTAATGTTAAACCATTCCTGCATACCTGGTATGCATCCCACTTGGTCATGGTGAATTATATTTTTGATATGTTGTTGAATTCTATTGGCTGGATTTTTTTTGAGGATTTTTGCATCTAAGTTCATGAGGTATATAGGTGTGTAATTTTCTTTTTTGGTGGTGTCTTGGTTTTGGTATCAGGGATATGCTGGCTTCATAGAATGAGTTTGGTAGTATTCCGTCCTTTTCTATGCTCTGAAATATCTTTAGTAGTAGCGGTGTTAACTCTTCTCTGAAAGTTTGGTAGAACTCTGCAGTGAAGTCGTCTGGACCGGGTGTTTTTTTTGTTGGGAGTTTTTTGATTACCTTTTCAATCTCTTCTTTTGTAAATGTGTTTGTTTAGTTGTTCTACCTCTGTTTGTGTTAGTTTAGGTAGGCAGTGTGTTTCTAGGAAATCATCCATTCCTTTTACCAGTTTGGCCAATGGTTTATCAATTTTTGATTTTTTCAAAGAACCAGCTTTTGGTCTTGTTAATTCTTTCAATTGTTTTTCTGTGTTCTATTTCATTTAGTTCTGCTCTAATTTTTATTATTTGTTTTCTTCTGGTGCCTGAGGGTTTCTTTTGTTGCTCTCTTTCTATTTGTTCAAGTTGTAGGGATGGTTCTTTGATTTTGGCCCTTTCTTCTTTTTGGATGTGTGCATTTGTGGATATAAATTGACCTCTGAGCACTGCTTTCGCTGTGTCCCAAAGGTTCTGATAGGAAGTGTTTTCATTATCATTGGATTCTATGAATTTCTTTATTCCATCCTTAATGTCTTCTATAATCCAGTCTTTTCTGAGCAGGGTATTGTTCAGTTTCCAAGTGTTTGATTTCTTTTCCCTGCTTTTTCTGTTATTGATTTCCACTTTTATGGCCTTATGGTCAGAGAAGATGCTTTGTAATATTTCAATGTTTTGGATTCTTCTAAGGCTTGCTTTATGACCTAATATGTGGTTTATTCTAGAGAATGTTCCATGTGCACTAGAAAAGAAAGTATACTTGGTTGCTGTTGGGTGGACTGTTCTGTGTATGTCTATAAGGTCAAGTTGGTTAATTGTGCCATTTAGATCTTCCATGTCTTTCTTGAGCTGCTTTCTGGATGTCCTGTCCTTCACCGAAAGTGGTGTGTTGAAGTCTCCTACTATTATTGTGGAGCTGTCTATCTCACTTTTCAATGCTGATAGAGTTTGTTTTATGTATCTTGCAGCCCTGTCATTGGGAGCATAAATATTTAATATGGTTATATCTTCTTGGTATATTGTCCCTTTAATCATTATGTAGTGTCCTTCCTTATACTTTATGATGGTTTAACTTTAAAGTTTATTTTGTCAGAAATAAATATTGCCACTCCTGCTCTTTTTTGATTGTTGTTTGCTTGATATATTTTTTCCATCCTTTGAGTTTTAGTTTGTTTGTTTCTCTAAGTCTAAGGTGTGTCTCTTGTAGGCAGCATATAGACAGATCATGTTTTTGAATCCATTCTGCCACTCTCTGTCTCTTTATTGGTGCATTTAGTCCATTTACATTCAGGGTAATTATGGATAGGTATGAATTTAGTGCTATCATTTTGATGTCTTTTTTTGTGTGCTGTTGACAGTTTCTTTTTCCCACTTAATTTTGTGTGCTCAGTAGATTATATATTGTCCTTTCCTCATATTTGTTGTTGATTTTGTTTCTGCTGAGTCTATATTTTTTTCTTGCATTTTATTTTGATGAATAGGATAGTTTGTCTCCTTTGTGGTTACCTTATTAAAAAAAAAAATACTTACCCCTATTTTTCTAAGTTTAAACCTAACTTATTTCTTTGTATTGCCATATCTTCCTCTCCATGTGGAAGGTCTGTGATTACATTTCTAAGTCCCTCTTTATTGTTTTAATGTTGTGTTCTTTGATGTAATAACATCTCTGTTTCCCTGTTTTAAGCTTTTTTTTTTTTTATCTTGCTTAATTTTTTTTATTTCCCTGTCTGCGTTGACTTCTGATTGCTCTGCCCAGTAGTCTAGTCTTGGGTTGATACTTGATATTATTGATTTTCTGACCAAAGAACTCCCTTTAGTATTTCTTGTAGTTTTGGTTTGGTTTTTACAAATAACCTAAACTTCAGTTTATCTGGAAATGTCCTGATTTCACCTTCATATTTAAGAGACAGTTTTGCTGGATATATGATTCTTGGCTGATAATTTTTTTCTTCAATTTTTTAAATGCATCATCCCATTGCCTTCTTCCTGCATGGTTTCTGCCGAGTAGTCCGAGCTTATTCTTATTGACTCTCTTTCGTAGGTAACTCTTTGTTGTTTATCACTAGCTGCTCTTAAAATTCTCTCCTTATCTTTGGTTTTGGCAAGTTTGATTGTAATATGTCTTGCTGACTTTCTTTTAACGTCTACCGTATGTGGGGTTCAATGAGCATCTTGGATAGATATCTTCTCAGCTTTCACAATATCAGGGAAGTTTTCTGCCAGCAAATCTTCAACAATTCTCTCTGTACTTTCTGTTATCCCTCCCTGTTCTGGTAGTCCAATTATTTCTCTTGATAGAGTCCCATAGGATTCTTAAGGTTTCTTCATTTTTTTATAATTCTTTTATCTGATTTTTCTTCAAATATATTAGTGCCAAGTGATTTATCTTCAAGTTCAGAAATTCTGGCTTCTGCTTGCTAAATTCTGCTCCTCTGACTTTCTGTCAAGTTGTCTACTTCTGTAATTCTATTGTTAATCTTGTGAATTTCTGATTGCTGCCTTTCTATGGATTTTTCCAGCTTATTAAATTTTTCATTGTTCCTGAATAATCTTTCTAATTTCTTCAAGTGCTTTATCTGTGTGTCCCTTGGCTTGTTCTGCGTATTGCTTCATTTCCTTCCTGATGTCTTGAAGGGTTCTGTATATTAAACTTTTGTATTCTGCCTCTGGTAATTCCAGGAATGCACTTTCATCTAGAAGATCCCTGGATTCTTTGTTTTGAGAGCTTATTGAGGTGATCATGGCCTGTTTCTTTATGTGATTTGATATTGACTCTTGTCTCCGAGCCATCTATAAGTTATTGTATTAGTTTATGCTTGCTTACGGTGTCGTAGCTTCTGGCTTTGTTTTGTTTTGATATGCCCAAATGGGTTGCTTCAGTGAGGTAGCTTGATTATTTTCACCTTTGGATCTCTGACGTCCTGCCCCCAGATGGCTAGGGCTGTTATCAGGTATATCAGTCTAGGATTTCATTCACTTTTCTTGTATGAATTCAGCTCAGGTGTCCAGGTAGCTGATTATCAAGTATGTGGTACAGGCTCTGTCCTACAGTCTTAGAGGGGCAGGGGTGATTGTTGTAGGTACTGGTATCTGGTTGCAGCAGGGGGTCACACTCTGAACAAGGCAGGGGTTGAGAACTGACCCCCGAATGTCTCTGAGGAAAGCATGTCCCTGTTTCCTAGAGCATGCAGGTGGGTGGGTTCTGCAGACAGACCATGGGCACCCAATGTTTGGACCCCTGTCGTGGGTGGCTGGGTGACCTGAGTGGAGCTGCCAGTCCTTACTCCCCTGATGTGGGTAGGTGAGGACCCTGTTTAATAGGCAAAGCAATGTCAAACATCAAGTACCCATCTCTCCACCAAATAGCTGAAATGGTTGGAGTCTGCCAACAAGGGCCTATTCTCCTGAAATAGGCCTACACAGGTCCATGCAGAGCAGAAAGGTGCTCAAAGTCCACAGACCATTTATGCCTGGACAGGAGCCGCTTCTGACCTGAGCTTCCCCAGTTAGTGGAGCTGGCAAATTACTTTTTCCCCCCAAATGCAAATTTTTTCCTTCTCCGAGGCTGGGAGAATGGCTCTAGGTACTCAACAGTGCCTATCTCAGGCCCAGGGAATTCAGCCGCTGAAGCCGGCTTGGGGGTTGGGGGGGCGCTTAGTAAAATATATGTAAGTCCTTAACTTTTGCCGAGAGCACCTTTCTTCTGTGGTTCCAGAGGTGTGATTAGGCTGTGTGGCTGGCTGCTTCTCCCTGAGGAAACTGTGGCCGAACGCTAGTACCAGCCTGCCTCTGCCGCTCCGGGAATGGTGCCTGAGGGCTCCCCACGATTCAGGCCCAGTAACTCTTCTCTGCTTCTGAACACTCTCTTCCTCCCCCTGCCCCTCTGTTCATTTTCTAAGCTTGCCTTTGATGCTCAGGGCACTTGTTTTTCGGGTCTTTGTTGTAAAGAGGGCTCGCCGGAAGCATCTGTCTATTCCACCGTCTTGGCTCCACCTCCACTGCTTAGTTTTATATTCTAGGTAATCAGCTCTGTTACAAGCAATATGTGGACAAAGAGGAAGTATTTCCTGTATCTGCCCAAAAAAAGCAATATTGATTAAAGATTTTTACTTAAAACCTACTTTTGACATTTAATTTTAAGTTTGCTAGAAAGAACATTATATTCCTGGCAGTATTAGGGTTTTTATTAAAATTACATCCTAAATTTTAAAACTGGTGCAGCCTTGTAAAAATTTGTATGAAACTTGCTTTTCAACTATAATTTTAAAAGTATCTGTCATTGCCACCAAATATTTATAAAGAAAAATTTCCTAATTTTTTTAGCTATTCTATATAATTAAGCGAAAGATTTTGATCTCCAGAGTATAACTCCTATGAAGAACAAAAATCAGATTAAAATATGAAGGATAATTCAAGTTTTAAAAATTTACTTTCTTATTCACTGCTTACTAACTTTAAACTTTTGAAAGCAAATTTTATTGATCTTTTATTTAATAAATTGTTTTTTAATTAACATCAGTTTTATTAAGGCACTGAATCGAACTTTTCTCTGAGCTGGATTGGGCCTCATCTACCAGTATAAGTAAATGGACTCTTATGTAAATATAATTTCTGCCCATAGGTCTTAAGAGACCTAAGAATTGTTTGATTGCTTTTTAAAAAACATACACATTCCCATGACCCTATTTAGTGAGAGGTTTCTGTAAAGCAGTTGGGGGTAGTGCCAGGGCCTGTGGAAGAGAGAGAAACGTGCTGGTCACCAAAGGTTATCCACTGAGGTTGGACTGCAGAGCTTTTTCAGGAGCCAAGTGAGGGGTTCTAAAATACAGTGCACTGAAACGTCAAATTTAGCTCAATAGCCCATGTCCCCTTTGTTTTCTTTAATTTTTGATTTTGCAATTTTACAGAAATTTACAGGAAAAGATTTTCATAGCTTCCATGTTTCTATGTTGGGAGTGGAGTATTCTTTTTACAACCTCGTACTCTTTTTACAATCTCTCTCCTTATCTGTCTTGTGTCTCTGTCTCTTACGCACACTCCCTGTGCTCACACTGGCTCCTTTATATACAAAGTATAGAATCCCAGTCTCTAGATGTGCTTACTACATGTTCAGAGTCACACTCTGCCCCATCATGAGATACGTGCTATAGAATCATGTGAAACTGGAATTACATAGCTAAAGAAATCCCTAAAATAGAGTGAACTCTGGGTAATAGAAGGAAGTACAGCTACAATTTCTCTATTAATCATATTTAATTTACCAACCCCAGAGTACACACCAAACAAAACCCCAAATCCATTGCCATCCAGTCACTTCCAACTCATAGCGACCCTATATAGGACAGAGTACAACTGCCCCATGTGGTTTCCAAGGAGCGCCTGGTGGATTCGAACTGCTGACCTTTTGGTTAGCAGCTGTAGCTCTTAACCACTATGCCAACTGATTTTGAAGTATACACAAGTTCCTTTAAATAAAAAATCTAAACTTTTAGCCACACACAGAAATCAGTTATCACTTTTTTTCAAAAAAGCACCAATTTATTCTAATATATTCAGATAATAGAAATCTTAGATATTATCAAAAACCAACCTGTTGCCATCTAGTTGATTCCAACTTATAGTACCCTATAAGACAGAGTAGAGCTGCCTCCATAGGGTTTCCAAGGAGCAGGTGGCAGATTTGAACTGCCGACCTTTTGGTTAGCAGCTGAGCTCTTAACCTCTGTGTCACCAGGGTTCTCAGATATTATCATTGATATATATATTATCATTGGTGTATATACATTTGAACTGGCTTTTTTCTCTGCATTAAAACCATAACCAGACTTATTGCCGTAGAGTCGATTCCAACTCAGAAAGACCCTATAATGACCCTATAGGACAAAGTAGAACTGCCCCATAGGGTTTCCAAGGCTGTCATCTTTTGTTTTTATTGTGAAAGCTGAAAGATTCCAGCTCAAGTTAATTTCTCATTAAAAAATTTATACTCATATTGTTTTGCAACATTTGTTGCAATCCCCACAACGTGATGGCACGCTCCCCCTTTCCACCAACCAGGTTCCCTTTGTCCATTCATCTAGTTCCTGTCCTTTCGTGCCTTCTCATCTTGCTTTTGGATAGGAATTGCCCACTTGATCTCTTATATTTGTTTGAACTAAGAAGCACGTTTGTCATGTGTGTTATTTTTTGTTTTATAGCCCTGTCTAATCTTTGTCTGAAAAGTGGGCTATGGGAATGATTTCAATTTTGGGTTAGCAGAGTTTCCAGGGGCTATAGTTTCGAGAGTTTCTCCAGTCTCAGTCTGGTCTTTTTTCATGAATTTGAATTCTGTTTTACATTTTTTCTCCCACTCTATCTGGGACACTCTGTTGTGATCCCTGTCAGAGTGGTTGTTGGTGTTAGCCAAGCACCATATAGTTAGTTCTTCTGCTCTCAGTCTGGTCAAGCTCCTGGTTCATGTGGTCCTTTAGTTCTTTGGGCTAAATATTTATGGAAGCAGATTGCCACATCTTTCTCCTGAGGAGCCACTGGGTGGGTTCAGACCACTGACATTTTGGTTAGCAGTCAAGTGCCTAGTCACTGTGCCACCAAGGCTTCTTTTTGTCCACTAGGGACAGATTTTGCTCATGTAGTTGTACTCTCTCCAGATTCCATATGATCAAAGGCATGCCTCTTCCTGTTAGATCAGAGTATGATCTATGCCTCGCTTTGGAACAGAGCACCAAAGTTTGGTCTAAATGAGCCTCATGTCCTTGACCTTGGCCTTATTACCACTATTCCCTATGCAGGCCATTATAAATTATTTTTTGTTTTGTTTTGATTTGTGTTTTGGTTGTTTTTACTGTTGTTGCAAAATTATATATGTTATAGCCTTTACTGAAATTGACCCTTTTTCTCCTGTACTTAGTGTACTTATCTTGGTCAAGTTGTGCTGACCTGACCCATCTTTGGTCCTGCCTTTCCCATCACCAAAAGTAATACATGTTCACTATCTAGAAAGTTATTCGTCCTCCCTCTCCTTCCCATTCATAGTAACCATCAAAGAACTTTGCTTTCTGTGTGTATATCTGTTTTTTATAATAGTGAGACCACACAGTATTGGTCTTTTTGTGAGTGACTTATTTTTCTCAGCATAATGTCGTCCAGATTCATCCATGTTGTAAGATGTTTCATGGACACCTCATTATTCTTTATAGTTGCATAGTATTCCATTGTATGTGTGTACCATAATTTGTTTATTCATTCCTCCATTGATGGGCACTTAGGTTGTTTCCATCTTTTTGCTGTTGTGAATAAAGCTGCCATAAATATAGGTGTGCACGTGTCTGTTCATATCACTGCTGTTATATCTCTAGGATATATACCTAGAAGTGGTATTACTGGATTATAAGGTATTTCTATTTCTGGCTTTTTGAGGGAGCACCATACTGTTTTCCATAGTGGTTATACCATTTTAGAATCCCACCAGCAATGTATAAAAGTTCCAAATCCCCCACAGCCTCACCAGCATTTGTTTTCTGTTTTTTTTTTCTTTTTTTTTTTTTTGATCATTGCCATGTTTTGAAGGGGTGAGATGGTATCTTATTGTAGTTTGATTTTTTAAATCTCTTTCATACAACCAGCATTTACTGAGGTCATCCTAAGTAATAGGCACTGGGCTAGGCCTTGTGGAAGAGGATAAATAAGATAAAATTTATGTTGCTCAAGATTTCAGCAGCAGAGACAAACAAAATACCTAATATTTCTAAAACAATGTAGTAACTAAAATAGTGCTAGAATTATTCATAGAGTTATACGGGATTAGTAGATTTGTAAATTATCAGGATAGAAATAAGATAGTATTGAACATTTAAAAGTAGCTGGACTGAGAGGGAAAGAGTGTAGAATTAGATTGGCATTGAGCCTGGGAAGGGGCCTGGAGAACATGAACTTGAAGAAATCAGAGCTGGTAAAGGGGCAGCCTCAGAAGTCCCAGTTAAATGAGAGCAGAATAATGCCAGGGAAGCCTTAGAGTAGAAAGTTTGGTAAAAGGGGGAGTGAAATGATGATAAATAATAAAAGAATACAAATTAAAGCAACAGTGAGGTGCTAATGTTTCATTCAAAGTCAGGTCTTCTTGGGTTTGGCTTTTTGTGTTTGTTTCTTTTTTAAATAAATATTTCATTCTGACAAGACTGTGATCAGACAGGACACTCCCTTTTGAGAGGATAAGTTATTCCACTTTTTCTGCAAATTGTTAGTATCAAGGTTTTCAAAGTGTTCTTATCTTTTGACCAGTAAATCCATTTTACGGAATCTTTCCTGAAAAAAATATTGAAAATGCAGTCAAAGATCTGTGAATAATGATCCCATTGTAGTAGTATTTTGAGTAGCAAAATTTAAACTTATGTATCAAAAGTCTAGAAAATGATTAGAAGTTTTTATTTATCCATGTAACAGAATATTGAGCAACCACTGATTTCAAACACAGGATTTCACAGGCCTTTAAAATACCATGAAAAGTAATGAGCACCATCTTGTAATGAGCTGTTTAAAATGATATACACTATAATCACAATTAAATTTGTGTATATGCCTGCATGCCTAAGCAAAGAAGACTGAAAAGAAAATGCATCAAAATAATACCAATGGTGGTTCTCATTTTCATTGTTATATTTAATGTTTAAATTTTTCAACAATAGTTATTTCTATAATCCAAGATCAACAACAGCAGTTCTGTTTTGTTTTGCTTTTTAAACACAAAAGTCTTAGTTTATTTTTCTCCTACAGAAAGTGTTAAAGGGTAAGTTTTGTTACAGTCCCATGGCTGGGACCATTTATTGTTAATTGGTAGAATGAATTGTTAAGTGAATTCTAATTTTATTCAGAAGCTTCTGGAGAAATACTCAGAGATGAATAATTGTTACGAGTACTTGAATATATTGTCTCTTGATTTGGAAAAGGAAATTGAAACCCCAAAAGAGTTTTGAATTAGAGTAAAAGCAAAACTCCCACTTTCATATTCACAAACCAAACAGATTCAAAAACTTCTCTCTGTAAACCAAAGATGTTCCACAGAATTCCAAGGAGTCATGGAGAAACTTAAAGTACCACCTTTTTGAGTAATATCCTTATAAATGTCCATAAATTTCAGTGTATTAAGTCCTGCTTTGGGAGTTGACATATTTGATGTTAATGTACTTACTACCGAATCATGGATAATAGGGCTCATGTGGAAGATCTTCAGTGCACCTAGAACCTGTTCATTTATCAAAACCTGAGCTCTGCCTATGGGCCTAGACACTGTGCTTGGGAGACAGATATAAATAACATCTCAAATGTCTCATAATCTAGTCAGTGAGGCAGACATACAGACAGGTCATAAGTGCAGTGATAGAAATATAGTCCTATGAAACGCTGTAAAAAATTACACTAGATATGACTGTAGTGAAAGTCAGAGGTAAGCCCTGTAGATGATGAGGAGCTATTGACAGTTTTGAATGGTGGGAGTAACATAATCAAATTACCATTTTAGATACTTTGCTACTGAATGAAGAAGAAATTAGTTTGAGGGGGATCAGCCTATTGCCAGGGAGAACACACAAGAGGTGGTTGCAATGGTGCAGAAGAGATATCATGGGTGACGGTACTGCTAGAGGAGCCCTGGTGGCAAAGTGTTTAAGAGCTCGGCTGCTAACCAAAATGTCAGCAGTTTGAATCCACCATCTGCCCCTTGGAAATTCTGTGAGGCAGTTCTACCCTGTCCTAGAGGGTCGCTATGACTCGACAGTGAAGGGTTTGGTTTGTTCTAGTAGAGATCCTTGGGTGGCACAAATGGTTTGCACTCAGCTACTAACTGAAAGGTTGGTGGTTTGAATCCACCCAGCAGCACTGCAAAAGAAAGACCTGGTGATCTACTCCATAAGATTGCAACCCTTGAAAACCCTGTGGAGGGCAGTTCTACTGTGACACACATGGGGTTGTCGTGAGTTGGAATCGACTCGACGGCAATGGCTTTGGCATACTCCTAGGTGGAAGTCCTTGGGTGGTGCATACAGTTAAGCATCCAGATACTAACCACAAGGTTGGCTGTTGAATCTACCCTGAAGCACCTCAGAAGAAGGGCCCGGTGATCTACTTCCAAAAGATTACAGCCTTTGAAAACCCTATGGAGTACAGTTCTTCTCTGACACACATGGGGTCACCATGAATGGGAATCCACTCAACAGCAACTTCTTTGGATCTTGTTTGTTTATTTTTTTACTACTACTAGGGAAGACATAGGAATGGGGAGGAAGAAATGGTCTGAGGAAACATTTAGCAGCTAAAATGGTAGGTCCATATGAGTAGTAGATGTAAGGGAGAAAATTTAGGTTGAATCCCAGGATTTGGACTTAGCCAAGTTTGTGTATAGTGATGCCATTAACTGAGATAAAGAAAAAACAAAGAGGACCAAAACGGGTGAGGCAAGAAGAGAGATTAGGTGTTTAGTCTGGGATGTTCTGAGGTTGAAGTCTATAGATGGAATATTCAGGAAGAGAAGCCCAGTAGGCATTTAATTGTGCATCTGATGTTTTAGAGGAGAATGATCTGGGACTTAACACCACATAAACCAAACCCATTGCTATTGAGTTGATTCTGACTCATAGTGACCCTATAGGACACAGTAAAATTGCCCCATAAGGTTTCCAAGGAGTGGCTGGTGGATTTGAGCTGCTGACCTTTTGGTTAGCAGCCAAGCTCTGGACCACTTTGCCACCAGGGCGCAACAGCATATAGGTGGTAGATAATACAGCATGGGTAAGGTAAACCAGAAAGCATAAAAGAAGAATAAAGCCTTAAGACAGGAAAAAAAAACTCTGGAAGAAATAAACATTCAAGCGTCATTAGCAAAAAGGGGCAACACATGGGTTCAAGGTTGGACAGTTCAAAGAGAATACCAACAAAAGTGGTATCACTCATCAGTGGAGGAGAGAAGCTATGTCATAGATGAAGCGATCAAAAGTGGCAAATGTGGAAGAGAGCCAGAATATGGACTGAAAATGTCTCCTCAATTTGGTGATAATAGAGCTCATTGGTGACTTTTGTGAGAACAGTTTAGTTGAGTGGTGAAGGAAGCAGCCAGATTATAAGAAATTGAGGAATAGTGGAAACTGAAGAAGTAGGGAGTGGCTATCTCCCTATCTAGATAAACTGCCTTTCAGGCCCTGATGTCCTTTCACAGATTATGCCTCTCAGGTATCCAGAACTTATTCATGAAATCCATGAAACTTAGGGCGTTCAAATCATTGTCACCTTAAAGCCAGGCAAGACTTGAGGCCTGTCACGCTCATCGTATTGGTTAGATCAATCAAGGTAGACAGGAGAGGATGTTGAAAATAAATCTCAGGTATCTACCTGGAAAACCTGGGTGATAGGCATTACCATTAACTAAAAAAGGATTAATAGAAAAAGGTGGGTTAACAATGAGATACCATCTCATGCTGGCATTACTGGCACAGATCAAAAAACAGAAAATAACAAATGTTGGAGAGGCTTTGGGGAGATTGGAACTCTTATATACTGCTGGTGGGAATGCAAAAGGTACAATCATTTTGGAAAATGATATGGTGCTTCCTTAGAAAACTAGAAATATGATCCAGCAATCCTACTCATAGGAATATATCCTAGAGAAATGAGTCATCACACGAATAGACATATGCACACCAGTGTTCATTTCAGTGTTGTTCACAATAGCAAAAAAATGGAAACAATCTAGATGCTCATCAACAGATGAATGGATAAGCAAGCTATAGTATATACACATAATGGAGTACTATACAACGATAAAGAACAATGATGACTCTTTGAAGTATCTCACAACATGGATGAATCTAGAGGGCATCACGGTGAGTGAAATAAGTCAATCAGAAAAAGACACATAATGTATGAGACCACTACTGTAAAAATTCATTAAAAAGATTTACACACTAAAAGAAACAATCTTTGATAGTTCTAAGGGAGGGGAGCAGTGGGGATGAAAACACACTAATAAGACAATAGATAAATGGTAACTTTGGTGAAGAGTAAGACAGTACACAACACTGGGGAAGTCGGCACCACTTGTACAAAGCAAGGTCGTGGAAGCTCCATAGACACATCCAAACTCCCTGAGGGACTGAATTGCTGGGCCAGGGGCTATGGGGACCATGGTTTCTGGGAACATGTGTCTCAATTGGCATAACATAGTTTATAAAGAAAATATTCTACATTCTACTTTGGCGAGTGGCGTCTGGGGTCTTAAAAGCCTGTGAGCGGCCATCTAAGATACTCCACTGGTCCCACCCCTTCAGGAGCAAAGAAGAGAGAAGAAAACCAAAGATACAAGGGAAAGATTAGTCCAAAGGACTAATGGACAACAACTACCATGGCGTCCACCAGGCTGAGTCCAGTGCAACTAGATGGTGCCCAGCTACCACCACTGACAGGCTCTGGCAGGGATCACAATAGAGGGTCCCATGAAGCTGGAGAAAATTGTAGAACAAATTTCTAACTCACTAGAAAAGACCAGACTTGCTGGCCTGACAGAGACTGGAGAAACCCTGAGAGAATGGCGCCCCAACACCCTTTTACCTCAGTATGAAGTCACTCCTGAGGTTCACCCTTCATCCAAAGATTAGACAGGCCCATAAAACAAAATGAGACTAAATGGGCATACCGGCCCAGGGGCAAGGACTAGAGGGCAGGAGGGGACAGGAAAGCTGGTAATAGGGAACCCGAAGTCGAGAACAGAGAGTGTTGACGTGTCATGGGGTTGTTAACCAAGGTCGTAAAACAATATGTTTACTAATTGTTTAATGAGAAGTTAGTTTGTTCTGTAAACCTTCATCTAAAGTACAATAAAAAAAGAAAAATGTGGGTTAATAGTGAAATGGATGATGTTGTATTTTAAACATAGTGAATTTGAGGTATTTATAGGGCATTCAGTATCCAGTAAAAAAAAAAAAAAATTTTTTTTTTTTTAAGTAGGAAATTAGAAATATGGAACTAAGATGCCAAGAGAAGAAAGTTGGGGATAGAGGCTCCTTCCTTCTTCCCTCATTTCAGAGGTTATAGGTGAAAAAGACATCCATCCCACTCACATCCTATTAAAAATAGGTTGCAGAGTAACTATTGGCCAGATACAAAGAGTACCAGGAATGGACTAGCCTTCTTTCAGGTCTCCACAGATACAGAGAAACTGATTTAACCTTAAAAAAAAAAAAAAATTCTCTGTAAACATAAAATTTTTTAGAAAGTAAATTCAGGACTAAATCAAACCAAAACCAAACCCATTGACATCAAGTCAATCCTGAATCACAGTAACCCTATAGGACAGAGAAGAACTGCCCCATAGGGTTTCCAAGGAGTGGCTGGTGGACAGTTTGCCCACCTTTTGGTTAGCGGCTGAGCTCTTATTCACTGTACCACCAGGGCTCCAAATAAAAAAACCTAGTGCCATAGAGAAGACAAAATGTGATATTATTGCTTATAGAAAACATGTTTTTGAAAGCCTGCTACTCAGCAAATATTTAATATGTGTCTACTACATGCTGGTCGCTGATCTAGACAGTACAAGGCCTGCCTTCTTGGAACTTGTACAAGGAAGGAAGATAAATGCCTAGCTTGAAGAATTTAGTCTGGTGTCTATAAACAGGCAAGCAAATATCTGCAATACCATGAGACTCGGGCAGTTTTCAGAGAGCATTATTACTGAAGTCAGTCAGCATGGGAGGCTGAAGAAAGCTGCATTAAGGAAGAAAGGATTAGAGAACACTTATAAAACATCTATTCTAAAATCCTCAAAATTCAAAGGAAGGACATTATTATTAAAGCAAGGCTGAGATTACAGATCATTACCAAACCCTGACTGCCGTCGAGTTGATTCTGACTCATAGCCACCCTGTAATAGAACTGCCCCATAGGGTTTCCAAAGCTATAAATCTTCTTCAAAGCAGTCTGCCACATCTTTCTCCTGCAGAGCAGCTGGTGGGTTCGAACTGCCAACCTTTCAGTTAGCAGCCGACTTCTTTAACCACTGTGCCACCAGGGCTCCTGACAGATCATTAGACCCGGCATTAAACTGCAGGGGGCAACAAGGCACAATTTTACCAAAAGCGTCACTTGGACATGTGCAGAAACTAAGCTCAAGGTTTAAAAAAAAAAAAAAAATTTTTTTTTAATCATACATTAGTACATTCCTCTGGTAACTTCCGTAATAATAATCACTAACATTTATTAAGTGCATACATGTCAAACATTGTATGATGGTTTCACATTCCGAATCTTTCCTCCTCACAACACCCCTGAGGTAGGTAGGTGCTATGGTTACCTTCATTTTACAGATGAGAAAGCTAAGTTTGGGGAGTTAAAATGATTTATTCACTTAGATAGTGAGAAAAAGATCTGGAATTCATTCAAAGCCTTTCTGACTGTGTTCACTGTGACTGTTAGGAATACACTTTGCTCCAAATAACAGAAAACTTGAAAAATAGTGGTCTTAAAGAGGGCTTTATTTTATCTTACACAAGTCCAGAGAAGTTAGACCAGGGTTGATGCCTCAAGGCTGTCTTCAAGGAACCAGGTTCCTTCTATTGCCCTGCTCTGTCTTTAATGTGTGCTTTCTGACCTCATACCAAGGAACAAAATGGCTGCTATGTCACCAGGCATCATATCTACATTCCGGGCAAAAAGAAGGGGAGGAGCAAAAGCCACAAGACTTCCAGAGAAGCCTTGTGTTTCTACTCAAGAAGGACGCCTCCCTCAGGAATTCCAGCCTACATTCCATTGCCCAGATCTGTGTTACTCAGCCACCCCTTACAGCAAAGAAAGCTAGGAATTTGAGAGTTTTTGCTTTCCCAGACTTTATGAAGTGAAAGCAAGGTGGAAGGAGAGTTGAATGGGTGTTGAGTGAATTCACTTAGAGTATGTGCACAAAAACCTGCGCAGTTACTTTGCTCAATTACCCCTCTAATGACCTATAGGTTCTTTACCTAGGATAATCGAGTTCTTTCTTTTAGAGCTCACCTCCATTCTCTTCAGCCAAACTTGACCTGTTACCCAAGGTGCTCTTCCATCTCAAGCCTCCACACTTCTGGTTCAAGCTCCACATCCCCCCAATAATTGTACCTTAAACACAATAAAATTTTCTTTTCCTAAAGACCAGACTTCTTGGCCTGACAGAGGGTGGAGAAACCCTGAGAGTGTGGCCCCCAGCCAACCTTTTAGCTCAGTAATGAAGTCACTTCTGAGGTTCACCCTTCAGCCAAAGATTTTGACAGGCCTATAAAACAAAATCAGACTAAAGGGGCACATCAGCCCAGGGGTAAGGCCTAGAAGGAAGGAAGGGACAGGAAAGCTGGTAATAGGGAACCCAAGATTTAGAAGGGAGAGTGTTGACATGTCGTGGGGTTGTTAACCAATGTCATAAAACAATATGTTTACTAACTGCTTATTGAGAGCTAATTTGTTCTGTAAACCTTCATCTAAAGAACAATCAAAATAAATAAATAGCTATACCATATTCATAGATTCTTACTACTAAATCCAGTGTCTAGCACAGAGCTGAAAATCAATAAATATTTGTAAAATAAAATTTTTAATGAAAGACTAAATACCAAAGAGAAAATTTCTTTTCCTCACTCAAAAAAATCTAGGTCAACAGTCCTATTTAACATTGTGCTGAAAGTCCTAGCTAAAGCAGTAAGGCAAGAAAAACAAAGGGCATCCAAATTGGTAAGGAAGAAGTAAAATTATCCCTATTTGCAGATGATACGGCACTGGGTTACAGGGTATGATGCTATACACAGAGACCCCTAAAGGCTCCACAAGAAAACTACTGGAACTAATAGATTCAGCAGATTAACAGGGTATAAGCTAAAAATACAAAAATTACTTGGATTCCTGTATACCAATAAAGAGAATGACAAAAAAAGAAATCAATAAAACAATACCATTTATAATAGCCCCTAAAAAAAATAAAATACTTAGGAATAAACCTAGCCAGGGATGTAAAAGACTTATACAAAGAAAACTACAAAACACTACTGCAAGAAACCAAGAGAGATCTACATAGGTCAGTTCTACCCAAAGCAATCTACAAATACAATGCAATCCCGATCCAAATACCAACAGCATTCTTTAAAGAGATGGAAAAGCTAATCATTATATGGAGAGGAAAGAAGATCCAGATAAGTAAAGCACTATTAAAGAAGAATAAAGTAGGAGGACCCTCACTACCTGACCTCAGAACCTACTATACAGCTATGGTAGTCAAAATAGTACAGGTACAATGACAGACACATTGACCAATGAACAGAATTGAGAACCCAGATGTAAATCCATCCACCTATGGTCACCTGATCTTAAACAAAGGCCCAAAGTTCATTCAATGGGAAAAAGACATCCTTTTTAACAAGTGGCGGTGGCAAAACTGGATGTCCATCTCTAAAAATTGAAACAGGATCCATACCTCACACCATACAAAAAAACTAATTCAAAATGGATCCATGACCTAAATATAAAACCAAAAACTATAAAGATCATGGAAGACAAAATAGGGTCAACACTAGGGACCCTAATACACGGCATAAACAGGATACAAACCATAACTAAGAATATACAAACATCAGAAGGTAAGCCAGATAACTGGGATCTTCTAAAAATGAAACACATATACTCATCAAAAGACTTCACCAAAAGAGAAAAAAGATAACCTGCAGACTAGGAAAAAAAAATTGGCTACAACATATCTGACAAAAGTCTAATCTCTACAATCCATAGGAAAATCAAAACACCTCTACAACAGAAAGACAAACAATCCAATTAAAAAAAGGTGGAAGGATATGAACAGACACTTCACCAAGAAGACATTTAGGCAGCTAACAGACATATGAGGATATGCTTGCAATCACTTGGCATCAGAGAAATGCAAATCAAAACTACAATGAGTTACCATCTCACCCCAACATTACTGGCATAAATTAAAAAAAAAAAAAATGTCTTAGAGGCTGGGGGGGAATTGGACTCCTATGCACTGCTGGTAGGAATGCAAAATGGTACAGCCATCTTGGAAAACAATATGATGCTTTCTTTAAAAACTAGAAACAGAGATACCATATGATCCAGCACTCCCACTCCTGGGAATCTATCCTAGAGAAATAAAAGCCATCACACAAATAGACATATCCACACCCATGTTCATTGTGGCATTATTGACAATCACAAAATGATGGAAACAACCTAAGTGCCCATCAGCAGATGAACGGATAAACAAACTACAGTATATACACACAAAGGCATACTGTGCGACGATAAAGAATAATGATGAATCTGCGAAACATCTCACAACCTGGATGAATCTGGAGGGCATTGTGCTGAGTGAACTAAGTCAATTGCAAAAGGGCAAATACTGCATGAGATCATTATTATAAAAAGGATTTGTGATCTGTTCCATATTTTTCTCTCCTTCTGTCTGGACTACACCAGAAAAAAAAAATCTAGGTCAAGGCCAGAAAGGCTCAGACTCTTCAGTGTCCTGGGTTCCTTCCATTTTGTTGCCCTGCCATCTTCCACATGCAGTTTCTGGCTCATTTAATTTTGACTAACCTTGGAGCCCAGCTGAAGCAATAGCTAAGTGTCCTGGCAGCTACCCAAAAGGCTGGCGAGTGGAACCCACCCAGCTGCTCCACAGGAGAAACACCTGGTGATCTCCTTCCACAAATATTCCAAAAACCAAACCCACTGCCGTCCTGTCCATGTTGACTCACAGCGACCCTATAGGACAGGATAGAACTGCCCTGTAGAGTGTCTAAGGCTGTAATCTTCACAGGAGCAGGCTGCCACATCTTTCTCTTGTGGACCTGCTGGTGGGTTCAAATGGAGCTTTGGGGCAGTTCTGCTCTGTCACATGGGGTAGCTGTGAGCCAGAATCCAAGGCACCCAACAACAACAACCCTGGAACAGCATATGGCCTGGTGCGTAGGACCAAACAAATGATGGAGTCTGGTGGTTAAGAGCAATGTTTAAGAGTTAAGGCTGCTAACCAAAAGGTCGACAGTTCAAATCCACCAGCCACTCCTTGGAAACCCTG
The DNA here is from genome assembly GCF_024166365.1 of Elephas maximus indicus. Classification (NCBI taxonomy): domain Eukaryota; kingdom Metazoa; phylum Chordata; class Mammalia; order Proboscidea; family Elephantidae; genus Elephas; species Elephas maximus. The sequence goes on from NC_064823.1 coordinate 49,363,316, forward strand.
TGGGGCAGTTCTATTCTGTCCTATAGGGTCACTATATGTCCAAATCGACCCAATGGCAATTGGTTTGTTTTTTTCTAAATCAATTCCATGGCAACGGATGTGTTTTAGAGAGGTTAAGGAGCCCTGGAGGCACAATGGAAACCCTGGTGCCGTAGCGCTTAAGAGCTAAGACTGCTAACCAAAAGGTCAGCAGTTCAAATCCACCAGGAGCTCCTTGGAAATCCTATGGGACAGGTCTACTCTGTCCTATAGGGTCACTATGAGTCAGAATCAACTCCACAGCAGGGGGTCTACTATTTATATATTGTATATATCTCTTAGCTCTTTCCACGTTTAGAGTAAAAATTTATCACTCACGTAAGAAATAAAAAAAAAAAACAGTAGAAGTTAATTGAATCAGAGTAGGCCAGGCACTGTAAAAGCCCGGCTTCTCCATCGCATAACAAATGCAGACAAAATCGTAGACCATCAGTGAATTGTAAACTGATCTCTGAAACCAGTTTTTATAAGGTAGGTGTTTTAGCCTGGTCCCGCAAGGCAGAATTAAATATGCATAGTTTTGTTAAGGGAAACGTCTGTGAGAGAAAATGAGGAGGGAACTGGGAAAGGCTGGGTGAACTGACAGGTCAAGGTACAAGTCTGACCTTAAGGGAGGGAGACAGGGAAGCCAGGTTGGGTGCAAGCATCCTAGAGCACTGTGTAGTCTAAGGAAGGTTCAGCAAGAGGAGGTCAGCCTCCAGAGAGGAGCCCTGTCTCCTAGGAATGGGGCTCCTTAGTGTCCATGCAGCACTCAGGCATTGGCTGGGAACAGCCCATGGGAAGCTGGGCCCTTGGCCATTTGTCGTTGTTGTTAGGTGCTGTCAAGTTGGTTCCAACTCATAAAGATCTTCTGTACAGCAGAGTTCAGATCTACTGTCTCATAGCAATGAAACATGAGGCAAACCATATAATCTCTTTGATCTTCATCCCATCGGTGTCCACACCTGTCTGTCATCTCTCTCATCCACCCCTTCTCTCCATCCTGCTATTTCACTGCAGGCCCTCACCAGCATCTGCACTAGCCTCCTAACTGAACTCGCTACTCCTGGTCCCTCCCTCTCCAGGGCTGTTCTCCAGAGGGATCTTTCTAAAACCCATATCTGCTCATATCACTCTCTTTCCATAAATCCTTCAATTCCCATTGCTTGTAGGAGTAACTATAGCCCCATTAGCATGTAAAGCTTAAACAAGTGTGAAGGTTTTATAGGAAGGACCATGTCAAGTAACAGAAAAAAAAAAAAAAAAAAACTTTTGCTGACAATAATATCAAAAAGAAAGAACTAGATCATATGATCCCCCTGGGCTAAGCTAGCAGCCTATCTTTCATCAGGCAGGTGGTTGAGCACAGTGGTTGTGTAGGTTATTTGTGTACATACTCTAAGGGCATTCAGTCAACACCCATCCAACTCACTTTCCCCTGCCTTCCCCTTCATAAACTGGAAAGCAAAAACTCAAAAATTCCTAGCCTCCTTGGCTGCAAGAGGTGGTCAAGTAACACAGATTTGGTCAAAGGAATTTCAGAGGAGGGCTTCCTGCTTGAGTAGAAAGGCAAGACTTCTCTAAAGGGTTTTGCTTCTCCCCTTCTTTTACCTGGAATGTAGATATGATGTCTGGAGATGTAGCAGCCATTTTGTGCCTTGGTATGAGGTCAGAGGGCACACATTAAGGGCAGATCAGGGCAATAGAAGGAACCTGATTCTTTGAAGACAGCCTCACTTGATCATCATTTGACCTGTCACAACCTGAGGCCTCATCACCAGTCATTCTTTTCACCTGCAATCTACAGTCCAAGCAGGCACTGGCCAAATATCTAAATTGCCCGTGTCACAGTTCCTCAGTCCTCCCTTTAAACATTACTGATTGTAGCTGTTGAAATGCGTGCTCTAACTTTAAAAGAGGGTTAGCAGCATTGTGGGGTGAAGCGTTTATGTAACAAAAGAGTCAGGAGGGCTGAGTTTCCTTCTGGCTCTACCTTTAACTGGTTCTATGAGTTTGACCCATTGGAGCAGTTTTTCATCTGTAAAATGGTGGTACTGAGCACGATTTGATTTTCTTCAGTGACTCTCTGAGGCCAGCCCTGAAACCTTTTAAAAGCACAAGGGAAAGCCATGCGCTACTGATAGTGCAAACCTCACTAAAAGCTTCCAGGAAAGACAGAAGCAGTCTGGAGTGTTAAGGACACAAACAACGTAATAACAATGTGTGCGGGATGGTGGGGAGGAGGGTGGTGGTGGCAGTAAGGGAAAGAATTTCACCCCTGCAGCCTCAGCATTAGAGGCTGTGGTTACTAAGTAGTGAAGGGACCGAAAGGCAGGTTAAAATCCAATGTCTGCGTGTCACCAGTTATCTCCTCAGTGGGTTGTGCTAAATGTTTTTGAAATGTAGAGATCGGTATGTAGAAGACGCATTCTTGGAGAGTTCAGATGGTGGGACTGTTTGTGCAAAGGTGCAGTGAAGTTCGTCAAGAACCACCTTGAACCATTCTTTCTAAATGTTAGTGCCAGGAATGTGTGCTTGTGTTAGCCATTAAATGCTCATGCCTTTAGGTGGAATGGCTAACACAAGCACCTGTTCCACCTAAAGGCATGTGCAGCAAGAACAGCTGCACAACGTGAAGAATGCAATCAATGCCACTGAATTGTACACAGAGAAATTGTTGAGTTGGTGCATGTTTTGTTGTGTATATTTTCACCACACTTTTTTTTTTTTTTTAATGCATATGCCTTTGGATTAAACTACAGGTTGCATTCTGGGTCGACTTGATGGCAAAGTCATCGTCCTGACAGCTGCTGCTCAGGGCATCAGCCAGGCAGCTGCCTTGGTAAGTTAATATCTCTCGTTGTTTGCTTACTGCCTTTTGAGGTATTGAATTATGTGGAATGATTCCACTGCTATTTAACCCCCTCTACTTTTTCTTTTACTCTTTCTGTTGACTTTGTGCTGCTGTTGTCTTAAGTTATAAAAAAAAAAAAAGTCACTGAGCCCAGGCTGATGAAGGGACAAATGCCTCACATGTTGTGTATGCGATGTCACTGATGACCTTTGATTCTGAGAAACTGATTTCTCTGCCTCGGTTTCTCCACACCATAATAAACCAACCTCAAGGGGCCCACAAGGAGATACTGTTGCTATGTGTCATCAGTTGATTCCAACTCATAGTGACCCCATGTGACAGCGTAGAACTGTCTCATAGGGATTTCTTGGCTGTAATCTTTGTGGAAGCAGATTGCTAGGTCTTTTCTCCCGCAGAGCTGCTGGTTGGATTCGAACCGCCAACTTTTTTGTTTCTCAGCCAAGCGCTTAACCTTTGCACCACTAGGATCCTTAAAAGAATATATAGCATTCTTCAGTGACGTCCATTCAGACATAGGACTACAGAGTTATAAGACGCTCACTGTACGATTGTCTTCTAATTTACATCTTCTCCCACGTTACACCCACAAACGCATAGCTGAGCTAATTAACCACCTTCAGTATAGTGGTAGGATGTGGCTTGACGTTTGTGAAAGCACTAGAGTACTCTTCGGAGAAAAAGGGTGAAATAACCCATTTTTCTCTCATTAGAGTTCAGTCACCTGCTCAGAAATGGAAGATAGGCTAACAAATCTCAGAACTGCAGTTATTTGAGTGGTGTTAATAACAGAATCCTAGTTTTAAAAGCCCTGTCATATTTGATGTTACTTAAGTGGACGTTTTGGGTTAAATGGACAAAGTCAGATGGCAAGCACAATGTATGTCACATTGTTCTAATTAATGATAAAAGTAAAAAAATAACAACAATGGGGGTATTGGGTGAGACTAGATAGTGTGAGATCCCACCTATGTTTTAGTGGAAACAAGATAAAAGGGAAGCAGCTTAACCAAGTAAACAAAGGATTTATTTGTGCATTGTATCCTCCAGGCTTTTGCAAGAGAAGGTGCCAAAGTCATAGCCGCAGATATCAATGAGTCCAAACTTCAGGAACTGGAAAAGTACCCAGGTAAGCAATTCAGCTTGAACTTGGGATTCAGAATCTGCAAGGTGTTATAAAATAGTACTCACGTGTTGAGAGAAAATTCATTAGCCATTCGCCTCCACTGGCCTTCTTTTTATGGTCTGATTCTCTGATATCAAATCTACATTCTGTGAACCTACAGACTAAAATCACAAACGTATACTTAAAGTTTTATTTACCCTACATGTTGAGGGATTCAGTACTTAGTCACAAAATTCTATTTTATATAGAATATTTAACAATTGTTATTCATTTTACATGAATATTTAACAATTGTTACATTAACTTTTTTTTTTTAATAATATTTTATTGTGTTTTTAGTGAAGGTTTGCATAACAGTTTAGGTTCCCATTCAGCAGGTCTTCACAAGTTGTTGAGTGACATTGGTTACAGTCTTCACAATGTGTGAACATTCTCATTATTTCATCTAGTTGTTCTGTTTCCATTAATCTAATCTCCTTGCCCCCTTACATTCTCATCTTTATTTTAAAGTAACTGTTAACCATTTGGTCTCATATAGGTGATTTTTTAAAGGCACACAGTAGTTACAGGTGGTAGTCATTATTTTTTGAGCCAACTTGTTATTTAGCTACAAGGTGACCTCAGGGGTTATGTTCCATTCAAGGTTTGAAGAGTAGCTCAGGGCAATAGTTTTGGGAGTCCTCCAGTCTCAATCAGTCCAGTAAGCCTGTTTTTTGTTTTTGTTTTTTAGGGACTTAAGGTTTTGTTCCACATTTCTCTCCCATTCTGTCAGGGTTCATCTACCATGGCCCTGATTAGAAAGGTTGGTAGTGGTAACCAGATACCACCTAGCTCTTCTGGTCTCAGGGTGGAAGAAGTATGTATATTAACTTTTTTTTTAATCATGCTTTAGGTGAAAGTTTACAAATCAGGTCAGTCTCTCATACAAAAAGTTATATACACTTTGCTGTGTACTCCTAGCTGCTCTCTTCTTAATGAGACAGCACATTCCTTCTCTCCACCCTGTATTCCCCGTGTCCATTGAGCCAGCTCTTGTCCCCCACTTCCTTCTCATCTCACCACCAGACAGGAGTTGCCCACATAACCTCAAGTGTCTACTTAAGCCAAGAAGCTAACTCCTCACCAGTATCGTTATCTATCTTATAGTCTAGTCCAATCCCTGTCTGTAGACTTGGCTTCAGGAGTGGTTCCAATCTTGGCCTAACAAAGGGCCCAGAGACCATGACCATCAGGGTCCCTCTGGTCTCAGTCAGACCATTAAGCCTGGGTCTTTTTATGAGAATTTGTGATCCCACTGTTCTGCTCCATCAGGGATTCTCTGTTGTGTTCCCCGTCAGGACAGTGATCGGTGGTAGCTGGGCACTATCTAGTTCTTCTGGTCTCAGGCTGATGGAGTGTCTGGTTTATGTGGCCCTTTCTGTCTCTTGGGCTCATCTTTACCGTATGTCTTTGGTGTTCTTCATTCTGCTTTACTACACGTGGGTTGAGACCAATTAATGCAGCTTAGATGGCTGCTTGCTAGCGTTTAAGACCCCAGATACCTCTCACCAAAGTAGGATGCAGAACTTTTTTTTTAATACGTTTTGTTATACCAATTGACCTGGATGTCCCCAGAAACCGTGGTCCCCAGACCCCTGTCCCTGCTGCTCTGGCCTTGGAAGTGTTTGCTTGTATTCAGGAAACTGCTTTACTTTTGGTTTAGTCCAGTTGTACTGACTATCCATGTGTTGTATGTTGCCCTTCCCTTCATCTAAAAACAGTTTTGTCTACTATCTAGTTAGTGGATATCCCTCTCCCACCTTCCACACTCTCATAACCATAAACTTTATCTGGAGTTCTTATAACAATGGTCTCGTACAATTTTTGTGCTTTTGTAATTGACTAATTTCACTCAACACAATGCCTTCCACATTCTTCCATGTTATGGAACATTTCACAGATTCATCGTTGTTCTTAACCATTGCATAGTATTCCATTGTGTGAATATGCCATGATTTATTTATCCATTCATCTGTAGATGGGCCCCTTCGTTGCTTCCATCTTTTTGCTATTGTAAACAGTGCTGCAGTGAACATGGGTATGCATATGTCTGTTCATGTGAAGGCTCTTATTTCTTTAGAGTATATTTCAAGGAGTAGAATTGCTGGGTGGTATGGTAGCTCTATTTCTAGCTTTTTAAGGAAATGCCAAATTGATTTCTAAAGTGGTTGTACCATTTAACATTCCCACTAGCAGTGTATAAGTGTTCCAGTCTCTCTACAACCTCTTCAATATTTATTATTTTATGTTTTTTGGATTAATGCCAGCCTTGTTGGGGTGAGATGGAATCATGTTGTAGTTTTGATTTGTATTTCTTTAATAGCTCATGATAATGAGCATTTCCTCATGTACCTGTTAGCAGCCCAAACGTCTTCTTTGGTAAAGTGCCTGTTCATATCCTTTGACCGTTTTTTAATTGTGTTATTTGTCTTTTTGTTGTTGAGTTTTTGCAGTATCATGTCAATTTTAGAGATCAGATTCTGGTTGGAAATGTCATAGCTAGAAACTTTTTTCCCAGTCTGTAGGTAATCGTTTTACTCTTTTGGTGAAGTCTTTGGATGAGCATAGGTGTTTGTCTTTTAGGGGCTCCCAGTTATCTAATTTCTTCTCTGGTGTTTGTACATTGCCAATAATGTTTTGTATACTGTTTATGCCATGTATTAGGGCTCCTAACGTTGTCTCTATTTTTTCTTCCATGATCTTTATTGTTTTAAATTTTATATTTAGGTCTTTGATCCATTTTGAGTTAGTTTTTATGCATGGTGTGAGGTATGGATCTTGTTTCATTTTTTTGCAGATGGATATCCAGTTATGCCAGCACCATTTGTTAAAGAGACTATCTTTTAACAGACTTTGGGCCTTTGTCAAATATGAGCTGCTCGTATGTGAATGGATTCATGTCTGGATTCTCAGTTTTCTTCCATTGGTCTATGTATCTGTTGTTGTACCCATACCAGGCTGTTTTGACTACTGTGGCGGTATAATGGGTTCTAAAATCAGGTAGTGTGAGACCTCCCACTTTGTTCTTCTTTTTCAGTAATGCTTTACTTCTCTGGGGCCTCTTTCCCTTCCATATGAAGTTGGTGATTTGTTTCTCCATCTTATTAAAAGTTGTCACTGGTATTTGGATCGGGATTGCATTGTATCTTTAGATCGCTTTTGGCAGAATAGACATTTTTATAATGCTGACTCTTCCTATCCATGAACAAGGTATGTTTTTCCACTTGTGTAGGTCTCTCTTGCTTTCTTGCAGTAGTGTCTTATAGTTTTTTTTGTATAGGTCTTTTACATCTCTGGTTAGATTTATTCCTAAGTATTTTATCTTCTTAGAGGCTATTGTAAATGGTATTGATTTGGTGATTTCCTCTTCGATGTTCTCTTTGTTGGTGTAGAAGAATCCAACTGATTTATGTATGTTTATCTTGTATCCTGATACTCTGCTAAACTCTTCTGTTAGTTTCAGAAGTTTTCTTCAGGTTTTTCTGTGTATAAGATCATGTCATCTGCAGTAGAGATACCTTTACTTCCTCTTTGCCAATTTGGATGCGCTTTATTTCTTTATCTAGCCTAATTGCTCTCACTAGGACCTCCAGCACAATGTTGAATAAGAGTGTTGATAAAGGGCATCCTTGTCTGGTTCCCGTTCTCAAGGGGAATGCTGTCAGACTCTCTCCGTTTAGGATGATGTTGGCTGTTGGCTTTATATAAATGCCCTTTATTATGCTGAGGAATTTTCCTTCTATTCCTGTTTTGCTAAGAGTTTTTGTCATGAATGGGTGTTCGACTTTGTCAAATGGCTTTTCTGCATTAATTGATAAGATCATGTGTTTCTTGTCTTTTGTTTTATTTATGTGATAGATTATATTGATGGTTTTTCTAATACTGAGCCGTCCCTGCATACCTGGTATGAATTCCACTTGGTTGTGGTGAATTATTTTTTTGATATGTTGTTGAATTCTATTGGCTAGAATTTTGTTGAGGATTTTTGTGTTTAAGTTCCTGAGGGTACAAGTCTAATTTTCTTTTTTTGTGTTATCTTTACCTGATTTTGGTATCAGGGTTATGCTGGCTTCATAGAATGAGTTTGGGAGTATTCCATCCTTTTCTATGCTCTGAAATACCTTTAGTAGTAGTGGTGTTAACTCTTCTCTGAAAGTTTGGTAGCATTCTCCAGTGAAGCCATCAGGGCCAGGGCTATTTTGTTGTTGTTGGGAGTTTTTAAATTACCTCTTCAATCTCTTCTTTTGTTATGGGTTTATTTAGTTGCCCTACCTCAGTTTGTGTTAGTTTAGGTAGCTAGTATGTTTCTAGAAATTCGTCCATTTCCTCTAGATTTTCAAATTTGTTAGATTACAATTTTTCGTAGTATTCTGTTATGATTCTTTTAATTTCAGTTTGGTCTCTTGTGATATCACCCACTCCTTTCTTATTCGAGTTATTTGGTTTGTCTCCTGTTTTTCTTTTGTTAATCTTTTCAAAGAACCAGCTTTTGGCCTTGTTAACTCTTTCAATTGTTTTTTCTGCTCTCTATTTCATTTAATTCTGCTCTAATTTTTATTATTTGCTTTCTTCTGCTCTCTGTTTCTTTTGTTGCTCTCTATTTGTTCGAGTTGTGAGATTAATGATTTGACTTTGGCCCTTTCTTCTTTTTGGATATATGCATTTATTGCTGTAAATTGACCTCTGAGCACTGCATTAACTGTGTTCCAAAAGTTTTGGTAGGAAGTGTTTTCATTCTCATTGGATTCTATGAATTTCTTTATTCTGTTCTTAATTTCTTCTATAATGCAATCATTTTTATACAAAGTGTTCCATTTCCATATGTTTGATTTCTTTTCCCTGATTTTTCTATTATTGACTTCTAGTTTTATGGCTTTAAGTTCAGAGAAGATGCTTTGTCATATTTCTATGTTTTGGATTCTGTTAAGGCTTGCTTTATTGCCTAACATGTGGTCTATATGTTAGAGAATGTTCCCTATGCCTTGCAAAAGAAACTATACTTGGCTGCTGTTGGGTGGAGTGTTCTGTATATGTCTATGAGGTCAAATTGGTTGGTTGTGGCATTTAGCTCTTCCATGTCTTTATTGAGCTTCTTTCCGAATGTTGTATCCTTCACTGAAAATGGTGTGTTGAAGACTCCTAGTATTATTTTGAAGCTGTCTATCTTGCTTTTCAATGCTGTTAGAGTTTGTTTTATGTATCTTGAAGCCCTGTCATTGGGTGCATAAATATTTAATATGGTAATAATCTCCTGGTATATTGTCCCTTTAATCATTATGTAGTGTCCTTCCTTATCCTTTGTGGTAGACTTAACTTTGAAGTCTGTTTTGTCAGAAATTAGTATTGCCACTCCTGCTCTTTTTTGATTGTTGTTTGCGTGATGTACTTTTTCCATTGTTTGAGTTTTAGTTTGTTTGTTTAAGTCTAAGGTGTGTCTCTTGTAGGCAGCATATAAAGAGATCCTTTTTTTTTAATCCATTCTGCCACTCTCGTCTCGTCCATTTACATTCAGTGTGATTATAGATAGGTATGAGTTTAGTGCTGTCATTTTGATGTCTTTTTTTGTGTGTTGTTGACAGTTTCTTTTTCCACTTAATTTTTGGTGCTGAATAGCTTTTCATTGTAAATTGTGTGTTCCTCTTTTTCCTTGTTGTTGATTTTGTTTTTGCTGAGTCTTTCTGTTTTTCTTGTATTTTATTTTGATGTATAGGATTGTTGGTCTCTTTTGTGGTTACCTTAATATTTACACCTATTTTTCTAAGTTTAAACCTAACTTTTATTTCTTCATATTGCCTTGACTTCCTCTCCATATGAAAGATCTATGACTACTTTATTTAGTCTCTCTTTATTGATTTAATGTTGTCATCTTTTACATAATGACATTGCCAACTCCCTGTTTTGAGCATTTTTTTATTGTGATTTATTTTTGTGATTTCCCTATCTAGGTTGATACCTGGTTGCTCTGTCCTGTGTTCTAGTGTTGCATTAATTTCTGATATTATTAATGTTCTAACCAGAGAATTCCCTTTAGTAATTTTTGTAGTTTTGGTTTGGTTTTTGCAAATTCCCTAAACTTCTGTTTATCTGGAAATGTCCTAATTTCACCTTCATTTTTGAGAGACAGTTTTTCTGGATATATGATTCTTGACCGGCAAGTTTTTTCCTTCAATGCTTTCTATATGTCATCCCATTGCCTTCTTGTCTGCCAAGGTTCTGCTGAGTAATCCGAGCTTATTCTCATTGATTCTCTTTTGTATGTGACTTTTCATTTATTCCTGGCTGCTCTTAAAATTTTCTCTTTATCTTTGATTTTGGCAAGTTTGATTATAAAATGTCTTGGTGACTTTCTTTTGAGGTCTACATTGTATGGGGTTTGATGAGCATCTTGGATAGATATCTTCTCATCTTTCACAATGTCAGGGAAGTTTTCTGCCAACAAATCTTCAACAATTCTCTCTGTATTTTTTGTTATCCCTCCCTGTTGTAGTACTCCAATCACTCGTAGCTATTTCTCTTGATAGAGTCGCACGGGATTCTTAGGGCTTCTTCATTTTTTTTTAATTCTTTTATCTGATTTTTCTTCATATATATTGTTGCCAAGTGTTTTATCTTCAAACTTGCTAATTCTGACTTCCAATTCCTGAATTCTGCTCTGCTGACTTTCTACTGAGTTGTGTAATTCTGAAATTTTATTGTTAATCTTCTGAATTTCTGATTGCTGTCTCTCTGTGGGTTCTTGCAGCCTATTAAATTTTTCATTATGTTTTTGAATAATCTTCTTAATTTCCTCAGCTGCTTTATCTGTGTGTTCCTTGTCTTGTTCTGTGTTTTACCTGATCTCTTGAGGAGTTCTGTATATTAATCTTTTGTATTCTACACCTGGTAATCCCAGGAATACATCTTCATCTGGAAGATTCCTTGATTCTTTGTTTTGGGAGTTTGCTGAAGCAATCGTGGTCTACTTCTTTAGGAGATTTGATATTGACTCTTGTCTCCAATCCATCTATAAGTTATTGTATTAATTTATTTTATGTTTGCTCACTGTGTCCCAGCTTCTTGCTTTGTTTCATTTTGATGTACCCGAATAGGCTACTAGAGTGAGCTAACTTGATTATAGAAGCCTTTGAAACACTAATGTCCTGTCACCAGGTGGCTAGAGCTGTTACCGGGTATATGAGCTTAGGAGTCCATTCATTATTCTTGTATGAATTCAGCTTAGGTGTCCAGGTAGTCAGTAACCTAGTGTGTAGTATAGGCTCTCACCTATGATCTTAGAGGAGCAGTGGTGATTGGTGTATGCACAAGTTTCTGGTTGCAGCAGGGGGTCACACTCTGAGGAAGGCAGGGGGCTGACAACCTTCCCCCAAGTGGCTATGAGGAAGGTGTGTCCCTGTTCTCTAGAGCACTCTCATGGTTGGGCTCTGCAACTGTACCATAGGCACCCAATGCTTTTAACTGTAAGGACTGGGAACCACCACTTATCCTTGGACCCCTGTCACAGGTGGCAATGTGGCATGGGTGGAGCCACCAGTCCTCAGGGCCCTGCTGTTGGTTGGTGAGGACCCTGTTTAATAGGTAGAGCAGTATCAAACATCAAAAACCCACCTCTCCACCACAGAGCTGAAACGGTTACAGTCAGACCTGAAACACATTTGCCCTTGCAATGTAAAAGCCAGATCCTATCTGCTGTAATGGGGCCACCCGAATCCATGCAGGGGTGAAAGACAAAGCCTGTGGACAGGTTGTGCCTGGACAGGAGCTGCTTCTGCTTTGAGTTTCCAGATTAGGGGTGTCAGCAGAGTATTTTCCCCCTTTTGTTAATTTGTTTCTTCTCCAAGGCTGGGAGAATGGCTTGGGGAGCGCAGCAGGACCTATTTCAGGCCCAGGGAAATCAATTGTCATTGAAGCCAGCTGGGGCAGAGGGAGGAGCAATCAGATAGATGGGAGAAAGTTCTTTCAAAAGGAGGAGTTATTAGATCAGTTTGGTAAATTAGACAAAATCACTTATCTTGTGCCAAGAACACTGTTTTATCGCAGATTCCGGAGGTGTGCCTCGATTCTGTGCCCTGTCTCAGCCCTGCCATGGTCGCGCCAGGGGATTGGGGCTGTGCCACCTTGCTTGCCTTCTTTCACTGAAGCAGCCATGTCCTGAACACCACCGCCAGCCCTACCACAGTCGCGCCAGGGGATCAGGGGTGTGCCACTTTTGCTGAAGCAGCTGCATCCCCAAACACTATTGCCAAACCTGCCATGGTCACACCAAGTAATCGTGGCTGAGGTGCTCCCACTGACTCAGCAACTCCTCACTGTTTCTGTACTGTCTCTCACTCCCCCTGTCACTCAGTGCAATTTCTTAACTTTGCCTTTGATGTTCACAGTTCCAGCTTGTCATGTACATATACGTATAATCGATTCACTTCTTTTTTGGGGTCTTTGTTGTAAGAGGGACAACTGGAAGCATCTGACTACTCTGCCATCTTGGCCCCCTTTGTGTACATTAACTTTTGATGATAACTTTTCTCTTCTGTCTTCTCTCCTCCCCCTCTAGGGCAGTGGTGTCCAACAGAAACGTGATGCAAACTACTTGTGTAATTTTAAGTTTTCCTAAATAGCCATATTTTTAAAAATAAAAATAAAAAGACACATGTGAAATTAATTCTAATAATGTGTTTTACTTAACCCAGCATATCTAAAAATTATCATCTCAACATGTAATCAATATAAAAATGATTAATGAAATATTCTACATTCTTTTTTCATACCAAGTCTTTGAAATTTATGTGTATTTTACACATAGAGCACATCTCAACTGAGACTAACAACACTTCAGGGGCTAACTGGCCACATGTGGCTAGTGGCTACCGTTATTGCAACTAACCCAGCCCTAAAGATCAGATCTCATGATCAGAAACCCTAAGAGATTATCCAGATTATTTAGGTGTGTTCAGATTTGCTTTATTTAACATGGCTCCAGACTTAGGTAGGAACTCTGGGATAGAACACAGTTTTGTTGGGTTTTTGCTCAGTTTATTCAATACATGTTTACTGGTTGTCTACTATGTATCCGACTTTATGTTAAAGAGACAATAGGAACAAAAAATAAATAAACCAAACAAAACCACAACTGTGTTTAAGTATTTGAAGAAGAAATACAAGTTGCTGTGGTGCCGTAGTGATTAAGAATTTGGCTGCTAACCAAAATGTCAGTAGGTTGAATCCACCAGGCGTTCCTTGGAAACCCTATGGGGCAGTTGTACTGTGTCCTATAGGGTCACTATGAGTCAGAATCGACTTGACAGCAACAGGTTTTTTGGTTGTGGCAGGAGGTCGAGAATCATCAGATTTGAAGTTTAAAAAAATCACAGCTGTAGCTGTAAGTGGTGGATTGGAGGGGCCAGACCATGAGACCAATTAATCTGGAATAGTAGCAGCACAGTGTGTAAGAGCTTGGCTGCTAACCAAAAGGTTGGCAGTTCTACTCCACCAGTCACTCCTTGGAAACCCTATGGGGCAGTTCTCTGTCCTATAAGGTCACTATGAGTCAGAATCAGTTCAACAGCAATGGGTTTGGCTTAGTTAGTTAGCAGTAGTCTGGTCTGAAATAAGACAGTGGACATGAAAGAAAAGGGAATGAGTTCAAGAAGACAGTCCTGTATATCAGCAGGACTTGAAGAAAGGATTCCACCCATGAGAACGTCAGCAGTGGGAGAGTGACAGCTTGCACATAAACCAAAATCAAACTCAATTCAGAACTCGTAGTGACCACATAGGACAGAATAGAACTTCCCCATAGGGTTTCCAAGGCTGTAACCTTTACAAAAACAGACTGCAGACTGCCAGAGCTTTCTCCCAAGGGGTGGCTAGTGTGTTTGAACTGCTGACCTTTTGGTAAGCAGCCAAGCATCTAAACAGAGGTCCTTGCCTTACACATCCAAAAAACCCAAACCCATTACCACCAAGTTGATTCCAATTCATAGCCACCCTATAGAACAGAGTAGAACTGCCCCATAGGATTTCCAAGGAGTGGCTGGTAGATTTGAGCTGGCTACCTTTTGGTTAGCAGCCAAATGCTTAATCACTGCATCACCAGGGCCCCTTGCCTTACACATTCAAAACCCTTTGCTGTCGAGTCAATTCCAACTCATAGTGGCCCTATAGGACAGGGTAGAACTACTGCTCCATAGGGTTTCCATGGACCACCTGGTGGATTCGAACTACTGGCGTTTTGGTTAGCAGCTGTAGTTCTTAACCACTACACCACCAGGGTTTCCTCCCTTACACATAGTGGGTCCTAAATGAATCTCAGTGAAAAAAATGAGTGCATGAGATCTGGCAGGTGAGAGAGTGGGCAGTGTCTGGAAGGGCTTCCAAAGGCTTCTGGTTTGGATTTTCTGTGGCTGTGAACAACCTGGAACTTATCCTTAGGAAAATAGTTAACGGAAAGTCTTAAACTGACAATGGAGATGGATGAAACCCTAGTTAACCCTTCAAAAAACAGTCCATAGTGGCCTGTCCACAGAGCCGTAGTGCATCACCCTTACAACACAGCCTTGCACACATCAACATCAAAGGGCTTCACTGAGAGTTGCCTGGAAAGAAATCAGAACAGAGAACTCATGTGAAAGTGAGCTGCCCCAGCAAAGCAGGTTATATGATCAAACACAAATTAGTTCGTTGAATTAGACTATGTTGAATTATAATTCCAACAAGTCAAAGTAAAGCTATTCTACTGAAATAGTACAAAGAAAAAGGAGGCTTTTGGAAACTCACTTTCGGTCTTCCATTTCTTTGTTTATTAATCTTTTTTCATAGGTCCAAAGAGGAAATAAACCAAATATTTTTTAATATAAAAATAACAATTGCTGCTTTCATTACAGAATGTTGGGTTTTCTTCAGTAACTCATACAGGATGTATCTCTCCGACCCTACGCCAGATCCCTCACGTCCACCTTCAAGTGTTTCATCTCTTCTTCTGGTCCCCTCATTTCTTCTCTTTGCAATTTAGTCCAGAAATAAGTGATGGTACCCCTGGCCAACAGAGTCATTTCTAATAATTTCTGAAAATGAAAATGGCATAAAGGTAAAGCTCACGGATAGAAACAACCTCTTGTCCTGTCCCACCACCAACTCCTTCACTCCCTTACCTCTCTGCTGCCCCTCACACAGGTGTAATTCAGCATGTCTGTACCTGTGCCTCAGCCTTGGGAGGACAAATGGGCTAAAAGGAGTTCACTTTCAGTTATTACTGCTGGGTTACAGGGAAACATAATATTGATCATCCATTCTTCACTGCGAAGTCATTACTCAAAAAGACCCTGATTATTCACTTCAGAGAAGGGAGAGAGAATAAAAAAGAGAGAAAGAGGTACTCAAGGTCAGGTTGCGGGGGGAACTTTAAGATTTTTATTCTTTTCGCTTTCATTCTTAAAGATTCTTAAAATGGCTGCATTTAAAAAATGAAAAAAAAAAATACAGTTACCATCAAGTCAATTCCAACTCATGGTAACCCCAAGTGTTTCAGAGTAGCACTGTACTCCATAGGGTTTTCAACTGGAAGCACACCATTGGGCCTTTCTTCTAGGTGCCTCAGGGTAGATTCAAACCTCCAACATTCAGGTTAGTAGCTGAGCACTTAAATGTTTGTACCAACCAGAGACTCCGAGATAGGTGCATATCACCCTAGTGAGGATCAACACTCCTGTGAAGACGAACTGGATAGATATTGCAATCTTCACACTTCCAAATAGCTAAAATCTTCAATGCTGAACATTCTGGGCCTGGGTAAATCATGTCTTTTGTTCTATTTTTCAGGTATTCAGACTCGTGTTCTTGATGTCACAAAGAAGAAACAAATTGATGAATTTGCCAATGAAGTTGAAAGACTTGATGTTCTCTTTAATGTTGCCGGGTAATTCATAACATTTTAATTTCACTTTCTTATAGAGAGTTTTTTTTATGACTTTTCTTAAAAGCGTTTTGAGATTGTGGCAAAGTTATTCATTGTGAACCATAAAAAATTCCTTGGAAATCTGGCTAGATTTCTGACAGCATTTCATTACACATAAGATTCAGCAAGTAAGATGGCCACAGAAATTGGCACAGACTTAGAGCCTAAAAGCCTGTTCAAGACGACTAGTAGTAATACAAAACTTTTGATCTTTTTAAGGCAGGTGACATGATCACTGCAATCAGACTTTTGCTAATGGAAACCTATTGTTGTTGTGTGCTGTCTATTGAATTCTGACTCATAGTGACCCTATAGGACAGAGTAGAACTGCCCCATTGGGTTTCCTACGCTTTGAGTGAACTCAGACCACCAACCTTTCAGTTAGCAGTTGAGGGCGTTAATCGTCACCAGCCAGGGACTCCTCATATGAGTAATGAGCAGATTATTTTTAAAACAGATCATCACAAAGTATTGCTTTAATTTAATTTCCACACATTGTAACACATGGTAAACTATGGAGGGACTGAGATTTTTCTTTCCTTAACATGGTTAGGAAGAAGCACAAAAAAATGTATCAGAAGGCTCTAGGTTTTTTTTTTTAATCAGTGCAGCAGTAGAGATGTAACACTACGGAAGCACAGTGGCACATGAGAATGTCAATAATTAGTTCTTTGTAGGCCTCAGTTCTGCTCGTCACTACTGTCACCCTGAGAGGGACAGTAAACACGAGCAGTCGGCCTGTGTCTGCCTGTAATTGCTCTGGTTACATCTCTGATCATTCATGCAGGATTCAGCAAGTTCAATTCAGTCATCCCGTTTGTTCTGTGTAAAAAAGTGTGATATGGAAACTCCTTTTGCTGGGATTTACTGCCTCAGTAAAAACACTGAGCTGGGGAGGGGTAAGGGGCCCGTAAGCATTGCTGTGCCTGAAATTGGGGCCATCTGCCTTTCCTTAAACAGAGTACTTAAAGCACGGCTGGAAACAATGTTTCATTAATTATATAACTTTGGCCCAGAGGCCATCAATAAGGATTCAATTGTTTGGAAACCTTTTTTGAGAAAGTGTGACCTGAAAAAAGAGCAAAGTTAATTTTAAGGGTTTCATTTAGTTCTGATTTGTTCACGCAAGCTGTTAGAAGTACATATACAGTAGCAACATTACTGTGCTACCCTGAGATGCTGAGACACTTGTTTTCCTCACTATTTTGAGTTCCCTGAGAATGTCAAATCTGTGCCTTCTGGGGGCACTGCTGCACTTGAAGTGGCAGTTGCACAGGGCAGGTGCCCCATTCTCATTGATTTGTTGTTTGTTTTCAGCGGCATTGATGTTTCTACCACCCTTGGTATAGAATTTGGTTGCCCCAAATTCTTGCCTCCCTCTTTTAGAAGAAAGATGTTGATCTCTAATAACATTTTTTTTAGCTTAAGTTGTTGAGATACCTACAAACCTAATATACTAAGTAGTAAAAAAAAAAAAATTTACTACGCTTGAATTGTTAAAAGTCGTGGTAAAAGAAAGGAACAGTTGTCAAAGTTAATAAATGACAAGAAAAATTATGACAGGTAATAGAAATTTATTAAGTGATCATTTTTTTCCCACTCATGAATCCCTTCCAGTTTTGTCCAATATGGAACCATCTTGGACTGTGAGGAGAAAGACTGGGACTTCACGATGAATCTTAACATCCGCAGCATGTACCTGATGATCAAGGCATTCCTTCCTAAAGTAAGATGACCTTCAACCCTAAGAGAAGCACCCCCTTAGGTCTCCATACTGAGCACCCAGAAAGGGCCCCCACATATGCTGTAGAGTGGTAATAGCTGACATGTTGACTCACATGGATTGAACACTTATGTCATGGCATTTTATATAAATTAACTCATTTATGTTTAAGCACTCAGCTGGACAGTTCAAACCCACTCAGCTGCTCCATATGAGAAAAGACCTGATAATCTGCGCCCGTAAAGATTATAGCCTAGAAAGCCCTATGAGGCAGTTCTACTCTGTCCTCTAGGGTCACTACGCATTGGAATCACCTGATGACACGTAACAACAACGACAACATTCATCCATTTGTGGAATATTTATGGAGCATTTTCTATGTGCCAGGCTCTGTTCTAGGCACAGATGACATCAGTGAACTAAACAAAATCCCTTCTATAAGGGAGATTACATTACTGAGGTGTGAGATAGCATAAGAAGTAATCAAATAAATATATAATATGTGGTGTAGTTATGAGTACTATGAAGAAAAATAAGCTAGGATATCAGGGAGGTTTAGGAGGGCCTTGCTGCTAAGGTGACATATTCACAGAGATCTGAATGAAGTGAGGAACTAACCATATGAGTATTTGGGGAGAGACTTCCAGGCATAGGGACTAGCATAATTCTATAAAATTGTTGCTATTTTATCCCCTCCACTTTATAGGGGGTGAAACTGAAAGGTTAGGTATCTCCCAAGGTGACATAACTAGCAGGTGGTTACAGCCAGGATTTGAACCGCAGAAGTTCAGCACTTTCTTGAATGTCCATATCTAGGCACACACCAAGATGAGGGTACTCCATTGCTGCTGTCTATCCTGAATATTCTCCTCTCGCTCCTGTGTTTAGCTGAGCCACAGAGGTACTGCAAAGGTGAAGGGCAGTGTATGCTAGAGGGCATTCCTCCTGAGCCTGTTGTTTTTGTTGTTGTGTTAGCTGCTTTCAAGTTGGCTCTCAGCTCATGGCAACCCCATGTACAACAGAATGAAATGCTGCCCAGTCCTGCTCCATCTCCAGGACTGGTAGCAGGTTAGACCAGATGATCCATAGGGTTTTCACTGACTGATTTCATAAGTAGATGGCCAGGCCTTTCTTCCTACTTGATCTTATTTTGGAAGCCCCACTGAAACCTGTTCAGCATCAGAGCAACACGCAAGCCTCCACTGACAAACAGGTGATGGGTGTGCATGAGGTTGTGTTGTCCGGGAATCGAACCTGGGTCTCCCAGATGGAAGGTGAGGATTCAACCACAGTACCCCTTGAATTTTCTAGTCTTCACACAACTCATCAATGCTTTTAATTTTATTTTACAGGCAAACATTAAGCACCTTTGAGTATAAATCAGTGCTCTGGGAAAAGGAGCTCTGGTAGCGTGGGGGTTAAAGCACTCAACTTCTAACCAAAAGGTCGGCAGTTGAATCCACTGGCCACTTTGTAGGAGGAGGAGGATGTGGCAGTCTGCTTCTGTAAAGATTTACAGCCTTGGAAACCCTACGGGGCAGTTCTACTCCATCCTCTAGGGTGGCTATGAGTCAAGCTCAACTCGACAGCAGTGGTTTGGATTTCTTTTTGGTTTTAGGTGCTTTGGGAGACATAAATATGAGAAACACACAGCCCTGACTTCAAATGAGTTTATGAGTCTGTGGGGGCAGGTGGCCTGGGCTACCACAGTGAAAGGGGCTGACTGAGTACAGAACCAGCTCCGCTGAAGTTATAAACTAGAGCCCTAGTGAAATGCGGAAGAGCCGTTTTCCCCTTCTGTCTGGGCTGGATTAGAAGACTGAGGGGCAAACTCAGGGCAGGAGGACAGCTGTGTTAATGGTATAACCAGACTTACACTTTTCTATGAACTTTCAACCCAATGTTTGTAAAGACTCAGGTGAACATTAGAGGAAAACTAGAGAAATTGGCTTAGTTAGCTATGAGGATTTTTTTCTTTTTAAATCTATTAATTTGGCTTAGTTAGCTATGGGGATTTTTTGTTTTTTTCTTTTTTAATCTATTAGTTTAGTGCCTAGAAAGGATCTTTATGTGGGCCCACTAAGTGTCAAGCAAGCAAGTTTTTAAAACTATAAGTTGCTTGTTTGCCTGTTTAAGTTCCTGAGAATCTATATTTTCTGGAACTTGGATGTGTTCTTGGAAGGCAGATCCTTAGCTTGTGCTATGTGGGGGGAGCAGAGGCTGTGGGGAAAGGGGAAGGCTGTGGTCACGGTGGTGGTATGACTACTGCATGTGTGTGAGACTCATTTGCCAAACCAGCCGACTTGACTTTAGCAGTGCTTTTCAGCGATCAGTTAAGGAGGCAGGTGTAGGGTACAGAGGAGCTGATGTGTAGACTTATAAGTAAGGGTTAACTTTTAAAATGTCAAACACTAATTTAAAAAGTAGTGAGTTTGCCTATGATTTTAAAGCACCTGAACAATAATCCATACAAGCCTGTAGCACTCATGTGTAAAAAATCGCAAGAGATGTTAATGGCTGGGATGGGGAATCAGAAGGAATCAGTGCCACTTGTTTGATGTGACTCTGACCAGCCTGACTCCAGATCTCAGGCTCTGGCCCCAATTTGCCTTGTGCCCTAGGAGATGCCACTTCCTCTCTCTTAGTGTCTGTTCGTCACCTAAAAATGAGGGCGATATATTATACAATCCTTTTAAGCCCTGTTTGTCTAGGAGCCTCTGAATCATTAACCATGATGCAAATATGCCAGGTTAGAACTTTCCAGGGGAAGCCAGGATTTGGAACCTGGGCAGATCCCAAAGGTCAGGTGGTCAAAATATAGAAACACTTGTAGGAAATTTTTCTTTCTGAGCAGACACATGGAAAACAACTCCAAGACTGGAAGACCAGTCAAAAGGCATAGAACAGGTTGGAAATACTGGAAGAAGAAGACGACGCAGTATCTAAGGCCCCCTAGAAGCGAAGATCCATTAGGGCAAGGATTTGGGATTGTCTTTTTTTTTTTTTTTTTCCTGTATCCTCAGGACTTCGAAGAGTCCCTAGCTCATAGAAGTGCTTAGCAAAAATTTGTTGAATAAATAAGCAAGTCTAGAATTAGTCGATATTCAACCATTTCAAGAGGTGGCATATGATCAGGAACCAATGGTACTGAAGGAAGAAGTCCAAGCTGCTCTGAAGGCATTGATGAAAAATAAGGCTCCAGGAATTGATGGAATATCAATTGAGATGTTTCAACAAACAGATGTAGTGCTGGAGGTGCTCACTCGTCTATGCCAAGAAATACGGAAGACAGCTTCCTGGCCAACTGACTGTAAGAGATCCATATTTATGCCTATTCCCAAGAAAGGTGATCCAACCGGATGTGGAAATCATAGAATAATATCATTAATATCACACGCAAGCAAAATTTTACTGACGATCATTGAAAAATGGCTGCAACAGTGTATCGACAGGGAACTGCCAGAAATTGAGGCCAGTTTCAGAAGAGGACGTGGAACCAGGGATCTCATTGCTGATGTCAGATGGATCCTGGCTGAAAGCAGAAAATACCAGAAGGATCTTTACCTGTGTTTTATCGACTATGCAAAGGCATTCGACTGTGTGGATCATAACAAACTATGGATAACACTGTGAAGAACGGGAATTCCAGAACACTTAATTGTGCTCGTGAGGAACCTTTACATAGATCAAGAGGCAGTTGTTCGGACAGAACAAGGGGATACTGATTGGTTTAAAGTCAGAAAACGTGTGCATCAGGGTTGTATTCTTTCACCATACCTATTTAATCTGTATGCTGAACAAATAATCCGAGAAGCTGGACTATACGAAGAAGAACAGGGCATCAGGATTGGAGGAAGACTCATTAACAACCTGTGTTATGCAGATGACACAACCTTGCTTGCTGAAAGGGAAGAGGACTTGAAGCACTTACTAATGAAGATCAAAGACCACAGTCTTCAGCATGGATTACACCTCAACATAAAGAAAACAAAAATCCTCACAACTGGACCAATGAGCAACATCATGATCAACGGAGAAAAGATTGACGTTGTCAAGGATTTCATTTTACTTGGATCCACAATTAACAGCCATGGAAGCAGCAGTCAAGAAATCAAAAGACACATTGCATTGGGCAAATCTGCTCCAAAGGACCTGTTCAAAGTGTTGAAGAGCAAAGATGTCACCCTGAAGACTAAGGTAAGCCTGACCCAAGCCATGGTATTTTCAATCACATCCTATGCATGTGAAAGCTGGACAATGAATAAAGAAGACCGAAGAAGAATTGACGCCTTTGAATTGTGTTGGCAAAGAATATTGAATATACCATGGACTGCCAAGAGAACGAACAAATCTGTTTTGGAAGAAGTACGGCCAGAATGCTCCTTAGAGGCAAAGATGGCGAGACTGCGTCTTACACACTTTGGACATGTTGTCAGGAGGGATCAGTCCCTGGAGAAGGACATCATGCTTGGCAGAGTACAGGGTCAGCGGAAAAGAGGAAGACCCTCAACGAGGTGGATTGACACAGTGGCTGCAACAATGAGCTCAAGCATAACAACGATTGTAAGGATGGCGCAGGACCGGGCAGTGTTTCATTCTGTTGTGCATAGTGTCACTGTGAGTCGGAACCAACTCGACGGCACCTAACAACAACAACAACAACAGAGTGTCAATCCAGATAGAGGCCAGACATGGGATCACTGGAGATCCAAGTCAATGGGGATAGAAGAGCTGCATCAGAGAAGAATAACTAGGTACAGTAGAGGGATTCTACAGAGCTCTTTCGAGACCTCACTTAGGGTTAGGGTAAGCCCTGAGTTTCTAGAGGATCAGTCTCATACAGCACTTACCATACTTGCTACTTGCCAAAGAGGTCTTTTGCATGGGGAGCCACTAAGAGCATTACACCATGACATCAGGTACTGAGCTGATGTTGGAAAGGCAGCATGGATGGGAGCAAGCACTGTGGGCTCTGCAATCGGCAGATGGACCTGAGTTGAATGGAGAGTACAGTTGTTAAGAGACACCACTGGCATCTCCTAGGTGACTATATTCTAAGGCCTTGTCTGAGGAATTGTTGCATTTTAAAAGACTGAAGATAAACCTTTAGATACTGAATTGGCTTTGATGTATTCTGTATGTATTAAAAATGTGTTATGCCATTTGTTAGATAGAATGAGAAAGCATAATTTTAAGGCTTAGTTTTAAACACCATTATATTTTCCTCATCAATTTTATGAGGGTCCCATTTTATTATGATTGCCTTTATTACCAGCAGTCCCCAGGTTACGAACATCCAACATACAGGCAACTCATACTTAAGAACGAACTGCCATAAAGCCTATTACATTAAAAATTTGAGTTAAATAAAGTGGTTTCTAATGATGAACTTACCACTTTGTGATGCTCATGAAAACATCCAGCAGTTTAAAAGTGTTTCTTAAGTGTTTTTATGCATAGAAAGGTAAAACATACACTAAGGCAAGCATTTGACTAACCGATGCTAGATAAGAACTGTATGTACCTATTCCGACTTCACCTACAAATTCGAATTAAAGACAGACTTAGGAACAGATCTCATTCATAACCCAGGGACTGCCTGTATGTAGAAAAACACAGTTAAGTATTATTTTCTCCCTGCTGTCTTCCTTGACTTGGTTGGCCACCTCAGCCCCCTCTGTGTATCCTTTTAGTCCATCTAACCCAATGCCTTAGGGTTATTTTAGACTCTTTGCTCTTCTGTACAAATAGTGTGTGCACATGCCTTTGTGTAAAATATATTGTCTTCTAAACAGACATACCTGTTATAATTAATAAAGTAAAAGCTCATTTAAAACCATCCTTGAACCATAGTAGCTTTTCCATTATGTATTCGTTTGGGATAGGACCCACTATCTGCATTTCAAACTACAATCTCAGGAGGTTCTGATTCATCAGACAGTCATACTGTGTACCCTGTCTAGGTGCTGGGGCTCCAACAGTGAATAAAACAGCCAAAGACCCTGCTCTTAAAAAGTTCACATCCTCATGGCAGAATTCTGAAGGAGGCGTTCTTAGCGACACTGTCTAAATGGGTTAGGCACACTCCATCTCACGTAACCATTTACCAAGTCCTGCTCGACCTACGTCAACTCCATCTCCACCTCTGTTACACACAGACATTTCTGCTGTCTCTGTCCTAGTTGACACCTTTATCACTGCTTCTCTAAATCACTGCGTCAGGACTGGTCTCCTTCTCAGCATAGCCAGAGTGACCTTCATAATCCCCAAATCTAAACATGCCACTCTTCTGCTATAAAGCCTTCAATATCACTGCATTGCCTTCAGGATAAAACCAGAGTCTTAAATTTAGCCCTCGTTGACCTGGTGTTGCAATGGTTATGCGCTTGGCCGCTAACCAAAAGGTTGGTGGTTTGAACCTACTCAGTGGCTCCACAGGAGAAAGACCAAGCAATGTGCGTCATAAATATGACAGCCTAGAAAACACTGTGAGGCAGTTCTACTCTGTCACACAGGATTGCTATGAGTGAAATCAACCTGACAGCACTGAACAACAACAGCAAATTTTTTGACCTGCAGAATGAAAAAAAAAAATTTTTTTTTTAAATATTTGTTTGGGCAGATGCTTGCTGAGAAATCTGGCAACATTATCAATATGTCCTCTGTGGCTTCCAGCATCAAAGGTAGGTCTGTCTTCCTTGATGGAACATAGAGCTGATATTCAAAATGCCTTTACGCACCATGGGTTTTGGGAACAGGCATAGCAGAGATCATAAAACCCACACATAATTTCAAAACTTCTTTTTAAAAAAATGTGTTAAGCTCCTTAATTATCAGACCTGTTGCCTTAGATGTGTATCATTCATATACATATATTATTCAAAAATTAAATAAAAAATTGTTTTCTTTTCCTTCCCATCTATTCCTTCTAATGTTATGGAAATGAAAATTGAACTGGGAGAAGGAAGCATTTATCCATTTAATTAATCAAAAAAGATATATTGAGCACCCAGTATGTGCCCCTGCCCCCCTAAAAATTTTACAGTCCAAAAGGCGAGAGACAGATAAACAAGCATCTTCTACAGTATGAGAGTATTTCAACAGAAGTTTTTATCACATGCTGTCAAAAATACGACAGATATAACCCTGCCTGTGGGCTTGGGGAATGCTTCACAAAGACAACTGAACTGGGCCCTAAATGAGAAGTCAAGTTGAAGGGCTAGGAAGATGGTACAAAATGGAGATAATGTCATAGTTGGGTACAGATGGGTCTGTGTCTGGTTTACAATGAGATAGCTACCACTGAGATAACATTCCTCCTCTTTGCAAGGATACACGCATTAAGTGTGCATATCAGAGGCATGAAAACAAGAGCCTTGGTGGCTTGCTGCTTTGTTTTTTATTTTGTTTTTGTTTACCCTTGTTTTCTTTTGAAATCTGCCTAAAGGTTATACCAACTGATGATGAAAAACTAAGACTACTGCTTTAAAAAAACAGCAGCACCTCAACTGACACAACAGTTGAGTCCTTGGCTGCTAACCCAAAGGTTGGCAATTCGAACATACCCAGAGGCTCCGTGGGAGAAAGTCCTGGCAGTCTGCTCCCATAAACATTACAGCCAAGAAAACCCTACGGGGCAGTTTTACTCTGTCACATGGGGTCGCTATGAATTGAAAAGTGACTCAACAAAACCTGACAACAACAATAAGCACGTCAACACATGAGTCTCAACTGAGTTGTGCCAATGTTGATATCATTTTCCCGGATTCAGAAACTGGCCCTTAAAAAGGGAGTGGAGAAAACATGAAAGTGGCCCCTGTAGAAACTGAACTTGTGTTCCCTTTCTAAAGACCTTGTTGTTCTATCCTCCAATTGCTGAGCCTTGTCCTCACCCCCAGGAGTTGTGAACAGATGTGTGTACAGCACATCCAAGGCTGCTATGATTGGCCTTACAAAGTCCCTGGCTGCAGACTTCATCCAGCAGGGTATCAGATGCAACTGTGTGTGTTCAGGTGAGTTATGCATTGAAGGGCTGTGAACCTTCTAACACCCAAGTCGCCACTGTGAAAGATAGCTACATAAGCTTGTTTGGCACCTGTTGTATTGTATTCTGTCTTCCTGAAGAGTTCAAAAGAAAGAATCTGGCCTTACTAAGGTAACAGTCCAGTTCTAAGCTGGGAAAGAGATCGTAAATCGTTGAGAATGAGCCACAACTGCAAAGGTTTAAATGGTACGCATGTGAATAGGGCAATTCAGAATTATAACTACTCTCTCCAGGGCTTGGTGTTTTAGAAGGAGACCAGGCATCATCAGGGGAAAGATGGAGAGTAGACAGTGTCACAGCACAGCAGGAAGAGAGTAAGAAAGTAAGGGAAGCCTCCCAGAACACTTGAGTAAACTACAACCATGTAAATCACCTAGAGTTGCCATAAAGAAGACTTTAGCCTTTCTTTATGCTATAAAGCAGGGGTCAGCAAACAATGGCCTGCAGCAGTCCAAATCTGGCCTACTGCCTATTTTTAAAGTGTTATTGGAACACATCCACACCCATTGTTTATGTACTGGCTATGGTATGGATGTTTTTATGCTACAACAGTAGAATTGAGTAGTTGCAACAGAGGCTGAATGGCCTGGAAAGCCAAAAATATTTACCCTCTAGCTCTTCACTGAAAAAAGTGCCAACCTCTGGTATGAAGGAAAGGCGAAAGGCAAAACTTACTATGAGTAGAAAGGACATTCGACGTGTCCAAAGCAAAGCATTCAGTAACTTATTTTTTTAGGAATAACTTCTCATTTTCTAAATAACTGTGGGTGTGTCTACTAAATAGATACACCCTTTTGTCTGGTCACGACTACATAAAATGAATACAGGGAACCTAAGAAGAATTTTTAAGTTCCTTTCTGAAAGAAAAAAAAAATAATAACATATCTGGGATCACCCCCACATGTCTGTCAGTTTGTTGTACTTTGGGGCTTGCATGTTGCTAGAAACTATGCCGCTGATATTCAAATACCAGTGGGGTCACCCATGGCAGACAGGTTTCAGCTGAGCTCTCAGACTAAGACAGAATAGGAAGAAGGACCCGGCAGTCTACTTCTGAAAAGATTTAGCCAGTGAAAACCTTAGGAATGGCACCAAAACATTGTTTGATATAGTGACGGAAGATGAGCCCCTCACGTTGGAAGACATGCAAAAGACGCTTGGAGAAGAGCTCCCTCCTCAAAGTAGAGTCGATCTTAACGATGTGGATGGAGTCAAGCTTTCTGTACTTCCATCTGCTGATGTGGTACATCAAAATGAGAAGAAACGGCTGCAAACATCCATTAAATGGAATGTACGAAGTATGAATCTAGGAAAGCTGAAAGTCATCAAAAATGAAATGGAATGCATGAACATTGATATCCTAGGCATTAGTGAACTGAAATGGACTGATATTGGCCATTTTGAATCAGATAATCATGTGATCTACTGTGCGGGGAATGACAACTTAAAAAGCAATGGCATTGCATTCATCCTCAAAAAGAACATTTTCAAGATCTATCCTGAAGTACCACTCTGTCAGTGATAGGATAATATCTGTCATGGGCTGAATTATGTCCCTCCAAAAATGTGTGTATCAGTTTGGCTGGGCCATGATTCCCAGAATTGTGTGGTTGTTCTCCATTTTGTGATTCTAATTTTATGTTAAAGGGAATTATGACGGGGTTGTAACATCCTTACTAAGATCACATCCCTGATTCAATGTAAAGGGAGTTTCCCTGGAGTTTAGCCTACACAACCTTTTATCTTACAGGAGATGAAAGGGAAGGAAGTCCAGAGTGGGGGACCAAATACCACCAAGAAAACAGCACCAGGAACACAGCATGTCCTTTGTACTCATAGTTCCTATGCTGAGAAACTCCTAGTCCAGGGGAAGATCGATGCCAAAGACCTTCCTCCAGAGCCAACAAAGAGAAAAATCCTTCCCCTGGAGGTGATACCCTGAATTTGGACTTCTAGCCTACTAGACTGTGAGAAAATATATTTCTCTTTGTTAAAGCCACCCACTTGCGGTATATCTGTTATAGCAGTACTAGATGACTAAGACAATATCTACATCCCTACAAGGAAGACCAGTTAATACTACTATTATTCACATTTATGCACCAACCACTTAGGCCAAAGATGAAGAAATTAAAGATTTTTATCAACTTCTGCAGTCAGAAATTGATCAAACATGCAATCAGGTTGCACTGAAAGTTACTGGAGATTGGAACGTGAAAGATGGGAACAAAGAAGGATAGGTAGTTGGAAAATATGGCCTTGGTGGTTAAAATGATGTTGGAGATTGTATGATAGACTTGTGCAAGACCAATGACTTCTTCATTGCAAATACATTTTTCCACTAACATAAATGGCAACGATATATGTGGATCTCACCAGATGGAATACACAGAAATCAAATTGACTACATCTGTAGGAAGAAATGATGGAAAAGCTGAATAACGTCATTCAAAACAAGGCCAGAGGCCAACTGCAGAACAGACTGTTAATTGCTTACATGCAAGTTCAAGTTAAAACTGAAGAAAATTCGAACAAGTCCATAAGAGCCAAAGTACAACCTTGACTATATCCCTCCTGAATTTAGAAACCATCTCAAGAATAGACTTGGCACAGTGAACACTAAAGACTGAAGACCAAACAAGTTGTGGACTGACATCAGGAACATCATATATAAAGAAAGCAAGAGGTCATTAAAAATATAGGAAAGAAAGAAAAGACCTAAATGGATGTCAGAAGAGACTCTAAAACTTGTTCTTGAACATCAAGTAGCTAAAGCGCAAGGAAGAAATGATGAAGTAAAAGAGTTGGACAGAAGATTTCAAAGGGTGGTCGGAGAAGACAAAGTATTATAATGACATGTGCAAAGACCTGGATATGGAAAACCAAAAGGGAAGAACAAGCTTGGCATTTTTCAAGCTGAAAAAGCTGAAGAAAAAATTCAAGCCTCGAGTTGCAATAATGTAGGATTCTATGGGGAAAATATTAAACAACTAAGGAAGCACCAAAAGAAGATGGAAGGAATACACAGAATCATTATACGAAAAAGAATTTGTCGACGTTCGATCATGAGCAGGAACCAATGTTACTGAAGGAAGAAATCCAAGCTGCACTGAAGGCATTAGCAAAAAACAAGGCTCCAGGAATTGATGGAATATCAATTGAGATGTTTCAACAAAAGGATGCAGCACTGGCAGTACTCACTCATCTATGTCAAGAAATTTGGAAGATGGCTACCTGGCCAACCAACTGGAAGAGATCTGTATTTATGCCTATTCCCAAGAAAGGTGATCCCACCCAATGTGGAAACTATCGAACAGTATCATTAATATCACACGCAAGCAAAATTTAGTTGAAGATCATTCAAAAGCAGCTGTAGCAGTATATCAGCAGGGAACTGCCAGAAATTCAAGTCAGATTCAGAAAAGGACACAGAATGAGGGATATCACTGCTGATGTCACATGGATCCTGGCTAAAAGCAGAGAATACCGGAAGGATGTTTACCTGTGTTTTATTGACTATGCTAAGGCATTCGGCTGGGTGGATCATAACAAATTATGGGTAACATTTCGAATAATGGGAATTCCAGAACACTTAATTGTGCTCACGAGGAACCTGTATATAGATCAAGAGGCAGTCATTCAAACAAAACAAGGGGATACTGTATGGTTTAATGTCAGGAAAGGTGTGCCTCAGGGTTGTATCCTTCCACCATACCTATTCAATCTGTATGCTGAGCAAATAATCTGAGAAGCTGGACTATATGAAGAAGAATGGGACATCAGGATTGGAGGAAGACTCATTATTAACAACCTGTGTTATGCAGATGACACAACCTTGCTTGCTGAAAGTGAAGAGACCTGAAGCATTTACAGATGAAGATCAAAGACCACAGCCTTCAGTATGGATTACACCTCAACATAAAGCAAAAATTCTCACAGCTGGACAAATAAGCAACGTCATGTTAAAAGGAGAAAAGATTGAAGTCCCCAAGGATTTCATTTTACTTGGGTCCACAATCAACACCCATGGAAGCAGCAGTCAAGAAATCAAGAGATGCATTGCATTGGGCAAATCTGCCACAAAAGACCTCTTTAAAGTGTTGAAGAGCAAAGATGTCACCTTGAAGACTATGGTGTGCCTGACTCAAACTGTGGTGTTTTCAATCATGTCCTACACATATGAAAGCTGGATGATGAATAAAGAAGACTGAATTGTGCTGTTGGTGAAGAATATTGAATATACCATGGACTGCCTAAAGAACGAACGAAATCTATCTTGGAAGAAGTACAACCAGAATGCTACTTTGAAGCAAAAATGGCAAGACTACGTCTCACATACTTTGGACACGTTGTCAGGAGGGATCAGTCCCTGGAAAAGGACATCTTGCTTAGTAGAGAGTCAGCAAAAAAGAGGAAGACCCTCAATGAGATGGATTGACACAGTGGCTGCAATAATGGGCTCAAGCATAGCAAGGATTGTGAGGATGGCACAGGACTGGCCATTGTTTTGTTCTGTTGTACGTAGGTTTGCTATGAGTTGGAACTGTTTCGGTGGCACCTAACAAGAACAAAAAACAGGGATTAAGGTTTCTCTCATTAGTTTTCAACTGGTTTGGGGTGAGGTCTCTCGGTGGTGCAAACTGTTTGCGCTGGACTGCTAACAAAAAGGTTGGAGGTTTGAACCCACCCAGCAGCTCCGCAGAAGAAAGGCCTGGTAATTTCCTTCTGAAATGTCACAGCCAAGAAAATCCTATGCAGCTTAGTTCTATTCTATAGCACATGGGTTCGTTATGAACGGGAATCGACTTGACAGCAATGGGTTGGTTTTTTTGTTTTGGTTTTGGGGGCTGGAAAGGGGAAGCATTTCAGAATTGCCTGTGAGATATTTCAAAACTGAAAGTGCATGCCAGAATCTGGGAAGAGAGTGGATGGGGAGAAATGTGTAGTTTCCATGCTGTGTAGTCCCACAGAAGACTTTAATATGGTCCATCATGGTCCCCACTCATGTTGAAAAACACTGACTTATTAAAGAGGAAAAACTTCAAGCTACAGAATTTCCATGATAGAGATATTTGTTTTATTTTTCTTGGAATATAAAGGTAAACATGCGTAACACTAATTTGGTACAAGGAGACTACAGGAGAGATGACTCCCTGGGATTTAACCTATCCAGTGGTGACACCTTATTGTAGCTAGCTGTTCATAGTGTCACTTACCCAGTGGAATAACTAGCAAAGTGTTTATGAAAATGTGGTTATTTTAGCAGCTTAACTTTTCAGAAGGTTGGTAAACATGTTAACAAACTCTGGAACAAGGAACTTGTGGGACTGGTACTCTAGCAGTGACTCACTGAGCGAGTC
Source organism: Elephas maximus indicus (assembly GCF_024166365.1). Taxonomy (NCBI): domain Eukaryota; kingdom Metazoa; phylum Chordata; class Mammalia; order Proboscidea; family Elephantidae; genus Elephas; species Elephas maximus. Next base: position 49,394,445 of record NC_064823.1, read on the forward strand.
ACAGAAGAAAGCCTGAGGAGGAATGAGTATGCCCGGGATGATGCTAGTGTCTGTGTAGTCACAACTCTCCAACACCAACCTTGTGTAGACTATGGTGCAATGTGTCAGTCTGTGCCACAGACACAGCAAAGTCCAGTGACAGTGGAATAATCTGAAGGCTGGGGCTTCCTCTATATTTTCATTTAATACCATTAAATTACTGTCCATATGTATGATATGATGCTCATTTCAGCATGATCAATAAATTCTTATAAGTTCTGGGTTAGGGTGGAAATTAATTTTACCAACATGCTTCTCTCACTCTGAAAATGGAAGTTTGATTAAGTGTAGATTTTATGTATATATATATATATATATATATTATTTCCACATACTAACTCATTTAATCTGTAAATTTGGGATAATAGCATTTATGTCATAGGTCTAATATGAAGATTAAAAGAGTACCATCTAATAAATTCCCTATTACTTAGTAGACAATAAATATAATTTCTTTTACTTTAAATCAATTTCAGATTTATCTTTGATGCTTACTTTTCTCCACTAATACAACATAAAAATGTTATCCTAGGTGTGTCACTGTATCTGTCTATCATTTGTCAAGAACTGTGAAGAGTCTGAGATCTTACTCTCCTTTCAAACAATCAAGTCCTCCCACATATTTATAGAAGCTATCGGCCAATAACGCTTGCCTGGAGCTGGAGGATCCACTTCTAAGCTCATTCCCATATTTGTTGGTAGGCTTCAGTTCTTCACCATATGAGCTTCTTCATAGAGATGCTCATGATATGACAGCTAGATTCCCCCAGAGCAAGTGATCCAAGAGAGACAGTGCAAGATGGAAAGTACAGTCTTTAATAACCTTATCTCAGGGGTAACATATCATCACTTCTACTTTATTTTATTGGTCTGGTACAATGTAGGAGAAGACTACACAGGATGTGAATACGAGAAGACAAGATTATTTGGGACCATCTTGGAGACTGTTTACCATGGTCTGTCCTTTAGCGCCCAATGATTCATATCATTCCCCTGTGCAAAATACTCTCACCCTGTCCTAGGCCCTCCAAAATCGCATCCCACTGAAGTATTAGCTCCATATCCAAAATCTCATCATCTATATCAGGTCCATATTCAGGTGAGGCTCCTCAGGGATAGTTTCTTAAATATAACTCTTCAAGTACAGTTTCTCAGGATCTGCAGCCTGTGAACTAAAAGTACAAGTAATTTACCCACACATAGCCAATTTTTAAATGGTGGGACAGGCAGAGATTAACTATCATAGACACTCCTGTTCAAAAAGGGAGGACTACAGAGACACACAGGAATCATTGGTCAGTGGCAGTTTTGAAATCCACCTGGGAAAGTATCGAAAGTCCCTTAATTAGGACTCATTCCTGCTCCTGCCCAGGAGTTAGTCTCCTTGGCCCTTGGCTCCACCCTCTGAGTCATCCTTTTTTTTTTTTTTTTTCATGAAAGGTGCCAAGTATTTACAGCTGAATAGTTTTCTGGTTGTACTATGCCTTTTTCAACTAGTGGTGTTTCTACTGGTATGATTCCCTTGAAAGTGGGTAGATCTCCTATGAATCTTTTGGGGGTTTGCACCTTTATATAAAAGCTATACCCATGCATCTCTCCAAGATAAGCTCTTCTTTACCTTGGACTTCTGCTGAGGGAAAACTCCCTTAAGCTTCCTAGAAGACTTGTTTGATTGGGAAAACCTGGGAGGCATACCTTAGTATTTTTAGAGGGCCTTTGTCTAACTGAACAGTACTCTGGGGTACCACTTGAGCTTTTCGAGATCTTAACAAATCATTTTACCCTCAGCTTCATCTTTAGACTTTTCATGCTTTCCTGAGGATGCCCTGGATTTGATCTTTGCTTGAAAACCATTTCTTAATTTTAACATCATTTATCATTTCTCTGAAGAGGCTTGAATCTTTCAAATTAGCAATGCTATAGACAGAAGCACCATGCTGTCCCTCCACAGCAAGGACCTGAGCAACTAAATAAAATAGAGACAAACATCAATCTTGGGACCCTAAACATTGAATGAAGAGATAAAGAACTCAACCAAGCACCAAATGGAATAAGAAATTGACAGACAAGAGAGATCGAGGAGTGTACAGAATGGAGGTCCCCTCTTAGCTAACACGGCACAGGTTTGTCATTTTGGACTCCTGAGCCACCGAGATGGGCAGACAGGGCATACAGAAACGCAGGTTCATGGAGCTCCTAGCAGGAGACAGAGCACCTGGTAACCAGCAATACACGCTTTCCTGCCCCCGACCCTTCTTTCCTCTGCTTGGCCCCTGCCACTTGCCAGTGGGCTGTGGTTGCACAGCCTGGAGGGTGCCAGCTCCATGCCACTTGGATTCACCCTGTCCACACTGGCCAGCTCCTTCGCTGCCATTTTTTTTATTGCTGTTGTTGATTATTTCAGCTTCTTTTTTTTTCCTCTCTCTCTCATCTCCTTCCCTTCCTTTCTCTCAAACACCTGGCTCCGTGTGCCATCTCTGCCCCTTTCCAGATGTGCTCAGCAGGGATGCACGGCTTGGGACCCACTTCCCCAGTCCACATCACCACACCGATGGGATCCCTGGGGCATTTTTTTCTTTTTTCCTTTTTGTTTTTCTTCATTTGATGGTTTCTTGTCATCCTCTACTTTCCTTCTTTTCCTGTCTCCTGAATTCCTGGCACTCTGTGCCATATCTACCCCTTTAAGATGGGCTGTGCAGTGCCATGCATCTTGGGAGCCACTTGACTGGTCCACCCCACCAAGGCAGTGGGTTCCCTTAGTGATTTTTCTTTTCTCAATTTCTTGTCTCTCTCTACCATCCTCCCCTTCTTTTCTCCTGAACACCTGGCACCATGTGCCACCTCTGCTCCTTCTAGACTGGCTGTGCTGTGTCACACCACTGGGGAGCCATTTCCCTGGTCCACGCCACGACACCAGTGGGCTCCCTTGGGGCATTTTTTTTCTTCTTTTCATTTCTTGATTTCTTGTCTCCCTCTACTTTCCTTTCTTACACTCCTCCTGAAAGCTGGCACCATGTGCCATCTTCACTCTTTCTTGGTGGGCTGTTCAGTGCCACTCAGCTGGGGACCTGCTTCCAGTGGGCTCCTTTGGGGCATTTTTTTTTTACATTCTTTTTTTCTCAGTTTCTTGTCTCTCTCTACCTTCCTTCCTTACCCTTCTCTTCAGCACCTGGTGCCATGTTCCATCTTCGCCCCTTCTGGATGAGCTGGTGGGCTCCCTTAGGACATTTTTGTTTCTTTCTTCTTTCATTTTTTTTTCTCAATTTCTTGTCTCTTTCTACCTCCTTTTCTTTCCTTCCTCCCAACCACCTGGCATCATTTTTTTTCTCAATATATTGTCTCTCTGTACATTCCTTCCATTCCTTTCTCTGGACCATTGAGCTCATGTGCCTTTTTCTTTCCTTTTTTTAATATCTAGCTTCTTATTTCTCTCTCTCCCTTCCTACCTTTCCTTTCTCCCTCCCACCTAGCTGAATATACCATATCTATCCCTTCTCTTACAAGTTGTTCCTCACCGCCTGGCTAGAAAGCCACTGGCACACAGTTTCCCTGGATCTGTGCCACTCCAACAGCAGGCTCCCTCAGCACTTTTTTTTTCTTGGCTCCTGTTTCTTTCTCCTCTTTCTCTTATTTCACACATCCTCTTAGCTCCACACATCACAACCTCACCTCTCCCTCCTGCCTATCTGCACTGTATGCTGAGCATCACACCCCCAAGCAGCACAGACACAGTCTACCGGATCCTGCCCTGCACTGATGCCTGGCCCCACCCTGTCGGTCTCAGTACATGCCATAAACAACCCACACTAGCCCCTCCCCTTCTGCTGGACCTGCCCTGCTGCACCATAGCTGTGCAAATGGCACTGCCTATTAGACAAGGTGGTGAGAAGTATCATGACCACAGACAAGCAAACGACAAAGAACACACAGCCCGTCTGCTAAGAAATAATGAAATAAGACAAAAAAAAAAGCAGGACAAAACAAAACAAAACAAATCTACAATGAATACACAAAGAAATAACTACTGAATGTCCTGAAGAGAGCAGACAATGTGAAAACATAAAAAAAAAAATTTTTTTAAATAAAGGACAGGATGGTTCCAGTAAGCATCCAAAATAAAACACCAGATGACCTTCCAGTAGAAGAAAAGTCACTGGAACAATCTCATAGGGAACTCAAATCTATAATATTCAGAGCTATCCAAGAGGTGAAGGAAAAAGCAGACAAAAAAGAGGAAAAAATAGACAAAACCATGGAAAAGGCAGACAAAAGAATAGAAGAATTCAGGAAAATAATACAGGAACAAAATGTCAAAATAAATTCACAACTATAAATCATACAAAAATAGCAATTAGAAATCCAAAAGATAAACAAGATTTCAGAAACAGAAAGTGTCATAGAAAGTCTGAGGAGCAGATTTGAAATAATGGAAGATAGGATCAGTAAATCGGAAGACAAATCCTTGAATGCCATTTTGTTTGAGGAAAACTCAGAGAAAAGAACAAAGAAAAATGAAGAAAGCCTAAGAATGATGTGGGATACAATCAAAAGCAAAACTTTGTGAGTGACCGCAGTTCCAGAATAAGGGAAGAAAACACAGAGAGGATCACTGAAGAATTGCTGACAGAAAACTTCCCTTATATCATGAAATAAGAAAAGCTGACCATCCAAGAACCTCAATGAACCCCATACAAGATAGACCCCCAAAAGAAAATTACCAAGACATATAATAATCATACTAGGTAAAACCAAAGATAAAAACAATACTGAGAGCAGCTTGAGAACAATGAAAATCCACATACAGAGGAGAAACAATAAAACTAAGCCCCGATTACTCAGCAGAAACCATGCAGGCAAGAAGGCAACAGGATGACATATATCAAACCTCAAAAGAAAAAAATCACCAACCAATAATAATATATCCTGCAAAACTCCTGCTCAAATATGATGGTGAAATTAGGACATTTCCAGATAAATAGAATTTAAGGGAATATATAAAACCAAACCAAACTTACAAGATTTCTTAAAGGGGCTCCTTTGGTTAGAGAACAAAAACATCAGATGACAACCTGAGTCTAGGATGCAAGACCGCATCAGCCGGATACAAACCTAGGTAATGAACTCTCAAGGATTAATCAAAACTAAAAAAAAAAAATTTTTTTTTTTTAAAGGATTTACAACAGGGAGCCAGAGAGGTTAATCTGTAAATGACAACAATGTTGGAACAATAAAAAAGGGAATAAATAGTGAAGGTATAGAACTTTCAAATAGAGACGAAAGCAAGGCAATACCGTGTAATAAAAGACTGGTTCAAACTTAGGAAGATAAGGGCAAATTTCAAGGTAACCACAAAGAAAGTTAACAAACCTACTCATCAAAATAAAGAAGCAAAACATAGTCTTAGTAAACACAAAATCTATAAAAATGAAAGAAATGAACATGAAAACCCACAAACAAAAGGAATTCAACACAGTAGAGCAATAGGAACAAAGAAAACATCAGCACCACAAAAAAAAAAAATACAAAATGACAACAAAAAACTCACACCTATCAATAATCTCACTGAACATAAGTGGCCTAAAAAAATAACAGAATGAATAAAAAATAAAAATAAAAACAGGATCCATCAATCAATATGCTGTCTACAAGAGACACATATTAGAAACAAAGGCATAAATTTATTAAAAATGAAAGGATGAAAAATATATATCAAGCAAACAGCTACCAAAAAAGAGCAGGGGTGGCAATACTAATCTCAGATGAAATACATTTTAAAACAAAATCCAGCATGAGAGACAAAGAAGGACATTATATAATGATTAAAGAGACAATCCATCATGAAGATGTAACCATAGTAAATATCTACACACCCAATGACAGGGCTCCAAAATACAGAAAACAAACTCTAATAGCACCGAAAAGGGAAATTGACAGTTCCACAATAATAGTAGACTTCAACACACCACACTCAGTAAAGGACAGAACATCTACAAGGAAATTCAACAAAGATACAGAAGATCTAAAGGCCACAATCAACCTACTTGACCTCATAGACGTATATGGGACACTCCATGAGCATGATCCCTTTTTGTTTCTTGCAGTAGTGTTTTGTAGTTTTCTTTGTATAGGTCTTTTGTGTCCCTGGTTAGATTTATTCCTAAGTATTTTATTTTTTAGGAGCCATTATATTGTTTTCCTGATTTGCTTTTCGTCGTTCTCTTTATTTGTGTATAAGAATCCAACTGATTTTTATCTGTTTATCTTGTATCTTTCTACTCTGTTGAATCTTTGTTAGTTCCAATGGTTTTCTCGTGAAGTCTTTTGGATTTTCTATGTATAGTATCATATCATCTGCAATAGGGGCAGTTTTACTTCTTCATTACCAATTTGGATGCCCTTTATTTCTTTTTCTGGCCTTATTGCTCTAGCTAGGTGTCATGGATTGAATTATGTCACCCCCAAAAATGTGTGTATCAACCTGATTAGCTCATGATTCCCAGTATTCTGTGGTTGTCTTAAATTATGTCATTGTAATTTTATGTTAAAGAGGATTAGGGTGGGAGTGCAAAATCCTTACCAGGTCACATTCCTGATCCAAGGTAAAGGGAGTTTCCATGGGGTGTGGCCTGCACCATCTTTTATCTTACAAGAGATAGAAGGAAAGGGAAGCAAGCAGAAAGTTGGGGACCTCATACCACCAAGAAAGTAGCACAGGTAGCAAAGCGTGTCCTTTGGACCTGGGGTTCCTGTGCCTGAGAGCTCCTCGACGAGGGGAAGATTAATGACAAGGAATCTTCCTCCAGAGCTGAAAGAAAGAGGAAGCCATCCCCTGGAGCTGATGTCCTGAATTTGCACTTGTAACCTACTAGACTGTGAGAGAATAAATTCCTGTTTGTTAAAGCCATCCACTGGTGGTATTTCTGCTATAGCAGCACTAGATGACTAAGACACTAGGACTTCCAGCACAACGTTAAATAAAAAAAAAAAAAATAGGAGTGCTGATAACGGGCATCCTTGTCTTGTTCGTGTTCTCAAGGGGAATGTTTTCAGCCTCTCTCCATTAAGAATGATGTTGACTTTTGGTTTTGTATAGATGCCCTTTATTATGTTGAGAAATTTCCCTTCTATACCTATTTTATTGAGAGTTTTTATCAGGAGTGGGTTTTGGACTTTGTCGAATGCATTTTTAGATCAATTGAAATGATCCTGTGATCCTTTTATTTATGTAGTGAATTACATTGATTGATTTGCCAATGTTGAGCCAACCTTGCATACTTGGTATGAATCCCACTTGGTCATGGAGTATTATTTTTTTGATATGATGCTGAATTCTATTGGCTAGAATTTTATCGGGACTTTTTGCATCTATATTCATGACAGACATCGGTCTGTAATTTTCTTTTTTTGTGCTGTCTTTACCTGGTTTTGGTATTGGGGTTATGCTGGCTTCATAGAATGAATTTGGAAGTATCCTTTCCTTTTCTATGTTCTGAAATAGTTTGAGAGTACTGGTGTAAGCTCTTCTCTGAATGTTTGGTACAGTTCTCCAGCGAAGCCATCTGGGCCAGGGCTTTTTTGTTGTTTTGGGGAGTTTTTAAATTCTTTTGTCAATCATTTCTCTTGTTATGGGTCTGTTCAGATTTCAACATCATTATGTGTTAGTTTGGGTAGGTCATGTATTTCTAGAAATTTGTCCATTTCCTCTAGGTTTTCAAATTTGTTGGAGTATAGTTTTTCATAATACTCTGTCATGATCCTTTTTATTTCAGTTGGATCTGTCGTAATGTCCCCCATTTCATTTTTTATTTGGATTATTTGCATCCTCTCCTGTTTTTCTTTTGTCAGTTTGGCCAGTGGTTTGTCGATCTTGTCAATCCTTTCAAAGAAGCAACTTTTGGTTTTGTTGATTCTATTGTTTTTCTGTGCTCAATTTCATTTATTTCTGCTCTGATCCTTACTATTTCCTTTCTTCCGGTGGCTATGGGCTTCTTTTGCAGTTCTCTTTGTATTTGTTTGAGTTGTGTAGCTAATGTATTGATTTTGTCCCTTTCTTCTTTTTTGATGTGTTCATCTATCACTATAAATTGACCTCTGAGCCCTGTCTTTGCTATGTCCTGAAGTTTTGGTATGATGTGTTTTCATTCTTGTTTGATTCTAGGAATCCTTTTATTCCATCTTAGATTTCTTCTGTCACTCAGTGGTTTTTAAGCAGGGTGTTATTCAGTTTCCATATATTTGATATTTTTCCCCTTGCTCTTCCTGTTGTGAATTTCTACTTTGATGATGTTGTGATCAGAAAAGATACTTTGTGTTATCCCAATGTTTTGGATTTTGTTGAGGGTTGCTTTGTGGCCTAAGATGTGGTCTATTCTGGAGAATGTTTCATGTGCATTGGAAAAGAATATCTACTTTGCTGCTTTTGGGTGGAGTGTTGTATATGTGCCTAAGAAGCCAAGTTGGTTGATTGTGGCCTTTAGATGTTCTGTGTCTCAGTGAGTTTCTTTCTAGATGTTCTGTCCTTCACCAAGAGTTGTGTGTTGAAGTCTCCTATTATTACTGTGGAACTGTTAATTTCTCTTTTTAGTGCTATTGGAGTGTTTTGTTTTTTGTTTTTTGATGCCCTGTCATTGGGTGCATAGATATTTATCATGGATATGTGTTCATGGTGGATTGTCCCCATAATCATTATATAATGTCCTTCTTTGTCTTTTATGCTGGATTTTATTTTTAAGTATATTTTATCAGAGATTAGTATTGCCACCCTTGCTCTTTTTTGGTAGCTGTTTGCTTGACATTTTTTTTTTCATCCTTTGATTTTTAATAAATTTATGTCTTTGTTTCTAAGGTGCATCTCTTGTAGACAGCATATTGATGGGTCCTGTTTTTTTTATCCATTCTATCACTCTTTGTCTATGGGTGCATTTAGACCTTTTGTATTCAGTGTAATCATTGAGAGGTGTGAGTTTTTTGTAGTGGTTTGTGGGTGTGTGTGTGTTGCTGATGTTTTCTTTGTTCCTTTACTCTTCTGTGCTGAATTCCTTTTGTTTGTGATTTTTTGTTTCTTTCATATTTGTGGATTATACATTTAGTGAGACTTTATGTTTTTCTTCTTTATTTTGATGAGTAGGTTTGTTAACTTTCTTGGTGGTTACTTTGAAATTTAACCCTATCTTCCTAAGTTTAAACTGGTTTTTTATAACTTGATAATGCCTTGACTTCCTCTCCATTTCTAAGTTCTATACCTACACATTTATTCCCTCTTTTATTATTCTGTTGTTGTTGTCATTTACAGATTGACCTTTCTGGTTCCCTTGTGTAAATTTTTTAGTTTTATTTTATCCTTGAGAGTTCATTATCTAGGTTGGTATCTGGCTGATACTGTCTTAGGTGCTAGATTCAGGTCATTGTCTGATTTTGTTGGTTCTTTAACTGAAGTTCTCCCTTTCATAATTCTTATAAATTTGGTTTCCTTTTTACATATTCCCTTAATTTCTGTTTATCTGGAAATGTCCTAATTTCACCATAATATTTGAGTGGTAGTTTAGCAGTATATATTATTCTTGTTTGGCAATTTTTTTGTTTGTTTCAAGATTTTATATATATTATCCTATTGCCTTCTTGCTGGCATGGTTTCTACCAAGTAATCAGAGCTTTGTCTTACTGTTTCCCCTTTGTGTGTGACTTTTCATTTTTCTCAAACTGCTGTCAGTATTTCTTTGTCTTTGGTTTTAGTAAGCATGATTATGATATGTCTTGGGTTTTTCGGGGAGGGAGTCTATTCTACGTGGGATTTGTTAAGCTTCTTGGATGGATGGCTTGCTTTTCATCTTTCATGGTATTATGAAAGCTTTCTGTCAGCAGATCTTTAATAATCCTCTCTGTGTTTTCTGTTTTCTCCCCTGTAATGCAACTCTGATCCCACACAAATGATTGTATGCCACATCATTCTCAGGGTTTCTTCATTTTTCTTCGTTCTTTTCTCTGATTTTTCCTCAATGTGGTATTTAAGGATTTGTCTTCAATTTCACTGATCCTGTCGACGATGGCTTCAAATTTGCTCCTAAAACCTTCTATTGCACTGTCCATTTCTGAAATCTTGTTTATCTTTTGGATTTCTAATTGTTGTTTTTGTATGATTTCTAATTGTTTATTTTTTCTAACATTTTGTTCCTGTATTATTTTTCTGAATTCTTCCATTCTTTTGTCTCTCTTTTCCTTGATTTTGTCTCTATTTTCCATGATTTTTTGTTTTTTCCTTATTTCGTCTGTATTTTCCTTCACCTGTTGGAGAACCCTGAATATTAGAGTTGTGAATTCCCTATCAGGTAATGCCAGTGCCTTTTCTTCTACTGGAAGGTCACCTGGTGTTTTATTTTGGTAGCTTTCTGCAGCCATCCTCTTTATATATATATATGTTTTTATGTTATCTGCTGTCTTCTGGATATTCAGAAATTATTTTTATTGGTTTATTGATGTAGATTTGATTGTTTCATCCTGCTTTTTTGTTTTATTTGGTTACCTCTAGGCATGCGGACTTGGTGTGTTTTGTTGCTTGATCACCTGTGGGAATGATACCACCTTCTTCAGGTGGGCAGGGCTGGTTACTCAGCTATGGTGCAGCAGGGTGGGTCCAGCGGGGCGGAGGGGCAGGGAGGGTAGTTTGCAGCATGAACTGGGGGCAACAGGGCAGGGCTGAGGACAGTGCAGGGTGGGTTCCAGAGGACCAGGTCAATACCACTGGGAGGCGTGGCACTTGGTACACAGTGCAGATAGACAGGAGGGAAAGGATAGGATGTGATGTGCAGAGGTAAGTGGTGGGTGAAAGGAGAGAAAGAACAGACACAAACAAAAGCCAAAAAATGGAATAAAAAGTAAATAAAATGGCAGAGAGGCAACAAAAAAAGCCCCCAAACCAATATCAAAAACAAATAAACAACAACAACAAAAAAGAACAAAGCACACAAATCAGAAAATCAACAGCCCATCAAGAAGAGGAGGGGATGGCACATGGGGCTACCTGTGTGTGAGAAAGAAAAGCAAAGAGTGGAGAGATTGAGGAGCAACAATAAACCCCCCCAAAATAGTATCAAAAAACAAACAAAAAAGAACGAAGCAAACAAACCAAAAAATCACAGCATGTGAAGAAGGTTAGAGGATGGCACAGAGGGCTAGCTGGGCAGAAGGAAGGAAAGGAAGGAAGGAAGGGAGAGAGAGAAGCAACAAAAAAGTAAAAAAAAAAAAAATTAAAAGAACAAAAACAGAAACAACAACAAAAAAAGAACAAAGCAAACAAACCAAAATTTACAGCCTGTCAAGAAGGAGAGTGGGTGGCACACAGGACTGGCTGAGCAGGAGAAAGGAAAGGAAGGAAGGGAAAGAGAACAGCAAGAAAAAAAAAATAAAAACCCAAAAACAAATAAACAAGAAAATGGTGCTAAAGGAGCTGGCTGTTAGAGGCAGGGCAGACCCCAGTGGCAGTGAGTTAGGGTCTCTCCAGCAGAGCAACCAAGGCCTATTGGAAAGCGGTGGAGGCTGCCTAGAGGGAAGAACAATGAAGGGTGGGAAAGCATGTATCCCTGTTTACCAGGTGCTCTGTCTCCTGCTGAGAGTTCCATGGAGTTGCCTTCCTGTACTCCCTGCCCACGGTCCTTGGTGCCTGAGGTCCAAGGTGGCGAATCCAGGTGGCAGTAAGCTGGTATCTCTCTGGCTGCATGACCGTGGCCTGTTGGCAAGCGGCAGAGGTCTTGTACAGGGAAGAAGGGTGGGGGGTGGGAAAGTGTGTATCCCTGGTTACCGGATGCTCTGTTTCCTGTTGAGAGCTCCTTGAAGTTGCCTTCCTGTACTCCCTATCTGAGTTCTTTGGTGGCTGTAGTCCAAGATGGCTGTGATGGTTAAGATGGTGTATCAACTTGGCCGGGCCATGATTCTCAGTGTTCTGGCAGTTGTATAATGTTGTGGTCACTTTCCTGTTGAAATTTGTTACGTGATCACCCCCATGATGGAATCTGCTGAGTGGTACCAGTGGGGGTGGGGCCTGTGGGAGCTTACTGCCCCTCAGCCTTCATTTCTCCACCTTCAGCCACCTACTTCCTTTTCTGCTAGTCTGGCAAAGGTTGTTCACTTTTTCTGGAGCCAGCTCCTGTCTCTTGTCTGACTTCTGTTTCTTGGGATTTGAGCTAGCATCTTACCTGTCCATCTTGGGATTTGCCGGTCTTCATGGCCTGTGAGAAAGGGTCCTGCTCCCCAATCTGCCTATCTTGGGTTCGCCAGCACCTGCAGCTAAGTGACTCAAGAGAAACCTTGCAGTTTTTCCTGCTGACCTTGGGGATTCCTGGACCATTACAATCTGTAAGCACAATCCCTGCTCTCCAATCTGCTCATCTTGGGTTCACCAGCTTCTGCGGCTCTGTGAATTAGGAAAGGAATCTATCCTGATCCAAGGACTTGGGACATTTCAACCCCTGAAATTGCTTGAGCTGTTTTCTTAATATAAATCTCGCTATATATATTTATACGCATTACTGGTTTTCTTTTCTAGAGAACCCATCCTAAGACAACAGCTAAACTGGCCATGTTAGCTGGTAATGGACCTCTACTCCATAGCTGTCCTTGTTCTCTGTTCTCTGTGAGTTTCTTATTCCACTTGGTGCTTGATCAAGTTTTTTATTCCTTCATTTGGTAGTTAGGGCTCCAGGATTAACTTCTGATCTGTTTTACTTAGTTTTTTGGGTCTTTGCTTCTGAGGGATGGCATGGTGATTTTGTCTATAGCACCATGCTGGCTCCGCCTCCAACTTTAAATGTTTTATGAAAACAATAAAAAGTGGTTCCTTCAGGACAGTTAAAAACACTGGTGTTGTAGTGGTTAAGAGTTCGGTTGTTTGAATCCACCAGGCGCTCCTTGGAAACCCTATGGGGCAGTTCTACTCCATCCTATAGGGTCACTATGAGTCAGAATTGCCTCAACAGCAATGGGTTTTTTTGGTTTCAAGTCAGTTTTTCTTCCTGCCACAGTTGTGCTCAATCAGATGTTTGTCTGCAGACAGTAGTGTACTTTAGTTCTAATTTCCTTTGCAACAAGTTCTTGAGTAACAGAAACTGTTTGGGGAACTTGCTCTAGAGGAATGTGAACTAAGTGGGATGTAAAAAATGTTAATATCCTTCTTTTTCTTTTTTTTGAATAAAATAATTTTAAATTAATATTTTTTGATGAGACAGTGGTTAAAAATAGGAATTTGAATCCAATGAAACTAGGCAAAGATAATGAGGGAAATTCAGAACCACCTGAAATTACTGAGGGCTATTATTTTTTATGACAGACATGGAGTTGTCCTGAGGATCCCCACAGTGAACCTGACAGCAAAGGATGGTTTTGAGATCACTGAGACAATCCACATCCTCATACTGGTAAAGTGCTTGTACGATATATCTACATCACAGGGATATTGTGAGGATTGCATGAGGTAATACATACAAAAGTGGTTTATATCCATAAGTCATATAAATGTAATGTGATTTAAATATAGGTCCCTAGGAATGCTGAGTGATTTCACCCAGACTCCTTGCCTAGTGTTGCAAAGAATCAGCTTGTGCTTTTAAAAATCATGGAAATGTTATTAAATAAATTGTATGCCCATTAAGTAAAGGATGGAACAGGGAGAGATGAAATTGTCATTCTGGGTTGTATATTATATGGAAATGAAGTTTAAAGTTTAATTATCAATTTCTTTTTCAGTTTAAGTAAGTAACCATGCTGAATATCCCCCTTTGATTTAGGAGTGGTTGATACCCCATCTCTGCAAGAGAGACTACAAGCCAGATCAAATCCTGAAGAGATATATCTGCTCTTTTAAATGTGTTTAAATCTTTTGGTTACAAGATGCTCTTTTCTTTAGTATCAACTTTCTATTCTGTCACAGTGTCTGTGTGTTTCAGTATAACACAAATCGTTCGAGTAGCATGAGTGAAAGAGTCAGCATAAACCTGGTTGATCTGTAATTAGTGATATTCTTGTGTATCATGCATGATTAATCAAGGTAGCAAGCCAGTGGTACCTCTGCAGATTTCCTTTTGACAGCATGAAGGAGTTGCAGCTGAGCACATACTTCAGCTCACACCACTGATGTCTGGCACGGTCTCTGGTCACAGGCACTGAGCGATTTCCTGAAGAGACAGGAGGGAAAGTTTGCAACTGCGGAAGAAGTAGCCCAGCTCTGTGTCTATTTGGCTTCTGATGAAGTAAGCACTGCACTTCCCAGGGAGTTCATTATTCTGGCCACAATTTTCCATTAAAATAATGTCATTTTAGAAAGTTTATGGTGTGTTTATGCTGAGATGCTGTTTACAAGATAAGTATAAATTTAATTTAATTTGCTCAAAGAAAGGCCGCTTTGATCAGATCCACTGACCATTCAAGTTTATTACTGTTGTTAGATGTTATTGAGTCAATTTTGGCTCATAGCAACCCCACATGACAGAGTAGAACTGCCCCATGGAGTTTTCTTGACTGTAATCTTTATAGAAGCAGATTGCCAGGTCTTTCTCCTGTGGAGCCACTGGGTGCATTCAAAACCGCCAACCTTTTGGTTAACAGCCAAGTGCTTAAATGTTTATGCCACTGGGACCCCTTCCATTCAAATTTACTTGTCACTAAATCCTGCAGCAGGTGAAATGGAGAATCAAAAAAGATTAAATTCGTTGATTTTCCAAGAGATAATTGCTTTAAAAAATTACGAATGGGGAAACCCTAATTAGATGCAAGTCAAACAAATGAACCTCCCAAATTAGGAAAGCTCCAGGTGAAATTTAGGGGACACAGAATTGGCACATGGTGTTTTCAGTTTTACTGGTGAGTTTAGGAAAATCCCACTGACTCTTTTCATCTGTTAATTCTTGTTGGTCATTGTGTATTTAAATTCTTAATTCCCTGTCTTTCCACTTTGCATCCCTTTAGTAACCAGTTTCTTTCTTAGCAGCTGTTGTATATTTTAAAAAGCATACAGCTGAGAAAGCAGGCACCGTATTTATAAGGTATAGAGTCTGAGAACATTCTCCTTTGTTTTATATTACGTCTGAATACTACGTGACCAGTGAACTGTGATGTATGAGAAGAGAGAAGAGGGGAGTAGGTGGGAGTGAGGAGGTTCGCTACTAATCAATTAGTTCCTCTGTACAGTAACTTGGTGCATACCAGGTGGTTCGCGAATGTGACAAATAAAGGGATGGAAATTCTTTGAGTAACAAAGTAGTTACCATTTCTCAGAACGATTAATGACAATTGCTAATAGTTGGGGAAATTGCTAGACAAATTATTGATGGAGTAAGCATGGTGGCCTTTGGGATTTCTCTGACTCCATATCTTCAAAAGAGCTCATTTGATTTTAGGCTACTTTTTTTTCTGATAAGGTGAATTACCCTTGCTAAGCCAGAACTTAGGTTACCAAATATTTGGAAATGTTCAGCTTGAAATGTGCAACAAAAGGTCCACTGGCCTTTTAAGAGGGGTCGAGGCAAATACATATATATCACAGAAAACTTGCCATTTAAAAGAACACAGAGGGGTTGGGGACTTTTTTTTTTTTGGTGAAGTGACTTATTATAACCCTCTAGTTTTTCTACTTTATATAATCAGTTTTCATATATTGAACTTTAAAAAAATTAATATAATTCCATTGCTGCCTCTCCCATTTAGGTGAATTTAAAACTAAGGGCACAGATTTGAGTCTTTATTATCTGTGTTTAATGTAGAAGATTTTTAAGCCTCTACCACTTAAAAATCACTTCGGCTTTAATTCCTTGGAAAATCAAAAATTCCATGGGAAAATAATACTGATAACTTTTTACAATCGTTTAATGTTTGTACAGTTTGGATGTCTGGAACTAATATAGAAATTTTTTCATAGTTTAATAGATTACAATTATTATTACTTGTGTAAAACTTAAACAACCATTTAGTACATTTCAGCTCTTAGAATCCCCTATGCAGATGGATGAACTAAAGAGATATCTTTTTTTTTTTTTAATTCTGTTTGGTAATTGAGGGAAACCCTGGTGGCATAGTGGTTAAGTGCTACAGCTGCTAACCAAGAGGTCGGCAGTTCAAATCCACCAGGTGCTCCTTGGAAATTCTATGGGGCAGTTCTACTCTGTCCCATAGGGTTGCTATTAGTCGGAATCGACTCCACGGCAGTGGGTAGGTTGGTAATTGAGATGACCACTTTATGGCTGGCATAAGTTCAAAATTTATTAGTGGCATAAAACTTATCTAGTTTTGAATAGTTGTGAGTTTCAAAATGAAAATGTGCTATTTTAGCCTACACTTTATCATAATTTTGAGAATGGCTATCTATCACCACTTCTTAATTTTCTGATTCTGAGATCAAATGCCAAACAGATCCTGCTTAGAATGTGACATGTGCTGAGACCCCATCCAGGGGCCATCTAGCGCCAGATAACAAGAACACTTAGCAGCTCTAAATCACCAGAACTTTAATTCAGATTTTCCTAGATTCTGTTTGTTAAATGATGTTGCCTGTTAACAGGAGAATAAGTTGTTTAGCTCTCTCTGTCATGTACACGTGTAAAAAACGCAGCCTGTGTTAAACCTATCTAACGGCTCCTTCTCCTTGTGTTTATCACTGCAGTCAGCCTACGTAACAGGTAACCCTGTCATCACTGATGGAGGCTGGAGCTTGTGATTCCAGGATCTCCTTGCTGGGAAAGAAGGCAGGACCTTCCTATCCATAGTGAGCCTGGATTCGAAGAAGATTCACCAGTTATCTCTTTTCTATTAATGAAAACAAGCCCTTTTTAATGATTTCATTGTTCACCAGAGTCTGATTCTTTAAACACATTAATCACTTCTGAAATCATTGCAGGAAGATGAAATAAAAGATACTGAACTCACTGTAAGAGATTAGTTTCAAAAATAAATCTCAACTTGTAAGCATATAATATTAAAATGTGAATTTGAAGGGAAAGGGCTTTTTTCAGGTATTAATTTCTGTTTTAGTTCTATTTTCCAATATTCAAATATTTTGTACAATTCTATAGTAGGTCCAAATGTGGATTCTTATTTAAAAATTTACACCATCATAAATGAATACCAAAAGTAGAGTTGACTTACAGTAGGTAGAGAGTTTAGACTTGGGAATATATTGTTGATCTGTTATGTAAAAGGAAAGTAATCAAGTATAAGTAATGATAGGTGTCATCACTTATAATTAAGTACTATATTCTTAGTCTAATTAGACAGTTCTTATAATCCATGATATTTAACATGGGTCTAAAAAACATAGCTAACTGGCAATATTCTCAGTTTGAGAGATATTTTATAGATTAAATATAGAATTCTACATCAAATCCTAGGATGACAGACAAGAGGATGTGAAATTTGGAACTAGTTTCTGGATAAATAAATATCAGTAAATCATATAACATGAAGGAAACACCTGAAACTTATTCTTGGAATTAAACAATTAAAATAAAAATTTTGAGAAAAAGTTTAAGCACATTCATGGATGATCATTCTCTAACAGATTGTTAGGAAGAAACTTTTTTTTTGTTTTCAGTTTTAGTATTTTATGCTTGTTTTTGGTTTATTTGTTTCTACCTCAAAAGACCAAGTAGTAAGATGCATATATAAATACTCAGTAAATGAGCAGTTATTCTTAGCCTTTTCTTCTAGAACATTAATTAGTATTAAAACATCAAACCCATTGCCCTCGAGTCGATCCTGACTCATAGCGACCCTACAGGACAGAGTAAAACTGCCCCATGGGATTTCTGGGAGCAGCTGGTAAATTTGAACTGCTGACCTTTTGGTTAGCAGCCATAGCTCTCAACCACTGTGCCACCAGGGCCCCATTAATTAGTTTTAGCAAAGAAAATTTGAAATGGAAAATGAAACAATAAAATTTTAGGTATGAAGCATATTATGCAATTGATGGTGATTTAAAATACATAGCAAAGGATATTTTAACTAGAATTCCAGAAGAGTCCATTGATTATATGATTTGCTTTGGGGTTCTGAGCCCTCTATTCCACGACAAGATCATGGATGGCTGCTTGCTTTGTGAAGTAAACTGAGTCACCTAATTTGGATTTTAGTTTTCCGGTTTGTAAAATTAGGGAGTTGAGCTAAATGAGGTGAATTTTTTTTTGATGTGTCATAATCAAAATACTATAAGTTCTTATCGAGTGATTTATGGAATCTGAAGCTTATAAATATGTCATGAAGTACTGTATGTTGTGAGCAGGTATAGATGTATATGTAGAGGAATGAACAAATTCTAAAAACCCCAAGATGAGTTCTACAAAATGGATTCAAATATTAACAAATGCCCTTTCAGAAATAGCTCTCTCAGATAAACTATAAAACAAAGTAACATTCAGCCAAAAATATTGATTTTCTCAAAAGTCATGTTGATCAAATTGTGTGATCTATCCAGGAAGATCATATGGCTGAAAGAAAAGGAAACATGTATTTCATTCCTGCAGTAAGAGGAAGCTGGACGTCACTATGGATTTTTGCAAGTTTTAGGATAGGAAGAGTTCTATTTAGGAAAATAATAATTTCAAAGATATTGTGGGGAAGGGCATGTAGGACAGAGCCTAGGCTCATCCATTCTTCTCCACAAGAGAGGAACTGAGAGAAGAATGAGTGTTTTCTCCTTAATGAAGAAATTTACTTGAGGATACTCCCTCTTACATGAAAATCGGAGATTAAAATAAAACATGACCACTTGTTTAAAGGAGTGAAAAACAGGTAAGAAAATGTTCATTTCTGAAATAAAAATCACCCCAAAAATGTCACCTGCTCCTGGGCACGCAAACACACACACACTTAGCTGAAGGGGATGAAATACAGAGGAAAGGAAGACAGAGAAATGAAAATTAGAAATGAATGAAAAAGAATCAAATTACTGATGGAAGTGATAAAAATACACAAGATTTGTATTAAAGAAGGATAAAAGGGAAGAAATTACAGAAGCCTTTTAACTGGTCACCTGAAGAAAGAATCCTGTTTTCCCACAGCTCCAGAGAAGACAACTATAAAAGACAGAGTAAAAAAAATACAAGATTTAGAAGTTGATTTGTTGCTGTTAGGTGCCTTGGACTGGATTCAGCCTCAGTGACCCCATGTGACACAGTAGAACTGCCCCATAGTGTTTTCGTGGCTGTACTTTTTACAGGAGCAGATCCACAGGTCTTTTCTCCCGCAGAGCTACTGTCAGGTCTAACCGGCCCCCACTCCTTAGCAGCCAGCGCTTAACTACTGCGCCATCAGGGCTCCTAGAAGTTGATTTAGAGAGCGGTAAGACAGCACTGGGTTTTTTTTTTTTTTTAAGCTAAGCAACTGACTGCCCAGCCAACATTGCCCGGCTACTGAAGAGCCAGCGCTGCGCTTTCCTGCCCAGGGTTCCTTCATCACAGGGCAAACTTGGCGTCTGGGCCCGCGCTCGCTGGGCGGCCTTTCCAGGGAGCTTCTGGCGGGAGCGCGCTCCTCCTGCCACCAGGGGCCGGCAAAGCCACCTGGAACTGGCGAAGCCACCCAGCGAAAGTGAACAACTGAAACGCCGCTCGACGCCGGCTCCGAATCCGGGCAAGTGGGCCCCTTGTTTGGGTTCTGCGAGGTGGACAAGTGGTGGGCCTGACTCCACCGCTCCGCGAAAGGCGGGGGGCAAAGCGCAGTGGCTATGCAGAGAAGGCGGGCCCGCCGACGCCCGGCACCGCGCCCCGGACCCCATTATCTGCAATAATCGCCACCACTTGGACAGCCTGGGAAGATACGCCGCCTCGGAACCCAGCGCATGGTGGCTGGCCCATCCTCCGTCAGCTTCTTCGCAGACCTCTTTTAGCCTATTTCTAAATCCATCGGTGTAGTCGGGTCTCCAGGGCTGGAGGCTTTGAGGCGAGCGGCCAGTGGAGAACTAACTATAAGGCTAAATGAAATTTGTAGCCACGCCGGGAACCTCGGGCCTGGTTTCTGCTGGTTATACAGCCGGTGGCTTTCAGCAGGAGCGTAGAGAGAGTAATACCACCCAGGGGCAATCTCTAAATTGCACCCTCGTCCCCACCCCCATCTCACCCCTCAATTTCAAGATGAACAGACATTGATTGCAGCAAGGAGTCAACAGAAACGCCTTCCACCCTCTTATCTGGCTGCCACAGTCAGTCTTCCCTCATAGTGTGGTGTCTGGGAATGTCATTCTGTGCCATGTCTAGCTCCTCTTGGACTTGCGCCTGGAGGCAAGGCCACCCATCTCATACTCCCCTCCCTAGGCTTCTGGATTTCCTGTGTGTTTGTTGTTGTTAGCATTGCTAGGGAGTGGGTTTTTCATGTTTGTTTTTGTTTTAATTTTCAATCACCCAGAAGTGTGGCTTTTGTGCACTAGGTGAACACCCATCATATCCTACCGACTAGAGAATATAACCACCTACTCCAAAAAAAACTCCAAGCACAGTTTCAGGCCATGTCTTCTTGCCTGTCAGTAGCTTGTTATCTCAGTCTTAACTCACCCTTGCCTCTGCTGTCATTTGTTACAATAAAAAATTAATAGCAGGAAGCCGCTCTTTCCTTTAGCCCTCATCAAGAAATCGACAACACCAGCTTTCAGCAGGGCAGACATCTTAGCCAGGTGAGCCTCTGTTCTCAAAGAAAGACTAAAACCCCTTCTCCCCACCTCTTCCCTGTAACGGGGCCTCCACCTGACAGTTATTGCCACTACACAGTATTTTCATGACATCTGGCTTACTGTTCCTCTGAAAGTCAAGAATGAAACATTTCAGTTCAGCAAATACCTGTGTGTCTTCTACTTGCCAAGCACCTATGAGGACAAGAGATACAAATGTGGATTAAATACAGTTTCTACTGTTCAGTGGCTCAAAATCTAATGCATTTGAATATTCCTAAACAAGTAATGTGTGTGATTCATGCTATACTAATGATGAAAAGTGAATAACTCACATAATATGTTTTCTAGCATATGTTAAGGTCTTCAGAATTTTGGCTCTGTTGACTGCATGCATTTTTACCATCTTTCCAGGACTTCTATTGAAAAAGGAAGAAAAAAAAAAAAGCCACCAAACCAGTTACTGTAGGGTCAATCTTAACTCATGGCAACTGCATATGTACAAAGTAGAACTATTCCATAAGGCTTTCATGACTGTGACCTTTTAGAAGAAGAATGCCAGGCCTTTCTTTGGTGGCACATCTGGGTGGGTTCGAACTGCCAACCTTTTGGTTAGTACTCAAGAGCTTAACCATGGACCATCCAGGTATTCCTGAACTTCTATAGAAGGCATTATAGAACAAGTGGAAATGAGTCGATGCCCTAGGTCTAAGTCCAGGGCCCTACACCTAATTGCTGTGCTGCATGTGGAAGCTGGGCTCTCACGTTTGTTCCCACCTGCTTCTATTGTCCCTTCTTATACAGCAGAAACTGGAAAGCAACAAACATTTCCCAGACTCCCTTCCAGCTAGAGTTCTGGATGCAAAATTAGGGTCTGGCTGGTAGCTGCCTTGCCTGAGGTTCTGAAGACAGAGGTGAGGTAGAGGCCATCTTCTTCCTGTTTGTGGCTTTTTTCTGCAGGCAGTGAAGGTTGAGGAGATGCCAGCGTCCAGTCTCCAGCATTGTGGCTGTTAGGAGGCCCTTACAGCAGCGGTGACAGCAAGCCTCAGCACTGCAGTGTTGGAGCACCACGTGCGTGGCTGTTAAGGGAGGTGGTGAACACATTCTGTGTTTGCTGTCCAGGCATCTTCCACCTCTCAGCTCCTCTGGATCACAGCTACGGTGGCGTTCTTGAATTCTGTATCCCTGTGGTGGCCTTTAATTGTGGCAACAATAGTACACTCCTTAGTGGTTCAGTTACTAGTGTTCTAGGAGTTATACCTGTAGGCGCAGCCTCGACCCTGCACTTCTAGCTCTTTCACCAATCTCAGGAAGTAATTCCCTGTATAAAATCCCTTTCTGCTTAGAATACCTGGAGTGGCTTCTGTATTCTGAATTGCTTTTGATTAACATGCTTGCTGTGTAGCCTGTAAGAGTCACCTAACCTAATCTTTCTAAATTTCAGTTTCATCTCATTGCAAGGAAACCATGAGATTAGATCCAGGAGCCTGATGTTATTTGATACCTTTGATAGGGCCGTACCCTCTGCAGTTGCCACAGACTCACACATCTGTATTATCTGCCTGGCTGCTGACAGCATTTCAATATGGTACTGGTAGATTCGATTATCTCTGATGCCTGTTATTCTACAAGTATAATAAGAAACATTTCTTCACTTGAAATATTTATAGAAGCACAGTTGTTGACTACCTGGTTCCTGGCCTCCTATTTATTAATCATAGTTCGAGGGGCACTGGACCCCTGGTGGCACAGTAGTTAAGAGCTACGGCGAGCTACGGCTGCTAACCAAATGGTCGGCAGTTGGAATCCACCAGCCGTTCCTCGGAAACCCCATGGTGTAGTTCTACTCTATCCTGTAGGGTCGCTATGAGTCGGAATCAACTTGACGGCAACGAGGTACTGGCTCAGTGGCAGAATTGTTGCCTTTCATGTGGGAGACATGGATTCAATTCCCAGCCAATGCACTGCATGCCCAGCTTCCACCCGTCTGTCAGAGGAGGCGTGTACATTGCTATAATAATCAACAAGATTCAACCGAACTTTCAGGCTAAGACTAGGAATAAAGGCCTGAAAATCTACTTTTGAAAACCAGTCAAAGAAAACCATATGGATCACAATGATCTGATCATTCTGTTGTGCGTGGGGTCGCAGTCAGTCAGATGGCAACTAATAACAACATTCACAGTTTATATGCAACTTTTTTTTTAGTTTGTTTTGTTTTTCTCCTAAACTTTATTTTGTTGTTGTTGTTGAGAATAACACAGCAAAAGATATACCAATTCACAGCTTCTACATGTACAAATTAGTGACATTGATTACATTCTTCAAGTTGTGCAACCATTCTTACCCTCCTTTTCTGAATTGTTCCTCTCTCATTGACATGAACTACCTGACCCTTAAGGTTCCTATCTAATCTCTTTAATTGCTGTTGTCAATTTGATCCCACATAGATCATTCTTAAAAGAGCATAATGCTCAAGGCATACCTTTTTTACTAGTTAACATAAACCATTGTTTGGTTTTAAGATGACTGAAGGGCATATTTTTGGTTTAAGGTTTAAAGATCTTATTTCAGGACCATAGTTTCAGAAGCTCATCCACCCTCCATGGGTGGATGAAAGTCTAGAGTCCACAAAAATTTGAAATTTTGTTCTGCATTCCCCTCCCCTTTTTTCTTTTACTTTAGATTCAGGTTCACAGAGCAAATTCATTTCTCATTAAACAATTAATATACATATTCTTTTGTGACACTGGTTGCCAACCCCAAGACACGTTAACACATGATCTTCTCATCTTTGGGTTCCCCATTACCAGGTTTTCTGTCCCCTCTTGCCTTCCCGTCCTTACCTCTGGAGTATGCCCATTTAGTCCCACTTGTTTCGTGGGCCTCTCTAATCTTTAACTGAAGGGTGAACCTCAGAAGTGACTTAAACACTGAATTAAAAAGGTGCCATGGACAATACTTTTGGAATTTCTCTAGTCTCTGTCAGACCAGTAGGTCTGGACTTTTTTGTGTGAGTTAGAATTTTCTTCTACGTATTTCTCCAGCTCCTGTCTGGGACCCTCTGTTGTGATCCCTGTCAGAGCAGTTGGTGGTAGTAGCCAGACACCATGTAGTTGTGCTGGACACAGTCTGTGGAGGCTATGGTGGCTGTGGTCCATTAGTCCTTTGAACTAATCTTTCCCTTGGGTCTTTGCTTTTCTGCATTCTCCCTTTCTCCAGATGGAGTGGGTCCAGTGGAATATGTTAGATGGCAGCTCACTGCATTTTCCACCTTTTGATCAGGATACTTCTATAATAGCTGGGCACCATCCAGGTCCTCTGTCTCATGACAAAAGAGACAGTTGTCCATGGAGGCAATTAGCCATTTATTCCATATGCTCCCCCTATTCCTGACTGTCCTTCTTCCTGTGTTGTTCCAGGTGAATGGAGACCAACTGTTGTGCCTTGAATGGCCACCTGCAAGCTTTTAAGACTACAGGCACTATGCAATGAACTGGGAGGTAGAACAGAAGCACAAAACACATTATTATGCCAATTAACTGGAATGTCCCATGAAATCATGACCCTAAACCTCCAAACCAAGGAACCAAATCCCATGAGGTATTTGGTTGTATATAAGCAGCCTCAGCAGCTGCTGTTTCTTTGTTTCTTTTCTTTTGTCATTGTTATAAATATATCACACAACTTTTGCTAATTCAACTTTTTACAGGTGTACAACTACAATTACAATAATCAACTGTGCAACCCTACCCTTTATCAATGAGATTTTGCAACTGACTCTTGATTAGTACACAAACCCCAATGATAGAATGGAATTTTTCCCTCGGAGGCAAAAAATATTTACATCTTCTTTTTCACACACAAAGCCTGCCTGGGAGCGTAGTATGTGGGAAAATGGAGCTTCCTGTATATTTACTTGTGTAAATACACACAGATAAAGGATGTGAACATAAAGTAAGGAGGGAGTGTTCTCAGTGTCTTATAGTCACATGTTGTACATGTTATACATATTAAAGAAGGTGCAATTAGGATGATAAGTTCTAGAGAGTTATAACAGTGTTTTAAAGTTATTCAGTATATCAAAAACTTCTCTTTTTAAAAATCTATTATACGCTTTGCTGTGTTTTACAAGAAGGACTATAAAGATTGTTACCAGTGCCCTGATGTGTGTTCTTCAGTGCAACACATGAATGGCTTCTTTCTGAAAGAACTTTTTATACAGGGAAGATAAACGAGTGGTGGGACTATGTTGGGACCCCATGACATTCTTTGTGACAGAGGCATTATCACTGGTTTAAAAAGAGGAAACTTGTCCAGACTGGTTACATAACTTGCCCAAGTTGCCCCAACTAGGAAGCAACAGGGCAAGGGTTTACACTCATGGCTTTTATCTCCATTTTTCTCTAACTGCTCCACATTTGCTCTAGTTAATATAGAACTGTATAGAATTCCTTACTTGCATTATTTGTTTTCATACCTTGTACTTTGCTCATGCGATGAGTGTCTTTGTCTGGAATGGTCTCATCGTTTCTTCATAAGACTAAGTCATCTTTCAAGGCTTGATTCAAACATCACTTGACCCCAGCCGGGCAGGGCAATACTTCCTCCCACATGTTTAACTCTATTGCTGACTTATCACATCAAAATTAAATTGCTAGTAGAAGCTTATTTCTCACTTATGTAAAGTCCAGCCAGTGTTCAGCTTGTGACCTTCCCCTCAGTGATTCAGGTGCCTAGACTTATTTTACATTATGGCTTTGCTGTCCCCTAGGACACTGGAGTCCTTAGTTTCTAAGCAGTGGACAGGGAAAGAAAGGGTATATGGTGCATTGCATGGGAGTTTCTTTTGGAGCAGGACTGGAAGTAGCTTACGTTATTTATGCCCACGTTCCATGGGCCAGAACTCAGTCACATGCCACACTGACCCACAAGGGAGGCTGGAAAATGTTGACTGTGTGCCCAGGCAGCGGAGGAAAGTGATTTTGATGAACGGAAAACAGACTGTCTCTACTTGAAGAACAGGGACTGCACCTTATTCATCTCCTATGCCTGGAACCCCTCAGAAACCCAGAAAGTGCCTGTTGTTTCTCACTGATTATGGAGGGGTGGGATTGCTGTTTCATACACCTAAAATTGAAACACTTGGCACAGTTTATTGTGAGCTTAAAGAATTATCTGTCAATCCCCCACTAGACTACAAGTGTTGAGGATAGAAACTATGTTAGATTCCCTTCTAAATCCCCAACACAAGGGCTAGAGCATAGCAAGAGCTTAAGAGATATTTGTTGAATGAATGAATGAGTCCTACGAGAGATAAAAGAGGAAAAGAGTCTACATGGAGCTGGGGAATACTAATTGAGAAGGTGACATTTGAGCTACATGTTGAATGACTAAAAGAATTTTACAAAATAGACAAAGCCAAAAATGAAAACCCACACAGGAGTAGTAGTAGTTATGTTGTTGTTTTGCTTGTTGCATGAATAGAAATTTAGAAAACAATAAAATACTTTATAAACCCACTTTTTTTTTAATTCAATGTTAAAATATTACTGTTGAATTCCAGGGATGGAGAAGGCCAATATATAGTCTTAAAATATTATATCTTCTCTGTCACCCAAAAGGGTGGTGTTGAAAAAATTGGCACTGATTTTTAGCTCCTAAAATGTCATTTCCCGCATATTTTTGAGAAACAGCAGTACGCAGGCAGCATTCTGACCTTTAATCCTCTGTGAAGATTTTGAACTGTGTCAAGAAGTTATGGAGATACACAAAACCTAACTCAAAATGGATCAAAAACTAAATGTTAAAGCTAAAACTATAAACTTCCCGGAAGATAACATAGGGACAAAACTATGGGACCTAATTTTTTCTTTTAATTTTCAAAAATTTAAATTTTTTTGAAAGAAATTAGGTTACCAAACACAGCTACAAATGCATGAACAACAGAAGACAAATCAGATTACTCGCACCTCCTAGAAATTAAATACTTACGCTCATCAAAAGACTTTATCAAAAGAGTAGAAAGACAACCTACAGACTGGGAAAAAGACTCCAGGAATGACATATCTGATAAGGGCCTAATCTCTAAAATATGTAGAAAACGTCAATAACTCAACAACGAAAAGACAAACAACCTAATCAAAAAATGAGCAAAGAACATGAATAGACACTTCACCACAGAGGACATTCAAGTGGCCAACAAACACAGGAAGAGATGCTCTCAGTCATTAGCCATTAGAGAGCAGCAAATCAAAACTACAATGAGATACCATCTCAGCCCTGCAAAAATGACACGCATAAGAAAGAGAAAAAAAAAAACAGAAAACAACGAATGCTGGTGATGATATGGGGAGATCGGAAACCTTATCCACTGCTGGTGGGATTGTAAAATGGTACAACCACTATGGAAAATGGTATGGCGCTTCTTCAAAAAGCTAGAAATAGAAATACGTTATGATCCAGTAATCCCACTTCTAATTATATACCCTAAAGATCTAATAAAAGAGACAGGGACAGACATATGCACACTTATGTTTGTTGCAGCATTATTCACAATAGCAAAAAAATGGAAACAATCTAAGTGCCCAACAGCAGATGAACAGATAAACAAAAGCTGGTACATAAAAAAAAAAAAAAAATTTTTTTTTTTATACATACAATAAAATACTAGGCAACCACTAAGAATAATGACGAGTCTTTCAAACATCTTATAATGTGGATGAATCTGGAAGACATTATGCTGAGTGAAATAAGTCAATCACAAAAGGACAAATATTGCATGATCACACTTTTATAAGAAGAAAAGAATAGATATATATACACAGAGACCAGTGATCATTGGTAGTTACCAGGGATGGGTGGGGAGGGAGAGGGAGAAACACTCTCAAGAGAGTAGACACTTGTTATCTTTGGTGATGGAAAAGGCAGCATTGACTGTGCGTGAAGTACACACAGCTTAGATGAGGTAAATGATGTTATTAGGAAGTTGTTGCTGTTAGGTGCCATCAAGTTGGTTCTGACTGATAGTGACCCTATGTACCACAGAACAGAACACTGCCTAGTCTCATGCCATCCTCACAATCATTGTTATGCTTGAGCCCACTGTTGCAGCCATTGTCTCAGTCCATCTCATTGAGGGTCTTTCTCTTTTCTGCTGGCCCTGTGCCTTACCAAGTATGATGTCCTTCTCCAGGGACTGATCCCTCTGGACTACATGTCCAAAGTATGTAAGACGTAGTCTCGCCATCCTTGCTTCTAAGGAGCATTCTGGTTGTACTTCTTCCAAGACATATTTGTTTGTTCTTTTGGCAGTCCATAGAATATTCACTATTCTTCGCCAACACAACAATTCAAAGGTGTCAATCTTCTTCAGTCTTCCTTATTCATTGTCCAGCTTTCACATGCATATGATGCAATTGAAAATACCGTGGCTTGGATCAGGCACACCTTAGTTTTCAAGGCGACATCTTTGCTTTTCAACACTTTAAAGAGGTTCTTTGCAGCAGATTTGTCTAATGCAATGCATCTTCTGATTTCTTGACTGCTGTTTCCATGGGCGTTGATTGTGGATTCAAGTAAAATGAAACCCTTGAAAACTGTCTCCTCTCCGTTTATCATAATGTGGTTTATTGGTCCAGTTGTGAGGATTTTTGTTTTCTTTATGTTGAGGTGTAATCCATACTAAAGGCTGTGGTCTTTCATCTTCATCAATAAGTGCGTCACGTCTTCTTCACTTTCAGCAAACAAGGTTGTGTCATCTGCATGTCACAGATTGTTAATGAGTCTTCCTCCCATCCTGATGCCACATTCTTGTTCCTATAGTCCAGCTTCTCAGATTATTGGCTTAGCATACAGATTGGATAGGTATGGTGAAAGGATAAAACCCTGATGCACACCATTCCTAACTTTAAGCCATGCAGTATCCCTTTGTTCCGTTTGAACAACTGCCTCTTAATCTATGTACAGGTTCCTTACAAGCACAATTAAGTGTTCTGCAATTCCCATTCTCTGCAATGTTATCCATAATTTGTTATAATCCACAGAGTCGAATGCCTTAGCGTAGTCAATAAAACAGAGGTAAACATCCTTCTGGTATTCTCTGCTTTCAGCCAGGATCCATCTGCCGTCAGCAAAGATATCCCTGGTTCCACATTCTCTTCTGAATCCGACCTGAATATCTGGCAGTTCCCAGTCAATATACTGCTGCAGCCGCTTTTAAATGATCTTCAGCAAAATTTTGCATGCATGTGATATTAATGATATTGTTCAATAATTTCCCTATTCAGTTGGATCACCTTTCTTGGGAATAGGCATAAATATCTCTTCCAGTCTGTTGGCCAGGTAGCTGTCTTCCAGTTGTCTTGGCATAGATAAGTGAGCACTTCTGGCACTGCATCCGTTTCTTGAAACATCTCAATTGATATCCTGTCAATTCATGGAGACTTGTTTTTGCTAATGCCTTCAGTGCAGCTTGGACATCTTTTTTCAGTACCATTAGTTCCTGATCGTATACTACTTCCTGAAATGATTGAACATCGACTAAGCCTTTTTGATATAATTACTCTGTGTATTCCTTCCATCTTCTTTTGATGCTTCCTGAGTCATTTAACATTTCCCCTTAGAATCCTTCACTATTGCAACTTGAGGCTTGAATTTTTTCTTCAGTTCTTTCAGCTTGAGAAATGCCAAGCATGTTCTTCCCTTTTGGTTTTCTATCTTCAGCTCTTTGCACATGTCATTATAATACTTTACCTTGTCTTCTCAAGCTGCCCTTCAAAATCTTTTGTTCAGTTCTTTTACTTCAACGTTTGTTCCTTTTGCTTTAGCCATTTGATGTTCCAGATCAACTTTCAGAGTCTCTTCTGACACCTGTCTTGGCCCTGGTGGCACAGTGGTTAGGCATACAGCTGCTAACCAAAAGATCAGCAGTTCGAATCTACCAACCGCTCCTTGGAAACCCCATAGGGCAGTTCTACTCTACTCTATGGGAATGCTATGAGTTGGAATTGACTGATAGTAATGCATGTTTGAGGTCTGCAATGCCTGACTAGCTCAGTCGGTAGAGCATGAGACTCTTAATCTCAGGGTCATGGGTTCAAGTCCCACGTTGGGTATGTACTAAGAAGTGCATAATAGAAAAAGACATTTTTGGTAAAGGATATGACAAATATAATTTTTCCACAATATCAACAACAACCAAACAATACGTATGCAGTCACAGAAATATGCATATAGGTATGTATATGCAAGGGTATTAATATGTGAGTAGTTATGTGTGCACAAATAGATTTATCCATAGGCATATGTACACACAGGTATATGTACATACACGTATATTTATATATCTCATAAACTGCACAGCACACACAGTCATGGATACTTCTTACACATAACCAAATATCTCACAAGATTGGCTTTCTGCGTTTGAAGGCTTAGGACCATAGTCTCATGGGACAACTTAGTTAATTGGCATAATATAGTTCATAAAGTATATGTTCTTCATCCCACTGTGGTGAGTAGCTTGCAAACAGCCATCTAAGATATAACTATTGGTCTCTACTTATCCAGCACAAAACAGAAAGAAGGAAATGAAAGTCTCAGAGAAGAAAGCAGTCTACAGGACTAGCAGTGTACATGAACCACCACCTCATCTACCCTGAGACCAGAACTGTTCTGATCAGGGTAGATCCTGACAGAATGGGAGAAAAATGTGGAACAGTACTAAAATTCTTAAAAAGGCTAGACTTACTGGACCAGTTGAGTCTAGAGAACTCCCCAAGATTATGGCCCTGAGATACTCTTTAAACATTAAACAGAAATTATCCCTTGAGTTTACCTTTTAGTTAAATAACAGATTGGGTCATAAAATAAAGAATTTCACCTGTGAGTAATGAGCTCCTTTAAAAAAAAGTCATCTATATGAAATCAAATGTTCAAAAATTACGCTAAAGCAAAGATGAGAAATGTAAGGGGGCAGAGAAGCTAGAGTACAGGAAATGGTACAACCGGAATGGAATCAATGAAAATGATGACACATTGTGGAAAATGTAACCAATATAACTGAATAATTTGTGTAGAAACTGTCAAATGGAACCCAGTTTGCTGTGTAAACTTTCACTTTAAACACAATAAAATATTATTTTAAAAGAAAGAAAGAAAAAGAAGAAACTAAGGAAGCACATGTAAGCCAAAGGTACCTCATCACTGCTCCTCACCAGAGCCTCTCAGAGCTGACTCTGTATTAAATCCCATGTTATATATATTGGTCAGGATGCTTTTGGCTGTAAGTAACACGATATTTAAGGAAGAAACCTTATGGGGCTTGGGGGCAGTTCTACTCTGTTCTATAGGATAGCTATGAGTTGGAATTGACTCAATGGCAACAGGTTTGGTTTTTTAGTATTTGGTGGTGCAGTGGTTAAGTGTTCAGCAGTTAATCAGTGGTTCAAACTCACCAGCTGCTTTGTGGGAGAAAGATGTGGCAGTCTCCTTCCATAAAAACACAGCCTTGAAAGCCCTATGGGGCAGTACTACTCTGTAAGTCAGAATCGACTCAATGGCTATAGATTTAAACAGGATATTTGACCAGAAGTGCCTTAAAAAATACAAGTTTACTTTTACAAAATGTCTGAAGGTAAGTGGTTCCAGGGTTTATTCAACAGCTCAATGATATCAATGATATCATTTTCTCTTTGCTAATCTTGACTTTTCCTTCATGTGCTAGAATTTGAAGAAACAGTCCCTGTCTACAGTCCCATTCAATTGGTAAGAAATTAACCATGCTCATCCCTAAACCAACAAAAGGCAAAGAGAAATGAAGTTAGACTGACTTATACAAATCATGATTCCTTCCTAGCACTGAGGAAGGGACCCACTGCATACCTGAATACATAGCTGTGGGGTAGGTAATAAGTAGCATCTGCCAAACTTGGGGAGGTTTAGAAACATTCCTAGATTGAATCTCTGGAGATTTTGGTATTAGTAGGTCTAGAAATAATATTTTAAACATTCAATTAAATATGTTTGAGCTTGGGGGGAGAGAGATTAGAGAAGAGAGAAGCAGATATTCCATTCCTTCTTACCTAAGGGTAATTTCCTTTTATTCATATCTCATTATATGGTGTTTTACATCAGATTCAACAAAATCACTATATCAGTTAAGCAAATAGAACAGTAGTTGTTTTCCTTTGGGAACTTGGCCCCATATGATTGGCACACCTAACACTTTCAGATAAGGTACTTAGTTCTCATTTAGGGAAAGGTTCTTAGTCATTAGCAATTAATTGTCAAGGAAAGTTTTAAAACCTATGTTGCAATCTGATCTAAATTCCACGCTTCAGGGCAGGGCTCCTTTTGGGAAATGAGAATTAGATCATGGTTAATAACCTGGATCTGGAAACTGGACTGTTTCTATATGTTTTATATACAAACGCCATATGAGAGTGAGAGCCTAAACTTTCAACATGTGAATGAATGAATACTAAAGGTAGGAGGTTATTATTATGATAATCATTATAGCATAGTTCATGAACACTCATGGTAGTGTTCTTTTAAATTCATGGATACAGCACATAGAGTACCCTAGCAATACATGTAAATTCGCAATAAGAACACTTCATTTAATGCCAGCCTGTCCATGTCACGAACAAAAAATTAACAATAATAACCAGTCCTTATCTGTGTAATGATCTTTTAGCAGTAATTCAGTTCATAGCAGTAAGCATGTTTTAGTTGACCAGGAGCCTGTGAACATTTGCAAACCAATGGTTCTTTTACTTCCTCTGGTATATTACAGAAAGTACCTTTAAACATTTAGATGAGTAAGATTGTCTGGAAAAGAGAAGTCTGATTTAACAAATATTGCTCTGAATATAAAAGTGTATTTACAGAAGTGGTTTTCAAAGTGTACTTCACTTGTCAGGAG
This sequence comes from Elephas maximus indicus, assembly GCF_024166365.1. NCBI lineage: Eukaryota > Metazoa > Chordata > Mammalia > Proboscidea > Elephantidae > Elephas > Elephas maximus. The sequence continues at coordinate 49,427,042 of NC_064823.1, forward strand.
AAGCAGCAGTGAGTGGACAGGGCTCCCACAGCTCCACCTATACATGTTTCATTTATGGGATTTCAGGATAAACTTTCACTTGATGAAAGATTTTTGGCTTAAAAAGTATTTGAAAATTAATGCTGTAAGATACTCTAGCCAGTTCCTCATCTTCTTTGGAAACCATAAATAAAAAATAACCTTAAATTGCGATAGGTGGAAACTGAGTTACCTATATCAAATTACCAGGTTTTATCCGTGAAAAATGCCGTTACTGGAGGTGGAGCCAACATGGTGCTGTAGACAGAAGCACCAGGCAGTTCTCCACAGCCAAGACCTGAAAAACTAAGTAAAACAGAGACAAATGTCAGTCCTGGAACCCTAAGCATCAGATGAAGAGATAACTCAGCCAAGCACTGCATGGAATAAGAAACTGACAGAGAACAGAGACCGAGGAGAGGTAGGAGCAGAGGTCCCCTATCAGCTAATGCAGTACAGATTCGCCATCTTGGACTCCTCTCAGAGATCGATGGACAGGGAGTACAGGAAATTGGCTCACGGAGCTCATAGCAGGAGACAGAGCACCCAGTACCCAGCGATATGTATGCTTTCTCACTCCCCACACTTCTTACCCCTGCTTGGCTTCTGCCGCTTTGTAGCTGGTGTGATTGCTCAGCCAGCCAGGTGGTGCTAGCTCTGTGCCGCTTGGATTCACCCTGCCCACACCGGCAAGCTCCTTCAGTGCCATTTCTTTATTGCAGATGTTGCTTTCTTCAGCTTCTTCCCTGCCTTTCATCTCCTCCCCTGCCTCTCACCTCCTCCCTGTCCTTTCTCTGGAACACCTGGCTCTGTGTGCTTTCTTTGCTTCTTCTTGACAGGGTGTGAAGTACTGCTCACCTAGGGAACTGCTTCCCCAGTCCATGCCGCCACGTTGGTGGGATCTCTGGGGCCTCTTTTGTTTATTTTGTTTGGTAGTTTTCTTTTTCTTTTGGCAGCTTGGGAGCCCCTTCTACCCAGGTTGTACTACATGGCTTGGGAGCCACTTCCCAAGTCTGCACAGCTACGCCAGTGGGATCCCTGCGGACATTTCTTTTTTTTCCGTTTTGTCTTTCTTCGTTTCTCAGTTCCTTGTCTCTCTCTACTTACCTTCTTTTCCTGTCTCCTAAATACCTGGCGCTGTGTGCCATCTCTGCTCTTTCTAGCCAGGCTCTACTGTGAGTCTTGGGAGCCACAATCCCTGTCTTTGCAGCCACACAGATAGGATATCTGGGGACCTTTCTTTCTTTTATCTTTTCCTTTTTGTCATTCTTAATTTCTCAGTTTCTCCTCTCTCTCTACTTACCTTCTTTTCCTGTCTCCTGAATACCTAGCGCGGTGTGCCAACTCTGCCCCTTATAGCTGGGCTGTACTGCATAGCTTGGGAGACATGTCCCCAGTCTGCGCATCCGTACCAGTGGGATCCCTGGGGGCCTTTTTTTTTTTTTTCTTATTTATTTGTTTGTTTTCTCGTTTCCTTATTTGCTTTTTGTTTTTCTTCATTTCTCAGTTTCTCATCTTTCTCTGCTTTCCTTCCCTTTCTGTGTCCTCAATTCCTGGTGCTGTGTGACATCTCTACCCTTTCTATACGGACTATGTGCCGAGGCCTGGAGGCACCTCCTTGGTCACTGGTAGGATCCCTGAAGGCAGTTCTTTCTTCATTCCTTTCTTCTTTTAAATTTTTTAAATTTATTTTTCTCTTTTCCTTTTTGTTTTTCTCCATTTCTCAGTTTCTCATCTCTGCACTCCAACGGCAAGCTCCTTCAGCCCTTTTTTGTTTGTTCTAGCCCTGTTTCTCTCTGCTCTCTCTCTTCTTTCCTACACCCACTATAGCTCCACATATCACAACCTCCCCCCTAGCTCCCGCCTAACTGCATTGTGAGATGAACATCACACCCCTGAGCAGCACAAGCACGGCCTACAGGAACCCCCCCCCACACTGACACACAGCCCACCCTGCCAGCCCCAGTAAGTGTGGAAAACAACCCATCCCAGCCCATCCCCTTCAGCTGGACCTGCCCTGCTGCACCATAGATGAGAGACTGGCCCTGCCCATTGGACAAGGAGGTGAAAATTATCCTGCCCAAAGACAAGCAAACAACAAAGAATGAACACCCTGCCTCCTCAGCATAACCAGATTTAAAAAAAAAAAAAAGGCAGGATGAAACAAACAAATCTACACTCAATAAACAAAGAAACTAACTACTGAATGTCTGGAAGACAGCAGACAATATCAAAACATACAAAGAAAAAAAAAGGACAGGATGGTTCCAGTAGGCATCCAAAATGAAATACCAGACAACATTCCAGGAGAAGAAAAGTCACTAGAAATACCTGGTAGGGAATTCAAATCTCTAATACTCAGAGCTGTCAAAGAGTTGAAGCAAAAAGCAGACAAAAATAAGGAAAAAATAGACAAATTCATGGAAAATACAGACAGAAAAACGGAAGAATTCAGGAAAGTAATACAGGCACAAAATGCCAAAATAAATTCACAACTAGAAATCATACAGAAACAACAATTAGAGATCCAAAAGAAAACAAGATTTCAGAAATGGACAGTGTCATAGAAAGTCTGAGGAGCAGGTTTGAAACAGTGGAAAACAGGATCATCAAAATTGAAGGCAAACACTTGGGCACCACTTTGTTTGAGGAAAAGCCAGAAAAAGAATGAAGAAAAATGAAGAAACCCAGGGAATCATGTGGTATACAATCAAAAGCAAAAATCTGCAAGTGATTGGAGTCCCAGAACAGGGGGGGGGGAAAGGAAAACACAGAGAAGATCACTGAAGAATTGCTGACAGAAAACTTCCCTAATATCATGAAAGATGAAAAGGTGACGATCCAAGAAACTCAATGAACCCCATATAGGATAGACCCAAAAGAAAATCACTGAGGCATATCAAAATCACACTTATTAAAACCAAAGACAAAGCAAGAGAGCAGCATGAAAAAAACAAAAAGTCACATACAGAGGGAAACAATAAGACTAAACTAGCCTCTGATTACTCATCAGGCAAGAAGGCAATGGGATGACATATACAAAATATTGAAAGAACAAAATTGCCAACCAAAAATAATATATCCTGCAAAACTCTCATTCAAATATGATGGTACAATTAGGACATTTCAACATGAACAGAGATTAACAGAATATGTAAAAAGGAAACCAAACTTACAAAGATTATAAAAGGGAGTCCTTTGGTTTGAGAACAAACAACATCAAACCACACCCTGAATCTAGGATGAAAGATTGCACCAGCCAGATACAATCTGGGAAATGAACTCTCAAGGACTATTCAAAATAGAAAGAATTACAACAGGGAACCACAGAGGTTAATCCATAAATGATAACGACATCAGAACAATGAAAGAGGGAATAAATGGTGTAGATATAGAGCTTTCTAATGGAGGGGAAGGCTATACGAAGTAATAATAAAAGGGTTCAAGCATAGGAAGATAGGGATAAATTTCAAGGTAACCTCAAAGAAAATTAACAAACTACTCATCAAAATAAAGAAGAAAAACAAAGTCTCAGTAAAAACAAAATCTACAAAAACAAAAGAAATGACAAAAAATGCATGGACAAAAGGAATTCAGCACAGGAGAGTAAGAGGAACAAAGAAAATGTCTGCACACACACACACACACACACACAAAATCCCTACAAAAATGACAGTAATAAAATCACACCTATTAATAATTACGATGAACATAAATGGCCTAAAAGCGCCCATAAAGAGAGTGGCAGAATGGATTAAAAAAAAAAAAAAAAAAAGGATTCATCAATATGCTGTCAAGAAACACACTTTAGAAACAAAGACATAAACTTATTAAAAATCAAAGGATGGGAAAAATATATCAAGCAAACAGCTACCAAAAAAGAGCAGGAGTGGCAATCCTAATCTCTGATAAAATAGACTTTGATAAAACAAAATCCACCACAAAGGAAAAAGAAGGGCAGTATATCACGATTAAAGGGATGATCCATCGTGAAGACATAACCTAATAAATATCTACACACCCAATGACAGGGCATCAAAATACATAAAACAAATGCTAACAGCACTGAAAACAGAAATTGACAGTTCTACAATAATAGTAGGAGAATTCAACACACCACTCTCAGTAAAGAACAGAACATTTAGAAACTCAACAAAGATACAAAAGATTTAAAGCCACAATTCAGCCAATTTGTCCTCATAGACATACAGAACGCTCCACCCAACAGCTGCAAAGTACATGTGCTTTTCCAGTGCACATGGAATGTTCTCCAGAATAGACCACATTTTGGACCATAGAGAAACCCTCAAAAAAATCCAAAACATTGAGATAATACAAAGTATCTTCTCTGACCACAACACCACCAAGGTAGAAATTAACAACAGGAAAAGCAAGGAAAACGAATCAATTGCATGGAAACTGAAAAACACCCTGCTTAAAACCACAGGATAATACAAGAAATCAGAGATGTAATAAAAAAATTACTAGAATCAAACAAGAATGAAAACACACCGTACCAAAACCAGTGCTCAGAGGTCAATTTATAGCAATAGATGCACACATCAAAACAGAAGGGACAAAATCAAAACATTAGCTACACAAAATGAATAAATAGAAAGAGAACAGCAAAAGAAGCCCACAGCCACCGGAAGAAAGGAAATAATAAGATCAGAGCAGAAACAAATGAAACAGAGAATACAAAAACAATAGAAGGAATTAACAAAACCAAAAGTTTGTTCTTTGAAAGGACCAAGAAAATTGACAAATCACTGGCCAAATTGACAAAAGAAAAACAGGGGAGGATGCAAATAACCCAAATAAGAAATGAAATGGGGACATTACAACAGATTCAACTGAAATAAAAATGATCATAACGGAGTATTATGAAAAACTACACTCCAACAAATTTGAAAACCTAGAGGAAATAGAAAATTTTCTAGAAACACACTACCTACCCAAACTAACACAAAATGATATTGAAAACCTGAACAGACCCATAACAACAGAAGACATTGAAAAGGTAATTAAAAAAAAAAAAAGCCCTGGACCAGATGGCTTCACTGGAGAATTCTACCAGTCAGAGAAGACCTTACACCAGTACTACTCAAACTACTTCAGAGCGTAGAAAAGGATGGGATACTTCAGAATCCATTCTACGAAGCCAGCATAACCCTGATACCAAAATCAGGCAAAGGCATCACAAAAAAAGAAAATTACAGACCAATATCTCTCATGAATATAGATGTAAAAATTCTAGCCAATAAAATTCAGCATCATATCAAAAAAAAAAAAATATACCACAACCAAGTAGGATTCATACCCAGTATGCATGGATGGTTCAATATTAAAAAAAATCAATCAACATAGTCCACCACAGGAATAAAAGGAAAGAATCACATGATCATCTTAATCAATGCAGAAAGAGCATTTGACAAAGTCCAACACCCAGTCCTGATAAAAACTCTCAATAAAATAGGTATAGAAGGGAGATTTCTCAACATAATAAAAGTCATTTATGCAAAACCAACAGCTGACATCATTCTGAATGGAGAGAGGCTGAAAATATTCCCCTTGAGAACAGGAACAAGGATGCCCTTTTTTCATCACTTCTATTTAACATTGTGCTGAAAGTCCTTGTTAGATCAATAAGGCAAGAAAAAGAAATAAAGGGCATCCAAATTGGTAATGAAGAAGTAAAACTGTCCCTATTTGCAAATGATATGATACTGTACATAGAAAACCCAAAAGGCTCCACGAGAAAACTACTGAACTAGTAGATAAATTCAGCAGAGTAGCAGGACACAAGGCAAACATACAAAAATCAATATACCATATACCAATAAAGAGAACAATGAAAAGGAAATCAGGAAAACAATACCATTTATAATAGTCCCTAAAAAAATAAAATACTTAGGAATAAATCTAACCAGGAATATAAAAGACCTATACAAAGAAAACTACAAAACAGTACTGCAAGAAACCAAAAGAGATCTACATAAATGGAAAAACATACTATGCTCATGAATAGGTAGACTCAACATTGTGAAAATGACAATTCTACCCAAAGTAATTTACAAATGCAATGCAATCCCAATCCAAATATCAACGGCATTCTTTAAAGAGATGGAAAAACTAATCATTAACTTTATATGGAAAGGGAAGAAACCCTGGATAAGTAAAGCTCTATTGAAGAAGATAAATAAAGTAGAAGGACCCACACTACCTGACCTCAGAAACTACTATACAGCTACAGTAGTTAAAACAGCCTGGTACTGTTACAATGACAGATGCATTGACTAATGGAACAGAATTGAGAACCCAGATGTAAATCCATCCGCCTATGGTCACCTGATCTTTGACAAGGGTCCAAAGTCCATCAAATGGGGAAAAGAGTCTTTTCAACAAATGGTGCTGGCTAAACTGGATGTCCATCTGCAAAAAAATGAAATGAGACCAGTACCTCACACCATACACAAAACCTAATTCAAAATGGATCAAAGACCTAAAAATAAAGTAAAAAACTATAAAGATCATAGAAGAAAACATAGGATCAATGCTAGCGGCCATAATACATGGTATTAACAGGATACAAACCATGATTAACAACACACAAACTCCAGAAGATAAGCTACATAACTGGAATCTTCTAAAAATTAAACACTTATGCTCATCAAAAAACTTCGCCAAAGGAGTAAAAAGAGAACCTACAGACTGGGAAAAATTTTTTGGCTATTACAGATCAAACAAAGGACTAATCTCTAAAGTCTACAGGAAAATCCAACATTTCCACAACAAAAAAACAAATAATCCAATTAAGAAATGGGCAAAGGAAATGAACAGACACTTTACTAAAGAAGTCATCCAAGCGGCAAACAGACACATGAGCAGATGCTCTCAATCACTAGCCATTACAGAAATGCAAATTAAAACCACAATGAGATACCATCTAACTCGGTATTACTGACAAGAATTAAAAAAAAAAAAAAAAACAGAAAATAGCAAATGTTGGAGGTCCTGCAGGGAGATGGGAGCCCTTTGCACTGCTGGTGGGAATGATGCAAAATAATACAATTTTGCAAATGATAACGGCACTTCCTTAGAAAGCTAGAAATATCATTTGATCCAGCAATCCCACTCCTAGGAATACATCCTAGGAAAATAGAAGTCATACACGAATAGACATATGCACACTCATGTTCACTGGAGCATTGTTCACAGTAGCAAAAAGATGGAAACCACCTAGATGCCCATCAACAAAAGAATGCATAAACAAACAATGATAAAGAACAATAACAAATCTGCAAAGCATCTCTCAACGTGGTAAATCTGGAGGGCATTAACCAAACCAACCAAATCCACTGCTGTTGAGTCGATTCTGACTCATAGCAACCTTACAGGACAGAGTAGAACAGCACCATAGAGTTTCCTAGTAGCACCTAGAAGATTCGAACTGTTGACCTCTTGGTTAGCAGCCGTAGCACTTAACCCCTATGCCACCAGGGTTTCCTGGAGGGGATTATGCTAAGTGAAATAAATGAATCACAAAAGGACAAAAATTGTATGAGACCACTACTATAAAAACTCACGAAAAGGTTTTTGCACAAAAAGAAAAAATCATTGATGGTTATGAGGAAGATAACCATCAATGTTACAGATAAGTGGTAACTTTGGTAAAGGGTAAGACAGTACACAATACTGGGGAAGCCAGCACAATTTGTATAAGGCAAGGTCATGGGAGCTCCATAGACAAATCCAAACTCCCTGAGGGACCAAATTGCTGGGCTGAGTGCTATGGGAACCATGGTCTCGGGGAACATATAGCTCAACTGGCATAACATAGTTTACAAAGAAAATGTTCTACATTCTACTTTGGTGAGCAGTATCTGGGGTCTTAAAACCCTGTGAGCGCCCATCTAGGATACTCCACTTGTCTCACCCCTTCGAGAGCAAGAGAGAATGAAAAACACTAAAGATACAAGGGAAAGATCAGTCCAAAGATTAGTGGACCACAACTACCAAGGCCTCCACCAGATTGAGTCCAGTGCAACCTGAGGGTGACTGGCTACTACCTCTGACTGCCCTGACAGGGATCACAATGGAGGGTCCCAGACATAGCTGGAGAAAAATATAGAACAAAATTCTAACTCACAAAAAAAGACCAGACTTACTGGGCTGACAAACACTGGAGAAACGTCGAGAGTATGGCCCCTGGACACCCTTTTAGCTCAGTACTGAAGTCACTACTGAGGGTCACTCTTCATCCAAAGATTAGACAAGCCCATAAAACAAAACGAAACTAAAGGGACACACTAGCCCAGGGAAAAGGACTAGAAGGCAGGAGGGGATAAGAAAGCTGGTAATAGGGAGCCCAAAGTAGAGAAGGGAGAGTGTTGATATGTCATGGGGTTGGTAATGAATGTCGTAAAACAGTATGTATACTGTTTAATGATAAGCTAGTGTCATGGATTGAATTATGTTCCCCAAAAAATGTGTGTCTCAACTTGGCTAGGCCTTGATTCCCAGTATTGTGTGGTTGTCCTCCATTTTGTGATTGTAATTTTATGTTATGAGGGTTAGGGTGGGATTGTAACACCACCCTTACTCAAGTCACCTCCTTAATCCAACATAAAGGGAGTTTCCCTGAGTGTGGCATGCAAGAGATAAAAGGAAAGAGAAGCAAGCAGAGAGTTGGGGACCTCATACTACCAAGAAAGAACCGGGACAGGGAGAGGGAGAGGGAGAGGGAGAGGGAGAGGGAGAGGGAGAGGGAGAGGGAGAGGGAGAGGGAGAGGGAGAGGGAGAGGGAGAGGGAGAGGGAGAGGGAGAGGGAGAGGGAGAGGGAGAGGGAGAGGGAGAGGGAGAGGGAGAGGGAGAGGGAGAGGGAGAGGGAGAGGGAGAGGGAGAGGGAGAGGGAGAGGGAGAGGGAGAGGGAGAGGGAGAGGGAGAGGGAGAGGGAGAGGGAGAGGGAGAGGGAGAGGGAGAGGGAGAGGGAGAGGGAGAGGGAGAGGGAGAGGGAGAGGGAGAGGGAGAGGGAGAGGGAGAGGGAGAGGGAGAGGGAGAGGAGAGGGAGAGGAGAGCAAGTCCTTTAGACCCGGAGTTCCTGCGCAGAGAAGCTCCTAGTTCAGGGGAAGATTGATGAGAAGGACCTTCCTCCAGAGCAGATGGAGAGAGAAACCCTTCCCCTGGAGCTGACACCCTGAATTTGGACTTCTAGCCTACGACACTGAGAAAATAAATTTCTCTTTGTTAAAGCCATCCACTTGTGGTATTTCTGTTATAGCAGCACTAGATGACTAAGACAGCTAGTTTTTTTCTGTAAACCTTCATCTAAAGTACAATAAAAAAATTTTTTTTAATTTTATTTAAAAAAAAAAGTAATGCTACCAAGAAGAGCTATGTAATTTTCTTCCCTCTAGAGCTGTTTTTTTAGAGCTTTAGAGAATTGCATAGATTTTTAAAAATGTATTTATAATTGCATAAGAATTTTTTTTTTATTGTAAAAACCCTAACAATACAGAAATAGATGGAAAATGAAAGTTCCAGCACTCCAGTTCCATTTGCCCAAAGGCACTGTTAAAAGGGTTGGCTTTTTGTTGTTGTCATTTTCTATTTGATTATGTGTTTATACACGTGTGTATGTATAATTGAAGTCCCTGAGTGGTGAAAATGATTAAAGCACTCAGCTGCTAACAAAAAGGTTGGCGGTCCGAGCCAGAATCAACTGGTTTGGCTTTGGTTTTCACGTATAATTACACAGAACTGCTCATATTCTTGATCTGTTAAGTGTAGTTCTCAAGTTTGGAGAAAAGACTAAAAGACTGTCCCTTTCAAGTCCACAGCTCTATGGTTGTACATGTTCTTAGTACTGAAAAATGGTGCTCAAATTAAGTCTGAGATAGCTTCCAAGTACGTGGTTAAGTCCTGTAGGAATTTCTGAACACTGGGCATGTTTTTTTTCAGTGGGCATGCAAGAGAGAAGCAGGAATGTCCACCAGCCTTTGCACTTGACCTTCTCGCAAACAAGCAAGTGGGCAATTACAGCCGTCATAACAGCCAAGTTATCACCTTCTCACAAACAAGCCAAGTGGGCTGTTATGGTTTATAGAAGACTGCCAATAGCAGAATCAAACCTCATTCTTCTATGCAAATTTGTATTTGAGTCATGGGACTGTGATTAAGTTCAGGAATTTATTGAATTTATGAAATCTATGAAATGTTGTCATTTTAAGCATGATTTTTTTTTTCTAATATGATTGACAGGCTGTTGCATCAGTCTGAATAATGCAGTTCATTAATTGAGAAGCCGAAAAACCTGTTCTTCTGCGTATAGGCACTTTGAGTGTTTGTAATTCTCAGTATTGTTTTCTAATATACAAGTATCTCGCAAAGCACCTCACTTTGGATTTTTAAAAAAGAAACACTCTTTGATTATCAGACCCTTAAGGCATACCTAAGTAGCAAGTTGTCACCTACTCCTAGAAGTTGATTTACAGAATGATAAGCTAAGCAACTGGCTGACCAGCAAACACTTCTGGGCTCCTGAAGAGCCGGCGCTGCGCTTTCCTGCCCAGGGTTCCTTCATCACAGGGTAAACCTGGCGCCTGGGCCCGCGCGCGCTGGGCGGCCTTTCCAGGAGTTTCTGGCGGGAGCGCGCTCCTCCTGCCACCAGGGGCCGGCGAAGCCACCCAGCGAAAGTGAACAACTGAAACGCCTCACTGTGCCCGCTCGGTGGTCCTGGAAAGGGGGCCCAGTGACTGGGTTCGGCGAGGTGAACGAGAGGTCTGCCTGGCGCCAATGCCCCTTGGAAGGGGGGAAGCGAGGGAGCAATGCGCGCCGCGGGTGTTCAGAGAAGGCGGGGCCGCAGACGCCTGGCACCAGCCCCGTCATCTGCAGTAATCGCAGCCTCCCAAGCCTCCTGGGACAAAGGGCCGACCGGAACCCAGCACACGATGCCTGGACCAGGTTCCGTCAGCTTCTCCGCAGACCTCTTTTACCCTATTTCTAAACCGATTTTGCTGAGCCGGTCTCTACGGCCTGAGGACGTGAGGTGAGTGGCCACTGGAGAACAGTAAGGCTGAATAAATTCTGTAGCTGCTGCAGGAACACCTGAACCTGGCTCCTTTGGGTTGTACACCTAGTGGCTTTCAGCAGGGGCATAGAGAGGGTAACAGCGCCCAGGGACAGTCTCTAAATTGCATCCTTGTTCCCACCCCCACCTCACCCCTCGATTTCAAGGTGAATAGACTTTGATAGTGTTGCTGGGTGAAAACCCGAGGTTTTGCTCGCCATGACTTGTTATAGCCAATAAACAAGAGACGTAAGTGGGAGATCACAAAGATGCCCTTATTTCGTTTTACGACGAAAGCAGCGATCAGGGCTGCTGCCTCCAAAACTGCTCTCAGTGCAGGTTGGGGAAGTGGGCTTTTACAGAGAGCCCACAAGAAAATGCAAATTCATCTCGAATATTCAGAACTGACCTTCAAGCAGGTGGTCAGAGCTTGGGGATGAGTATGCATTTTCTTCAGACAAGGGTTCTAGCCCCCAGGATGGAGGAAGAGGTTGATTTTCATTCCTTAGGGTGTTAAGTCTTCACCCAGAGGAGGGTTGAGGTCATCTGTGTCCCCTTCTGTGGTTATCTTGTCAAGGACAGTTTCAGAATAAAGGGCAGCTTATTCTGCTGGGTGTAGGAGGATAAACCAGAGCAGGTGTCTCTTAGAAGGCTTGGGCTCTGAGACTGCCTCATTCCCTCCTGTGAGCATTGGCCACTCACGACCAATAACCATTTTAAACTCTCGGACAACTGTGAACCAAGTCTGGTGTGTCTTAGAAGAGGATAGGGCTTCTCTAGGAAAGTTTGAAATTAGCAGAGGAGGTGGGGAACGGATGGCAGATCCAACAATTGTTCAGATTATCTCTCTGGGAAACCGAATTGGAAAGTTGGATAAATTGGTTGTTTTCTCACTTAGCTTGGGCTATGGGAATTTCTTGTAGAAGGATAGCAACTATCATTACTATTTCCTGTAGTGGCTAGAGGGCTGTCAGCCTCTTATCAATCTGACTTGTTTAAACGCAGCATAAAGAAACAAAAAGTCAAACAGTGTATGTAATACAATGAACAAGATTAAAAAGTATGGGATTGGATCTATGCAGGAGGGTGCTTGCAAGCAAATACTTAGATCTTTAATAGGTTTGCAAGTCCAGTTCTCACAGTTCTGACAAGTTTGTCCCTCGATGTATGGTGGAAGAGTTTCCTTTACTCTGGTGTGGTGCTCTAAGCTTTAAGACTGCTGCGCTTGATGGAGGTCAGAGTTGTTAGTAACACCTCAAAAGGACCAGCCCATTTTGCTGGAGAGGCTCCGACTCTCAGGCTTGTAGAAAGACCTAATCACCAGGCTGGAAGGGTGCAGGGGTATTTCTGGTTCAGGTGGGATCTTTGGGTGCACATACCTATGGAGAGAAGACAGAGTTGCCTAAGGAGACTGCAAGTATTTAGTAACTTGAACATCTCCTACCTCATGAAGGGAGGGAAGTTCGTCATTATTAGGGCAGGCTCTGTTGGTCATATTGGGGCTCTCTAATAAGGACGCCCATGTATAAAATCTCTCAAATGGGTTAAGTTTCATTTTGCCTCCAGAAGTGAATTGAACTCTCATAAAAACCAAACCCTTTGCCATTGAGTCGATTCTGACTCATAGTGACCCTATAGGACAGAAGAGAATTGCCCCATAGGGTTTGTAAGGAGTGGCTGATGGACTCAAACTGCTGACCTTTTGATTAGCTGCTGAACGCTTAACCACAGCACCACCAGGGCTCCGGCCCAAGGGGGCCATAGGCAATGCTTTTGTCTATCCCAACTTGGTCTCTTGGCACAGCTTTGCTAGGTGTCTCTTTAGAGTCTGATCAGCCTGCTCTACTTTGCCACTGGACTGGAGTCTCCAGGCTGTGTGTAAGTTCCAATTAATTTCGAGGGCAGATGCCACTGATTGCACCACCAAGACCACAAAATGGGGCCTGTTGTCACTGCCAATGGAGACAGGAAGCCCGAAACGAGGGATGATTTTATTCAGGAGGTGTTTCACCATTTTGGTGGCCTTTTCAGTCCTGCAAGGAGAAGCTTCGACCCAGTCAGTAAAGGTGTCGATAAAGACTAGCAAATATTTGTAATTCTCGGGAACTCAAGGCATCTCAGTGAAGTCTACCTATCAGTCATCTCCAGGCATTGCCCCAGTTCGCTGGACCCCTGGGGACACTTCAGCAGTATTTTGGGGATTATTTTTCATAGAGGTGGGGCAGCTCTTTACCACTGCCAAAATAGCGTTGTGGACCTTAACCCAATGATACGGTCTACCATAGGTGGACTGGTGGGCTCTCTGTAGGATAGGGCGCGTGAGTTTTGATGGAATGGAAATCTTTCCATGGGAGGCATACAGTCATCTATCTTTGTTTAGAGTGTCCTCCCTGTCCCCCCCACCCCGGTCTTGGCAATGTCTATCTTGTTGGGAATAGTCCAGGTGGAGGCCGGGTGACAGTAACTCTAAGTGGGGAATTAATGGGGCTGCTACGATAGGTTTCTGTTGGATTACAGCTTTCTTTGCTGCTGTATCAGTTTTGTAATTACCCTTGGCCACTGTGGTGTCCCCTTTCTGACACTCTTTGCAGTGTACTACTGCTAGTTGGGTGGGTAGGAGAACAGCTTGTAAAAGTTGTAAGATCCCTTAAGAATATGTAACGGCCTTACCTCCTACTTATAGGACCCCTCTTTTCTTCCAGATTGCCTTGTATGTATGCAGTACGTCAAATATCTACTTGGAATTAGTATAAATAGTTGCTTGCTTACCTTTGGCGATTCTAAGGGCCTGCAGCACAGCAATGAGCTCTGCCTTCTGGGCAAAGGTACCTGGGGGAAGCACGTTAGCCTCTAGAACCTCCTCAAAAGTGACCACTGCATATCCAGCTTTTCTTTTTCCTTGTTCCATGTAACTGCTTCCATCGATGAACAGTTCAAGGCTGCGACTGGTGATGAGTAAGTCATCCATGTATTGGAGAAGGATACCCTTGTCTCAGTTCTTGGGCCAAAGCTGATCCAAAAAGAGTAGGACCGTTTTTAAAGTCCTGTGGGAGGACTTGCCAACACAACTGCTGTGTTTGTCATGTTCCTGGGTTCTCCCGCTCAAAGGCCAAGATTTCCTGACTTTTTTCCTCCACCAGGATGCAACAGAAGGCATCTTTCAGGTCCAGCACAGTGAACCTGGAAAAGGTGGGCAACAAGGTGGCCACAGGGTATATGGATTGGGGACTACAGGGTGGACTGTGACGGTTACCTGGTCGATGGCTCACAGATCTTGAACAAATTGGTTCTCTGTTTTTCTTCTTCACCGGCAGGATGGGGGTGTTGAACTGACACAATCTGAGAAGTCTGTGTTTCAGGTATCTGGTGATGATTTTGCCCAGTGCCTGTCAGGCTTCAGCTCAGATGGGATACTGCTTAAGCCTCGGAGGATCTATACCAAAAAAACCAAACCTGTTGCCGTCAAATCGATTCCAACTCATAGCAACCCTACAGGGGAGAGTAAAACTGCCCCATAAGATTTCCAAGGAGCACCTGGTAGATTTGAACTGCCAACCTTTTGGTTAGCAGCCATAGCTCTTAACTACAATGCCACCAGGGTTTCCTGGGGAAAAGGTTCCAGGTAACAATTCAGTGACAACAGGAAGGACATTTTTTGCCTCCTTGCTTTTGTTGGCCCACATTTATGACACTGCTGCATCTCTGATATCTGGATCAACTAACTCTCAATAATGTTCTTCTTTCCCATATTTAGTTGGTGGCCTGGTAGTAGCTGGAGGACCATTTGTAACTGCCACCTGTTTTTCATAAAGGAAGGAGTATGTTAAAGATTTTTCTTGTATTAAACAAGTTAGAGGTTGTAGGAAGGCAGGGTGCTCTTCTTTTTCTGATACTCCCACAACAGACACTGTCTGCCTTATCGGGATAGCTTTTTTTTGGGGGGGGCAGGTGTCAGAAGGGAGTGGGTCGCTCTACTATTTACCAGAAACTTTATAGATTCTCCTTCCACCTTCATTATAACTAGAGGCTCTGGTGGAGAACTTGCCTCTGGTTCCTTCTCAGTCTGATTTATCTTTTAGGGGTATGACTGGGCACTGGGTTGCCTCTTTCTTTTTTAGTTCTTCTGCTTGGTATTTTGTATACTTGGTTTTTCCCCCCAAAGGTTAATACTCCCACTTCTTGAGACTCTCATAAGCCCTTACCTAGGCGTTACCCTGTTATTCACCAAACCTAGACCTTTTACACCCCATATCTAGGTGCTTACCAAATAAACTCAGATACCTAGAGCTTTTTACACCCTCAATGGTCAATAATCCTGCTTCTTGGGACTCTTCTAAGGCCTTACCTAGGTACTTACCAAATAACCCCAGGCACGTTTTGTGTCTACCACAGAGTCACTGTTGTGTCTGAGGCAGGTCAGCCTTTAGAACCGCCCTAGGTCTCTTAAAGAACTGTCCGAGTGGTGCCAAGTATGGGCCATCTCAGGAATGAGTGATGACTCCTGGCTGCTCACCAAAAATGTTGCTAGATAAAAACCTGAGTTTTTGCTAGGTGTGACTTATTACAGTCAATAAAAAGAAGCCAAGGTGGGAGATCAGAAAGATGCTTTTATTTCATCGTACAAGGAAAGGAGCAATCAGGGCTGCTGCCTCCAAGACTGCTCCCAGGCAGCTTGGGGCAGTGGACGTTTACGGAGAGCAGACAAGGAAATGCAAATTCATCCTGAATATTTAGAATTGACCTTCAAGCAAGTGCTCAGAACTTGGGGATGAGTATGCATTTTCTTTAGACAAGGGTTTGATCCCCCAGGATGGAGGAACAGGTTGATTTTCTTTCCTTAGGGTGTTAAGTCTCCACCCAGACGTGGGTTGAGGCCCTCTGTAACCTGTTCTGTGGTTATCTTGTCAAGGACAATTTCAGAAGAAAGTTCAGCTTATTTTGCTCTGTGTAGGAGGATAAGCCAGAGCAGATGTCTCTTAGAAGGTTTGGCCTCTGAGACTGCCTGTCTTAATAGCAATGAGGAGTCAGCAGAAATGCCTTCCCTCCCTCTTATCTGGCTGCCACAGTCAGGCACCTGTCGTGTTTGTGGCACCTGGGAATTCATTCCCTGCCTTGTCCAGCACCCCCCTGGACTTGTGCCAGAGGCCAAGTGCCCTCCTCTGGTACTCCCCTTGCTACGCTTCTGGCTTTCATGTGTGTTTGTTGTTGTTGTTAGCATTGCTAGGGAGTGGGTTTTTCTTGTTTGTTTTTGTTTTAGTTTCCAAATCAGCTGGAAGTGTGGCCTTTGTGCACTAGGTGAACACCCATCTGATCCTACTGACTGGAGAATATAACCACACCTGCTCCAAGTGCAGTTTCAGGCCATGGCTTCTTTACTTACCTGCCAGCAGCTCGTTAGCTCACTCTTACCTCATCCTCACCTGTGCTGTGATCTGTTGCCCTAAAAAATTAATAGCAGGAAGCCGCCCTTTCCTTTAGCCCTCATCAAGAAATTGACAACACCAGCTTTCAGCAGAAACCTTAGCCAGGTAAGACTCTGTTCTCAATGAAAGACTAAAACCCCTTCTGCCCACAAGGGGGCCTCCACCTGGCAGTTATCACAGCTCCACAGTACTTTCAAGATATTCCGGTTTATGCTTTCTCAGAAAGTCAAGAATGAAACATTTCAATTCTGCAAATACCTGTGAGTCTTCTCTGTGCCAAGCACCTATGAGGGCAAGAGATACAAATATGAATTAAATACAATTTCTACTGATCAGTAGCTCAAAATCCGGTGCATCAGAATATACCTAAACAAGTAATTAGATACTGTGTGATTCATGCTATACTAAGGATATAAAGTGAATAATTCACATAATATCTTTTAGTATTAAGGTCTTCAGAATTTTGGCTCCATTGACTACAGTTTTACCGTTTTTCTAGGACTTCCGTGGAAAAAGAAAAAAAATAAAAAAACCAAACCTGTTGCCATACAGTCAACCCTGACTTATGGCAACCCCGTATGTACAGGGTAGAACTCTTCCATAAGGTTTTTATGGCTGTGACCTTTTGGAAGCAGATTGCCAAGCCTTTCTTTGGTAGCACCTCTGAGTTGATTCAAACTACGAATCTTTTGGTTAGTACTCAAGAGCTTAACCATTTACACCATCCAGTAATTCCTGAACTTCTATAGAAAGCATTATAGAACAAGTGGAAATGAGTCGATGCCCTAGTCTAAGTCCAGGGGCCTACACCTAATTGCTGTGCTGCATGTAGAAGCTGGGCACTCACATTTGTTCCTACCTGCTTCTATCGTGCCTTCCTCTACAGCAGAAACTGGAAAGAGACAAATATTTCCCAGACTCCCTTCCAGCTAGAGTTCTGGATGCAAAATTAGTGTCTGCTAGTAGCTGCCTTGGAAACCCTGGTGGTGTAGTGGTTAAGTGCTACAGCTACTAACCAAGAGGTCAGCAGTTCGAATCCACCAGGCGCTCCTTGGAAACTCTATTGGGCAGTTCTACCCTATCCTATAGGGTCGCTATGAGTCGGAATCGACTCCACAGCAGTGGGTTTGGTTTTTTTTTTTTTTTTGGTTTAGAAGCTGACTTGCCTGATATTTTGAAGACAGGTGTGAGGTAGAGGCCATCTTTTTGCAGTTCTTGGCTGTTTTCTGCAGGCAAGGACGGTTGAAGAAATGCCAGCATACAGTCTCCAGCATTGTGGGTGTTAGGATGTACTTATACTAGTGGTGAGAGCCAGCCTAAGCATTGCAGTGTTGGAGCACCAGCTGTATGGCTGTTAGGGGAGGTGTGAACACATTCTGTGCTCGCTGCCCAAGCATCTTCCAGATGACAGCTCCTCTGCATCACAGCTACAGTGGTGTTCCTGAACTCTGTATCCCTGTGGTAGCCTTTTGATTGTAGCAATAACAGTACACTCCTTAGTGGTTCAGTTACAAGTGTTCTAGGAGTTATTCTAAGACAGGGAGCAAAGGCCCTGAGATCAGAGGGTGCCTGTTTGAGGAATAGCAAAGAGACTGGTGTGGTTAGAGGAGAAGCAAGTAAAAGAGAGATAGGTTATATTATCAGGGAGGTGATAGGGGGTTGGTTGGGTGTGGAACCTAGTGACTTATTAAGACCAGGAACAGAGGGGACCCCAAATCTACAAAGAAAGTAACAAGAAATGGGGCAGGGCACAAAAACAAAGCCATTCCCCAGAACAGTGGGGCAGGGTATCTAAAAATAGCCTACAAACTTCTTTAAAGTTGCCTTTCAGAAGCAGCTGGAAAAAACCAGCCCTAGGAACATGCGCAGAACATCCACCTGTGACCGCTGTGTGACCTTCCACCAGGGGGCAGTGAGGGGCTGCAGCCCCACCCAGGGAATCGCACCCCGGGAGCAAGAGATTGTGCAGGTGCGACACCCCATAATAAGTCCTACTACAAATCCCAGAGGCCTCCGGGACAGTAGCCATCTTGGAAAGCTGCTGTGCAAGCACCTTAGTTAACATATCCCCACCTGTGTCTGTGAATAAACATGAATCTTTTCCTGCCCAAGAACTTTTAAAAACCCAGGCCCGTCTTCTGTTCTGTGAGACGAGGGTATGTGTTGCTCTAGGCCCTCCTTGTCTCTGCTTGCAAGCCTCTTCAATGAAGCTTTGCTTGTGTGGAAAACTCTACGTGCCTTATTTGCTCTTTGATCAGTGAGAGGCAAGAACCTTACTCAGGTAACAACTCCTGTAGGCCCAGCCTAGACCCTGCCCTTCTAGCTCTTTCACCAATCTCAGGAACACTTAATTCCCTGTATAAAATCCCTTTCTCCTAAAAATACCTGGAGTGGCTTCTGTTTTCTGCATTGCCTTTGATTCGCATACGTGCTATATAGCTTCTAAGAGTCACCTAAACCTAATCTCTCTAAACTTCAGTTTTATCTCATGGCAAGGAAACCATAAGATTAGATCCAGGAGTCTGCAGTTATTTGATGCCTTCAGTAGAGCTCTAACTTCTCCAGTTGCCAGACTCACACATCCGTATTAACTACCTGGTTCCTGACAGCATTTGAGTGTGATACTTGTAGACTAGATTACCTCTGATGCCTTTTACCCTACAAGTATAATGTGAAACATTTCTTCACTTACAAATTTATAGAATTATAGTTGTTGAATATCTGGTTCATGGCCTACTATTTATTCGTCCTGTTCATAGTTGGAGCAGCATTGAAGGTTCAGTGGAGCCCTGGTGGTGCAGTGGTTAAGAGCTGTGGTGAACTATGGCTGCTAACCAAAATGTGGCTGTTGGAATCCTCCAGCTGCTCCTTGGCAACCATATGGGCCAGTTCTACTCTGTTCTATAGGATCGCTATGAGTTGGAATCAACTCAGTGGCAATGGGAGGTAGCTCACTGGCAGAATTGTTACCTCTCATGTGGGAGACATGGGTTCAATCCCCAGCCAATCACCCGTCTGTCAGTGGAGACCTGTATGTTACTATAACGATGAACAGGTTTCAAAAGAGCTTTCAGATTAAAACAGAATAGGGAGAAAGGCCCAGCAATCTACTTTTGAAAACCAGTCAGTGAAAACCCTGTGGATCACAATGGTCTGATCATTCTGTTGTCCATGGGATTGCAATGAGTCAGATGACAACTAGTAACAATATTGATACTTTATATGCAACTGACTTTTTTTTAGTTTGCTTTGGTATTTTTTTTCCCCTAAACTTTATTTTGTTGTTGTTGTTGAGAATAACACCGCAAAACATGTACCAATTCACATTTTCTACAAGTACCATTTTGTGACATTGATTACATTATTCAAGTTGCACAACCATTCTCACTCTCGTTTTCTGAGTTGTTCCCCCCTCATTAACATGAACTCCCTGCTCCCTAAAGTTCCTATCTAATCTTTTGAGTTGCTGTTGTCAGTTTGATCCCATATAGTTCTTAAAAGAGCATAATGCTCAAGGCAGACCTTTTTTACTAGTTAACATAAACTATTGTTTGGTTTTAAGATGCCTGAAGCATATTTTTAGCTTAAGATTTAAAGATTAATCAGGGCAGTAGTTTCAGGGGTTCATCCACCCATGGAAGGTAGACGAAAGTCTAGAGTCCACGAGAATTTTAATTTCTGTGCTGCATCCCCCCCTTTTTTTTTCTTTCCTTCTTTTGTTTGTACTTTTCATGAAGGTCTACAGAGCAAATTAGTTTCTCATTAAACTGTTAATACACATATTGTTTTGTGACACTGCTTACCAACCCCACAATGTGTCAACACTCTCTCCTTCTCGACCTTCTGTTCCCCATTACTAGCTTTCTGTCTCCTCCTGCCTTCTCACCCTCACCTTGGGCTGGTGTGCCCATTTAGTCTCGTTTTGTTTTATGGGCCTGTCTAATCTTTGGCTGAAGGTTAAACCTCAGGAGTGACTTAAGCACTGAGTTAAAAGGGTGTTCAGGGGCCATAACTTCTTTTGTGAGTGTTAGAATTTTGTTCTATGTTTTTCTTCAGCTCTTGTCTTGGACCCTCTATTGTGATCCCTGTCAGAGCAGTTGGTGGTGGTAGATGGGCACCATCTAGTTGTCCTGGACTCAGTCTGATGGAGGCTGTGGTAGTTGTGGTCCATTAGTCCTTTGGACTAATCTTTTTTTGTGTCTTTAGTTTTCTTTATTCTTCCTTGCTCCAGATGGGGTGGGACCAGTGGAATATTAGTTGGCTGCTCAGAAGCTTTTAAAACCCCAGATACTACTCACCAAAGTGAGATATGGAACATTTTCTTTATAAACTGTGTTTTGCCAGTTGAGCTAGATGTTCCCCAAGACCATGGTCCCCAGCCCTCATCCCAGTAATTTGGTCCCTCAAAGAGTTTGGATGTGTCCTTGAAACTTCCATGACCTTGCGTTGGTCAAGTTATGTTGACTTCCCCAGTATTGTGTACTGTCTTTCTCTTCACTACCAAAGGTACCACTTATTGATCATCTAGTTAGTGTTTTTCCCTCCCCACACTTCCCCCCCCCCAAACTACTCATTGCCATTCAGTCAATTCTGACACATAGTGACCCTATAGGCCAGAGTAGAACTGCCCCATAGGGTTTCCAAGGAGCGTCTAGTAGATTCAAACTGCCGGCCTTTTGAGTAGCAGCCGCAGCTCTTCACCACTGTGCCACCAGGTTTTCCCCTCTCTAGTAACCATCAAAGGTTTTTTTCTTTCTGTGTGTAAACCTTTTCATAATAGTGGTCTCATACAGTATTTGTCCTTTTGTGATTGACTTATTTCACTTAGCATAATGCCCTCCAGATTCATCCACATTGTGAGATATTTCGCAGATTCTTCATTGTTCTTTATTTTTGCATAGTATTCCATTGTGTGTATGTACCACAGTTTGTTTATCCACTCTTCTGTTGATGGGCACTTAGGTTGTTTACATCTTTTTGCTATTGTGAATAATGCTGCAGTGAACATGGGTTTGCATATGTCTATCGACTGCACTGGGTTTGTTTTTTTTATTATTCACGTGATGACTCATTTCTCTAGGGTATATTCTTAGGAGTAGGATTGCTAGATCATATGGCATTTGTATTTCTAGCTTTCTAAGGAAGCACCATATTGTTTTCCAAAATAGTTGTACCATTTACATCCCCCCCAGCAGTGCATAAGCGTTCCAAGCTCGATTAGACTGGAGAGGTTGGGCTGAGAGTGTGGAACAGTCATAGTCATGTTGTCCCTCTTACGACAAAGACCTGAAAAAACAAGTGAATGGATTATATATGGCAATCTAGAAGCCCTCATCATCAAAGACAAAGTTGAGGAGTCATACTGAGCAGCCAGGGAAGGGAAAGACTTTTTGGAAGCAGTGAAGAAGTGCCAGTCTTGAGCTAGCTGGCACTCTGCAGGCTGGGTTGGCTGGCATACATGGCCTAAGGTGAGCAGTAGCACTCAGTATGTATTTCACCATGTCAGGAGAGACCGAGCAGCAAAGAGTCTGCACAAGCCTCTGGAGCTAAGGGGAAGTGTCACTAGGTCTGCAAAAGTTAAGTACAAGCATCTAACCTACCATGCAGGATCAAAATAACCCTTCCCCTCCAGAAGTTTTGTAGTGAAGAAGTGCCTCTTTCCCCTGATCCACCCCCCTCCCACACTCTACTCTGATACCAGTCCCGCAGTATTGAACAGTTGCCATGCCCCCTGAGCTGGAAATAGGACCTATGGTGCCCAAACCAGTCTCAAGGCTTTAGGGAAAAAAAAACCCTACCAACTCCACTAAGCCAGGTACTCAGGACAAACCACACCCGAACAAGTCTCATGGCTTTAAAAAATTGCCACGCCCCCCAAGGCTGGAAATCAGGGCAAGAACTGTCGCTTAGCCTATGTACTGGCATAAGGGGTCCATGAACTTTGAACACCCTTCATCCCTGCCTAGACCTGTGTGGGCCGATTCAACTGTATAGGCCCTCATTAGCAAAGAACAACAAGGTATATACCTGAAGTCTATTTTCAACTGCAGCATCCAAGGTGGAGTTGCAGATTTCTGACATTTGACACCACCCTGCCTATTAAACAGCGTCCTCACCTACCCATATCATGGGCCTGTGGCCTGGCAGTTTCACCCATTCCACCTAGCCACCCATGACAGGGTTCTAAGAATAAATGGTTCCTCCCAGTCCTCACAGCCAACAGCATTGGGTACCTGAAGTCTGGCTGCAAAACCCACCCACCTACGTGCTCTAGGGCCAGGGACACACTGTCCACCTATCCACTCAGGCAGCTGTCAGCCCCCTACCTTGCTGAGCACATAGCCCCCTACAGTAGCCAGGTACCCGTGCCTGCTCCAGTCACCCCTATGCAACCCTGCCTGTCTAGGACTATAGGTGAGAGTCTGCATGACACAGTCAGTGACTGATGACATGAACACCTGAGCTGAACCCATACAAGAAAGGTAAACAGTCTCCTGGGCTCACACACCTGGTAGCAGCTCTAACCATCTGGTGACAGAACACGAGAGCTTCAAGGATCCCAGTAAGGAAAGTAGCTCACATGCCAAGCCTATTTGGGCATATCAGAATAAAAAAATACAAAAAACTAAGACACAGTAAGCAAACATACAATAAATAAATAATAATTTATTGATGGCTTGGAGACAACAGTCAATATCAAATCACATAAAGGAGTAAGTCGAGATGGCTCCAGCAAGCAACCAAAACAAAAAGGCAGGAAACCTTCCAGAAGAAGAGAAGGTCTTGGAAGTACTGGAGTTAAAAATCAAAAGGTTAATATACGGATGTCTTCAAGAGATCAGGAAGGAGATCAGGCAAAACTCAGAACAAGTCAAGGAACACACAGACAAAGCAATAGAGGAAATTAGGAAAGCCATACAAGAACAGAATGAAAAATTTAACAGGCTGCTAGAAAGCATAGGGAGACAGCAAATAGAAATCCAAAAGATTAACAATAAAATTTCAGAATTAGACAACCAAGTAGAAGGTCATAGAAGCAGAATTGAGGAAATGGAAGTTGGAATTAGTGAGACAGAAGATAAAGCCATTGACACAAATTTGAGGAAAAATCACATAAAAGAATTTTAAAAATGAAGAAACTCTATGAATTATGTGGGACACTTTCAAGAAGAAAAACCTATGAGTGATTGGATTACCAGAACATTGGGGGCAGGGGAGTGGATAAGAGAAAAGACAGAGAGAACTGTTGAAGATTTCCTGGAGAAAACTTCCCTGATAGCATGAAAGATGAGAAGATATCTATCCAAGAAGCTCATCAAACCCCACACATGGTAGATCCAAAAGAAAGCCACCAAGACATATTATAATCCAACTTGCCAAAACCAAAGATAGGGAATTTTAGGAGCTGCTAGGGATAGATGAAAAGTCACCTACAAACGAGAGTCAATAAGACTAAGTTCTGACTACTCAGCAGAAACCATGCAGGCAAGAAGGCAACGGTATGATATACATAAAGCCTTGAAGGAAAAATTTGCCAGCCAAGAATTATATATCCAGCAAAACTGACTCTTAAATGTGATGGCAAAATTAAGGCATCTCCAGATAAACAGAAGTTAAGGAAATTTGTAAAAACC
Source organism: Elephas maximus indicus (assembly GCF_024166365.1). Lineage (NCBI taxonomy): Eukaryota > Metazoa > Chordata > Mammalia > Proboscidea > Elephantidae > Elephas > Elephas maximus. The sequence continues at coordinate 49,451,185 of NC_064823.1, forward strand.
AAACTAAAATTACAAGAAATACTAAAGGGAGTTCTTCATCTAGAGAACCAACAATAACAGATAACAGCATAAGACTAGAGCACAGGACAGAACAACCAGATATCAACACAAATAGGGAAGTCACAAAAAATATGTCAAAGCTAAAAAACTGAAAATAGGGAAACAGAGACATCAATATGTAAATGATGACAACATTAAAAAAGAGGGACTAAATAGTGCAGTCTTAAAACTTTCATATGGAGAGGAAGTTAAGGCAATATCAAGAAATAAAAGATTGGTTTAAACTTAGAAAAATAGAGGTAAATTTTAAGGTAACCATAAAGGAAACTAACAAATCTACCCATCGAAATTAAAAAAAAAGAAAAATGTAAAGAATCAGCAAATACAAAACCAACAATAATGAAAAAGATGAAAAGAAAATACGTAAAGAAAAACGACTCAGCCCAGAAATTAAGTGGAACAAAGAAACTGTCCACAGCACATGCACACACACACTAAAATACATCAAAATGACAGCAGTAAACTCACACCTGTCCATAATTACACTGAATGTAAATGAACTAAATGCACCAATAAAGAGACAGAAAGTGGCAAAATAGATTAAAAAAAAAAAAGATCCATCTAGATGCAGCCTACAAAAGACACACATTAGACTCAAAGACACAAACCAAAACTGAAAGAATGGAAAAAATATATTAAGGAAAAACAATCAAAAAAGAGCAGAAGTGGCAATATTAATCTCTGACAAAATCAACTTTAAAGTTAAATCCACCACAAAGGATGAGGAAGGACACTATATAATGATCAAAAGGTCAATGTACCCAGAGGACATAACCATAATAAATATATATGTACCCAACAGCAGAGCTCCAAAATACATAAAACACCTTCTAACAGCATTGAAAAGAGAACTAGACAGCTCCACAACAATAGTAGGAGACTTCAACACACCACTTTCACTGAAGGACAGAACACCTAGAAAGAAGCTCAGTAAAGACACAGAAGATTCAAATGCCACAATCAACCAATTTGACCTCATAGACATGTACAGAACACTCCACCCAACAGCAGCCACGTATACTTTCTTTTCCAAAGCACATGGAACATTCTCCAGAATAGACCACATATCAGGCTACAAATCAAGCCCTCAATAGAATCTAAAACATCGAAATATTACAAAGCATCTTTTCTGACCATAAAGCCATAAAAGTAGAAAACAATTAACAGAAAAAGCTGGAGGAAAAAAACAAATACATAGAAACTGAACAACACCTTGCTCAAAAACTACTGGGTTATAGAAGAAATCAAGTATGGAATAAAGAAATTCATAGAATCAAATGAGAATGAAAACACATCCTACCAGAACCTTTGGGACACAGCAAAAGCAGTGCTCAGAAGTCAATTTATAGCAATAAATGCACACATCAAAAAGAAAGGAAGGACCAAAATCAATACATTAACCCTACAACTCAAACAAATAGAGAGCAGCAAAAGAAGCCCTCTGGCACCAGAAGAAGGGAAATAATGAAGATTAGAGCAGAAATAAATGAAATAGAGAACAGATAAACAATTGAAAGAGTTAACTAAACCAAAAGCTGGCTCTTTGAAAAGATGAACAGAATCCATAAACCAATAGCCAAACTAACAAAAGAAAACCAGAAGAGGAAGCAAATAACCTGAATAAAAAAATGAGACGGGCAATAGCACAACAGACCCAACTGAAATAAAAAGGATTATAATAGAATACTATGAAAAATTGTAGTCTAACAAATTTGAAAATCTAGAGGAAATGGACAAATTTCTAGAAACACTATCTACTTAAGCTAACACAAACCAAGGTAGAAAAACTAAATAAACCTATAGCAAAGGAAGAGATTGAAGAGGTAATTAAAAAAAAACCTTCCAACAAAAAAAAGCCCTGGCCCTGACTGCTTCACTGGAGAATTCTATCAAACTTTCAGAGAGGAGTTAACACCAGTACTACTAAAGATATTTGAGAGCATAGAAAAGGATGGAATAACTCGCAAACTCATTCTATGATGCCAACATAACCCTGATACCAAAGCCAGGTAAAGACACCACAAAGAAAGAAATTTACAGACTATTATCCCTCATGAACATAGACGCAAAAACCCTCAACGAAATTCTAGCCAATAAAATTCAACAACATATCAAAAAAATAATTCACCATGACCAAGTGGGATTCATACCAGGTATGCAGGGGTGGTTCAGCATTAGAAAAACAATCAACATAACCCATCACATAAATAAAACATAAAAGCCACATGATCTTATCAATTGATGCAGAAAAGGCATTTGACAAAGTCAAACACCCATTCATGATTAAAACTCTCAGCAAAATAGGAATAAAACGGAAATTCCTCAACATAATAAAGGGCATTTATACAAAGCCAACAGCCAACATCATTCTAAATGGAGAGAGTCTGAAAGCATTCCCCTTGAGAATGGGAAGCAGACAAGGATGCCCATTATCACCACGCTTATTCAACATTGTGCTCGAGGTCCTAGCCAGAGCAATTAGGCTAGAAAAAGAAATAAAGGGCATCCAAATTGGTAAAGAGAAGGAGTTTTCTCTGTATAAGATCATATCATGTCTATTTGCAGATAATATGATCTTAGAGAAAACCCCAAAGAATCCACGAGAAAAATACTGGACCTAATAGAAGATTTCAGCAATGTATCACGATACAAGATAAACATACAAAAATCAGCTGGATTCCTCTACACCAACAAAGAGAACTTAGAAAATGAAATCAAATCACTACCATTTACAATAGCGCCCAAGAAGAAAAAATACTTAGGTATAAATCTAGTCAGAGACATAAAAGACCTATGCAAAGGAAACTACAAGCCATTACTGCAAGAATCCAAAAGAGAACTATATAAGTGGCAAAACATACCATGCTCATGAATAGGAAGACTCAGCATTGTAAAAATGTCAGTTCTACCCAAGGTGATCTATAGATACATTGCAATCCCAATATAAATTCCAACAGCATTTTTTAACGAGATAGAGAAACAAATCACCAACTTCATATGGAAGGGGAAGAGGCCCCTGGTAAGTAAAGCATTCCTGAAGAAGAACAAAGTGGGAGGCCTCACACTACCTGATTTTAGAACCTATTATACCGCCACGGTAGTCCAAATTGCCTGGTAAAACAACAGATACATAGACCAACGGAACAGAGTTGGGAACCCAGACATAAATTCATCCACCTGTGACCAGTTGCTATTTGACAAAGGCCCAAAGTCCATTAAATGGGGAAAAGACGGTCTCTTTTTTTCTTTTTCTTAACAAATAATGCTGGCATAACTGGATATCCATCTGCAAAAAATGCAACAGGACCCATACCTCACACCATGTACAAAAACTAACTCAAAATGGATCAAAGACCTAAATATAAAATCTAAAATGATGAAGATCATGGAAGAAAAAATAGGGACAATGCTAAGAACCCTAATACGTGGCATAAACGGAATACAAACCATAACTAACAATACACAAATGCCAGAAGAGAATCTAGATAACTGGGAGCTCCTAAAAATCGAACACTTATGCTCATCCAGAGACTTCACCAAAAGAGTAAAAAGACAACCTACAGACTGGGAAAAAAATTTTCGCTATGACCTATCCAATAAGGGTCTAATCTCTACAATCTGTAAGATATTTTAACACCTCAACAACAAAAAGACAAATAACCCAATGTAAAAAATGGGCAAAGGATATGAACAGACACTTCACCAAAGAAGACATTCAGTCAGCTAACAGATACATGAGGAAATGCTCATGATCATTAGCCATTAGAGAAATGCAAATCAAAACTACAGTGAGATACTATCTCACCCCAACTAATCCAAAAAACACAAAACAATAAATGTTGGCAAGGCTGTGGAGAGACTGGAACACTTACGCACTACTGGTGGAAATATAAAATGGTATAACCATTTTGGAAAACAATTTGGCACTTCCTTAAAAAGCTAGAAATAGAAGTATGATAGGATCCTGAAATCTCACTCCTTGAATTTATCCTAGAGAAATAGGAGTCATCATACAAATAAATATATGCACACTCGTGTTCATTACAGCACTGTTCATAATAGCAAAAAGATGGAAACAACCTAGGTGCACATCAACAGAAGAGTGGATAAACAAATTATGGTACATACACACCATGAAATATTATGCAACTATAAAGAACAATGATGAATCTGGGAAACATCTCACAACATGGATGAATCTGGAAGGTATTATGCTTAGTGAAATTAGTCAGTTGCAAAAGGACAAATATTGTATGAGACCACTATTACAAGAACTCAAGAAAAGGTTTAAACACAGAAGAAAACATTCTTTGATGATTACGAGGGTGGGGTGGGAGGGAGGGGAGAATTCACTAACTAGATATTGAAGATGAATCAACTTAGGTGAAGGGAAGGACAACACACAATACAGGCAAAGTAAGCACAACTGGACCAAAGCAAAAGCTAAGAAGTTTCCTGAACACAACTAAACACTTCCAGGGACAGAGTAGCTTGGGCTGGGGCTTGGGGACCACAGTTTGGGGGGACAGCCAGGTCGATTGGCACAACAAAGTTTGTTAAGAAAGTGGTCTGCATCCCACTTTGGTGATCAACATCTGGGTTCTTAAAACCTTGTGAGCGGCCATCTAAAATGCATCAATTGATGCCAACCTATTTGGAGCAAATGAGAATAAAGAACACCAAAAACACAAAGAAAATATTAGCCCAAGAGACAAAAGGTCCACTTAGACCAGAGACTCCATCAGCATGAGACCAGAAGAACTAGATGGTGTCTGGCTACCATCAATGACCACCCTGACAGGGACCACAACAGAGAGTCCTGGAGGGAGTGTCAGAAAAGTGCAGGGCATAACTCAAATTCATATAAAAATACCAGACTTAATGTCTGACTGAGACTGAATGAACCCCTGAAGCTATGGCCCCAGATGCTTCGGTAATCCAGAACTAAAACTATTCCCAAAGCCCACTCTTTATACAAAGTTTAGACTGGAGAATGGGAAAGTGTGTATCCCTGGTTACTGGGTGCTCTGTTTCCTGTCGGGAGCTCCGTGAAGTTTCCTTCCAGTACTCCCTGTACACAGTCCTTGGTGGCTGAGGTCCGAGATCGCGATTCTGGTTGGCAGTGAGCTGGTGTCTCTCTGGTGGAGTGACCGTGGCTCATAACATGACGGAGACCTCGTACAGGGGAGAAGGGTGGAGGGTGGGAAAGTGTGCATCCCTGGCTACCCACTGCTCTGTCTCCTCTTGGGGGTTCTGTGAAGCTGCCTTCCTGTACTCCGTGACTGCATTCCTTGGTGACTCTAGTCCAAGATGGCAAATCCATGCTGCATTAGCTGGTAGGGGACCTCCATTCCATAGCTTTCTTCATTTTCTGTTCTCTGTCAGTTTCTTATTCTGTTAGGTGCTTGATCGAGTTCTTTATTCCTTCATTTGATGCTTAGGGTTCCAGGATTGATGTTTGTATCTGTTTTGCTTAGTTTTTCCAGTCTTTTTTGTAGAGGGATGGCATGGTGTTTCTGTCTATAGCACCATTTTGGTTCTGCCTCCTAGGGTTTTCCTTTGTAATGTTAATGAGGTCATAAAAGAGTAGGGTGGGTCATAAATCTAATCACTTCTGAGTTATAAAAGGAGCAGAATAGACACAGAGGCACAGGGCGGAAAAGACACCAAGGAACTCTGGGGGCTACCAATAAGGAAGGATCTCCCCTTAGAGCCCTGCCCTGAATTTGAAGTTTTTAGGCTCCAGAACTGTGAGAAAATAAATTTCTGTACTTAAAACCGCCCACTTGTGGTATTTCTGTTACAGTAGCACTAAGTAACTTAGATACAGGTGTACCAACAATATGGTCATTAATTTGGGACTTTCTCTTTCCATATCAAGAATCTGCTTTGCTCTATGGTCACTTCATTCTTTGAGAGATTTTGGGTGTCACCAGGATTGTCAATAGCAAGTCAAAGCTTAACTACCCCAACAGAAAGGGAACTCTTTTCCAGTGGTTCCAGTAAACACCTGAAAGCTGACTCTCACTGGCCAGGTATAAGTCCTGTGCTTATGCCTAAACTCATCAATGTGACTAGGGGAAGGAGTTCTCTCATCAGCCAGACCTGGGGCTGGGCCTGTGCTCACCTCTGGATTATTGGGTGGAGCATGAAGGATGGGGAGGTGAGAATGATATTCTCACCTGAACTACATGGATGGGGAATAGGGAAGGGTATATTGCACAAAATAAAATGATTGTACTGTTTACCAAAAGAAGGGGGACAAAGATGTTTGGCAGGCCAAAGCTACGAATATCTTCTATGGAAGACATAACTATCCCCTCGTTTTATGAACTTAGATTGCTATCTTTCCGTCTTCTTCGTTGTTAGCTGTCACTCATGCTGCTCCCAGTTTGCCTCTATAATAGCAGTATCTTGGTACATTTTAATTTATAGCATCTCATCTTCTGAGGTTTGGAAACTAGATGAGCAAGATCATTAGAGCTATTTTCAAAATAACAGATAATGAGCTTCGAGTGAGGCCTTGAAAGCCTATGAGTAAAGATTTTGTGACATTTCTTATGGCCCCTCAAATGTCATTTTTGCTTATTTTCTGATTTCTTTGACATATTATTGTAATTTCAAAACCCAGTGATAGGAAACACACCTACCTGCAGGTGGTAGATATTTCTACATGTATACTGTATGTGCTGCTTATTTATTAATATAAACAGTAGAGCACACAAGAGCCACAGTCAGGGCAACTTCTTAGATATAACCAAACACTTTGCAGCATGAAATTCCTAGACTTGAAGGCAAAAGCCTATAGATTCAGGTGACATCTGTCAATTGGCACAGTATAGTTCATAAAGACAAGGCTCTGCATCCTATTTTAGTAAGTCGCACCTGGGGTCCTAAAAGCTTACAAGCGGCCATCTAAGATATAACATTGGTCTCTTACCATTTGGAGCAAAGGAGAGTGAAGAAAACCAAAGTCTCAAGGGAGCAATTAGTCCAAAGGACTAATGTACCACATGAACCACAGCCTATACAATGCCAAGACCAGAAGAACTAGATGGTGCCCAGCTACCACTGCTGACCATTCTTGACTGGAATCACAACAGAGTGGACAGAGTGGGAGAAAAATTGTAGAACAAAAAATCAAATTTACAAAATAGACCAGACTTACTAGTCTGACAGAGACTGAAGGAACCCCCAAGACTATGGCCCTAAAATACCCTTCTGAACTGGAACCGAAGCCATTCCTCGAGACCACCTTTCAGCCAAACCATAGACAGGCCCATGAAATAAATAATAACACCCGAGAGGAATGTGCTCCACAGAACAATCAATTACATGAGATCGAAAGGGCAACATTTGCCCCAAAGCAAAGATAAGATGGCAGGAAGGTGTAGATGGTCAGGACAAAAGGAAATGGGGAAAGTACTGACACGTTATGGGAAATGAAACCAATGCCACAGACTACTTTCTGTACAAACTCTTAAATGGGAAACTAATTTGCTCTGTAAACTTTCACCTAATCCACAATTTAAAAAAAAAAAAAAAACAACCAACGACTATGAACTACTATAAATGCCATAAACATGATTGGCTTAAATAAAGCTAGTTTTTTTGATTTTCCTAAATTTAAGTGGGTTTCCGAGGTAGAGACAGGTGTTTTAAATGTTCTTTTGGAAATGGAAACACAGCAAAGAATAAACCAACAAAGCTGGACAGTTGTAAGTTGTCTCACTGGATTTATTAAAATATTAGCATCTGGTATTTTTACCTTTTAATTCTACAATACCTCAGATCTAAAATAAATAATTTGGCATCCATAATGGAGACCAGAGGAGAATAGGGAATTTTTTAAAAATACAAAACTATGTAAATTCTCACAAAAAGCATATATCATGCAAAATGCCAAGTTTTATTGTTTATGTTAAAAAGGACCAGAATAACATTAATAAAATAAGTTCACAAAGGCTCCATTTTAGCCGTGGTTTGTCTACTAAAATTAATAGTTTACACTTGCTGATCATTTTAAAACATATTTATAAGTGGCAGAATCACTGATTTTCAGAATTTGATAAAGAGGTGATTTCAATGATACTGCTCGAGAGTTTTTAAGTAATTCTACTAAGGAGAAAGGTGAAGAAATGAGAGTGGTGAGTATGACATCCACCTAGTCAAGAAGATGGCCTTGAAAGAAAGAAGTAAAAAGCATGATGAAATAAAATCAATAGGATAAAGTAGCAAATTCTTTAAGACTGGGGAGACCTTGCCCTGCTTAATAAAAAAAAGCAAAAAGATTCTTAGAGATTTGTAATAATCAGGGAGAAGGAATACGAATGACTAACAATAACCAACACTGTTGAACATGGGTGCTCAACAGTATTATGTGCATGGTTGGAACTATTCTCATCTCTGTATAGTTAAGGAATTAATTACACAGAGGCTAAGCAATTTGGTACATGAGGGAACTGGACTTCAGATTCAGGTTTGTCCAACTCTAGAACTGGTAGACCTCTTCAGTTACTGTAACATTAGGGGTCACTTCCTTCAAGGGGTGTAGACCAGGGGCCACGGTTTGGGGTATGGTATCTTCCATACCTTACTCTTGAACCTCATGTCCCAGTACTCTCAGTCTCCACCACATGCTCCAGCAAAGTTTCCCCCTACACACCACTGGCTTTCCTGCCTCGGTGCTTTCAAGCCAAATATTCTCTGAGCCCAGCATTTTCCTACCAGAATGCCTGTCTTTGTCATTATGAGTCTAAACTTTGGAGTAAGCTTAAGAAAAAAAATACACACACACGCACACACACATACACATATATCATATACACACATGTATGACATATATACACATATATGATACATATGTATATATAAAAATACATGCCCAAAAACCCAAACCCACTGCCGTCGAGTCAATTCTGACTCATAGTGACCCTATAGGACAGAGTAGAACAGCCCGATAGAGCCACCAAGGAGCGTCTGGCAGATTTGAACTGCTGACCTCTTGGTTAGCAGCTGTAGCACTTAACCACTGCGCCACCAGGGTTTCCGTATATATATATTTACATACATGACAAATTATGGATAACACTGGGAAGAATTCCAGAACGCTGAATTTTGCTCATGCAGAACCTGTCCATAGACCAAGAGGCAGCCCTTCCAGTACAACAAGGGGATACGGAGTAGTTTAAAGTCAGAAAATGTGTGCATTCAGGGTTGTATCTATTCACCATACTTATTCAGTCTGTATGCTGAGCACATAATCCGAGAAGCTGGACTATATAAAGAAGAAAGGGGCATCAGGATTGGAGGAAGACTCATTAACAACCTGCGATAAAGATTACACAACCTTGCTTGCTGAAAGTGAACAGGACTTGAAGCGCTTACTGATGAAGATGAAAGACTACATACAACCTTCAGTATAGATTGCACCTCAACATAATGAAAAACAAATCCTCACAACTGGCCCAATAAGCAACCTCATGATAAACAGAGAAAAGATTGAAGTTGTCAAGGGTTTCATTTTACTGGATCCACAATCAACATCCATGGAATCAGCAATCAAGAAATCAAATGATGTATTACATGGGAAAATCTGCTGCAAAAGACCTCTTTAAAATGTTGAAAACCAAAGATGTCACTTTGAGGACTTAAGTGCACCTAACCCAAGCCATGGTATTTTCAGTCACCTCATATGCATGCAAAAGCTGGACAATGAATAAGGAAGACCAAAGAAAAATTGACACCTTTGAATTATGATGTTGGAAAAGAATATTGAATATACCACTGACTACCAGAAGAATGAACAAATCTGTCTTGGAAGAAGTACAGCCAAAATACTCCTTAGCAGCAAGGATGGTGAGACTTTGTCTCACGTGCCTTGGATGTGTTATCAGGAGGGACCAGTCCCTGGAGAAGGACATCATGTTTGGTAAAGGAGAGGGTCAGTGAAAAAGAGGTAGACCCTCAAAAAGAGGGATTGACACAGTGGCTGCAACAATGGCTCAAGCATAGCAATGATTATGAGAAAGGCGCAGCACTGGGCACTGTTTTGTTCTGTTGTGCATAGAGTTGGTGAGTCGGAACTGACTTGAGGGCACCTAGCAACATCGTATATATGTGTATATGTTATATATGTGTGTATAGCTATACATGGAGCCCTGATGATGTAGTGGTTAAGAGGTTGGCTGCTACACAAAAGGTCAGCAGTTCATATCTACCAGCCGTTCCTTGGAAACCCTATGACGCAGTTCTACTCTGTCCTATAGGGTTGCTATGAGTCAGAATCGACTCATCAGCCACAGGTTGGTTTTTTTATAGCTATAAATACGATATATATATAACTAATAATCAAACTGAAGCGTTTTTAAGATGTCACTCTGATTAGCATTGTGTTTTATAGGAAAGAGAAAGCGTGGTTGTAGTAGAAAGGCTATAATTTTCTTTGAAATTTTAAATGCAAGCATCTCAGCACTTTGTTAAACTGGGAAAATAATTCATGAGGCAAGGATTCTGTCTCATTAATCCTTGTCTCCAGAGGCCAGCATAGCTCCTGGCACATACTAGACTGTCAAAGGTGTGTTGAATTAGATTTTCCTTTTTCTAACTGATTTTCTCTTTGGTTCTACCAAAGATTGTAGTTTGCACTTCTATTATAATACTCATTGCACTTGTTGTTTTTAAGAATAAATTTGGTTACTTGTAAAAGAAAACTAGACTACTAGTGATTTAAGCAATTAAAAAAAAGTCCAAGACTGGTGAAGCAACTCAAGAATATCAAGAAACCGCCTATCTTTTTTATCTACTATTCTTAGTAGTCTAGGTCTTTTATTCTCATAGTTGAAAGATGGCTGCTGCACCTCCAAGCATTGTATCTACATTCTAGGAAGGAGAAAGTAGAGTGTTAGAGGGCAAAGAGTAAAAACGTATGATCCTCAGAAGGCTTTGCCTTGTGCTTGGGAATGAAGCCCTCCCCAGTGACTCCCGCTTCTATCTCATTGGACAGAGCTACGGCACATGGGCACTTCTAGCTGCCAAAGTGGTTAAGAATTGGAATATTTGGCTTTTCAGTCTCTATAGATGTTGAAGTGGGTATTGACTGAGTCAACCTATCCATCTACCTTACAGGTTTTCTAGTTTTTTTTTTTTTTTATCTTTCCTGTTATATTGTAAGCCCATGGAGGACAAAGAATGTGTCATTATGGCAAGTGACTACCATAGCACTTAGGACAGTGTCTGAGACATTGTAGCTATTCAATCTATGTTTTCCCTTTTTAAAAAATTTAATTTGGAAATAAGAACCTGGCGAAGACTACTAACTCTGGCTTCTCTGAAAATGATGTAATCTGTAGATTTACCTTTGGTGACTCATTCCTCATATTGGAAAATTACCTGGAGCTTTCTTGCTTCATCAAGTTGGGTCATTAAAGTGGACAATTTAACAGTACTGTTGTTTGGAAGGAGCCCTGGTGGAACAGTGGTTAAGAACCATGGCTGCTAACCAAAAGGTCTGCAGTTTGAATGCTTTGAAACCCTGTGTGGCAGATCCATTCTGTCCTATAGAGTCCCTCTGAATCAGAATCGACTCAATGGCAATGGGTTTGTTCGAGTTTATTGCTTGGAATGTTTTGAAGTTATAACTCAGAAAGTGGAGTGGGGAAGAAAGAAGAGCCAGGAGCCAGCCATGTCCTTTGAAACCAGGGTCACTGTGCTGAGAGCCTCCTAGATCCAGGGGAAGGTTGATCCTAAGATTGAAAGGAAACAAGACCTTCCCCCAAAACCAAAAGAGAGGGAAAGTCTTCCTCTAGAGCTCGTGCCCTGAATTCAGACTTATAGCCTCCTTAACTGTGAGAGGATAAAGTTCTGTTTGTTAACGCCAAAAATAAATAAATAAATAAATAAAGTTACATCACTCTTTTAAATGTCTAAACCAAACTAGTTGATGTTGAGTTGATTCTGATTCAATCAGAGTAGAACTCCCCCATTGGGTTTCCAAGGAGCACATGGTGGATTTGAGCTGCTGACCTTTTGATTAGCAGATGTAGCTTTTAACCACTATGCCACCAGGGTTTCCAAAAGCCCAGTGGAATCTAAATACCATAGTAATTTGATGTCTTCCATTATCTGTTTGAGCCCTGGTGGTGCAGGGGTTGAATCACTCAGCTGTTAACCAAAAGATCAGCTGTTTGAACCCACCAGCCACTCCATGAGAGAAAGATGTGACAATCTGCTTCTGTAAAGATTTAGCCTTGGAAACCTTATGGGGCAGTTTTATTCTGTTCTATAGGGACGTTTTGAGTCAGAATCCACTCGATCCATTTGAAAAATAGGGGAACAAATCCTTTAACTGTTGGGAAATTTACATGTTCCTTTTCCTTCACAAACCTGTATTTCCATTCTACTTCTATCATAAATTTTATCCTATTTTTAAGCTTCAAAATCTTATATTGATTAATCTCTCAATAAAATTTTTAAAATTAAAACTTAACTTTGTCCATAAAATATATATGTATAGTGGAGGAGAAATCATGTAAAATATGATTGGTCAGCAAGGACTTTTTCAAGAGAGGTGAAAAGGTAAATAAGAATGAGGATAATGTATTGGAATCACAGAAAAGATTAACAATTGGAAGTTAAAATACTCTAACTTAAAATACTTTAGCTGTTCAACACAATAAAGGGGAAGTCAGCACAACTGGACTGTACCAAAAGCTAAGAAGTTTCCTGAACACAACCAAACACTTCAAGGTACAGTGTAGCAGGGGCGGGGGTCTGGGGACCATGGTTTCAGGGGACATCTAGGTCAAATGACGTAACAAAGTTTATGAAGAATATGTTCTACATCCCACTTTGGTGAGTGGCATCTGGGATCTTAAAAGCTAGCAAGTGGCCATCTCAGATGCATCAATTGGTCCCAACCCACCTGGAGTAAAGGAGAATGAAGAACACTGAAGGCACTAGGAAAGTAGGAACCCAAGACACAAAAAAGGCAACATAAACCAGAACCTGCATCACCCTGAGACCAGAAGAACTAGGTGGCACCCAGCTTCCACCAATGACCGCCCTGACAGGGAACACTACAGAGAGTTGCTGATGGAGCAGGAGAAAAGTGGGGTGCAGAACTCAAATTCTAGTAAAAAGACCATACTTAATGGCCTGACTGAAACTGGAGGGACCCCAGAAGACATGGCCCTTGGACTCTCTGTTAACCCAGAACTAAAACCATGCCTGAAGCCAACTCTTCAAAGATTAGACTGCACTATAAGACATAAAATGATACTTGTGAAGAGTGTGTTTCTTTGTTCAAGTAGATACACAAGACTAAATGGTCAGCTTCTGTCTGGAGGTGAGATGAAAGGCAGAAAGGGATAGGAACTGGTTGAATGGACACAGGAAATCTGGGGTGGAATGGAGGAGTGTGCTGTCACATTATAGGGATAGTAACTAGAGTCACATAACAATGTGTGTATAAATTTTTGTATGAGAAATTAATCTGAGCTGTAAACTTTCACCTAAAGCACAATAATATATATATATTTCAGCTGTTCAGAGTTCTAAAGGAAAAAATATGTACAAATTACTCATTTAGCTACAAAGATTTTCAAATTTCTAATTTTTACTGTTTTTCTTTCAAAACAGATCTTGTTCTTCCCTCTGTCATCTTTTTTTAATTATAAATCATGAGGGACGAAGATAAAGCAGTTGAATGTTCAGATTCAGAACCTTCCACAGAGGTGAGTCACACAGCCTCTGCTCATCAAGAAACTTGATGAGGTAAATCTCATCAAGTGTAGAACTTCCCAGCTGTTTCTTTAAAAAAGGGATTATTTTCCATCTATTATTGAATCGTATTTTTTTCATTCCCTACCACTCAACTAACAATTCTCATTCTTAATTCCCAGACTCATATGGTCCAGGTCAGGTATGAGTAACAATTTCCCAGCTAAAGCCATTGGCAGCTGGCCCACACATGAGGAATAATGGGGGGCCTGTGAAAATCTTTGTGTTCCCAGCCTAAACCCTAGAATGATTTTGATTTCTTCCCTTTCCCTTCTATATCATAAATTCAAGTAGATGAATGAGTGTGACTTTTTTTTTCACCACAGAGTTATCTTTTCCTGAACAACTTTTGTATGTTTCTTGTCTCTTGCCCTGTATTTATCTTAAATATGCTGATTTTTAAACCCAGCTCCCCAAAACCAAAAAAAACCCACTGCCATCGAGTCAGTTCTGACTCGTAGCGACCGTATCGGACAGAGTAGAACTGCCCTTTAGGGTTTCGAAGGCTGTAATCTTTAGGGAAGCAGGCTGCCACATCTTTCTCCTGCGAAGCAGCTGGTGGGTTTGAACTGCTGACCTTTTGGTTAGCAGCCCAGTGCTTTAATCACTGCACCACCAGGGCTCCTGTTTTAACCCAGCATACTGAAATTTGACGTGACTCAAGCATTGAAATTTGATGTGACTCAAGCATTTATGCCACAAATAGTGACTCAATGCTAAATATAACATAGTTCTTGTTCCAAGCATCAGGTGGTTAGTAATAAAGCTGTGGATTTTCCTATAAAGTGTTAGCCTTGATTCTAGTAATGGAAATATGATTTGTAATATGATGACTCAGAACCTGTAAAAATGTATAGCAAATGTACAGTTTCAAGGATATATTTTGCTCCTTTAGACACAGGAGGAGACAGTTATGAACCTCAGGAGTATAGATGGAAATGAACCAACAGAAGAATGTAACCTGAATAGCAGTGAAAAAAAGCTACAAGAAACACCAACTGCATCAAATCATCTGCAGAGACTGAGACAAGCATTTGCTTGCCCTCCACATGGATTACTGGCTAGAATAATAACAAATGGTATGTAAACAGTAAGGGTGAAGTAAGAATGAGAGAGTAAAAGATGAAGTTGTTATAAGGGGAGACCCCCAAATAATATGATTTAAAAGACAAAAAGCAGTTTACTTCTCTCTCACATGAGAAGTACTAGGTGAACAATTCTTACTGCTAGGTGGCTTTGTTCCACGTGATCATTCAGGGACCCACGCTGACAAGTCTTTGCCGTCTTCAGCCTGGAGCTTCCAAGATCTCTGTGGTCACCACTATTCCAGCCATCAGGAAGGGGAAAAGAGCAGCAATCAAAGTGTTTTCCTTTTCCTCATCTGAGGAAGCATTTCAAAGGATTACTTCAGGAACCCCATGAGAAAAATGTTTGTGAAATCATTTGTAAACAGACAAGCACTACATAAGTGCTGGTTGTTATTACTATTAAGTAATGCAACTAATATTTGAGCAAACACATCAATTTATACTTCTAAATGAATCCTGACATTTTATAAGCAAGCATCTTGGTTTGCAATTCAGCTTAGTCCAGCAGAGCTGCTATTAGTCAAACATTTCCGGAATTTTTCTTTGGGAATTGATCTCAGCACTATTTTGAATATTGTTAGGATTGGATCTGGTCTTTGGAGCATCCAAGGGTTATTTTTATATCAATTTGATGAATAAAATAGATGTTCAGATTCAGTAATGCCATCTTTTTTTTATTAAAAAAAGAAGTGTATGTGTGTTTGTGTTGAGGGATGTGTAGTGTAGCAGGGGAAAGAAGAAGGGTTTTGAAAATTTAAAGACAATTTCAATATTATTTTGAGGAATGATAGCATCATTGGAATAAATATGTGACCTCTCAAGGGAGATATGTTGAATACAATACGTATGATCTCGAAGATATGGTTACTGAAAACTCAGACTCACGTCTTCGTAGTTGATATATGAGTTCTGAAAGACATTTTTATTTGTTTACTGTAGTGTAGATGAAGGTTTACAGAGCAAATTAGTTTCTCATTAAACAATTAAATACACATATTGTTTTATGACATTGGTTGCCAACCCCATGACATGTCAACACTCTCCCTTTCTCAACCTTGGATTCCCTATTACCAGCTTTCCTACTCCCTCCTGCCTTCTCGTCTTTGCCCCTGGGCTGGTGTGCCCCTTTAGTCCTGTTTTGTTTTATGCCCCTGTCTGATCTTTGGCTAAAGGGTGAACCTCAGGAGAGACTTCAGTACTGAATTAAAAGTGTCTAGGGGGCATACTCTTGGGGTTTCTCCGGTCTCTGTCAGACCAGTAATGAAAGACATTTTTACCATTCTCATCTGGGACTATGGGAAAGCCAAATATAATATGCTATATTTTAGGCTCTAAATGTGTTTTCAATGAAATTAGTAAGGTTTGGAAAGCATGGGGAAAAACATTTTTATTTGGAACAAAATAAATATACACTAATATACAGGTTCCAAAATATACACTAGTTAATAAGACAACAGATAATTTAATACCTTTTCTGTCCTTTTTATTATTTTTTTAACTTTTACCCTTCAAATTATGCCATGTTTCTAGTTAAAACAATCACAATAAAACAGATATGGATTGACATAACGAAAGGATGAAAACGAATGATATGATTTGGAGACTCAGCTTTTTATAAAAATTCTGTAATCACTGTCCATAGGGCTGCCTGAAAAATGAGGCTGGATGTATATAAACACCTCTTCCTGTACTTCTGTTCCTCAAGCTTACAGTACTGCTCTTGTTCTATACTCCTTCCTATGCCCATGCAGTCTACACTAAGTACTCTTCTTATGAGGTAATCTTTCATGTGAAAATAGGATTTTCCAAAATTATAAATGAGAAGTGAATTATTAACTGAATTAAAAGCAATTTAGAGAAACCTTATAAGTGTGCGTTTGTATGTATTTAGTGCTACACAATGCTTCACAGTTTACCAAGAGCTCTTCATGACTTATCTTTAGCAAGCCCTATACATGTGTATGGAGCCTTGGTGGCACAGTGGTTAAGAGCTCAGGCTGCTAACCAAAAGATCGGCAGTTCAAATCCACCAGCTGTTCCATGGAAACCCTATGGGGCAGTTCTACTCTGTCCTATAGGATTGCTATGAGTTGCAATTGACTCAACACCAAGCGTTTTTTGTTTGTTTGCTCTGGTAATTTATGGAAATAAATACCAACATATACATGTATATAAATATGTAATTTATGGACAATTAATTTATAGGTAAAAGTAGAGGAACAAATCCTTTTGGTCTCTGGGATGTGGGCTATGAATTTTTTTCTTCCTATTTTTCTACTTTTTTATGGTTTTGATTTTTTTATAATATTAGAAATGTTTCATAAATTCTGTTTCCTGAAAATAACATAATCCTTTATTATTTTATATATTTGATATTATTGTTTATTGTGAATTACGTGCTGCCCAATATATCTTTTATATTATTAAAATTTGTGATAAACAATATATCATTTATATTATTAAAATGTATAATATAAACATACATATATATATCTTAGAGTTAGTGAACAAGCATTACTAAGACCACTTGGATGAGCACTAAAGTAGACATTGGAAGTAAAAAATTTTGAAGCCAATTCATGCATTTTACAAATTTATAGTCTAATTAAGAGGTCACAATATCTAGTTGAGAATAACTGGGAATATAGCTGCTATTCTAAGACTTGAAAGCAAGCATCTAAATGCAGTAAGTTAAAATGCAATATAGTCTATCAGGTATACAAAACTAATGGACGCACTAGCCCAGAAGCAAAGGTCAGACAGCAGGAAGGGACAGGAAAACTGAAGGAATGGAGACAGGGAAACTGGGGTGGAGAAGGGGAGAGTGTTGACATATCGCGGGGCTGGCAACCAATGTCACAAAACAGTTTGTGTACTAGCTGTTTAATGAGAAACAAATTTGCTTTGTAAACTTTCACCTAAAAAAAAAAAGAATATGCAATATAGTAAGACCCATATCATGAGTGTCGAAAGAATTGTTTCTTGAAAGAAACAACGAAAATCTTAAGGTACGATTTTCTAAATACTGGTAGTTTCTTTAGCTACTAATGTGTTCGTTACTTACTACTCAATATTTATTTAAGAAAACAATTTTTGAATGATATCCAAGGCTGCATATGACTATTGATAGAAACTAGTTTTCCTGGTTTATTTCAGTTACTGTGGTTGGTCTTCTGGGGACTTTACTTTGGTCAGTTATCATCAGTGAAATTCTCCCTGAAGGAATCATATCTGGAATCATAATCCTGGTCTTGTGTACCATTGGAGGTATACTGTTCAGGCTCCTTAAGTTACCTACATTATCTCCGCTGCCTTCTTTTCTTGGTAAGTGCTAACCACTTCCTGTTTTCTTCAGGGTAAATCGTATTTTTTAAACAGTAGTTTGTGTGGCAAGTTTTGGGGGAATAACAGTATGTTTGGTGTGCTAGAGCCAATTTATACCAGCTCGCAAAAGCCAATATTAAATTTTGAGGAATTTTGTGAGCTCGTTGTTAAACGTTCTATTTTAAAATATATAAACTTAAAATATATATATAAACTTAAAATCAAGTAATTTATATGAAAGAGCAGGAAACACTCAAAATTCATCACTTCCTAATGATTTTACTGCATTTTCCCTTTATCTGTGCCCTTAAGACTATCTGTGTCTATTGTATCTTAACGGCGGAAACACTCTAAGGTGGTGTGCTGCTGTGCCTTTTCCCAGCTCCACATTTTGTGACGTAGTGTTAGTGGCTTAAAATCGGCCATGTTGGGAGTATCTATACCACAGAGTCAGAAAATGCCACAAATCAGGATTGGCACATTGCTTTCTTGATTGTTTTGTCAATTGTCTAGACTGAAAATGTTATGGAGAAAACGTTAATAATGCAGATTAAATTTAAAAGTATGTCATGTCTGTAGACATTGCCTTGTGAATGGCTTGAAAGAAAATTGAGGATATTTTCTTCCAGAATTCAAAAACTAATTTCTGATTCGGCAAAGAAGTTACTCACATCACTGACAAGTGAGTAAATTTCTGACATATATATCTTGTTTCATTTTCATCTTATGCAGCCACATAACCAAAAATACCAACTAACATTCATGATGAAGCTACACTTGTGTATCAGTGATGAGTGACTTCCTTGTTGAACCAGATGGTAATCAAGCATTATTTGTCACCTGATTTTGTTGAGTCATGGCTGAATTGCAACGAGAGTTGGTTATGAATCCAGTTCAACAAAAGTCAGAGAGAGCAACCTATGAGAATCAATTGGCTATATAGAATTTACAGTGGAGAGGATTGCACATTTGTGAACTTGTTCTGCACAATATTTCTTTTATATTATTAAAATTTATAATAGACAATAATGTTTAGATTATTAAAATGTATAATAAACTAATATACAAATATAAAGGTATATACATTTTTGGAGAGCTGGTTTTTAAGCACTTAATCACACACCTCTGGGTGTATTTAAAATATAGTATCATGATCTTAAAAAATTAGACAAAAATGTTTTCCAGAGGCAGGGAGAATGCCCACCTGGGACATACATGCAAATTTCTCTTAAAACTAGCTATTATGCCTTTCATACTTCTTTTTAAAACTCAATTAATTACAAAATTTCAATTTACCACTTTCAATTACTGCAAAAGGTATTTTGTGTTTGTTTCTAACAGATTTACTGATCACCATGTTTTATTGAAAAAGCACTTACCTTTTACATATACATATATATTTGCACACATTCTCCAAACTAAAAGGGGTTTTGTTGTTGTTGTTAGCTTATAACAGGAAAATCAGAGTTATTAACTTAGGCCAAAATTATTTGCTTTTGAGTTTGTGGTCAGCAGTTGAAACTAAATATTAAAAAAGGAGTAGAATTATTTACATCTCACTATGAATTAATTCTCAGTATATTTGTAAGTTTTATGTAAACTGAAGTTATTTCACTTAACTTATTTTACTTCTCATGGTTACTTTTTCCCTAAAGTTGTTAATAAGGAGCCCTGATGGCACAATGGTTAAGTGCTTGACTACTAACTGAAAGGTGGGAGGTTCAAACCCACCAGTAGCTCCATAGGAGAAAAGACCTGGTGATCTTCTCCTCTAGATTACAGTCTAGGAAACCCTATGGGGCAGCTCTACCCTGTCCTATAAGGGCAGTTCTACTCTGTCCTATAGGGTCGCTATGAGTCTGAATCAACTTGACAGCAGACAACAACAGTGTTATTAACTGAATTGTTGTTAAAATGAATTGTTTCCAGTTATGCCTGTATACTATAGATCAGAGGTTGGCAAGCCACCTGTTTTTTGTCAATAAAATTTTATTGGAACACATCAAGGCTCATTTGTTTATGTATTATATATGGCTGCTTTTGCACTGTAACAGTGGAGTTTTGAACTTGTAACAGAGACTGTAAGACCCACAAAGCCTTAAAATATATATTATCTGGCCCTTTACAGTAAACATTTGCTGACCCCTGCATCTGTATCAGTGCTTCTCAAGCTTTATTGTACATAGGAATGACCTTGGGCTTGTGTTAAAATGCAGATTCTAATTAAACAGGTCTGAGATGGGGCCTGAGGTTCTACATTTCTGTTAAACTCCAAGCCTACACTCTAAGTAGAAAGATCAGTAGTTCTCAAGCCTGGCTGCACGTGGGAATCATCAGGGGAATTTTTTTTTAATGCTGATGCCTGGGTCCCACCCCCAGAGATCTTGGATTAATTAGTTTGGAGTACAGCCTGGGCATGAGAATTTTTTTAATTTTTAAAAGCTCCCCAGATGATTCTAATATTACAATATGCAGCTGAAGCTGAAGACCAATGTTCGAGACTCTATGAAAATGTTCTTAACTCCTCAACTTCTTTTTACCAATCCAAGTCTATTGCTGAGACTAGCAAATCATACCACATTAAAAGAGAGAAAGCTTTGTGATGATCACATGAAATCTCCCAAGATAACTGAAAATATTCTGAAAAGTACATACATGATATATCTTACGTCTCTTTTCTTACTATTACATTTGTGATAGAGAATGTTTACCTTTTTTTTACGATATTAGGACCATTATCCAATGCCAAACCATTATCCGAATTCATAAAGAAGACGTATCAAGACAGAATACACGTGATGATTGCCTGTTTTTTTTTTTTTTATAAGAGTTTATTGAAATAAATGCCAGGGACAGATGATGAGGAAGCATTTTTGTTTGTTTCTGAAATGAACGTGAAACAATTTCCCTGAGACGCTTTCCCTTGCCAATGGCCTGGTTTTGATTTGGCAGGTGGGGACCACTCCCTTGGTTGCAATATGGAAAATTTTTAAAGTAGGCAAAAATTATCAATACATGGGCATCCTTGTTTCATCTACTCCTAAGTTATTTTAAAGCAAATCACTACTGAAAAAAACTGGTTTTGTACTGTAATGTTTCACAGAGTCTAAATTTTGCTGATTATATCCCAATGGTGGTATTTAGCATGTTCCTCTGTCCCTTTTATGTAAATTCATTGTTATATCTAGAGGCTTCATTAGAAGGTTTGTTTTTGTATGGTCTGCAAAGCCTCAAGCATATCTATATATATATATATTTTTGCTTTTGTCTTTTGCAAGGCCACTTCATAGGTGATTCATGGGTACGTAATGTATGATCATCTCTTTTTCTCTTATATTATTAGCCATTGATGATTAACATCTTCATTCAGTAATTCCTTAGGCATTGCAACTGTAGTGCAATGGGTTTCTTTTATGTGGCCTTTCCAAAATGATTGGTAGGGCTGCAACCTGCCAAGTGAGTGATCTGTTTGTTATCCATCTAAGCAGCTTGCAAGGATTGGTCGGTTTGCTATCTGCCTAAGTGGCTTTCAGGGGTTGGTTGGTTTGCTGTCCACCTAAGTGGCTTGCAGTCCACTCAATAAAATTGGTCAATTTACCATCCTGCTAAGAAAATCACGCCTTGAAATTGACTAGGAGTTTTCCTATATAAGCATTCAATCTCACAGATCTACAAGAGCCTGAAGAGGAGCATGTCCTTTGGACCCAGGGTCCTTGCACTGAGGACCACCTAGATTCAAATAGAAGACCTGTAATAATGGCCAAGGGCTGTAATAATCTAATAACGCTGAAGACCAAGAGAAATGGCGACAAGCACAGCAGAACCGAGAAGCAGAGAAACGGTGGCACTGGTGTGATCAGCAGGAGCTGTGAGACCAGCAGACATTGTGTCTAAAATACCGAAAACATTTGCTAAATGTTGAATGGATGAATGAAAGAAGAGTCACCAGCTGACTTGAAAGGGCAGTGGTGTCCATCCCATCATAATTCACAAAAGCCTTTGCTTAGAAGCAAAGTAGGTTAGGCATTTTTAAATTATCTGATGTGAAGATGAAATGGAACCCACGTAAGTATTCGTTGATATTTCAGGTAACCTGACATAGCACATAATTTCAGGAACCATTTGCTCTTTGTACCCAAAGAGATGACTGAATTGGACTTCACAATAAAACATTTTATGTTTAGAATTTGATCACAGTCTTTCCGATGCTGCATCCTGTTTCTCACTTTTTAGGTTCAGGTGTTTTGGGGAATATTAACTATCCTAATCTATCTTTTTAATCTACATATCAAAATCTTTTCTTTGTACCTCTAATTTATTGTATTACTTTAATTTCCTAAATTAAAAACTTAATTTTATCCAAGGACTAAGCGTAAAGGCAGTAGTTCCTAGGATAATATAGCCGCCTCTTTCATAACTAACACGCTGAGAAACATTTTCTGTATTTGCAAACTAACAAAAGAGTTGTTTGACTTCTCCATTCAAGGCATGCTGCTTACTGGGTTTCTCATCAGAAATATCCCAGGCATCAGTGATTTTCTGCTGATCGAGTACAAGTTGTCTTCCTTTTTGAGAAGCGCAGCCCTGTCTATCATGTTGGTTCATGCCGGCCTTAGACTGGATTCACAGGTATGAGGTGGGGATTTCTAATTACCGAGTAGGAATTTTGCTCATCCAATACTGCAAGTGTTTAGAATCACTGAGCTTTACAGAATGGATGTGGACACTTTGCATGACAATCTCAAGGAGGGAGTAGCATTTATTTTGCACAGGACTGTTGTGCAGCTAGTACGTTATGCTTCACAAGACCTCAGAACAAATTCCTGTGCTTTCTTCAAGAAAGTGAAGTGGGGGCAGCACCAAGAATAAAGGCTCCCCTTCTCTCTGACAGAGATACGGGCCATAGGTATAAACTACAGTCAGTGAGGGAGAAGACACCTTATTTTTGGTGTGTAAAGCCCTATGTACATGCTTAGGGCTAAGTATTCTGGCTCAGGAAACTTTCTAGTGTATAAAATGAGACGCCTGTTTTTGTTTTGTTTTCCATGTATGTTTTGAATGCAGGAATAAATGTTCTTGGGGGATGTTATGAACCAAATGAGGCTTTTCACCCTAACTCACTCTGGGGTCACAGAAGATAAATAAAGCTAGTACTGAGGGGGTTAAGTCACCTAGTGTGGGGATTAGGAGCACAGACGGTGTCAGCTGCTTGCCTGAGTTCAAAACCTGGCACCACCACTCACCAGTTTCATGATCTTGAGCAAATTAACTTGTGCCTTTATAAGAGGACATCTGAAAAACGGAGATATTAGTACTACCTATCTCAGTGTGGCTATGGGGCCTAAATAAATTAACTCTAAAACACTGAGAACACTGAAAAAAAAAAAAAAGTGTTTGCTAAATAAAACTCATTATGTTTATGTTGACCCATACATGGTCTGAATGCTGAAGAAAAAGTTTAAGGTCATCTCATACCTCAAGTCCTTCTCTGCATGTCTTTAGAGAATTATTTTAGTGTGTCTATTTTTATATTTCAGGCCCTGATGAAGCTGAAGGGTGTTTACGTGAGACTATCCATGGGTCCTTGTCTTGTGGAGGCAGGCACTTCTGCTCTTCTTGCCCACTTCCTAATGGGTTTACCATGGCGATGGGGATTTATACTGGGGTAATAATTTTTTCTTGTCCATATGAAAACATGCACAGTTGTTAGGCCTTTCTGTGATTCCATACAAGAGAATGCATGTTAGCATTTACTTAAGGACATCAGAAAACGCAATGTAGACATTCCAGCATAATCTAAATACCCTAACTTTAAAATATAGTATATGTTTCTATAGGCTTTTATGGTGATTATAATAACTTAAACTAATTGAAGAAATAGGGTTTGGTTTGGTTTGATATGTGTATATACATGTATCATATATATATATATATAAAACCAAACCCAGTGCCGTCGAGTTGATTCCGACTCATAGTGACCCTATAGGACAGAGTAGAACTGCCCCATAGAGTTTCCAAGGAGCGCCTGGCGGATTCCAACTGCTGACTCTTTGTTTAGCAGCTGTAGCACTTAACCACTACGCCACCAGGATTTCCATATATGTATGTATGTATGTTTAGGCAGCCTAAACATTTCCACTGCAGATTGTCTATGGCCACATTTTAAAAAACAGTGTTCTGTGGAATTTGTGTGTTGAGTTTCTAGTTTGGCACTTCTCTACCATTTGAAAGACTGTCGGTAAAAGCTTACAAGGTCTAGCCTCCAGAAGAGTAAACATTATTATAATTTGTTTAAAAACAAAAGATATGAAGATACTCTCAGAAATGTTTAAAGTGCTGCCTGCTTAGTTTTGTTTTAGGCGCTGCATCTCTAGCCATTGTGGTGCCTTCAATGCACTGTTTGCAGGAAGAAGGCTATGGTGTTAAAAAAGATGTCCCGACCTTACTCATGGCTGCCGGCAGCTTCAATGACATCCTAGCCATCATGGGCTTTTACTCCTGCTTGGGCATAGCATTTTCCACAGGTAAACTAGGCTGTTTTTTTTTTTTTTTTAAACTAGGCAGTTTACAACGTACTGTTCTCTTGCACTTTAGAGACATAGATTAAAATGTTATAAGCCTGGTATATTTGCTTGATAATTGATTAAGGCAAAAGAAAAGTAGAGAAAACAACTCCAGGAGTTCTGTACCCAGGGGGACCAGTAGGTACCTTTACTCCCTTCCTGTCTCTGGAGATGGGCTGTTCCAGAGTCTGCAGGAAGTGCAATAAGGGGTACAAAGTAGTGAAGTTCAAAGAAGGAGAACAGCTTCTGCGTGGAGGGATCTAGGAAAGCTTAATCTTGGAGACAGCACGAAGGATGAGTAGGTTTTTTTCAATGAGCACGAGTGACAGAGCCGTCCAAGCAGAAGAAACAGAATGCTTTAAAAGAGGGACACTTTCTGTCCCCTCATCTTTAGCATTTTACGGGTAGTGACAGCAATGGTTTTAATGGGTTTCATTGATCCAACATACTTAATTTGTATCTGATATGGACGTATCTTGTTTTGTAATAATAAACTTGGAATTTAAGACATTATTTCACACACTATTATTTAACACCTTTATTACCCTTCAAGGAACCCTGGTGGCAGAGCGGTTAAGGGCTTGGCTGCTAAAGGTAGCGATTCGAACCCACCAGCTGCTCCACAGGAGAAAGATGTGGCAGTTCACTCCCATAAAGATTACAGCCTTAGAAACCCTATGGGGCAGTTCTATACTGTCCTATATGGTCATGATGAGTTGGAATTGACTGGATGGGTTTTTATTATCCTCTAGTATTTCTTAATCTTATCTCCTAAGATTGAGACAGAAGATTTTCAGCATAATATTATTGACAAAATGTAATTGTAGTCTAAATTTAGCTTCAGATTATTATGTGGGAACATACCTGCTTAGAAAGTCGTGCTTTTTTTCAGTTTCTCCAACCCCTGTAGTTATCATCCCATTTTATGATTATGTATGATTTATGCCAGCTACCAGACCATCACGTCTTCACACTGTCCCAGGGTCTGCCTTCCAGCCAATTCCTGCCTTACAGTGCCTGCTGTGTATACTGGCAAATTAATCTTCTCACAATATTTTTTTCATAGTGTGACCTCCTGTTAGCTCCTCAAGAACCAATGAGGACCCTCTTTACCTTAGGTTAATTCTACACTCTTGTCCTTATTCTAACTCTACTGGACCTTTCCAAACCTATTTTCTCACTGCGTTTCTGGTACACACCTTTAAAACAATTGTTCTCAGCTTTGGCTGTACATTAGAATTATTTGAGGAGTTTTTAAAAATACCCGTATATGAGCCCTAAACCAACCAAACAATCAGTTACTGTCGAGTCGATTCCAACTCTTGGCTGTCCCTTGCAGAGTAGGATACCTAGTGCTCCACAGGGTTTTCAATGGCTGATTTTTCAGAAGCAGGTCACCAGGTCTTTCATGTGAGGCTGCTCTGGGTGTACTTGAACCTGCAACTTTTTCGTTAGCAGCTGAGCATGTTAACCATTTGTACCACCCAGGGACTTCCACAGACCAACTCAACCAGAAACTTTGAGAATGGAAACCAGTGCAGTCAAGATTAAGAACTACTGCTTTAGAGCAATGGCGTTTGCATTAGATTAATGGGGGAGGGAGAGGGGGGAGAAGGGAGGTGGGGAACATCAGGGCTGGGGTTTTTATAATCCAGAGTTGAGGGGGGTGTGGGGGTGGAAGTGGGAAGAGAAAGTGTGGATAGTTTGAAGAACCTTCCTAATTGACTCTGATAGGATCCCACTCCTCCCCCTCCCACTCCCTCCAGGTGTGGTCCATAGACCTTCTGGGTCAGGACGACCTAGATGCCCCTTTAAACTGTGGATCCCAGGCTTATTGAATGGATGAGACCCAGGTCTTTTTTTTTTTTTTTTTTTAAATAACTTTAATATACCAGAGACTGAAACAAATTAACTGCTTTTTAGACTTATAGTAAATTATTTACTGTAGTAGCTTGAGTGTTGTGCTAATATCACAGAGAGATGCTTCTGGTGGTTACACCATTACCTGGCAGACAATTGTCCTAGCTAAACAAAAATACTGCCCAGGTAGTCTTAAAAATAAATAGATACATAAATGAGACGATTGCTGCAATAACAAAAAATAACTAGTTACTGGTACATTTCCTTAGAACAGTGTGTGAAGAACGGCTTCATGTGTTGAACGATATTAATGTAATTTTCTGCACAATGTTCTAATAAAGATTTTCTCTTACAGTTTCCTAAATCCTGTATGATATGGGGCAAAATACAGGTTCTACTTAACCTCTTTCAAAGAAGTTAATCAACAAATAAAAACTTTTCTAAAAGCAACCTGGTAGCTCAGTGGTTAAGAACGCAGCTGCAAACCCAAGGTTGGCAGTTCAAATCCACCTGCCGCTCCTTGTAAACCCTACAGGGCACTAGGGTCACTGTGACTCAGAGTCGACTTGAAGGCAATGGGTTTGGTTTTTAAGAGCAATCTCAAAAATCATTGTTTTCAGATTTACTTTTAGAGTAAACATCTAAGAAGGAATAAGTCCTTTCTACGCATTACAGTAAGAAAAGGTTTTTGATTTTTATTTCCAAATTCTTAGGTTACTGCAGTCTATACATATCGGAGATTCTAAAACCAATGCACATTTATTTTAAAAATCAGGCTCTTAAATAATAATTTGAAGGCTTACCTAGAACTCTCTAAGCCACTCAGCCTGTGCCTATAATGCAGTAGAACAAATTAGCTCTGAATTATGAATTTTGACTTTCACATTTTCTTAGGCCTTTTCACTAATCTTTTATTGAAGTAAATGCATAAAAAATTGCACAAATCGTGTCTTAGCCTGTTTCATAATTTGTCTCCAATTACATGCATACCTTTCTTGTAAGATTTTTAAAAATCTTATAAGATAGGCTCTCTTTAGTCAAAATATTTAAGAAAGTAGAGGGTCTATAAACTTCCCCGTATGTAATTCGATGTTTTATTCCAATGATTGTAGAAGTAAAGCTTGTGTATTTAATAATTATGCATTCTGTCTGAAGCTTTTATTTTGTGTCTTTTTCAGGCTCCACAATTTTTAATGTCCTCAGGGGAATTTTGGAAGTGGTAATCGGTGTGGCAGCTGGATCTCTTCTTGGAATTTTTATTCGTTACTTTCCAAGCAGTGACCAGGTAAAAGAAATGATCTGTGGGAAGGTCATGCTCTAAAATGCCATTGAAAGCACTCTGAAACACTTCCATCAAAGCCTAGTACGAAGGACGTGGTATAGAAAAAAATAGCCCTGCAGTTTAAAGTTGCTTACTGCTGTGTCAGGTGCCATCCATGAGATTTACGAAGAGGACTAAATGTATAAGATATTTAATGCAGTTTGAACATTTTTTCTCTAATTTATATTCTGTGTGCTTTAAATTTCACAATAAGACAAATAGCACCAATTAAATAAAAATGAGATATGCAAGTTTTTTTATTATACTCAACTAAAACAAAGATATATAATGGCTTTTTTTTTTTTTTGGTCCTTTTGTTAGCATCAAAATACTTTAGCTTCTACTACTATTAAATAGATCGGCTTTAACAACTGTTTGTAATATAGCCCAATATTTCTTGCCAAGAAGTTCTTCACTGCACACAATGCTTTCTCAGTGAGACACAAAGGTTTTGTTTCCTTTTATCCTCCTAATTCTCTTAGGATAGATAAATACTTAGAAATTTTTCTTTCCTGAGAATTGTATTATTTTCAGATTTCAGTGCATTTTGAATGGAATTCATCAAAATTTTAATTATAGTAGAATTTTTATTAAGAAAAGTAATATTTCCATTATCAGAATGTATGTTGATTGGAGTTTTTATTGTACTGTTACTCAAAAAAATTCTAAAATTGTCTACTGAAGAGGCTATCAATGCACAAAACAAACACATAAGATTATTCTAATTATACAACAAAATAGAATACATCTCTAATATTTTTATTAATTATAAAAAATAATAGCTGACTTTTTCACCTACTATGTGTAAAATGCTGTGGTAAGTGCTTTAAAGTCATCATCTAGTGCATTGTAGCCACTAACCACACATAGCTATTTAAATTAATAAAATTAAAAATTCAGTTCCTCATCATAAGTTCTAAGAAGTCTCTCTAATGGCAGGAATTACCACACAATTTAAATTAATTTTTCAAGATTTGCTAACTGATCTATCATCAAGATTTTTCTTGTTGAAAACAAAGAAACTAATGTAACCTCACAAGTATTTGATCCTGAAAGTCAAGTTCAAGCTAGATTATCAGCTAATTTCTCAACATTAAGGAAACTAAAATATGTTGATGCAGGTGAATATTTTCTTATCTAAACTCTAAATTATTCTAATTTCTTCCCTAATATTAAGTGTGTATACAATTTTGAAAATACTTGCAGACCCTTTCCTGATAAATTTTTAAAAAGAAAAAAAAATCAGTCCCTCAGGTGCATGTTCAGTGGCCACAGTGGCTAGTGGCTCTCATATTGGATAATGCAAGTATAGAATATTTCTGTCTTCACTGAAAGTTATCTGGGCAGTGCTGACCTAGTGCAGTCCGGATAACACTAGAGGAGGGTACTATGACTATGACCATTTTACTGATGGAGGAATTGAGAGGATAAGTGACTTGAACAAGATCACATGGATAGAAAGCAGTGGAGCTGGGATTGAACTCAGGTCACCCAGCTCCAGAGCCCGCATGCCTCCAAAACAAATCAAGCACTTTAAAAAACCTCCATCTTAAAGTGATCAGGAAACCCTGGTGGTGTAGTGGTTAAGTGCTGCGGCTACTAACCAAAAAGGTTGGCAGTTCGAATCCACCAGGTGCTCCTTGGAAACTCTACGGGGCAGTTCTACTCTGTCCTATAAGGTTGCTATGAGTCAGAAGCGACACGACAGCAGTGGGTTTGGTTTTTGGTAAAGTGATCAGGATGTTTAAAAAAAGGCTGAAGAGAGGAACGTAAAGAGAGAAAGGTACACAGTTGTGGAACTTAAAAAAAAAAAACAAAACTATCAATCTACAGCCTCCTAAAACTTCTTGCTAGTCAAGGATTTAGAAAGAAAAACCAAGGGAGCACCAAAGTAAAGAGTAAAAAGAGAGCCTGAAGGTAGTAGAGATATGATATCTTTAACCTTCACAAAACCCCTAAGATGTAAATGTTTTTATACTAGTTTCATGGATGAGGAAACAAAGCTTGGAGCGATTAAGTAACACAGCCACTGCATACACGCCAGTGACATAAAAAAGCTAGAATTTTAACCCAGGTCTGTCTGCATCCAAAGCCCATGTACTTTTTTCTATTAGTCTATTCAACCCTGTGAATAGAGTAGTTGATAGCTGTTGTTGCTAGCGGATGGTAGGTCTGTCCCCAACTCATGGCGACCCCACGAACATCGAAACAAATCACTGCTTGAGTTTTCCTAGGCTGATTATTTGAAGATCACCAGGCCTTTCTTCTTAGTCCATCTTGATCTGGCAGGTGTGCTGAAACCTGTTTGGCAGCATAGCAATATAAAACCAAACCCATTGCCATTGAGTCAATTCCAACTCATAGAGACCCTATAGGTCAGAGTAGAACTGCCCCATAGAGTTTGCAAGGAGTGCCTGGTGGATTTGGACTGCCCACCTTTTGGTTAGCAGCCGTAGCACTTAACCATTACGCCACCAGGGTTTCCCGTGGCAGTATGAAGAAGATAATTGGTGTTCCTGAAAAGGAACCTACATTTGTGTACACACTCACTCTGCCTTTGTTAAGGAAAAGAAGGTAAATGTTACGTCATGCGCGTATTCGAGGAGATGCAGGCATGTTTATTTTCCTATAAATTCATATTATTAAAAAAATCAATAATTAAAAATCAGTTATTTGAAATAGTTTTACTAATTAACTTTTTTTCTCCTGAAGTGGATTCTTGAGTGCAAGAGAGCAGTCCTTGTTTTGGGGTTCTCTATGCTAGCCGTTTTCAGCGGCGTGCATTTTGGTTTCCCTGGGTCAGGAGGAATGTGCTCATTGGCCATGGCCTGCATTGCAGGCACGGGATGGACAACCAAAAAGGTGAATTTCATTTTAAGTTCTGTTCACAACTACTTCTGATCAGATTAATTTTTTTTTTCTTTCCAGACGCTTTTTTAACATCAAATAACATTTTTAACATAAAAGCTATTTATATGCATATACAAATATACAATGCTGCACACATGATTATCCTTTTTTCTCCTTAGGTATCAATTTATAATTTGGCATCTTAATGTATATCATGGTTATATTTTCATCATGCCTTCCTTTTTTTTTTGGTAATGGCTGGAGAGTATTGCATTTTATAACTATGTTGCTATGTGACTCCACCGATTCTGACTCATACTAGTCTATAGGACCCTACAGGGCAGAGTAGAACTGCCCCATAGGGTTTCCTAGGCTGTAATCTTTATGCGGAAGGAGCCGTGGTGGCACTAGGCTGCTAACTGAAAGGTTGGTGGCTCGAACCTGCAAGTCGCTCTGCAGGAGAAAGACCTGGCAAGCTGCCCTCTGGGGCAGTTTTATTTCGTGCTATGGACTACCTGTGAGTCGGAATTGGCTCCTCGGCAGCAGCTTTGTTTTTGGTTTGAATCTTTAAAAGGGAGCAGATTGCTAGGTCTTTTTTCCTGAGGAGCAGTTGGTGGCCACTGACCTTTTGGTTAGCAGCCAAGTGCTTAACCATTGGAACACCCAGGCTCGTTACTTAACCAGTCTCCTACTAACAGATAGGTTGTTTCTAGTTTTCTGCTAAGAGAAACAGTGCCTCAAAAAATATCCCTACATATACTATATTTCATAAACTCTAAGACACTATCATTTCCAAGAACCACCATTATTTTATGTGCCACCAAGAATGAAAAAAAAATGTGCTGCCAGTTAAACTATGACATGCCATCCTAATTTCAGAAGTGTTAAAATGTGAAAAGATGTGTATCTTAGAATTAACAAAATAGAGTTTATCTTTGAATTTATCTGTAGGATAAATTTCTAGAAGTAGAATTACTCTATCAGAGTGTGCACATTTAAATTTTTGATGGTATCGGTTTGCCCTTTCAAAAGGCTGCACTCATTTACATTCCCACCAACAGTATGGGAGCGGATCTCCTGAGTATTTTCATTCTTCAAATCTTTGTTAACGTGATAGGTGAAAAATATGTATTATTATTAATCTGATTTGCATTTCTTTATGAGTGAAGCTAGTCAGTTTTTCATATTTATCAGCCAGTTTGTTCAAAAGCTTTTGCCTGTTTTCAAGTTATTTGGATTTTCCTTATTGATTTTTAAGATCACTAAGATTATTAATTTTCTTAGTCTCTATTATGGAAGTTAGCTGGTTGCCACTTATTTATTTTAATTTCCGGGTATGTTTTTATAGATTTGACCTTAACAAGATCATATGTTATTTTGCTTAATGAAGAGATTATAAATGTAAGTGACCTAAATTAAGGGCAGATAATATGATTTTGGGATAATCTTATAAAACGTGAAGACAGTTGTTCAAAATAAATAAGCTTAAGATAATGCCTTATGGAAGAATGTGTGAAGGTCATAAATCTTGAGATCAGGTATGAAGCCATATTCAATTAAATGCATCTCTGTGGGGCTTTACTGGAGACAGAATTTCACCGTGGGTAAATAGCATTCAGGTAGAAGGCTTTCACTATATAAGGGTCTAATTACAAAATTACAACAAATGTGATGTTGAATCATCTCATTTCAGAGAGAGGGATTAGTAGGGGCTGTCTGAAGCATGGTGTTGAGAGGGTATTGAGGCCACAGGAAAGTGGGTTTAGATGGAGTGGGCTTCAGGCGAGAGGGGAGAGTCCCTTTTAGCCCTGCTCTAGGCATTATGAGCATCTAAGCATCCTGCCTTGCCAGGAGGCTTAACTATAAGGGTTATGTCATGTGTGTCTCTCTCTCCTCCTTTTCTTTAAGTAGCACCTGTGTTAATAAATTCTACTGATTACAAGTGCCTTAACATCCAACAAAACCAAAGGAAAAAGTAAACAAACTTCTCAGTATAAATTGGGTACTCATCCTTCATCTCTCATAACATTTGTTGTCATCAAAATATTTGTTTTTACGTGGATTCACTTTATCTGTGGGCTGAGGCAAGGTTAACAGCCTACCTCTGTCAATCTCAGCTCAAGACCAAGGGGTGTGCTACCTCCTTGGTGCTGTACTTGGCTTCTCTCTGAGGATTCATTGTCTGTCTTCCATCCCAGCCTTGGCTGCTGACTGAGACACCCTGATGTTAGAAGCATCCTGACCTACTCCTTCGTCTGGAGACAAAGATTAAAGTTCTCACTTAGCAGAGGGATGCTACTGCATTTGCATTGTGACCCCACGGCAACTGTTTTGTTTTGTTTTGAATAAGTCAGAAAGACTTAACATATGCAAGGCCACAAAATTTGAAAGTGGCAGCACTGGAATTTAAGCTCAGGTTTTTCCAACCCCAGAACAGTTTGTACTAGCCTATAATACAACTGTAGCATTGTTGTGTGGGGCACATTTTTATATTCTGACATCTATCTGAGTAACAAATACTAAGTGTATTAAAAGCATTATAATCCTAAACTTTGCAATTTAAAATTAAGTCTCTAGACAACATGACTAAAGTAACCAATTTTAATTATAAAAAAATTAAACTCTAAATTCATAAATGATAGGATAAAAAATGTATAAACAATGAGAAAGAGCCATAACATTTGGAATAGACCATAAAAGAGTAGTTTTAGCAACAGTGAAATCAAAGGGGAGACTCTTGCCTACTGCAAGCAGCCATTGACTATGGGCACAGAAAGAAAAAGGAGGAAAAGGGAAACTTTGATCAGTTTCAATTACATTTTTCTTTGGAAAAACTGTAATGTGGGTTGTATAGCAAATATAAACCAAAATATAGGGTCCTTTTTTATCTACATTTGTCTTAACTGTATCTAAATTTTCTGCAGTCCTGCTGATTATATGGAAGGAATTAATGTAATCCCTCAAACCAGAGAGGAAATCACTATTAAAATATGTTTCATATATACCTCTGGTGATTATATATGTATTAGAATATTACTGCTTTGAACCTTTAGCAATACTGGTAGGCGAAAAATAGTGTTCTGTATTCCTTTATGCTTCTTTAACAGTGAGATTGAACACTTTTTTGTACTTTTAACCATTTGAATTTTTTCTTGACAGATCTTTTGTCCATTATCCTTTGATTTATCATATTGCTTACTGATTTGTGAGATACATGCACTCAATATTAGCCCTTGTGCCTGTTTATTTTGTTCATTGTTAGTACACAAAGATCTTATGTTTTCATGTGGTCAGATCTATCAGTCTCTTACTGTAAGTGTTCCTCTATTTTCTTTCATAAAGATCTCTTTCCCAGAAAGTGATGCCATCCCCAGTGAAATTTGACATATATTATCTCACTTATTCTTCACAGTAACCTTGAAAGATAGACATTAGTCCTATTTTACAAACGAGCGCATAGAGACTTAGAGATAGCACATAGTTTGCCTGAGGTCACAAAGCTAGCAAATGGCAGAGTCAGAATGAGAATCCGCCATTTGAGTACATCAGATTGGTGCCCTAAAGAAAGAAAACTAATCTTTATTGAATCAGTTGCATGTCAGTCACTGTCAGTATCTTTTAAATTGGCCAAGAAACCAAAGCGTTTGGCAAATACAGGTACTAGATTAATTCATTATATGGAATGAGATTTGAGTTGTTCATAGAATTATGGAATTTCAAAGCAAGAAAGGAATTTAACAATCAGTCTAATCCCTAAAAGTTTTAGATGAAGAAACTAAGGGCTAGAGGAATTAAACCTGACTGGCACTTTTAAAAAGAGATACTTTCACCTATCAGATTAGCAAAATTCTCAGTGTGATAACATACTATGTTGGTAAGGGTATAGAAAAAGAAGCCACGTGTACACTGCTGATAGAAGGCAGTTTGGCGGTGCCCGTCACGATGGCAAATGCATATGTGCTCTTAGACTCAGCAAGTCCACTTTTAAGGGTTTGTGCTATCATACATTTGCACACGTATGGAATACAAAATGGTGTATTTGTTGCAGTATTTTTTGTGCTGGCAAAAATTGAAAACTAACTCTCATTAGAGAGCTTCTAGTAAATAGTTCATGTTGAATCTCTATTTAGAACTGTAAAAAATGAATGAGGAAGCCCTTTAAGTAGCCAGAGGGAGAGACGGGAGATTTAAAAAAAAAATAAACTCAATGAATACTATACATGGTATGCAACTATTTTGTAGACAAGCGAGCAAACAAATATATTTCGTGCTTTTATTGCTGCTTGTGCGTGTAAAAATCTTATAATAACCAGAGTTGCCTATGGGGGAGGTTGGAGAGGCATCCGAGTGCCTGACAAAGAGGGACTTTCCACTGGCTACTCTGGTATACTTGACTTTGATGAATGTATTACCTATTGATATAGCTAAATAGATAGGAAGTTAGATGGGTAATTAGTACACTGACAAACTGAGTCTTATACAAAGGATGGTAAAAGGTCTCTTATCTTAGTAAATTAAAAGTAATAAAAATTTTTAAATATTTAGTCAAGGAAACAGGAGTCTTGGGGTAAATATGATAGTGGCATTCACAAACTAATGGACTGTCAGGTGGAAATCGATGGTCCTGTGTTTTTTTACTGTGTGCAGGATCTAGTGCCTCAGTATAGGTAATGGCTTCCAGATAATTGGAGCCACCCAGTAGTGGGAGGAGCTATCTCAGGACATGGTGTGTACAGTGTGGTCCCTTGGTGAGCACATGCAAGTCTGGGGTTCTCAACTCTGTTAGTGACGACCTAGAACTAGAACCTGACCTTCTGATCCCCATACCTGGGCACTTCCTGTTTCATTATAAGATTTCAGGATAATAGCTGGCATCTTTCTTGTACTAATTCAGAGGATTTGTACAAAATAAAAATTTTGAATAAAATAAAAATGAACACATAGTTTGATCAGTTTTTAAATTCACATGGTAAATGATCTGATAATAGTATATTTAGAAGTCATCCTCCAAGATTATAAAAATCTTAATACCCACCTGCAAACAAATACTTAGTATGCAACAGCACATCATATAATATCTTAGCTGTGCAAGAAGTGTCCCAGGCAATTATTTCATTCTATTGTAACTAACCTCCTATATATATATAAAGATAACACAAAAAATAAAAATAAAGACTACCTTAGGTCGAATTGACTAAAATTTCAAATTAGCAATATTTTGTTACTTACGACTTCGCATAGTAAAAATTTTGTGTATGCATGTGTGTGTGTGTGTGTATGTGTTATTTGTTTTTCTTTTAGGAAGAGGCTAAAAAAATTAAAGATGCCTGGATCATTTTTCAGCCCCTTCTTTTTGGACTGATTGGAGCAGAGATGTCTATTGCATCTCTCAGACCAGAAACTGTTGGTAAGAATTTCAAAGTACACTTTTTTTATTATTATTATTGTACTTTAGATGAAGTTTTAGGGAACAAACTAGCTTCTCATTAAACAATTAGCACACATATTGTCTTGCATCATTGGTTACCAACCCCACAACATGTCAATACTCTCCCCTCTCGACCTTTGGTTCCCTATTGCCAGCTTTCCTGTCCCCTTCTGCCTTCTGTCCTTGCTTCCGGGCTGGTGTGCCCCTTTAGTCTCGTTACATTTTATGGGCCTGTCTAATCTTTGGATGAAGGGTGAACCTCAGGAGTGACTTCATTACTGAGCTAAAAGGGTGTCTGGGGGCCAAACTCAGTCTACGTCAGGCCAGTAAGCCTGGCCATTTTTTTTGTGAGTTTGAATTTTGTTCTATGTTCTTCTCCAGCTCTGTCCAGGACCCTCTACTGTGATCCCTGTCAGAGCAGTCTGCGGTGGCAGCCAGGCACCATCCAGTTGTGCTGAACTCAGTCTGGTAGAGGCTGTGGCAGTCATGGTCCACCAGTCCCATAGACTGATCCCTCACCTGTGTCCCTAGTCTTCCTCATTCTCCCTTGCTCCTGATGGGGTGAGACCAGTGGAGTATCTTAGATGGCTGCTTACAAGCTTTTAAAACCCCAAACTCTACTCACTAAAGTAGAATGTAGAACATTTTCTTTATAAACTAGCTTATGCCAATTGAGCTAGGTGTTCCCAAAGACCATGGTTCCCATAGCCCTCAGCCCAGTAGTTTGGTCCCTCAGGGAGTTTGGACATGTCCATGGAGCTTCCATGACCTTGCCCTGGATAAGCCGTGCTGGCTTCCCCAGTATCGTGTACTATCTTACCCTTCACTAGTTACCACTTATTTGTTGTCTATTTAGTGTTTTTCTATCCCCACCCCTCTCTTCTCTCATAACCATCAAAGATTGTTTTTTTCTGTGTGTAATCCTTTTCATGAGTTTTTACAGTAGTGGTCTCATACAGTATTTATCCTTTTGTGATTGACTTATTTCACTCAGCATAATACCCTCCAGATTCATCCATGTTATGAGATGCTTTGCAGTTTCATCATTGTTGTTTGTCACTGCGTAATACTCCATTGTGTGTATGTACCATAGTTTGTTTATCCATTCATCTGTTGATGGGCATCTATGTTGTTTCCATCTTTTTGCTATTGTGAACAATCCTGCAGTGAACATGGGTGTGCATATGTCTATTCGTCTGACGGCTATTATTTCTCTGGAATATATTCCTAGGAGTGGGATTGCTGGGTCATATGGTATTTCTATTTCTCGCTTTCTAAGAAAGTGCCATATCATTTTCCAAAATGGTTGTACCATTTTGCACTCCCATTAGCAGCGCGTAAGA
Organism: Elephas maximus indicus; assembly: GCF_024166365.1. Lineage (NCBI taxonomy): Eukaryota > Metazoa > Chordata > Mammalia > Proboscidea > Elephantidae > Elephas > Elephas maximus. The sequence goes on from NC_064823.1 coordinate 49,488,801, forward strand.
ATTTCAATGTCTCACAGCCTCTCCAACATTTGTTATCTTCTGGTTTTTTGATTCATGCCAGTAATGCCAGGGTGAGATGGTATCTCATTGTTGTTTTGATTTGCATTTCTCTAACGGCTAGTAATCAAAAGTATTTCCTCATATGTCTGTTAGCCGCTAGAATGTCTTCTTTAGTGAAGCATCTGTTCATCTCCTTTGCCCATTTTTTAATTGGAGTATTTGTCTTTTTGTTGTAGAGGTATTGGATTTTCCTATAGATTTTAGAGATTAGACCTTTGTCACATTGGTCATAGGCAAAAATTTTTTCCCAGTCTATAGGTGCTCTCTTGATGAGCCTAAGTATTTAACTATTACCAAAAAACAAAACCAAACCCAGTGCCATCGAGTCGATTCCAACTCATAGTGACCCTATAGGACAGAGTAGAGTTTGCAAGGAGTGTCTGGCAGATTGAACTGCCAACCCTTTGGTTAGCAGCTGTAGCACTTAACCACTATGCCGCCGGGTTTCCATTTAACTATTAGGAAAAAAAAAAAAGCAAACCTGTTTCTGTCAAGTCAATTCTGACTCATAGAAACCCTGTAGGACAGATTAGAGCTGCCCATTAGGGTTTCCAAGGAGCACCTGGTGGATTCGAACTACCAGTGTTTTGTTTAGCAGCTGTAGCTCTGAACCGCTGCACCACCAGGGTTTCCTTAATTTTTAGAATATTCTAGTTATCTAGCTTATCTTCTGGAATTTGTGTGTTGTTAGTTATGGTTTGTTTCCTGTTAATGCCGTGTCTTAGGGCCTCTAATATTGATCCTATTTTTTCTTCTATGATCTTTAAACTTTTTGGTTTTGTATTTAGGTGTTTGATCCATTTTGAATTAGTTTTAGTATATGGTGTGAGGTATGGGTCCTGTTTCATTTTTTTGCAGATGAGCATCCAGTTTCGCCAGCTCCATTTGTTAAAAAAGACTGTTCCCCATTTGATGGTCTTTGGGCCCTCACAGAAGTCAAAGATCAGGTGGCCCTCGGTGGATGGATTTACATCTGGGTTCTCACTTCTCTTCCATCGGCCAATGTATCTGTCATTGTACCAGTACCAGGTTATTTTGACTACCGTAGCTGTATAGTAGGTTCTGAGGTCAGCTGGCGCAAATCCTCTTACTTTCTTCTTCAATAGCTCTTTACTCATCCGAGGCCTCTTCCCTTTCCATATAAAGTTAATGATTAGTTTTTACATCTCTTTAAATAATGTTTTTGGTTATATGGATTGGTATTGCATTGTATTTGTAGATTGCTCTGGGTAGAATTGACACTTTCACAATGTTGAGTCTACCTATCCATGAGCATGGTGTGTTTTTCCATTTATGTAGGTCTCTTTTGGTTTCTTGCAGTAATGTTTTGTAGTTTTCGTTGTATAGGTCTTTTACATCCCTGGTTAGATTTATTTGTAAGTATTTTATTTTTTTAGGGACTATTGTAAATGGTATTGTTTTCCTGATTTTTTTTTTTTTTTTTTTTGTCATTCCCTTTATTGGTGTATAAGAATTCAACTGATTTTTGTATGTTTATCTTGTATCCTGCTGCTCTGCTGAATCTTTCCATCAGTTTTGGTAGTTTTCTCATGGAGTCTTTTGGGTTTTCTATGGACAGTTTTATTTCTTCTTTACCAGTTTGGGTCCCCTTTATTTCTTTTTCTTGCCTTAACATGTTTTTTCTTGCTCTAGCTAGGACTTCCAGCACAGTGTTAAATAGGAGTCATGATAAAGGGCATGCTTGTCTTGTTCCTGTTCTCAAGGGGAATGTTTTCACCCTTTCTCCATTAAGAATGTTGTTGGCTGTTGGTTTTTTATAGATGACCTTTATTATGCTGAGGAATTTCCGTTCTATACCAATTTTATTGAAAGTTTTAATCAGGAATGGGTGTTGGACTTTGTCAAATGCCTTTTCTCCATTGATTAAGATTATTATATGATTCTTTTATGTTATTTATGTGGTGGATTATGTTGATTGATTTTCTAAGGTTGAACCATCCTTGCATACCTGGTATGAATCACACTTGATCGTGGTAGATTGTTTTTTTTTTTTTTTTTTGATGTTATACTGAATTCTATCGGCTAGAATTTTGTTGATAATTTTTCCATCTGTGTTCGTGAGTGATATTGGTTTGTAATTTTTTTTTTTATGTCTTTGCCTGATTTTGGTATCAGGGTTACACTGGCTTCATAGAATGAATTCAGAAGTATCCCTTCCTTTTCTATGTTCTGAGATAGTTTGAGTAGTACCAGTCTAAGCTCTTCTCTGAACGTTTGGTTGAATTTTCCAGTGAAGCCATCTGGGCCAGGGCTTTTTTTGTTGGAAGTTTTTTTTAATTACCATTTCAGTCTCTTCTCTTGTTATGGGTCTGTTCAGATTTTCAGCATCATTTTGTGTTAGTTTGAGTACATAGTGTGTTTCTAGAAATTTGTCCATTTCCTCTAGGTTCTCAAATTTGTTGGAGTATAGTTTTTCACAGTACTCTGTTATGAGCCTTTTTATGACAGTTGAGTCTGTTGTAATGTCCCCCATTTGATTTCTTACTTGAGCTATTTCCATCCTGTCCTGTTTTTCTTTTGTCAGTTTGGCCAGTGGTTTGTTGATTTTGTTGATCCTTTCAAAGAACCAACTTTTGGTTTTGTTGATTCTTTCTATCATTTTTCTATTCTCTATTTCATTTATTTCTGCTCTGATCCTTACTATTTCCTTTCTTCTGGTGGCTGTGGGTTCCTTTTGCTGTTTTCTATTTGTTCGAGTTGTGTAGCTAATGTTTTGATTTTGTTCCTTTCTTCTTTTTTGATGTGTACATCCATTGCTATAAATTGACCTCTGAGGACTGCCTTTGCGGTGTCCCAAAGGTTTTGGTATGATATGTTTTCTTTCTCATTTGATTCTAGGAATTTTTTGATTCCATCTTTGATTTCCGCTATTACCCAGTGATTTTTAAGCAGGGTGTTATTCAGTTTCCACATAGTTGATTTTTTTTCCTTACTCTTCCTGTTGTTAATTTCTGCTTTGATGGTGTTTTGGTCAGAGAAGATACTTTGCATTATCTCAATGTTTTGGATTTTGTTGAGGGTTGCTTTATGGCCTAAGATTTGGTCTGTTCTGGAGAATGTTCCATGTGCATTGGAAAAGATTGTGTACTTTGCAGCTGATGGGCTGAGTGTTCTATATATGTCTATGAGGTCACGTTGGCTGATTGTGACCTTTACATCTTCAGTATCTTTGAGTTTCTTTCTAAATGTTCTGTCCTTTACCAAAAATGGTGTGTTGAAGTCTCCTACTAGTATTGTGGAACTGTCAATTTCTTTTTACAGTGCTGTTAGAGCTTGTTTTACGTATTTTGGAGCTCTGTCATTGGGTGCATAGATGTTTATTATGGTTATGTCATCATGATGGATCATCCCTTTAATCATTATATAGTGCCCTTCTTTGTCTTTTATGGTGGATTTTGTTTTAATGTCTATTTTATCTGAGATTAGTATTGCTGCTCCTGTTCTTTTTTAGTAGGTGTTTGCTTGATGTATTTTTTTCCGTTCTTTGCTTGTTAATAAATCAAATGATATTTTTGTTCTCTATTCAAAAGACTCCCTTTAAGAATTCTTGTAAGTTTGATTTGGTTTTTACATATTTTCTTAATTTCTCTTTATCTGGAAATGTCCTAATTTCACCATCATATGTGAACAAGAATTTTGCAAGATATATTATTCTTGGTTGGCAGTTTTTTTTTTTTTTTCAGGGTTTTATATATGTCATCCCATTGCCTTCTTCCCTGAATGATTCCTGTTGAGTAACCAGAGCTTAATCTTATTGTTTCCTCTCTATATATGACTTTTCATTCTTTTCAAGCTGCTCTCAGGACTCTGTCTTTGGTTTTAGCGAGTGTGATTATGATATGCCTTGATGATTTTTGGCGGGGAGGATCTAGACTATTTGGGGTTCATTGAGCTACTAGGATGGCAGCTTTTCATCTTTCAGGAAAGTTTTCTGTCAGCAAATATTCAATGATTTTCTCTATGTTTTCCATTTTCTCCCCATTCTGGAACTCCGATTACTCACAAATTTTTGCTTTTTATTGTATACCACATCATTCTCAGGGTTTCCTCATTTTTCTTCATTCTTTATTCTGATTTTTTTTCTCAAACAAAATGGTATCCAAGTGTTTGTCTTCAGTGTCATTGATCCCATCTTCCATTGTTTCAAACCTGCTCCTCAAATCTTCTATGACACTGTTTCTGAAATATTGTTTATCTTTTGGATTTCTAATTGCTGTTTTTCTATGATTTGTAGTTGTGAATTTATATTAACATTTTTTTTTCCTGTATTATTTTCCTGAATTTTTCCACGGTTTTGTCTTTTTTTTTTTTTTTTTCTTTTTTGTCTGCTTTTTCCTTCAAATCTCAGACAGCTCTGAATATCAGAGATGTAAATTCTCTAACAGGTAGTTCCAGTGTCTTTTCTTCTATTGGAAGGCCATCCCGTATTTTATTTTGGAAGCCTACTGGAATCATCCTGTTTTTTTTTTTGTTTTTTTTTTTTTATGTTTTGATTTTGTCTACTGTCTTTGGGGCATTCAGTAGTTATTTTCTTCATTTAGTGATTGTAGATTTGTTTGTTTCATCCTGCTTTTTTATTTGGTTATGTCTGAGCAGGCAGGCTGTGCATTCTTTTTTGTTTGCTCGTCTATGGGTACAGTACTTTTCACCACCTTGTCTAATGGGCAGAGCCATTTGCTCAGCTATGGTACAGCAAGGCAGTTCCAGTGGAAGGGGAGGGCCTTGAATGGGTTGTTTGTGGCATGTACTGGAGCAGACAGGGCAGGGCCAGGGGTCCATGCACAGCAGGTTCTGGCAGACTGCCTGTGCTGCTCAGGAGTGCGATGTTCAGTGCACAATGCAGGTAGGCAGGGGGGAGGGGAGAGGTTGTGATGTGTGGAGCTAAGTGCCTATGGGAAAGAAGAGAAGGAGGAAAGAGAAACAGGAGCTAAAAGAAAAAGTGCTGAGAGATCCTGTCACTGAAGTGGCGTAGACCTGGGGAAGCTATGTGCTGGTGGCTTTCTAGCTAGGCAGTGAGGCACAGCCCATCAAGAAATGACAGACACAGCACACACAGCTAGATGAGTAGAAGAAAGGAAAGGAAGAGAGGGAGAGAGAAATAAGAGTAAAAAAAAGGGGGGGGGAGAAAAAGGTGCATGTGGCTAGGCAGTAAGGTGAAAGAAATGGAAGGAATGTAGAAAGAGACAAGAAACTGAGAAGAAGAAAAAAAAGATGACAGGTGGTTGGGAGGAAGGAAAGGAAGGGAGGTACAGAGAGATAAGAAACCAAGAAAAAAAATGCCCCAAAGGAACCTACCAGAAGTGGGTCTCTAGCAAGTGGAGCTGCAAAGTCCATCCGGAAGGAGTGGAGATGCCACATGGTGCCAGGTGTTTGAGAGAAGGGTAAGATAGGGAGATAGAGAGAGACAAGAAGCCAACAACAAAAAAAAAGGAGAAAGAAAAGAAAAATGCTCCAAGGGAGACTACTGGAAGTGGGTTCCCAGCTGAACAGCGCTGCACACCTGTCAAGAAGGAGCAGATATGCCACATGGTGCCAGGTTTTCAGGAAAAGGGTAATGAAGAAAGGTAGAGTGAGACAAGAAATCTAGAAATGAAGAAAAACAAAAAGGTAAAAAGAAAAAAAGGCCCCCAAGCATCCCACTGGTGTGGCAGCACAGCCCAGGGTAGTGGCTCCCAAGCCGAGTGGCACAGCCTGTCTAGAAGGGGTGGAGCTGGCACACAGCACCAAGTATTGAGGAGACAGGAAAAGAAGCAAGTGGAGAGAGTTGAAAAAGTGAGAAATGAAAAACAAAACAGAAAAAAGAAAAAAAAATGTCCCCAGGGATCCCACTGGTGTAGCATCATGGACTGGGGAAGCGGTTCCCCAGTGTAGCAGCACTTCACAGCCTGTCAAGAAGCAGCAGAGATGACTCACAGAGCTATGTGTTAGAAGGAAAGGAAGGGAAGGAGGTGAGAGAGAGGGAAGAAACCAGAAGAAGCCAAAAAAAAAAAAAGCAACAACAGCAACAAAGAAATGGCACAGAAGGATCTGGCTGGTGTGGGCAGGGCAAATCCAAGTGGCACAGAGCCGATGCCTCCCCAGCCCAGCAACCACGGCCTGCCAGGAAGCAGCAGGGGCCGAGCAGGGGGAAGAATGGTGGGGGTGGGAAAGCGTGTATTGCTGGTTACCAGGTGGTCTATCTCCTGCTGGGAGCTCCATGAAGCTGTCTTTCCTCCAGTCTTGGTGACTGAGGAGTTCAAGATGGCAAGTCCCTGTCTCGTTAGCTGATAGAGGACCTCCACTCCGTATCTTTCCCAGCTCTCTGTTCTCTGTCAGATTCTTATTCCATTTGGTGAGTGGTTGAGTTCTTTATCCCTTCATTTGATGCTTAGGGTTCCAGGACTGACGTTTGTCTCTGTTTTGCTTAGTTTTTCAGGTCTTTGCTGTGGAGGGACGGTGTGGTGCTTTTGTCTATAGCACCATATTGGCTTGGCCCCTCCAAGTACACTTTTGAACTAAAATCTTCTCCTTCGATATTCAGTTAAAATATCTTTAGCAGGCATGTGTTCAGTGATTTTCATTATCACAGTTATATAAAAAGTTAATTACATATATAGTCATGATCTAAGTCTGTTAGACTAGTTGGTTACGAAAGAATGCTGATGAATCCAAGGCAGTGAATTTCACACCTTTAATATTGTTGTTCCTTGTAAAGATGACGCTACTGACCACTATTGTCATGGATTGAATTGTGTTCCCCAAAAATGTATGTCAACTTGGTTAGGCCATGATTCCCAGAACTGTGTGGTTGCCCTGCATTTTGTGATTGATATAATTTTCTTATGTGTTTTAAATCCTAATCTCTGCCAGTGGTTAATGAGGCAAGATTAGATTATGTTAAAGAGGATAGGGTGAGATGTAATACCCTTGCTCAGGTCACATCCCTGATCCTATGTAAAGAGAGTTTCCCTGGGGTGTGGTCTGCACCACTTTTATCTTACAAGAGATAAAAGGAAAGGGAAGCGAGCATAGAGTTGGGAAACTCATATCATCAAGAAAGCAGTGTCAGGAAAAAAGTCGTCCTTGAGACCTGAGGTTCCTGCGCAGAGAGGCAACCAGTCCAGGGAAAGATTGATGAGAAGGACCTTCCTCCAGAGTCGACAGAGTGGGAAAGCCTTCCCCTGAAACTAACACCCTGAATTTAGACAAGAAAGAAAGAAAAGACCAAGATGGATGTCAGAGGAGACTCCGAAATTTGCTCTTGAGCGTCGAGCAGCTAAAGCAAAAGAAAGAATTGATAAAGTAAAAGAACTGAACAGAAGATTTCAAAGGGTGGCTTGAGAAGACAAAGTAAATATTATAATGACATGTGCAAAGAGCTGGAGATGGAAAACCAAAAGGGAAGAACACACTCAGCGTTTCTCAAGCTGAAAGAACTGAAGAAAAAGTTCAAACCTCAAGTTGCAATAGTGAAGGATTCTATGGGGAAAATATTAAATGACGCAGGAAGCATCAAAAGAAGATTGAAGGAATACACAGAGTCATTATATCAAAAAGAATTAGTTGATGTCCAGCCATTTCAATAGGTAGCATATCATCAGGAACCAATGGTACTGAAGGAAGAAGTCCAAGCTGCTCTGAAGGCACTGATGAAAAACAAGGCTCCAGGAACTGATGGAAGATCAACTGAGATGTTTCAACAAACAGATGCAGCTCTGGAGGTGCTCACTCATTTATGCCAAGAAATATGGAAGACAGCTTCCTGGCCAACTGACTGGAAGAGATCCATATTTATGCCTATTCCCAAAAAAGGTGATCCAACCGAATGTGAAAATTATAGAACAATATCATTAATATCACATGCAAGCAAAATTTTGCTGAAGATCATTCAAAAATGGCTGCAGCAGTCTATCAACAGGGAACTGCCAGAAATTCAGGCCAGTTTCAGAAGAGGACATGGAACCAGGGATATCATTGCTGATGTCAGATAGATACTGGCTGAAAGCAGAGAATACCAGAAGGATGTGTACCTGTGTTTTATTGACTATGCAAAGGCATTTGACTGTGTGGATCATAACAAATCATGGATAACATTGTGAAGAATGGCAATTCCAGAACACTTAATTGTGCTCATGGGGAAACTTTACATAGATCAAGAGGCAGTTGTTCAGACAGAACAAGGGGATACTGATTGGTTTAAATTCAGGAGAGGTGTGTGTCAGGTTTATATTTTTCACCATACCTATTCAATCTGTAGGCTGAGCAAATAATACAAGAAGCTGGACTATACGAAGAAGAGTGGGGCAACAGGACTAGAGGAAGACTCATTAACAACCTGCGTTATGCAGATGACACAACCTTGCTTGCTGAAAGTGAAAAGGACTTGAAGCACTTACTAATGAAGATTAAAGACCACACTCTTCAGTATGGATTGCACTTCAACATAAAGAAAACAAAAATCCTCACAACTGGACCAATGAACAACATCATGATAAATGGAGGAAAGATTGAAGTTGTCAAGGATTTCATTTTACTTGGATCCACAATCAACAGCCATGGAAGCAGCAGTCAAGAAATCAAAAGACACATTGCATTGGGTAAATCTGCTGCAAAGGACCTCTTTAAAGTGTTGAAGAGCAAAATGTCACCTTGAAGACTAAGGTGCGCCTGACCCAAGCCATGGTATTTTCAATCGCATCATATGCGTGTGAAAGCTGGATGATGAATAAGGAAGACTGAAGAATTGATGCTTTTGAATTGTGGTGTTGGCAAAGAATATTGAATATACCATGGACTGCCAAAAGAACGAACAAATCTGTCTTAGAAGTACAACCAGAATGCTCCCTAGAAGCAAGAATGGTGAGATTGCGCCATACGTACTTTGCACATGTCATCAGGAGGGATCGGTCCATGGAGAAGGACATTATGCTTGGCAAGGTACAGGGTCAGAGGAAAAGAGGAAGACCCTCAATGAGGTGGATTGACACAGTGGCTGCAACAATAAGCTGAAGCATAACGATTGTAAGGATGGCGCAGGACCGGACAGTGTTTTGTTAGGGCCGCTATGAATCAGAACTGACTCGACGGCACCTAACAACAACAACAGCCTCCTAGACTGTGAAAAAATAAATTTCTCTTTGTTAAAGCCATCCACTTGTGGTATTTCTGTTATAGCAGTGCTAGATAAGTAAGACAAATATAAAGAAATTACGGGCTTCAAATTTTTTCTTCCAGTGATAAGAATGTTATTATTCATCTAAAGTTGTTCTGACTAAAGGCCAGAAGTTTAAAAGAAGTAGTTAGTTCTGTAATATGTGCCCATGGAATACAAATGTCTGTTGATTCATCCATTCTTTTATTTATCCATACGTTGAAGTCATCATATTAATAATCTTTGGATTCATAGCATAACACTTGAATGTTAATTTGAACATATACTCATGATTTTGTCCTTTACTCCCATCACAGTGTTCTTCCATCCATGCTAGGGACCCCATCCTCTGCCACCTCCTTCTGAATCTCAGACAAGGACCCTTCCCTTTTGCTCATACATCTTCAAATACCCTTATCTCAGTTTCTTCCTCTTCAGAATTTGAACAGACTCTAATCATTTCTATCTTACAAATATATATCCTTTCTCCATTTTCCTTCCCTCAATTTATCCTTCTTCCACTTTAACTCCCCCCTCCCCACCTACCACACTACCTCTCTCTCCTTCTCTCAAACTTTTTATAGGAGATAACTACATTCCCCTTTACCACGTCACCTCCCATTCATTTTCTCAATACACATCAGTGCAGCTTCTGCCTCATCACACACCGATCTTGCTCTCACCACGGTTGTACTGCTAAATCCAATGAACACTTCCCAGTCTTTATTTTGCTTGAGCTCTCAGCAGCATTTGATGTTATTGACCTCTTTAAAACACTCTTTTATGTTGAATTCTGAAACTTCTTATTTTCCAGTGCCGTTTGTATTTTGCTTTACACTATACGTGGTTTAAATATTGCTTTTCATTAAAGAGCTTTCCAAAGCACCTACTTTCTCACTCTGTATCTCTTCTGAGAACTTCCAATGGCTTCAATTATAAATTATGTAATTCCAAAATATTTATCTCTAAATTAAACTCAGTATATCTAGAACTCACTTGTCATCCTCTCCCCAAATCTGCTCATCCTTTAGTGTTCCCTTCTGGGAATGGCGCCATCTCTTTTGTATCTTGTACTTCAGGCAACGTATGCTTTTAAAATCCCACCAATCTGAAAGAAATACACTTCAACAAAAAGCCACAAAATCTTCCCCTATTGCAGATTCATAATACAGCATCCAACAATGTCCGTCTGGGGTTTTACCAGCCCTTTGAAATTGAGCAGTTGTTTATCCTCTCTGAACTTCTTTTTTCAACTGTAAAATGAGAATAATAGTAGCACCTACGCCACAGATTGTGTGGCTTAAGTAAAATCGTGCAGTTAAAGCTTAGCTCAGTAACAGGCACACAGTAAACTCTCAACAAATATTACCTTAAAAATAAAAATCACCTTATTATTCAATAGTCACCTTAGCTGTACCTTTCTCAGGTCCAGTAGCCTACATCTGCCCTTGTCAAAATCCCTTATTTTACAAATTGGGGTGAAATTCTCTTCATCAATAAAGGGTTCTAAACAACTGAATTAAGTAGCTGTTTTTTATGTCATTGGTGGCTAGTATGATGTTAGTATACACCAATATGGTGAAACAGTTGTGTACTGCCAGTGTCCATTCTCATTGGTCATTGCATAGCCAGTTCCATTCTGACTGGCTGATAAATATTTTGAATATCACCTCTGGTCTTATATTCTATAAAGAATTCTAAACCTCCTTGATGAAATGTTAATTTTTCACCCTTCTGAGCCTTCTTACTTGTTTGTTTATATTCACCACATAGTATGTGAATTCATTGTTTATATTTTTGTCTTCCTCTGACTTTGATACTCATAAAGGCAGAGTCTGTACATTGCATATCTTTGTGTACCTAGTGACCAGTACAAAGCCTGTCATGCATAATTATTACTTCATAAATTCTTGTTAAATAAGAAAGCGTGGTTCTTGCTATAAAGCATGAGATATGACATTCATATCTCCTTTGTAAAAAATCAGATGTTTAATTTGTAGTTTTAATCTAGGGGAAACTTCTAATTTTAAACAAGTAATCTGATTGGTCCTTAATATTGTTTTTTTTGATAAATTATGCCTAACCATGTTTGTATTTTTAATTTTTAATGTATTTTTAATTTTTTTAAAGTTCTTTAATTATTTCTGTTGATAGTACTTTGAATCATTTATGGTGAAATGCAATTTCTCCCCCAGTGTTTCATTATTTATAAAAATTGAGTTTTCCTTACAGGCCTTTATGTTGCCACCCTGGGCCTTGCAGTATTGATACGAACTTTGACTACGTTTCTGATGGTGCATTTTGCTGGTTTTAGCATAAAAGAAAAAATATTTATTTCCTTTGCCTATCTTCCTAAGGCCACAGTCCAGGTAATGATGGATAGGATGGCTTAGCATTTTAACTTTTCTTTCTATATGATACCATGAAATATGGAATGAGAGAGCTTATTCAAATTTGGTAAAAATAAGTTATTGAAGTTTGATTTATGAAAATAGTTTATATTGATCTACTCTTCAGAAGTTTTATCTTTAGTATATTCATTCCTTAAATATGCTGACTTAAATTTTTTTTAGATCGCTAGGGTACAACTAAAAATCTAATAAATCCCTGCACTACTAGAAAGCAGTAGTAGCAGGAGAGAAGGGTTTGAATTTTTACCAGTCATAGCTCTCAAAATAACCCAGAGAGATAGTTGTCACATCTTTTCATTTCAGTGTCCTAAGAAGAGAGGGAAAGAGAAATAGAATGGTCCATTTTAGTGGCTGAAAATACTTCAATGTCAGTGTAATTAATGATCAATAATACTTGGCCAGATTTTATATATAATGGAGAAAAGACGATGAATTGAAAATAACTCAGAAAATGCTTTATTGAGTTTCTAGATTATTAGTTGATTTTATGTTATTTAAACAAGCTTAACCTCCTGCCAAGTGTTGCATTCACTCAACTTGAAATTTGTGTACTTTAATGAGCAAGTGGTATGAAAAAAAAAAAACTTGAAATTCTTGATAGGTGCTTGAAATTCTTAATCTTGCATTTGTTAGAATATCTATTAATTGCTAACTACATTAGAACTGTAGAGACTATGATTTGCAGCAAATATATTCCCGATTGCATTGTATTGTGCATTTTGAGACTAATTGTAACAAACAAGATTTAACTGTTCCATCTTTTTTTTTATCCCATGTTCCATCCCATATTTTTCTGCAGTTATTTAAGTATACAAATTTCTATTTTTATGGAATTAAAAATTAGTTGTACTTAATTTGCACAGTGGTTAAGAGCTTGGCTGCTAACCAGAAGGTTGGCAGTTCAAATCCACTAGCGACTCCTTGGAAACCCTATGGGACAGTTCTACTCTGTCCTATAGGGCCACTATGAGTTAGAATTCACTCGACGGCAACAGGTTTGCTTTTGTTTTGTTTTGGAGAATGTGTATGCTCTGTAATTATATACCAGATTTTGTGTGGCTGTGGGTGGGACCATTATTCCAGAGAAGTTTTTCTTTTTTCCATCGGATTTTCAAAGATGTCTGAGACATCACGGTTAAGAGCACTGTGAGATTGATGTAGTGCGATAACGGGAATAGTTTTTCCTCAGAGTGTTTCTAGCTTTCGTATGACTTCTGGTAACTTTATTGGGTAAATATGAGAACAATGATTCTAGTAGCTTTGGTATGAAGAATTTGTTATAAAATGTTAAAATTTGCAAAATGGCACTTTGCTACCGTGAAGGCAAATTTTAAAATAAGGAAAAATATCCAGGATATATTGGATAATGTTTGTTCTGTTTTGTGCTGAATTTTTTTTTTCTCCTTTTGCCACTGCATAAGAAATAAGGCTTTTTTACATGTATTTTTCTATATCAGGGTTTTTCAAACTTTTTTGTCTGTGGCCTACTGTAATATATCTTACATCACAACCCAGCTGTCTTAGTTATTTAGTACTACTATAACAAATACCACAAGTGGGTTGCTTTAACAAATAGAAGTTTATTTTCTCACTGTTTAGGAAACTAGAAGTCTGTATTCAGGGTACTGGCTTTAGGGGAAGGCTTTCTCTTTCTTTTCTCTTGGCTCTGAGGGAAGGTTCTTTTGTCTTTTCACCTTCTGTTTTTTGGATCCTTGAGATCTCATGTGACATGACATCTGTCTTTCCCAAAGTATCCTTGCTTCATCTACTGTTTTATATCTCAAAAGAGATTGACTTAAGAAACAGCTTACACTATTGCTGCCTCATTAACGTAACAAAGACTACCCATTCACAAATGGATTAAAAGCACTATAGGGATTAGGATTTACAGCACATATTTTGGGGAGGACACAATTCAATCCAAAACACCAGCCAATACACAAATCTCAAAACATACACATACATGTACACGTATACATACAGAGAGAACTGAAAATATGTTTTGCAGTGTGTATAGTTCTTGCCAAGAATCCATGAAATGTTGAATTAACTAGGGTACAGGGTAAGCTGCAATAACAAAAAAAAAAAAGAGCCCCCAAATACGGGGACTAAATGAGGTTTTTATTTCTGTCTCACCAGTAATTCAGCATAGATGTTTCAGAGCTGGCTGGGTGAATGCCATCCTCAGCATGTGCCTTCTATCTATGGGAACAAGGTGACAGTTCCAACTCCTATAATTTCCCATCTAGTGGGAAGGGGGAAAGATAAGGGACATGCATGTCCATTCCATTTCAGGGCACAATCTACAACTTGCACTTATCATTTCTGCTCACCTCTTAGTGGCCAGAATTTAGACACATAGTTACATCTAGTTGCAAATGAGACTAGAAAAAAACTTCTGTTATAGAAAAGGAACGCTCAGATATTTATGAGCAGCTAGTAGTCTCTGCCTTGTATCTGATGCATTCGATATTTTCTTATCTGTTTGATGGTCTTAGAGGCTGCTTTGTGCTCTGTGGGATAAAGACATGATCACATCGATTGATACATTTTTCCCATGTGAATTGATAATACTGCACTTTGCCTCTAAAAGAAAATAAGAGTTTTCATAATACGTAGATAAATTCTAAATAAACATTTCACCATTCCTGAGGCAAGAGTTACCAAATACCTAATAAGTTAACTTCAAGTTCCTGAAGTTACCTGCCACTTTTGTGTTTCACGATGTTTAACAGTTTAGCCTCTAAAGCAATACATACTCTTACATTTTTAGCCCAAATCTAAAACTTCACCATCTTCCAATAAGTATCACTGCATTTTTTCCTCTATATTTTCTTAATTCAAAATTTCTAAACTTGAAAAAATGAGGCAAACAGAAACAGTCATCATTATTCAGGAGAAATTTAGTATGCAGAACTTCATGTCATATTGTAATGGATATTGAGTCTGTATCTGCCTAAGTGTTGTGAAATTCATTTGCCCGATATTTATGTAAGCCTGCCTTATACAATAAGTGCATATGAATCATCAGCTGTCAGATAATCAAAACCAACTGTAGTACACTTTGAAAGAAGACTAACTAGAACTTTATTAGTTGAGCAAAAGAACAAGGTTTTTTTTTTTTTTTGCAAATGATTAATTCACCTTTTTTCCATATTGGCTACTGTACCCTTAAAATTTTACAGGGTGCATTAGGACCTGTGGCTTTGGACATAGCAAGAACATATGGAGACACACAACTGGAAGACTGTGGAATGGCTGTGTTGACAGTGGCATTTTTAGCCATCCTTATTACAGCCCCAATTGGAAGTCTCCTTATTGGCTTGCTGGGCCCCAGGCTTCTCCAAAAAGCTGAACATCAAAATAAAGATGAAGAAGTTCAAGGAGAGCCTTCTGAACAAGTCATAGAGGTGGAAAGAGAGAATGCTGAATATAATAATTAGAAAACTGCTACCAGAGTCTACTTTATCAAGATGGAAGTTGAAATATGTAATGTTTAAGCTTAAAATGCAGTAGAACCATAAGAATGGCTATTTCTTTACAATGGTGGTAACATTCTACATCTCCAATCCTGATTTCTTTACCTTTCTTTTTTCCAAACTCTCCTTCATCATATATCTTTATTTTTATAGGGACGTGTCTACTTTAATGTGCTACCATAATTTAAAATTAGCATAAGGAAGAATGAGTTCAGTTATCAGCCAACAACTTGCCCTAACTTAGTTACTGTCACAGTCTCAGGATTCAGTCACTCAGACTCGCATGCTTTGAATTGGTTTTCACTCCTTTTTTTTAAACACCATAATGCAGTCCCTCATCGATTCCTAGCCACTTTCTCCTTGCTATTGTCTCTTCTCTATTTCTATTTCACTTACTACTTTTCTGAGAATTATTGTAACTGATTAGTCCCTACTAGATTTTTTAAGTACATTCCTCTTGCCCCCTTCTAGATGTCAGAAGACCTTGTCCTGTTCCCGAACTGACTAGACAGAGTCCTCCACTTCAGTGACCCATCTGAGTCCACTTTCCCTAGAGAGTGCCCTAATCCAGCTCTTTTTATTGTTTTCCTCATTACCCATGTCTTTAGGGCCTTCCTGTTCCCTAGATGATAGATAGCTAACTTTTCAAATCTATGTCATGCTCATGACTATTATATTAATTAAGGTAAAGGTTATATACCATAATGAGACAAAACATACTGTATGTAAGAGAAAATAGAAATGTATTTCTTTCTGATGAAACTGGTTGGCTGGTTGATGGTGACAGTTGCTCTGCTCATGAGTTCATTCAGAGACCCATGACCTTCCATCATGAGACTCTGTCAAGCCCTAGCTTAGGACATTGGTTAAATTTTTGTCTCTGCCATGTCTCTTTCCCAGCCTTTGGGAAGAAGGAAAAGAGGAAGTCGAAAGCAAGCAATTTATTTTTAAGGAAATATCTTAGTCATCTAGTGCTGCTATAACAGAAATACCACAAGTGGATGTCTTTAGCAAAGAGAAATTTATTCTTTCACAGTCCAGTAGCCTAAAAAAAAAACCAAACCAAACCCAGTGCCATTGAGTTGATTCTGACTCATAGCGACCCTATAGGACCGAGTAGAACTGCCCCATAGAGTTTCCAAGGAGCACCTGGCAGATTCGAACTGCCGACCCTTTGGTTAGCAGCCATAGCACTTAAGCACTACGCCACCAGGGTTTCCTCTAGTAGCCTAGAAGTCTGAATTCAGGATGCCAGCTCCAGAGGAAGGCTTTCTTTCTCTGTCAGCTCTGGAGGAAGGTTCTTGCCACCGATCTTCCCCTGGTCAAGGAGCTTTTCAGCATGCTCCTGGCACTTATTTCTTGGTGATGCGAGGTCCCCATGTCACTCTGCTCACTTCTGTCTTTTATATCTCAGAAGAGATTGATTTAAGACACAACCTAATTTTGTAGATTGAGTCCTGCCTCATTGACATAAGTGCCGCTCATCTGACGTCATTAACATCGTAGAAGTAGGATTTACAACACAGGAGAATCACATCAGATGACAAAATGGTGGACAATTACACAATACTGGGAATCATGGGCTAGCCAAGCTGACACACATTTTTTGGGGCAACACAATTCAATCCATAACAGGAACTGATACAGAAGTTGGCAAATCTCTCCTCTTACATTCCATTGGCGATGGCCACACCTGGCTATGAGAAGGCTGAGAAGTATCCTCTCTGGCTAAGCATCTTCATTCCTAGGAGGAACAGAAGATTAGATTTGGGAGCCAGAGCTACCACTCTGTTGGATGTTACCATCACTTAGTAATATATTCTTGCATATTAACAAGGGCCTTCTGAAGACAGTACCTTAAACCAAAAAAGAGTGACTTCTGTGGCAGGAATTTCAGACGTTGTGACACGCCAGTAGAGAAGTATTAGGAGAAAGGCTCATCTGCATAGGTCACATCCTATCCCTCTTATACAAAAGGCCCTGTCTGGATTTGTGTATCACCCATAGTTTGTCTCCACTCTAGGTCATCCCCTGCCTAGTTGCAAGAATAATCACATTCCAATACAACTTATACCATGTGTTGTGTATACCCAGTATTTATTTATATCACATCTGAACTCTTTCACCTAGAGTTCAAAATTCAATCTAATCTTGATGTAGATATTAAATGAGCAAATGATGACTATTCTAATTATACCAAACTGATTTGCATAAAGCTTGTCTACTCCTCTCCTTTCATGAGTCTAGTGGGCTGCCATTTCTATCATGGCCTTCACCTGTATTCAAAAGTTTGAATAACTTAATATTCACTTCTTCTAAACAGGTTTTGTTTTTATGATGTCAGCCAGATTCTGGATACTTTATGGTATTATATTCCCTTAGTATTTATGTTCTCATTTGCAACTGAATTAATTTCTACCAAAGGTCAAATGGACATTTCAAACTGAACTTCCTTGGTTAGTTGCACCTTGGTGGGGGCACCATAAACTTAATGTTGATCTGGTACTCTGTTTTTGTAGGCTCTAAAACTATATTCATTCAACAGATACTTACTGAAAGCCTTGGTGATCCAGACACATCATCAAGAATAATATTTGTTCCTATCCTTAACCATCTGACAATCAGCTAGAAGAGACAAAGAAAAGATTGTAAAACAGTATGATAAATGCTGTTATGTAGGAAGTACAGGGGCCCAAGGGACTTCATAGCAGGAGCACCCAATTGTGCTCTAGTTGGGCACAGCTCCCCAGAGAAAGTAGGGCCTCAGCTGAGACCTGAGGAGTGATTAGGATTTAGCTAGCAAGAAGGGTGGGAGGCAGAAGAGTACTGCAACTAGTGTATTCCCCACATGACCAGGAGATTAAATAGAAATAATTAACATTTGTATCCCTGCAAGTGTTTTTAAGTGGGCTGTACACATGCTATACATACTGTCAGAGCGCCAATGACGCTTTTTTCAGGTTGTTTGTGTGCTTGTCTCCTATCAAATCAGCTCCTTAGGAGCAGGAGACTTATCTTGGTCATCTTAGAATTCTCAGCAATTAGCAGAGGGCATGGGACACAATAGGCATTTAATAAACTTTCACTGACTGAGTCTGTGAGGACATCATCTTCCAGCATCAAAAGAAAACTACTTGTCACACAACATTTCAGATCTGGAGTGTCACACTTCCAAGAAAGATGCGAAACACTAGAAATCCTTCATCTTCAGTGCCCTCTTTTTCTTGGGCCCTGTGATATACATCTCCCTGTGTGGAGTATCTTTTCAGACGTACCAATTAGGTTCCAGCTCTTTAAATTATTTCATATCCCGGTTTTTTCTCTCTGGTATTCACCCCAAATAACCTTGACTGAACTTGGGTGTCCTCAACATTTTCTTAGCCATTCATTTACAGATGATTTTATCCATTATATTCTTTAAAAATAGTAGTGATTTTTTTCTAATTACAAAAGTAATACATTTTCATTGTAGAAAATTCAGAACACAGAAAAGTACAAAGAAGAAAACAGAAAGTACTTTTTTTCAATTTTATTTACTTTGTTGTTGTTGAGAATATACACAGCAAAAGATATACCAGTTCAACTGTTTCCGTATGTACCACTTAGTGATATTAATTACATTCTTTGAGTTGTGCATCCATTCTCACCCTGTTTTCTCTGAGTTATTCCTCTCCTGTTAACATAAATTCACTGCCCCCTAAGGTTCCTATCTAATCTTTCAACTTGCTGTTCTCAATTTGATCGCATATATATAGTTCTTAAAAGAGCATAATGCTCAAGGCAGACATTTTTTTACTAGTTAAGCTAAGCTATTGTTTGTTTATAAGAAGTCTCCAAGGATATGTTTGGTTTAAGGTTTAAAGATTATCTCAGGACAATAGTTTCAGGGGTTCATCCAACCTTTATGACACTAGGAAGTCTGGAGTCCATGAAGATTGGAAATTCTGTTCTACTTTTTCCCTCTTTTGTTCAAAGGTTCTAGTATAGAATCTTTGATCAAAATGTTCAGTAATGGTAGCTGGACACCATTCAGTTCTTCTGGTCTCATGGCAAAGGAGGCAGTTATTCATGGAGGCAATTACCAACACATTCCATGTCCTCCTTCTATTCCTGATGCTCCTTCTTCCTCTGTTGTTCCAGGCAAACAGAGAGAAATTGTGCTTTAGATGGCTGTTTGCAATCTTTTTAGACCCCAGGCACTACGAAACAAACTAGCACGTAGAACAGAAGGCCAGTTAACTGGGATGTCCTATGAAATCATGACTCTAAACCTCCAAACCAAGGAACCAAATTCCATGAGGTTGTTGGTTGTACATAAACACCCTCATCATCTACTTTTTTTTTTTGTCATTCTTGTAAATACATCACACAACTTTTGCCAATTCAACTTTTTATAGATATACAACTTATTTGCAGCAATTACAATAATCAGCTGTGCAACTTATCCTTAATCAATGCGATATTTCCATCACCCTTAACCCTCACCCCTTTTCCTGTCCCTACCACCCCTGGTAACTACTAATAAACTTTGTTCTCTGAATTTTTAACTTTTCTTGTCTTTTTATATAAGTGAGGTCATGCAGTATTTCTCCTTTTGTGATTGACTTATGTCACTCAGAGTAATGCCTTCCAGCTCCATCCATATTGTAGCATGTATCAAGACATCATTCCTCCTGCTGACTGAGTAGTATTCCATTGTATGTGCATACCATATTTAGTTTATCCATTCATCTGGTGATGGGCATTTAGGTTGTTTCTGCCTTTTGGCTATTGTGAATAGTGCTGCAGTGAACACTGGTGTATAAGCCTCTATTTGAGTCTCTGTTTTCAAGTTTTTTTGGAATTGCTGGGTCATATGGTGGTTCTATTTTTAGGTTTTTGAGGGACTGCTATAGTGTTTTCTAAATCAGCTGTACCATTTTCTGAAAATACTCTTAATGTAAACACCTATTTTATTTTGATTATTTTAAATTTTATTCTTGCAGCTTTGGAGGGTATCTTATTTTTAGAAAGATATAGCATCCAGAGAAGTAATTGGGTAAAAGACAATTTTATATCTGACTTCTATGGAGATATATAGATTGAAGAGTTTTGTTGAATATAATGAAGGCTAAATCTTCCAAAAGTCACTTATTCGTGTGGTAACAGTTGAATATTTACTTTTCAATGAATAATAAAGATCCCTGTCTTCCTGGAGCTTACGTTTTAAATCACTAACTCGAAATATATTTATAACATGCCTGCTGTATGCCAGGTATTGTGCTAGGTTCCAGGGATACAATGATGAACAAGATAGTCAAGGGCTCTGTTTTCAGTGAAACTTGAATTCCAGTGGAAGACAAACTGTGTTTGACACCGTGGGGCATACAAATGTGAACGACATGGTACTCACCTTCAAGAACTTTACAAGAAAGTAAGATGTGCCTTAATAGCAGTAATTGTTAATAGCTGTAATGAATCTCTGAGTGGCACAAATGGTTAAGAGCTCGGAAGGTTAGCAGCTAAAGTCCATCCAGAGGCACCTCGGAAGAAAGGCCTGGAGATCTACTTCTAAAAACTCAGCCATTGAAAACCCTACTCTGACACACATGCAGTCCCCATCAGTTGGTAATCAACTCCATGGTGACTTTTTTTTTTTTAGTAGCTCTAATACAAATGAACAATTTAAAAGAGTTCTTTACAGTGGGAAGATTGAAGACTTCTTCTTACATGAAGTGATATTTGAATTGGGCCTTCGAGAGTGAATAGGACTAATGGGTAATATTGGGGAGTGAAGTGAAGACGGGAGCAACTAGGTGGATACCCTAAATCAGCAAAGTGCAGAAACAATAAAGCCTGGAGTAAGTGATTGGCACTTAAGGTTGATAAAGAGAATTAGTGAGAGATAAGACTGGAGAAGAAAGTTGGCACTTAAATCATGCCAAATAGGTCATTAGCCAAATTTCTGTTTTTAATTTAAGTGCTTTCAGTAGTATGAAATCATTTATGTAGAAGACATTTGTTAATTATTTGCAAAGCATCAAATTCAGTAAAAATGGTGTTATAAGGAAGGTTGTCCTTGTTCCTCAAAGACTTTTTGCTTTCTGTGACATTGTTGCAAGTATAATCAATTTATTTTTAAATTACTGTAGTTTTTTTTACAGGAAAAGGTGTCATATTTTTTAAATGTGTTTTTAAACCATTGTTAATTTTTTAATATGTTCAAGTAAATAAACATTTTTGAAATATTTCAGGACATATTTTTATATGAATTATGAAATTCATAGAAATGTCTACATGAATCATTTATGCACTTCTCTGTTAGCAGGTAAGGAGGCCTAGTGGTGCAACTGTTTAGTGCTAGGCTGCGAACGGAAAGGTCGGTGGTTCAAATCTACCCAGTGGCTCCGTGGGAGAAAGACTTAGTGATCTCCTCCCGTAAAAATTACAGCATAGAAAACCCTATGCGGCAGTTCTGCTATGTCACATGGGGTCACTATGAGTCAAGATAAGCTCCACAGCAGCCAACAACAACTCTAACTGGTGGGGATAGTTTCATGCCATTTTGGTAGCAAGTTAAATATCACATTTTTTTGGTTGACTACTTCAAATTAAATCTGGCCTGAGCCCACTGATCTGGTGACAATTCTGAGTCTCCATTTCTTGATACGCTCTCCACCCCCCTTAGGTGAACTCTAAACACTTAACTCCCCTGCAGTTCACTGAGCAGTGCCCTGGAGGCCGTCAGACACCTTGCAGAGATCCTCCTTCCCACATCCCCCATTTGTCCTTCCTCCCAGTATCCTTGGAGACCTACCTGCTTTTCTCTTTCATATCTTGAAAACAAAGCATTTCCTTAACGCTACAGGGATGCCAAGAGTCTGAATCGACTCAATGGCATGCAACATAGGGTCACTGTGAGTCCAAATGGAATCAGACAACATTCCACCGCTAGCCAAGCGGTAGGCGATTCGAACCCACAGGCGCTTGGGAGTCAAACCTGGTGATCTGTTTTTAAAGGATCATGAAAACCCTAAGGAGCAGTTCTACTGTGCACATATGGGGCCGCCCTGAGTTGGAATCCATTCAACAGCCACTGGAATATTTAAGCTCACTAAAGAGGAGACCAAGCCCTGGTGGAAGTGGTTAAAAGCTTAGCGGCTAATCAAAAGGTGAGTTCCTCGAATCCACCAGCTGGTCCTTGGAAACCTTATGGGGCAGTTCTCCTCTGTCCTGTAGAGTAGTCCTGTCTGTGCTGTCGGCAGCAACACGTATAAAGAGGAGACGACATCTAGCTTTGGCAAGTTACTTCTGGCACCTGCAGCTCCTGGCGCTGCTTTTGGGATCAACTGTGGCCCTGGACTTTTACAGTTCGAACAACTCAATATTCAGAAGGGACATGTACAGGAAACGGTTGAATAGACTGAAAACGCCCTGTCTGTTCTGGGGAGCTCCAGTGACCCTCATTTCCGAGGGCCACAGTGGCCTTGACTCCAAGCGAATGCATGGCTGCTACTAGCCCCGCCCCACCGCCATTAGCCCCGCCCCCACCCCACGGCCATCCCCCCTCACGCACAGATGCCACGTCCACGTGGCTGCGACCCACTCTAGCGTCCCTTCACCTAGGCGGCAGTTTCTGGGCTCCAGAAGCAACAGGGAATGCTAAAGAAATAGTAGGTACGGCCTATATCTCCCCACCCTTTCCCTTTCCAGGCTCTTGTGTCCAAGTACCTGGTCTCCCGTTGTCGTTTTCCTTCTGCTAGCCGCTTTTAGCCCTTAGGACACCTTTCTTCCTCCTTCAGCACAAGGAAGTAAACATCGGCCCCGTTTGCCAGGCGCTGGGGGAACACCAGCAGACGTGTCCCCCCGCCCCCTGACCTGTTCTTCACTGCCTTATCTTATCTCTCTTTGTTATCCTTCCTCCCCTTCCTCCTCTGTTTCTTTATCTCATTTTACTGGTGCTCGCAAGTGAGAAGTGGTCTGTAAGGCAAGACTGACTGCAACATTAATTTTGTGAAACGCACACTCTTGTACAAATGGTGGATCTCCACAAATGAGCCGTCACCTGCTCCTGTGAATGGAGATGTGTTCCAGGATTGGTTGCTGGGCCTGGGAAGGTTACCCCCCACCCTTCCACCCGCGTCTTGCCTCCCCACCTATTCCGGTGGGCTTATCACGGTGGACACGCTGTGTGGACAGTCAGTGCTTTTGAAAGATCAAGGATAGTAGTTGCACATGTGCCGTGTGGCAGGCACGTTATTCAGGAGCCCTTATGAGTTGTGCGGGCCCATAGAGTCGCCCCTCTTTGGAAGCTCTAGGGTGTGTGGAATATCAGAGGGGTCCATACAGAGGGACGATTGGCCCAGGTGGCACAGAGAGAAACCAGATCCCACACCCATTTATATTCCATAGAGTTGAATAGAATAGTTATTTATGAACTGAAGTGTGGAAAACTAGAATTCATCTCGCAAACATTTTAGTCAGTATGTGCCTATGAAAAGAGCATTCAGGTTTACTGCTTTTTGTGAGCGCAAGAATTTATAATGCTGGTTTTGTGAGTTGGCTCATCATAAACACCTCCCCATTAGCAGACAAAAGGAGAGAGGTGGGTGCAGTGATGGTCCTATATAAAGTAACATCTTTATACCACTTCTCCTTTTATGGATTGTATGCATTATATTCATACTTATCCTGTTAAATTATACACTTCTATGATATTATGATATAGCATTGGTTAACAAAACCCCATTTTACTGGCGAGGAAACTAAATGCTGAGATTGAACAGTTCCAGGTAATATTCAGGAAATATTTGTTGAAGGGATGAATAGATGAGGTTCTCAAGGAACTTTGCCTCATTCACCTTTGTATTCCTTGAATGCAAAACTAAGTCTAGCAGTAGTAAACCTACAAACGAGCATTAAACGAAGAGGATGAGTGACTTGTTTAGTGCGAGGCATTTGTCAAATATTTTTAGAGGCATTGTTTTAGGCGTTGTGAGAACAGTGGTAAGAAAGACAAGATTCTTGTTCTCGAAGAGCTTAAATTATACTGAGAGGAGACAAAAAATAAACAAGCAAACAATATATGAACAAGGAAATTTTGGGTAAGTGAGAGAGACTGGGGAAGGAGTTAGCTTAGATTGATTGATTAGAGAAGACCTCTCTGAAGAGTTGACATTTGTGCCAAGACCTCGGTGATCTGAAGAAGCCAACCATGGGACTTTTAGGGATCAGAGCATTGAAGGTAAGGAGAACTCCTATTGAAAATGCCCTGAAGTAGAAGGCAGCTTGGCTCTTTCAAGCAACGCCATAAAGACCAGAGTAGCTGGAATGAAGATGAAGAGGTAGATTGGGGCCTGATCATGTAGGGTTTTGAATAGGCCATGATGATAAGCTTGGCATTTATTTAAAGCATGATGAGAAACCAGTAGTGAATGTTTTAGGAATGAGTGACATGATCTTATTACATTGTTAAAAGGTTTGTTCTGCCTGTTTTGTTGTGAATAGTTTGTAGGAAGTGAGGAGCAATATTAGTAGCAATTAGAAGGTAACTGTAGAAGTCCAGGAAGCTATGATGGTAGTTTGGGCGAAAGTGGTTGCAGACTGGATGAATGTAAGGTATATATTGAAGGTAGAGCCTACAGAGTTGCTAATGTTTTGAATATGTTGTTGTTAGGTGCTGTTGAGTCAGTTCCAACTCATGGTGACCCTATGTAAAACAGAATTAAACACTGCCCGGTCCTGTGCTATCGTCACAATCATTGCTGTTTGAGCCCATTGTTGTAGCCACTTATCAGCCCATCACATTGAGGGTCTTCCTCTTTTTCACTGACTCTCTACTTTACTAAACATGATGTCCTTCTCCAGGAGCTGATCCCTCCTGATAGTATGTCTAAAGTACTTGAGACAAAGTCTCGCCATTCTCACTTCTAAGGAGCATTCTGGCTGTACTTCTTGCAAGACAGATTTGTTCCTTCTTCTGGTACTCCATGGTATATTCAATATTCTTCACCAACACCATAATTCAAAGGCATCAATTTTTCAATAGCGCAGCTTTTGCACGCATATGAAAGCACCATGTCTTGAGTCAGGTGCACCGTAGTCCTCAAAGTGACGTCTTTGATTTTTAACACCTTAAAGAGGTCTTTTGCAGTGGATTTGCCCAATGCAATATGTTGTTTGATATCTTGACTACCACTTACATGGGCATTGGTTGTGGATCCACCTAAAAACTTCAATATTTTCTCTCCTAGGGATGAGGAAAAATGAGTCACCCCTCGCTCACAGGTCTTTGTCTTTAGCTTGGATGGATGGTTGTTAAATTTATCAAATGGAAAAGACTAGGACAGAAACATATTGTGGTAGTGGTTGTGGGGTGTTTGATTTTGCTTATGTTACATTTGGTATACTCTAGAAATCTAAAGTAAGGTCTGAGTCTTTGAGTTCTCTACAGAAAGCAAGGGGACCAAAGATACAAAGTTAAGAGTCATTAGCATATAGAAAAAACTACCTGTGGAAAATGTGTTCATAGAGAACATTCCAATGTTTAAAGGTAAAGCGGAGGAAGAGAAGCAAGCAAAGAACATGGAGAAGGAATAGCCAATGAAGTAGGAAGAAATCCAGAAGACTGTAGTGACATAACAGCAAAGACAACAAAACCTGGCCAACTATATGGACACATTCTGAGAGGTCAAGTAAAATAACGAAAAGGGATCTGACCATTGGATTTACGCAACACAGTAGTTGCGTGCCTTGAGAAGTACATTGAAAAGAAAATGTGAGATGAAGAAAGGGACATAGCACTACAGACATCTCAAGATATTGTATTATAAAGGAGAGCTGAGATATAGAGGAATATGTGGCGTCAAAGTAGAACTCTTAGATAGGGACATTTAAGCATGTTTTTAGGCTAATCAGAATGACCTAGTAGAGAGAGAGAAAATGATGGTATAAGAGAGTATGCTAATGAGCTGTGTATTTCCTTGAAAAGGTTTTCAATGGTGAAGCTGTGAATGGTGGGGAGACTGAAAATGATGAAGCCTTGGGTATAGGAAAATGTGACTGTGGAGGGTGGTGAAAGAATATCTAACCTGTAATACCAAACCAAGTAAAACTATGATTCAAAGAATTGGAGAGCATCAGAGTTGGAAGGGTCATAACGCAAGCCTTAGCAGAATCCAAAACACTGAAATATTACAAAGCATCTTCTCTGACCATAAGGCCATAAAAGTGGAAATCAATAACAGAAAAAGCAGGGAAAAGAAATCAAACACTTGGAAACTGAACAATACCCTGCTGAAAAAAGACTGGATTATCGAAGACATTAAGGATGGAATAAAGAAATTCATAGGATCCAGTGAGAAGGAAAACACTTCCTATCAGAACCTTTGGGACACAGAGAAAGCAGTGCTCAGACATCAATTTATATCAATAAATGCACACATCCAAAAAGAAGAAGGGACCAAAATCAAAGAATTATCCCTACAACTTGAACAAGTATAAAGAGAGCAACAAAAGAAACCCTCAGGCTCCAGAAGAAAACAAATAATAAAAATTAGAGCAGAACTAAATGAAGTAAACCAAAAAACTCTCTGCTGTCGAGCTGATTACGACTCATAGCAACCCTAGAGGACAGAGTAGAACTGCCCCATAGAGTTTCCAAGGAGAGCCTGGTGAATTTGAACTGCCGACCTCTTGGTTGGCAGCCGTAGCATTTAACCACTATGCCACCAGGGTTTCCTAAATAAAATAGAACACAGAAAAACAATTGAAAGAATTAACAAGACCAAAAGCTGGTTCTTTGAAAAGAAAAAAAAAAACAACAACAAAATTGATAAACCATTGGCCAAACTGACAAAAGAAAAACAGGAGAGGAAGCAAATAACCCGAATAAGAAATGAGATGGGCAATATTACAACAGACCCAAATGAAATTAAAAGAATCATATCAGATTACTATGAAAAATTGTAGTGTAACAAATGTGAAAACCTAGAAGAAATGGCTGAATTCCTATAAACACGCTACCTACCTAAACTAACACAAACAGAGGTAGAACAACTAAATAGACCCATAACAAAAGAAGAGATTGAAAAGGTAATCAAAAAACTCCCAACAAAAGAAAGCCGTGGCCCAGACGGCTTCACTGCAGAGTTCTACCAAACTTTCAGAGAAAAGTTAACACTACTACTACTAAAGGCATTTCAGAGCATAGAAAAGGACAGAATACTACCAAACTCATTCTATGAAGCCACCATATCCCTGATACCAAAACCAGGTAAAGACACCACAAAAAAAAGACAATTACAGACCTATATCCCTCATGAACATAGATGTAAAAATCCTCAACAAAATTCTAGCCAATAGAATTCAACAACACATCAAAAAAATAATTCATCATGACCAAGTGGGATTCATATCAGGTATGTAGGGGTGGTTCAACATTAGAAAAACAATGTAATCCATCACATAAATAAAACAAAAGACAAGAACCACATGATCTTATCAATTGATGCAGAAAAGCCATTTGACAAACACCCATTCATGATAAAAACTCTCAGCAAAATAGGAATAGAAGGAAAATTCCTCAACATAATAAAGGGCATTTATACAAAGCCAACAGCCAACATCAGCCTAAATGGAGAGAGCCTGAAAGCATTCCCCTTGAGGACAGGAACCAGACAAGGATGCCCTTTGCCACAGCTTTTATTCAACATTGTGCTGGAGGTCCTAGCCAGAGCAATTAGGCTAGGTAAAGAAGTAAAGGGCATCCAGATTGGAAAGGAGGAAGTAAAATTATCTCTATTTGCAGACAACATGATCTTATACAGAGAAAACCCTAAGGAATCCTCAAGAAAACTACTAGAACTTGATAGGAGAGTTCAGCATAGTATCAGAATACAAGATAAACATACAGTAATCAGTTGGATTCCTCTACACCAACAAAAAGAACATCAAGAGGAAATCAAGAAATCAATACCATTTACAGTAGCCCCCAAGAAGATAAAATACTTAGGAATAAATATTACCAGAGATGTAAAAGACTTATACAAAGAAAACTAGAATACACTTCTGCAAGAAACCAAAACAGACCTACAGAAATGGAAAAACATACCTTGCTCCCGGATAGGAAGGCTTAACATTATAAAAATGTCTTCTACCAAAAGCGATCTATACATTTAATGCAATTCCGATTAAATTCCAACAACATCCTTTAATGAGATGGAGAAACAAATCGCCTACTTCATACGGAAGGTAAAGAGGCCCCAGATAAGTAAAGCATTACTGAAAAAGAAGAACAAAATGGGAGGCCTTGCTCTACCTGATTTTAGAACCTATTATACCGCTACAGTAGTCAAAACAGTCTGATACTGGTACAACAACACATACATAGACCAATGGAACAGAATTGAGAATCCAAACATAAATTCATCCACATATGAGCAGTTGATATTTGACAAAGGCCCCAAAACAGTTAAAAGACAGTCTTTTTAACAAATTGTGCTGGCATAACTGGATATCCATCTGCAAAAAAATGAAACAAGACCCATACCTCACTCCATGCACAAAAATGAGCACAAAATGGATCAAAGACCTAAATATAAAATCTAAAATGATAAAGATCATGGAAGAAAAAATAGGGACATTAGGAGCCCTAATACATGGCATAAACAGTATATAAAACATTACCAACAATGCAGAAGAAAAACTAGATAACTTGGAGCTCCTAAAAATCAAACACCTATGTTCATCCAAAGACTTCACCGAAAGAGTAAAAAGACTACCTACAGACTGGGACAAAGTTTTTAGCTATGACATTTCTGATCAGTGCCTGATCTCTAAAATCTACATGCTACTGCAAAAACTCAACTGCAAAAAGACAAATAACCCAACTAAGAAGTGGGCAAAAGATATGAACAGACACTTCACTAAAGAAGACATTCAGGTAGCTAACAGATACATGAGGAAATGCTCTCGATCATTAGCCATTAGAGAAATGCAAATCAAAACTACAATGAGATTTCATCTCACTCCAACAAGGCTGGCATTGATTCAAAAAACACAAAACAATAAATGATGGAGAGGCTGTGGAAGGATTGGAACACTTATACACTGCTGGTGGGAATGTCAAATGGTACAACCACTTTGGAAATCAATTTGGCACTTCCTTAAAAAGCTAGAAATAGAACTACCATACAATCCAGCAGTCCCACTCCTTGGAATATATCCTAAAGAAATAAGATCCTTTACACAAACTGATATATGCACACCCATGTTCACTGGAGCACTGTTCACAATAGCAAAAAGATGGAAGCAACCAAGGTGCCCATCAACGGATGAATGGATAAATAAATTATGGTATGTTCAGACAATGGAATACTACACATCGATAAAGAACAGTGATAAATCTGTGAAACATTTCATAACATGGAGGAATCTGGAAGGCATTATGCTGAGTGAAATTAGTCAGTTGCAAAAGGACAAATATGGTATAAGACCAGTATTATAAGATCTCAAAAAATCATTTAAAACGAGAAGAAAATATTCTTTGATGGTTATGAGAGGAGGGAGGGAGGGAGGGGTAGATAGTAGATAAGAACTACTTTAGGCGATGGGAAAGATAACACACAATACAGGCGAGGTCAGCACAACTGGACTAAAGCAAAAGCAAGGAAGTTTCCGGAATAAACTGAATGCTTTGAAGGCCAGCGTAGCAGGGGAGGGGGTTTGGAGACCATGGTTTTAGGGGACATCTAAGTCAATTGACATACTAAAATCTATTAAGAAAACATTCTGCATCCCACCTTGGAGAGAGGCGTCTGGGGACTTAAATGCTAGGAAGCGGCCATCTGCGATGCATCAGTTGGTCTGAACCCACCTGGATCAAAGGAGAATGACAAACACCAAAGACACAATGTAGTTATGAACCCAAGAGACAGAAAGGGCCACATAAACCAGAGACTACATCAGCCTGAGACCAGAAGAGCTAGATGGTGCCTGGCTACAACTGATGACTGCCCTGACAGGGACCGTGACAGAGAACCCCTGAGGGAGCAGGAGAATAGTGGGATGCAGACCCCAAATTCTCGTAAAAAGACCAGACTTAAGAATACAAGTAGCCATTTCGATAATCCCTTTTTTTTTTTTTTATGCAAAATGGAATTTACTTTAAGGGAACTTCAAATCTGATTTTTTTCAATTTTTTCATCAGATTTTAATATTCTCTGCTGTAATAAGTCATAAAATCCATTATGACCACTTAAAAATTTTACTCACTAATATTTTATTTGATTAAAATGAGGCAACATGTGTAAAGCATCTAGCATACAGTAGGTATTCAAAAGTTAGTGTTCCTTTTGCCTTCCTCGTTGCTTAAAATTTTCATTATAAAAATTACTTGCCTTTCTTAAAAATACAGATACTTGAAACATTAGGAGGTTGTGTTCCTATAGATAATCTAACAATTAAAACTAGAAATCTGCTTTGACTTTGTCCTTGACAGTAATTCAAGAGGTGAGATAGAAAAATATTTTTAAGGCCAAACACCTTCTCTACACTCTAAGTCAGAAAATAATCACAGAGAAGGTAGGAAACAGATATTTTTTAATACAAGTTTTCAGATATAATTCTTTTGATTTGGCTCTAGTTCATTCTCATTCAAAATAAAACCTTATGTTGTCATTGTTGTTGTTAGGTGCCATGGAGTCGATTCCAATACACGGAGACCCTGAGTACAACAGAATGAAACACCGCCCTGTCCTCTACCATCCTCACAGTCATTGGTATGTCTGAGTCCATTGTTGCAGTCTCTGTGTCATTCCATCTGGTCGAAGGTCTTCCTCTTTTCACTGACCGTCTACTTTACCAAGTATGATGTCCTTCTCCAGGGACCAGGCCCTCCTGAAAACATATCCAAAGTACATGAGACCAAGTCTCGTCACCCTCGCATCTAAGGAACATTCTGGTTGTACTTCCTCCAAGACAGATTTGTTCATTCCTCTGGCAGTCCATGGTATATTCAGTACTCTTGGCCAGCACCATACTTCAAAGGCATCAACTCTTCTTCAGTCTTCCTTATTCATTGTTCAGCTTTCACAGGTATATGAGGTGATTGAAAATACCATGGATTGGGTCAGGCTTACCTTGGTCTTCAAAGTGATGTCTTCGCTTTTTAACACTTTAAAGAAGTCTTTTGCAGCACATTTGCTCGATGCAATATGTTGTTTGATTTCTTGAGTGCTGCTTCCACAGGCGTTGATTGTGGATCCAAGTAAAATGACATCCTTGACAACTTCAGTATTTTCTCCGTTTATCATGATGTTGCTTTTTGGTCCAGTTTGAGGATTTTTGTTTCCTTAACAATTTTTTTTTTTATGTTGATTAGTTAGTTCGTTCTCATTCAAAACAACACCTTATAGAAATGTTTAAATGTTGGACCTATAGACCTTTAAAATGGATAACTTAAAAAGATAGCATGTATCAGTAATTTATAGACATAGGTATTAATGTGGTTGATCATATTTCAATTTTAATTTTCCTAGTGTCTCTTATACAGACATGTGACTGAAAATAGAGTAAATTGGCAGTGGAAGTTATCCCAAACATACCAGTTCAGCAAATGAAATAAAGAACTGAGTCTTCTAATATATGCTGTTAAGAGATGGCTCAACATTATGAATTATTAAGAAGTGTTAAATTTCTGTGTAATAATGGTTTTTAAAAGTTACACACATGACTTTGGTTAATAGTTTTAAAATGAGTATTTAGGGCTTTTTTGACAATGGACTTGTGTATGGTACTTGTGTATGGTACAACTTTATGATAAAAATTACTAAAAGTTAATCTCACTTAACATTATTCACTTTCAGATAGACTTATATATATACCAAACACCAAACCAAACCCATTATCATCGAGTCTATTCTGACTTATGGTGACCCTACAGGACAGAGTAGAACTGCCCCATAGAGTTTCCAAGGAGTGCCTGGTGGATTCAAACTGCCGACCTTTTGGTTACCAGCTGTAGCTCTTAACTACTATGCCACCAGGGTTTCCTATGTATACAAACATATATATATAAAAAGAAACCCTGTGGACGTCAACTTGATTCCAGCTCATGACAACCCCATGTGTTTCAGAGTAGAACTGCTCCACAGTGTTTTCTTGACTATAATCTTTACAAAAGTTGATTGCCAGGCCTTTCCTCTGTGGTGCTGCTGGGTAGGTTCAAACCACCAACCTTTAGGCTAGCAGCTGCTCGAAAACCACTTGTGTCACCCAGGGACCTTAGGTGGACTTATAGCCCTGTTTCTCTTTCAAATTCTTTTTTCTTTTAACTCTTAGCATCTACACCACAGAATCAGTAAACGAACATTTGGAGGATAAACTACCCCCAACATCTACTGAGGTGAAAACTTAAAACTGTATCCTAATATATGACATAAAAATCAATCTGATCTTAACATTTATTTCTAAAGTTTACTTACTAAGTTTCTGTTATAGATCTAGTTAAAAATTAGAAGAGGTGATTTTGAAATTGCTAATTTTAATGGGTCTTAGGAAGTGAGTAGAAGGTATTTTTGGAACAGATGGGAAGATGTGACTAGAGTATTTTGGAGCTAAAGAGGGAATATTTTAGTAATAAATGTAGCTTATTTTTTCTTGCCAGGTCGCAGAAGAACTAAATAATTTAAATTAACACAAGTAAAGACAATCTAAATTAATTAAATGTTGTGTTGTATGTTTTGAAGAGACAAGCTTTTTTTTTTATTATTCTAAATATATACATTAAGTCATTAGATCTTTTGCTGGTCTAGTTTTAATAGATAATAATTTTTCATTACTAGAATTACAATTTTTCCATTTTAAAAATATGTTGCTACAAGCAATATGTGGACAAAGAGGAAATATTTCCTGTATCTGCCCAAAAAAAGCACTGTTGCTTAACAAATCTATATTTTCTTTTTCATGCCTTTCCATAGTAAAATGTTGGAACTAAAAGCAATATTGATTAAAGATTTTTACTTAAAACCTGCTTTTGACATTTAATTTTAAGTTAGCTAGAAAGAACATTGTATTTCTGGCAATATGAGCATTTTTATTAAAATTGCATCTGATATTTTAAAACTCTGCAGCCTTGTAAAAAGGGTGTATGAAACTTGTTTTTCAACTAATATTTTAAAAGTATCTCTAATTACCGCCAAATATTTATAAAGAAAAATT
The DNA here is from genome assembly GCF_024166365.1 of Elephas maximus indicus. Classification (NCBI taxonomy): domain Eukaryota; kingdom Metazoa; phylum Chordata; class Mammalia; order Proboscidea; family Elephantidae; genus Elephas; species Elephas maximus. The sequence continues at coordinate 49,522,100 of NC_064823.1, forward strand.
TACGAGAAAAGATTTTCATAACTTCCATGTTTCTATCTTGGGAGTGGGGTGCACATTCTTGTACTCTTTTTATAGTCTCTCTCCTTATCTATCTCGTCTCTCTCTCTATTACACACACTCCCTATGCTCACACTGGCTCCTTTATACACAAAGTATAGAACTCCAATCTCTAGGTGTGCTTACAACATGTTCGGAGTCACCCTCTGCCCCATCATGAGATAGGAGCTATAGAATCATGTAAAATTGGAATTACATAGCTAAAGAAATCCCTAAACTAGCACGTACTCTGGATAATAGAAAGTAGAGCTGCAATTTCTTTATAAATCATACTTAATTTACCAATCCCAGAGTACACACCAAATCACAAAACCAAACCCATTGCCATCCAGTTGATTCCAACTCAGAGCAACCCTATAGGAAGAGTAGAACTGCCCCATGCAGTTTCCAAGGAGCACCTGGTGGATTTGAACTGCTGACCTTTTGGTTAGCATCAGTAGATCTTAATCACTATGCCACCAGGGTTTAGAGTATACACAAGTTCATTTAAATCAAAAATCTAAATTTTTAAGCGCACACAGAAATCGACGTCATCATTTTTTTTTTCAAAAAAGCACCAATTTATTTTAATGTATTCAGATAATAGGATCCTTAGATATTATCAAAAACCAAACCATTACTGTCAAATCCATTCCAACTCATAGCGACCCTATAGGACAGAGCAGAACTGCCACCGTAGGGTTTCCAAGGAGAAGCTAGTATATTTGAACTGCCGAACTTTTGGTTAGCAGCTGAGCTCTTAACCCCTGTGCCACCGGGGCTTTTAGATATTATCAGTGATACATATATTATCATTGGTATATATATTTGAATTGGCTTTTTTTTTGCTCCATTAAAGCAGTAACCAAACTCGTTGCCATAGAGTCAACTCTGACCCATAAAGACCCTATAGTGACCCTATAGGACAGAGTAGAACTACCTCATAGGGTTTCCAAGACTGTAATCTTTTGTTTTTATTGAGCTTTAGGTGAATAATAAGTTAACTCTCATTAAAAAAAAATTTATATTCATATTGTTTTGTGACATTCATTGCAATCCCCACAATATGATAGCACAGTCCCCCTTTCCAGCCCAGGTTCCCTGTGTCCATTCATTTAGCTCTTGTCCCTTCCTGCCTTCTCATCCTGCTTTTGGATAGCAGTTGCCCATTTGATTGAACTAAGAAGCACGTTCCTTGCATGTATTATTTTTTGTTTTATAGATCTGTCTAATCTTTGTCTGAAAAGTGGGCTATAGAAATGATTTCAGTTTTGGGTTGGCAGAGTTTCCAGGGGCTGTAGTTTCAGGGATTCCTCTAGTCTCCATCAGATCATTGTGGTCTTTTTTCATGAATTTGAATTCTGTTCTGCATTTTTCTCCCACTCTGTCTGGGACACTCTGTTGTGATCCCTATCAGAGTGGTTGTTGGTGTTAGCTGAGCACCATCTAGTTCTTCTGCTCTCAGGCTGGTTGAGTCTCTGGTTCATGTGATCCTTTAGTCCTTTGGGCTAAATCTTTATGGAAGCAGATTGCCACATCTTTCTCCCAAGGAGCCACTGGGTGAGTTCAGACCGCTGACCTTTGAGTTAGCAGTTAAGTGCTTAATCACTATACCACCAGGGTTTCTTTTTCTCCATTAGGGACAGATTTTGCTCTTTCTCCAGATTCCATATGATCAAAGGCATGCCACTTCCTGTTAGGTGGGAGTATAATCTATGCCTCACTTTGGAACAGAGCACCAAAATTTGGTCTAAATGAGCCTCACATCCTTGACCTTGGCCTTATTACTGCTATTCTCTATACAAGCCATTATAAATTATTCTTTGTTTTGTTTTGATTTGTTTTTTGGTTGTTTTAACTATTGTTGCAAAATTATATATCTTATAGCCTTTACTGAAATTGGCCCTTTTCCTCTTGTACTTCTTAGTGTATTTATCTTGGTCAGGTTGTGCTGACCTCACCCATATTTGGTCTTGCCTTTCTCATCACCAAAAGTAATAAGCGCTTACTATCTAGAAAGTGAATCTCCCCCCCTTTCTTTCCCATTCATGGTAACCATCAACGAACTTTGCTTTCTGTGTGTATATCTGTTTGTGGTGGTTAAGATTGTGTGTCAACTTGGCTGGGCCAAGATTTTCGGTGTTTTGGCAGTTGTATAATGTTTTGATCACTTCTCTGTTGAAATTAGATATATGATTACCCCCATGATGGAATCTGCAGAGTGGTACCGGCGGGGGTAGGACCTGTGGCAGCTCACCGCCCCCTCAGCTTTCATCTTTCCACCTTCCGCAGCCTACTTCCTTCCTGATTGCCTTGCAAAGGTTGTTGGCTTGTTCTGGATCCAGCAGCTGTCTCTGCTCTGACCTCTGGTTCTTGGGACTTGAGCTAGTAGCTTACCTGTCCATCTTGGGATTCGTGGATCTTCACGGCCTACAAGCAAGAGTCCTGCTCCCCAACATACCTATCTTGGGTTCACCAGCCCCTGCAGCTATGTGAATCAGGAGAAACCTTGCAGTCTCGCCTGCCAACCTTGGAGATTCCTTGACATTCACAGCCTGTGAGCAGGACCCCTGCTCTCCGATCTGCTCATCTTGGGTTCACCAGCTTCTGCAGCTCTGTGAATTGGGAAAGGCCTCTATCCTCATCCAAGGACTTGGGATGTTCCAACCTCTACAATCATGTGAGCGGTTTCCTTAATATAAATCTCTTTCTCTCTCTCTATATATATTTTTATATATTTATATGCTTCACTGGTTTTCCTTCTCTAAAGAATACAGCCTAAGAAACTGTGCTTGATTTTTTATAATAGGGAACCATAAAATATTTGTCTTTTTGTGATTGACTTATTTCTCTCAGCATGTCTTCCAGATTCATCTGTGTTGTAAGATGGTTCATGGACATCTCATTATTCTTTATAGTTGCGTAGTATTCCATTGTATGTGTGTACCATAATTTGTTTATTCATTCCTCCATTGATGGGCACTTAGGTTGTTTCCATCTTTTTGCTGTTGTGAATAAAGCTGCAATGAACATAGGCGTGCATATGTCTATTCATGTCACCGCTCTTATATCTCTAGGACATATACCTAGAAGTGAGATTACTGGATCGTAAGGTATATCTATTTCTAGCTTTCTAAGGAAGCACCATACTGATTTCCATAGTGGTTGTACCATTTTACAATCCCACCAGCAATGTATAAAAGTTCTAATCCCCCCACATCCTTGCCAGCATTTGATGTTTTCTGTTTTTATGATCACTGCCATTTTTGAAGGGGTGAGATGTTATCTTATTGTAGTTTTGATTTTTTTTTTAATCTCCTTCATCCAACCAGCATTTACTGAGGTCATCCTAAGTAGTAGGCACTGGGCTAGGCATTGTGGAAGCAAATAAATAAGATAGAATTCATGTTGCTCAAGATTTCAGCAGCAGAAAGAAACAAAATACCTAATATTTCTAAAACAATGTAGTAACTATAGTGCTAGAATTATTCATAGAGTTGTAAGGGAGTAGTAGATTTGGAAGTTGTCAGCATAGAAATAAGATAGTATTGAACGTTTAACAGTAGCTGGATTCACACAGGAAGAGTGTAGAATCAGACTAGTGTTGGGCCCGGGACAGGGCCTGGAGAACATGAACCTTTGAAGAAATTGGAGCTGGTAAAAGTGGAGCCTCAGAAGTCCTAGTTAAATGAGAGCAGTGTAATGCCAGGGAGGCACTGTAGTAGAGAGTTTGGTATAAGGGGGAGTGAAGTGATAAATAATAGAAGGATACAAATTAAAATAGCAGTGAGGTACTAATGTTTCATCCAAAGTCAGGTCTTCTTGGGTTGTTTGGCTTTTGTGTTTGTTTGTTTTTTAAATAATATTTCATTCTGACAAGATTGTGATCAGACAGGATACTCCCTTGTGGGAGGATAATTTAGTCTACTTTTTCTGCAAATTGTTAGTTGGTATCAAGGTTTTCAAAGTATTCATGTCTTTTGACCAGTAAATCCATTTTAAGGGATCTTTCCTGAAAAAGTTATTGGAAATGCAGTCAAAGATTTGTGAATAAAGATCCCCATTGTAGTAGTATTTTGAGTGGCAAAATTTAGACTTTTGTATCAAAAGTCTAGAAAGTGGTTAGAAGTTTTTATTTATCTATGTAACAGAATATTAAGCAACCACTGATTTCAAACATAGGATTTCACAGGCCTTTAAAATATCATAAAAGTAATGAGCACCATCTTGTCATTCTAAAAGCTGTTTAAAATGATATGTACTATCATTTGCATGCCTAAGCAAAAAGGCTGAAAAGAAAATGCATCAAAATAGTATCAATGGTGGTTTCTTGTTTTCATTGTTACATTTATTTAATGTTTAAATTTTTCCACAACAATTATGTATTATTTCTATAATCCAAGATTAACTATAGAAGTTCTATTTTGTTTTGCTTTTTAAACACAAAAGTCTTACTTTATTTTTCTCCTACAGAAAGTGTTAGAGGATAAGTTTTGTTACAGTCGTACAGCTGAGACCATTTATTATTAACTGGTAGAATGAATTGTTAAGTGAATTCTAATTTTCTTTAGGAGCTTCTGAAGAAATACTCAGAGATAGATAATTGTTATGAGTGCCTGAATATATTGTCTCTTGATTTGGAAAAGGAAATTGAAGCCCAAAAAGTGCTTTGAATTAGAGTAAAAGCAAAACTCGCACTTTCATATTCACAAACCAAACGGATTCGAAAACTCTCTGTAAACCAAAGATGTTCCACAGAATTCCATAGAGTCATGGAGAAACTAAGGCACCACCTTTTAGAGTAATATACTTATAAATGTCCATAAATTTCAGGGTATTAAGTCCTACTTTGGGAGTTGACATATTTGATGTTAATGTACTTACTACCAAATTATGGATAATAGGGCTCATGTGCAAGATCTTCAGTGCACCTAGAACCTGTTCATTTATCAAAACCTGAGGTCTGCCTATGGGCCTAGACACTGTGCTCGGTGGACAGATATAAATAACATCTCAAATATCTCATAATCTAGTCAGTGAGGCAGACATACAGACAGGTTATAAGTGCAGTGATAGAAATACAGTCCTAAGAAATGCCATAAAAAATTAACTAGATGTGACTGTAGTGGAAGCCAGAGTCAAACCCTAAAAGTTGGGGTTCACTTGTAGATGACGAGGAAGCATTGGACAGTTTTGAGTGGTGGGAGTAACATGGTCAAATCACCATTTTAGGTATTTTGCTACAGAATAAAGCACAAATTAGTTTGAGGGGGATCAGCCTATTGGCAGAGAGAACAGATGAGGCTGTTGCAGTGGTTCAGATGAGATATTACAGATGACGGTACTGCTAGAGGAGCCCTGGTGGCAAAGTGGTTAAGAGCTCAGCTACTAACCAAAAGGTCAGCAGTTTGAATCCACCATCCGCTCCTTGGAAATCCTGTGGGGCAATTCTACCCTGTCCCGTACGGTCGCTATGAGTCAGGATCGACTCGACAGCAGTGGTTTGGTTTGTACTAGTAGAGAGCCTTGGGTGGTACAAACAGTTTGCACTCGGCTACTAACTAAAAGGTTGGTGGTTTGAATCCACCCAGGACCACTGCAAAAGAAACACCTGGTGATCTACTCCATAAGATTGCAGTCCTTGTAAACCCTATAGAGTACAGTTCTACTCTAACACTCAGGCGGTCATCATGAGTCGGAATCAACTCGATGGCAATGGGTTTGGCATACCACTAGGTGGGAGTCCTTGGGTGGTGCACACAGTTAAGTGTCAGATACTAACCACAAGGTTGGCCTTTTGAATCCACCGTGAAGCACCTCAGAAGAAAGACCTGGCAATCTACGTCCAAAAGATTACAGCCTTTGAAAACCCTATGCAGCATAGTTCCTCCGTGACACACATGGAGTCACCATGAATGGGAATCCACTCAACAGCAACTCCTTTGTGTTTTCAATACTAATAGGGAAGGCATAAGAATGGGGAAGAAGAAATAGATTGAGGAAACATTTAGCAGCTAAAATGGTAGGTCCACATGATTAGTCACAGATGTAAGGGAGAAAATTTTTGTTGAATCCTAGGATTTGGACTTAGCCAGGTTTGTGTATGGTGATGCCATTAACTGAGATAAAGAAAAACCAAAGAGGAGAAAAACGGGGGAGATCAGGTATTTAGCTTGGGATGCTCTGAGGTTGAAGTGCCTATGATGGAATATCCAGGGAGAGACGCCCAGTAGGCATTTAACTGTAAGTCTGATATTTGCGAGGAGAATGATCTGGGACAGCATATGAACCAAACCCATTGCCACTGAGTCGATTCCAGCTCCTAGCGACCCCATAGGACAGAGTAAAACTGCCCCGTAAGGTTTCCGAGGAGTGGCTGGTGGATATGAACTGCCAACCTTTTGGTTAGCAGCTGAGCTCTTAATAACTTTGTCACAAGGGCTCCAACAGCAAATAGGTGGTAGATAATACAACATGGGTAAGGTCACCCAGAAAGCATAATAGAATAATAAAGCCTTAGGACAAGAAGAAAATTCAGGAAAAAAAAAAATGTTCAAGAGTCATTAGCAGAAAAGGGGGCAACACATGGGTTTGAGGTTGGAAAGATCAGAGAGAATACCAACAAAAAAATGGTGTCACTCATCAGTGGAGGAGAGAAGGTATGTCCGAGATGAAGTGGTCAAGAGCAGCAAATGCAGCAGACAGCTAGAATATGGACTGAGAATGTCTCCTCAATTTGGTGATAATAGAGCTCATTGGTGACCTTTGGGAGAACAGTTTTAGTTGAGTGGTGAGGGATGCGGCCAGATTATAAAAAATTGAGGAATGGTGGAAACTGAAGAAGTAAGGAGTGGCTATCTCCCTATCTAGATAAACTACCTCTTGGGCCCTGGTGTCCTTCCACAGGTTATTCCTCTCACATAGCCAGAACTTACTCATGAAATCCATGGAACTTTGGGCATTTAAATTATTCTTACCTTGAAGCCAGGCAAGATTTGAGGCATGTCACACTCATCATATTTTTTAGTTCAATCTAGGTGGACAGGAGAGAATGTTGAAAATAAATCTAAGGTATCTACCTGGAAAACCTGGGTAACAGGCATTACCATCAACTAAAAAAAGGACCAATAGAAAAAGGTGGGTTAACAATGAGATCCCATCTCACACTGGCATTACTGGCACAAATCAAAAAAAGAGAAAGAGGCTTTGGGGATACGTGAACTCTTATGCACTGCAGGTGGGAATGCAAAATGATACAACCATTTGGGGAAATGATATGGCACTTCCTTAGAAAACTAGAAATAGAAATACCATATATGATCCTAAGCAATCCTACTCCTAGGAATATGTCCTAGAGAAGTAAGAAACGTCACACAAATAGACAAGTGTACACCAATGTTCATTGCAACATTGTTCAAAATAGCAAAAAAAAAAAAAAATTGAAACAACCTAGATACCCATCAACAGATGAATGGATAAACAAACTATGGTACATACACACAATGGAGTACTACCCAACAATCAAGATCAGTGATGAATCTGTGAAGCATCTCACAACACAGATGAATCTGGAGGGCATCACACTGAGTGAAATAAGTCAATCAGAAAAGGACAAATATTGTATGAGACCACTACTATAAAAATTCTTGAAAAGGTTTACACACTATAAGAAAGAATCTTTGATGGTTACAAGGGAGGGGAGGATTGGGGATGGAAAACACTAATAAAACAATAGATACATGGTAACTTTGGCGAAGGTTAAGACAGTACACAATACTGGGAAAGGCAACGCAAATTGTACAAGGCAAGGTCATGGAAGCTCCAGAGACACATGCAAACTCCCTGAGGGACTGAATTTCTGAGCTGAGGGCTGTGGGGACCATGGTCTCTGGGAACATCTAGCTCAATTGGCATAACATAGTTCATAAAGAAAATGTTCTACATTCTACTTTGGTAAGTAGTGTCTGGGGTCTTAAAAGCCTGTGAGCAGCCATCTAAGATGCCAAAGATAAAGGAGAAAGAGTAGTCCAAAGGACTAATGGACAGCAACTACCACAGCCCCTCCAAACTGAGTCCACTACAACTAGATGGTGCCTGGCTACCACCACTGACCGCTCTGACAGGGGTCAAAATAGAGGGCCCCAGACAGAGCTGGAGAAAAATGTAGAACAAAATTCTAACTCACAAAAAAAGACCAGACTTATTGGCCTGACAGAGACTGGAGAAACTCTGAGTGTATGGCCCCGGACACCCTTTTAGCTCAGTAGGAAGTCATTCCTGAGGTTCACCCTTCATCCAAAGATTAGACAGGCCCCAAAACAAAACGAGACTAAAGGGACACACCAGCCCAGGGGCAAGGAATAGAGGGCAGGAGGGGACAGGAAAGCGGGTAATAGGGAACCCAAAGTCGAGACCAGAGAGTGTTGACATGTCTTCGGGTTGTTAACCAAGGTCATAAAACAATATGTATGCTGTTTAATGAGAAGCTAGTTCTATAAACCTTCATCTAAAGTACAATAAAATTAGAAAAGAAAATGTGGATAAGTACTGAAATGGATCATGTTGCATTTTAAACATACTGAATTTGGGGTACTTGTAGGGCATTCAGGAGGTATATCCAGTAGGAAGTCAGAAATGGAACTGGAGGCGAAAAGAAGAAAGTTGGGATACATGCTCCTTCCTTCCTCTCTTGTATCAGAGGATATAGGTGAAAAAGAGATCCATCCCGACTCACATCCTATTAAAAATAGATTGCAGAGTAACTTATTGGCCAGATATAAAGAGTGCCAAAAATGGACTAGCCTTCTTTCAGGTCTCCACAGACACAGAGAAACTGATTTAACATTAGCAGGTAGAAATATATGGAACCCCAAAATAATTTTGCAAATGCATTCTAAGACTCCCTATATTTATGACTGAGGATCAGAAACTTTCTTGTGACCCTATAAAAGACTAAGAAGTATGGTTTTTGAGAGTATCCCTATTTTACTTTTGCATCACATAACTGAAACACCACAAAAAACACCAAGTTGGATAAGGTTATAGAACAGAGTTAGAGTGATTTAAAGGCATCCTTGGCTCTTTGGTAAGAAGGGTCATTCAAAGGAGGACATTATGGATTGTATAAAAAAATCCATCATTCCAAATATCTGGATTGGATATTTTCCCTCAGCCTAACATACAATCGCAGGAATTCTTTTTTTTTTTTTTTTTTTTTAAGGCCTGTCCCTTAGCTTTGCTTCTCCTTTCCAACCTTGCCCTAACATCACACTATTACAGCTCCAGGTCTGATAAAATGTCCGCTCCTCTTCTGAATTAAAGAGTAACGCAAAGTTACTGGATAAATTCACCTGAATGATAAAAGCTACTTTAAGGCCATCAAGAATGTAATCAGCTGTTAGGCATCAAGTCTAGTAGAAGTTGATTAACTCATGAACTGAATTTCAGTATCATGAATGATTGTTTCCAATGATAAAGCCAGTAAGGGAAACCAAGGGTGTTTTTTAAAAGTAGTAGTGTGGACTGCTGATGCTTAAAAGACCTGAAAAGTAAATTCAGAGGGGGAGAGTGCTGACACATTGCAGGGCTTGCAACCAAGCCACAAAACAATTTGTATATTTATTTTTGAATGAGAAACTAATTTTCTCTGTAAACTTTCACCTAAAGCACAAGAAGATAAAATTTTTTAGAAAGTAAATTCAGGACTCATCCAAACCAAAACCAAACCCGTTGCCCTCGAGTCAATTCCGAATTACAGCAGACCCTATAGGACAGAGTGGAACTGCCCCATAGGAACAGCTGATGGCTTTGAACTGTCCACATTTTGGTTAGCAGCCAAGCTCTTAACCACTGCACCATGACGGCTCCAACTAGAGAAGGCAAGATGTGATATTATTGCTCACAGGAAACATGTTTTTGAGACCCTGCTACTCAGCAAATATTTAATAAGTGTCTACTGCATGCTGGTCACTGATCTAGACGCTACGAGGTACTGCCTTCTTGGAACTTGTAGAAGGAAAGACGATACATGCCTAGCTTGAAGAATTTAGCCTGGTGTCTCTAGAAATAGGCAAGCAAAGATCCACAATACCATGAGACTGGGGCAGTTTTCCAGTGAGCATTATTGTTGAAGTCAGTCAGAATGGGAGGCTGAAGAAAGCTCCATTAAGGAAGAAAAGATTAGAGAACGCTTATATTCATAAAACGTCTATTCTGAAATCCTCAAAATTCAGAGGAAGGATGTTATTATTAAAGCAAGAGTGAGATTACATATCATTACCAAACCAAAACCAAACCCTGACTGCTGTCGAGTTGATTCTGACTCATAGCCACCCTGTAACAGAACTGCCCCATAGTGTTTCCAAGGCTATAAATCCTCATGGAAGCAGACTGCCACATCTTTCTCCCTCGGGGCAACTGGTGGGTTCCAACTGCCAACCTTTCAATTAGCAGCTGAGTGCTTTAATCATTGTGCCACCAGGGCTCCTAATGGATCTTTAGACGCAGCATTAAACTGCAGGGGGGCAACAGGCACAATTTTACCAAAACCTCACTAGGACGTGTGCAGAAACTAAGCTCAAGGTCTTAAAAAAAAAAATTTTAATCATATATTAATCCATTCCTCTGATAACTTCCATAGTAATAGTCACTAACATTTATTGAGTGCATACATGTCAAACATTGTATGATGGTTTCACATGCCGAATCTTTCTTCCTGAGGTAGGAGCTATGGTTATCTTCATTTTACAGATGAGAAAGCCAGGCTTGGGGAGTTAAACGACTTATTCACTTAGCTAGGGAGAGAAAGATCTGGAATTCATTCAAGCCTTTCTGACTGTGTTCACTGTGACTGTTAAGAATACGCTTTGCTCCAAGTAACAGAAAACTTGAAAAATAGTAGTCTTAAAAAGGACTTTATCTCACACAAGTCTAGGGAAGTTAGTACAGGGCTGCTGCCTCAAGGATGTCTTCAAGGAATCAGGCTCCTTCTGTTGCCCTCCTCTATCTTTAATATGTGCTTTCTGACCTCATACCAAGGCACAAAGTGGCTGCTATGTCACCAGGCATCATATCTACATTCTAGGCAAAAAGAAGTGGAGGAGCAAAAGCCATAAGACTTCCAGAGAAGCCTTGTCTTTCTACTCAAGAAGGATGCCTTCCTCAGGAATTCCAGCCTACATTCCATTGCCCAGATCGGTGTTACTCAGCCACTCCTTGCAGCAAAGGAAGCTAGAAATTTGAGAGTTTTTGCTTTCCCCACCTTTATGAAGTAAAAGGCAGGTGGAAAGAGAGTTGAATGGGTGTTGAGTGAACCCACTTAGAGTATGTGTACAAAAACTTACGCAGTCACTCTGCTCAATTACCCATTTAATGACCTATGGGTTGCTAACCTAGCCTAGAGGGCTTACATAATCGAGTTCTTTCTTTTAGAGCTCACCTCCATTCTCTTCAGCCAAACTTGACCTGTTACCCAAGGTGCTCTTCCATCTCAAGCCTCCACACTTCTGGTTCAAGCTCTACATCCCCCCCCCTCCATAATTGTACCTTAAACACAATAAAATATTCTTTTCCTAAAGACCAGGCTTGTTGGTCTGACAGAAGGTGGAGAAACTCTGAGAGTATGGCCCCCGGCCACGCTTTCAGCTCAGTAATGAAGTCACTCCTGAGGTTCACCCTTCAGCCAAAGATTGGACAGGCCCATAAAACAAAATGAGACTAAAGGGGCACATCAGCCCAGGGGCAAGGACTAGAAAGCAGGAGGAGACAGGAAAGCTGGTAATACAGAACTGAAGATGGAGAAGGGAGAGTATTGACATGTCATGGGGTTGTTAACCAATGTTATAAAACAATAAGTTTACTAACTGTTTGTTGAGGAACTAGGTTGTTCTATAAATCTTCATCTAAATAATAATAATAAATATGTAAAGAGCTATACCATGTTCATAGTTTCTTACTACTAAGTCTGGCACAGAGCTGAAAATCAATAAATATTTGCAAAATAAATTTTTTAATAAAAGACTAAATATCAAAGAAAAAAATTTCTTTTCCTCACTCAAAAAAATCTAGGTCAACACTCTTTTTAACATTGTGCTGGAAGTTCTAGCTATAGCAATAAGGTAAGAAAAAGAAATAAAGGGCATCCAAATTGGTACGGAAGAAGTAAAATTATCCCTATTTGTAGATGATATGATACTATACACAGAGAACCCTAAAGACTCCACAAGAAAACTACTGGAACTAATAGAAAGATTCAGCAGATTAGCAGGATACAAGCTAAACATACAAAAACCCATTGGATTCCTACATACCAATAAAGAGAACAATAAAAAAAGAAATTGGGAAAACAATACCATTTATAATAGCCCCTAACAAAATAAAATACTTAGAAATAAATCTAACCAGGGAGATAAAAGACTTATACAAAGAAAACTACAAAACGCTACTGCAAGAAACCAAAAGAGACCTACATACCATGCTCATGGATAGGTAGCCTCAATATTGTAAAAGTGTCAGTTCTACCCAAAGAAATCTACAAATACAATGCAATCCCGATCCAAATACCAGCAGCATTCTTTAAAGAGATGGAAAAAATAATCATTAGCTTTAAACGGAGCGGAAAAAGGCTCCAGGTAAGTAAAGCACTATTGAAGAGGATGAATAAAGTAGGAGGACTCTCACTACCTGACCTCAGAACCTGCTATGCAGCTAAGGTAGTCAAAATAGTTTGGTACTAGTAGAATGACAGACGCATTGACTAATGAACAGAATTGAGAACCCAGATGTAAATCCATCCACCTATGGTCACCTGATCTTAGACAAAGGCCCAAAGTCCATTAAATGGGGAAAAGACAGCCTTTTTAACAAATGGTGGTGGCAAAACTGGATGTCCATCTCTAAAAATTGAAACAGGACCCATACCTCACACCATACAAAAAAACTAATTCAAAATGGATCAATGACCTAAATATAAAACCAAAAACTATAAAGATCATGGAAGAAAAAACAGGGTCAACATTAGCGGCCCTAATATATGGCATAAACAGGATACAAACCATAACTAAGAATACACAAATATCAGAAGGTAAGCTAGGTAAGTGGGATCTTCTAAAAATTAAACACATACACTCATCAAAAGACTTCACCAAAAGAGAAAAAAGATAACCTACAGACTAGGAAAAAAATTTTGGCTACAACATGTCTGACAAAAGTCTAATCTCTACAATCTATAGGAAAATTGGACACGTCTACAACAAAAAGACAAACAATCCAATTAAAAAAAGGTGGAAGGATATGAACAGACACTTCACCGAGAAGACATTGAGGCAGCTAACAGACATATGAGGATATGCTTGCAATCACTTGGCATCAGAGAAATGCAAATCAAAACTACAATGAGTTACCATGTCACCCCAACATTACTGGCACAAAAAAAAAAGTCTTAGAGGTTGGGGGGAAATTGGAACTCTTACACACTGCTGCTAGGAATGCAAAATGGCACAGCCACTTTGGAAAACAACATGATGCTTTCTTAAAAACTAGAAACAGAGTTACCATATGACCCAGCAATCCCGCTCCTAGGAATCTATCCTAGAGAAATAAAAGCCATCACACAAATAGACATATCCACACCCATGTTCATTGCGGCATTATTGACAATCACAAAATGATGGAAACAACCTAAGTGCCCATCAACAGATGAACGGATAAACAAACTATAGTATATACACACAAAGGTGTGCTGTGCGACGATAAAGAATAATGATGAATCTGCGAAACATCTCACAACCTGGATGAATCTGGAGGGCATTGTGCTGAGTGAACCAAGTCCATCGCAAAAGGACAAATACTGCATGAGACCATTATTATAAAAAGGATTCGTGATCTGTTCCATATTTTTCTCTCCTTCTATCTGGACTACACCAGAAGAAAAAAGAAAAAGAAAAATCTAGGTCAAGGCCAGGAAGGCTCAGACTCTTCAGTGTCCTGGGTCCCTTCCATTTTGTTGCCCTGCTATCTTCCACGTGCAGTTTCTGGCTCATTTAATTTTGACTAACCTTGGAGCCCAGCTGAAGCAATAGCTAAGTGTCCTGGCAGCTACCCAAAAGGCTGGCGAGTGGAACCCACCCAGCTTCTCCACAGGAGAAACACCTGGTGATCTCCTTCCACAAATATTCCAAAAACCAAACCCACTGCCGTCCTGTCCATGTTGACTCATAGCGACCCTATAGGACAGGATAGAACTGCCCTGTAGAGTGTCTAAGGCTGTAATCTTCACAGGAGCAGGCTGCCACATCTTTCTCTTGTGGACCTGCTGGTGGGTTCAAATGGAGCTTTGGGGCAGTTCTGCTCTGTCACATGGGGTAGCTGTGAGCCAGAATCCAAGGCACCCAACAACAACAACCCTGGAGCAGCATATGGCCTGGTGCGTAGGCACAAACAACTGATGGAGTCTGGTGGTTAAGAGCAATGCTTCAGAGTTAAGGCTGCTAACCGAAAGGTCAACAGTTCAAATCCACCAGCCACTCCTTGGAAACCCTGTGGAGCAGTTCTACTCTGTCCTATAAAACCCAAAACCCAGTGCCGTTGAGTCAATTCCGACTCATAGCGACCCTATAGGACAGAGTAGAACTGCCCCATAGAGTTTCCAAGAAGCGCCTGGCGGGTTCGAACTGCCAACCTCTTGGTTACCAGCCTTAGCACTTAACCGCTACACCACCAGGGTTTACTCTGTCGGTGGTTAGCAGCCTTAGCACTTAACCACTACGCCACCAGGGTTTACTCTGTCGGTGGTTAGCAGCCTTAGCACTTAACCACTACGCCACCAGGGTTTACTCTGTCGGTGGTTAGCAGCCTTAGCACTTAACCACTACGCCACCAGGGTTTACTCTGTCGGTGGTTAGCAGCCTTAGCACTTAACCACTACGCCACCAGGGTTTACTCTGTCAGTGGTTAAGTGCTATGGCTGCTAACCAAGAGGTTGGCAGTTCGAACCCGCCAGGCGCTCCTTGGAAACTCTATGGGGCAGTTCTACTCTGTCCTATAGGGTCGCTATGAGTCGGAATTGACTCAACGGCACTGGGTTGTTTTTATATATATATATATATATATATATATATATATATATATATATATATATATATATATATATATATATATATATATATATATATAGTCATTATATGTTAAAATCGACTCCATTGCAATGGGTTTGTTTTAGAGAGGTTAAGGAGCCCTGATGGCACAATGGAAACCCTGGTGGCATAGTGGTTAAGAGCTAGGGTTACTAACCAAAAGGTCAGCAGTTCAAATCTATCAGGAGCTCCTTGGAAACCCTATGGGGCAGACTACTCTGTCCTATAGGGTCGTTATGAGTCGGAATTAACTCGATGGCAACGGGTTTGTGTTTTTTTGGTTTGGTGGCACAGTGCTTAAGAGTTCCACTATTAACCAAAATGTCAGCAGTTTGTATCCACCAGCCACTCCTTGGAACCCTATGGGGTAGTTCTACTCTGTCCTATAGCGTCCTATGAGTCGGAATCAACCCCACCGCAGTGGGTTTTAGTTTTGGTGGTGCAAACAATATGCGCAGCATAGGTTTGAATCCATCCAGTGGTGTCTCAGAAGAAAGGACTGGCGATCTACTTATGAAAAATCAGCCACTGAAAACCCTGTAGAACACGGTTCTCCTCTGACACCCATGGAGTCGCCATGAGTAGGAATCAACTCCACCACGACTAGCTTGGTTTGGTTTGGTTTAGTTAAGCCTTACGCTACCTTCTACTTAGAGTTATCAGTTCTGCCTGAGTTCCACTAGATGGCAGAACGTACACACATAAAGTACAGGAGTCATGTGGCTCCTTTTAAAAAAGCTGAAGGAAACGGAACTAGCAAGTATGAAGGAACTTGAACTACAGATCCCAGCATGCATTATTAAGCACCCCGACCTGCTTCTGCACAAAGGTCTCCAGTTCCTTGCTCGTGCAAGAATCTGCAGGACGTCGTCTAATCACTGCTCTAAAGTAAGATTGTCTGATACTTTTTAAATGAAACTTTTAGCTGGGGAGAGAGAAGGTTTAATTTTTAGATGTTGCTTTGTTCTTCAGGAGCCCTGCGCAGTGGTTGAGAGCTAACCTAAAGGTTAACAGTTCAAATCTACCAGCTGCTGGCGGGAAACCCTATGGGGCAGTGCTGCTCGACTGTCCTATAGGGTCGCTGTAAGTTGGAATCAAGGCAACAGTGTTAGGTTTCGGATTTGTTGTTGTTGTTCACATTGTCTATTTCAGAATTAATCTGAGCAGTTAGATCAGGACGAAAGTGGGTTTTTAACAAGTTTGAAGCAGGGCTTCAACCTGCAATTTTCCCCATTCTGGTTAGCATTCCGGTTCACCCACATTTTAAAAATTTGGGATTGTTCTTGTGTCTCTTTCTGGGCTATGACTGAGCTGGCCTGAACCAGTTAGAAGCACTGGTTTGAAACTTGTTTACAAGTTTTTCAAAGCAGCCAAAAAAGAGAGGATTTTAGTGTTTTCAATGGACATTTTTCTTCTTGGCTGCTGAAAACATTTAATTCCCTGATAATGCTCAGATTGTGCCTCTGCTTATCAAAAGTTAACATTTTGATCACAATATTTAGAGTAAGAAAACCAAAATGTGTAGCTTTTTTTTTTTTTCCAGCATCTGTTCAATAAGTGCTGCTCAGGATGTCAGAGGTTTCCTAGGAAATCACCTGGCCGTGTGTCTTCACGGTGCCATTGCTGCAAAAGACACTAAGGGCCATGATGTAGGAGAACAGCTTTTTAAATTACACCATGCCCAGGGTTGGCGAAGGGTAAAGATTCTGGGAGTCTTTTACTATCTGACGGAGCCATGGTGGTGCAGTGGTTAAAGTACTCAGCTGCTAACCGAAAGGTTGGCAGCTCTCTGTAGGAGAAAGGTGTAGCAGTCTGCTCCCTGGAAGATTAAGCCTTGGAAGCCCTATGGGGCAGTTCTACTCTATCGTATAGGGTTGCTATGAGTCAGAATCAACTCCACAGCAGGGGGATTTACTATTTATATATTGTATATATCTGTTAGTGTTTCCACATTTACAGTAAAAATTTATCATTCATGTAAGAAAAAAAAGAAAACAGTAGAGGTTAACTGAATCAGAGTAGGCCAGGCACTGTAAAACCCGGCTTCTCCATTGCGTAACAAATGCAGACAAAATCGTAGAACATCAGTGATCTGTAAGCTGATCTCTGGAACCAGTTTTTATAAGGTAGGTATTTTAGCCTGGTCCTCCAAGGCAGAATTAAATATGCATAGTTTTGTTAAGGGAAATGTCTGTGAGAGAAAATGAGGAGGGAACTGGGAAAGGCTGGGTGAACTGACAGGTCAAGGTACAAGTCTGACCCTAAGGGAGGGAGACAGGGAAGCCAGATTGGGTGAAAGCGTCCTAGAGTGCTGTGTAGTCTAAGGAAGGTTCAGCAAGAGGAGGTCAGCCACCAGAGAGGAGCCGTGTCTCCTAGGAATGGGGCTCCTTAGTATCCGCGTAGCACTCAGGCACTGGCTGGAACAGCCCATGGGAAGCTGGGCCCTTGGCCATTTGTTGTTCTTGTTGTTAGGTGCTGTCAGGTAGGTTCCAACTTATAAAGACCCTCTGTACAACAGAGTTCAGATCTACTATCTCATAGCCGTGAAACACTAAGCAAACCATATAATCTCTTTGATCTTAGCCCCATTGGAGTCCACGCCCTGTGTGTCATCCACCCCTTCTCTTCATCCCACTATTTCATTGCAGGCCCTCACCAGCACCTGCAACAGCCTCCTAACTGAGCTTGCTACTCCTGCCTGGCCCCTCCCTCTCCAGGGCTGTTCTCCATAGTGATCTTTCTGAAACCCGTATCTGCTCATATTACTCTCTTTCCATAAATCCTCCAATTCCCATTGCTTATAGGAGTAACTATAGCACCTTAGCATATAAAACTTGAGCAAAAGTGTGAAGTTTGATAGGAAAGAGCATACTGAGTAACAGCAAGAAAAAAAAAAACAAAAACTTAACTTTTGCTGAAGATAGGATCAAAAAGAGAGAACTAGATTATATGAGCCCCCTAGGCTAGACTAGCAACCTATCCTTCATCAGGCAGGTGGCTGAGCACAGTGGTTGTGTACATACTCTAAGGGCGTTCACTCAACACCCATCGTACTCACTCTCCCCTGCCTTTCCCTTCATAAAACTGGAAAGCAAAAACTCAAACATTCCTAGCCTCCTTGGCCACAAGGGGTGGCCAATTAACACAGATTCGGCCAATGGAATTTAGGCTGGAATTTCGGAGGAGGACTTCCTTCTTGAGTAGAAATGCAAGATTTCTCTAAAGGGTTTTGCTTTTCCCCTTCTTTGACCCTGGGAATGTAGACATGATGCCTGGAGACTTAGCAGCCATTTTGTGCCTTGGTATGAGCTCAGAGGGCATGCATTAAGGGCAGAGCAGGGAAATAGAAGGAACCTGGTTCCTTGAGGACAGCCTCATTGGATCATCATTTGACCTGTCACCACCTGCAGCCTCGTCACCAGTCATTCCTCTTACCTGTGATCTACCATCCAAGCAGGCATTGGCCAAATATCTAAATTTCCCGTGTCACAATTCCTCAGTCCTCCTTGTAAACATTACTAATTGTACCTGTTGAAATGTCACTACTGCATGCCCTAATTGTAAAAGGTCAGCAGCATTATGGGGTGGAATGTTCACATAACAAGAGTCAGCAGGGCTGAGTTTCCTTCTGGCTCTGCCCTTAACTTGTTCTATGAGTTTTGACCCATCGGAGCAGTGTTTGCATCTGTAAAATGGGGGTACTGAGCCCAATTTGATTTTCTTCAGTGACTTCTGAGGCCAGCCCTGAAATCTTTTAAACGCACGAGGGAAAGCCATGCGCTATTGATAGTGCAAACCTCACCAAATGCTTCCAGGAGAGACAGAGAGAAGCCGTCCTGAGTTTTTAAGGACACAAACAATATAATAATAATAATGTGTGCAGGGGCGGCGGGGAGGAGGGTGGTGGTGGCAGTGAGGGAAAGGATTTCACCCTTGCAGCCTCAGAATCAGAGGTTGTGATCAATAGATACCAAAGGGACTGAACGATGGGTTAAAGTCCTATGTCTGCCTGCGGCCAGTTATCTCCTCAGCGGATTGTGCTAAATGTTTTTGAGATATAGAGATAGGTATGTAGATGAAGCATTCTTGGAGAGTTCAGATGGTGGGACTGTTTATAAAGGTGGCATGAAGCAGGTCAAGAAGCACCTTGAACCATCCTTTCTAGATGTCAGTGCCAGGCCAGCCGTTAAATGCATGTGCCTTTAGGTGGAATGATTTGGAAAAAGATAGTAAGAACAGCTGCATAACTTGAAGAATGCAATCAGTGTCACTGAATTGTACACGTAGAAGTTGTTGAGTTGGCATATGTTGTGTATATTTTTACCACAATTTTTTTTTTAATGCATGTGCCTTTAGATTAAACCACAGGTTGCATTATGGGTCGACTTGATGGCAAGGTCATTGTCCTCACAGCTGCTGCTCAGGGAATCGGCCGGGCAGCCGCCTTGGTAAGTTAATATCTCTCGTTGTTTGCTTACTGCCTTCTGAGGTATTGAATTATGTGGAATGATTCCACTGCTATTTAACCCCCTCTCTGTTGACTTTGTGCTGCTGTTGTCTTAAGTTATCAAAAAAAAAAGTCACTACCTCTGAGCCCAGGCTGATGAAGGGACAAATGCCTCACATGTTGCGTATGCGATGTCACTGATGACCTTTGATTCTGAGAAACTGATTTCTCTGCCTCGGTTTCTCCACACCATAATAAACCAACCTCAAGGGGCCCGCAAGGAGATACTGTTGCTATGTGTCATCAAGTTGATTCCAACTCATAGTGACCCCATGTGACAGCATAGAACTGTCTCATAGGTATTTCCTGGCTGTAATCTTTGTGGAAGCAGATTGCTAGGTCTTTTCTCCCGCAGAGCTGCTGGTTGGGTTCAAACCGCCAACTTTTTCGTTTCTCAGCCAAGCGCTTAACCTTTGCACCACTAGGATCCTTAAAAGAATATATAGCATTCTGCAATGACGTCCATTCAGATATAGGACTGCAGAGTTATAAGACTCTCAGTGTACTATTGCCTTTTAATTTACATCTTCTCCCACGTTACACCCACAAACTCATAGCTGAGCTAATTAAGCACCTTCAGTACAGTGGTAGGATGTGGCTTGACGTTCGTGAAAGCACTAGAATACTCTTATGAGGAAAAGGGTGAAATAACCCATTTTTCTCTTATTAGAGTTCAGTCACCTGCTCAGAAATGGGAGACAGGCTATCAAATCACAGAACTGCAGTATTTTGAGTGGTGTTAATAACAGAATCCTAGTTTAAAAGCCCTGTCTTATTTGATGTTACTTAAGTGGACAAAGTCAGATGGCAAGCACAATGTATGTCACGTTGTTCTAATTAATGATAAAAGTAAATAAAAATAATAGCAATGGGGATGTTGGGTGAGACTAGGTAGTGTGAGATCCCACCTATTTTTTAGGGAAAACAACAGTGGAAACAAGATAAAAGGGAAGCAGCTTAACGAAGTAAACAAAGGATTTATTTGTGCATTGTATCCTCCAGGCTTTTGCAAGAGAAGGTGCCAAAGTCATAGCCACAGATATCAATGAGTCCAAACTTCAGGAACTGGAAAAGTACCCAGGTAAGCAATTCAGCTTGAACTTGGGATTCAGAATCTGCAAGGTGTTATAAAATAGTACTCACGTGTTGAGAGAAAATTCATTAGCCATTCGCCTCCACTGGCCTTCTTTTTATGGTCTGATTCTCTGATATCAAATCTACGTTCTGTGAACCTACAGACTAAAATCACAAACGTATACTTAAAGTTTTATTTACCCTACATGTTGAGGGATTCAGTACTTAGTCACAAAATTCTATGTGACTATTTAACAATTGTTACATTAACTTTGTTTTTTTTTAATAATATTTTATTGTGTTTTTAGTGAAGGTTTGCATAACAATTTAGGTTCCCATTCAGCAGGTCTTCACAAGTTGTTGAGTGACATTGGTTACATTCTTCACAATGTGTGAACGTTCTCATTATTTCATTCTGGTTGTTCTGTTTCCATTAATCTAATCTCCTTGCCCCCTTACATTCTCATCTTTATTTTAAAGTACCTGTTAACCATTTGGTCTCATATAGGTGATTTTTTAAAGGCACACAGTAGTTACAGGTGGTAGTCATTATTTTTTGAGCCAACTTGTTATTTAGCTACAAGGTGACCTCAGGGGTTATTTTCCATTCAAGGTTTGAAGTGTAGCTCAGGGCAATAGTTTTGGGAGTCCTCCAGTCTCAACCAGTCCAGTAGGTCTGTTTTTTATTTTGTTTTTTAGGAATTTAAGGTTTGTTCCACATTTCTCTCCCATTCTATCAGGGTCCATCTGTTGTGGCTCTGATTAGAATGGTTGGTAGTGATAACAGACACCATCTAGTTCTTCTGGTCTCAGGGTAGAAGTATGTACATTAACTTTTTTTTATTGTGCTTTAGGACAAAGTTTACAAATCAAGTCAGCCTCTCATATAAAAAGTTATACACATTTTGCTGTGTACTCTCAGCTGCTCTCCTCTTAATGAGACAGCACATTACTTCTTTCCACCCTATATTCCCCGTGTCCATTCAGGCAGCTCTTGTCCCCCTCTTCCTTCTCATCTCGCCACCAGACAATAGTTGCCCACATAGTATCCAGTGTCTACTTGAGCCAAGAAGCTCACTCCTCACCAGTATCATTGTCTATCTTATAGTCTAGTCCAATCCTTGTCTGTAGAGTCAGCTTCAGGAATGGTTCCAATCTTGGGCTAACACCGGGTCTGGGGACCATGACCATCAGGGTCCCTCTGGTCTCAGTCAAACCATTAAAACTGGGTCTTTTTATGAGAATTTAAGATCTGCATCCCACTGTTCTGCTCCATTAGGGATTCTTTGTTGTGTTTCCCTTCAGGGAAATGATATGTGGTAGCAGGGCACCATCTAGTTCTTCTGGTCTCAGACTGATGGAGTCTCTGGTTTATGTGGCTTTTTCTGTCTCTTGGGCTCATCTTTATCATACGTCTTTGGTGTTCTTCATTCTCCTTTGTTCCAGGTAAGTTCAAACCAATTTATGCGTCTTAGATGGCCACCTGCTAGCATTTAAGACCCCAGATGCCTCTCACCAAAGTGGGATGCAGAATGTTTTCCTAATACATTTTGTTATGCCAATTGACCTAGATGTCCCCTGAAACCATGGTGCCCAGACCCCTGTCCCTGCTACTCTGGCCTTTGAAGCATTTGGTTGTATTCAGGAAATTGCTTTTGGTTTAGTCCAGTTCTACTGACTCTCCCTATGTTGTGTGTTGCCCTTCCCTTCATCTAAAAAATTTTTGTCTACTATCTAATTAGTAAATATTCCTCTCCCTCCCTCCCCACTCTCGTAACCATCAAAGAATGTTTTCTTCTCTGTTTAAACTTTATCTAGAGTTCTTATAATACTGGCCTCATACAATATTTGTCCTTTTACAATTGACTGATATCACTCGACATAATGCCTTCCGTGTTCCTCCATGTTATGAAACGTTTCATAGATTCATCATTGTTCTTAATCATTGCATAGTATTCCATTGTGTGAATATACCATAATTTATTTATCCATTCATCCGTTGACGGCCACCTTAGTTGCTTCCATCCTTTTGCTATTGTAAACAGTGCTGGAATGAACATGGGTGTGCATATATCTGTTCCTGAGAAGGCTCTTATTTCTTTAGAGTATATTCCAAGGAGTGGAATTGCTGAGTCATATGGGAGTTCTATTTCTATCTTTTTAAGGAAGCACCAAATTGATTTCCAAAGTGGTTGTACCATTTTACATTCCCACCAGCAGTATATAAGTGTTCCAGTCTCTCTACAACCTCTTCAACATTTATTTTGTGTATTTTGGATTAGATGGAATCTAATTGTAGTTTTGATTTGCATTTCTCTAATAGCTAATTATCGTGAGCATTTCCTCACATATCTGTTAGCAGTCTCAATATCTTCTTTGGTAAAGTGCCCGTTCATATCCTTTGTCCATATTTTATGTGGGTTATTTATCTTTTCATAGTTGAGTTTTTGCAGTTAGAGATCAGACACTGATCAGAAACGTCATAGCTAAAAACTTTTTCCCAGTCTACAGGTAATCTTTTTACTCTTTTGGTGAAATCTTAGGATGAGCATAGGTGTTTGATTTTAGGAGCCCCCAGTTATCTAATTTCTCTTCTGGTGTTTGTACATTGTCAGTAATGTTTTGTATACTGTTTATGCCATGTATTAGGGCTCCTAGCATTGTCCCTATTTTTTCTTCCATGATCCTTATTGTTTTAGATTTTGTATTTAGGTCTTTGATCCATTTTGAGTTAGTTTTTGTGCACGGTGTGAGGTATGGGTCTTGTTTCATTTTTTCGCAGATGGATATCCAGGTATGCTAGCACCATTTGTTAAACAGACTGTCTTTTCCCCATTTAACAGACTTTGGGCATTTGTCAAATATCAGCTGTTCATATGTGGATGGATTTATGTCTGGATTCTCAATTCTCTTCTGTTGGCCTATGTATCTGTTGTTGTACCAGTACCAGGCTGTTTTGACTACTGTGGCAGTATAATAGGTTCTAAAATCAGGTAGTGTGAGGCCTCCCACTTTGTTCTTCTTTTTCAGTAATGCTTTACTTATCCGGGGCTTCTTTCCCTTCCATATGAAGTTAGTGATTTGTTTCTCCATCTTATTAAAAAATGTCACTGGTATTTGGATCGGGATTGCATTGTATCTATAGATGGCTTTGAGTAGAATAGACATTTTTACAATGTTGAGTGTTCCTATCCCTGAGCAAGGTATATTTTACCACTTACGTAGGTCTCTTTTGGTTTCCTGCAGTAGTGTCATAGTTTTCTTTGTATAGGTCTTTTACATCTCTGGTTAGGTTTATTCCTCAGTATTTTATCTTCTTGGGGGCAACTGTAAATGGTATTGATTTGGTGATTTCCTCTTCAATGTTCTCTTTTTTGGTGTAGAGGAATCCAACTGATTTATGTATGTTTTTGTTGTATCCTGATACTCTGCTAAACTCTTCTGTTAGTTGCAGTAGTTTTCTTGAGGATTCTTTAGGATTTTCTGTATATAAGATCATGTTATCTGCAAATAGAGATACCTTTACTTTGTCTTTGCCAATTTGGATGCCCTTTATTTCTTTTCTAGCCTAGTTGTTCTGGCTAGGACCTCCAGCACAATCTTCAATAAGAGTGATGATAAAGGGCATCCTTGTTCTTGTTCCCTTTCTCAAGGGGAATGCTTTCGGTCTCTATGTTGGCTGTCAGCTTTGTGTAAATGCCCTTTATTATGTTGAGGAATTTTCCTTCTATCCCTGTTTTGCTGAGAGTTTTTATCGTGAATGGGTGTTGGACTTTGTCAAACGCCTTTTCTGTATCAGTTCATAAGATCATGTGTTTCTTCTCTTTGGTTTTATTTATGTGATGCATTACATTGATTGTTTTGCTAATGTTGAACCATCCCTGCATACCTGGTGTGAATCCCACTTGGTTATGGTGAATTGTATTTTTGATATGTTGTTGAATTCTATTGGCTAGAATTTTTTTGAGGATTTTTGTGTCTAAGTTCATGACGGATATGGGTCTGTAATTTTCTTTTTTGGTGGTGTCTTTACCTGGTTTTGGTATCAGGGATATGCTGGCTTCATTGAATGAGTTTGGTAGTATTCCATCCTTTTCTATGCTCTGAAATACCTTTAGTAGTAGTGCTGTTAACTCTTTTCTGAAAGTTTGGTAGAATTCTCCATTAGCTGTCAGGGCCAGGTTTTTTCTTTGTTGGGAGGTTTTTAATTACCTTTTCGATCTCTTCTTTTGTTATAGGTTTATTTAGTTGTTCTACCTCTGTTAGTTTAGGTAGGTAGTGTGTGTCTAAGAAATTTGTCCATTTCCTCTAGGTTTTCAAATTTGTTAGAGTACAATTTTTTACAGTATTCTGTTATGATTCTTTTAATTTTCAGTTGAGTCTGTTGTGATATCGCCCATCTCATTTCTTATTTGAGTTATTTGCTTTGTCTCTTGTTTTTCTTTTGTTAGTCTGGCCAGTGGTTTATTGATTTTATTTATCTTTTCAAAGAATCAGCTTTTGGTCTTGTTAACTCTTTCAATTGTTTTTCTGTTCTCTGTTTTTTATTTCATTTAGTTCTGCTCTCATTTTTGTTTTTTCTTCCTTCTGGTGCCTGAGTGTTTCTTTTGTTAATCCCTCTCTATTTGTTCGAGTTGTGGGGTTAATCTTTTGATTTTGGCCCTTTCTTCTTTTTGGATGTGTGCATTTATTGCTGTAAATTGACTGTTGAGCACTACTTTAGCTGTGTCCCAAAGATTCTGATAGGAAGTGTTTTCATTCTCACCAGAGTCTATGAATTTCTTTATTCCGTCCTTAATTTTTTCTATATTCCAATCGTTTTTGAGCAAAGTGTTCAGTTTCCATGTATTTGATTTCTTTTCCCTGTTTTTTCTGTTATTGACTTCTAGTTTTATGGCTTTATGGTCAGAGAAGATGCTTTGTAATATTTCGACGTTTTGGATTCTGTTAAGGCTTGCTTTATGGCCTAATATGTGATCTAGAGAATGTTTCATGTGTGCTGGAAAAGAAAGTATGCTTGGATGATGTTGGATGGAGTGTTCTGTATATGTCTATGAGGTCAAGTTGGTTGGTTGTAGCTTTTAGCTCTTCTGTATTTTTACTGAGCTTCTTTCTGGATGTTCTGTCCTTCACTTAAAGTGGTGTGTTGAAGTCTCCTACTATTATTGTGGAGCTGTCTATCTCACTTTTCAATGCTGTTAGAATCTGTTTTATGTATCTTGAAGCCGTGTCGTTGGGTGCATAAATATGTGATATTTAATCATTATATAGTGTCCTTCCTTATTCTTTATGGTAGATTTAACTTTGAAGTCTGTTTTGTCAGAAATTAGTATTGTCATTCCTGCCCTTTTTTGATTGTTGTTTGCTTGATATTTTTTTTCCATCCTTTGGGTTTTAGTTTGTGTCTTTAAGTCTCTCGTAGGCAGCATCTGGATGGATTCGTGTCTTTTAACCCATTCTACCACTCTTTGTCTCTTTACTGGTGCCTTTAGTCTATTTAAGTTTAGCGTGATTATAGATAGGTATAAGTTTAATGCTGTCATTTTGATGTCCTTTTTGGTGTTGTTTCTTTCTTCCACTTGATTTTTTGTGCTGAGTAGTTTTTCTATATAAATTGTGTGTTCCTCTTTTTCATTGTTGTTGATTTTGTTCTTGCTGAGTCTTTATATTTTTCTTCTGTTTTATTTTGATGTGTAGGATTGTTAGTGTCCTTTGTGGTTACATTAATATTTACCCCTATTTTTCTAAGTTTAAACCTAACTTTTATCTCCCTATATTGCCTTGATTTCCTCTCCATATGAAAGATCTATGACTACTATATTAAGTTCCTCTTTATTGATTTAACGTCATCACCTTTTATATAATGACATCGTTGATTCCCTGTTTTGAGCATTTTTTTGTCTTGATTTATTTTTGTTATTTCCCTGTCTGGGTTGGTATCTGGTTGCTCTGTCCTGTGTTCTAGTCTTGGGTTAATATCTGATATTATTGATTTTCTAACCAGAGAATTCTCTTTAGTATTTCTTGTAGTTTTCATTTGGTTTTTACAAATTCCCTAAACTTCTGTTTATCTGGAAATATCCTAACTTTGCCTTCATATTTGAGAGATAGTTTTGTTAGATATGTGATTCTTGACTGGCAGTGTTTTCCTTCCATGCTTTTTATATGTCATGCCATTGGCCTTCTTGCCTACATGGTTTCTGCTGAGTAATCTGAGCTCATTCTTATTGATTCTCTTTTGTAGGTGACTTTTGTTTATTCCTGGCCACTCTTAAAATTTTCTCATTATCTTTGGTTTTAGCAAGATTGATTATAATAGCTCCTGGTGCCTTTCTTTTGGGATCTACCTTGAATGGGGTTCGATGAGCATCTTGGATAGATATCTTTTCATCTTTCACAATGTCAGGGAAGTTTTCTGCCAAAAAAAATCTTCAACAATTCTCTCTGTATTTCTGTTGTCCCTCCCTGTCCTAGTACTCCAATCTCTCATAGGTTATTTCTTTTGATAGAGTCCCACATGATTCTTAGGGTTTCTTTATCTGATTTTTCTTCGAATATATTTTTGCCAATTGTTTTATCTTCAAATGTGCTAATTCTGACTTCCATTTCCTCAATTCTGCTCCACTGAGTTTCTACTGAGTTGCCTAATTCTGAAATTTTATTGTTAATCTTTTGAATTTCTGATTGCTGTCTCTCTGTGGATTTTTGCAGCCTATTAAATTTTTCATTACGTTCTTGAATAATCTTCTTAATTTCCTCGACTGCTTTATCTGTGTGCTCCTTGGCTTGTTCTGCATTTTGACTGATTTCTTGACAAGTTCTGTATATGAATCTTTTGTATTCTACATCTGGTAATTCCAGGAATACATCTTCATCCAGAAGATTCCTCTATTCTTTGTTCTGGGAGTTTGTTGAAGCAATCATGGTCTGCTTCTTTATGGGATTTGATATCGACTCTTGTCTCTGAGCCATGTATATTATTGTATTAATTTATTTTATGTTTGCTCACTGTGTCCTAGCTTCTTGCTTTGTTTTGTTTTGATATACCCAAACAGACTGTTAGAGTGAGCTAACTTAATTATTGGAGGCTTTGAAGCACTAATGTCCTGTCACCAGATGGCTAGAGCTATTACCAGGTATATAAGCCTAGGAGTCCATTCATTATTCTTGTGTGGATTTAGGTCAGGTGTCCAAGTAGTCAGTCACCTAATGTGTGGTGCAGGCTCTCACCTATGACTTTAGACGAGCAGTATATTCACAGGTTCTGGTTGCGGCAGAGGGTCACACTCTGAGGAAGGCAGGGGGCTGAAAACCTTCCTCTGAGTGTCTGTGAGGAAGGTGTGTCCCTGTTCTCCAGAGCGCTCTGGTGGGTGGGCTCTGCAGCCGTACCATAGGTACCCGATGGTTTTAACTGTAAGGACTGGGAGGCACCACTTACTCCTGGACCCCTGTCATGGGTGGCTAGGCAGCGTGGGTAGAGCCACCTGTCCTTAGGCCCCTGCTGTGGGTAGGTGAGGGCTCTGTTTAATAGGCAGAGTAGTATCAAACATCAAAAACCACTCTTTGCATTGCAGAGCTGAAACGATTAGAGTCAGACCTCAAACAGATTCACCCTTACAATATAACAGCCAGATGCTATCTGCTGTAATGGGGCCACCTGGATCCATGCAGGGGTGAAAAACAAAGTCTGTGGATTGCTTGTGCCTGGACAGGAGCCGCTTCTGCCCTCAGTTTCCACATTAGGAGAGTTGGCAGATTATTTTTCCCTATTGGTTAATTTGTTCCTTCTCCAAGGCTGGGAGAATGGCTTGGGGAACACAGCAAGACCTATCTCAGGCCCAAGGGAATCAACTGTCACTGAAGCCAGCTGAGGCAGAGGGAGGAGGGATCAGATAGATGGGAGAGTTTCAGAATGAGGAGCTATTAGATCGGTGCAGTAAATTGGACAAAATCACTTACCTTGTGCTGAGAGTGCTGTTTTTATCTCAGTTTCTGGAGGCGTGTGTAGATTCTGTGTACTGGCTCGGCCCTGCCGCAGTCGTGCCAGGGGATCAGGGCTATGCCACCTCACTTGCCTTCTTTCACTGAAGCAGCCACGTCCCAAACACCACCACTAGCCCTGCCACAGTCATTCCAGGGAATCAGGGGTGCGCACCTTGTTTGCCTTCTTGTGCTAAAGCAGCCACATCCCCAAACACTACCACCAGCCTCACTGTGTTCGCGCCAGAGAATCAGGGCTGAGGCACTCCCGCCGACTCAGCAACTCCTCGCTGCTTCTGCGCTCTCTTTCCCTGTCACTCAGTCCAATTTCTTAACTTTGCCTTAGATGTTCACGGTTCCTAGCTTTTCATATATATCGTTGATTCACTTGTTTTTTCAGGTCTTTGTTGTAAGAGGGATCGCCGGAAGCGTCTGACTGCTCCGCCATCTTGGCACCTTTTCGTGTACATTAAGTTCTGATGATAACTTTTCACTTCTGTCTTCTCTCCTTCCCCTGTAGGGCAGTGCTGTCCAATAGAAACGTGATACAAACCACAGGTGTAATTTTAAGTTTTCTTTAATAGCCACTTTTTTAAAAAAAGGAAAAAGAAGCAGGTGAAATTAATTCTAATAATGTATTTTCCTTAACCCAGTACATCTAAAAATTATCATCTCAACACGTAATCAATATAAAAAATGACTAATGAAATATTTCACATTCTTTTTCATACCAAATCTTTGAAATCCATGTATATTTTACACATGCAGCACATCTCAGTTGAGACTAACAACATTTCAGGGGCTAAATGGCCACGTGTGGCTAGTGGCTACCATATTAGAGACAACCTAGCCTAAAGATCAGATCTCATGATCAGAAACTCTAAGAGATTATCCAAATTATTTAGGTGTGTTCAAATTTGCTCTATTTAACATGGCTGTAGACTTAGGTAGAAACTCTGGAATAGTACAGAGTTTTGTTGGGTTTTTATTCAGTTTGTTCAATACATATTTATTGGTTGTCTACTGTGTATCAGACTTTATGTTAGAGAGACAATAAGGGCAAAAACAAATAAATCAAACAAAACCACAGCTGTGTTTATGTATTTGAAGAAGAAATACAAGTTGCTGTGGTGGCGCAGTGGTTAAGAGTTCAGCTGCTAACCAGAAGGTCAGCAGGTTGAACCTACCAGGCGTTCCTTGGAAACCCTACGGGGCAGCTCTACTGTGTCCTGCAGGGTCACTATGTGTCGGAATTGACTTGACGGCAACAGGTTTTTTGGTGGTGGCAGGAGGTTGAAAATCATCAGATTTGAGGTTTAATAAATCACCACTGCAACTGTAAATGGTGGATTGGAGGGGCCAGACCATGAGACCAATTAATTTGGAATAGTAGCAGCACAGTGCTTAAGAGCTCGGCTGACTACCAAAAGGTTGGCAGTTCTAATCCACCAGTCATTCTTTGGAAACCCTATTGGGCGGTTTTCTGTCCTATAAGGTCACTATGAGTTGGAATTAATTCACTGGAATGGGTTTGGTTTGGTTTGGTTTGGTTTGGTTTAGTTAGCAGTTGTCTGGTTTGAAATAAGATAGTGGACGTGAAAGAAAAGGGAATGGGTTCAAGAAGACAGTCACATAAATCAGCAGGACTTAAGAAAGAATTCCACCCACGAGAATGTCAGCCCTGGGAAAGTGACAGCTTGCACATAAACCAAAGTCAAAGCCAATTCCGACTTGTAGTGACCACAAAGGCAGAACAGAACTGCCCCGTAGGGCTTCCAAGGCTGTAACCTTTACGGAAGGAAGTCGACTGCAGACTGCCACAGCTTTCTCCCAAGGCGTGGCTAGTGCGTTTGAATTGCTGACCTTTTGGTTAACAGCCAAGCATTTGAACACTATGCCACCAGGGGTCCTTGCCTTGCCTTACACATCAAAAAAAACCCAAACCCATTACCATCAAGTTGATTCCAACTCATAGCCACCCTATAGGACAGAGTAGAACTGCCCCATAGGATTTCCCAAGACTGGCTGGTGGATTTGAACTGCCTACCTTTTAGTTAGCCGCCAAATGCCTAACCACTGCACCACCAGGGCTCCTTGCCTTACACATCCAAAACCCATTGCTGTCGAGTCAATTCCAACTCATAGCAACCCTATAGGATAGGGTAGAACTGCCCCATAGGGTTTCCAAGGACCACCTGGTAGATTCGAACTGCCGACCTTTTGGTTAGCAGTTGTAGCTCTTAACCACTACACCACCAGGGTTCCCTCCCTTACACATAAAAAAATTTTTTTTTTTTTTTTTTTTTTTTTTTTTACACATAGTGGGTCCTAAAAAGATCTTTGTGAAAAAAAATACTGGATGAGATCTGGCAGGTGAGAGAGTGGGCAGTATCTGGAAGGGCTTCCAAAGGCTTCTGGTTTGGATTTTCTGTGGCTGTGAACAACCTGGAACTTATCCTTAGGAAAATAGTTAGTGGAAAGTCTTAAACTGACAATGGAGAAGGATGAAACCCTAGTCAACCCTTGAAGAAACAGCCCACAGTGGCCTGTCCACAGAGCCCTCGTGTATCACCCTTATGACAAGCCCTGCACACACCAACATCTAAGGGCTTCACTGAGAGTTGCCTGGAAAGAAATCAGAACAGAGAACTCCTGTGAAAGTGAGCTGCCCCAGCAAAATAGGTTATATGATCAAACACAAATTAAACCAAAAAATCCATTGCCATTAATTCGATTCCAACTCATAGTGACCCTATCGGGCAGTTTCCAAGGAACGTCTGGTGAAGTGGAACTGCTGACCTTCTGGTTAGCAGTGGTAGCTCTTAACCATTACGCCACCAGAGCTTCCACATACAAATTAGTTCTTAGACTATGTTGAGTTATAATTCCAACAAGTCAAAGTAAAGTGGAAACTCACTTTCAGTCCTCCGTTTCTTTGCATATCAATCTTTTCTCTTACATCCAAAGAGGAAATAAAATAAACCATATTTTTTTTATATATATAAAAGTAATAATTGCTGCTTTCATTACGGAATGTTGAGTTTTCTTTAGTAACTCATACAGGATATATCTCTCTGACCCTTCGCCAGATCCCTCACATCTACCTTCTGGTCCCCTCATTTCTTCTCTTTGCAATTTAGTCCAGAAATAAGTGATGGTACCCCTGGCCAACAGAGTCATTTCTAATAATTTCTGAAAATGAAAATGGCATAAAGAAAAGCTCACGGATAGAAACAATCTCTTGTCCTGTCCCACCCCCAATTCCTTCACCCCCTTACCTCTCTGCCGCCCCTTACACAGGCGTAATTCAGCATGTCTGTACCTGTGCCTCAGCCTTGGGAGGAAAAATGGGCTAAAAGGAGTCTACTTTCAGTTATTACTACTGGTCTACAGGAAAACATAATATTGATCATCCATTCTTCACTGTGAAGTCATTACTCAAAAAGACCCTGATTCACTTCAGAGGAGAGAGAATAAAAAAGAGAGAGAGAGAGGTACTGAAGTTTGGGGGCGGGGGGAGGTAGAGACTTTAAGATTTTTATTCTTTTCGCTTTCATTCTTAAAGATTCTAAAAATGGCCGCATTAAAAAAATGAAAGAAAAAGAAAAACAGTTACCATCAAGTCAATTCCAACTCATGGTAACCCTAAGTGTTTCAGAGTAGCACTGTACTCCACACGGTTTTCAACAGGAAGTACACCATTGGGCCTTTCTTCTAGGTGCCTCAGGGTAGATTCAAACTTCCAACTTTCAGGTTAGTAGCTGAATACTTAAATGTTTGTACCACCCAGAGACTTCGAGATGGGTGCATATCACCTTAGTGAGGATCAACATTCCTGTGAAGACCTAACTGGACAGATATTGCAATCTTCACACTTTCAAATAGCTGAAATCTTCAATGCTGAACATTCTGGGCCTGGGTAAATCATGTCTTTTGTTCTATTTTTCAGGTATTCAAACTCGTGTTCTTGATGTCACAAAGAAGAAACAAATTGATGAATTTGCCAATGAAGTTGAAAGACTTGATGTTCTCTTTAATGTTGCGGGGTAATTCATAACATTTTAATTTCACTTTCTCATACAAAGTTTTTTATGACTTCTCTTAAAAGCATTTTGAGATTGTAGCAGTTATTCATTGTGAACCATAATAAATTCCTTGGAAATCTGGCTAGATTTCTGACAGCATTTCATTACATATAAGATTCAGCAAGTAAGATGGCCACAGAAATTGGCACAGACTTAGAGCCTAAAAGTCTATTCCAGACAGCTAGTAGTAATACAAAACTTTCGATCTTCTTAAGGCAGGTAACGTGATCACTGCAATCAGACTTTTGCAGATGGAAACCTATTGTTGTTGTTGTGCTGTCCAGTCAATTCCGACTCATAGTGACCCTATAGGACAGAGTAGAACTGCGCCATTGGGTTTCCTACGCTTTGAGTGAACTCATACCACCAACCTTTCAGTTAGCAGTTGAGGGCGTTATCGTCACCAGCCAGGGACTTCTCATATGAGGGATGAGCAGATTATTTATAAAATAGATTATTCACAAATTATTACTTCAATTTCCATACATTATAACCCATGATAAACTATGGATAGACTGAGGCTTTTTTTTTTTCTTTCTTTTAGATGGTTAGGAAGAAGCACAAAAATGTATCAAAAGGCTCTAGATTTTTTTTAATCACTGCAGTAGTAGAGATGTAACATTACATAAGCAAAGTGGCACATGAGAATGTATATAATTACTACTTTGTAAGTGTCAGTTCTGCTTGTCACTACTGTCACCC
Organism: Elephas maximus indicus; assembly: GCF_024166365.1. NCBI lineage: Eukaryota > Metazoa > Chordata > Mammalia > Proboscidea > Elephantidae > Elephas > Elephas maximus. The sequence continues at coordinate 49,555,615 of NC_064823.1, forward strand.
TGAGAGGGACAGTAAACACGAGCAGTCGGCCTGTGTCTGCCTGTAATTGCTCCAATTCCATCTCTGATCATTCATGTAGGATTCAGCAAGTTCAATTCAGTCATCCCATTTGTTCTGTGTATAAAGTTGCAACATGGAAACACTGAGCTGGGGAGGGATAAAGGATCTGGGAGCACTGCTGTGCCAAAAATTGGGAACATCTGCCTTTCATTAAACCGAGTACTATGCTTCTTGTAAAATACTGCTGGAAATAGTGTTTCATCAATTATATAACTTTGGCCCAGAGGACATTAATAAGGATTCAAGTGTTTAGAAACATTCCTTGAGGAAGTGTGACCTGAAAAAAGAGCAAAGGTTATTTTAAGGGTTTCATTTACTTCTGATTTGTTCGCTCAAGCTGTTAGAAGTACATATACAGTAGCAACATCACTGTGCTACCCTGAGATGCTGAGACACTTGTTTTCCTTCCTATTTTGAGTTCCCCTGAGAATGTCAAATCTGTGCCACTTGGGGGCACTGCTGCTCTTTTAATGGGAGTCACACAGGGCAGGTGCCACGTTCTCATTGATCTGTTTGTTTTCAGTGGCATTGATGTTTCTACTGCCCTTGGTATAGAATTTGGTTATCCCAAATTCTTGTCTTCCTCTTTTAAAAGAAAGATGTTGGTTTCAAATAACAACTTTTTTTAGCTTAAGTTGTTGAGATACCTACAAACCTAATATACTGAGTAGTACCAAGCTTGAATTATTAAAAGTCACAGTAAGAGAATGGAACAATTGTTTTAAGTCAATAAATGACAAGGAAAAATGATAAGGACAGGTAATAGAAATTTGTTAACTGATCATTTTTTTCTCACTGTTGAATCCCATCCAGTTTTGTCCATCATGGAACCATCCTGGACTGTGAGGAGAAAGACTGGGACTTCACGATGAATCTTAACGTCCGCAGCATGTACCTAATGATCAAGGCATTCCTTCCTAAAGTAAGATGAGCTTCACCCCTAGGAGAAGCACCCCCTTAGGTCTCTATAATGAGCGCCCAGAAAGGGTGCCCCCATGTGCTGTAAAGTGGTAATAGCTCATGTGTTGACTTACATGGGTTGAACATTTATGTCATGGCATTTTATATAAATCAATTCATTTATGGTTAACCACTCAGCTACTAATGGAGGGGCTGGTGGTTCAAACCCACCCAGCTGCTCCACATGAGAAAAGACCTGATAATCTGCTCCCATAAAGATTACAGCCTAGAAAGCCGTATGGGGCAGTTCTACTCTGTCCTCTAGGGTCACTATGAGTTGGAATGAACTGATGGCACACAAAACAACAATAACATTCATCCATTTGAGGAGTACTTATGGAGCACTTTCTATGTGCCAGGCTCTCTTCTAGGCACAGAAGAAATCAGTGAAGTAAAGAAAGTTCCTTCTATAAGGGAGATTAAATTATTAAGGGATGATACAGCATAATAAGTAATCGAATAAATACGTAATATGTGGGGTAGTTATGAGTACTATGAAGAAAAATAAGCTAGGATATCAGTGAGGTTCAGGAGAGTATCACTGGTAAGGAGATTATTTTCACAGGAATTTGAATGAAGTACAGGAACTAACCATCCTGGTATCTGGGGAGAGACTTTCAGGTGTGGGAACTAGCAAATTCTGTAAGGTTGGTTATAGAGGGTGAAACTGAAAAATTAGGTATCTCCCAAGGTGACATAACTAGCAGGTGGTTACAGCCAGGATTTGAACTCCGGAAGTTCAGCACTTTCTTGAGTGTCCATATCTAGGCACACACCAAGATGAGTGTACTCCATTGCTGATATCTCCCTTGAATATTCTCCTCTCACCCCGGTGTTTAGCTGAGCCACAGAGGTACTGGAGAGGTGAGGGGCAGTGTGTGCCAGAGGTGCACTCCTCCTGAGCCTGTTGTTCTTGTTGTTGTGTTAGCTGCTTTCGAGTTGGCTCTCAACTCATGGCAACCCCATGTACAACAGAACTAAATGCCGCCTTCTCCTGTGCCATCTCTGTGATTGGTAGCAGATCAGACCGTGTGATCCATAGGGTTTTCATTGACTGATTTTCAGAAGTAGATGGCAAGGCCTTTCTTCCTACTTTGTCTTATTCTGGAATCTCCACTGAAATCCGTTCAGCATTGTAGCAATACACAAGCCTCCACTGACAGACAGGTGGTGGGTGTACATGAGCTGCATGGGCTGGGAGTTGAACCAGGGTCTCCCACAGGGAAGGTGACAGTTCTACCACTGTACCCATTGAATTTTCCAGTCTTCACACAACAACTCATCGATGCTTTGAATTTTATTTTACAGACAACCATTAAGTACCTTTTCGGTTTAAATCAGTGTACTAGGTGCTCTGGGAAAAGGAGCCCTGGTGGTGCAGGAGTTAAAGCACTCAACTGCTAGCCAAAGGGTCAGCCCTTGAACTCACCAGCCCCTTTGTGGGAGAAAGGTGTGGCAGTCTGTTTCTGCAAAGATTTACAGCCTTGAAAACCCTATGGGGCAGTTCTACTCCATTCTGTAGGGTGGCTATGAGTCAGAATCAACTCAACAGCAGTGGGTTTGGATTTTTTTTCGTTTTAGTTACTCTGGGAGATATAAATACAAGGAATACACAGCCCTGACTTCAAATGAGTTTATGAGTCTGTGGGAGCAGGCGGCCCGGGCTCCCACAATGAAAGGGGCTGACTGAGTACAGAACCAGCACCGCTGAAGTTGTAAACTAGAGCCCTAGTGAAATGCAGAAGAGCAGTTTTCCCCTTCTGTCTGGGCTGGGTTAGAAGACTGAGGGGCAAACTCAGGGAAGGAGGACAGCTTTGTTAATAGTATAACCGGACTTACACTTTTCTATGAACTTTCAACTCAATGTTTGTAAGGACTCAGGTGAACATTAGGGGAAAACTAGAGAAATTGGCTTAGTTAGCTATGAGGATTTTTTTCTTTTTAAATCTATTAATTTGGCTTAGTTAGCTGTGGGGATTTTTTGTTTTTTTCTCTTTTAATCTATTAGTTTAGTGCCTAGAAAGGATCTTTATGTGGGCCCACTAAGTGTCAAGCAAGCAAGTTTTTAAAACTATAAGTTGCTTGTTTGCCTGTTTAAGTTCCTGAGAATCTATATTTTCTGGAACTTGGTTGTGTTCTTGGAAGGCAGATCCTTAGCTTGTGCTATGTGGGGGGAGCAGAGGCTGTGGGGAAAGGGGAAGGCTATGGTCACGGTGGTGGTATGACTATTGCATGTGTGTGAGACTCATTTGCCAAACCAGCCAACTTGACTTTAGCAGTGCTTTTCGGTGATCAGTTAAGGAGGCAGGTGTAGGGTACAGAGGAGCTGATGTGTAGACTTATAAGTAAGGGTTAACTTTTTAAAATATCGAACACTAATTTTCAAAGTAGTGAGTTTGCCTATGATTTTAAAGCACCTGAACAATAATCCATATGAACTAGTAACACTCATTTGTAAAAAAAAAAAAAAAACCCAAAAGATGTTAATGGCTGGGATAAGGAATCACAAGGAATCAGTGCCACTTGTTTGATGTGGCTCTGACCAGCCTGACTCCAGATCTCAGGCTCTGGCCCCAATTTGCCTTGTGCCCTAGGAGATGCCACTTCCTCTCTCTTAGTATCTGTTCATCACCTAAAAATAAGGGCGATAGATTACACAATCCTTTTAAGCTGTTATTGTCTAGAAGCCTCTGAATCATTAACCATGATGCAAATATGCCAGGTTAGAACTTTCCAGGGGAAGCCAGGATTTGGAACCTGGGCAGATCTCAAAGGCGAGGTGGTCGAAATATAGGAACACTCATAGGAAATTTTTGTTCATTGGTAGACACATGGAAAACCACTCCAAGACTGGAAGATCAGTCAAAAGGCATAGAACAGGTTGAAAATACTGTAAGAAGAGGTTGACACAGTATCTAAGGCTCACTAGAAGAGAAGATCCATTAGGTCAAGGATTTGGGATTGTTTTTTTGCTGTATCCCCAGGACTTAGAAGACTCCCTAGCTAACAGAAGTGCTGAGCAAACATTTGTTGAATAAATAAGCAAGTCTAGATGTCAATCCAGATAGAGACCAGGCATAGGATTGCTGGAGATCCAAGTCAATAGGGACAGAAGAGCTGGGTCAGAGGAGGAATAACTAGATACAACTAGAGGGACTCTACAGAGCTCTTTCTAGACCCACTTAGGGTTAGGGTTAAGCCCTGAGTTTCTGGGGGATCGGTCTCATACAGAACTTTACCATATTTGCTACTTGCCAAAGAGGGCTTTTGCATGGGGAGCCACTAAGAGCATTATACCGTGACATCAGGTACTGAGCTGATGTTGGAAAGGCAGCATGGATTGGAGCAAGCACTGTGGGCTCTGCAATCGGCAGATGGACCTGAGCTGAATGGAGAGTACAGTTGTTAAGAGACACCACTGGCATCTCCTAGGTGACTATATTCTAAGACCTTGTCTGAGGAATTGTTGCATTTCAAAAAACTGAAGCTCAATCTTTAGATATTGAATTGGCTTTGATGTATTCTGTGTGTATTAAGAATGCATTATGCCATTTGTTAGAATGAGAAAGAATAATTTTAAACACTGTGATATTTTCTTCATCTATTTTATGAGGATCCTATTTTGTTATGATCACCTTTATTACCAACAGTCCCCAGGTTACGAACATCTGACATACAGGCAACTCATATTTAAGAATGAACTGCCATAAAGCCTATTACATTAAAATTTTGAGTTAAATACAGTGATTCGTAATAATGAACATACTACTTTGTGATGCTCATGAAAACATTGTGCAGTTTGGAAGTGTTTCTTAAGTGTTTTATATGCGCAGAAAGTAAAATATATACTAAGACAAGCATTTGAATAACTGACGCTAGATAAGAACTGTATGTACCTGTTCTGACTTAACCTACAAATTCAAATTAAAGACAGACTTAGAAACGGATCTCCTTCGTAAAACACGGTCAAGTATTATTTTCTCCCTGCTGTCTTCCTGGACATGGTTGGCCACCTCAGCCCCCTCTGTGTATCCTTTTAGTCCATCTAACCCAATGCCTTAGGGTTATTTTAGACTCTTTGCTCTTCTGTACAATTAGTGTGTGCACATGCCTATACATAGGAAAATATATTATTTTCTAAGCAGACATACATGTTATAATTAATAAAGTAAAAAAAAAACCGTAAAACCCGTTGCCGTCGCATCAATTCCGACTCATAGCGACCCTATAGGACAGAGTAGAACTGCCCCATAGAGTTTCCAAGGAGCGCCTGGCAGATTCGAACTGCCAACCCTTTGGTTAGCAGCTGTAGCACTTAACCAGTACGCCACGAGTGTTTTCGAATAAAGTAAAAGTTCATTTAAAACATCCTTGAACCATAGTAGCTTTTTCATTATGTATTCATCTGGGATAGGACCCACTATCCGCATCTCAGGAGATTCTGATTCATCAGACAGTCATACCGTGTACGCTTTCTAGTTGCTGGGGCTCCAACAGTGAATAAAACAGCCAAAGACCCTGCTCTTAAAAAGTTCACATCTTCATGAGGGAATTCTGAAGGAGATGTTCTTAGGGACACTGTCTGGATGGGTTAGGCACACTCCCATCTCACATAACCATTTACCAAGTCCTGCTCGACCTACCTCAACTCCGTCTCTACCTCTGTTACACACAGACATTTCTGCTGTCTTTGTCCTGGTTGACACCTTTATCACTGCTTCTGTAAATTACTGCATCAGGACTGGTCTCCTTCTCAGCATGGGCCAGAGTGACCTTCATAATCCCCAAATCTAGACATGCCACTCTTCTGCTATAAAACCTTCAATATCACTGTATTGCCTTCAGGATAAAACCGGAGTCATAAATATAGCCCTTGTTGACCTGGTGTTGCAATGGTTATGTGCTTGGCCACTAACCAAAAGGTTGGTGGTTTGAACCCACTCAGTGGCTCACAGGAGAAAGACCTAGCAATGTGCTTCCCAGAATTGCTATGAGTGAGATCAACTTGACAACACAGAACAACAACAGCAAATTTTTTAACCTGCAGAATGAAATTTTTTTTTTTTTAATATTTATTTATTTTGGCAGATGCTTGCTGAGAAATCTGGCAACATTATCAATATGTCCTCTGTGGCTTCCAGCATCAAAGGTAGGTCTGTCTGACTTGATGGAACATAGTGCTAATATTCAAAATGCCTTTATGCACCATGGGTTTTGAGAACAGGCATAGCAGAGATCGTTAAACCCACACATAATTTCAAAACTTCTTTTTAAAAAAATGTGTTAAGTTCCTTAATTATCAGACCTTTTGCCTTAGATGTGAATCATTCATATACATATATAATGCATAAAATTAAATAAATTGTGTTTTCTTTTCCTTCCTATATATTCCTTCTAATGATATGGAAATGAAAATTGAACTGGGAGAAGGATGCATTTATCCATTTAATTAATCAAAAAAGATGTATTGAGCACCCAGTATGTGCCTCTGCCCCCCTAAAAAGTTTAGTCCAAAAGGCAAGAGACAGGCATCTTCTACAGTATGAGAGTATTACAACAGAAGTTTTTATAACGTGCTGTCAAAAGTAAGACGGAGGTAACCCTGCCTGTTGCCTCGGGGAATGCTTCACAAAGACAACTGAACTGGGCCCTAAATGAGAAGTCAAGTTGAAGGGCTTTTTTTTTTTTTCCTTAAGATGGTGCAAAACGGAGATAATGTCATAGTTGGGCACAGATGGGTCTGTGTCTAGTTTACAATGAGAAAGCTACCACCGAGATAACATTCCTTCTCTTTGCAAGGATACACGTATTAAGTGTGCATATCAGAGGCATGAAAACAAGAGCCTTGGTGGCTTGCTGTTTTGTTTTTTATCTAATTTTTGTTTACCTTTGTTTTCTTTTGAGATCTGCCTAAAAGTTACACCACCAGATGATGAAAAACTAAGGCTACTGCTTTAAATAAGTGGCAGCACCTCAATTGGCACAACAGTTAAGTCCTTGGCAATTTGAACCTACCTGGAGGCTCCGTGGGAGAAAGTCCTGGCAGTCTGCTCCCATAAACATTGCAGCCAAGAAAACCCTATGGGGCAGTTTTACTCTGGCACATGGGTCTCTGAGTCGAAAATTGACTCGACAGAACCTAACAACAACAATAAGCACGTCAACACATGAGTCTCAACTGAGTTGTGCCAATATTGATATCATTTTCCCAGATTCAGAAACTGGCCCTTAAAAAGGGGGTGGAAAATATATGAAAATGGCTCCTGTAGAAACTGAACTTGTGTTCCCTTTCTAAAGACCTTGTTGTTCTATCCTCCAATTGCTGAGCCTTGTCCTCACCCCCAGGAGTTGTGAACAGATGTGTGTACAGCACATCCAAGGCTGCTGTGATTGGCCTCACAAAGTCCCTGGCTGCAGACTTCATCCAGCAGGGCATCAGATGCAACTGTGTGTGTCCAGGTGAGTTATGCATTGAAGGGCTGTGAACCTTCTAACACCCGAATCGCCACTGTGAAAGATAGCTACATAAGCTTGTTTGGCACCTGTTGTATTGTATTCTGTCATCATGAAGAATTCAAAAGAAAGAATCTGGCCTTACTAAGGTTAACAGTCTAGTCCTAAGTTGGGGAAGAGATCGTAAGTCATTAAATACGAGCCACAAGTGCAAAGGGTTTAAATGGCACCCGTGTGAGTAGGGCAATTCAGAATTATGACTACTCTCACCAGGGCTCGGTGTTTTAGAAGCAGACCAGGGATCATCAGGGGAAAGATGGAAAGTAGACAATGTCACAGCACAGCAGGAAGAGAGTCAGAAAATAAGGGAAGTGTTTTAGTCATCTAGTGCTGCTATAACAGAAATACCACAAACGGATGGCTTTAACAAAGAGAAATTTATTTCCTCACAGTAAAGTAGGCTAAAATTCCAAATTCAGGGCATCAGCTCCAGGGGAAGGCTTTCTCTCTCTGTCGGCTCTAGAGGAATGTCTTTGTCCTCAATCTTCCCCTGGTTGTGGAGCTTCTCAGGTGCAGGGACCCTGGGTCAAAAGGACACACTCTGCTCCTGGTACTGCTTTCTTGGTGGTATCAGGTCCCCCTGTCTCTCTGCTTTCTTCTATCTTTCATATCTTATGAGATTGCTTCAAGACACAATCTAGTCCTATAAGTTGAGTCCTGCCTCACTAACATAACTGCTGCCCATTCTCCCTCGTGAACATCATAGAGGCAGGACTTATAGCACATAGGGAAAATCACACAATATCCAGAATCATGGCCCAGCCAAAGTGATGCACACATTTTCGGGGGAACATAATTCAGTTCATGACAGGAAGCCTCCCAGAATTCTTGGTAAACTACAGTCATAAATAAGAAGGCATTAGCCTTTCTTTATGTTATAAAGCAGGGGTCAGCAAACAATGGCCTGCAGCAGTCCAGATCTGGCCTACTGCCTATTTTTGTAAGTAAAATGTTATTGGAACACATCCACACCCATTGTTCATGTACTGGCTATGGCTGTTTTTATGCCACAGCCTTAGAATTGAGAAGTTGCAACAGAGACTGAATGGCCTGTAAAGCCAAAAATATTTACCCTCTAGCTGTTCCCTGAAAAAATGTGCCAACCTCTGATATGAAGGAAAGGAGAAGGGCAGAACTTACTATTTGTACAAAGGACATTCGATGTGCCCAAACCGAAGCATTCAGTAACTTATTTTTTTTAGGAATAACTTCTCATTTTCTAAATAACTGTGGGTTATTTAGTATGTTATTTAGTAGTTTAGTATGTCTACTAAATAGATACACCCTTTTACCTGGTTGTAACTACCTAAAATGAATACAGGGTACCTAAGAAGAATTTTTAACTTCCTTACTGGAAAAAAAATTAAATATAAGCGATCTGGGATCACCCCCCACGTGTCTGTCAGTTTGTCGTACTGTGGGGCTTGCACGTTGCAGTGATGCTGGAAGTTATGCCACCAGTATTCAGGTACCAGCGGGGTCACCCACGGCGGCCAGGTTTCACTTTAGCTTCCAGACTAAGACAGACTGGGAAGAAGTACCTGGCAGTCTACTTCTGAAAAGATTTAGCCAGTGAAAACCTTATGAATAACAGCAGAACATTGTTTGATTTAGTGGCGGAATATGAGCCCCTCAAGTTGGAAGGCACTCAAAAGACGACTGGGGAAGAGCAGCCTCTTCAGAGTGGAGTTGACCTTAATGACATGGATGGAGTCAAGCATTCAGGACCGTCATTTGCTAATGTGGCATAACTCAAAATGAGAAGAAATAGCTGTAAACATCCATTTATAATTGGAACGTGGAATGTATGAAGTATGAATCCAGGAAAATTGGAAGTCATCAAAAATGAAATGGAATGTATAAACATTGATATTCTAGGCATTAGTGAACTGAAATGGACTGGTATTGGCTGTTTTGAATTGGACAGTCAAATCATATGGTCTGCTATGCCAGGAACAATAACTTAAAACGCAATGACATTTTATTCATCGTCAAAAAGAACATTTTCAAGATCTATCCTGAAGTACAACACTGTCAGTGGCAGGATAATATCTGTCATGCATTGAATTATGTTAGCCAAAAAATGAGTGTATCAGTTTGGCTGGGCCATGATTCTGGATATTGTGTGATTTTCCCTGTATGTTGTAAATCCTGCCTCTATGATGTTAATGAGGGAGAATGGGCAGCCGTTGTGCTAGTAAGGCACATCCCTGATCCAATATAAAGGAAGTTTCCCTGGGGTGTGGCCTGCACCACTGTTCATTTTATAAGAGATAAAAGGAAAGGGAAGCAAGCAGAGAGTGGGGAAGTTTATACCACCAAGAAAGCAGTTCCGGGAACAGAGCACGTCCTTTGTACCCGAGGTTCCTGTGTGGAGAAGCTCCTAGTCCAGGGAAAGACTGATGCCAAGGACCTTCTTCTAGACCCCACAGAGAAAAAAAGCCTTCCCCTGGAGCTGATGCCCTGAATTTGGACTTCTACCCCACTAGACTGTGAGAAAATAAACTTCTCTTTGTTAAAGCCATCCACTGTGGTATTTCTGTTATTGCAGTACCAGATGAATAAGATTATATCCATACACCTACAAGGAAGACCAGTTAATATGAGTATTATTCAAATTTACACACCAACCACTAAGGCCAAAGATGAAGAAATTGAAGATTTTTACCAACTTCACAGTCTGAAATTGATCGTACCTGCAATCAGGATGCACTGATAATTACTGGAGATTGGAATGCGAAAGTTGGAAACAAAGAAGAAGGATCAGTTGTTGGAAAATAGAGCCTTGGTAACGGAAACGATGCCAGCGATTGCATGATAGAATTTTGCAAGACCGATGACTTCTTCACTGCAAATACCTTTTTCACCAACATAAATGGCAGCTATACACATGGATCTCACCAGATGGAATACACAGGAATCAAATCATCTATATCTGTGGGTAGACGTGATGGAAAAGCTCAATATCGTGAGTCAGAAAAGGGCAAGGGGCCAACTGCAGATCAGACCATCAATTGCTCATATGCGAGTTCAAGTTGAAACTGAAGAAAATTAGAACAAGTTCAAGAGAACCAAAGTACGACCTTGAGTATATCCCACCTGAATTTAGAGACCACCTTAAGTAGAGATTTGACATGGTGAATGCTAATAACCGAAGACCGGACAAGTTGTGGAATGACATCAAGGACATCATACATGAAGAAAGCAAGAGGTCATTAAAAAGACAGGAAAGAAAGAAAAGACTTACATAGATGTCAGAAGAGACTCTGAAACTTGCTCTTGGAACATTTAGTAGCTAAAGCGAAAGGAAGACATGATGAAGTAAAAGAGTTGAGCAGAAGATCTCAAAGGGCAGTTCAAAAAGACAAGGTAAAGTATTATAATGACATGTGCAAAGACCTGGAGATGGAAAACCGAAAGGGAAGAACCCGCTCTGCATTTCTCAAGCTGAAAGAACTGAAGAAAAAATTCAAGCCTCAAGTTGCAATATTGAATGATTCTATGGGGAAAATTTTTTTTTATGGGGAAAATATTAAACGACTCAGGAAGCATCAAAAGAAGATGGAAGGAGTACACAGAATCATTATACGAAAAAGAATTGGTGGACATTCAACCATGTCAGGGGGGTACTATCTAAGCAGGAACCAATGGTAATGAAGGAAGAAGTCCAAACTGCACTGAAGGCATTGGCGAAAAACAAGGTTTCAGGAATTGACAGAATACCAATTGAGATGCTTCAACAAATGAATGCAGCACTGGAAGTACTCATTTGTCTATGTCAAGAAATTTGAAAGACAGCTACCTGGCCAACCGACTGGAAGAGATCTATATTTACACCAATTCCCAAGAAAGGTGATCCCACCCAATGCAAAAATTATCAAACTATCACTAATATCACATGTAAGTAAAATTTAGCTGAAGATCATTCAAAAGTGGCTGAAGCAGTATATCAAAAGGGAACTGCCAAAAATTCCAGCCAGATTCAGAAAAGGTTGTGGAACCAGGGATCTCATTTGCTGATGTCCTATGGATCCTGACTGAAAGCAGAGAATACCAGAAAGATGTTTACCTGTGTTTTATTGACTATGCTAAGGCATTCAACTGTGTGGATCCTGACAAATTATGGATAACATTGCGAAGAATGGAAATTCCAGAACACTTGATTGTGCTTGTGAAGGACCTATACATAGATCAAGAGCAGCCATTCGAACAAAACAAGGGAATACTGCATGGTTTAACATCAGGAAATGTGTATGTCAGGGTTGTATCCTTTCACCATACCTATTCAATCTGTATGCTGAGCAAATAATCCAAAAAGCTGGTCCATATGAAGAAGAACGGGGCATCAGGATTGGAGGAAGACTCATTAACAACCTGTGTTATGCAGATGACACAACCTTGCTTGCTGAAAATAAAGAGGACTTGAAGCACTTACTGATGAAGATCAAAGACCACAGCCTTCAGTATGGATTACACCTCAACATAAGAAAAAAAAGAAAACAAAAATCCTCACAACTGGACCAATAAGCAACATCATGTATAAAGGAGAAAAGATTGAAGTCATCAAGGATTTCATTTTACTTAGATCTGCAATCAACACCCATTGAAGCAGCAGTCAAGAAATCAAAAGATGTACTGCACTGGGCAAATCTGCTGCAAAACCAAAAAAAACCAAACCCATTGCCATGGAGTCCTGACTCATAGTGACTCTATAGAACAGAGCAGAACTGCCCCATAAGGTTCCCAAGGAGCACCTGGTGAATTTGAACTGCTGACCTTTTTGGTTAGCAGCCATAGCTCTTAGCCACTACACCATCAGGGTTTCCTCTGCTGCAAAAGACCTCTTTAAAGTGTTGAAAACCAAAGATATTGTATTGAAGACTATGATGTGCCTGAACCACACCGTGGTGTTTTCAGTCATCTCCTATGCATATGAAAGCTGGACAATGGACAAAGAAGACCAACGCCTTTGTATTGTGGTGTTGGCAAAGAATATTGAATATACCATGGACTGCCAAAAGAACAAACAAATCTCTCTGAGAAGAAGTACAACCAGAATGCTTCTTAGAAGCAAGAATGGTGAGACTACGTCTCACATACTTTGGGCGTGTTGTCAGGGGGATCAGTCTCTGGAAAAGGACATCATGCTTGGTAAAGTAGAGGGTCAGTGAAAAAGAGGAAGACCCTCAATGAGATAGATTGACACAGTGGGTACAAAAACAGGCTCAAGCATAGCAAGGACTGTGAGGATGGTGCAGAACTGGGCACTGTTTTGTTCTGTTGTACGTAGGGTAGCTATGAGCCAGAACCGACTCAGTGGCGCCTAACAACAATAATCCGGAATTAAGGTTTCTTTCATTAGTTTTCAACTGGTTTGGGGTGAGGTCCCTTGGTGGTGCAAATTGCGCTGGACTGCCAACCTAAAGGTTGGAGGTTTTAATCCACCCAGTGGTTCCACAGAAGAAAGGCCTAGCAATTTGCTTCTGAAATATCACAGCCAAGAAAACCCTATGCAGCTTAGTTCTGCTCTACAGCACATGGGGTCACTATGAATGGGAATCAACTTGACAGCAGTGGGTTGAGATTTTTTGTTTTGGTTTTGGGAACTAGAAAGGGAAAGCATTTCAGAATTACCTGTAAGATATTTCAAAACTGAAAGTGCATGCCTGAATCTGGGAAGAGAATGGATGGGGAGAACTGTGTAGTTGCCAAGCTGTGTAGTTTGGAAAGTCCCACAGAAGGCTTTGATGTGGTCCATCATGGTCCCCCCTCAGGTTGAAAAACACGGACTTATTAAAGAGGAAAAACTACTAAATACTCTTCAAGCTACAGAATTTCCATGATAGAGATGTTTTATTTTTCTTGGGATATAAAGGTAAACATGAGAAATACTAAGTTTCTAAAAGGAGGATACAGGAGAGACAACCCCCTAGGATATAACCTATCCAGTGGTGACACCTTATTGTAGCTAGCTATTCGTGGTGTCACTTACTCAGTGGAATAACTAGCAAAGTGTTTAGGAAAATGTGGTTATTTTAGCAGCTGGACTTTTCAGAAGGTTGGAAAATATGTTAACAAACTCTGGAACAAGGAACTTGTGGGACTGGTTCTCTAGCAGTGACTCACTGAGCGAGTGACAGAAGAAAACCTCAGGAGGAATGAGTATGTCTGGGATGATGCTAGTGGCTGTGTAGTCACAACCCTCCAACACCAGCCTTCTGTAGACTGTGGCACAATGTGTCAGTCTGTGCCACAGACACGCAGAGTCCAGTGACAGTGGAATAATCTTGAAGGCTTGGGCTTGCTCTGTATTTTCATTAAATACCATTAAATACTGTCCATATGTATGATATGATGCTCACTTCCAGCATGATCAATAACTTCTTATAAGTTCTGGGTTAGGGGAGAAATTAATTTTCCCAGCATGGTTCTCTCACTTTGAAAATGGAAATTTGATCAAGCACAGGTTTTTTTATATATGTTATTTCATACATATTAACTCATTTAATCTCCAAATTTGGGATAATAGCATCTATGGCATAGGGTCTAACATGAAGATTAAGAGAGTAACACCTAATAAATTCCCTATTACAGAGTAGACAATAAATATAATTTCTTTTCCTTTAAATCAACATCAGATTTATGAAATGGGTTATCTCTCATGCTTACTTTTCTCCTCTGATACAACATTATTATGTTATCCTAGGTGTACCCCTGTATCTATCATTTGTCAAGAACTCTAGAGTCTGAGATCTTACCCTACTTTCAAACTATCAAGTCCTGCTGGAATTTTATAGAAGCTATAAGAAAAAAAAATTTTTTTTTTTTTTTTTTATCAGCCAATGGTACTTGACTGGAGCTGGAGGATCCAGTTCTGAGCTCATTCCCATATATGTTGGTAGGCTTCAGCTCTTCATCATGTGAGCCTCTTCCTAGAGATGCTCGTGACATGACAGCTAGATTTACCCAGAGCAAGTGATCCAAGAGAGAAAGTGGAAGATGGAAGGCACAGTCTTTAATAACCTCATCTCAGAAGTGACATACTATCACTTGTGCTTTATTTTATTGGTCTGGTACAATGTGGGAGGAGACTGCAGGATGTGAATACCAGAAGGCAAGATCACTTGGGGCCATCTTGAAGACTGGTTACTAAAGAGCCCCCAATGATTCACATCATTCCCATGTACAAAATACTCCCACCCTGTACTAGGCCCTCCGAAATCCCATCCCATTGTAGTATTAGTTCAAAATCCAGAATCTCATCACCTATATCAGGTCCGTATTCAGGTGAGACTCCTCCAGGATAGTTTCTTAAATACAACTCTTCAAGTACAGCTTCTTGTGATCTGCAGCCTGTGAACTAAAGATACAAGTTACTCACACATACCCAATTTTAAGATGGTGGGACATGCAGAGATTAACTGCCATAGACATTCCTGTTCAAAAAGGGAGCACTACAGAGACACACAGGAGTCATTGGCCAATGGCAGTTCTGAAATGCACCTGGGAAAGTATTGGAAGTTCCTTAATTAGGACTTAGTCATGCTCCTGCCCAGGAATTAGTCTTCTTGGCCCTTGGCTCCATCCTCTGAGTCATCCATTTTTTTTCATGAAAGGTGCCAAGTTTTTACAGATGAATAATTTTCTGCTTGTACTATCTTTGTCTTTTTAAGCTGGCGGTGTTTCTACTGACATAATTCTCTTGAAAATGGGTAGATCTCCTATGACTCTTTTGGTGGTCTGTACATTTATATAAAAGTTACACCCATGCATCTCTCCAAGATAAGCTCTTCTTTACCTTGGACTTCTGCTCAGGGAAAACTCCCGTAAGCTTCCTGGAAGACTTGTTTGATTGGGAGAATCTGGGAGGTACACCCTTAGTATTTTTAGAGGGCCTTTGTCTAACTGAATAGTACTCTGGGGTACCAGTTGATCTTTCTGAGATCTTAACAAATCATTTTAATCTCAACTTCATCTTTAGACTTTGCATGCTTTCCTGAGAATTCCCTGGATTTGATCTTTGCTTGAAAACCATTTCTTAATTTTAACATCATTTATCATTTCTCTGAAGATGCTTCAAATCTTCAAAATTAGCAAACTCTAGAAACGTAACACTATAGACAGAAGCACCACACCAGCCCTCCACAGCAAAGACCAAAAAAAGCTTAAGTAAAACAGACAAACATCAATCCTGGGACCTAATCATCAAATGAAGAGATAAAGAACTCAACCAAGCACGAAATGGAATAAGAAACTGACAGACAACAGAGAACGGGGCATGTACGGAGTAGAGGTCCCCTATCAGCTAACGCAGCATGGATTCGCCATCATGGACCCCTCAGCCACCAAGATGGGCAGAAAAGGAGTACAGGAAGGCAGATTCATGGAGCTCCCACCAGGAGACAGAGCATCCAGTAACCAGCGATACCCGCTTTCCCACCCCCCACCCTTCTTTCCCCTACTTGGCCCCCACTGCTTCCTGGCAGACTGTGGTTGCTTAGCCAGGGAGGTGCCGGCTCTGTGCCACTTGGATTCACCCTGCCCACACCAGCTGGCTCCTTCACTGCCATTTTTTTGTTCCTCTTGTTCCTTATTTCGGCTTCTTTTTTTTTTTTCTCTCACTCTCTCATCTCCTTCCCTTCCTTTCTCTTGAACATCTGGCTCCATGTGCCATCTCTGCCCCTTTCAGACATGCTCTGCAGTGCCACAGGACTTGGCAGCCACCTCTCCAGTCTATACCGCCATGCTGGTGGGATCCCTTGGGGAATTTTTTTTTCTTCATTTGATGGTTTCTTATCGTTCTCTACTTTCCTTCTTTTCCTGTCTCTTGAATACCTGGCACTCTGTGCCGTATCTGCCTCTACAAGATGGGCTGTGCAGTGCCATGTGGGTTGGGAGCCACATGATTGGTCCATGCCACCAAGCCCAGTGGGTTCACTTAGCGATTCTTTTTTCTTTTATTGATTTCTTGTCTCTCTCTACCATCCTTCCCTTCTTTTCTTCTGAATACCTGGTGCCGTGTGCCATCTCTGTTCCTTTTAGATGGGCTGTGCAGTGCCACACCACTGGGGAGCCACTTCCTTGGTCCATGCCACCACACCAATGGGTTCCCTTGGGGCATTTTTTTTTCTTCTTTTATTCTCTTGATTTCTTGTCTCCCTCTACCTTCCTTCCTTACCCTGCTCCTGAAACCAGGTGCCATGTGCCATCTCCACTCCTTCTTGATGGGCTGTGCAGTGCCATTCAGCTGGGGACCCACTTCCAGTGTGGGCTCCCTTTGGGGCATTTTTTTTCTTTATGTTCTCTCTTCCTTTTTTCCTCAACTTCTTGCCTCTCTCTGCCTTCCTTCCTTACCCTTCTCTTGAATACCTGGTGCCATGTGCCATCTTTATTCCTTATGGATGAGCTGGTGGGCTCCCTTAGGATATTTTTGTTTCTTCCTTCATCTTTTTTTCCCCTTGGTTTCTTGTCTCTTTATATCTCCATTCCTTTCCTTACTTGCAACCACCTGGCATCATTTCCTTTTTTCATTTTTTTTTTCTCTCAGTTTATTGTCTCTCTGTACATTCCTTCCATTCCTTTCTCTGGACTACCGACCTGCGACCTGCATGTGCCTTTCTTGCTCCTTTTTTTTTTTTAATCTAGTTTCTTATCTCCCTCTCTCTCTCTTCCTTCCTTTCCTTTGTCCCTCCCACCTAGCTGCATGTACCATATCTGCCCCTTCTTGATGAGTTGTGCCTCACTGACTGGTTAGAAAGCCACTGGCACATGGCTTCCCTGGGCCTGTGAAACTCCAACAGCAGGCTCCCTCAGCACTTTTTGGGGTGGGTCTAGTTTCTCTCTCCTTTTTCCCTTATTTCCCACATCCACTTAGCTCCACAGATCACAACCCCTCCTCCTGCCTATCTACACCATATGCTGGGCATCACACCCCTGAGCGGCACAGGCACTGTCTACCAGAACCTAACCTGCACTGACTCCCAGCCCCACCCTGTCAGCCCCAGTATGTGCCACAAACGACTCATCCCCGCCTTCTGCTGGTCCTGCCCTGCTGCACCATAGCTGTGCACCTGGCACTGCCCATTAGACAAGATGGTGAGAAGTATCATGCCCACAGATGAGCAGACAACCAAGAATGCACAGCCTGTTTGCTCAAACATAACCAAATAAAACAAAAAATCAGGACAAAACAAACAAATCTACAATCAATACACAAAGAAAATAACTACTGAATGTCTCAAAGACAGCAGACAATATCAAAACATAAAAATGGGACAGGATAGTTCCAGTAGGCATTTAAAATAAAACAGCAGATAACCTTCCAGTAGAAGAAAAATCACTGGAACTACCTCATAGGGAATTCAGATCTCTAATATTCAGAACTATCCAAGAGCTGAAGGAAAGAATAGACAAAAATGAGGAAAAAAATAGACAAAATCATGGAAAAGACATAGAAAAGAATGGAAGAATTCAGGAAAATAATACTGGAACCAAATGTCAAAATTAATTTACAACTAGAAATCATGCAAAAACAGCAATTAGAAATCCAAAAGATAAACAAGATTTCAGAAATGGGTGGTGTCAAAGAAAGTCTGAGGAACAGGTTTGAAACAGTGGAAGACAGGATCAGTGAAATTGCAGACAAATCATTGGATACCATTTTTTTGAGGAAAAATCAGAGAAAAGAAAAATGAAGAAATCCTGAGAACTATGTGGGATACGATCAAAAGCAGAACTTTGCGAGTGATTGGAGATCCAGAACAAGGGAAGAAAACGGTAAACACAGAGAGGATCATTGAAGAATTGCTGACAGAAAACTTCCCTTATATCTTGAAAGATGAAGAGCTGACCATCCAAGAAGCTCAATGAACCCCATATAGGATAGACCCCAAAAGAAAATCACCAAGATATATAATGATCACACTCGGTAAAACCAAAGAGAAAAAGAATACAGAGAGCAGCTTGATCAAAACGAAAAGTCACGTACAGAGGGAAACAATAAAACTAAGCTCTGATTACTCAGCAGAAACCATGTAGGCAAGAAGGCAATGGGATGACATATATCAAACCTCGAAAGAAAAAAAATATATATATAGGTATAGAATTTCAAATAGGGAGGAAGGCAAGGTGATACCAAGTAATAAAAGACTGGTTCAAACTTAGGAAGATAAGGGTAAATTTCAAGGTAACCACAAAGAAAGTTAACAAAACTGTTCATCAAAACAGAGAGGAAAAACAAAGTCTTAGTAAACACAAAATCTATGAAAAGAAAAATCCACAAACAAAAGGAATTCAGCACAGGAGAGCAAGAGGAACAAAGCAAACGACAGCACCACACACACACACACACACACACACAAAACTATAAAGTGACAGCAATAAACTCACACCTATCAATAATCACACTGAACATAAATGGCCTTTTTGTCAAAAAGAGTGACAAACTTTCTTTCGACAAAAAGAGTAACAGACTGGATTAAAAAAAAAACAGGATCCATCAATATGCTGTCTACAAGAGACACCCCTTAAAAACAAAGACATAAATTTATTAAATATCAAAGGATGGAGAAAATATATATCAAGCAAACAGCTACCCAAAACAAGCATGAGTGGCAATATTAATCTCAGATAAAATACACTTTAAAACAAAATCCAATATAAAAGTCAAAGAAGGGTATTATATAACGATTAAAGGGACAACCCGTCATGAAGATGTAACCATAATAAATATCTATGCACCCAATGACAGGGCTCCAAAATACATAAAACAAACTAATAGCACTGAAAAGAGAAATTCACTGTTCCACAATAATAGTAGGATACTTCAACACACCACTCTCAGTAAAGGACAGAACATCTAGAAGGACACTTGACAAGGATACAGAAGATCTAAAGGTCACAATCAACCTACTTGACTTCACAGACGTATGTAGAACACTCCATGAGCATGGTGTTTTTTTTCCATTTATGTAGATCTCTTTTGGTTTCTTGCAGTAGAGTTTTGTATTTTTCTTTGCATAGGTCCTTTATGTTCCTGGTTAGATTTATTCCCAAGTATTTTATTTTTTAGGAGCTATTATTGTTTTCCTGATTTCCTTTTCATCATTCTCTTTATTGGTATATAGGAATCCAACTGATTTTTGTATGTTTATCTTGTATCCTCCAACTCTGTTGAATCTTTCTAATTAGTTCCAGTGGTTTTCTTGTGGAGTCTTTTCAATTTTCTATGTATAGTATCATACCATCTGCAAATAGGGACAGTTTTACTTCTTCATTACCAGTTTGGATGCCCTTTATTTCTTTTTCTTGCTTTATTGCTCTAGCTAGGACTTCCAGCACAATATTAAATAGGAGTGGTGGTAAATGGTATCCTTGTCTTGTTCCTGTTCCCAAGGGAAATGTTTTCAGCCTCTCTCCGTTATGAATGGTGCTGCCTTTTGGTTTTGTATAGATGCCCTTTATTATGTTGAGAAATTTCCCTTCTATACCTATTTTATTGGAGTTTTTATCAGGAATAGGCATTGGAATTTGTTGAATGCCTTTTCTGTGTTGATTGAAATGATCATGTGATCCTTTTATTTATGTGGTGAATTATGTTGATTGATTTTCTAATGTTGAACCATCCTTGCATACTTGGTATGAAACCCACTTGGTCATGATATATTATTTTTTGGATATGATGTTGTATTGGCTAGAATTTTATTGAGGATATTTGCATCTATATTCATGACAGATGTTGGTCTGTAATTTTGTTTTTTTGTTGTGTTTTCCTGGCTTTGGTATTAGGGTTATGCTGGCTTCATAGAATGAATTTGGAAGTGTCCCATCTTTTTCTATGTTCTGAAATAGTTTGAGAGTACTGGTGTAAGCTCTTCTCTGAATGTTTGGTAGAATTCTCCAGTGAAGCCATCTGGCCAGGGCCTTTTTGTTGTTGTTGGGAGTTTTTAAATTTTTTTTTAGTCACTTCTCTTGTTATGGGTCTGTTCAGATTTCAACATCATTTTGTGTTAGTTTGAATGGTAGTGTGTTTCTAGAAATTTGCCCATTTCCTCAGGGTTTTCAAATTAAGTGGAGTATAGTTTTTCATAGTACTCTGTTATGATCCTTATTATTTCAGTTGGATCTGTTGTAATGTCCCCCCATTTCATTTCTTATTTGGATTATTTGTGTACTCTCCTGTTTTTCTTTTGTCAATTTGGCCAGTGGTTTGTCTATTTTGTTGATCTTTTCAAAGAATCAACTTTTGGTTTTGTTGATTTTTTTTTTTTTTTCTCTATTTCATATATTTCTGTTCTGATCTTTATTATTTCCTTTCTTGTGGTGGCTATGGGCTTCTTTTGTTGTTCTCTTTCTATTTATTCAAATTGTGTAGCTAATGTATTGATTTCGTCCCTTCTTTTTTGATGTGTGCAACTATTGCTATAAATTGACCTCTGAGCACTACCTTTGCTGCTTCCCAAAGGTTTTGTTATGATGTGTTTTCATTCTCATTTGATTCTAGGAATTTTTTTTATTCCATCTTAAATTTCTTCTGTCTTTAAGCAGGGTGTTATTCAGTTCCCATGTAACTGATTTTTTTTTTTTCTTGCTCTTTCTGTTGTTAATTTCTACTTTGATGGCATTGTGATCAGAGAAGATATTTGTATTATCCCAGCCTTTTGGATTTTGTTGAGGGTTGCTTTGTGGCCTAAGACGTGGTTTATTCTGGAGAACATTTCATGTGCGTTGGGAAAAAAATGTATACTTTGCTGCTGTTGCTTCATATGTCTATGAAGTCAAGTTGGTTGTGGCCTTTAGATCTTCTGTGTCTTTGTGAGTTTCTTTCTAGATGTTCTGTCCTTTACCGAGAGTTGTGTGTTGAAGTCTCCTACTATTATTATGGAACTGTTAATTTCTCCTTTTAGTGCTATTAGAGTTTGTTTTATGTATTTTGGTGCCCTGTCATTGGGTGCATAGATGTTTATTATGGGTATGTCTTCATGGTAGATTGTCCCTTTAATCATTATATAATGCCCTTCTTTGTCTTTTATGGTGGATTTTGTTTTAAAGTATATTTTATCTGAGATTAGTGTTGCCACTCCTGCTATTTTTTTTGTCAGCTGTTTCCTTGATACATTTTTTTCCATCCTTTGATTTTTTAATAAATTTATGTCTTTGTTTGTAAGGTGTGTCTCTCCTAGACAGTGCATTGATGGGTCCTGTTTTTTTTATCCATTCTTTCACTCTTTGTCTCTTTATGGGTACATGTAGGCTATTTACATTCAGTGTGATTATTGATAAGTGTGAGTTTTTTTGTAGTGTTTTTTATTTGTGTGCGTGTCGCTGATGTTTTCTTTGTTTCTTTTACTCTTCTGTGCTGAATTTCTTTTGTTTGTGAATTTTTTTCTTTTGTTTTTGTGGATTTTGCGTTTAGTGAGACTTTATGTGTTTCTTCTTTATTTCGATGAGTATTTTTTAGTTTTGTTTCATCCTTGAGAGTTCATTATCTAGGTTGGTATCTGGCTGATGCTGTCTTATGGGTGAGATTCAGGT
Source organism: Elephas maximus indicus (assembly GCF_024166365.1). Lineage (NCBI taxonomy): Eukaryota > Metazoa > Chordata > Mammalia > Proboscidea > Elephantidae > Elephas > Elephas maximus. The sequence goes on from NC_064823.1 coordinate 49,577,680, forward strand.
TGTTGTCTGATGTTGTTGGCTCTCTAACCGAAGGACTCACTTTCATAATTCTTATAAGTTTGGTTTCATTTTTACATAATCCCTTAATTTCTGTTTATCTGGAAATGCTCTAATATCGCCATCATATTTGACTGGGAGTTTTACAGGATATATTTTTCTTGTTTGGCAATTTTTTTCTTTCAAGGTTTTATATATGTCATCTTATGGCCTTCTTGCCAGCATAGTTTCTACCAAGTAATCAGAGCTTAATCTTACGGTTTCCCCTTTGTGTGTGACTTTTCATTTTTTTCAAGCTTCTGTCAGTATTCTTTCTTTGTCTTTGGTTTTAGCAAGCATGATATGATATGTCTTGGTTTTTTGGGTGGGGGGAGTCTATCCTATATGGAGTTCATTGAGCTTCTTCAATGGTTGGTTTTTCATCTTTCATGATATTAGGGAAGTTTTCTGTCAGCATATCTTCAATAATCCTGTTTTCTGTTTTATCCCCCTGTTCTGGAACTCCAGTCCCATGCAGATTTTTCCTTTTGATTCTATCTCACATCGTTCTCAGGGTTTCTTCATTTTTTTTCATTCTATTCTCTGACTTTTCCTCAAAGTTGTATTCAAGGATTTGTCTACAGTTTTACTGATCTTGTCATCCATTGCTTCAAATTTGTTCCCAAAGACCTACTATTGCACTGTACATTTCTGAAATCTTGTTGTTTATCTTTTGGATTTCTAACTGTTTTTGTATGATTTCTAGTTGTTTGTTTATTTTGACATTTTGCTCCTGTATTATTTTATTGAATTCTTCCATTCTTTTGTCTGTCTTCCTTGATTTTGTCTGTATTTTCCATGATTTTGTCTATTTTTTCCTTATTTTTGTCTGCATTTTCCTTCATCTGTTATGGAAACCTAAATATTAGCGTTTTCAATTCCCTATCAGAAAGTTCCAGTACCTTTTCTTCGACTGGAATGTCATCTGGTGTTTTATTTTGGTTGCTTTCTGGAGCCATCCTTTTTTGGGTTTTTTGTATATGTTTTGATGTTACCTGCTATCTTCAGGATGTTCAGAAATTATTTTATTGGTTTATTGATTGTAGATTTGATTGTTTCATCCTGCTTTTTGTTTTATTTGGTTATGTCTAGGCATGCGGGCTTCGTGTGTTTTGTTGCTTGCTCACCTGTGGACACGCTACTTACTGCCTTGTCCAGGTGGGCAGGACTGGTCACTCAGCTGTAGTGCAGCAGGCGGGTCCAGTGGGGTGGAGGAGTGGGGATGGGTAGTTTGCGGCATGAACTGGGAGTGACAGAGCAGGGCTGGGGGCCAGTGCAGGTTGTGGTCCAGGGGACCACGTCAGTACCACTGGGTTGCATGGCACTTGGTGCACGGTGTGGATAGGCAGGAGGGAAAAGAAAGGATGTGATGTGCAGATGTTAAGTGTTGCGTGAAATAAAAGAAGTGAGACAAACAAAAGCAAAAAAAAAAAAGGTAAAAATGAAATAAAAATTAAAAAAGCAAATAAAATGGCAGTACGGTATGATTTGGTGGGAGGTGGCAGGGCAGACCTAGTGAGGCCATATGCTGATGGCTTTCTAGCCAAGCAGTGTGGCTCAGCCTCTTGAGAAGCGGTGTGTGGTGCATGTGGCTAGGTGGGCAGGAGAAAGGAAAAGAAATAGGGGAAAGAGAGAGAAGAAACCAACAATCAAACAAATAATAATAAAAACAAAAGAACAACAACAAAAATATGGTGATGGGGAGCCAGCCATTGGGGGCAGGGCAAAATTGGAGTGACAGTGAGCTAATGTCTTTCTTGCTGGGTAGCATGACATAGCCCATCAGATAGAAGCAAAGGTAGCACTGGGTCTAGGTGGGAGGGGGAATGAAAAGGAGAAGGTGAAGGATAAGGAAAAATAAAAGAATATGGCACTGAGGGAGCTGGCCTGTGGGGGCAGCACAAACCCAGGAAGGCCACGTGCCAGCGGCTATCCAGTACTGTACAGCCTGCCCAGAAGTTGGGAGCAGCACATAGGGCTGGGTGTATGGGAGAATGGAAAAGCAGGAAGGGAGAGAGAGAGAAAAGAAACAATAATAACAACAATGAAAAACAATAAATAAATAAAATGGTGCTGAGGGAGCTGGTCAGTGACAGCAGCACAGATTTGGGGAGGCATCGCGCAGTGACTCTCCAACCAAGTGGTGCAGCATGGCCTCTCCAGAAAGGGTGGGGGCGGTGCACAGAGCTGGGTGGGTGGAAGAAAGAAAAGGGAGGAAAGGAGAGAGAAAGAAGAAACAGGAAAAAAGGAATGCAGCAAACAAACCAAAAAAATCATAGCCCATCAAGAAGGGGAAGAAATGGCACATGGTGCTACCTGGGTGGGAGAAAGGAAAAGAAGGAAGAGAGAGAGAGAGAGACAACAAAAAACCCAAAAAAACACAGCCCGTCAAGAAGGAAAGGGGATGGCACACGGGGCTAACTGAGCAGGAAAAAGGAAAGGAAGGAAGGGAAAGAGAAGCAACCAAAAAAAGCCAATAAAAACAAAAATACAAACCCAAAAACAAACAAGAAAATGGCGCTAAAGGAGCTGGCTGGTGGAGGAGGGAGAGACTCCAGTGGCAGTGAGCTAGTGTCTCTCCAACAGAGCAACCACAGCCCACTGGAAAGCAACAGAGGCCACTTAGAGGGAAGAACGATGGAGGGTGGAAAAGCATATATCCCTGGTTACCAAGTGCTCTCTCTCCTGCTGAGAATTCCATGGAGTTGCCTTCCCGTACTCCCTGTCTGCAGTTCTTGGTGGCTGAGGTCTAAGGTGGTGAATCCAGGTGGCAATGAGCTGGTACATCTCTGGCCGAGCGACCCTGGCCTGTTGGCAAACGGCAGAGGCCTCGTACAGGAAAGAAGGGTTGGGGGGTCAGAAGCACGTAATCCTGGTTACCGGGTGCTCTGTCTCCTGCTGAGAATTCCATGGAGTTGCCTTCCCGTACTCCCTATCTGCATTCTTTGGTAGCTGTAGTCCAAGATGGGGAATCTAGCCATGTTAACCGCTAAGGGACCTCCACTCCGTAGCTCTCCTCATTCTCTTCTCTGTCAGTTTCTTATTCCACTCGGTGCTTGATCAAGTTATTTATTCCTTCATTTGATACTTAGGGTTCCAGGATTGACTTTTGATCTGTTTTGCTTAGTTTTTGGGGGATTTTGCTGCAGAGGGATGGCATGGTGCTTTTGTCTGTAGTGCCATGTTGGCTCCGCCTCCATCTTTAAATGTTTTATCAGAACGATAAAAAGTGGTTCCTTCAGTCAGTTAAAAACACTGATGGCATAGTCGTTAAGAGTTCGTCTGCTAACTAAAGGTCAGCAGTTCAAATCCACCAGGCGCTCCTTGGAAACCCTATGGGGTAGTTCTACTCTGTCCTATAGGGTCGCTATGAATCAGAATCAACTTGATGGCAATGGGTTGTTTTGATTTCAAGTCAGTTTATCTACCTGCCACAGTTGTGCTCCATCAGATTTTTGTCTGCAGACAGTAGTGTACTTTAGTTCCAGTTTCCTGTGCAGCAAGCTCTTGGGTACCAAAAACAGTCTGGAGAACTTGCTCTAGAGGAATGTGAACTAAGTGGGATCTAAAAAATTTTAGTGTCCTTTCTTTTCTTTTTTTTAAATAAAATAAATTATTATTTTTTGGTGAGACAGTGGTTAAAAATAGGAATTTGAAACTAGGTAAAGATAACGAGGGAGATTCAGAACCACCTGAAATTACTGAGAGCTGTGACAGATATGGAGTTGTCCCTGGGGATCCCCACAGTGAACCTGACAGCAAAGAATGGTTTTGAGATCATTGAGGCAATCTGTATCCTTATACTGGTAAAGTGTTTGCACAATATATCTTCATCATAGGTATACTGTTTGGATTACATGAGGTAATACATATAAAAGTGCTTAATATCTGTAAGTCATATAAACATAATGTGACTTAAATACATGCCCCTGGGCATGCTGAGTGATTTCACCCAGAGACTCTGCCTAGTGTCTCAAAGAATCAGTTTATGTTTTTAAAAATCATGGAAATGTTATTAAACAAGTTATAAGCCTATTAAGTAAAGGATGGAGCAAGGAGAGGTGAAATTGTCATTCTGAGTTTTATACTATATGGAAATGAAGTTTAAAGCTTAATTATCAATTTCTTTTTCAGTTTAAGTAAGTAACCACGCTGAATGTTCCCCTTTGATTTAGGAACCGTCGATACCCCATCTCTGCAAGAGAGAATACAAGCCAGACCAAATCCTGAAGAGGTAAATCTGCTATTTTAAATGTCTTTAAACCTTTTGTTTAAACTATGCCCTCTTCTACAGTATCAACTTTCTATTCTGTCACAGTGTCAGTGTGTCTCAGCATAACACAAATCATTTGAGCAGCATGGGTGAGTCACCATAAACATGGCTGATCCATAATTAATGATATTCTTGTGTATCATGCATGATTAATCGAGGTAGCAATCCAATGGTACCTCTGTAGATTTCTCTTGCCTTTGACAACATGAAGGAGTTGCAGCTGAGCACATACTTCAGCTCACACCACTGATGTCTGGCACGGTCTCTGGTCACAGGCACTGAGCGATTTTCTGAAAAGACAGAAGACAGGGAGATTTGCAACTGCAGAAGAAGTAGCCCAGCTCTGCGTTTATTTGGCTTCTGATGAAGTAAGCACTGCTCTTCCCAATTTCCCATTAAAATAATGTCATTTTAGAGAGCTTATGGTATATTTATGCTGTGATGCTGTGTTTACAAGATAGGGATAAATTTGATTTAATTTGGTCAAAGAAAGGCCACTTTGATCTGACCCACTGACTCTTCCTATTCAAGTTTGCTATTGTTGTTAGATGTTGTTGAGTCGATTTCAACTCATAGCAACCACATGGGACAGAGTAGAACTGCTCCATGGGATTTTCTTAACTATGATCTTTATGGAAGCAGATTGCCAGGTCTTTCTCCTGTGGAGCCACTAGGTGCGTTCAAAACCACCAACCTTTTGGTTAACAGCCAAGGGCTTAAATGTTTATGCCACCAGGTCCCCTTCCATTCAAATTTACTTGTCACCAAATCCTGTAGCAAGTGAAATGGAGAATTGAAAAAGATTAAATTGGTCAATTTTCCAGGAGATAATTGCTTTCAAAAATTACAGCTGGGGAAACCCTAATTAGATGCAAGTCAAACAAATGAACCTCCAAAATTAGGAAAGCTTCAGGTGAAATGTAGGGGCACAGAATTGGCACATGCTGTTTTCAGTTTTACTAGTGAGTTTTGGAGAATCCCACTGCCTCTTTTCATCTATTAATTCTTGTTGGTCTTCATGTATGGAAATTCTTAATTCTCTTTCCACTTTGCATCTCTTTAGTAACCAGTTTCTTTCTTAGCAGCTGTTGTATATTTTTAAGTAGCATACAGCTGAGAAAGTAGAAGCTATATGGTATAGAGCCTGAGAACATTCTCCTTTGTTTTATATTACATCTGAATACTACGTGACCAGCGAACTGTGATGCATGAGAAGAGAGAAGAAAGGGGAGTAGGTGCACTACTGATCAGTTAGCCCCTCTATATAGTAACTTGGTGCATAACAGGTGGTTGTGAATGTGACAAATAAAGGGATGGAAATTCTTCCAGTAACAAAGGAGTTACCATTTCTCAGAACGATTAACGACAACTGCTAATAGTTGAGGAAATTGCTAGACAAATTATTGATGGAGCAAGCATGGCCACCTTTGTGATTTCTCTGACTCTATCTTCAGAACAGCTCATTTAACTTTTTTTGGGGGGGGAACTCATTAGATCTTGGTCTGCTTCTGATAAGGTAAATTGCCCTTGTTAAGCCAGAACTTAGGTTACCAAATATTAGGGAATGTTCAGTTTGCAATGTGCAACAAAGGACCTTTGGCCTTTAAGAGGGCCCAGGCAAATCCATATATATCACAGAGAGCTTACCATTTGAAAGAATTGGAGGAGATGGGGACTTTTTTTTTTTTTGGTGAAGTGACTAATAACCCCCTAGTTTTTCTATTTTTTATAATCAATTTTCTTATACTGAACTTTAACAAAACTCTGAACTCATAATGCCTTTCCTTGTGCCCTTTCCCAATTGTTTCTGGCTTTAGGTGAATTTAAAACTAAGGGCACAAATTTGAGTATTATCCATGTTTAAGTTAAAAGATTTTTAAGCCTCTACCACTTAAAAATTACTTCAGTCTTAATTCTTTGAGAAATCAAGAATTCCATGGGAAAATAATAGTAATTACTTTTTGTAATCATTTAGGTTTGTACAGTTTGAATGTCTAGAACTAATATAGAATATTTTTTCAGAGCTTTCTAGATCATAATTATTATTGCTCTGTAAAATTTAAATAGACATTTGGTACATTTCAGCTCTTAAAATTCCATATGTAGATTGATCAACTAAAGATATATCTTTTTTAAATTCTGCTTAGTAATTGAGATGACCACTTTATGACTGGCATAGGTTCAAAATTTATTAGTGGCATAAAACTCATCTAGTTTTGAACAGTTCTGAGTTTCAGAATGAAGATGCACTATTAGCCTACACTTTATCCTAATTTTGAGACTGGCTATGTATCGCCATTTCTTAACTTTCTGATCCTGAGATCAAATGCCAAAAAGATCCTGCTTAGAATGTGACATGTGCTGAGACCCCAGCCAGAGGCCCTCTAGCTCCAGATCACAAGAACACTTAGCAGCTCTAAATCACCAGGACTTTAATTCAGATTTTCCTAGATTCTATTTGTTAAGTGATGTTGCCTGTTAACAGGAGAGTAAGTTGTTTAGCTATCTCAGTCATAGAAATAATGTAAGAAACACAGCCTGTGTTAAACCTATCTAATGGCTCCTTCTCCTTCTGTTTATCACTGCAGTCAGCCTACATAACAGGTAACCCTGTCATCATTGATGGAGGCTGGAGCTTGTGACTTCAGGATCTCCTCGCTGGGAAAGAAGACAGGACCTTCTTATCCACAGTGAGCCTGGATACAAAGAAAAAGACTCATCAGTTATCTCTTTTCTATTAATGAAAACAAGCCCTTTTTAATGATTTCATTGTTCAACAGAGTCTGATTCTTTAAATGTATTAATCTAATCACTTCTGAAATCATTGTAGGAAGATGAAATAAAAGGTACTGCACTCACTGAAATAGTTTCAAAAATAAATCTCAATTTGTAAGCATATATTAATATGTGAATTTGACGGGAAAGGGCTTTTTTAAGGTAGTAATTTCAGTTTTAGTTCTGTTTTCCAATATTCAAATATTTTGTACAATTCTGTAGTAGGTCCAAATGTGGATCCAAATTTAAAAATTTACACCATCATAAATGAATACCAAAAGTAGAGTTTGACTTACAGTAGGTGGAGTTTAAAGTTAGAAATATGCTGTTCATCTGTGATGTAAAAGAAATCATCAAGTATATGTAATGATAGGTGTCATCACTTATAATTAAGTACAATATTCTTAGTCTAATTAAAAAATCCTTATGGTCAGTGATATTTGACATGGGTCTAAAAACATAGTTAACTAACTGGCAATATTGTCAGTTTGAGAGATATTTTTATAGATTAAATATAGATTTCTTCACCAAATCCCAGGATAACAGACAAGAAGATTGAAATTTGGAACTATATCTACTTAAATAAATATCAGTAAATCATATAACAGGAAGGAAACACATGAAACTGATTTCTGGATTTATACAATTAAAATAAAATTTTGAGAAAAAGTTTAAGTCATGGATGATCATTCTATATCATTGGGAAAATTTTTGTTTTTAGTTTTAGTGTTTTATGCTTATGTTTGTTTCTGCCTCAAAAGACCTAGTCAGAAGCATATATACCCAAAAATGAGCAGTTATTCTTAGCCGTTTCTTCTAGAACATTAATTAGTAGCTAAAGAAAATTTTGAAATGGAAAATGAAACCATAAAATTTTAGGTATGAAGAAGAATATTATGCAATTGATGCATAACATTCACCGGAAAGGATATTTTAACTAGAATTCCAGAAGAGTCCATTGATTATAGGATTTGCTTTGGGGTTCTGAACTTGGTATTCCACTACAAGATCATGGATGGCTTGCTTTGTGAAGTAAACTGAGTCACCCAATTTACCTTGGATTTTAGTTTTCTGGTTTGTAAAATTAGGGAGTTGGGGTAAATGACTTGGATTTCTTTTTGTGTATCATAACCAAAATACTGTAACTTCTTATCAAGTGAATTTATGGAATCTGAAGCTTATAAATATGTCATAAAGTACTTCATGTTGTGAGCAGGCATAGATTTATATGTAGAGGAATGAACAAAAAAAATCCTAAACAAACGCAAGATAAATTCTACAAAGTGGATTCAAACATTAACAAATTCCCTTTCAGAAATATTTCTCTCAGATAAACTATAAAACAAAGTAACATTCAGCCAAAAATTAAATTTTCTCAAAAGTCATGTTGATCAAATTGTGTGATCAATCCTGGAAGATCATATGACTGAAAGAAAAGGAAAAATATATTTCATTCCTGTGGTAAGAGGAAGTTGGATGTCAGTAGGGATTTTTGCAGGTTTTTTAGGACAGGAAGAGTTTAGGAAAATAATAATTTCTTAGATGCTGTGGAGAAGGGTATGTAGGACAGAGCCTAAGCTCATCCATTCTCCCTAAGAGAGGAACTGAGAGAGGAATAGTTTCTACCTAATGAAGAAATTTACTTTGAGGATAGTCACTCTTAGCTGAAAATCGGTGATTAAAATAAAGCATGGCCACTTGCTTAAAGGATTGAAAAACAGGTAAGAAAATTTTTATTTCTGAAATAAGAATCATTCCGAAAGGGTTACTTGCTCCCTCACATGCAAACACACACACACACACACACACACACACTTAGCTGGGGGCGGGGGGGAGGGCGGATATAGAGGAAAGGAAGACAAAGAGAAGAATGAAAAAGAATCCAATTGCTGATGGAAGTGTTAATACAGCAAGAAGGATTCATATTAAAGAAGGATAAAAGGGAAAGAAATTCACAAGTCTTTTATCCTGCCATTTAACTGGTCACCTGAAGAAAGAATCCTGCTTTCCCACTGGTCTGGAGAAGACACGTATAAACGACAGTAAAAAATACAAGATTTAGAAGTCGATTTTTTGTTGCTAACTGCTATGGTGTGGATTCAGCCCCAGTGACCCCATGTGATAGAGTAGAACTGCCCCATAGTGTTTTCTTGGCTGTACTTTTTACAGGAGCAGATCCACAGGTCTTTTCTCCCGCAGAGCTACTGGCAGGTCTAACTACCCACCACTCCTGCAGCCAGTGCTTTACTACTGCGCTTAAACTAAGCAAAGAAACCGTGGTGGCGTAATGGTTAAGTGCTAGGGCTGCTAACCAAAGGGTCAGCAGTTGGAATCTGCCAAATGCTCCTTGGAAACTCTATGGGGCTGTTTTACTCTGTCCTATAGGGTTTTTTTATAGGGTCGCTATGAGTTTAAAAAAAAAAAAAAAAAAAAATGAGTCGGAACCGACTCCAGGGCACTGGGTTTGTTTTTTTTGGCTTTTTAAGCTAAGCAACTGGCTGACCAGCCAACACTTGCCGGCTCCTGAAGAGCCAGCGCTTGCGCTTTCTTGCCCAGGGTTCCTTCATCACAGGGCAAACTTGGCGTCTGGGCTCGCGCTCGCTGAGCGGCCTTTCCAGGGAGCTTCCAGCGGGAGCGCGCTCCTCCTGCCACCAGGGGCCGGCGAAGCCACCCAGCGAAAGGGAACAACTGAAAAGCTGCGCTGTGCTCGCTGGGTGGTCCAGGGAAGTAGGCCCCGCGGTTGGGTTCCGCGAGGTGAATGAGAGGTCAGCCTGGAGCCACTGCCCGAGGGAAGGCGGGGCGCGCGACTCTGCGCCGTGCCACCACATCCAAATCCCCGCGGAGGCGCAGGGGCGACCGCTTCAGGGCTAGACTTGCCCTGGCTCGCTCCGGGGTTGTCTCAGGCACCGCCCGGCCGGGCGGCTTGGTGAGGCTGCGCCGCGGGTGCGCCGAGAGGGCGGGGCCGCCGACGCCCGGCACCGCGCCCCGGGCCCCGTTATCTACAATAATCGTAGCGTCCGGCTCTGCCTGGCACGATGCGGCTACCCGGAAACCCAGCGCGTGGGGCTGGACCTGGTTCCATCAGCGTCTCCGCAGACCTCTTTTAGCCTATTTCTAAATCTGTCGGCCGAGCCGCGCCTCCGACCCCGGAGGCCGTGAGGTGAGTGGCCACTGGAGAACAATAAGGCTAAATAAAATCCGCTACCGCAGCGGGAACCTCGTGGGCCTGGCATCTTCTGGTTGTACACCCGGTGGCTTTCAGCAGGGGAACGAAGAAGGTAACAGTGCCCAGGGGCAGTCTCTAAATGGCGCCCCCATCCCCACCCTCCATTTCAAGATGAATAGACATTGATAGTGGCGAGGAATCAGCAGAACGGCTTTCCCCCCCCTTTTGTCTGGCTGCCACAGTCAGGCGTCTTTCATATTTGGGGTGCCTGGAAATGTCATTCTGTGCCCTGTCCGGCGCCCCCTTGGCCTTGAGCCAGGGTGCAAGTGACCCCAGTCAGATAATCCCCTCTCTAGGCTTCTGGCTTTCATGTGTGTTTATTGTTGTTAGTGTTGCTAGGGAGTGGATTTTTCTTGCTTGTTTTTGTTTTTGAATCGGCAAGAAGTGTGGCTTTTGTACACTAGGTGAGCACCCATCATTTCCTACTGCCTGCAGAATATAACCACTTGCTCAGAGCGTAGTTTCAGGCCTTGACTTGTTTTCTCACCCTCGCCCCTGCTGTAATTTGCTGTAAAAAATTTATAGCAGGAAGCTGCCCTTTCCTTTAGCCCTCATCAAGAAATCGACAACACCAGCTTTTGGCAGGGCTGATACCTTAGCCAGGTGAGCCTCTGTGTTCTCAGTGAAAGACTAAAACCCCTTCTCCCCACCCCTTCTCTAATGGGGCCTCCACCTGACAGTTACTGCGGCTACACAGTATTTTCATGACATTCTGGCTTATTGTTTCTCTGAAAGTCAACAATGAAACGTTTCAATTCAGCAAATACCTGTGTGTCTTCTCCTTGCCAAGCACCTATGAGGACAGGAGATACGAATATGAGTTAAATACAGTTTCTACTGTTCAGTAACTCAAAATCCAATGCATCCAACTATACCTAAACAAGTAATTAAATATTGTGAGCCTTCAAAAAAAAAAAAAAAAAATTTTTTTTTTTTTCAGGCTACTCTAATGATATAAAGTGAGTAATTCACAAAATATCATTTCTGGCATATGTTAAGGTCTTCAGAACTTTGGCTCTGTTGACTACATTTTTGCCATCTTTCTAGGACTTCTACGGAAAAAGAAAAAAAAACACCAAACCTGTTGCCCTGGAGTTGCCCCTGACTCATGGTAACCCCTTATGTACCCGTACCAAAAACCCATTGCTGTCAAGTCGATTCTGACTTACAGTGACCCTATAGGACAGAGCAGAACTGCCCCATAGGGTTTCCAAGGAGTGCCTGGTGGATTCGAACTACCGACCTTTTGGTTACCAGCCATAGCTCTTAACCACTATGCGACCAGGGTTTCCTCCCTTTTATGTACAGAGTAGAACTATTTCATAAGGTTTTAATGGCTGTGACCTTCTGGAAGCAGATCACCAGGCCTTTCTTTGGTGGCACATCTGGGTGGGTTCAAACTGCCAACCTTTTAGTTAGTACTCAAGAGCTTAACCATTTGTACCATCCAGGTATTCCTGAACTTAACGTAGAAGGCGTATATAGAATAAGTGGGAATGAGTCGATGCCCTAGTCTAAGTCCAGGGGCCTACACCTAATTGCTGTGCTGCATGTGGAAGTTGGGCACTCACATTTGTTCCCACCTGCTTCTATTGTGCCTTTTTCTATAGCAGAGCCTGGAAAGAGACAAACATTTCCCAGACTCCCTTCCCACTAGAGTTGTAGATGCAAAATTAGTGTCTGCTAAGCTGCCTTGCCTGAAATTTTGAAGATAGGGGTGAGGCAGAGGCCATCTTCTTCCTGTTTGTGGCTGTTTTCTGCAGGCAAGGAAGGTTGAGGAGATGCCAGAGTGAAGTCTCTAGCATTGTGGGTGTTAGGAGGCACTTACAGCAGTGGTGACAGCCAGCCTCAGCATTACAGTGTTGGAGCACCACCTGTATGACTGTTAAGGGAGGTGGTGAACACATTCTGTGCTCACCATCCAGGCGTCTTCCAGATCCCAGATCCTCTGAATCACAGCTACGGTGGTGTTCTTGAACTCTGTATCCCTGTGGTGTCCTTCGATTGTGGCAATACTAGTACAAGTGTTCTCGGAGTTATTCTGTAGGCCCTGCCTGGACCCTGCACTTCTAGCACTTTCATCAATCTCGGGAACAGTTAATTCCCTGTATAAAATCCCTATCTGCTTAAAGTACCTGGAGTGTCTTCTGTTTTCTGCATTGACTTTGATTAACATGCTTGCTATGTAGCCACCAGGAGTCACCTACACCTAATCTCTCTAAACTTCAGTTTGATCTCATGGCAAGGAAATCATGAGATTAGATTCAGGAGCTTGTGGTTATTTGCTGCCTTCAATAGGGCTTTACCCTCTCCAGTTGCCACAGACTCACACATCTGTATTACCTGCGTGGCTCCTGATGGCATTTAAGTGTAATACTTATAGGTTAGATTATCTCTGAGGCCTCTTCAAGTATAATGTGAAAAACTTCTTCGTTTACAATCTTTACAGAAGTATAGTTGTTGAATATCTGGTTCATGACCTACTGTTTTGTAGCCGTAGTGGTGCAGTGGTTAAGAACTCGGCTACTAACAAAAATGTCAGCAGTTCAAATCCACCAGGTGCTCCTTGGAAACCCTATGGCAAGTTCTACTGTGTCCAGTAGGGTCATTATGAGTCAGAATCGACTAGATGGCAGTGGGTTTTATTCATAGTTTGAGGGACAGTGGTGGTTCAGTGACAGAACTCTTGCCTTTCATGTGGAAGACATGGGTTTGATTCCCAGCCAATGCACCGCATGCATAGCTACTTCCCATCTGTCAGTGGCAGCCTGTTTGTTGCAATAGTAATAAACAGACTTCCAAAGAGCTTTCAGACTAAGACTAGGAACAAAGGCCTGGCAATCTACTTTGAAAACCCTGTAAATCACAATGGTCTGATCTTTCTGTTTTGCGTGGAGTCACCATGAGTGAGTGGCAACTAACACGAACATTCATAGTTTATTTGCAACTGACTCTTTTTCTTTTAGTTTGTTTTTTTCTTTCTCTAAATTTTATTTTGTTTTTGTTGTTGAGAACATTCGCAGCAAAACATACCCCAGTTCAACAGTTTCTAAACCTACAATTTAGTCACATTGATTACATTCTTAGAGTCGTGCAATCATTCTCACCCTCCTTTTCTGAGTTGTTCCTCCCTCATTACATAAACTCACTGCCCCCTAAGGTTCCTGTCTGATCTTTCAAGTTGCTGTTGTCAATTTGATCCCATATAGATAGTTTTTAAAAGAACATAGTGCTCAAGGCAGACCTTTTTGCTAGTTAAGCTAAACTGTTGTTTCATTTTAAGATGACTTCAGAGGATATTTTTGGTTTAAGGTTTAAAGATTATATCAGAGTAATAGTTTCAGGGGTTCATCCACTGTACGTGGCTCCAGAAAGTCTAGAGTCCATGAGAATTTGAAATTCTGTTCTGCATTTCCCCCTTTTGATGAGGATTCTTCTATGGCATCTTTGATCAAAATGTTCAGTAATGGTAGCTAGATACTGTCCAGGTCTTCGGGTCTCATGGCAAAGGAGACAGTTGTTCATGGAGGCAGTTAGTCACGCATGCTATATCCTCCTCCTAGTCCTGACTCTCCCTCAGGTGTTCCAGGTGAATGGAGACCAACTGCTGTGCCTTAAATGGCTGCTTGTAAGCTTTTAAGACCCTAGGCACTACACAGTGAACTAGGAGGTAGAGCAAAAGCTCTAAACACATTATTAGGCCAGTTAACTGGGATGTCCCATGAAACCATGACCCTAAACCTCCACACTAAGGAACCAAATCCTGTGAGGTATTTGGCTGTATGTAAGCAGGCTCAGCAGCCACTCTATTTTTTTTTTTTTTTTGGTCATTGTTATAAATATATGTATCACACAACTTTTGCCAGTTCAGCTTTTTACAGGTGTACAACTTATTGACAGCAAGTACAATAATCAGCCGTGCAACCTTACCCTTCATCAGTGAGATTTTTTTTTTAAATAATATTTTATTGCATTTTCAGTGAAGGTTTACACAGCAATTTAGGTTCCCATTCAACTATTTCTACACAAGTTGTTCAGTGACATTGGTTAAATTCTTCACAACACGTGAACATTCTCATTGTTTCCATTCTGATCGTTCCATTTCCCATTAATCTAATTTCCCTGCCTCCTTACATTCTTTTTTTTTTATTATTTTTTAACTTTTATTGAGCTTCAAGTGAACGTTTACAAATCAAGTCAAACTGTCACATGTAAGTTTATATACACCTTACTCCATACTCCCACTTGCTCTCCCCCTAATGAGTCAGCCCTTCCAGTCTCTCCTTTCGTGACAATTTTGCCAGCTTCCAGCTCTCTCTACCCTCCCATCCCCGCTCCAGACAGGAGATGCCAACACAGTCTCAAGTGTCCACCTGATACAAATAGCTCACTCTTCATCAGCATCTCTCTCCTACCCACTGTCCAGTCCCTTCCATGTCTGATGAGTTGTCTTCGGGAATGGTTCCTGTCCTGTGCCAACAGAAGGTTTGGGGGACGATGACTGCCGGGATTCCTCTAGTCTCAGTCAGACCATTAAGTCTGGTCTTTTTATGAGAATTTGGGGTCTGCATCCCACTGATCTCCTGCTCCCTCAGGGGTTCTCTGTTGTGCTCCCTGTCAGGGCAGTCATTGGCTGTGGCCAGGCACCAACTAGTTCTTCTGGTCTCAGGATGATGTAAGTCTCTAGTTCATGTGGCCCTTTCTGTCTCTTGGGCTCTTAGGTATCGTGTGACCTTGGTGTTCTTCATTCTCCTTTGCTCCAGGTGGGTTGAGACCAATTGATGCATCTTAGATGGCCGCTTGTTAGCATTTAAGACCCCAGACGCCACATTTCAAAGTGGGATGCAGAATGTTTTCATAATAGAATTATTTTGCCAATTGACTTAGAAGTCCCCTTAAACCGTGGTCCCCAAACCCCTGCCCTTGCTCCGCTGACCTTTGAAAAAACCGGAAACTTCTTTGCTTTTGGTCCAGTCCAGTTGAGCTGACCTTCCATGTATTGAGTATTGTCCTTCCCTTCACCTAAAGCAGTTCTTATCTACTAACTAATCAGTAAAAAAAATCCTCTCCCACCCTCCCTCCCTCTACCCTACGTAACCACAAAAGTATGTGTTCTTCTCAGTTTTTTCTGTTTCTCAAGATCTTATAATAGTGGTCTTATACAATATTTGTCCTTTTGCCTCTGACTAATTTCGCTCAGCATAATGCCTTCCAGGTTCCTCCATGTTATGAAATGTTTCACAGATTCGTCACTGTTCTTTATCAATGCGTAGTATTCCATTGTGTGAATATACCATAATTTATTTAACCATTCATCCTTTGATGGACACCTTGGTTGCTTCCAGCTTTTTGCTATTGTAAACAGAGCTGCAATAAACATGGGTGTGCATATATCTGTTTGTGTGAAGGCTCTTATTTCTCTAGGGTATATTCCAAGGAGTGGGATTTCTGGGTTGTGTGGTAGTTCTATTTCTAACTGTATAAGATAATGCCAGATAGATTTCCAAAGTGGTTGTACCATTTTACGTTTCCCACCAGCAGTGTATAAGAGTTCCAATCTCTCCATCAGTGAGATTTTGCAGCTGACTTTTGATTAGTACACAAACCCCAATGATAGATTTTTTTTCCATCTGAGGCAAAAAATATTTACGTCTGCTTTTTCATGCAAAGCCTGGGAGCATAGTATGTGGGAAAATGGAGCTTCCTGTATATGTACTTGTGTAAATACACACAGATAAAGGATGTGACCATAAAGTAAGGAGGGACTGTTCTCATTGTCTCATAGTCACATGTCATACATGTTAAAGAAGGTGCAATTATGATGATAAGTTCTAGAGAGTTTTAACAGCCTTATAAAGTTAGTAACTATATCTTCTCAGTATAATAAAAGCATCTCTTTTTAAAAATCTATTATTTATTTTGCTGTGTTTTACAAGAAGGACTATAAAGCTTGTTACCAGTGCCTTGATTTGTGTTTTTCAGTGCAACACGCACATGGCCTCTTTCTCAAAGAACATCTTATAAAAGAAAGATAAAGAAATGGAAGGACTATGTTGGGACCCCAAGACATACTTTGTGACAGAGGCATAATCACTGTTTTAAAGAAGAGGAAACTTCTCCAGACTAGTTACATAACTTTCCCAAGATGCCCCAACTAGGAAGCCACAGGGCAAGGGTTTACACTCATGGCTTTTATCTCCATTTTTCTCCAACTGCTCCACATTTGCTCTAGTTAATACAGAACTGCATAAAATCTGTTATATGCATTTTCTGTTTTGACACCTTGTGCTTTGCTCATGCAGTGGGTGTCTTTGTCTGGAATGGTCTTATCTGGTTTCTTCATAAGACTGAGTCATCTTTCAAGGCTTGATTCAAGCATCCCTTGACCCCACCCAGGCAGGACAGTACTTCCTCCCACATGTTTAACCCTGTTCCTACACTTATCACATCAAAATTAAATTGCCTTAAGATAGCTGCTATAACAGATGAGTTCTGAAAATCTCAGTAGCTTAACACAGTAGAAGCTTATTTCTCACCTATGTTAAGTCCAGTCAGTGTTCAGCTTGTGGCCTTCCCCTCAGTGATTCAGGTACCTAGACTTGTTTTACATAATGGCTTTGTCTTCCCGTAGGACATTGGAGTCCTTAGTTTCTAGGCAGTGGACAGGGAAAGAAAGGGTATATGGAGCATTATTTGGGAGTTTGTTTTGGAGCAGGACTGGAAGTAGCTTCCATTACTTATGCCTACCTTCCATTGTCCAGAACTCGGTCACATGCCCCACTGACCCACAGGGAGGCCGGAAAATGTTGACTATCTGTTTGCCCAGGCAGCAGGGGAAACTGGCTTTGGAGAACAGATAGCAGACCCTGTCCCCACTTGCAGAACAGGAACTGCACCTTATTCATTTACTATGCCTGGAACCCCATAGAAACCCACTAAACATCTGTTGTATGTCACTGATTATGGGGGAATGGGATTGCTATCTTTCACACCTAAAATTGAAACACTTAGCACAGTTTATCATGATTGCTTAAAGAATTATCTGTCTTTCCCCCACTAGACCATGAGTTCTGAGGATAGGAACTATGTTAGAGTCCCTTCTCCATTCCTAACACAAGGGCTAGGGCATAGCAAGAGCTTAACAGATATTTGCAGAATGAATGAATAAGTCCTGAGAGAGATAAAACAGGAAAAGAGCCTACATAGAACTGGGGAATATTAGTTGAAAAGGTGACATTTGAGCTACATTTTGAATGACTAGAACAATTTTACAAAGCAGACACAGCCAAAAATGAAAACCCCAGCAGGACTGACAGTGATTTTATTGTTCTTTTGTTTGTTGCATGAGTAGAAATTTAGAAAACATTGAAATGCTTATAAACCCAAATTTTTCTTTTAATTCAGTGTTGAAATATTACTCTTGAATTTCAGGAATGGAAAAGGGTAATATGTAATCTTACAATATTTATGTCTTCTCTATTGCCTAAAAGAATGGTGGTGAGAAAATTGGCACTGATTTTTAAATACTAAAATATCATTTCCTGCACGTTTTTGAGAAATAGCAGTATGCAGGGAGCATTCTGACACTTAATGCTCTGTGAAGATTTTGGACTGTGTCAAGAAGTTATGGAGGTAACAAAAACTAACTCAAAATGGATCAAAGACCAAAATGTTAAAGCTAAAATTACACAAAGTTCCTGGAAGAACTTTAGGGACATAGGGACAAAGCTATGGTACCTAATTTTTTTTTAATTAGCTTATCAAACACAACTACAAATGCACAAACAACAGAAGACAGATAACTACCAAAAAACCAAAACCAAACCCATTGCCATGGAGTCTATTGAACTCATAGCTACCCTATAAGGACAGAGTAGGACTCCTCCATAGAGTTTCCAAGGAGTGCCTGGTAGGTTCAAACTACCAACCTTTTGGTTAGCAGCCATAGCTCTTGACCACTATGCTACCAGGGTTTCCCTTAGATAACTGGCACCTCCTAAAAAGTAAAATACTTACGTACATCTAAAGACTTTATCAAAAGAGTAAAAAGACAACCTACAGACTGGGAAAAAGTCTTCAGGAACGACGTATCTGATAAGGGTCTAATCCCCAAAATATATAGAAAACTTCGACAACTCAACAACAAAAAGACAATCTGATCAAAAAATGATCAAAGAACATGAATAGACACTTCACCAAAGAGGACACGTTCAAGTGACCAACAAACACATGAAGAGATGCTTGCGATCATTAACCGTTAGAGATGCAAATCAAAACTACAATGAGATACCATCTCAGCCCTGTAAAAATGGCAATGATTAAAAACAAAACAAACAAACAAAGAAAAAGAACTGAGAAAACAACAAATGCTGGTGGGGATATAGGGAGATTGAAACCCTTATCCACTGCTGGTGGGATTGTAAAATGGTGCAATCACCATGGAAAACAGTATGGCGCTTCCTCAAAAAGCTAGAAATAGAAATACCTTATGATTCACCACGGAAAGACATATGCACACCTACATTCACTGCAGCATTATGCATAATAGCAAAAAAATGGAAACAACCTAAGTGCCCAACAACGGATGAATGGATAAACAAAATGTAGTACATACATCCCGTGGAAAACTACACAGCCATTAAGAATAATGATGAGTCCTTGAAATATAATGTGGATGAATCTGGAGGACATTATACTGAGTGAAATATGTCACAAAAGGGCAAATATTATATCACACTTTTATAAGAAGATAAGAATACATATATATACAGGGGCCAGTGGTCATTGTTGGTTACCAGGGATGGGTGGGGACGGAGGGTGGGGTGCAGTCTCAAGATAGCAGACACTTGTTATTTTTCGTGATGGGAAAAGCCGCATTGATTTTGGGTGAAGTGCACACAGGCTGGCCAAGGTAAATGATGTTACTATAAAGTGCACAACAGAAAAAAAACATTTTTAGTAAAAGACATGATAAATACAATTTTGCAACAACATCAACAACAACCAAACAATATGTGTGTGATTACACAAATATGTACATAGGCATATATGTGCAAGGGTATGAATATGTGAGTGCATTTGTGTGCACAGATAGATGTATCTATAGGTGTATGTATATATAGGTATGTGTGTGCATGTGTGTATATTTATATATATAATAAACTACATAGAGTACACAGTTATGGATACTTCTCAGACATAACCAAACACCTCACAAGATTGGTTTTCTGGGTTTGAAGGCTTAGGACCATAGTCTTATGGGACAACTCAGTTAATTAGCGTAATAGTTCATAAAGTTTATGTTCTACATCCCATTGTGGTGAGTAGCTTGCAAACAGCCATCTATGATACAACTATTGGTCTCTACTCATCTGGCACAAAAGAGAAGGAAGGAAACTAAAGAGTCAGAGAAGGAAGTAGTCTACAGCACTAACAGTGTACATGAACCATGGCCTCATATACCCTGAGACCAGAAGAATTAGGGGGTGCCCAGCTACCACTACCAACTGTTCTGATCAGGACCAGAATAGATAGATCCTGACAGAATGGGAGAAAAATGTGGAACAGAACTCAAGTTCTTGAAAAGTGCAGACTTACTGGACTGGTTGACACTAGAGGACTTCTGAGATTATCACCTTGAGATACTGTTTAAACATTACACTGAAATTATTCCTTGAGGTTACCTTTTAGCTAAATAACAGATTGGCTCATAAAATAAAGAATATCACCTGTAAATAATGAGCTCCTTAAAAAAATTATATGAAACCAAGTGGTCTAAAATCACTCTAAAGCAAAGATGACAAGGTAAGGGGGCAGGGAAACTAGATTACTAGAAATGGTATAACCAGAGTGGAATGAATGAAATTGGTGACACATTGTGGGAAATGTAACTAATATCACTGAATAATTTGTGTAGAAGTTGTCAAACAGGACCCGAGTTTGCTGTGAAAATTTTTACCTTAAAAAGTAAGGAGGAAAAAGAAGAAAGCCAAAGGTTCCTCATCACTGCTAATTACCAGAGCTGCTCAGAGCTGACTCTGTATCAAAATTTCATGTTATATTGGTCAGGATGCTTTTGGCTGTCAGTAACGGAGTATTTGAGGAGTGCTGGTGGCACAGTGTTTAAGCGTTAAGGCTGCTAATCAAAAGGTCAGCAGTTCGAATCCACCAGCCACTCTTTGGAAACCCTATGGGGGGCAGTTCTACTCTGTTCTATAGGATCATTATGAGTTGGAATCTGCTCAAGGGCAATAGGTTTGGTTTTTTGGGGTTTGGTGGTGCAGTGGTTAAGTGTTCAGCTGCTAACCAAATGGTCAGTGGTTCAAACCCACCAGCTGCTTCACAAGAGAAAGATGTGACAGTCTCCTACCATAAAGATACAGCCTTGAAAACCCTATAGGGTAGGCTATTTGGCAAAGAGTACCTTAACAAATACAAGTTTACATTTTCAAAATGTCTGGAAGTGGTTCCAGTGTTTGTTCAACAGCTCAGTGATATCAATGATGCCATTTTCTCTTTGCTAATCTTGACTTTTTCTTCACGTGCTAGAATTCCAAGAAAAGAGTCTCTGTCTGCAGTCCCATTTTGTCGGCAAGAAATTAATCATGCTCATCCCTAACCAACAAAAGGCAAAGAGAAATGGCGTTAGATTGACTTACACAAAACATGATTCATCCCTAGGGCTGAGGAAGGGACATACTGCATACCTGAATACATAGCTGTAGGGTAGGTAATAAGTGCCATCTGCCAAACATGGGGAGGTTTAAGTTCAATCCCTGGGTTCGGTCTCTGACGATTCTGATATTAGGAGGTCTAGAAATAATATTGTAAACCTTCAATTAAATACATTTGAGCTTGGCAGGGAGCGAGATTAGAGAAGAGAGAAGTAGGTATTCGGTTCCTTTGTACCCAAGGGTAATTTCCTTTTATTCTTATTGTATAGTGTTTCATCTCATGATTCAACAAAATCACTGTACTATTTAAGCAAATAGTAGTTGTTTTCCTTTAGTAGCTTGGCCCCATGTGGTTGGCACACCTAACACTTTCAGATAAGGTCGGTAATTCTCATTTAGGGAAATGTTCTTAATCATTAGTAATTAATTGTCAAGTTTTAAAACCTGTGTTGCAATTCGATCTAAATTCCTCACTGCTGGGCAGGGTTCCTTTTGGGAAATGAGCATTAGATCACAGTTAACAAGCAGGACCAAGAAACTGGAATGTTTTTGTATGTTTTATATAGAAATGCCATATAAGAGTGAGGGCCCACACTTTCAACACATGAATGAATGAACCCAAAGGTAGAAGGTTGTTATGATGATAATCGTTATAGCATAGTTCATGAACACTCATGGTAATGTTCTTTTAAATGTGTGAATACAGCACATAGAGTACTCCAGCAATCTGTGTAAATTCTCGATAAGAACATTTAATGTTGGCCTGTCCATATCACAGACAAAAAATTAACAGTAATAACCAGTCCTTATCCATGTAATGATCGTTCAGCAGGAATTCAGTTCATAGCAGTAAGCATAGTTTAGTTCACCAAGAGCCTGTGAACATTTGCAAACTGATAGTTTTTCCTTCCTCTGGTATGTTACAGAAATCACCTTTAAGCATTTAGATGAGTAAGATTATCTGGAAAAAAGAAACCTGAATTAACAAATATTGCTCTGAATATAAAAGTATATTTACAGAAGTGGTTTTCAAAGTGTACTTCCCTTGCCCGGAGAAACAGGGGAGAGTGGACAAAGCTCCAGCAGTTCCACCTATACCTGTTTCATTTGTTGGATTTCAGGACAAGCTTTCACTTGATGAAAGATTTTTGGCTTAAAAAATATTTGAAAATTAGTGCTGTAGGATATTCTGGCCAGTTCCTCATCTTCTTTGAAAACCATAAATAAAAAATGACCTTAAACTGTGGTGGATGGGACTGAGTTACCTATATCAAACTACCAGCTTTTATATATGAAAAATATTGTTACCAAGGAGAGCTATATAATTTTATTTTCTCTAGAGCTTCAAGAATTACATAGATTTTTTTTTAATATATTTATAATTGTGTAAGAATTTTTTTATTGTAAAAATCCTAACAGTATAGAAATAGAGGAAAAATTAAGGTTCAAGCATTCCAATTCCATTTGCCCAAAGGCAACTACTGTTAACAGGTTTGTTTTTTCCTATTTATTTATGTATTTATGCACATTTGTATGTATAATTGGAGTCCCTGAGTGGTGAAAACAATTAACACGCTCATCAGCTAACAGAAAGGTTGGCAGCCGAGCCGGAGTCAACTCAACAGGTTTGGCTTTGGTTTGTACATGTAATTACACAGAACTGCTCATATTCTTGATCTGTTAAGAGCAATTCTTTCTTAAGTTTGGAGAAAAGACTAAGAAGACCGTCCCTTTCAAGTCACACCTCTATGGTTGTACATGTTCCTACTACTGAAAAATAGCGCTCAAATTAAGTCTGAGATAGTTTCTAAGTATGTGGCTGAGTCGTGTAAGAATTTCTGAACACTGGACAGGCGAAAGAGAAACAAGAATGGCCTTTGCATATGTTTTTTAAAAAGCACTTGGCCTTCTCACAAACAAGCAAGTGGGCAATCACAGCGGTCATAACAATCATGTCCCTTGGCTGTCATGCTTTATAGAAGAACGCCAGTAGCAAAATCAAACCTCATTCTTCTGTTGAATACAGATTTGAGTCATGGGACTGTGATTAAAATCAGGTTATTTACTGAATTTATGAACTCTATGTAATTTTGTCATTTTAAGCAGGATGAATTTTTTTCTAATGCGATTGACAGGTTGTTCTATCAGTCTGAATAATGCAATTTCTTGTTTGAGAAGCAGAAAAACCTGTTGCTTCTGTGTGTATAGGCACTTTTAGTGTTTATCTAAAGCTTACCTTGCCTTTATAGTTCTCAGTATAGTTTTCTAATATGCGAAAATCTCTTAAAGCTTCTCACTCTAACTAGATTTTTAAAAAGAAACACCCTTTCTTATTAGACTGTAAGTCATACCTAGGTAGCAAACTGTCACCTAGTTCCCTAATAATTCAGATTATATAAACAATATTTGCTATAAGAGTAAAATAAACGTTTTAATTGCACTGATTTTGCCATCTATGTTGTCTGTAAATAAACTCAAGCATTTGTAACAATGTGAAAGAGCAAATCTGAAGATAATACAAGTGGCAAATGAAAATACATATATTTGCTTTTGTTTTAAGATTTAAAATTGAATATGAGTAAATATGATGTGGGATTTTAAACAAAATATTACTGTAACCAGTGTAAAAATCTAATGCAGTGATTTGGTCGGAAGAAACAATACACATGAAGTCAAGACATAGATTAAAGAGCTATCTCATTTCAGGAGTTTTTATAAAGTTCTATGAGGCATGGCTGATGTTGGCTGTGTTAGTTGAGAAAATTATATGGTTTTTCTACGCTTCAGTTTTCTTATTTGAATATTGAAGAGGTTGAACTGGAAAATTTCTAAAACTTTTTCCAACTTTTATCGTTATATTAACCTGTGAGTCTTAGTCACTTGGAAACCATCTAGTTTCCCTACACTTCCTCTCTTTTTAATTTTCTCTTTCAGATGCCCAGCATCTCAGATGGATTCTTAACTGCTCTCTTGAACCTTCTCTGGAATCAAAGAATTAGTTACGTGTTTAGATTTTAAAAGACTTCTATTAACACAAAGAAAAAAATAAGTAAGTCCCATTAACTACAGTAGCATTTAATTTAAACAGCATCATTGAAGAACAAAGCATTTCACTTGTTAATTTTCTGGATATGACAGCAACTAACAAGAACAACAAAATTTTTCTGGTAACTGAAACCTATTTTATTGAATATTAAAGAAAATTGTACTATGTATTTTAATGTCTCTTAAAACAAAATATTTTCACATGATTTTTTTCTTTTCCTTTTTTTGAAGACACAGAATCACCTTTTTAAACACCTGTTATCATACAGGGGCTCCTTGAGGTCCAATTCACATGTGAAGGTTTATAGCAAGAATTCATTTGATGGCAAGTGACAGAAACACAACTCAAACCAGCTTAATCAATAAAAGGAAATTATCAACTCATGTAACTGAAAAGTAGCAGCTTCCAAGTTGTTATGGATTGAATTGTGTCCCCCCAAAATAGGTGTTGACATTCTAACCCTTGTACTTTTAAAAATGACCCTGTTTAGAACTAGAGGTTTTCTTTTGTAATGTTAATGAGTTTTGTGAGAAAATTAATTTCTGTATTTTAAAGCCACCCACTTGTGGTATTTTTGTTACAGCAGCACTAAGTAACTTAGGTACAGGTGTACCAACAGTATGGTCATTAATTTGGGATGTTCTCTTTCTATATCAAGTATTTGCTTTACTCTCTGGTTACTTCATTCTTTGGGAGAATTTGGGTGTCACAAAAATTGTCAATAGCAAGTCTAAGCTTAACCACCCCAATAGAAAGAGAACTCTTTTCCAGTGGTTCCAGTAAACACCCTAAAGCTGACTCTAACCGGCCAAGTATAAGTCATATGCTTGGCCAGGTATAAGTCATATGCTTGCCCAGGCATAAGTCATATGCTTGTGCCTAAAATGATCAAAGGATTAGGGGAAGGAGTTCTCTTATTGGCCAGGCCTGGGCTGTGCTCACTTCTGGAGCGTTGGATGTGAACCACATGGGTAGGGAATAAAACAAAAAACCAAAACCAAACCTGTTGCTATTGAGTCAATTCCAATGCATAGCCACCTTATAGGACTGAGTAGAACCAGTAGAACTGCCCCATAGGGTTTCCAAGGAGCAGCTGGTAGATTTGAACTGCTAACCTTTTTTGGTTAGCAGCCAAGTTCTTAACCACTGCACCATCAGAGCTTCAGATGGGGAATATTCCACAAAATAAAATGAGTGTACCCTTACCAAAAGAAGAAGGGAAAGATGTCTGGTAGGCCAAAGCTATGACCATCTTCTGTGGAAGACATAATTATCCCCTCATTTTATGAACTTGGATTGCTATCTTTCTGTCTTAGTTATCTAGTGCCACTGTAACAGAAATATCACAAGCGGTTGGCTTTAACAAAGAAAAATTTATTCTCTCACAGTCTAGGAGGCTAGAAATCCAAATTCAGGGTGTCAGCTCTAGGGGAAGCCTTCCTCTCTCTGTTGGCTTTGGAGGAAGGCCCTTCTCATCAACCTTCCCCTGTACTAGGAGCTTCTCGGTGCCAGGAACCCAGGTCTAAAGGACATGCTCTGCTCCTGGCACTACTTTCTTGGTGGTATGAGGTCCTCCTGTCTCTCTACTCCTGTCTTTTATATCTCAAAAGAGATTGACTTAAAACAATCCAATCTTGTGGACTGAGTCCTGCCTCATTTACATAACTGCCTCTAATCCTTCATGAATATCAGAGAGGTAGGATTTACAGCTTATAGGAAAATCACGTTAGATGTCAAAATGGTGAACAATCACACAATATTTGGAATCATGGCCTAGCTAAGTTGATACACATTTTGAGGGGACACAGTTCAATCCATGACATATTCCTTCTCTTTCATTGTTAGCTGTCACTCATGCTGCTCCCAGTTTGCCTCAATAATAGCAGTATCTTCCTACATTTTAATTCATAGCATCTTCTGAGGGTTTGGAAACTAGATGACCAAGGTCATTGGAATTGTTTTCAAAATAATAGATAATGAGCTTTGAGTGAGGCCTTGAGAGCCTCTCTATGATTAAAGATTTTGTGGTGTTTCTGTGGCCCCTCAAGTGTCATTTTTGCTTATTTTCTGGTTTCTTTGTCATATTATTGTAATTTCAAAACCCAATAACAGGAAACACACCCACCTGTAGATATTTTTACATGCATAACTGTAGGTACTGCTTATTTATTAATATAGATAATAGTGCACACAAGGCCACAGTCAGGATAACTTCTTAGACATAATGAAACACTTCCTGGGAAAAAGTTCCTAGGCTCAAAGGCGAAGGACCATAGACTCAGGGGACATCTATGTCAATTGACACAAAGTTCTGCATCCTGCTTTGGTGAGTAGCATCTGGAGTCTTAAAAGCTTGTGAGCAGCCATCTAAGATAATAACTATCAGTCTCTTACCATCCAGAGCAAAGGAGAATGAAGAAAACCAAAGACTCAAGGGAGCAATTATTCCAAAGAACTAATGGACCACATGAACCACAGCCTACATGACTCTGAGACCAGAAGAATTAGATGGTGCCCAGCTACCACTATCGACCTCTCTGACTGGGATCACAAGAGAACAAATACAGCAGTAGAAAAATTGTAGAACAAAAAATCAAATTCACAAAAAAGCCCAGACTTACTGGTTTGTCAGAGACTAGAGAAACCCCCAATACTATGGCCCTAAGACACCCTTCTGAACTGGAACTGAAGCCATTCCTGGAGACCACCTTTCAGCTAAACCATATTCAGGCCAATAAAATAATAACCCCTAAGAGGACGTGCTCCTTAGAATAATCAGTTATACAAAACCGAAAGGGCAACATTTTCCCAAAAGCAAAGATAAGGCAGGAAGAGGTAGAAAAGCAGGACAAAAGGAAACGGGGACCCTAGAAAGGAAATCGGGAGAGTGCAAAGTTTCCCCTCACACACCACTGGCTTTCATGCTTCAGTGCCTTCAAGGCAAACATTCTCTGAGCCCAACATTTTCCTACCAAAATGCCTCTCTTTTTCATTATGAATCTAAACTTTAGAGTAAGCTTTTCGATAAAAAGAAAAATATGTATGTACACATACACATATATTTATACATGTACCATATATATCATATGCATACATACATGGTATATATACATATATGATACAAACATATATACACGTATATAACAAATTATGGATAACACTGCAAAGCATGGGAATTCCAGAACACTTAACTAACTTGATGGCACCTAACAACAACATCTTATATGTGTATATAGTTATACATGGAGCCTTGGTGACGTAGTGGTTAAGAGTTTGGCTGCTAACCAAAAGCTCAGCAGTTCGAATCCACTAGATGCTTCTTGGAAACCCTTTAGGGGCCAGTTCTACTCTGTCCTATAGGGTCGCTGTGAGTGGGAATCGACTCAATGGCAATGGGTTTGGTTATGATATATGATATAATTAATAATCAAACTGAAACCTTTTTGAGATGTCACTAGTTAACACTGTGTTTTATAGGGAAGAAAAAGGGTAGTGGTAGTAGAAAGGATATAATTTTCTTTGAAATTTTAAATGCAGACATCTCAGCACTTTGTTAAACTGAGAAAATAATTCGTGAGGCAAGGATTCTGCCTTATTAATCCTTGTGTCTAGAGCCTAGCATAGTGCCTGGCACATACTAGACAGTCAAATGTGGGTTGAATTAGATTTTCCTTTCCCTAACCTAATATTCTCTTTGGTTCTACCAAAGACTGTAGTTTGCACCTCTATTATAATACTCATTGCACTTGTTGTTTTTGTGAATAAATTTGGTTACTTGTAAAAGAAAACTTGACTACTAGTGGTTTAAGCAATTATTTCAAAGTAATTGCAGTCCAAGACTAGTGAAGCATCTCAAGGATGTCGAGAAACCTCCTATCTTATGTATTTACTATCCTTAATCTATGGTTTTATTCTCATGGTTGAAAGATGGCTGCTGAACCTCCAAGCATTTTATCTACATTCTAGGAAGGAGAAAGTAGAGTGTTGGAGGGCAAAGAGTAAAAAAAGTATGATACTAGAAGGCTTTGCCTTGTGTTTGGGAATGAAACCCTCCCCGGTGGCTCCCACTTGTATCTCATTGGACAGAACTATGATGCATGGGTACTTTTAGGTGCAAAAGTGGTTAGGAACTGGAATATTTAGCTTTTCAGTCTCTATAGATGTTGAAGTGGGTGTTGATTGAGCCAACCAGTAGGTCTACCTTACAGGTTTTCTAGTTATTTTGTTTATCCTCCCTGATGTATTGTAAGCCTGTGGAGGACAAAGAAAATGTGTCACTATGGCAAGTGACTACCATAGCACTTAGCAGAGTGCCTAAGATATTGTAGCTATTCAACGAATATTTTGTCTTTTTAAAAAATTTAACTTAGAAATAAGAACCTGACAAGAACTAGTCACTCTGGTGTCTCTGAAAATGATGTAATCTCTCAGTTTACCTTGGATGACTCATTCCTCTTATCGACATTGGAAAATTACCTGGAGCTTTCCTGTTTCATCAACCTGGGCCATTAAAAAAAAAGACAATATAACAGTACTATTGCTTGGAAGTAGCCCTGGTTGTGTAGTGGATAAGAGCTACAGCTGCTAACCAAAAAGTTGACAGTTTGAATCTACCAACTGCTTCTTGGAAATCTTATGGGGCAGTTCTACTCTGCCCTGTAAGAGTCTGTATGAGTTGGAATTGACTCAGTGGCAACGAGTTTGGTCGAGTTTATTGCTTGGAATGTTTTGAAGTTATAAAATATGGGGTGGGAGAGAAATCATATAAATTGTATAAAAATATGATTGTTCAGCAAGGATTTTTTCAAAAGAGGTGAAAAGATAGGTAAGGGTGAGGATAATATATTGGAACCACAGAAAAGATTAGCAATTGGAAGTTAAAATAGTCTAACTTAAAATATTTTAGCTGTTCAGAGTTCTAAGGGAAAAAAATAAGTACAAATTATTCATTTAGTTACAGTTTTTAAAATTGCTACTTTTTACTGTTTTTCTTTCAAAACAGATCTTGTTCCTCTTTCCTCTGTCATCTTTTTTTTTTTTAATTATAAATTATGAGGGACGAAGATAAAAGAATCGAACATGCAGATTTAGAACCATCCACAGAGCCAAATTGTACAACCTCTGAGCATGGAGACATACAGGTAAATCTCGTCAAGTGTAGAACCTCCCAGCCATTTCTTTAAGGAAGGGACTATTTTCAGTCTATTATTGAATTGTGTTCTCTTCTTTCCTTACCACTCAACTAACAATTTTCCCCATTCTTAATCCTCAGACTCACACAGTCCAGTCTGACTAGCAGTTTCCCAGCTCAAGCCACTAGTAGCTGGCCCACACGTGATGCTGGAGGAATGGGGAGCCTGTGAAAATCTTTGTGTTCCCAGCCTAAACCCTAGAATGATTTTGGTTTCTTTCCTTTCCCTTCAATTTCTGAAATCAGGTAGATGAATGAATGGGAATTTTTTTTTTTACCACAGATAGTTATCTTTTCCTGAACAACATTGGCATATTTGCCATCTATTGCCGTGTATCATATCTTAAATATGCTGATTTTTAAAACCAAGCACCCACAAAAAAAAAAAAAAAACACTGCAATCAAGTGAGTTCCGACTCATAGTGACCCTATAGGACAGAGTAGAGCTGCCCCATAGGGTTTCCAAGGCTATAATCTTTAGGGAAGCAGGCTGCCACATCTTTCTCCTGTGAAGCAGCTGGTGGATTTGAACTGCAGACCTTTTGGTTAGCAGCCCAGTGTTTTAACCACTGCACCACCGGGCTCCTATTTTAAACGCAACAGAATGAAGTTTGATGTGACTCAAGCATTTATACCACAAATAGCGACTCAGTGCTAAATATAACATAGTTCTTTTTCCAGGCATCAGCTGATTAGCTAGTAATAAAGCTGTGCATTTTCCTATAAAGTGTTAGTCTTGATTCTAGTAATGGAAATTTGTGATGCGATGACTCAGAACCTGTAAAAATGTATTGCAAATATACAGTTTTAAGGATATATTTTGTTCCTTTAGACACAGGAAGACACAGCTCTGAACCTTAGGAGTATAGATGGAAATGAACTAACAGAAGGAAGTAACCTACTGAATAGCAGTGAAAAGAAGCTACAAGAAACACCAACTGAATCAAACCATTTGCAGAGACTGAGACAAGCGTTTGCTTGCCCACCACACGGATTACTGGACAGAGTAATAACAAATGGTATGTATATATTAAGGGCACATTAAAAACAAGAGAGTAAAAGATGAAGTTGTTATAACGAGATCCCAAAATAATATGTACGATTTAAAAGACAAAAAGTAGTTTACCTCTTTCTCACATGAAAAGTACTAGGTAAACAATTCACACTGCTTGGTGGCTTTACTCCACATAGTCATTCAGGGACCCACACTGACAAGGCCCCGCCATCTTCAACATGGGGCTTCCAAGATCTCTGTGGTCACCACCATTCCAGCCATCAGGAAGGGGAAAAGAGCAAAGTCAAGGAGTTTTCCTTTTCCTTATCTGAGTAAGCATTTCAAAGAATTACTTTAGGGTTCCAATGAGAAAAATGTTTGTGAAATGATTTGTAAACAGGCAAGCACTACATACATATTGGTTGTTATTACTATTAAGTAATGCAAATAATATTTGCGCAAACAAATCTCAATTTAAACTTCTAAATGAATCCTGTCATTTTAAATAATTGAGGATTTTGGTTTGCAATTCAAGTCAGTCCAATAGAGCTGCCATTACTAAAACATTTCTGGGACTTTTCTTTGGGAATTTATCTCAGCACTATTTTGAATATTGTTAGGATTGGAATTGGTCCTTGGAAGTATCCAAAGGTTATCCTTATATTAATTTGATGAATAAAATGGATGTACAGATTCAGTAATGCCTTTTTTTTGGTTCGAAAAAGATGTATGTGTGTGTGTGTGTGTGTGTGTGTGTGTATTGAGGGATATGTAGTATAGCAGGGAAAGGAAGAGGGTTTTGAAAATTTAAAGACAATTTCAAAATTATTTTGAGGGATGACAGCATCATTGGAGTAAATATATGATCTTTCAAGGTAAATGTGTTGAAGAATGCCATACATTTGATCTAAAAGTTATGATTACTGAAAAAATCAGACTCACTTCTTTATAGTTAACTTGATGTATGAGTTCTGAAAGACATTTTTACCATTGTCATCTGGGACTACGGGAAGGCCAGGTATGATATGTTATATTTTAGACTCTAGATGTGTTTTCAGTGAAATTAGGTAAGGTTCTAAAAGCATGGGAAAAAATCTCAAATTTTACTTGGAACAAAATAAATATACACTAATATACAGGTTCCAAAATATACCAGCTAATAAGGCAACAGATAATTGAATACTTTTTCTGCCCATTTTATTATTTTTTTTAACTTTTACCATTCAAATTATGCCACATTTCTAGTTAAAACAATTACAGTAAAATAGATATGGATTGACATAAGGAAAGGATGAAAATGAATGATGTAATTTGGAGATTCAGTTTTTTATAAAAATTCTATAATCATTCTCTGTATCCAAAACCAAACCCATTGTCATCGAGTCAATTCCAACTCATAGCAACCATATAGGACAGAATAGAACTGCCCCATAGAGCTTGCAAGGAGTGCTTGGTGGATTTTGGTTAGTAGCCGTAGCCCTTAACCACTACGCCACCAGGGTTTCCCATTGTCCATAAGGCTGCCTGAAAAATGAAGCTCAGCGTATATAAATACCTCTTCACTGGTTTTCCTTTACTTCTGTTCCTCAAGCTTATGGTACTGCTCTTACCTTATACACCTCCTTGGGCCCATTCAGTCTACACTAATTGTTCTTCTTATGAAGTAGATCTTACATGCAAAAAAATATGATTTTTCAAAATTATAAATGAGAAGTTAATTATTAACTGAATTAGAAGCAATTTAGGGGAAGCTTACAAGTATGCATTTTCTATGTATTTAGACATACACAGTGCTTCACAGTTTACAAAGAGCTCACCATGACTTAGCTTTAGCAAACCCTATGCGTGTGTATAAATGTGTAATTTATGTATGTAACTTATGCAAGGAAACCCTGGTGGCATAGTGGTTAAGCGCTATGGCTGCTAACCCTTTGGTTAGCAGTTCCAATCTGCCAGGCACTCCTTGGAAACTCAATGGGGCAGTTCTCCTCTGTCCTGTAGGGTCACTATGAGTCGGAATCGACTCGATGGCACTGGGTTTGGTTTGGTTAATTTATGGAAAATTAATTTATAGGTAAAAGTAGAGGAACAGATTCTTTTCTTTCCTCTGTGAAGTGGGCTATGATTTTTTTTCTTCTACTTCCTACTTTTTTATAGTTTTTAATTTTTAAAATACTTTTTTATAATTTTGGAAATGTTTTCATAAATTTCATTTCCTGATAGCAACATAATATTCTATTATTTAATATATTTGATATTATTGTTTATTGTAAATTGTGTGCTGCCCAATGCATATCTTTTATATTATTAAAATTTATGATAAACAATATATCTTTTATATTATTAAAATATATAATATAAAATTATGTATTATATGTATAAAATCTTAGCAAACAAGCATTATTAAGACCATTTTGATTGATGAGCACTAAATTAGACTTGGAAGAAATAAAAGGAAGAGAAAAATTGAAGCCTATTCATGTATTTAAAGAATTTATGGTCTAATTAGAAGGTCAAAATATATAGTTGAGAGTAACAGGAAATATAGTTGTTATTCTAAGACTTGAAAGTAAATGTCTAAATATAGTAAATTAAAATGCAATATAGTAAGACCCATATCATGAGGCTTGAAAGAAACAAGAATGTTTTAATATGAGATTTTCTAAATACTGGTAGTTTCTTTAACTACTCATGTGTTCGTTGCTTACTATACAATATTTCAGAAAACAATTTTTAAATGATTTCAAAGGCTACATGTGACAATTTATTGATAGAAACTAGTTTTTCTGGTTTATTTCAGTGACCATGGTTGTTCTTCTGTGGGCTGTAGTTTGGTCAGTAACTGGCAGTGAATGTCTCCCTGGAGGAAACCTATTTGGAATTATAATCTTGTTCTATTGTGCCATCTTTGGAGGTAAACTGGTGGGGCTCATTAAGTTACCTACATTGCCTCCACTGCCTCCTCTTCTTGGTAAGTGCTAACCACTTCCTGTCTTCTTCACAGTAAATCATATTTTTTTAAATAGTAGTTTGGAAAGTTTTGGGGGGAAAAAAAGTGTATTTGGTGTGCTGGAGCCAATTTGTACCAGCTCACAAAAGCCAATTTTAAATTCTAAGGAATTTTGTGAGCCAGTTGTTAAACACGTCTATTTTAAAATATTAGATTATTAAAAAAAAAATTTTTTTTAATGAACTTAAAATTAAATAATTTATAGTAAAGATCAGTAAATACTCAAAATTTATCCCTTCCTAATGATTTTGCTGCATTTTCCCTTTATCTGTGCTCTTAAGACTATTTGTGTCTATGTATCTTAATGGCGGAAACATTCTATGGTGGTGTGCTGCCGTGCCTCTTCCCAGCTCCACATTCGGTGACGTCGTGTTAGTGGCTTAAGATCGACTACGTTGGGAGTGTCTATACCACAGAGTCAGAAAATGCCACAAATCAGGGATTGGTATATTGTTTTGTTGATTGTTTTGTCAATTGTCTAGACTGAAAATGTTATGGAGAAAACATTAATAATTCAGATTAAATTTAAAAGTATGTCATGTCTGTAGCCTTTGCCTTTTGAATAGCACAAAAAAATCGAGGATATTTTCTTCTAGTATTCAAAAACTAATTTTTGATTTGGCAAAGAAGTCACTCACATATGTCACACTCTGACATATATCTTGTTTCATTTTCATCTCATTCCATAAAAAAAAAAACTCATTGCCATCGAGTTGATTCCGACTCATAGTGACCCTATAGGACAGAGTAGAACTGTCCAGAGGGTTTCCAAGGAGCACCTGGTGGATTCAAACTGCCAACCTTCTGGTTAGCAATGGTAGCTCTTATCCACTAGTCTCCAGGTTATCCATCACATAAT
Organism: Elephas maximus indicus; assembly: GCF_024166365.1. Classification (NCBI taxonomy): domain Eukaryota; kingdom Metazoa; phylum Chordata; class Mammalia; order Proboscidea; family Elephantidae; genus Elephas; species Elephas maximus. The sequence goes on from NC_064823.1 coordinate 49,611,763, forward strand.
GAAAAATACCAACTAATATTCATGGCAAAACTACACTTGTTCATCAATGATGTGAGTGACTTTTCTGCTGAACAAGATAGCAATCAAGCATTATTTGTAATCTGATTTTGTCAAGTCATGGCTGAACTGCAACTATAGTTGGTTCTGAATACAGCTCAGCAAAAATCAGTGAGAGCATTCTATGAGAATTAACTGGCTACATAGAATTTACAGTGAAGGGTATTGTGTATTTATAAATTGTGTGTTACACAGTCTACCTTTTATGCTATTAAAATTTATAATAATCTTATTAAAATGTATAATAAACTTATGTACAAATATAAAGGTACATACAATTTTAGAGAGCCGGTTGTTAAGCATTTAACAGGACACCTCTGGGTATATTTAAAATATAGTATCATGGTCTTAAAAAATTCAGAAAAAATACTCTTCCAGAGGCAGTAATTACGAATGCCCACTCAGGACATACGTGCAAATTACTCTTAAAACTAGTTATTATGCCTTTAATATTCCTTTTTAAAATTCTATTAGTTACAAAATTTCAATTTACCACTTTCAATTTACCACAAAAGGTGTTTTGTGTTCCTTTCTAACAAATTTACTAATTTTTTTAAGCTTTATTTCAAAAAATTTTTTTTTCTCTTTAAGCTTTATTCAAAAATCACCTGTCTTTTACACATACGTATATATTTGCACACATTCCCCAAACCAAAAAGGTTTTTTCTTGTTGTTGTTGTTAGTTTATAACAGTGAGGAAAATCAGAGTTATTAACTTAGGCCAAAATTATTTGCTTTTGAATTTGTGGTCAGCAGTTGAAGCTAAATGTAAAAAGAGGCGTAGAATTATTTACCTCTTATTATGATCTATTTCTCAACATGTTTTTAAATTCTGGGTAAGTTGAAGTTATTTCACTTAACTTATTTACTTCTTATGGATACTTTTTGTTCCCTAAAGTTGTTAATAAGGAGCCCTAATGGCACAATGGTTAAGTGCTTGACCGCTAACTGGAAGGTGGGAGGTTCAAACCCGCTAGCAGCTCCACAGGAGAAAAAACCTGGTGATCTTTTCCTGTAAAGATTACAGTGTAGGAAACCCTATGGTGCAGCTCTACCCTGTCCTATAGGGGCAGTTCTCCTCTGTCCTGTAGGGTCACTATGAGCCTAAATCAACTCGACACCACACGACAACAGCAAAGTTATTAACTGAATTATTGTGAAAATGTTTCTAATTGTGCCTGTGTTCTATAGATCACTGGTTGGCAACCCATGTGTTTTTTTATCAATGAAGTTTTATTGGAACACATCCAGCCTTATTTGTTTACATATTGTGTATGGCTACTTTTACACTATAACAGCAGAGTTTCGAAATTGTAATGGAGACTGTAGGGACTGCAGAGCCTAAAATATATATTATCTGGCCCTTTACAGCTAATGTTTGCTGACCCCTGCATCTATATCAGTGCTTCTCAAAATTTATCGTACATAGAAATGACCTTGAGATTGTGTCAAAGTGCAAATTCTAACTAAACAGGTCTGAGGTAGGGCCTGAGATTATTATGCATTTCTAATAAACTCCAAGACCACACTCTAAGGAAAAAGATCATTAGTTCTGAAGCCTGACTGCGTGTGAGAATCATCTGTTGAATTTTTTTTTAATGCTGATGCCTGGGTCCCATTCCCAAAGATCTTGGATTAATTAGTTTGGAATACAGCCTGGGCATTAGAATTTTTTTAATTTTTAGAATTTTTAAAAGCTCCCCAGATGATTCTAATATTATAATATGCAGCTGAAGCTGAAGACCAATGTTCTAGACTCTATAGAAATGTTCTTTACTCCTCAACTTCTTTTTACCAATCCAAGTCTATTGTTGGGATGAGCAAAACATACCACATTGCAAAGAGAGAAAGCTTTGCAGTGATCACATGTAATCTCCCAAGATAACTGAAAATACTCTGGAAAGCACATACATGATATATCTTATGTCTCTTTTTATAGTGTTACACTTGTGATAAAGTTTGACTTTTCTTTACAGTGTTAGGACCATTATCCAAAATGAAAACATTATCTGAATCCTTAAAGAAGACGTATTAAGACAGAATACACGTGATGATTGCCTGTTCTATATTTTTAAGAGTTTATTGAAATAATTGCCAGGGATGGGTGATGAGGGAGCACTTTTGTTTGTTTCTGAAATGAATGTGAAACAATTACCCTGAGACACTTTTCCGTTGCCAATGGCCTGGTTTTGATTTAGCAGTTGTCCCCTTCTTGCCTTTCAGCCCATGGGACCTCTCCCTTGGTTGAACACTTTCCCTGGTAGAGGGATATTTTTTTCCCTAAAAATTTGTGTTATGGAAATTTTAAAAACTGGGCAGAAATTATCAATACATAGGCAACCTTATTTCATCTACTCCCAAGTTATTTTAAAGCAAATCATTATTGAAAAAAAAAATTGGTTTTGATGTAATGTTTCACAGAGGCTAAATTTTGCTGATTATTTCCCAAAGGTGGTGTTTAGCATGTTCCTCTGTCCCTTTTATGTAAATTCATTGTGAGATCAGAAGGTTTGCTTTTGTATAGTCCTTAAAACCTAAAGTGTATATATATATATATATATATATATGTATACTTTTGTTTTTTTGGTTTTTTTTTTGCTTTAGTTTTTGCAAGAGTACTTCATAGGTAATTCATGGGTACATAATGCCTGGTCATCTCTTTTTCTCTGATATTATTTGCCCTTGATGATTAACATCTTCATTCAGTAATTTCTTAGGCATTGCAAATGTGATACAGTGGGTTTCTTTTATGTGGCCTTTCTGGCCCTGGGTTTACAATTCTTCGAAAACAATTGGCCAGACTACGATCTGCCGAGTGATTGATCTGTTTGCTGTCCATCTAAGCGCCTTGCAAGGATTGGTCGTTTGCTCTCTCCCTAAGTGTCTTGCTGTGATTGATTGGTTTGCTATCCATCTAAGTGGCTTGCAATTCATCCAGTAAAATTGGTCAGTTCACTGTCCTGCTAGGAAAGCCATACCTTGAAATTGACAAGGAGTTTACCAATATAGCAAGGAGCCCTGGTGGTCTAGTGATTAAAGGATGGGCTGCTAACCGAAGGGTCAGTGGTTCGAAATCACCAGCGGCTCCATGGGAGAAAGACATGGCAGTCTGCTTCCATGGAAATTTACAGCCCTGGAAACCCTATGAGGTTGCTTTAAGTCGAAATCGACTCCACAATTTTTTTTTTCTGGTTTCCTATATAAGTGGTCAATCTCACAGAGATTTTTTGAGAACCAGAGCCTGGAGAGCAGCATGTCCTTCAGACTCAGGGTTCCTGCACTGAGGACCTCCTAGATTCAAATAAAAGAGCTGTGATAATGGTCAAGGGCTGTAATACTGAGCTAATAACACTGAAGACCAAGGGAAATAGCGACAAGGACAGCAGAGCTGAGAAGCAGAGAAACGGTGGCACTGGTGCAATCAGCAGGAACCACAAGACCAGCGGACATAGTGTCTAAAATACTGAAAGCATTTGGTAAATGTGGAATGGATGAATGAAAGAAGAGTCACCAGCTGACTTGACAGAGCAGTGTTGTCCATCCCATCATAGTTCACCAAAGCCTTTGCTTGAACACAAAATAGGTTAGGCATTTCTAAATTATCTGATTTGAAGGTAAAATGGAACCCATGTAAGTATTTGTTGATATTTTAGGTAACCTAACATAGTAGATAATTTCAGGAACTGTTTGCTCCTTGTACCCAAAGGGATGACTGAATTGGACACTCCAATAAAGCATTTTATATTTAGAATCTGATCACAGGCTTTACAAATGCTACATCCTGTTTCTTACTTTTGGGCTTCAGGTATTTTGCAGGATATTAACCATCCTAATCTATCTTTTTAGTCTGCATATCAAAATCTTTTTTTTTGCACCTCTAATTTATTGTATTACTTTAATTTCTTAAATTAAAAACTTGATTCTATCCAAGGACTAAGCGTAAAGGAAGTGGTTCCTAGGATTATACAGTCGTCTCTTGCACATCTAACGTGCTGAGAAACATTTTCTGTATATGGAAACTAACAACAAGAGCTGTTTGACTTCTCCGTTCAAGGTATGCTGCTTGCTGGGTTTCTCATCAGGAATGTCCCGGTTGTCAGTGATAATGTGCAGATTGAGCACAAATGGTCTTCCTCTTTGAGAAGCATAGCCCTGTCTATCATATTGGTTCGTGCCGGCCTTGGACTGGATTCAGAGGTATGAGGTGGGGATTTCTAATCACTGAATAGGAATTTTTTTTTTTTTTTTTAATACTGCCAAGTGTTTAGAATCACTGAGCTTTACAGAATGGATGTGGACACTTTGCATGACAATCTCAAGGAGGGAGTACCATTTATTTCGTACAGGACTGTTGTGCAGCTAGTACGTTATGCTTCACAAGACCTCAGAACATATTCCTGTGCTTTCTTGGAGAAAGTGAAGTGGGGGCAGCACCAAGAATAAAGGCTCCCCTTCTCTCTGACAGAGATACGGGCCATAGGTATAAACTACAGTCAGTGAAGGAGAAGACACCTTGTTTTTGGTGTGTAAAACCCTATATACATGCTTAGGGCTAAAAGTATTCTGGCTCAGGAAACTTCCTAGTGTATAAAATGAGACTCCTGTTTTTGTTTTCTTTTCCATGTATGTTTTGAATGCAGGAATAAATGTTTTTGGGGGAAGTCATGAACCAAATGAGGCTTTTCACTCTAGCTTCACTCTGGGGACACAGAGGATAAATAAAGCTAGTACTGAGAGGGTTAAGTCAGCTAGTGTGGGGATTATGAACACAGATTCTGTCAGCTGCTTGTCTGAGCTGAAAACCTGGCTCCACCACTCACCAGTTTCATGACCACCTTGAACAAAATAAGTTGTGCCTTTTTGCAAGAAGACATGTGAAAAACGGGGAGAATAGTGGTACCTATCTCGGTGTGATTATAAATAAATTTAAAACACTTATAACACTGAAGTGTTTGCAAATGAAACTCATAACGTGGAAGGTTTACGTCGACCCAAATGTGGTCTCTATACTGAAGAAAAAGTTTAAGATCATCTCATACCTCAAGTCCTTCTCTGCATGTCTTTAGAGAATTATTTAATGTGTCTATTTTTATATTTCAGGCCCTGAAGAAATTGAAGGGTGTTTGTGTGAGACTATCCATGGGTCCTTGTCTTGTGGAGGCATGCACTTCTGCCCTTCTTGCCCACTTCCTAATGGGTTTACCATGGCAATGGGGATTTATACTGGGGTAATGATTTTTCCTTGTTCATATGAAAACATACACAGATTTTAGGCCTTTCTGTGATTCCGTACAAGAGAATGCATATTAGCCTTTACTTCAGGACATCAGAAGATACACCGTAGACATTCCAGCATAATCTAAATACCCTAACTTTAAAATATAGTATTTGTTTCTATAGATGCTAACTTTTACAATGATTACAATAAGTTAAACTAATTGAAGAAGTAATGGTCTTTTACCTACCCCTGGTTCCATACTGGTGAGAGAGATACAGGATCTCGCCTTAAGTCTGTACAAAGGATAATAAACACATAACAGCCATTAACGCCTAGGATGTTTTCCTCCTTCCTTGTCACCAGACTGTTGTGATTTGGTGGTTCTCTTGTCTCTTTCTCCTGCTGTCAGTCCTTACTTCACATGATTAAGAACCATGATAAGAGAATAAATAACAAAGTACTTAGTATTTGGTATTAATAAATAGGTAAGAAGAGGCCTTCAGTGGTGCAATGGTTAAGCTTAACTGTTAACTGAAAGGTTCCATGTTCCAGTCCACCCAGAGGCACCTCAAAAGAGAAGCCTGGAACTCTACTCCCGAAAAATCAGGCACTGAAAACCCTGTGGAGCAGAGTCCTACTCTGACATACATGAAGCGGCCGTGAGTTGGAGTCAACTTTATAGCAACTGGTTTTGGTTAAGTGGGTAAAAAGTGAGAAGTTCATACTTGTCATGGTTGAGATTCTGGAGCTATACTGCCTGGGTTCAGATCCCAGCTCTGCAACTTTCTAGCTTGTGACTTTTGGCAAATTACTTAATCCCTCTGGGCCTTGATCCTTATTTATAAAATGATGATTATGATTGAATCGACCTCATAGGGTATCAAATTAGTTAATACATGTAAAGTGCTTAAAATAGTGTTTGGCATGTGAAGTGCTCCTTGCTGTTGTTATCACCACTATCACTGTCATCATGACCTTCTCCTCCTAATCTCTCGTCTTACTTTACATACTGAGTCTTGTTGGTGTCACTGGCTTCCAATCTAAAATATACATGGCAGTGTTTTTCAAGCCTCATAACATGAATGTTTTAAGAAAAAGGCAGGTTTCTGGGGCTTAACCCCATTAGGTCTTACATTCACCATTTGCCATCCAATCAATTCTGACTAATGGCTACCCCGTGTGTGTCACAGTACAACTGTGACAACTGTGCTCCATAGGATTTTCAATGGCTGGTTTTTTAGAAGTAGTCTCCAGGCCTTTCTTTTGAGGCACCTCTGGGTAGACTTGAACCTCCAGCTTTCAGTTAGCAGCTAAGCACATTAGCCATTTGCACCACCCAGGGACAGATCTTCTATACCACTCAACAAAATAAATAAATAAATAATATATATAGCCCTGGTGGAGCAGTGATTAAGAGCTCCCAACCCAAAGGGTGGCCATATGAATTTATCAGCTGCTCCTTGCAAACCCTCTGGGGCAGCTCTGTTCTGTCCTGTAAGGTCACTATGAGTCAAAATCAACTCGGCAATGGATTTGGTTTGGTTTGATACGTATATATATATATGTGTATATGTATAAAAATATATGTATGTAATTTTTTTTTTTTTAATACACCTAACCTAAGCATTTCCATTGTAGGTTGTCTATGGCCACACTTTAAAAAACAGTGTTCTGTGGAATTTGTTTATGTGAGTTTCTGGTTTAGCGCTTCTCTGCCATTTGAAGGACTTTAGGTAAAAGTCTACAAAGTCTAGTCTCTAGAAAAAGTGCAATTATTATATTTTTTTTTAAAAAAGAAAGATATTTAGATACTATCAGAAATGTTTAAAGTGCTGCCTGCTTAGTTTTGTTTTAGGTGCTGTATCTCCAGCCGTTGTGGTGCCTTCAATGCTCCTTTTGCAGGAAGGAGGCTATGGTGTTGAAAAAGGTGTCCCAACCTTACTCATGGCTGCCGGCAGCTTTGATGACATTCTGGCCATCACAGGCTTTAACACGTGCTTAGGCATAGCATTTTCCACAGGTAAACTAGGCAGTTCACAACGTACTGTTCCCTTGCACTCTAGAGACATAGACTAAAATGTTATAAGCCTAGCATATTTGCTTGATAATTGATTACGGCAAAATAAAAGTAGAGAAAACAACTCCAGGAGTTCTGTACCCGGGGGGACCAGTAGGTACCTTTACTCCCTTCCTGTCTCTGGAGATTGGCTGTTCCAGAGACTGCAGGAAGTGCAATAAGGGGGTACAAAGTAGTGAGGTTTAAAGAAGGAGGAGAACAGCTTCTGCATGGAGGGATCTGGGAAAGTTTAATCTTGGAGACAATACGAAGGATGAGTAGATTTTTTTCAATGACCACAAGTGTCAGAGCCATCCAAGCAGAAGGAACAGAATGCTTCTAAAAGAGGGACAATTTCTGTCCCCTCTTTTTTAGCATTTCATGGGTAGTGACATCAATGGTTTTAATGGGTTTCATTGATTCTTGTAAACAAGAAATACTTTATTTGTGTCTGATATGAATCTATCTCGTTTTATATAATAATAAAAGAGGAATTTAAGGCATTTTTTATTCTTTAACACCTTTATTACCCTTTAAGGAGCCCTGGTGGCGCAGTGGTTAAGCGCTTGGCTGCTATCCTAAAGGTCGGTGGTTCAAACCCACCAGCCACTCCACAGGAGAAGGATGTGGCAGTCTGCTTGCATAAATATTACAGCCTTGGAAACCCTGTGGGGCAGTTCTCCTCTGCCCTATAGGGTTGCAATGAGTTGGAATCGACTTGACAGCAATGGGTTTGGTTTTGGGGTTGTTATTATCTTAATCTTCGCATTTCTTAATATTATCTTCCAAGATGGAGAGAGACAATTTTGAACCTTATATTATTGACAAAATGTAATTGCAGCCTAAATTTAGCTTCAGATTATTATGTGGGAACATACCTACTTGGTAAGTCATGTGTTTTCAGTTTCTCCAACCCCTATAATTATCATCGCATTTTATGATTATGTGTGATTTATGCCAGTTACCAGAGTGTCACCTCTTCACACTGCCCCAGAGTCTGCCTTCCAGCCCATTCCTGCCTTATGGTGCCTGCTGTCTATACTAGCAAATTAATCTTCTAACACCATTGTTTTCATAGTGTTACCTCCTTAAGAACCAATGAGGATCCTTTTTTACCTATTAGATCAGTTCTGCACTCTTGTCTTTATTCTAACTCTGCAGTTCTTCATCAGACTTATTTTCTCACTGCTTTCCTGGTACATACCTTTAAAACAATTGTTCTCAGCCTTGGTTACATATTAGAATTATTTGGGGAATTTTTAAAAATACCCATATATGGACTCTAAACCAACCAACCAACAAGCTACCGTTGAGTCGATTCCAACTCATGTCGACCCCTTGCGGAGCAGAAAACCTAGTGCTCCACAGGGTTCTCAATGGCTGATTTTTCGGAAGCAGATCACCAGGCCTTTCTTCTGAAGCACCTCTGGGTGTACTTGAACCTCCAGCCTTTCTGTTAGCAGCTGAGCATATTAACTGTTTTTTACCACCCAGGGACTTCCTTAAACTAATTCAGCCAGAAACTCTGAGAATGGAAACCAGTGCAGTCAAGATTAAGTGTTGCTTTAGAGCAATAGCGTTTGCATTACTATCACAGGGGGAGGGGAGAGGAGGGCAGTGGGGAGGGTCAGGGCTGGGGTTTTTATAATCCAGAGTTGCGGCGGGTGTGGGGCTGGCAGTGGGAAGAGAAAGTGTGCATAGTCTGAAGAACCTTCCTGATTGACTCTAATGGGATCCCACTCCAACCCCGCCCCCTCCCTCCCGGTGTGGCCCATAGACCTTCTGGATCAGGACGACCTAGATGCCCCTTTAAACTGTGGATCCCAGGCCTGCCAGACTTACTGAAATTTCCAGGGATGAGACCCAAGGATTTTTTTGTTTGTTTGTTTGTTTTAAACAACTTTAATATAACAGAGTCTGAAACAAATTAGCTACTTTCTATGTACTTATAGTAAATTATTTACTGTAATAACTTGAGTGTTGTGCTAATATCACAGAGAGATGCTTTTGACAGTTACACCGTTACCTAGCAGACAATTGTCCTAAACAAAAATAATACTACATGAGGCAGTTGCTGCAATAACAAGAAATAACTAGTTACTGAGTACATTTTTCCTTAGAACAGTGTATGAAGAGCGGCTTTGTGTATGGAGTAATCCTTTTTTTTTTTTTAATTTTTATTGAGCTTCAAGTAAATGTTTACAAATCAAGTCAGTCTGTCACATATAAGTTTATATACACCTTACTCCATACTCCCACTTGCTCTCCCCCTAATGAGTCAGCCCTTCCAGTCTCTCCTTTCGTGACAATTTTGCCAGCTTCCAACCCTCTCTACCCTCCCATCCCCCCTCCAGACAGGAGATGCCAACACAGTCTCAAGTGTCCACCTGATATAATTAGCTCCCTCTTCATCAGCATCTCTCTCCTACCCACTGTCCAGTCCCTTCCATGTCTGATGAGTTGTCTTCGGGAATGGTTCCTGTCCTGGGCCAACAGAAGGTTTGGGGACCATGACTGCCAGGATTCCTCTAGTCTCAGTCAGACTATTAAGTATGGTCTTTTTGTGAGAATTTGGGGTCTGCATCCCACTGATCTCCTGCTTGTATGAAGTGATCTTAATGTAATTTTCTGCTCAGTGTTCTAACAAAGATTTTCTATCACAGTTTCCTAAGTCCTATATGCTATGGAGAAAAATATAGGTTCTACTTACCTCTTTCAAAGAAGTTAATCAAAAAATAAAGACTCTTCCAAGAGCAATCTCAAAAATCATTTCTTTTCAGATTTACTTTTAGAGTAAACATTTGAGAAGGAATAAGTCCCTTGTACTCATTACAGTAAGAAGAGGTTTTTTATTTTTATTTCCAGATTCTTAGGTTACTGCAGTCTATACATATCAGAGATACTAAAACCAATGCACACTTATGATTAAAAATCAGGCTCTTAAACGATAATTTGAAAACTTAGCTAGATCTGGGTCACTCAGCCTCTGCAAACAATGCACAGGAACAAATTAGCTCTGAATTATGATTTTTGTCTTTCACATTTTCTTAGGCCCTTTCCCTAAATTTTTATTTGAAGCAAATGCATTAAAAAAAAACTGCACAAATCATATTTTTAATTTCATTATCTGTCTCCAATTATATGCATACCTTTCTTATAAGATTAAAAAAAAACTTATAGGTTCTTTTTTAAGTCACATATATTTAAGAATGTAGAGGGTCTGTAAACTTCCTCATATGTGATCATTTTAAGTCACATATATTTAAGAATGTAGAGGGTCTGTAAACTTCCTCATATGTGATCAGATGCTCCATTCCAATGATTGTAGAAGTAAAGCTGGAGTATTTAAGGATTAAGAATTCTGTCTGAAGTTTTTATTTTTGTGTCTTTTTCAGGCTCCACAATTTTTAATGTCCTCAGAGGAGTATTGGAGGTGGTAATCGGTGTGGCAGCTGGATCTCTTCTTGGATTTTTTATCCAGTACTTTCCAAGCAGTGACCAGGTGAAAGAAATAATCTGTGAGAAAGAAATGCTCCAAAATGCCATTAAAAACACTCTGAAACGCTTCTATCAAAGTCAAGTGTGAAAGACATGGTTTAGAAAATAGCCCCCCAGTTTAAAGTTGCTTCCTGCTGTTTCAGTGCCATCCATGAGCTTTATGAAGAGGATTAAATGTGTAAGATATTTAATGCAGTCCAAACATTTTTTCTCTTATTTATATTATGTACATTTTAAATTTCACACTAAAACAGATATCATTAATTTAAAAAATAAGATATGCAAGTTTTTTTTTTTACTATACTCAACTAAATCAAGATATATAATGGCTTTTTTTTTTTTGGTCTCTTTTGTTAGTATCAAAATACTTTATTGAAACTCTAAATTATTCTAATTTGTTTCTTCATATTAAGTGTGCATACAATTTTGAAGATACTTGTAGACCTTTTCCCAATAAATTTTTAAAAATCAAAAAAGAAAAAAAATCACTTTCTCAGTTGCATGTCAATAGCCACAGTGGCTAGTAGCGATTGTGCTGGATAGTGCAAGTATGGAATGTTTCTGTCTTCACTGGAAGTTATCTGGGCAGCGCTGACCTAGTGCAGTCCGGATAACCCATGAGGAGGGTACTATGAATATGACCATTTTACTGACGAAGAGATTGTCAGCATAAGGGACTCGAACGAGATCACATAGCTAGAAAGCAGTGGAGCTGGGACTGAACTCAGGTCATCCAGCTCCAGAGCTTGCATGCCTCCAAATCAAATCAAGTACTTTAAAAAACCTCCATCTTAAAGTGACCAAGATGTTTAAAAGGCTGCACAGAGGAAAGTAAAGGGAGAAAAGTACATGGTTATCAGACTTCTAAAAAAAAAAAGCTACTCTAATCTATAAAAAAGCCTCCTAAAACTTCTTGCTAGTCAAGGATTTAGAAAGAAAAACCAAGGGAGCACCAAATTAAAGAGCAGAGAGCCTGAAGATAATAGAGAAATATGGTATCTTTAACCTTCACAAAACCCCTAAGATGTAAAATGTTTTTATACTAGTTTAATGGATGAGGAAACAAAACTTGGAGAAGTTAAATAACGCAGCAACTGCATACATGCCAATGATATAAAAGAGCTAGAATTTTAACCCAGGTCTGTCTGCATCCAAAGCCCATGTACTTTTTTCTGCTACTCTATTCAACTCTGTGAAATTATGCATTGATAACAGTTGTTGTTGTTAGCTGATGTCCAGTCTGTCCCCAATTCATGGTGACCCCATGCACAACAGAACAAAGACACAACCAGGGTTTTCCTAGGCTGATTTTTTGGAAGTAGGTTGCCAGGCCTTTCTTCCTAGTCCATCTTGTCTGGAAGGTGCACTGAAACCTGTTCGGCATCATAGCAACATGAGGAAGATAACTGGTGTTCCTGAAAAGGAACCTACATTTATGTATACACTCACTCTGCCTTTGTTAAGGAAAAGAAGGTAAATATTACATCATGCATTTATGCATGCAGATGCAGGCATTTTAATTTTCCTATAAATTCATATTATAGAAAAATCAATAGCTAAAAATCAGTTATTATTATAGAAAAATCAATAGCTAAAAATCAGTTATTTGAAATAGCTTTGTTAATTAACTTTTTTTCTCCTAAAGGGCAACCTTACGTGGAAGAGAGCATTCCTCGTTTTGGGGTTCTCTGTGCTAGCTGTTTTCAGCAGTGTGTATTTTGGTTTCCCTGGGTCAGGAGGACTGTGCACGTTGGTCATGGCGTTCCTCGCAGGAATAGGATGGAGAAGCAAAAAGGTGAATTTCATTTTAAGTTCTGTTACTACTTTCTGAGCAGATTAATTTTTTTTCTTTCCAGGTGCTTTTTTTTTTTTTAGCTTTTATTGTGCTTTAAGTGAAAGTTTTCAAACCAAGTCAGTCGCTCGTATAAAAATTTATATAAAAGAATATACACCTTGCTAAATACTCCTAACTGCTCTCCCCCTAATGAGACAGCCCGCTCCTTCCCTCCAGTCTCTCTTTTCGTGTCCATTTCTCCAGCTTCTCACCCCCTTTGCCCTCTCATCTCCCCTCCAGATAGAAGATGCCAACATAGTCTCAACTATCTACTTGATCCAAGAAGATCATTCTTCACCAGCATCTTTTTCTATCCCATTGTCCAGTCCAATCCCTTTCTGAAGCATTGGCTTTGGGAATGGTACTTGCCCGGGGCTAACAGAAGGTCTGCAGATCCTGACCACCGGGGTCCTTCTAGTCTCAGTCAGACCATTAAGTCTGGTCTTTTTATGAGAATTTGGGGTCTGCATCCTACTTGTCTCCTGCTCCCTCAGGGGTTCTCTGTTGTGTTCCCTGTCAGGGCAGTCAATGGCTGTAGCCAGGCACAATCTAGTTCTTCTGGTCTCAGGCTGATGCAGTCTTTGGTTTATGTGGCCCTTTCTGTCTCATGGGCTCATAATTACCTTGTGTCTTTGGTGTTCTTCAGTCTCCTTTGGTCCAGGTGGGTTGAGAACAATTGATGCATCTTAGATGGCTGCTTGCTAGTGTTTAAGACCCCAGACGCCACTCTCCAAAGTGGGATGCAGAATGTTTTCTTAATAGATTTTATTATGCCAATTGACTTAGATGTCCCCTGAAACCATGGTCCCCAAACCCCTGCCCCTGCTACACTGGCCTTCGAAGCATTCAGTTTATTCAGGCAATTTCTTTGCTTTTGGTTTAGACCAGTTGTGCTGACCTCCCCTGTATTGTGTGTTGTCTTTCCCTTCACCTAAAGTAGTTCTTATCTATTATCTAATTAGTGAATATCCCTCTCCCTCCTTCCCTCCTCCTTCTCATTCCAGGTGCTTTTTTAATATCAAATAACATTTTTATCATAAAAGCTATTTATATGCATATGAAATATACAGTGCCGCACACACATGAATATACTTTTTCTCCTTATGTATCAATTTATAATTTGATGTGTTTACTTAATATATATCATGGTTATATTTTCATGATGCCTTCCTTTTTTTGTGTGTGATTGTTAGAGAGTATTGCATTTTATAGCTATGTTGTGTGACTTTCTGTCAATTCTGACTTGTAACTAGTCCCTAGGACCCTATAGGACAGAGTAGAACTACCCCGTACAGTTTCCTAGGCTGTAATCTTCACAAGAAAGGAGTCCTGGTGGCACTAGGCTGCTAACTGAAAGGTTGGTGGTTCGAACCCACCAGCTGCTCTGCAGGAGAAAGACCTGGCAATCTGCTTCTGTAAAGATTACAGCGCCTTATGTTCTATCCTATAGACTAGCTATGAGTTAGAATCATCTCCATGACAACAGCTTTGTTTTTGGTTTGAATCTTTAAGGCAGCCGATAGCTAGGTCTTTTTTCCCCTGCAGAGCAACTAGTGGCCACTGACCTTTTGGTTAGCAGCCAAGCGCTTAACCATTACAACATCTGGGCTCATTACTTAACCAGTCTCCTACTAACAGATAGTTAGGTTGTTTCTAGTTTTCTGCTAAGAGAAACAGTGCCTCAGTAAAGTATCCTTACATATACCATATTTCATAAACTCTAAGACATTATCATTTCCAAGAACCACCATTATTTTATGTGCCACCAAGAATGAAAAAAAAAAAAATGTGCTGCCAGTTAAACTATGACATGCCATCCTAATTTCAGAAGTATTAAAATGTGAAAAGATGTGTATCTTAGAATTAACAAAATAGAGTTTATCTTTGAATTTATCTGTAGGATAAATTTCTAGAAGTAGAATTACTCTATCAAAGAGTATGCACATTTAAATTTTTGATGGTATCAGTTTGCCCTTTCAAAAGGCTGCACTAATTTATATTCCCACCAACAGTATGGGAGAGGATCTCCTGAGTATTTTCATTCTTCAAATCTTTGTTAATGTGATAGGTGAAAAATATGTATGATTATTAATCTGATTTGCATTTCTTTATGAGTGAAGCTAGTCATTTTTTCATATTTATCAGCCAGTTTGTTCAGAAGACTTTGCCCGTTTTCAAGTTATTTGGATTTTCCTTATTGATTTTTAAGATCACTAAGATTATTATTTTTCTTAATTTCCATTATGGAAGTTAGCTGGTTGTCATTTATTTTATTTTCCAGATATGTTTTTATAGATTTGACCTTGGCAGGATCATGTGTTATTTTCCTTAATGAAGAGATTATAGATGTAGGTGATAATATAATTTGGGGCTCTGCTGGAGACAGAATTTCATCGTGGGTAAATAGCATTCAGGTAGAAGGCCTTCACTATATAAGGGTCTAATTATAAAATTAGAACAAGTGTGATGCTGAATCGTCTCATTTTAGAGGGAGGGATTAGTAAGGGCTGTCTGAAGCATGGTGTTGAGAGGGTATTGAGGCCACAGGGTATTGGGCTTAGGTGGAGTGGGCTTTAGGAGAGAGGGGAGAGTCCCTTTTAGCCCTGCCCCAGGCATCATGAGCACCTAAGCATCCTGCCTTGCCAGGAGGCTTAACTATAAGGCTTATGTCATGTGTGTCTCTCTCTCCTCTCTCTTTTTAAGCAGCACCTGTATTAATGAATTCTCCTGATTACAATTGATTTAACATCCAACAAAAGCAAAGGAAAAAGTAAATAAACTTCTCAGTATAAATTGGGTACTCGTCCCTTTTCCCTCATAACATTTGTTGTTATCAAAATATTTGTTTTTACATGGATTCACTTTATCTGTGGGCTGAGGCAAGGTTAACAGCCTACCTCTGTCAATCTCAGCTCAAGACCAAGGGGTGTGCTGCCTCCTTGGTGCTGTACCTGGCTTCTCTCTGAGGATTCATTGTCTGTCTTCCATCCCAGCCTTGGCTGCTGACTAAGGTACCCTGCTCTTAGAAGCAGCCAGACCTGCTCCTTCCCCCGGAGACAAAGATTAAAGTTCTCACTTAGCAAAGGGATGCTACTGCATTTGCATTGTGACCCCATGGCAACTGGTTTTTTGTTTTGTTTTTAATAAGTCTGAAGGACTTAAGTAACATGTTCAAGGTCACAAAATGAGAAAGTGGCAGCATTGGGATTTAAATTCAGGTTTATTCAATCCCAAAACAACTTGTAGTTAGCCTGTAATACAACCGAAGCTTTGTTGTGCAGGGTACATTTTTATATTCTGACATCTATTTGAGTAACAAATACTAAGTGTATTAAAAAGCATCATAATCCTAAACTTTGCTATTTAAAATTAAGTCTTTAGCACAACATGACTAATGTAACCCATTTTAATTAAAAATGAAGAAATAAAAAATCTCAATTCATAAATGATAGGATAAAAAAATATAAGCAATGAGAAAGAGACATAACATTTGGAATAGACCATAAAAGAGTAGTTTATAGCAATGGTGAAGTCAAAGGGGAGAGTCATGCCTACTGCAAGTGGCCATTGACTATGGGGCACAGAAAGAAAAAGGAGGAAAAGGAAAACCTTGATCAGTTTGTTACATTTTTCTTCAGAAAAACTATAACGTGGGTTGTATAGAAAATATACATCAAAACATAGGGTCATTTGTCTACATTTGTCATAACTTTATCTAAATTGCCTGCAGTCCAGCTGATTACATGGAAGGAATCAATGCAATCCCACAATCCAGAGAGAAAATCACTATTAAAATATGTTTCATATTTACCTCTGGTGATATATATATGTATATATGCATATACATACATATACACACACACACAAATGTACCATAATTTTTTTTAACCATTTCTATATACTTATTTAGGTTATTTCCAGTCTTTTCTATTTTAAATTATGCTGAAATCCAATATGTGTTTATTTCCTGTTAGGGAACATTCTTAACGGTGTAATTTTGGGCTAAATGATATGAACATTTTGAGGTTTTTGACCTATATCACCAAACTACTTTCTAAAGTTATATCAGTTTACTTTCCACCAGCAATATATGAAGTACCTCATCACAAACTCATCAGCTTAGAATAATGCTTATCAGTCTTTGACATGCATCAGAGTCACCTGGAAGGCTTGTCAAGCTAGATTTCTGGGCCCCACTCCTAATTATCTGATTTGGGAGGTCTAGGGTGGGACCTGAGAATTTACACTTCTACCGCCTTTCAGATGATGCGGATGCCACTCATCTGGGGACCATACTTTGTGAGCCGCTGTTTTAGAATATTATTGCTTTTAATCTTTAGCCATACTGATAGGTGAAAAATGGTATCCTGTTTTTCTTTATGCTTCTTTAACAGTGAGGTTGAACGCTTTTTTGTATTTTTAGCCATTTGAATTTTTCCTTGACAAATCTTTTGGCCGTTATCTTTAGATTTGACGTATTGACTACTGACTTGTGAGATACACACACATGATATTAGCCCTTGTGCCCATTTATGTTGTTCCATTATTAATACACAAAGATCTTATATTTTCATGTGGTCAGATCTATCAGTCTCTTACGTAAGTGTTCCTCTCTTTTCTTTCATAAAGATCTCTTTCCCAGTGAAAGTGATCCCCTCTTCAGCGAAATCTGACATATATTATCTCACTTACTCACAGTAACCCTGAAAGGTAGACATTAGTCCTATTTTACAAATGAGCTCTGAGTCTTAGAGATAGCACATAGTTTGCCTGAGGTCACAAAGCTAGCAAGTGGCAGAGTCAGAATGAGAATCCACCATTTGAGTACATCAAATTGGTTCCCTAAAGAAAGAAAACTAATCTTTATTGAATCAGTTATGTGGAAGGTACTTGCAATATCTTTTCTAATTTATTCCTCAAGAAAGCTCCTACTTCTGGAGGCATCAAACCTATAAGTCTAGATTTTGGACTTCTTTTCTTCACTTTTTTGTATAGTACACATAAGGTCTAAGAGCCCAGACTGCTTAGGGTAATGATCTGTGCTCTAAGACTTACTGGCTATATGACCATGTGCAAATTAACTTTTCAGACCCTTAATTTCAACAAATGTAAAGGAGAGAGTGATAATAACAACAACTCATAGAGTTGACTGAATGAAATAATCTACATAAAGCACTTAGTCATAGAATACACTCAGTAAATAATCACCCTTATTCTTTTTATACCTACCTTCTTAGCAGCATGATTTAATGAAAAGAACATAAGATTTAAGATATTATGGAGATTAGGATTCCCATTCCAATTCTGCCACTTCCTAGCAAGTCACTTTCTTCTCTTAGACTCAGTTTTGTCAACTGTAAAATGAAGACAATAGTAATATCTAAAGAATCAATTGTGACTATCCTGTGGGATAATGGAAATGGAACACTTGTAAGCTCTACAGTACTATAGCAACATTGGTGTTCTACTTTGGAAACCTAAAATATTTTATGAAAACCTGTTTATGTATGTAGCCTTCTGATATTATTACCTACTTTTCCCATTGGTTTTCCTTATAATCATTAATCTTGCCGTTTTTTGTATTCAAGTATTGTTGGTTGCGGTCGAGTTGACTCATGGTGACCCCATGTGTGCAGAGTAGAACTGCTGTGGTCTGTCAAGGGTTTTCAAGGTGGTGACCTTTCAGAAGCAGATCGCCAGGCCTGTCTTCCAAGACACCTCTGGGTGGGTATGAACCACCAACCTTTCAACTATAGTTGAGGGTTTAACCACTTGCGCCTTCCAGGGATTCCTCAACTTAGATGAGTACATAAAAAATTTAAGCATCTTTCATGTCTTTTCAAATCCATTGCTGCTTCTGGTCACCTTTAGAGCTATGTTGTTATTATATGCCATCGAGTCCATTTTGGCTCATAGTGACTGTATAGAATAGAGTAGAACTTCCCTATAGGTTTTCCTAGGCTGTAATCTTTACAGGAGCAGATTGCCAGGTCTTTCTCCCTGAGTGGCTTGTGAGTTTGAACAGAGGAACTTTCAGGCAGGTGAGTGCTTAACCATTGTCCCACCAGAGCTATCCGATTTTTTTTCTTGATATCCTTCGTACCTTCTGAATCTTGAGATGTTCTTTTCTCTAAGAAGAAAAATATCAGATTGAGTGGATATTTAACTCATGAGGATACCTCCGTTTCTCTGTCCATTCTTGAAATTGATTTATGTTATTCAAGGTTCGTACTAGTGCATGCAGATGTGTGAAGCGGCCCTAACTGTCAATGGAAAACATGTCTGCATTACACTGGGCTGATATTCTACACTTAGCCTGTTCAGTGACTACACTTTCTTTATAAACAAGTTTATTTTTAGTTTTGATATTATGAAAAAAATACAAGGTACATTGTGACTTTTTTTTTTAAGTTTTACAATAAATAAGCTTATGTCTGATGTTCAACTAATATAGTGTTACAATCAAAGAATAAATTGTGGCCTTTGTCCACAATTTAGAAATCAAAGTAATTCAGCTCTTTAGGCCTTCTCCTTTCATTGGCATTCTGAGTACATGAAAATATTTGAGAACTTCCATTAAACAATTAGTCATGGTAACAAAAGGTTAAGCAAACTAAAAATAATAGTTGGTTTTTATACTATGGGTATTCACTTTGGCTAAAGTAAATTAAAAAGTTAAATATAAAGGTATGTGGAAAGATGGTGTCTTAGTCATCTAGTGCTGCTATAACAGAATTACCACAAATGAATGGCTTTAACAAAGAGAAATTTATTCTTTCACAGTCTAGTAGGTTACAAGTGCAAATTCAGGGTGTCAGCTCCAGGGAAAGGCTTTCTCTCTTTGTCAGCTCTGGAGGAAGGTCTTTGTCCTCAATCTTCCCCTGGTCGAGCAGTTTCTCAGGTTTAGGGACCCCGGGTCCAAAGGACAAGCTCTGCTCCTGGTGCTGCTTTCTTGGTGGTATGAGGTCCCCCACTCTTTGCTTGCTTCCTTCTTCTTTTTTTTTTTTTAATCTCTTCAGAGATAAAAGGTGGTGCAGGCCACACCCCAGGGAAACTCCCTTTACATTGGATCAGGGATATGACTTGGTAAGGGCGTTACAATCCCACCCTAATCCTGTTTAACAAAATTACAATCACAAAATGAAGGACAACCACAGAATACTAGGAATTGTGGCCTAACCAAGTTGATACACACATTTGTGGGGGGACATAATTCAATCCATGACGGATGGCAACTTGACTTGCATTTTAGCCAAATTATTCACTGTCATTAAATGATAAAGGATGTTAGATGTCATTTAATACAAACCTCTCATTTTACATATGAAAAAATTAGACACTGAGAGGCGAGTCCCCTGCAGTTAGTGGGTAGCAGAATTTAAACCTGGGTCATTACCTGATCCCTTATGTTGTGAAAGCATAACCATTTGCATGCAGTATGAATTTTTCGAATAGAGCTATATAAATAAATCAACAGCCTCACATGTGCTCTGTGCTTCAACATTTATAAGCTAGAAGGAAAGAGACTCTTCATGATACTAAACATACCAAAAATAGTAAAAGTAAAAAAAAAAAATGGAAAAAAAAAACAAGATAATCCTCCCTTTGCAAACAGCTGAATGCTGTATACATCCAGAATTGCAGATCCTTAAAGATGTGTAATTTTAAGTATACGATGGATTTTTGCTGTTGGATGCCGTTGATTTTCAACTCATGGTGACCCCATGTGACAGAGTACAACGGCCTCATAGGGTTTTGTTGTTTGTAATCTCTACAGATTGCCAGGTCTTTCTCCCTTCAGTGGCTGAGTGGGTTCAAACTGCCAACCTTTCAGTTAGCAGCCGAGGTGCTTAACCGATTGCTCCAGAATTCTCAGTTGATTAAAAATTTATTCAATGAAAATTCTTAGACACTGTAACGGGCACAGCTGAATTACTCCATAAAAGCTTTACCAGAGTTTGCTCTCCAATTACTGTGTGAAAGTTCCCTCACAACCTCACAAATATTTGACATTATAGAAATTTTAGAGTTGTTTCCAATGTGATAGTGTTACCGCAAATCGCGGGTTCACACTGCCTGTTGCAAAGCCAATACTGAGACAGAAGGAGGTAAGCAGTAAGAGGGCTTTATTGAATACCGGTATTTAAGAGACAGAGGGGGTTAAATTTCTCTCAAATTCTGTCTAATTCTAGAAAGCTAGCAGGAGAGTTTTTTAGGGGGAAGTTCAGGGTTATCTCATGTTTTGAGCACGTAGTCCACAGATGGTCTTATACATCACAAAACAACTACAATAAACTCTATTAAACTAAAGATATGTGTGTCAGACATCTGGACTCTAATCAGTATGTTTGTAACAGGCTGAAAAAACTCACATAAGAATCTCTCAGCTAGTGGAACTGTTCTTCCAAGTCCACTGTGGCTGACATAGGGAGCAAGGAAGAAAGTTGTAGATTAAAAATGTCAGGCATCTTTTCTAGCTGTGATCTTATAGGTTGAAAGCCATTTCTCAAGAGAACAAAGAAGAGAAGAGAGACCAAGGCCACAGGAGCTGAGAGAGCTCTGCAGCCCTTTGGAAGAGACCAGTGCAACTGGTGTAATAAAAAAATGTTTTTAGAGATTATTTAAAGCATCATTATGGCATTAGTTACGTCAAGTTCTCAATCACCCATTGTGAATAGGAGAAAACATGTTGTAAGGTATTAGGGTGTTTGTTCAGAGTGGAACAGGCTGTTCAGCCATATCTCCAACAGAACCTGTGCCATTTTTTAAAGACTAAAGATTAATCACAGATTATACAGCTATACTAAAACAAATGAAGAAATATATCTTAATATTAAAACACTGGAGAAAATGTGTTTTCTCTACTTCAATAGTATGTCCTTTTAATTTTTGCTTCTCTGTTTAATAAATTTAGCATCTTTTAAAATGTTTATTGGCCATTTGCGATTCCTCTTCTGTGAATCACTTCTGTGTACAGTATACTTTGCCCTTTTTTGTTGTCGTTGGTCTCCTAGTGATTGAATATTGTTCATTACACTGTTTTACATGGTGCAGATGTTTTCTCTTTGTCGCTTACCTTTATGGTTTCTTTTGTACAAAACATTTTAATTATGTTGTAGTCAAGTTTGTCAGTCTTTCCCTAGGTTTTGTACATTATGTGTGTGTTAGTGCTGTATCAATCAGGGTCCGATCAGGAAAGAGAAACTACACAGTAACTTCAACAGGGAAAGTTTAATGTAAAGAATTATTAGCTATAACAGAAGATCAGAGCCACAAGGCACTGACTAGTAAGTACCCACTGCCGCCGAGTCGATTCCGACTCGACTCAGAGCGATTCCGACTCATAGCAACCCTAAAGTAAGAAGTAAGGGAACTCTAAATACAATACAAAATGCAGCTATAAAGAACAGCCCCTCCCCTCTAGGCTGAGATACTGCAACCAAGAAAGACCTCCCTCCGCCGCCACCAAGGCTGAGATCCAGACCTTGCTGGAGAGGGCACTGCTTTGTCTCACTGGCTGGCAGAGAAGTCGCTTTGGTGACATGCCTATAGAACTTGCTGGAAATCCACCCTCCAAACTTGCAGGATCCACCCTCTAGGGTTCACGGAGAAGTTTCTTGCTAAAGGCAGTCTACTGTGAACTTCCCCAGGGGATTGCTGGGTGAAGCTGCTGGCGCTGGGTGCTGCTAGCCACCCTGCACTGTAGGAGCCTGACTCTGGAGAAGCCACCTGTGAGCAGGCGTCTAGTGCTGGAGCAGCGTTGCTGCTGCAGGATCCTGATGTCACAGAAATCAGGAAGAAAAGCACCTCTCTCTAGCAATAGCTCTTTAGAGCCCTCTACTGACAAAGTTGAGCATCGCGCCAGCTGACAAAGGAGAAATATTCAAGGGGCCAAGTTTCTTTTCTGCAGAATGGACAATAAAAACAGATTTAGAGCAAAGGAGCAATAAATTGATAATTACCACATTACTATACCTGGAATGTATTTTTGAGAATGATTTGTGATAAATTATTTTACAGTGTTTTTTGAAAAGATAAAAATTGGAAACAATCTACAAGTCAGTAAGTGATTGAATCAACTATGGTACTTCCATGTAATGGATGACTATGCAGCACGAGGTGTATATATAGCTATATGTACTAATATTATTCTGTTCTGCTGGAGATAAGGTTGCCATGAGTGAGAGCCAACTGTGCAGCAATTAACAACTAATATTATAAGATCTCTAAGTCATATTTTTAATAAAAATTAACAGAAGACCTAAAACTCTGAAACATTCTGTATTATGACATGAGTATGTAAATGCATATAAACCTATATGATAGTCTGTATACAAACTGAGAGGGGTGATTTCCTTCAGTAAAGAGTATGTAAACATTCTTCAGTAAAGAATGTAAGCAAAAACAAAAAGACTAAACACAAATCTGTTTATTACTCAAATATGATATATGTAATAAAGCAAACTTTATGACATAAGGAACTAGAATGTTGAAATTTTAGAGGGATCCAGGATTGAGAAATGTACAATTTAATGTGATAGTTCGTTAGTATTAAAATGTTTAACCTGACTTCAAATCATGAAAGAAAAATCCTCAAGAATTATGAATAGTAAGAATTCCTTTCCCTAAATTCAATTTAAAAAAATGAATTCCTATTGCTCTTTCAGTTGTTTTAAAAGCAAGTTCATCAAATTGCTTTAGCATGACTCTGAAATGAGCTAGTATATCATGTGAATGCACTTCACAAAGTTTAAAAAAAATTTTTTTTTTTTTAGGCATCATATAAATGGGAAGTTGGAGTTTTATTATTAAATATGTATTGATATTGCTAATGGATAAAAACTAAGCTTGGTAACAAAAAAAAACTGAGCTTTGCACATAAAAATGGTGATTTTATTTTTCTGCGTAGAAAGGAAGGAAAAAAAGTGAAATGGGAGAAAGCCTAAGGAAATTATTTCAAGATTTTAACAAGTCTTGTAAATGAGAAAAAAAAATCCTGAAATTAGTGATTTCACAATATCAAATATGAAAGTTGCTAAATTTATGACTTTAGGGTTAAGCAGTAATTCTTTGTGTGATTAATATTTGATGAGTGTCTGAGTACAGGCAGTCCTGGGTTGCCAACGTCCACCTTACATGGCCAACTTGTACTTGCCCTTTAACGTTATGTAAATTTGCCATCACTTTGAAATAATTGAACCAGCCCTTACTAGAAAAAAATTCTTCATTCTGATCACCTTCACTTGCTGCACACGCTTCAATCCTTTTCGTGCGCAAAAGTAGGCTAAATAAGAACCTTATGCACCTTTTCTGACTTACCTACAAATTCTTAAAGACACTCTCAGGAATGAATCTCATTCTTAACCTGGGGACTGTCTGTATATCCAGAGTCATTTCTTTAAGGGCATAAATCAGGCAGGACCTTGGGCCTATTTTCTTATATTGCGAACATACAAGATTGGGAAATATGCCTTGAGTTAAAATAAAAAGTACAAAGATTAAAGACTTAGCTTAATTAGCATAAAAATCAGCATTGCAAAGAATCATGTATTTATCAATCTGTGCTAGACTTATGTAAGGAATATTGATTTAATTCTTTTTATTGCTTGTGTCTTCATGGAGGTAGAGAAAGTAAATTGGTAGAATCTGTGATTCATGAAAATTTTTATATAAGTTGTAAGTATTAAAGCCCTGTATCGCTAACTGAAGTTACCAGTATTTTTCAGGGAGAAAACTTTAAAATACAGAAAATTATGTTTCTACGGTTGGCCTTATTTCTAGATTTGAGTTCGAAAATTGATTTTTCTTCCCAGTTTTTGTTTTATCTATAATAATGCATAGCTAATAGCAATTTTGATGAAAGTTGAGGAAAAACTTACTCTGTCACTCCTAGACTTTTGCTGCCATACTTTGCTGTTCTAACTTGATCCTACTGGCATTTCTTTTAAATGGATCAAGAAACCAAAGTGTTTGGAAAATACAGATGCTAGATTATTTCATTATATGGAATGAGATTTGAGTTGTCCATAGAATTATGGAATTTTAAGGCAAGCAAGGAATTTCACAATCAGTCTAATCTGTAAAAGGTTTAGGTGAAGAAACTCAGGGCTAGAGGAGTTAAACTTGACTGGCACTTTTACAAAGAGATACCTTCACCTGTCAGATTAGCAAAATTCTCAAAGTATGATAACATACTTGTTGGTAAGGGTATAGAAAAAGAAGCCCACGTGTACACTGCTGATAGAAGGCAGTTTGGCACTGTCTGTCACAATGGCACATGCATATGTGCTCTTAGACTCAGCAAGTCTACGTTTAATGATTTATGCTATCATATATATTTGCACACATATGAAATACAAAATGATCTATTGCAGTGTTTTTTGTACCAGCAAAAATTGAAAACTTTAACACTCATTAGAGAGTTTCTAATAAATAATTTATGCTGAATCTCTAATTGGAATATGACAGAACTGTAAAAATGAAGAGGAAGCCCTTTAAGGAGCCAGAAGGAAAGACTGGAGAGTTTTTTAAAAATAAACTCAATGAATACTATTTTGTAGACAAGTACGCAAATATATTTTATGCTTTCATGTACAAAAAATATTGTAATAACCATAGTTGCCTATGGGTTGGGAGGCATCTGAGTCCCTGGGGGACAAAGAGGGACTTTCCACTGGCTACTCTGTTATACTTGACTTTGATGAATGTATTACCTGTTGATATAGCTAGATAGATAGGAAGTTAGATGGGTAATTAGATACACTGACAAACTGAGACTTATACAAAGGGTGGTAAAAGATCTCCTAACTTAATAAATTGAAAGTAATAAAATTTTAAAATGTTCAGTCAAGGAAACAGGAGTCTTGGGGTAAGTATGATAGTGGCATTCACAAACCGGTGAACTGTCAGGTGGAAATCAACGGTCCTGTGTTTTTTTCTGTGTGCAGGATCTAGTGCCTCAGTATAGGTAATGGCTTCTGAACAGTTGGAGCCGTTCAGTAGTGGAGGAGGTCTCAGGACACGGTGCAGTGTGGTCCCATGGTGAGCACATGCAAGCCTAGGGTCCTTGACTCAGTTAGTGATGACCCAGAACTAGAACCTGGCCTTCTGACCCTCATACCTGGGCTCTTCCTGTTTCATTATGTGATTTCAGAATAACAGCTGGCTTCTTACTTGTACAATTCAGAGGATTAGTACAAAATAAAAATTTTGAATAAAATAAAAATAAACACATGGTCAGCTTGATCAGTTTTTAAATTCACATGGTAAATGATCTGATAATAATATATTCAGAAGTAGGCCTCCTAAGATTACTTTATAAGAATCTTTATAATTAATATCCACTTGTGAACCCACACTTAGTATATGAAAGCACATCATATAATAGCTGTGTAAGAAGTGTCCCAGGCAATTTTTTTGTTCTATTGTAGCTAACCTCCTATTTATAGATAACACAAAAATAAAAATAAAGACTACCTTGAGTCAAATCCGCCAGGTGCTCCTTGGAAACTCCATGGGGCAGTTCTACTCTGTCCTATAGGGTCTGTATGAGTTGGGATCAACTCGATGGCAGTGGTGGGTGGGTTTAGGTCAAATTGACTCAAATATCAAATCAGTAAACTTTTGTTACTTAAAACTTCACACAGTAAAAATTGTGTGTATGTGTTATTTTTCTTTTAGGCAGAGGTTCAAAAAATAATTGCTGTTGCCTGGGACATTTTTCAGCCCCTTCTTTTTGGACTGATTGGAGCAGAGGTATCTATTGCATCTCTCAGACCGGAAACTGTTGGTACGAATTTCAAAGTACACTTTTAAACTAAAATCTTCTCTTTCTATAAAAAGTTAAAATCTGTTTAGCAGACGTGTGCTCAGTAGTTTCCATTATCACAGTTATATAAAAATTTAATTACATGTATAGTCATGATCTGAAAGACTAGTTGGTTAAAAAGAATGCCGGTAAATCCAAGGCAGTGAATTTCACACCTTTCATATTGTTGCTCCTTGTAAACACTACTGCTCCTTGTAAACACTACTGACCACAATCAAGAGATAACAGGCTTTAAAATTTTTCTTCCAATGATAAGAATGTTATTGTTCATCTAAACTTGTTCTGACTAAAGGCCAGAAGTTTAAAACAACTGGTCAGTTCTATAAAATGTGCCCATGGCACTGAATATTTGTTGACTCATCCATTCCTTTATTCATCCATATATCAAGGCATCGTATTAATACTCTCTTGATTCATAACACTTGAATATTAACTTGAACATATACTCATGATTTCATCCTCTACTCCCATCACAGCGTTCTTCTATCCATGCTAGGGACCCCATCCTCTGCCACCTTCTTCTGAATCTCAGACAAGGATCCTTCCCTTTCACTCATACATCTTCAAATACCTTATCTGTTTCTTCTTCTTCAGAATTTAAACAGACTCTATTTGTTTCTACCTTAACAAATATATATCCTTTCTGCATTTTTTTCCTTCCCCACTTTATCCGTCTTCTATTTTACTGCCCTCCTCCCTGACCTACCACACTACCTCTCTCTCCTTCTTTCAAACTTTTTAGTTTGAACTTCTTTCAAACTATATTCGCTTTTTCTACGTCAACTCCCGTTCACTTTCTCAATACACTTCAATGCAGCTTCTGCCCCATCACACAGCCGACCTTGCTCTCCCCAAGGTTATCCTGCTAAATCCAATGACACTTCCCAGTCTTTATTTTACTTGACCTCTCAGCAGCATTTGATGTTACTGACCTCTTCAAAACACTCTTTTATGTTGAATTCTGAAACTTCATATGGTCCAGTGTCCTTTATATTCTCCTTTACACTATATAAGGTTTAAACGTTTCTCTTCATGAAAGATCTTTCCAAAGTACCTACTTTTCTCGCTCTATATCACTTCTCAGAACTTCCAATGGCTTTAATTGTAGACTATGTAATTCCAAAATATTTACCTCTGAATTAATGCATCTAAAACTCACTCATCATCCTCTTCCCAAACCTGCTCCTCCTTCAGTGTTCCCTTCTGGGAATGGTGCCATCTCTTTTGCATCTTGTACTTCAGGCAACATATGCTTTTGAATACCCACCAACCTGAAAGAAATACACTTCAATGAAGAGCCACAAAGTCTTTCCATAAAGACACCCTGTTGCAGATTCACAACAGATCTAGCAATGTCTGGAGTTTTACCAGCCCTTTGAACTTGTAAAAGTTATTTATCCTCTCTGAACTTCTTTTTTTTTTTCCCAAGCTCTGTGGGTTAAGTAAAATTGTGCATTTAAAGCTTAGCACAGTAACTGGCACAGAGTAAATGCTCAATAAATGTTACTTTAAAAAAAAAATCACCTTATTACTCAGTAGTCACCTTAGCTGTACCTTTCTCAGATCTTTATTTTACAACTCAGTATGAACGTTTCTTCATCAATAAACAGTTCTAAATAACTGAATTAAGTAGCTGTATGTCATCCAGGGCTAACATGCTAGTTAGTATACACCAATATGGTACAAAGCTGTGTACTGCCAGAGCCCATTCTCATTGATCATTGCACAGACAGCTCCATTCTGACTGGCTGATAAATATTTTGAATATCATTTCTGGTCTCATATTCTATAAAGAATTCCAAACTTTCTTGATGAAAAAGTTAATTTTTCCCTCTTCTACGCCTTACTTGTATGTTTATGCTGCGCTTTACCACATGGTATTGAATTCATTGTTTATATTTTTGTCTTCCTCTGACTTTGATGCTCAAAAAGGCAGAGTCTGTACATTATACATCTTTGTGTACCCAGTGACCAGTTCAAAGCCTGTCATGCATAATTACCACTTAATAAATTCTTGTTAAATAAACACATGGAAGAAAATGCGGTTCTTGCTATGAGTATAAGAGATAAAATTTTCATATCTTCTTTGTAGAAATTCAAATATAATTAATTTCTAGTTTTAATCTGGTAAAAACTTCTTATAAACAATTGATCTGATTGGTCCTTAATATTGATTTTTTTGCTAAATTATGCCTAACCATGTTTGTGTTTTTGATTTTTTAGTGTTCTTTAATTATTTCTGTTGGTAGTATTTTGAATTAGTAATCATGAAATGCAATTTCTCCCCGTGTTTCATTATTTATAAAAATTGAGTTTTTCTTACAGGCCTTTGTGTTGCCACCCTGGGCCTTGCAGTACTGATACGAATTTTGACTACGTTTCTGATGGTGTGTTTTGCTGGTTTTAACATAAAGGAAAAGATATTTATTTCTTTTGCATGGCTTCCTAAGGCTACAGTCCAGGTAATGATGGATAGGATGGCTTAGCATTTTAACTTCTATTTCTATATAATATCATGAAATATTGAATGAGAGAACTTACTGAAGTTTGGTGAAAATAAGTGATCAAAGTTTGATTTATGAAAATAGCTTATGGTCATCTACTCTTCAAAAGTTTTGTCTTTAGTATATTTGTTCCTTAAAATGTGATGACTTAAAAAAAAATTTTTTTTAGATCACTACAGTACAACAAAAAATCTGATAAATCCCTGCAGTACCAGAAAGCAGTAGTAGTAGGAGATAGGAGAGAAGGGTTTGAATTTTTACTAGTCATAGCTCTTTAAATAACCCAGAGATATAGTTGTCACCTCTTTTCATTTCAATATTCCAAGAAGAGAGGGAAACAGAAATAGCATGGCCCATTTTAGTGGTTGAAAGTGCTTCAGTGTCAATATAATTAATGATCAATGATGCTTGGCAGATTTTATATATAATGGAGAAAAGAAGATTTATCGAAAACAACTCAGAAAATACTTTATTGATTTTCTACATTACTAGTTGATTTCAAGTTATTTAAACAAGCTTAACCTCCTCCCAAGTGTTGTATTCATTCAACTTGACATTTGTGTACTCTAATGAGCAAGTGATATGAAAGCACAGATAGTGCCTTTAATTGTTGATCACACATTTGTTAGAATGCCTATAATAGCTAACTAAATTAGAACTATATACACTGTGGTTGCATCATATTGTGTGTTTTGTGACTACTTGTAACAAACAAGATTCAACTGTTCCATCCCATATTTCTGCAATTAAATATACAAATTTCTATTTTTATGGAATTAAAAAGAAGTTGTTCCTAATTTTCTCAGTGGTTAAGGGCTTGGCTGCTAACCAAAATGTTGTCGGTTCGAATCCACCAGCCACTCCTTGGGAACCCTATTGGGCAGATCGCCTCTGTCTTGTAGGATCACCAAGAGTTGAAATTGGCTTGACAGCAACTTTTTTTTTTTTGGAGAATGTGTATGCTCTGTAATTATATACCAGACTCTGTGTGGCTGTGAGCGTGGGCATTATTCCAGAGAAGTTTCTCTTTTTTCCATCAGATTTTCAAAAATGCCTGAGACACCATGATTAAGAGCACTGTGACATTACTATAGTCCAATAAAGGGAACAGTTTTTCCCTCAGAATGTTTCTAGCTTTCACATGACTTGTGGTAACTTGAGCAGGTAAATATCAGAACAATGATTCTCGTAGCTTTGGTATGAAGAATTTGTTATAAAATGCTAAAATTTGGAAAATGGCACTTTGTAACCATGAAGGTAAATTTTAAAATAAGGAGTAATATCCAGGATATATTGGATAATGTTTGTACTGTGCTGAAATTTTTTCCTTTTGCCATTGCACAAGAAACAAGGGTTTCTTACATATTTTTTTTGTATCAGTGTTTTTCAAACTTTTTGTCTGTAGCCTACTATAAAAAATATATTTTACATCACAACCCAGCTGTCTTAGATACCTAGTGCTACTGTAATAGAAATACCACAAGTGGGTGGCTTTAACAAATTTATTTTCTCACTGTTTAGGAGGCTGAAAGTTTGTATTCAGGGTGCTGGCTCTAGGGGAAGGCTTTCTCTTTCTGTTGGCTCTGGGGAAGGTCCTTGTCACTTTTCAACTTAAGTTTCTTGGCTCCTTGGAGATCTCATGTGACAAGACATCCATCTTCCCCAAACTGCACTTGCTTGCTTGCTTCATCTGCTCTTTATCTCAAAAGAGATTGACTTAATACACACCTTATACTAATACTGCCTCTTTAACATAACAAAGAATACCCATTGCCAAATGGAATTATAATCTCTCTAGGCGTTAGGATTTATAACATATTTTTTGGGGACACAATCCAATCCAAAACACCAGCCAATATACAAATCCCAAAACATACACATATACATACACCTACATGTACAACGAGAAGTGAAAATATATTTTGCAGTGTGTACAGTTCTTGCCAAGAATCCATGAAATGTTGAATTAGTTAGGGTACAGGGTAAGCTGCAATAACAAAGAGCCCCCAAGTACAGTGACTAAATGAGATTTTTATTTCTCTCTCACCGGTAGTTCATCACAGACATTTCAGAGCTGGCAGGGTGAATGCCATCCTCAGCATGTGCCTTCCATCCATGGGTCCAAGGTGACAATTCCAACCCTCTCAATTTCCCATCTAGTGTAAAGGGGGAGAAGATAAGGGACAGGCATATCCAATCTACAACTTGCACTTATCATTTCTGCTCACCTCTCAGTGGCCAGAATTTAGATACATAGTTACATCTAGTTGCAAATGAGACTAGAAAAAAAGTTGCTACTTGGCCAGCTGTATGACCAGCTAAAACTCAGGAGTTCTGTTATAGAAAAAGAACATTCAGATATTTGTGAGCAACTAGTAGTCTCTGCCTTGTATCTGATGCGCTCGATATTTTCTTATCTGTTTGATTGTCTTAGAGCCTGCTTTGTGCTCTGTGGGATAAAGAGATGATCACATTGATTGATATATTTTTCCCATGTGAGTTGGTAATATTATACTTTGCCGGTAAAAGAAAGCAAGAATTTACCTAATACTTGGATAAATTCTAAATAAATATTTCACCACTCCTGAGGCAAGAGTTGCCAAATACCTAATAAGTTAACTTCAAGTTCTTGAAGTTACCCACCACTTTTCATGTTTCATGATGTTTAATAGTTTAGCCTTTAAAGCAATACATAGTCTTAGATTTTTAGCCCAATCTAAAACTTCACCATCTTCCAAAAAATATCTCTGCAGTTTTTCTTCTCTTTTTTTTTCTTAATTCCAAATTTCTAAAGTTGTAAGACTGAGGCAACCAGTAACATTCAGTTTTATTCAGGAGAAATTTAGTATGCAGGACTTCATGTTATATTGTAATTGACATTGTGAGTCTGTATCTGCCTAGTGTTGTGAAATTCATTTGCCTGATGTTTATGTGATGCTGCCTTATGCATATAAGTGCATATGAATCATCAGTCTGTCAGATAATCAAAACCAATGGCAGTACACTTTGAAAGAAGACTTAAAAGAACTTTTTCTTGGTTGAACAAAAGAATGAGGTTTTTTTTTTTATTGCAAATGATAAATTTACCTTTTTTGTATATGCTTCTTACCATATTTCCTACTTTACTCTTAAACTTTTATAGGCTGCAATAGGATCTGTAGCTTTGGACACAGCAAGATCCCATGGAGAGAAACAGCTAGAAGACTATGGAATGGATGTGTTGACAGTGGCATTTTTGGCCATCCTCATTACAGCCCCAATTGGAAGTCTTCTTATTGGTTTGCTGGGCCCCAGGCTTCTCCAGAAAGCTGAATATCAAAATAAAGATGAAGAAGTTCAAGGAGACCCTTCTGAACAAGTTTAGCGGTAAAAAGAGAATATTGAACATTATAAACAGAAAACTGCTACTGGAGGCAACTTATCAGGATGGAAGTTGAAATATGTAATGTTTAAGCTTAAAATGCAATAGAACCATGATTGTGGCTATTTCTTTATGACGGTGGTAATATTCTGCATCTCCAATCCTGATTTCTCTATGGTTTTTTTTTTTTTCAAACTCTCCATCATTTTTATACTACTACTTTATGTACTTTAATGTGCTACCATAATTTAAAATTAACATGAGGAAGAATGAGTTCAGTTATCAGCCAACAGCTTGCCCTAACTTACAGTTACTGTCACAGTCTCACAATTCAGTTACTTAAACTCTTATCCTTTGAATTGGTTTTCGCTCCTCTTTTTTAAAAAAAAAAAAACACTGTAATGCAGTCCCTCATCAATTCCTACCCACTTTTTCCTTGCTATTCTGCCTCTTCTTTATTTTGTTTCACTTACTGCTTTTCTGAGAATTATTGTAACTGATTAGTCCCTACCAGATTTTTAAAGTACACAAGTATTTACATTGGTTTTTCCTCTTGCTGCCATCTAGATGTCAAAAGACCTTATCCTATTCCCTAACTGGCTAGACAGAGTCCTCCATTTCTGTGGCCCATCTGAGTCCACCTTCCCCAGAGAGCGCCCTAATCCAGCTCTTTTTGTTATTTTTCTTATGACCCATTACTTTAGGGCCTTCCTGTTCCCTGGACGAGAGATAGCTAACTTTCAAATCTATGTCATGCTCATGATTATTACATTAATTAGGGTAAAGGTAATATACTGTAATGAAGAGACAAAACATACAGTGCATAAGAGAAAACAGAAATATATTTCTTCCTAATGAAACTGGCTGGCTGGTTGATGGTGACAGTCGCTCTGCTTGTGAGTTTTCATTCAGAGACCCGTGACCTTCCATCATAAGATTCAGTCATGCTCTAGCTTAGGACACTGGTTGAAGTTCAGCCTCTACCATGTCTCTTTCCTAGCCCTCAGGGAGAAGGAAAAGAGAAAGTCAAAGACAAGCAATTTATCTTTAAGGAAATGTCTTAGTTGTCTAGTGCTCTTATAGCAGAAATATCACAAGTGGATGGCTTTAACAAAGAAAAATTCATTCTCTCACAGTCTAGTAGCCTAGAAGTCTGAGTTCAGGGTGCCAGCTCCAGGGGAAGGCTTTCTCTGTCAGCTCTGAAGGAAGATTCTTGTCATGAATCTTCCTCTAGTCTTGGAGCTTTTCAGCACAGGGACCGTGGGTCCAAAGAACTCGCACTCTTGGCTCTTCTTTCTTGGTGGTAGAGATGCCTATGTCTCTCTGCTGCTTTCTTTTTTATATATCTCAAAAGAGATTGATTTAAGACACAACCTAATCTTGTAGATTGAGCCCTGCCTCATTAACATAACTGTCGCTAATCCTACCTCAGATGACAAAATGGTGGACAATCACACACTACTGGGAATCATGGGCTAGCCGAGTTGACACATATTTTGGGGGGGAACACAATTCAATCCATAACAGGAAGTGATACAGAAGTTGGCAAATCTCTCCTCTTACATTCCATTGGTGATGGCCACACCTAGCTGTGAGAAGGCTGAGAAGTATACTCTGTGGCTAAGCATCCTCATTCCTAGGAGGGACAAAAGATTAGATCTGGGAGCCAGAGATACCACTCCGTTGGATATTACCATCACTTAGTAATATATTCTTGCATCTTAACAAGGGCCTTCTGAAGACAGTCCCTTAAACCAGGAGTGACTTCTGTGGCAGGAATTTCAGATGTTGTGACATGCGAGCAGAGAACTATTAGAAGAAAGGCTCATCTGCATAGGTCACATCCTATCCTCTTATACAAAAGGCCCTGTCTGGATTTGTGTATCACCCATAGTTTGTCTCCACTCTAGGTCATCCCCTGCCTAGTTGCAGGAATAATCACATTCAAACACAACTTATATTGTGTGCTATGTATATCTGAGGCATTTATTTGTATCACATCTGAACTTTTTAACCTAGAATTCAAAATTCAGTTTAATCTTGATGTAGATATTAAATGAGCAAATGATGACTATTCCAGTCCCACCAAGCTGATTTGCATAAAACTTGTCTACTCCTCTCCTTTCATGAGTCTAGTGGGCTGCCATTTCTATCATAGCCTTCACCTGTATTCAAAAGTTTGAATAACTTAATATTCACTTCTTCTAAACAGGTTTTGTTTTTATGATGTCAGCCAGATTCTGGATACTTTATGGTATTATATTCCCTTAGTATTTATGTTCTCATTTGCAACTGAATTAATTTCTACCAAAGGTCAGATGGACATTTCAAACTGAGCTTCCTTGGTTAGTTGCACCTTGGTGGGGGCACCATAAACTTAATGTTGATCTGGTCCTCTATTTTTGTAGGCTGTAAAACTATATTCATTCAACAAATACTTACTGAAAGCCTTTGGTGATCCAAGCACATTATCAAGACAAATAATTGTTCCTGTCCTTAAGGATCTGACAATCAGCTAGAGAAGACAGACAAACAAAAGATTGCAAAACGGTAAGATAAGTGCTGTTATGTAGGAAGTACAGGGGCTTTAGGGACCTCATAGCAGGAGTACCCAAGGGTGGTCCAGTTGGGCACAACTCCCCAGAGAAAGTAGGGCTTCGGCTGAGACCTAAGGGGTGATTAGGATTTAGCTAGCAAAAGGGGTGCAAAGCGGAAGAGTAATGCAGTTAGTGTATTCCCCATGTGACCAGCAAATTAGAAATAATCACTTTAACATTTGGGTCCCTGTAGGTTGGATGTACAGGTACCCTATAAATACTGTCAGAGCACCGATGACACTTTTTTCAGTTTGTTTATATGCTTGTCTCCTATTAAATCAGCTCCTTAGGAGCAGGAGACTTGGTCGTCTTGGAATTCTCAGCAATTAGCAGAGGGCATGGGACACAACAGGCATTTAATAAACTTTTACTGACTGAGTCCCTTAGGGCATCATCTTCCAGTATCAAAAGAAAACTACTTGTCACACAACATTTCAGATCTGGAGGGTCACACTTCTAAGAACGATGCTAAACACTAGAAATTCTTGTTCTTCAGCGCCCTCTTTTTCCTGGGCCCTATGACATCCATCTCCCTCTGTGGAGTATCTTTTCAGATACATTGATTAGGTTTCAGATCTTTAAGTTATTTTAGCATCCCAGTTTTTTCTCTCTGGTAGTAACCCCAAATAGCCCTGATTGAACGTGGGTGTCCTCAACATTTCCTCAGCCATTCATTTACAAAAAACTTTATCCATTACATTCTTTAAAAATAGCAGTGATTTTTTTTTCTGATTACAAAAGTAATACATTTTCATTGCAGAAAATTCAGAACACAGAAAAGTACAAAGAAGAAAACAGAAAATACTTTTTTTTTCAATTTTACTTTGTTGTTGTTGAGACTACACAGCAAAACACACCAGTTCAACCTTTTCTATATGTACCATTTTGTGATATTAATTACATTCCTTGAGTTGTGCAACCATCTTGCCCTCTTTTTCTGCATTATTCCTCCGCCATTAACATAAATTCACTGCCGCCTGAGGTTCCTATCTAATCCTTCAAGTTGCTGTTGTTAATTTGATCCCATATAGATAGTTCTTAAAAGAGCGTAGTACTCAAGGTGGACATTTTTTACTAGTTAAGCTAAACTATTGTTTGTTTTTAAGAAGATTTCAGGTTTTTTTTTTTTATTGTACTTTAGATGAAGGTTTACAGAACAAACTAGCTTCCCATTAAACAGTTAGTGCACATATTGTTTTATGACATTGGTTACCAACCCCACGACATGTCAACACTCTCCCTTCTCAACCCTGGGTTCCCTATTACCAGCTTTCCTGTCCCCTCCTGCCTTCTAGCCCTTGCCCCTGGGTTGGTATGCCCCTTTAGTTTTGTTCTATGGGCCAGTCTGATCTTTGGCTGAAGGGGGAACCTCGGGAGTGACTTCATTACTAAGCTAAAAGGTGTTCGGAGGCCATACTCTCAAACCAGTAATTCTGCTGGGCCAGTAATTCTGGGGTTTTTTTGTGAGTTAGAATTTTGTTCTACATTTTTCTCCAGCTTTGTCTAGGACCCTCTATTGTGATCCCTGTCAGAGCAGTCAGTGGTTGTAGCCAGGCACCATCTAGATGTACTGGACTCAGTCTGGTGGAGGCTGTGGTAGTTGTGGTCCATTAGTCCTTTGGACAAATCTTTCCCTTGTGTTTTTAGTTTTCTTTATTCTCCCTTGCTTCAGAAGGGGTGAAACCAGTGTAGTATCTTAGATGACTGTTTACAGGCTTTTAAGACCCCAGACACTACTCACCAAAGTAGAGCATAGAACATAGTTTTAATAAATTATGTTATGTCAGTTGAGCTAGGTGTTCTTCAGGGGATTATTTTTGGTTTAAGGTTTAAAGGTTATCTCAGGGCAATAAGTCTGGAGTCCATGAAAATTTGAAATTCTGTTCTACATTTTCCCTCTTTCTTCTATAGAATCTTTGATCAAAATGTTCAGTGATGGTAGCTGGGCACCAATTAGTTCTTCTGATCTCATGGCAAAGGAGGCAGTTATTCATGGAGGCAATTACCAACATATACCATGTCCATCTTCTGTTCCTGATGCTCCTTCTTCCTCTGTTGCTCCAGGCAAATAGAGAACAATTGTTGTACCTTGGACAGCTGCTTGCACTCTTTTAAGACCCCAGGCACTATGCACCAAACTAGCAGGAAGAAAAGAAACATTAAACATATTATTAGGCCAATTAGCTGGGATGGTCTATGAAACCATGACCCTAACCTCCAAACCAAGAAACCAAATTCTCTGAGGTTTTTCCATTGTACATGAGCCGCCTCAGCATCTTCCTTTTTTTTTTTTTTTTTGCTGTCATCATAAATGTATCTACCACATGACTTTTGCCAATTCAACTTTTTACAGGTATACAACTTATTTGCAGCAATTATAGTAATTAGCCATGTAACCCTATCCTTAATGTGATATTTCCATCACTGTGAACCTCTTCCCCTTTTCCCCTCCCTCCTGCCCCTGGAAAGCACCAATAAACTTTATTCTCTATATATTTGCCTTTTCTTGCCTTTTTATATAAGTGAGGTAATAAGATATTTGTCCTTTTGTAATTGACGTATTTCACTCAGAATAATGTCTTCCAGCTCCATCCATATTTTAGCATGTATCAAGACTTCAATTTTCCTACTGTGTAGTATTCCACTGTATGTATGTACCACATTTTGTTAATCCATCTGTCGATGGGCATTTAGGTTGTTTCTACCTTTTGGCTATTGTGAATAGCTGCAATGAACATTGGTGTAGAAGCCTCTATTTGGGTCTCTGCTTTCAAGTTTTTTGGGTATATACCTAGGAGTGGAAGTGCTAGGCCATATGGTGGTTCTATTTTTAGGATTTTTGGGGAACTGCCACACTGTTTTCCACAACAGCTGTACCATTTTGTGAAAATACTCTTAATGTAAACATCTGTTTTATTTTGATTATTTTAAATTTTAATCTTGCAGTTTTGGAGGGTGTCTTATTTCCAGAAAGATATAACATCCACAGAATTAATTGAGAGAAAGACAATTTTATATCTAACTTCTATGGAGATATATAGATTAAACAGTTCTGTTGCATGTAATGAAGACTGTCTTCAAAAAGTCATTTATTCAGGTGGTAACACTTGAATATTAATTTTCAATGAATAATAAAGATCTCTGCCTTCATGGAGCTTACATTTTAAATCACGAACTCAAAATACACTTATAACATGCCCGCTATATGCCAGCCATTGTGATAGTTTCCAAGGATACAGTGATGAACAAGATAGTCAAGGGCTCTTGTTTGACACCATGGGGCATACAAATATGAATGACACGGTACTCGCCTTCAAGAACTTTACAGAAAATAAGATGTGTATTAATAGCTGTAATTATTAATAGCTGTAATGAATCTCAGTGGTCCAAATGGCTAACCAAAAGGTTAGCAGCTCAAGTCCACCCAGAGGCAGCTCAGAAGAAAGGCCTGGCAATCTACATGCAAAAAATCAGTCATTGAAAACCTTATGGAGGGCAGTTCTTCTACTCTGACACACATGGGGTCCCCATCAGTTGGTAATTGACTCCATGGTAACTGCTTTTTTAAATACCTGTAATATAACTGAACAATTTAAAACAGTTCTTTACAGTGAGAAAATTGAAGACTTCTTACAGGAGGTGGTATCTGAATTGGGCCTTCAAGAGTGAATAGGATTAATGGATAGTATTAGGGAATGAGGTGAGACAGGAACAACTAGGTGGACAGCCCTAATATCAGCAAAGTGCAGATACAATAAAGCCCAAAGTAAGTGATTGGCACTTAAGGTTGATAAGGAGAATTAGTGAGAGATAAAACTGGAAAAGAAAGTTGGTACTTAAATCATACCAAATAGGTCATTAGCAAAATTTCTATTTTTAAGTGCTTTCAGTGGTATGAAATTACTTATGTAGGAGACATTTTTTAACTATTTGCAAAGCATCAAATTTAACAAAAAATGGTGTCATGAGGAAGGTTGTCCTTGTTTCTCAAAGGTTTTTTTTTTTTTACCTTTTATGACATTGTTGCAAGTAAAATCAATTTATTTTTAAATTACTGTACATTTTTTTACAAGAAAAGGTGTCAAATATTTCTTTAAATGTATTTTCAAACCACTGTTAATTTTTTATTATATTGTCTTCAAGTAAATGAAGAACATTTTTTTAAAATGTTTCCAAACATATTTTTATATGAAATTAAATTTATTTATAGAAATTTGTATTTCTATATGAATTATTTATGTAGTTCTCTGTTAACAGGTAAAGAGTTCTAGTGGTGCAATGGTTAAATGCTGGGCTGCTAAAGGAAAGGTCCGTGGCTCAAATCCACCCAGTGGCTCCGTGGGAGAAAGACAGTGATCTGCTCCCATAAAAATTACAGCATGGAAAACGCTTTGAGGCAGTTCTGCTCTGTCACATAGAGTCACTATGAGTCGAGATAAGCTGCACAGCAGCCAACAACATTTCTAACTGGTGGGAATAGCTTCATGCCATTTTGGTAGCAAGATAAATATCACATTTTTTAGTTGACTAAAAAAAAAATTTTTTTTTTTTTACTACCTCAAATTAAATCTGGCCGGAGCCCACTGATCTGGTGACAATTCCAAGTCTCCGTTCCCTGATACGCTCTCCACCTCTCTTAGATGAACTCTAAACACTTAACTCTCCTGCAGTCCACAGAGCAGTGCCCTGCAGGCTGTCAGACTCCCTGCAGAGATCCTCCCTCCTACGTCCACCATTTGTCCTTTTTCCCAGTGTCCTTGGAGACCTACCTGCTTTTCTCTTTCATATCTGCGAAACAAAGCATTTCCTTAACCCTACATGGTCACTTTGAGGCTGAATCGACTCAACAGAGTACAACATAGGGTTGCTATGAGTCCGAATGGAATCACACAAAAACATTCCATTGCCAGGCAACCTCCTGGGGGTTCGAAACCACAAGCCACAGGCTCCTGGAAGACAGGCCTGGTGATCTGCTTCTCAAAGGTCTTGAAAACCCTAAGGAACAGTTCTACTGCGCACACATGGGTTCGCCCTGAGTCGAATTCATTCAACAGCCACTGGAATATTTAAGCTCACTAAAGAGGAGACGGAGCCCTGGTGGAAGTGGTTAGAAGCTTGGCTGTTAACCAAAAAGTTCGTAGTTCAAATCCACCAGCCGCTCGTTGGAAACCCTATGGCCAGTTCTACTCTGTCCTATAGGGTCGCTATGAGTTGGAAGCGACTCCACGGCAAGGGGTTTAAAGAAGAGACAGGAACTGATTTTAGCAACTTCTGACACCTGCAGCTCCTGAAGCTTTTTGGATCGACTGTGTCCCTGGACTTTTACAGTCCGACAGCTCAATATTCAGAAAAGACGTGTAAAGGAAACAGTTGAATAGACTGAAAACACGCCATTCACCCTGGGGCGCTCCAGTAACCCTCTTTTCCGAGGGCTCCAGCGGCCATGACGTCATGTGAACGAGCCGCCACCACTAGCCCCGCCCCCTGCCATTTGCCCCGCCCCTGCTCCTCGGCTATCCTCCCCCATTTCCTCCCTCCCCCCCCCCCCCCCCCCCCCCGGCAGCAAGGATGCTGCGTCCACGTGGATACGCCCCACCCACGGCGTCACGGCGCGGCAGTTGCTGGGCACCAGGGGCAACAGGGGATGCTAAAGAAATAGTAGGTACGGCCCATTTCTCTAGACTCTTTCCCTTTGACAGCCCTTGTATCCAAGTACCTGGTCTCCCGTCATCATTTTCCTTCCGAGCCCCCAGAACGCCTTTCTTCCCGCTTCAGCACAAGGGAGTAAACATCGGCCCCGTTTGCCAGGCGCTGGGGGAACACCAGCAGACGTGTTCCCCCCCCTCCCCCGCGACCTGTTCTTCACTGCCTCATCTTATCTCTCTTTGTTATCCTTCCTCCCCTTCCTCCTCTGTTTCTTTATCTCATTTTACTGGTGCTCGCAAGTGAGAAGTGGTCTGTCAGGCAAGATTGACTGCAACATTAATTTTATGAAGCGCACACTCTTGTACAAATGGCGGATCTCCACAAATGAGCCCTCACCTGCTCCTGTGAATGGAGATGTGTTCCAGGATTGGTTGCTGGGCCTGGGAAGGTTACTCCCCACCCTTCCACCCGCGTCTTACCTCCCCACCTATTCTGTTGGCCTTATCACAGTGGATACGCTGTGTGGACAGTCAGTGCTTTTGAAAGATCAAGGATAGTAGTTGCGCATGTGCCGTGTGGCAGGCACGTTATTCAGGAGCCCTTATGAGTTCTGCGGGCCCATAGAGTCGCCCCTCTTTGGAAGCTCTAGGGTGTGTGGAATATCAGAGGGATCCATACAGAGGGACGATTGGCCCAGGTGGCACTGAGAGAAACTAAACCCCATACCCCTTTATATTCCATAGAGTTAAATACAATTGTTATTTGTGTTCTGAAGTGTGGAAAATTAAAATTCATCTCCTAAACCTTTTAGTCACTATGTGCCTATGAAAAGGGCATTTGTGTTTACTGCTTTTTGTGAGCACAATAATTTTTAATGCGGATTTTGTCAGTTGGCTCGTCATAAACTCCACCCCGTTGGCAGATGAAAGGAGCGAGGCACGTGCGGTGATGGTCCTATATAAAGGAACATCTTTGGGGCACTTCTCC
The DNA here is from genome assembly GCF_024166365.1 of Elephas maximus indicus. Classification (NCBI taxonomy): domain Eukaryota; kingdom Metazoa; phylum Chordata; class Mammalia; order Proboscidea; family Elephantidae; genus Elephas; species Elephas maximus. Next base: position 49,653,349 of record NC_064823.1, read on the forward strand.
TTTTATGCATTATATTCATACTCATCCTGTTAAATTATACACCTCTTTTTTTTATGATATAGCATTGGTTAACAGAACCCCATTTTACTCGGGAGGAAACTAAATGCTGAGATTGAACAGTACCTGGAACATAGTATAATGTATATTCAGGAAATATTTGTTGAAGGGATGAATAGATGAGATTCACAGGGAACTTTGCCTTAAATACCATTGTATTCCTTGGATGCAGAGCTAAGTGTAGCAGTAGGAAACCTACAAATGTGCATTAAATGAAGAGGACGAGTGGCTTGTTTAGTGCCAGGCATTCAATATTTTTAGAGGCATTGTTCTAGTCATTGTGAATACAATGGTAAGGAAGAGAAGGTCCCAGTTTCCACAGAGCTTAAATTATAGTGAGAGTAGATGAAAAAATAAACAAGTAAACAATAAATTAACAAGGAAATTTTGGGTAATAGTAAGTACAGCAAAAAAAAAAAAAAAAAAAGAAGTAAAAATTGTTAAGTGAGAGAGACTGGGGAAGGAGTTACGTTAGATTGATTGGTTAGAGAAGACCTCTCTGAAGAGTTGACGTTTGTGCTGAGACCTCAGTGATATGAAGAAGCGAACCATGGGACTATTTGGGATCAGAGCATTGTAGGTAAGGAGAAGTCCAATTGCAAAGGCCCTAAAGTAGGAGGGAGCTTGGCTCTTTCAAGCAACACCATAAAGACTACAGTAGCTGGAATGTAGAGAGTGGTACAAGATGAAGAGATAGGTTGGGTCCAAATCAGGTAGGGTTTTGAATAGGCCGTGATGATAAGCTTGGGATTAATTTAAAGTGTGATGAGAAACCAGTAGTGACTTTTTTGGAAATGATATGATGTGATTACATTGTTAAAAGCTTTGTTCTGCCTATTTCATTGTGAATGGCTCCTAGGAATTAAGGAGAAACATTAGTAGCAATTAGAAGGTAATTGTGGAGGTCCAGGAAGCAAGGATGGTAGTTGGACTAAAGCAGTTGCAAAGCGGATGGATGTGAGATAATATTGAAGTTAGAGCCTACAGAATTGCTAATGTTTTGAATATGTTGTTGTTAGGTGCTATTGAGTTGGTTCCAACTTACAGTGACCCTATGTACAAGAGAATAAAACACTGCCCAGTCTTGCGCCATCCTCACAATTGTTTCTGTGCTTGAGCCCATTGTTGTAGCCACTGTGTCAGTCCATCACATTGAAGGTCTCCCTTTTTTTCTCTGAACCTCTACTTTACTAAGCATGATATCGTTCTCCAGAGACTGGTCCCTCCTGATAGCATGTCCAAAGTACGTGAGATAAAGTCTCAGCATCCTGGCTTCCAAGGAGCATTCTGGCTGTACTTCATCCAAGACAGATTTGTTTGTTCTTCTGGCAGTCCGTGGTATTTTCAATATTCTTCACCAACACCATAATTCAAAAGCATCAGTTCTTCTTCGGTCTTCGTTACTCATTGTTCAGCTTTTGCATGCATATGAGGGTATTGAAAATACCATAGCTTGGGTCCAGTGCTCCTTAGTCCTAAAAGTGACGTCTTTGCTTTTTAACACCTTAAAGAGGTCTTTTGCAGCAGATTTGACCAATGCAATGTGTAGTTTGACTTCTTGACTGCTGCTTCCATAAGCATTGATTGTGGATCCAAGGAAAATGAAATCTGGAGCTTGGATGGATGGTTGTGCCATTTATCAAATGGAAAGGACTAGGACAGAAACGTATTCTGGTAGTGGTGGTGAGGTATTCGATTTTGCTTATGTTAAGTTTGGTATGCTCTAAAAATCTAAGATTATGTTCTGAGTCTTTGAGTTCTCTGCAGAGGTCAGGGGGACCAAAGATATAAAGTTGAGAGTCATAAAATGACTCTAAAAAACTATAAACAGTATACAAAACATTACTAACAGTGCAGAAGAGAAACTAGATAACTGGGAGCTCCTAAAAATCAAACACCTGTGCTCATCTAAAGACTTCACCAAAAAAGTAAAAAGATTGGGAAAAAGTTTTTAGCTGTGGCATTTCCGATCAGCGCCTGATCTCTAAAATCTACGTGATACTGCAAAAACTCAACTACAAAAAGACAAATAACCCAATTAAAAAATGGGTGAAAGATATGAACAAGCACTTCACTAAAGAAGACCTTCAGGTAGCTAACAGATACATGAGGAAATGGTCACGATCTTTAGCCATTAGAGAAATGCAAATTCAAACTACAATGAGATTCCATCTCACTCCAACAAGGCTGGCATTAATCCAAAAAACACAAAATAATAAATATTGGAGAAGTTGTGGAGAGACTGGAACACTTATACACTGGTGGTGGGAATGTAAAATGGTACAACCACTTTGGAAATCCATTTGGCGCTTCCTTCAAAAGCTAGAAATAGAACTAGCATACAATCCACCAATCCCATTCCTTGGAATATATCCTAGAGAAATAAGAGCCTTTACACGAACAGATATAGGCACCAAAATCAAAAAACCAAACCCAGTGCCTTCGAGTCGATTCCGACTCATAGCAACCCTGTAGGACAGAGTAGAACTGCCCCACAGAGCTTCCAAGGCACACCTGGTGGTTTCGAACTGCCTACACTTTGGTTAGCAGCCGTAGCACTTAACCAGTACACCACCAGGGTTTCCAACATATGCACACCCATGTTCATTGCAGCACTGTTTGCAAAAGCAAAAAGATGGAGGCAACTAAGGTGCCCATCAATGGATGAATGGACAAATGAATTATGGTATATTCACACAATGGAATACTACGCATCAATAAAGAACAGCAATGAATCTGTGACACATTTCATAACATGGAGGAATCTGGAAGGCATTAAGCAGGATGAAATTAGTCAGTTGCAAAAGGACAAATATTGTATAAGAACACTATTATAAGAGCTCAAGAAATAGTTTAAACAGAGAAGAAAATATTCTTTGATGGTTACAAGAAGGGGAGGGAGGTAGGGAGGGGGTATTCACCCCACAAAGTTTCCAAGGAGCACCTGGCATATTCGAACTGCTGACACTTTGGTTAGGAGCCGTAGCATTTAACCACTATGCTACCAGGGTTTCCAATTAAATAGTAGATAAGAATTATTTTAGGTGAAGGAAAAGACATCACACAGTACCAGAGAGGTCAGCACAACTGGACTAAACCAAAAGCAAAGAATTCTCCTGAATATACTGAATGCTTCAAAGGCCAGCATGGCCGGGGTTTGAGGACCATGGTTTCAGGGGACATCTAAGTCATTGGCATAATAAAATCTATTAAGAAAATATTCTGCATCCCACTTTGGAGAGTGGCATCTGGGGTCTTAAACACTAGCAAGCAGTCATCTAAAATGCATCAATTGGTCTTAACCCACCTGGATCAAAGGAGAATGAAGAACACCAAAGACACAAGGTAATTATGAGCCCAAGAGACAGAAAGGGCCACAGAAACCAGAGACTACATCAGCCTGAGACCAGCAGAACTAGATGGTGCCTGGCTACAACCGATGACTGTCCTGACAGGGAACACAACAGAGAACCCCTGAGGGAGCAGGAGAGCAGTGGGATGCAGACCCCAAATTCTCGTAAAAAGACCAGACTTAATGGTCTGACTGAGACTGGAAGAACCCCGGAGGTCATGGTCCCCAGACCTTCTGCTAGCCCAAGACAGGAACCATTCCCAAAGCCAACTCTTCAGACAGGGAATGGACTGGACAATGGGATAGAAAATGATACTGGTGAAGAATGAGCTTCTTGAATCAAGTAGACACATGACACTATGTTGGCATCTCCTGTCTGGAGGGGAGATGAGAGGGCAGAGGGAGCCAGAAGCTGGCCAAATGGACACAAAAAGAGATCGTGGAGGGAAGGAGTGTGCTGTCTCATTACAGGAAGAGCAATTAGGAGTACATAGCAAGGTGTATATAAATTTTTATATGAGAAACTGACTTGATTTGTAAACTTTCACTTAAAGCACAATAAAAAAAAATACAGAAAAAACTACCTGTGGAAAATGTGTTCATAGAGAACATCCCAATGTTTAAAGGTAAAGCAGAGGAAGAGAAGCAGGCAAAGGAGATGGAGAAGGAATAGCCAATGAAGTCGGAAGAAAGCCTGAAGAACATAGTGACATAAAAGCAAAGACAACGAAGTATGGCCAACTGTATGGAATCATTCTGAGAGGTCAAGTAAAATAAAGAAAAGGGATCTAACCTTTGGATTTGGGCAACACAGTAGTTGTGTGCCTTGAGAAGTACCTTGAAAAGAAAATGTGAAATGAAGAAAGGGATGTAGCACTGTAGACATCTCAAGATATTGTACTATAAAGGAGAGCTGAGAAATGGAGGTAATGTCTAGAGGAATATGTGGCATCAAAGCAGGGCTCTTAGATAGGGATGCTTAAGCATGTTTTTAGGCTAATAGGAATGATCTAGTAGAGAGAAAATGATGGTATAAGAAAGAGTATGCTAATGAGCTATGTATTTCCTTGAAAGACTTTTCAATGGTAAAGCTGTGAATGGTGGGGAGACTGAAAATGATGAAGCCTCAGGTATAGGAAAATGTGGCTGTGTAGGGTGATGAAGGAGTACCTAGCCTAAAAAAAGAAAAACAAGTAAAATTGATTCAAAGAATTTGAGAGCATCAGAGTTGGAAGGGCCTGAAAAGGTCTTCTAACCCAACCCTCTCATGCAGATGAAAAAACACTCCCCTGTTACTTTCTGTCCAGGTTATCCCCCACCACATCCAAATACTCTAATAAAAACATTGACTGTAACCAGAAAAAAAGGAGACAGAGATAGTGAGTATGTGTATTTTAGGAATGAAATTTTTTAAAAAAAACAAGAGGAGATGGGATCCAGAGAATGTGTATGAGTGTTGGCCTTATATATATACAGTAAAACCTTTGAAAACCAGAACCTGTGTAAGGTGGAAACCTGTCAGAGAAGGAAAACTCAAATATTTTCCCCTAATAGAAAGCAATAGAAAAGTGGTAAGACTGCACCCTGTCAAAGGTGGAAAAATTATGAAACCTGGAACAAGGCAGTTCTACTCTTGAGTTCCAGCTCTCACAGGTTTCACTGTAATTCGTAGGAACAGGAAGAAATGCAACAAGTATGGGTAGAGATACAGGTAGATTCAGTCGTGAGAAGGTGAGGGAAAGTCTGATACTGATTATGTTTTTCTCAATGAAGTGTAAGGTATGAGGCAAGTAAGGTGTGACAAGGAGGAATGTTTGGGTAGGAAGCTTAAGCAGAGAAGAGAAGGTATAAAATACTCTTTGGGGGGAATGGAAAGTACATCTGGGCATTGCGTGTGGCCATTTGAGATATGAGGACTTATGAGTGGGTGACTGAGGGGGGTTGGTGAGGAACATCATAGGAATCAAGGAGATCAAGGAACTGAAAGACCAGAGTATTGGCTGGGTCGACCACCTGGGTATTAGTGGTTAAGTTAGTAGCTGAGCTAGCTCTTGAATCCAGATATCCTGACTTGCAGTTTGATGGGTTATAATTTTACTGAGAACATTGGTTCGGAGCATTACCTTTTTGTGCCTCCCTTTTTTTTTTTTTTTTTTTATTCCTCTAACAGTCAACCCTGGTGGTGTAGTAGTTAAGAGTTCGACTGCTAACCAAAAGTGGCATGATTTTTTGTTTTGGCCCATACATGCATATTATAGACTTTTGTAGGCTGGTGCTTTTCTTTCACTTATCCCTACCAAATCCCTACAGTATATATTTATTAATTTTTTGGCATGTTTTTCCTTGTGTTTTTTCTCTTTTAATCTGTTCCATTAATATGCATTTATTAAAGTACAAAAGCTTGCCCCTTAAGTGGTAAGGGGCAAATGAAGAAAGAAGTTTAGGAATCCTGTTGCCTTATAAGAGCTGGAATGAGCAGTAAAAGAGAGACCTGGTTTGTATGGACTCTAATAATAATCATAATAATCGACAGCATTCAGATAGCCCTTTATACCTTGTGCTGTGCTTTCACTTATCTCATTTGATTTTTGTAACTGCCTTTTTCAGATGGGGAAACTGAGGCTCAGAGAGGTTAAGGGTCTTGACCAAGGACATATACCTAGTAAGTGGCAGAGTTATTAGCCATAGTGTTCTGTCTCTGTGTCTCCTGTTTTTTTTTTTACTGAAGTGTTTTGCCTCTTTGCTTCTCACAATCCATTATATCCAAAGCGATAACAAAGAAAAAGTCTGCTGGGTAGAAAATAATGGCTGATTGGAGGCCTCTTATAATACAAAAACATTTTGTATTTGTTTAAAATATAACACTTAATAGGATTAAATATTTATCTACCATCTACTGTGTTTGGTAATTCAGAGAACCAGGAATGATTATGAAGTAGGCACTGATTTAATCTAGTAGGGACATAGGAATGTGAGTTCCTGAGAAGCTTTTCTTGAACCCCCTCCCACATCCCATATGTGCTTCCACAACACCCTGTTTTGACTAAATTCTATATAGAGAGAATACAGTACTAGTCACAGAATGAGTTCTCAAAAAAAATTTGTCAAAAGAATAAAGATTATTAAACAAGCAATTACAATAGTTTGGTAGATGCTAGAATGGGAAAATAATTAAAAAAAATTTTTTTTTTTTAGGAAGCACATGTTGAAGGGGATGTCAGGAAAAGCTTCTGGAAGAAATGACTTCTAACATGATGAAGAGTTAGCTGGGGACAAGCAGGGGTGTTAGGCCTGGGAGGCAGCATACAGAATGTATAAAGTTTCAGAGATGCGAGGGAGCATGGCAACTTAAAAGAACTAAAATTTAGTACAGCTGAAGTTTAGGGTGCCAAGTCAAGAATGAGAAGGTAGGCAGGGAGTGGTTAGGGCCTTTTATTCAAAAGGCCTTGTAAGCTGAGTTGAAGGAGTTGGGCTCCACCATGGAGAGGCATAGCAGAGTTTTCAGCAGGAAGCTGTCATAATCAGGTTTACATTTTAGACGATAACTCTGCATTGTGTAAATTACAATGGGGAGGAGCAAGACTGGAAATGGGGAGAACAGTTAGAAAACAATTTCAATACTTAGGAAAAAGGACTGGAGTGGTGGCATTTTGTCTGAAGAGAAGCAGACAGAATTTTAAAATATTTTGGAGTGTGCATTAACATGATTCTGTAATTCACTGGACATGAGCAAGGAAGAAGTAGGAGGAAGGAGTGACTCCTCAATATCTAAGTCGAGCAGCTAGGTACATGGTGGCTTCATTCTCTAAGATAAGGAATGCTATGAAAAAAGATGGATAGGTTTGCAGAGAAAGGTTTTGAGTTCAGTTGTGGGTATACTGAGCTTAAAAATCTTGTGAGACAATCAAGTGGAGATATCCAATAAGTAGTTAAGTATACCGGTTAGAATCTCAAGATACCTTTGCTTTGCCAGACTCAGCATATTTGTCGTAAGTGCTACAGGGGTAGAACAGATGTCTTAAGGAATACATATAGAGTGAGAAGAGAAGAGAGCCGCAAAGGGTGGAACCCTGAGGAACTCCAACATTTAAGGGATAGAGGACAAGAAGTCTGTAAAGAAGACCAAGGGGAAAAAAAAAAAAAAAAAAAACAGAGAGGTAGAAGGAAAGTAAAGCAAGTAGCAAAGTGCTGTGATAATTCAAGAGGGAAAGATGACATTCAGTTTTGTGGTGTACCTTGCAGGAGGCTTTACTTGGATGACCCTTAAGGAATGGATACCATTTACGAAGAAGAGATGCAGTGGGAAGGAGGAATAAAACCATGGGAAACAAATTAACAGTTTAATTTGACTGAAATATAGGGTCAAGAGAGAGAAGTAGGGAGAAAGCTGACAAGATGGTTTGATGTCATATTGTGGAAAACCTTAGATTCTGGGTAAGTTGTTGTAACTTTATTCTGTGAGAAAAAAAACATTATATTTGGTGCTAAGGGAAAGACAAGAATGCAAAACATGCTTTGAACCCTGAATACCTTACCACTTTATTATGGAAACAAATCTAGGCACCTGAAAAGAATAAAAATTCAGAGTGATATCTGATTAATGAGAGAAAATTCTATAGAAATTTTAATAGTATGAAGGTCAATTCGAGCTGCAGTAATTTAGTCTTGTCCTGGTTAAATAATAATTTGAGCTAGTCATTGTCTTTAAAAAAAAGTCTTATCCAATTTGAATGCTCTTTAGAAAGAATATTCTCTTTGTGGATGTATCTCTCAAATTCCTTCATTCAAAAGGATATATACTGTAGTAGTTTTTATCTGATGATCTTTGGTCCTCAAGACAAGTTCTTTGTCTGTCTAAAAAAGCGGCAATAGTTCCAAAGATTCTAAAGCAATGTCGTTGTTGTTAGGTGCCATCGAGTTGGTTCAGACTCATAACCATCCTATACACAACAGAACCAAACACTGCCCTATCCTGTGCCATCCTCACAACTGTTGCTATGCTTGAGCCCATTGTTGCAGCCACTGTATCAGTCCATCTCGTTGAGGGTCTTCCTCTTTTTCGCTGACCATCTATTTTACCAAGCATGATGCCCTTCTCCAGGGACTGATCCCTCCTCATAACATGTCCAAAGTATACGTGACGAAGTCTCGCCATCCTTGCTTCTAAGGAGCATTCTGGCTGTACTTCTTCCAATACAGATTTGTTCATTCTTTTGGCAGTTGTGGTATATTCAGTATTCTTCACCAATACCACAATTCCAAGGCGTTAGTTTTTCTTTAGTCTTCCTTATTCATTGCCCAGCTTTCACATGCATATGAAGCAATTGAGAACAGCATGGCTTGGGTCAGGTGCATCTTACTCCTCAAGGTGACATCTTTGCTTTTCAACACTGTAAAGAGGTCTTTTGCAGCAGATTTTACCAATGCAATGCATCTTTTGATTTCTTGACTGCTGCTTGCATGGCTGTTGATTGTGGATCCAAGTAAAATGAAATCCTTGACAACTTCAATTTTTTCTCAGTTTACATGATGTTGCTTATTGGTCCAGTTGTGAAGATTTTTGTTTTCTTTATGTTGAGGTGTAATCCATACATACATCCGAAGGCTGTGGTCTTTGATCTTCATCAGTAAGTGCTTCAAGTCCTCCTCACTTTCAGCAAGCAAGGTTGTGTGATCTGCGTAACACAGGTTCTTAATGAGTCTTTCTCCAATCCTGATGCCCCGTTCTTCTTCATATAGTCCAGCTTCTTGGATTATTTGCTCGACATACAGATTGAATAGGTATGATGAAAGGATACAACCCTGGCGCACACCTTTCCTGACTTTAAACCATGCAGTGTCCCCTTGTTCTGTTCAAATGACTGCCTCTTGATCTATGTACAGGTTCCTCATGAGCACAATTAAGTGCTCTGGAATTGCCATTCTTCTCAATGTTATCCATAATTTGTTGTGATCCACACAGTTGAATGCCTTAGCATAGTCAATAAAACACAGGTAGACATCTTTCTGGTATTCTCTGCTTTCAGCCAGGATCCATCTGACATCAGCAATGATATCCCTGGTTCCACGTCCTCTTCTAAATCTGGCTTGAATTTCTAGCAGTTCCCTGTTGATATACTGCTGTAGCCACTTTTGAATGCTGTTCAGCAAAATTTTGCTTGCATGTGGTATTAATGATATTGTTCGATAATTTCTGCATTAGGTTGGATCACCTTTCTTGGGAATAGGCATAAACATGGATCTTTTCCAGTCGATTGGTCAGGTAGCTGTCTTCCAGATTTCTTGGCATAGACGAGCGAGCACTTCCAGCACTGCATCCATTTATTGAAACATCTCAACTGGTATTCCACCGATTTCTGGAGCCTTGTTTTTCACCAGTACCTTCAGTGAAGCTTGGACTTCTTCCGTCAGTATCATCAATTCCTGATCATATGTTACTTCCTGAAATGATTGAATGTTAACCAGTTCTTTTTGGTATAGTGACTGTGTATTCCTTCCATCTTCTTTTGATGCTTCCTGCATCATTTAATATTTTCCCCGTAGAATCTTTCAGTATTGCAACTCGAGGCTTGAATTTTTTCTTCAGTTTTTCAGCTTGAGAAATGCTGAGTGTGTGCTTCCCTTTTGGTTTTCTATCTCCAGGTCTTTGCATGTGTCATCATGATTCTTTGCTTTGTCTTCTCGAGCCACCCTTTGAAATCTTCTGTTTAGCTCTTTCACTTCATCATTTTTTCCTCTTGCTTTAGCTACTTGATGTTCAAGAGCAAGTTTCAAAGTCTCTTCTGACATCCATTTAGGCCTTTTCTTTCTCTCATGTCTTTTTAATTACCTCTTGCTTTCTTCATGTATGATGTCCTTCCACAACTCGTGAGGTCTTCAGTCATTAGTGTTCCCTGTGTCAAATCTATTCTTGAAATGGTCTCTAAATTCAGGTGGGATATACTCAAGGTCATCCTTTGGCTCTTTTGGACTTGTTCTAATTTTCTTCAGTTTCAACTTGAACCTGCATGTGAGTAATTGATGGTCTGATCCACAGTCGGCCCCTGGCCTTGTCCTGACTGATGATATTCAGCTTTTCCATTGTCTCTTTCCACAGATTTCATAGATTTGATTCCTGTGTATTCCATCTGGCGAGGTCCATGTGTATACTCACCATTTATGTTGGTGAAAAAGGCATTTGCAGTGAAAAAGTCGTCGGTCTTGCAAAATTGTATCATATTATCTCCGGCATTTTTTCTATCACCAAGGCCATATTTTTCAGCTACAGATCCTTCTTTTTGTTTCCAACTTTCACATTCCAATAACCAGTTATTATCAGTGCATCGTAATTGCATGTTCAATCAATTTCAGACTGCAGAATTTGGTAAAAATTCTCAATTTCTTCATCTTTAGCCTTCGTGCTTGGTGTGTAAATTTGAATTGTAGTTGTATTAACTGGTCTTCCTTGTAGGCGTACGGATATTAGCCTATCATTGACAGCGTTGTACTTCAGGACAGATCTTGAAATGCTCTTTTTGGCAGTGAACGCAACGCCATTCCTCTGCAAATTGTCATTCCCGACATACTAGACCGTATGATTGTCAGATTTGAAATAACCAATGCCAGTCCATTTCAGCTTCCTAATGCCTAGGATATTGATGTTTATGCGTTCCATTTCATTTTTGATGATTTCCAATTTTCCTGGATTCATATTTTGTACATTCCACATTCCTATTATTAATGGATGTTTGCAGCTGTTTCTCCTCGTTTTGAGTCATGCCACATCAGCAAATGAAGGTCCCAAAAGCTGGACTCCATCCACATCATTAAGGTCAGCTCTGCTTTGAGGATGCATCTCTTCCCCAGTTGTCTTTTGAGTGCCCTTCAACCTGAGGGGTTCAACTTCCAACACTATATCAGGCAATGCTATTCATAAGGTTTTCACTCTCTAATTCTTTTTGGTGGTGTACCACCACATCCTTTTTCCCAGTTTGTCTTAGCCTGGAAGCTCAGCTGAAACCTATCCACCATGGGCAACCCTTTTGGTATTTGAATACCAGTGGCATAGCTTCCAGCATCCTAGGAGCACACACACCCCCACAGTATGACAAACTGACAGATATGTGGGGCCTAAAGCAATATATATTCACAAACACAGATATTGATGCATATGCTTTGCTTTACTTACCATTAATTTAGGAGTTTCTGGGTGGTACAAATGGTTAAGCACTTAACTACTAGCCAACACATTGGTGGTTCAAACCCACCCTCAGAAGACAGGCCTGACAATCTGCTTTCAAAAGGTCACAGCCTTTAAAACCCTGTGGAGCAGTTCTACTCTGCACACATAGGGTCTCCATGAATCAGAACTGATTCAAAAGCAACTAACTACCACAGCATTAATTTAATAAATACATGTTAAACATTTATTACCTGTCAGTGATGCAATAGAGCATCATGGTTAAGGGCATGCACTGCAGATTGAGACACACCTGAGGTCACATCCCAGTTATTTTGCACTCAGTGGAGGGAAATACATTGTAGTCTCACTTCAAATACAGGCAGTTCCTAGATTACAAACAAGACCTGTTCCTAACTTTGTCCTTAAGTCGAATTTGTAGGTAAGTTGGAACAGATCGTTCTTATTCAGCCTTACTTTAGTGCAAGAAGAGGCTCAAAGTCTCTTCAATGATTTAAAAGCTGCACGTGCAGCAAGTGAAGGTGACTGTGATGAAGAAGTTGTTGGGACAGCAGGGTCACTGCGAATCCACTAGAAGGCAATGCGTTTGGGTTTTTTTGTTTTTTTTTTTTTAGGGGGGAGGGGTTGGTTCAAGGTTTTCAAAATGAGGGCAAAATTTACATAACATTAAAGGGCAAGTAGTTGTCTGTAAGTCAGACATTTGTAACCAGGGGACTGCCTTTAGTTTATACTTTGTGTGCATTATGGTTTTTCTTAAGAGGAAATTTCCATTATTATGTACCCAATTGTTAATGCTATTATAAAATGTAATTGGTATTTTTTAAAGGGGAGAGGTGAGGAGTGATTTTAAAGAACTAGCTAAGCCACAGAGTGAATCATCCACATTTAGAGGACTGAGAGTTGGCCATAAATGTTGGTGAAATGATTCTGTGCTGCAGTCACTAGGTGTCACTATTCCACAACATTGCTCCAAAAGGATACACCCAGAATACCATACATGAACACACATCCAGGAAAGACAAAAAGTTGCTTATATTAAAGGATATACATATACACACACATGATATTTATATAAGAAGTGAAGTTCCCAGGCACCATGTATCCTCTCACTGTTTCTTACTAGGTCCATAAAAAAATAGAATCATAGATTTAAAACTGATCAAGGTCTTAGATCACCTAAGATACTCCCTCCCCACCCCATTTTATAGATTTGGAATTGAGGAGCAGAGGGAAGAAGTGACAAGTGATTTAAACAGAGGGCTTAGACTGCCCACTCTTAAAATACCACACTGTGCATTTTTAATATGTACAATCAAATAGACATTCTGATAAAACCTCTAAGCCTATCAGAATTTTCTACTATTTTAAAGACCAGGCTCGCAATATGAAGATAACAATACATATTTATGCTAATAAAAATTCTCCATCAAATACGATAGTTCTTGCTATAAACTGTAGAAATCACTCTAATAAAAACATATGTATGTATGTGTGTAGTATTTATAGTCAGACTTATTACAAAAAGGATCTCAGGAAGCTTATTAAAGTAAATATAGCATAAAAAATTTTTAAGTGATATAATCAGAAAGAAGATAAACCAGTATGAAGTCTATCATGTATATTAGCAGAAATAATTATTTCTGCTAATGTTCACGATGTACAATAAACTTATCCAGTAATCTTATATTTTGCTGTGTGTTCTCAAATGATTCTGCTTTCCCTAGCTGAGAGTGCAAACTAGGAAAAGTAGATAGTACTATTCCCATTGAAAGATGAAGAGAGATTGTAATTTATTCAAGATCATACAACTACTGTATTTCTGGTTTCAAAGCCCTCATTCTTTCCATTATGCCAGCTACACAGACATGTAAGGAGAGGACTCTAACAGAATGTTGTCACTGTAGCTCTTAGACAACTAGGTTACCACCATTACTTCTAAATTATACAGGTAGGCTTTTGCCTACATCAGATTTATTTTAAACAATTGCATAGCGCCGTTGACCAGATGTTTTTCTGCCAAGAGATTGACTCCTAGTCCCCCTGCCAAAAAAGTTGTTAAAAAAGTTAAAGTTCATAAATTTAACTTACCTACATTGCAAATTACAAAATTATACTAAGGAAATAGGCATTTAAATATGCCTAATTTCTATTTGGAAACCCTTGGTGGTGTAGTGGTTAAGTGCTACGGCTACTAACCAAAGGGTCAGCAGTTCAAATCCACCAGGTGCTCCTTGGAAACTCTATGGGGCAGTTCTACTCTATCCTATAGGGTTGCTATGAGTCGGAATCGACTCGACGACACTGGGTTTGGTTTTTTTGGTAATTTCTATTTGGTCAGATAAGAAAGGCTCAGGGGAAGAAATAAGTCCAAAGGAAGATAGAAGTAAGGCGATACCTAGAACAAAGACGAAAGGAGATAGGCACAATGTTAAAAAAGAGAGAAAGGAGCAATGGAGAGAGAGAGATAAGGCCCATATATCCTGCCTATCCTGCTTCTGATCACTACATTATTCATGTATTTTATTTTTCCTGTTTAGCTGCTTTCATCTAAAGTTGTACCAGAAATCTATCCTAGCCAGGGTCCTGGTTCTTCAAATTCCATTCTAGGTTTTGGTCCAACTTTTTCTGAGTTGTCCTATTGATTCCGTGTCTGTCTTTGCCACAATCATTCAGGATCTTCCTTATTCTATGATTTGCTTTGTTTTTATTAATGTATTTGAAAAACCTGTACTTGGTTTTAGAATCTCTTACTCTTCTATCAAAGATTCATTTCTTGTTAACCATGCTGAATTTTTTCTTTTTAAGTATCTGGAATTTGTAAATTCTTAGTCACTCAATGTTTATTACACAAATTTTTATTGACTGCCCACCACTGCCAGAACTATGTAGATCAAGGGTAAAACCAGATATGGCCCCTCCTGTAATGAAGCTCACAGGCTTACAGTTCCATCTAAGTTGGAATAGGCCCACTACAGCCTATCTCCCCCATTGCTTTTAACCAAAAACTCTGGGTAAAATGCACAAAGCAACTACCTGAGGACTCTAAAAAGTAAACAAATGGGTTTTGGTATGGTTTAGTCTTCAGCAGCAGTCTTTGTAATGAGAAAAAGTAGGTGGATTGTGCAGGGGAATCAAATTTCTCTTTCTCTTGTTGCTTTGATCTGAAGGCAGGCCCCAATCATGCAACTGTGTAAGGGCAGCACAGGACACCAAAATTACAATACAAACCCTACTTTCATAGCCTGGGGAGCTGGGAAAATGGACCCCTATAGTCCAACCACAGTGTGAGGGGTGTTTGCTTCTTCTTCCCACAGCTTTGAACTAAGAGTAGGTGATATTTATGGCAGCATAGGCAGCTAAAACTCAGAGAAAACCCCTTATTCTGGCCAGAGGAACCAGGAGATGAGACCCTGAGAGCTAGAGAGTATGGAGGAATCTAGGAGAGGAGAAAGCTGCAGAAGGGAAGGAGTTCCTTAATTCTGAGTATGGACCAAACCAAGTGTCTTGGGCCTCTTCAAGCTGTACATGCATGAGACAGACCCAAAGCACCATAGTAAAGGCTTTGAGAACAGAATTAAGATGTCAACTACTGCCCAAGTCACAGACTAACCCCTGAGTGGTTAGTGGGCCTAAAGCAGCATAGCAAAGGCTTTGAAAACTGAACTGAGATTGGAACCACTGCTCACTGAAAGCAAGAGAGAACTTTGCTCTGCACATAACCAAGTTGATTGCCATTTTCTAGATATTAACATCTAAGCCTTGTGAGAGCTTTAGTGTGTACCTGGCCCAGTGTCTGGCACATTTTAGGCACTTTAGTTTTAAGAGTGTGGGCTCTGGATCCAGACTGCCTGATTTTGAACCCTGCTCCGTTTACTTGCTATGTGACCTTTGATAAGTTAATTTAGGTGTTCCAGGACAGGAAGGCATGGACATTAGGCCTGAGCCAAGAGGAAAGGGTTGGGTATCCCTGACCTGAGAGAAACAAGTGAGGCTACCATAATTTGTTGGGGTCATCATCTAAGGTAAAAGCCCTAAGGGGCTATGCCCTAGAAACCAGGACAAATTAAGGTAACACTGAGTGTCAAACAAAGCTGCCTCAACTGAGCTCAGTCTCTGATTAGTTTAAAGTGATTAGATTCTCTCCACCACCAGCTTCACATCTTTTTCTCTGGAGGAAAATATAATTCAGAGACTGTACAATTTTTTATATGTAATGTCAAGCTTTCTATAAAAATTAGTAGCCATACTAACTGTATAACCAACCATAATCCAAGAAACAGATTCAAAGGTGACCCAGGGTTTTAGTTAGCATACAAAGACATTAAAATAGCTATAATTAATATCTGCCAAAAGGGGAAAGACAAATTATCTTCAAAGAAATCATGGTAAGAAGGACAGTTGAATTCTCAAGAAAAACTATGGGAGTAAGAAGACAGTGGAATAACAGCTTTAGTGTGCTGAAAGAAAATGATTTCTAGCCTAGAATCTATATCCAATGAGAATCACTTTCAAAATTGAAGATGAAATAAAGACATTTTTCAGGCTAATAATAATAATGAGAGAATTTATTGCCAACAGATCTATACTAAAAGGAAATTCTAAGGTTAGCAAGAATATGGAGTGACTGTAAAGGCAGGTTACAGCCAGTGCAATAAGGAAAGAAAAAGAGATAAATTGTATAAAATTGAGGAAGGAAGAAATAAAACTTATGTTTTCATACCACATGCTTATGTGCTTAGAAAATCCAAAAGAATGTGTAGATTAACTATTAGAATTAAGTGAATTTATCAAGGCCTGAATACAAAGTCAATGAAGAAAAATTACTTGTATTTCTATTGCAAATAATGTTACAACATAAAATGTGTATGTATTGTTTAATGAGAAACTAATTTGCTCTGTTAACTTTCACCCAAATCACAATAAAATGTTCAAAACATTTTTTTTCTGTATACTAGCAACACCAAATAATGAATTTTTTTTAAATGAGACTATTTGTAGTAGCATCAACAAATATGAAATACCTAGAAATAAGTCTAATGAAAGATGTGAAAGACCTCTGCTCTGAGAACTCCAAAGAAGATTAAGAAAATCTAAATAAATAGAGGATATATAATATTCAAGGATTAGAAAACTCAACAT
Source organism: Elephas maximus indicus (assembly GCF_024166365.1). Taxonomy (NCBI): domain Eukaryota; kingdom Metazoa; phylum Chordata; class Mammalia; order Proboscidea; family Elephantidae; genus Elephas; species Elephas maximus. Next base: position 49,670,076 of record NC_064823.1, read on the forward strand.
TGTGAAGATGTCATTTCTCCCCAAATTGATCTATAGATTCAATGCACTGTGTGCGTATGAGAGAGAGAGAATTGACAAGTTGATTCTAAAATTTATGTGGAGATGCAAAGGACCAGGGAGTCAATCCAATTCTGAAGAAGAAAAAAACTGGAGAACTTACACTACCAGATATCAATACCTATTTTATAAGCACCGGTGTAATGTTGGCATAAGGAGAGACATATGGGCCAGTGGAACAGAATAGAGTCCAAAAATAGATTCACATATATATGGTCACCTAATTTATAACCTGGTGGCAACGGGTTGGTTAACTTACAATGGTGACATCGCAATGCAGTAGGTAAAGCATGATCTTTTTAATAAATGGTGCTGGGTAAATTAGATATCCATATAGGAAAAATGAATTCTGATCCCTTCCTCATACCATACCTGAAAAATCATACCACATGTGGACCATATACCTAAATATAAAAGGCAAGCCAATGATGCTTCTAGAAGAATACATAGGAGAATACCTTTATGACCTCATGGTAAGCGAAGATTTCCAAAACAGTAAAAGCTTTAACCATAAAGGATAAACTGAACTAAATTAAAAACTGTTCGTTAAAAGGCATCATCAGAGTGAAAAGGCAAGCCATGGAATGGGAGAAGATAGTTGCAATTTATATATATGACAAGATTCATGTTTAGAACACATGAAGAATTCCAACAAATTAATAAGAAAAAAGAAGCCAATACAATATAAAAAATAAATGAGCAAGAGAGTATAGCAGACACTGTGCTAAAAAGGACATACTCAGGTTGTCATTAAATACTTGAAAAACTGTTCAAGCTCATTAGTCATCAAGAAAATGCAAACTAAATCCACAATGCAAAATCCCCAAAATAGTTAAAAGGAAAAAGACAATACCAAGGGTAGTAAGGACATAAGGAACTGGAAATCTAGTGAATTGATAAATGTAGAGTAAATTGGAAAATCGTTTGGCATCAACTCCTGTCATAAAACAGTAGAACACATGTGCACAAATATTCATAGCATTACCACCACCACCCATTGCCATCTAGTCGATTCCAACTCATAGCAACCCTATAGGACAGGATAGAACTGCCTCATAGGATTCCCAAGGCAGTAATCTTTACAGAAGCAGACTGCCACATCTTTCTCCTGCAGAGCCGCTGGTGGATTCTAACCACCAACCTTATGGTCAGCAGCGAAGCACTTCACCCCGTGCCACCAGGGCTGCTCTTCATAGCACCACATGTACACAAATATTCATAGTGCTATTTATAACAAAAGTGCCCCTTAAATAGAATAGATAAATTATGGTATATTCATGGAGTAGAATACTATACAGCCATGAGAGGGAATTAAAGTATATGCAAGAGCGTGGAATGCAAAAATAATGTTAAATGAAAAAAAAAAGCCAGATAAGGAGTATATACCATATGGTTTCATTTACAGAATGTTTGAAAACAAAATTCATCTGTGGGTGTGAGAAATTAGGATAGTAGCTACCCTTGAGGAGATGTTTAGTGACTAAAAAGGGGATATAAGGGAAGCCTCTAGGGAGCTATGGCTGATAACCAAAAGGTCAGCAATTTGAATCCACCAGGTGCTCCTTGGAAACCTTATGTGGCAGTTCTACTGTGTCCTATAGGGTCGCTATGAGTCGGAATCCACTCGACAGCAGTGGGTTTGGTTTGGTTGTTTTCTAGGGTGCTGGTAATGTTTTGTTTCTTGAGCTAGGCGCAGGCTATTCAGGTGTGTTCACTTTGTTAAAAATCAGAGAACTATACAATTATCACTTGTGAACTTTCCTATATATGTGTTTGTGATGGTTAATTTTATGTGTCAACTAGGCTAGGCTACAGTACCCAGCTGCTTGATCAAACACTAGCCTGGATGTTGCCATAAAGGTATTTAGACGTGATTAACATTTACAGTCAGTTGACTTTAAGTAAAGCAGACTATCCTCCATAATGGGGGTGGGCCCCCTCTAGTCAGTTGAAGGCCTTAAAGCGAAAACTGAGGCTTCCCAAAGAAGGAAGGAACTCGGCCTCAAGACTGCAACATAGAAATCCTGCCACATTTCCAGCTTGCTGGCCTGCCCTACCGATTTCTGACTCCAGACTACAACATCAAATCTTACCTGAATTTCCAACCTACTGGCCTGCTCTACAGATTTTGGACTTGCCAGCCCCACCATTACATAAGCCAATTCCTTAAAATAAATTGATCTTAATCTCTTTCTCTGTGTATCTTTCTGTCTTCTATATACCCTCCAAAAGGAAAACCAAAGAAGAATAGATCCCTTTGAATTATAGTGCTGGCCAAGAATATTGAATATACCATGTACTTCCAGAAGAACAAACAAATCTGTCTTGGAAGAAGTACAGCCAGAATGCTCATTAGAAGCAAGGATGGCAAGACTTCATCTCACGCAGTTTGGACATGTTTTCAGGAGGGACCAGTGCCTGGAGAAGGACATCATGCTTGTTGTGATGGTTAAGGTTCTGTGTCAACTTGGCTGGGCCATAATTCTCAGTGGTTTGGCAGTTGTATGTAATGTGATCACCTCCATAATAGGATCTGCTGTGAGTAGCCAAAGAGTTGAAAGAGAGTTTCCTTGAGCATGTGGCCTGCATTGAATGTAAGTGGACATTCTGGCAAGACTCGTGGGTTTTTGCTCGCTCTGGATCCTGCAGCTGGCTCCTATTCATCTGACCTCCAGTCTGTGGGACTTGAGCTAGCAGCTTATCTGCTGTCTTGCCTGCCTAACTTTGGACTTTTCGATGTTTGCAGCCTTGAGCAAGAGCTCTGCTGTCTGACCTGTCAATCTTGTGTTCACCAGCCCCTGCAGCTACGTGAATCAGCAGAAGCCTCTATTCTGATCCGTGGACTTGGGACGCTTCAGCCTCTACAACCGCATGAGCCATTTCCTTGATATAAATCTCTCTTATATATATTTATACACTTTACTGGTTTTGCTTCTCTAGAGAACTCAGCGTAAGACACTTGCTAAAGTAGAGGGTCAGAGAGGGATTGACACAGTGGCTGCAACAACAGGCTTAAACACAGCAACAATTGTGAGGATGGTGAAAACCAGGCAGTGTTCTGTTGTACATAGGGTCAATATGAGTTGGAATTGACTCACCAGCTCCTAACAACAACAGCAACATCCCCTATTGGTTCTGTTTCTCTGGAGAACCCTGACTGATACTGTTATATCGCAATAGAGAGAAAAAAGTTGTGCAGAGTTCCTATTCTTATTATAGGTGACTACCCAGTAAAATACATCATATGCTTTCTTATTTGATAGCAGTAGAAAAGGGTTAGACTATGATCGAACCATTTGTCTATATAAGAACCTCTACTACCTGTGAAGAAAAATATCCTTTATTTTTTTAAAAAGGGATGAAGATGTTTTATTCTCATTCATATTAAAGGAAATCAAAGTTGTTTCATGCTGTATTAGTTTGTTAGGGCAGCCATAACAAAATACCACAAACAGGATGGCTTATAAGAACAGAAATTTGTTGTCTCACAGTTCTGGAGGCTAAAAGTCCAAATTCAGGGTGTTGTCAGAGCCATACTTGCTCTGCTCCAGAAGAAAACCCTTCCTTGTTTCTTCCAGCTTACGGTAGAGCCATGCATTTCTTTGTTGTGCCTTGGCTTGTAGATGCATCTTCACATGGCCATCTTCCCTGTGTGTCTCTCTGTGTCTTGTTCTCCTCTTTTATAAGGACAGCACTCATATTGGATTAGATTGTGGCCCACCCTACTCCAGGATGACCTCGTGTTACTTAACTGATTATATCTTCAAAGACCCTATTTCCAAACAATGTCATGGTCACAGGTACCAGTGGTTAGGACTTCAACATAAATTTTGGGGAGTACACAATTCAGTCAATAACACATAATGTAAGCACTGTATATCACACAAATATGCACACTCAAAAGGCAGATATTAAGTGGCATTCATTTTTTTAATGAAAGCAACCTATTTTTTGTTTCAGGGATATCAGACATTTCCCTATCTATATCTTCTGCCAAATTGAATAAAAATAGGGCTTCTGTGAGTTCTGATAAAAAGTGTGGCACTACCTATGTAGAGAAAGTTGAACAACCTTTTAAACTTTGTACTGGACACCCCTTCCAGATCTGGTAGAACCTATGTCTTCTTAAAGAATCTATTTCAAGCATACAACAAAACTTCATTCATCATGTGATTAAAATGCTCTAATGTAAAGCAAGGGTGAGAGCCATACTCACCTAGAAGAAAAGATTTCTGCTGTCATTGGCCTGCTGCCTACTGCTTTACTCCACCCCTACCCAGATGGTCTCACTTATCAGTAGCCTTGTGTCTCTGCACTTTAAGACAAATAATAAGACAAACAATAACCAAAATAACCTGTTGCCATCAAATCTATTCCAACTCACTTTAGGGCAGAGTAGAATTGCCCCATAGGTTCCCAAGGAGCAGCTGCTGGATTCTAATTGCCGACCTTTTGGTTAGCTGCTGTAGTTCTTAACCACTGTGCCACCAGGGCTCCTCTAACCAAAATAACTATCACTTTTTGCTAGGCATCTATGCTAAGCATTGTGGTAAGAAGTTTACATTTATTACTTTGTGTAATAATAAAGAGTATTTGGTTCAAATTCCAGCTCTACCTCTTGCTAGCTGTGTGACTTTGGGAAAATTATTTATTTACCCTTCCTAGGGTCTCAATCCCCCATGTGTCTGTCAGTTTGTCCTACTGTAGGGGCTTGTGTATTGCTGTGATGCTGGAAGCTATGCCACCACTATTCAGATACCAACAGGGTCACCCATGGAGGACAGGTTTCAGCTGAGCTTCCAGACTAAGACAGACTAGGAAGAAGGACCCAGCAATCTACTTCTGAAAAGCATTAGCCAGTGAAAACCTTATGAATAGCAGCGGATCATTGTCTGATATAGTGCTGGAAGACGAGCCCCCCAGGTTGGAAGGCACTCAAAAGATGACTGGGGAACAGCTGCCTCCTCAAAGTAGAGTCGACGTTAATGATGTGGATGGACTAAAGCTTTCGGGGCCTTCATTTGCTGATGTGGCACCACTCAAAATGAGAAGAAACACCTGCAAACATCCATGAATAACCAGAACCGGAATGACAAAGTATGAATCTAGGAAAATTGGAAATCATCAAAAATGAAATGAAATGCATAAACATCAATATCCTAGGCATTAGTGAGCTGAAATGGACTGGTATTGGCCATTTTGAATCAGACAATCACATAGTCTACTATGCTGGGAATGACAACTCGAAGAGGAATGGCGTTGCATTCATCGTCAAAAAGAAGATCTATCCTGAAGTACAACACTGTCAGTGATAGGATAATATCAATACGTCTACAAGGAAGACCAGTTAATGTGACTATTATTCAAATTTACGCACCAACCACTAGGGCCAAAGATGAAGAAATAGAAGATTTTTATCAGCTGCTGCAATCTGAAGTTGCTTGAACATGCAATCAAGACGCATTGATAATTACTGGCAATTGGAATGCGAAAGTTGGAAACGAAGAAGGATCAGTAGCTGGAAAATATGGTCTTGGTGATAGAAACAATGCTGGAGATCAAATGACAGAATTTTGCAAGACCAACGACTTCTTCATTGCAAATACCTTCTTTCACCAATGTAGCAACGACTATACACATGGACCTTGCCAGATGGAACACACAGAAATCAAATTGACTACATCTGTGGAAAGAGACGACATAAAAGCTCAATATCATCAGTCAGAACAAGGCCAGGGGCTGACTGTGGAACAGGCCATCAATTGCTCATATGCAAGTTCAAGCTGAAACTGAAGAAAATCAGAGCAAGTCCACGAGAGCCAAAATATGACCTTGAGTATATCCCACCTGAATTTAGAGGCCATCTCAAGAATAGATTTGACGCACTGAACACTAGCAACCAAAGACCAGACGAGTTGTGGAATGACATCAAGGACATCATCCATGAAGAAAGCAAGAGGTCACTGAAAAGACAGGAAAGAAAGAAAAGGCCAAGATGGATGTCAGAGGAGACTCTGAAACTTGCTCTTGAGCGTCGAGCAGCTAAAGCAAAAGGAAGAATTGATGAAGTAAAAGAACTGAACAGAAGATTTCAAAGGGCCTCTCGAGAAGACAAAGTAAAGTACTATAATGACATGTGCAAAGAGCTGGAGGTGGAAAACCAAAAGGGAAGAACATGCTCAGTGTTTCTTAAGCTGAGAGAACTGAAGAAAAAAATTCAAGCCTCAAGTTGCAATAGTGAAGGATTCCATGGGAAAATATTAAACGAAGCAGGAAGCATCAAAAGAAGATGAAAGGAACACACAGAGTCATTATACCAAAAAGAACTAGTTGATGTTCAACCATTTCAAGTGGTGGCATATGATCAGGAACCGATCGTACTGAAAGAAGAAGTCCAAGCTGCTCTGCAGGCATTGGCGAAAAACAAGGCTCCAGGAATTGATGGAATATCAACTGAGATGTTTCAACAAACAGATGCAGCACTGGAGGTGCTCACTCTTCTATGCCAAGAAATATGGAAGACAGCTTCCTGGCCAACTGACTGGAAGAGATCCATATTTAAGCCTATTCCCAAGAAAGGTGATCCAACCGAATGTGGAGATTATAGAACAATATCATTAATATCACACACAAGCAAAATTTTGCTGAAGATCATTCAAAAATGGCTGCTGCAGTATATCTACAGGGAACTGCCAGAAATCCAGGCCAGTTTCAGAAGAGGACGTGGAACCAGGGATATCATTGCTGATGTCAGATGAATCCTGGCTGAAAGCTTAGAATACCAGAAGGATGTTTACCTGTGTTTTATTGACACTGTGCAAAGGCATTCGACTGTGTGGATCATAACAAACTATGGATAACATTACGAAGAATGGGAATTCCAGAACACTTAATTGTGCTCATGAGGAACCTTTACATAGATCAAGAGGCAGTTGTTCAGACAGAACAAGGGGATACTGATTGGTTTAAAGTCAGGAAAGGTGTGCGTCAGGGTTGTATTCTTTCACCATACCTGCATAATCTGTTTGCTGAGCAAATAATATGAGAAGCTGGACTATATGAAGAAGAATGGTGCGTCAGGACTGGAGGAAGACTCATTAACAACCTGCATTATGCAGATGACACAACCTTGCTTGCTGAAAGTGAAGAGGACTTGAAGCACTTACTAATGAAGATCAAAGACCACAGCCTTCATGTGATTACACCTGAACATAAAGAAAACAAAAATCCTCACAACTGGACCAATGAGCAACATCATGATAAACGGAGAAAAGACTGAAGTTGTCAAGGATTTCATTTTGCTTGGATCCACAATCAACAGCCATGGAAGCAGCAGTCAAGAAATCAAAAGACACATTGCATTGGGCCAGTCTGCTGCAAAGGACCTCTTCAAAGTGTTGAAGAGCAAAGATGTCACCCTGAAGACTAAGGTGCGCCTGACCCAAGCCATGGTATTTTCAGTCACATCATATGCATTTGAAAGCTGGACAATGAATAAGGAAGACCAAAGAAGAGTTGACGCCTTTGAATTGTGGTGTTGGCGGAGAATATTGAGTGTACCATGGACTGCCAAAAGAACGAAGAAATCTGTCTTGGAAGAAGTGCGGCCAGAATGCTCCTTATAGGCAAGGATGGCAAGACTGCATCTTACATATTTTGAACATGTTGTCAGGAGGGATCAGTCCTTGGAGAAGGACATCATGTTTGGCAGAGTACAGGGTCAGCGGAAAAGAGGAAGACCCTCAACAAGGTGGATTGACACAGTGGCTGCAACAATGAGCTCAAGCATAACAACGATTGTAAGGATGGCGCAGGACCAGGCAGTGTTTCGTTCTGTTGTTTATAGGGTCGCTATGAGTCAGAACCGACTCGATGGCACCTAACAACAACAACCTAACAAGGGTCTCAATTTCTACATCTGTCCAATGGGGAAAATGATGGTAACTACTCCATAAAAAAGCTGTGAAAATTGTATGAGATTATTCAATTAATTTATTATTATTAAATATTTCAAATAGTCCAACTTGTGTTACCTATTATATCATTTAACCCTTATAATAATGAATGAATTAAGCATTATCGATATCATTATTTTACAGATAAGGAAACTGAGGCATAAGAAGATAAAGCACTTCCCATATTTATGAAATGATAAAGAGGAGAATGAAATACATACCTATCACAGTTTCAAAGCCCTTGCTTTTAGTCACTAGGCATAAACCTAAACCAAACCAAACCCATTGCTGTCCAGTCAGTTCTGACTCACAGCAACCCTATGTACAACAGAATGAAACACTGCCCAGTCTGCACCATCCTCACAATCGTTGCTATGTTTCAGTCCATCGTTGCAGTCACTGTGTCATTCCATGTCATTGAGGGTCTTCCTCTTTTCACTGACCCTGTACTTTACCAAGCATGATGCCTTTGATGCCCTTCTCCAGGGACTGGTCCCTCCTGATAATATATTCAAAGTACATGAGACCAAGTCTTGCCATTCTTGCTTCTAAGGGGCATTCTGGTTGTAAGTCTTCCAAGACAGATTTGCTCGTTCTTCTGGCAGTCCGTGGTACATTCAGTATCTTGGCCAGTGCCATAATTCAGAGACATCAATTCTTCTTTTGTCTTCCTTATTCGTTGTCCAGCTTTTGCAGGCTTATGAGGCAATTGAAAACACCACAGCTTAGGTCAGGCGCACCTTAGTCTTCAAAGTGATGTCTTCACTTATTAACACTTTAAAGAGGTCTTTTGCAGCTGATTTTTCCAATGTAATGTGTTGTTTGATTTCTTGACAGTTGCTTCCATGGGCATTGATTGTGGATCCAAGTAAAATGAAATCCTAGACAACTTCAGTATTTTCTCCATTTATCATGATAGTGCTTATTGGTCCAGTTATGAGGATTTTTGTTTTCTCTATGTTGATTAGGTAGTTCAACCTTTTTCAGAACAAAACCTTATAGAAATGTTTAAATGTTAGACCTGTAGACATTTCAAATGGACAACGTAAAAAGATAGCATATATCAGTAACTTATAGATGTAGGTATTTATGTGGTTGATCATATTTCAGTTTTAATTTTCCCATAGTCTTTTATGCAGGTGTGTGACTAAAAATAGAGTAAATTAGCAGTGGAAGTTATCTCAAACATGCCATTTCAGTGAATGAAATAAAGAACTGAGTTTTCTGATATATGCAGTAAAGAGATGGCTCACCATTATGAACTATTGAGAAGTGTTAAATTTCTGTGTAATAATGGTTTTTAAAAGTTTTGTACATGACTTTGGTTAATAGTTTTAAAATGAGTATTTGGAGCTTTTTTGATTATGAAGATATCTGACTTGGATATGGTACAACTATGATAAAAATTATTAAAATTGAATCTCACTTAATCATATTCACTTTCAGATAGATACATATATAAAAGAGACCCTATTGCCGTTGACTTGATTCCAACTCATGACGACCCCTTGTGTTTCAGAGTAGAACTGCTCCATAGGGTTTTCTTGACTATAATCTTTATGAAAGTAGATTGCGAGGCCTTTCTTCTGTGGTACCACTGGGTGGGTTCAGACTATCAACCTTTAGGTTAGTAGCTGCTCAAAAACCCCTTATGCCACCCAAGGACCTTAGGTGGAATTAAAGCCTTGTTTTTCTTTCAAATTATTTTTCCTTTTAACTCTTAGCATGTACAACACAGAATCGATAAATGAACATTCGGAGGATCAACCACCCCCAAAATCTGCTGAGGTAAAAACTTAAAACTATAACTTAATATGTGGTGTAAAAATCAATCTGATCTTAAAATTTGTTTGTAAAGTTTAATGAAGTTTCTTTTATATATCTAGTTAAAAAATGAGAAGTGGTAATTTTGAAATTTGCAATTTTAATGGGTCTTAGGAAATGAGCGGAAGGTGATTTTGGAGCAGATGAAAAGAGTTGACTAGAGCATTTTGGAGCTAAAGAGGGCAGATTTTAGTAACAGTAGAAATGTAGCTTATTTTTGATTGCCACATCCAGGAAGAACTCGATAATTAAATTCACAGAGGTGAAGACAATCTAAATTAATTAAAATGTTGTGTTGTATATTTTGAAGAGACCCAAGGTTTTTTTTTTTTTTTTTTTTTCTGAATGTATGCGTTAAGTCATTAGATCTTTTGCTGGTCTCGTTTTAATAAATAATAATTGTTCATAATTAGAATTATAATTTTTTTCTATTTTTAGAATAGGTGTTTCTACATTTCTTTGGTGCCAGAAGAGCCCTTGTTTTAAATATTTAAAATATTTGTCCTTGATCCTAATAAATTTATTAATCTGTGAAGACTTCTTCCTAGCCTATGTTAACTTATAAATTCTGAAATAATAAAATTTAAAATAATGTGGTTTTACCCTATACGACCCTTCGCCCTAATCAAAATTCACCTTTTGTGTCATTACCTTAGCATGTTTGGACAGTGACAAATTTTCCGGACCAATTGTCTACACTAGAGCTCCAACAGGTAATCATGATCAGGTTTGAAGAACTTTGACCTTGAAAAGGTACATAATTCATTTTAGCCATCAGCTGCTGTGGTGCCCATCTCCCTAGTCATTAAATGTTACCTCCCCCTTTCCTTCATCACTCCATGCTCTCTAGACTTTTTTATGATTTCCTGTGACAATGTGATATTCTCTGTCACTGCACTCAAATAAAATATTATCAGAACACCCAGTGTCGATGTCTGTGTGTGCATGCACACACACATATACACATCATGGTGACCATGAGGCACATTTGGGAATTCCTACTCCAGGGTTTACTCTACTCTTTTTTTGTTTTGTTTTACCCTAGAGGACCAGACCAAACCCACTGCTGTGAAGCTGATTCCAACTCATAGCAGCCCCATAGTGTTTCCAAGGCTGTAAATCTCTATGGAAACAGACTGCTCCATCCTTCTCCTGTGGAGCTGCTGGTAGTTTTGAACTGCCAACCTTTTGCTTAGCAGTCAAGTGCCTTAACCAGTGTGCCACCAGGGCTGCAACCCTAAGGGAAGCCTCTCAATGTTGACCGACATCAAATATTTCTTTTTTCCCACTCTAAAGTCTCATAATTAGACAAACCACCATTAAAAGGCCTGGAAGACTGAGGTACATCCATGAACTTTCTAGATAAGTTACATATAAATATGAGTGGAAGCAATGAACCTTGAATATCTGAAGGTCTGACCTATGTATTTTTCACTTTTCTTTCATTTATATAATATTTCAAATGAATTAAGTTCAAATAAAATTATTTTTCCCTTATGTCCAATTTAGTTATATTTTCATTCTACAAGTTTTGGTGAGTTATCTTTGGAAGGTAGACTGAAAAGGGACACTTAATTATTCTGCTCACTCTACAGGCTCACTTATTAAGCTTGCATAAATGATAAATGAAAATGGCAGAAACTTAGGGTTTATAAAGATAAATCAAGATGCCCATCAAAATACACTCCACTCACATTCCCAAATGCCAGACAATGTCTATTAATACAAAGCATGAATCTTCTTTTGTGTGCGTAATTTCCCATATTGACAGTAATAATATAAATTATGAGATTTGATGGTTTAGTACATTCATAAAATTGTATGGAAAGTATGTTTCTTAAAGGATTTCATTGTTTTGCCTCAGATCCTCAGAGATACTAGTGAACATGGAGAAGCTAAGGGAACTGTGCTGCCAAAAGAAGAGAAAACGTTACCACAGTCGATATATATTCCTTGTCCCCCACAAGGGACATTGAATAAAATTATTACAAATGGTATGTGAAATAAGAAATGTAAATGGAGAAAAAATGAAAAATGTATTTGATGACTCTTAAAATACTAGACAACAAAGCCACTGCTTAATTTGCGTATTCTAGATAATCAGCTCTATTACAAGCAATATATGGGCAAAGAGGGAGTATTTCCTGTATCTGTACAAAAAAAGGTCTGTTGCTTAACAAGTCTATCTTTTAATCTTTTTCATGCCTTTCCATGGCAAATTTTTGGAACTAAAAACAATATTGATTAAAGATTTTTATTTAAAACCTTCTTTTGACATTTAATTTTAAGTTAGCTAGAAAGAACGTTATATTTCTGGTAATATTAGGGTTTTTGTTAAAATTACATCTCAAATTTTAAAACTGCTGCAGCCTTGTAAAAAGGTATGTGAAGCTTGCTTTTCAACTAAAATTTTAAAAGTATCTCTTATTGCCACCAAATATTTATAAAGGAAAATTTCCTAAATTTTTCTGGCTAGTCTATGTAATCAAACTTCAGAGATTTTGACCTCCAGAAGTATAAATCCTATAAAGAACAAAAATCAGATTAAAATATGAAAAAGGATAAGTAATTGAGTTTTAAAAATGTACTTTCTTATTCACTGATCTAAAAAAAAATTGTTTTTTAATTAACATCGGTTTTATTAAGGCACCGAATCGAACTTTGAACTGGAATGGGCCTCATCTACTAGTATAAGTGAATGGACTCTTTTGTAAATATAATTTCTGCCCATAGGTCTTAACAGATAGGAGAATTGTTTGATTACTTTTTTAAAAACATGCACATCCCCATGACCCTGTCTATTTAGTGAGCAGTTTCTGTAAAGCAGTTGTTGGAAGTAGTACGGGGGCCTGTGGAAGAGAGAGAAATGTGCCGGTCACCAAAGGTCATTCACTGATGTTGGGATGCAGAGTTTATTCAGGAACAAATTAAGGGGTTCTAAAGTACCATGCACTGAAATGTCAAATTTAGCTCAATAGCCCATGACCCCCTTGTTTTCTTTCATTTTTGGTTTTGCAGTTTTATAGAAATTTACAAGAAAAGGAGATCTTCATAGCTTCCATGTTTCTATCTTGGGAGTGGGGTGCACATTCTTGTACTCTTTTCACAATCTCTTTCCTTATCTATCTCGTCTCTCTGTCTCTTACACACACACCCTATGCTCACACTGTCTCCTTTATACACAAAGTATAGAATCCCAATCTCTAGATGTGCTTACAACTTGTTCGGAGTCACCTCTGCCCCATCATGAGATATATGCTATAAAATCATGTAAAATTGGAATTACACAGCTAAAGAAATCCTTAAAATAGCGTGTACTCTGGATAATAGAAAGTAGAGCTACAATTTCTCTATAAATCATATTTAATTTACCAAAACAGAGTATACACAAGTTCATATAAATAAAAAAATCTTAATTCTTAACCACACACAGAAATCAATGTCATCATTTTTTTTCAAAAAAAAGCATCAATTTATTTTAATATATACAGATAATAGAATCCTTAGATATTATCAAAAACCAAACCCATTGCCGTTGAGCTGATTCCAACTCATAGTGACCCTATAGGTCAGACTAGAACTGCCCCCATAGGGTTCCCAAGGAGCAGCTGGTGGATTTGAACTCCCAACTCCTTGGTTAGCAGCTGAACTTTTAACCACTGTGCCACCAGGGCTCTTAGATATTACCATTGGTATATATATTATTCCCCCCATGTGTCTGTCAGTTTGGAATATCAACTAAGATGTTTCAACAAACAGATGCAGCGCTGGAGGTGCTCACTCATCAATGCCAAGAAATATGGAAAACAGCTTCCTGGCCAACTGACTGGAAGAGATCCATATTTATGCCTATTCCCAAGAAAGGTGATCCAACCGAATGTGGAAATTATAAAACATTATCATTTTTTTTTGATCATTAATACCACACACAAGCAAAATTTTGCTGAAGATCATTCAAAAATGGCTGCTGCAGTATATCTACAGGGAACTGCCAGAAATTCAGGCCAGTTTCAGAAGAGGACATGGAACCAGGGGTATCATTGCTGATGTCAGATGAATCCTGGCTGAAAGCAGAGAATACCAGAAGGATGATTATCTGTGTTTTATTGACTATGCAAAGGCATTCGACTGTGCGGATCATAACAAATTATGGATAACATTGCGAAGAATGGGAATTCCAGAACACTTAATTGTGCTCATGAAGAACCTTTACATAGATCAAGAGGCAGTTGTTCAGACAGAACAAGGGGATACTGATTGGTTTAAAGTCAGGAAAGCCGTGCGTCAGGGTTGTATTCTTTCACCATACCTATTCAATCTGTTTGCTGAGCAAATAATACAAGAAGCTGGACTATTATGAAGAAGAATGGGGCATCAGAATTAGAGGAAGACTCATTAACAACCTGCATTATGCAGATGACACAACCTTGCTTGCTGAAAGTGAAGAGGATTTGAAGCACCTACCAATGAAGATCAAAGACCACACAGCCTTCAGTATGGATTGCACCTCAATGTAAAGAAAACAAAAATCCTCACAACTGGACCAATGAGCAACATCATGATAAATGGAGAAAAGATTGAAGTTGTCAAGGATTTCATTTTACTTGGATCCACAATCAACAGCCACGGAAGCAGCAGTCAAGCAATCAAAAGACCCATTGCATTGGGTAAATCTGCTGCAAAGGACCTCTTCAAAGTGTTGAAGAGCAAAGATGTCACCTTAAAGACTAAGGTGCGCCTGACCCAAGCCATGGCATTTCCAATCACATCATATGCATGTGAAAGCTGGACAATGAATAATGAAGACTGAAGAAGAATTGACACCTTTGAATCGTGGTATTGGCAATGTACTGCCAAAAGAACGAAGAAATCTGTCTTAGAGGAAGTACATCCAGAATGCTCCTTAGAGGCAAGGATGGCAAGACTGCATCTTACATATTTGGGACATGTTTTCAGGAGAGATCAGTCCCTGGAGAAGGACATCATGCTTGGCAGAGTACAGGGTCAGCAGAAAAGAGGAAGACCCTCAACAAGGTGGATTGACGCAGTGGCTGTAACAATGAGCTCAAGCATAACAACGATTGTAAGGATGGCTCAAGACCGGGCAATGTTTCATTCTGTTGTGCATAGGGTCGCTGTGAGTCGGAACTGACTCAACGGCACCTAACTAACTAATATGTATTGTCATTGGTATATATATATATATATATATTTGAATTGGCTTTTTTTTTTTCTCTATTAAAACCGTAACCAAACCCGTTGCTATCAAGTCAATTCCGATTCATAGCAACCCTATAGGACAAAGTAGAACTGCCCCATAGGGTTTCCAAGGCTATAATCTTTTTTGTGTGTGTGTGCTTTAGGTGAAAGCTTACAGCTCAAGTTAATTTTTCACTCAAAAACTTATACACAAATTGTTTTGTGACATTTGTTGCAATCTCCACAATGTGATCAAATGCTCCCCCTTTCCACCCCAGGTGTTTTGTGTCCATCCAGTTTCTGTAGCTTCCTGCCTTCTCATCCTGTGTTGGATAGGAGTTGCCCATTTGGTCTCGTATTTTGATTGAACTAAGAATCATGTTCCTCACATATGTTATTTTTTGGTTTATACGCCTGCCTAATCTTTGTCTGAAAAGTGGGCTATGGGAATGATTTCAGTTCTGGGTTTGCAGAATGTTCAGGTGGTATAGTTTTGGAGTTCCTCCAGTCTCTGTCAAACCATTAAGTCTGGTCTTTTTTCATGAATTTGAATTCTGTTCTACTTTTTTCTCCTGCTCTGTCCAGGACATTCTGTTGTTGTCCCTGTCAGAGTGGTTGTTGGTGTTAGCTGGGCACCATCTAGTTCTTCTAGTCTCAGACAGGCAGAGTCTCTGATTCATATGGTCCTTTAGTCCTTTGGGCTAAATCTTTACGGAAGCAAATTACTACATCTTTCTCCCAGAGAGCCACTGGGTGGGTTCAAAATACCAACCTTTTGGTTAGCAGCCAAGTACTTAACCACTGCACCACCAGAGTTTCTTTTTCTCCATTAGGGACATATTTTGCTCATGTAGTTGTACTCTTTCTTCAGATTCCATATGATCAAGGGCATGCCACTTCCTGTTAGATGAGAGTATGATCTGTGCCTTGCTTTGTAAGCCATTATCCATTATAAGCCATTATAAATTATTCTTTGTTTTGTTTGTTTGGTTGTTTTTACTGTTGTTGCAAAATTGTATGTTATAGCCTTTACTGAAATTGGCCCTTTTTCTCCTGTACTTCTTAGTGTATTTATCTTGGTCAGGTTGTGCTGACCTCACCCATATTTGGTCTTGCCTTCCCATCACCAAAAGTAGTAAGTGTTTACTATCTAGAAAGTGATTCACCCTCCCTTTCCTTCCCATGCATGGTAACCATCAAAGAACTTTGTTTCTGTATGTATATCTATTCTTGATTTTTTATAATAGTGGGACCATACAATATTTGTCTTTTTGTGATTGACTTATTTCACTCAGCATAATGTCTTCCAGACTTATCCATGTTGTAAGATATTTCATGGATACCTCATTATTCTTTGTAGTTGCATAGTATTCCAGTGTATGTGTGTACCATAGTTTGTTTATTCATTCATCCATTGATAGGCACTTAGGTTGTTTCCATCTCTTTGCTGTTGTGAATAAAGCTTCAATGAACATAGATGTGCATATGTCTATTCATGTCACTGCTCTTATATCTCTAGGCTATATACCTAGAAGTGGAATTACTGGATCATAAGGTATTTCTATTTCTGGCCTTTTGAGGAAGCACCATACTGTTTCCACGGTCATTGTACCGTTTCACAATCCCACCAACAATGTTAAGTTCTAATCCCCCCACAACCTCACCAGTATTTGTTTTCTGTTTTGTTTTGTTTTTGATCATTGCCATTTTGAAGAGGTGAGATGGTATCTCATTGTTGTTTTGATTTACATCTCTCTAATTAAAAAAAAAAAAATTTTTTTTTTTTAACGACTAGTTTTGTTTTTGTTTTTTAATGACTAATGAGCACAAGCATCTCTTTTCATGTATTTGTCAGTTGCCTGAATGTCCTCTTTGGTGAAGTGTTTGTCCATGTCTTTTGTCCATGTCCATTTTTTTTATTTGATTGTCTTTTTGTTGTTGAGTTGTTGAAGTTTTCTATATATTTCAGAGATTAGACCCTTATCAAGTATGTCTTTGCCAGTCTGTAGGTTGTTTTTTACTCTCGTGGTAAAGTCTTTTGATGAGTGTGATGGTTAAGATTGTGTGTCAACTTGGCTAGGCCATGATTCTCAGTAGTTTGGCAGTCATATGATGTGATCACTTCCATGATGAGATGATATAATGTGATCACCTCCATAATGGGACCCGCTGTGAGTAGCCAGTCAGTTAAAAGGCAGTTTCTTTGAGCATGTGGCTGCATAAGTGGACATTCTGGCAGGGCCAGTGGGTTTTTGCTCACTCTGGATCCTGTAGCTGGCTCCTGTTCATCTGACCTCCAGTTCTCTGGACTGGAGGTAGCAGCTGACCTGCTGATCTTAGGATTCATCGATCTTTGCAGCCTGTGAACAAGAGCCTTGCTGTGTGACTGGCTGATCTTGGATTCGCCAGCCCATGTGGCTACATGAATCAGGATCAGCCTCTATCCTGATCTACAGGCTTGGGACATTCCAGCCTCTACAATTGTGTGAGCCAAGTCCTTGATATAAATCTCTCTCTATTTATATGCTTTACTGGTTTTGCTTCCCTATAGAACCCAACCTAAGACGTTTGGTACCAAGACTGGTTCTAGAGAAGCAAAATTGTAAGGGTGAGTTTTCTAAACTGATTCTCAAGTCTGGGTAGTCTTAAGGATCTTGATGACTCTTCTTTCAGTAGCAAAGAGGGCACTGCTAATCCATGGCATGAGGTGGCAATACAAATATGCAAAATATTACCACCAATAGATCAGGTATTGGGGGAAGGCCAGGCTTTGGGTGATTGCAGGTGTGATACATTTCTACAGTTTTGTCACAATGAGAAGTATAAGGAAGCTGGTTGATTGGCCCAACTTTTGCTGGACAAACTGGTGAAAGAGATGAGCTCAGGGCCTCAGAGTCAAAGCTCAAGTTCTTCATAAATGACCTCAAAGTTTGCACTTTTGCCTTATTTCTTGTAGTAACAGAGCTGATATTGCCAAAAAACAAACCCAGAGTCTTATCTTAAGAGTGGCTGAATTACAACACCAACTTAATTGCCAACCTCAAGAGGTGTCTGAGGTTAAAGTGAGGGCATTGATTGGGAAGAAAGGTGATCCTGAAGCTTGGGATGGGGGCATATGGACAGATAATCAGGAAGCTGGAGACACTGAGCCCCTTAATTCCAATGAATCACTCCTAGCAACAGAACCAGCCCTCTCCCATCTGAAGAGATTACCCCATGTTTGTCTGCTAAACAACCCTCCCCAGTAAAATCATTAGCCCCTCCATCCCCATCTAATGAGATTAACCCAGCTGTGTCTAAAAAGCCTTTGTCTGAGTCATTGCCTGGGGCATCGCCTAAGGCAGATGCTTTACAAGGCAATGCTGAATGTCCTCAAAAACATTTTCCCACTACCAATTTTGGCTTGTAGACCTATCCCATTGCCGTCACATTGATTCCAACTCATAGCAACCTTATTGGACAGAGTAGAACTGTACCCTATCTAGACCTATAACTAGATTTAAGTCCCAGTGAGCCCCAAAAGGTGAAATACAAACTGTGACCCAGGAGGAAGTTCACTACACTCCTAAAGAACTGCTTGATTTTTCTAACATGTACAAACAGAAATCTGGGGAATAAGTGTGGGAATGGCTATTAAGAGGGCATGATAATGGGTGCAAGGAATATAAAGATGGATCAGTCTGAGTTTATTGATATGGGCCCACTAAGCACAGAGTCCTCATTCAATGTTTCAATTCAAGAAGTTAGGAAAGGATCTAATAGTTTATTTGGTTGGGTCACTGAAGCATGGATTCCACAGTGACCTACACTAAGTCAAGTTGAAGTACCAGACCTGCCTTGGTATACTGTAGAAGAATGTATCCAAAGGCTTAGGGAAATTGGCACACTAGAATGGATTTATTGGGTTAAATGCACAGACCCACACATGGAGTACCCAGAGGACACACTTTTTACCACAACTCTGAGGAACAAATTTGTGAGGGGAGCCCCAGCATCCTCGAAGACTGCCGTGATTGCTATTTTACGTTAGTTGGAATTTGACAGTGGGAGCTGCCCTAACTGAATTAAGGCACCTAATTACACTGATTGGACCCTGTGGTAGTAGTAGCCAAGTGACAGCACTTAATCGGCAGAGACAAAGTGGGTATAGTTACCGTAATGGACAGTAGTGTCAAAGCAGTAATCAGAATATTCTGATTTTTTTTTATGGTGTTGGCTAATTAGTCATGGTGTCCCTAGGAGTGAAACAGATAGGAAATCTACTAAATATTTACTTAATCTGTACAAGCAAATAAATTCTAGGTCAAGTGACCAGCAGTCTAACACAAATCACCAGAATAGAGAGTCACGGCCCCTCAGTCAATTCCCAGACTTGAACAAGTTTAAAGACCCACAAACCCTTGAATGAAGGGAAGGCCGGGTCGCCTTGAGGAAGGACTCCAATACATACCAAAAACTTATACTGTTAGTCTTTCACCTGGCCTTCTCCAAAGGAATATATGGCCTTTTACAGGAGTGACTGTTGATTGGGGAAAAGGAAATAATCAGACTTTTCAGTGATTGCTGGATACAGGCTCTGAATGACGTTAATTCTAGGAGGCCCAAAACATTACTGTGGCCCACTAGTCAGAGTAGGGGCATATAGAGGTCAGGTTATTAATGGAGTCTTAGCTCATGTCCATCTCACAGTAGGTCCAATGAGTCCTGAACCCATCCTATAGTGATTTCTCCAGTTCAGGAATGCATAATTGGAATAGATATATTCAGCAACTGGCAGAACCCACACATTGGATCCCTAACAAATGGAGTAAGGGCTATTAGGGTAGGAAAAGCCAAGTGGAAGCCATTAGAACTTCCCCTACCTAGGAAAATAGTAAACCAAAAGCAATACCACATAACCTGGAGGGATCGCAGAGATTACTGCCACCATCAAAGACTTGAAGGATCCAAGAGTGGTAATTCCCACCACATCCCCGTTCAACTCACCTATTTGGCCTATAAAAGAAACAGATGAATCTTGGAGAATGACTGGATTATCTAAAACTTAACCAGGTGGTGGCTCCAGTTGCAGCTGCTGTTCCAGATGTAGTGTCATTGCTTGAGCAAATTAATAATTAATACATCTCCTGGTACCTGGTATGCAGCTATTGATTTGTCTAATGCCTCATTCTCCATACCTGTTTTGAAGGACCATCAGAAGCAGTTTGCCTTCAGCTGGCAAGGCCAGCAATACACCTTCAGTTGCCTTCCTCAGAGCTACATCAACTCTCCAGTCCTATGTTATAAGAAAAAAAAAAAAAAAACTTGATTGTCTTTCCCTTCCACAAGACGTCACACTGGTCCATTACATTGATGATATTATGCTGATTGGACCTAGTAAGGAAGAAGTGCCAATGACTCTGGGCTTACTGTTAAAACATTTGTGTGCTAGAGGGTGGGAAATTAATCCCACAAAAATTCAGGCACTTTCCACCTCAGTGAAATTTCTAGGGGTCCAGTGGTGTGGGGCATGTCAAGATATTCCTTCTAAAGTGGGGTAGGTTATTGCATCTGGCTGTTCCCACAACTAAAAAGGAGGCACAACGCATAGTGGGCGTCTTTGGATTTTGGAGGCAACATATTCCTCAACTGGGTGTGCTACTCTGGACTATTAAATGACTTGAAAAGCTACTAGTTTTGAGTGGGGCTTAGAACAACAGAAGGCTCTGCAACATGTTCAGGCTGCCATGCAAGCCACTCTGCTGCATGGGCCATTTGATCTGGCTGATCCAGTGGTGCTTGAAGTGGCAGTGGCAGATTGAGATGCTGTTTGGAGTCTTTGGAAAGCCCCTATTCATGATCATAGCACAGATCCTTGTCTGCCATCCTGTGCAGATAACTACTCTCCTTTTGATAAACAGCTTTTGGCTTGTTACTGGATCTTAGTAGAGACTGAATGCTTAACCGTGGGATACCATGTCAGCATGTAGCCTAAGCTTCCTATCATGTAACGGGTGCTGTCTGACCCACGGAGTCATACAGTTGGACGTGCACAGCAGCACTCCATCATTAAATGGAAGTGGTATATATGAGATTAGGCCTGAGCAGGACCTGAAGGTACAAGTAAGATGCATGGGGAAGTGGCCCAAATTCCCGTGGTCTCCACTCTTGTCACAATACCTTCTATCTCCCGGTCTGCACCTATGGCCTCATGGGGAGTTCCTTAGGATCAGATGACTGAGGAAGAGAAAACTCATGCCTGGTTTACAGATGGTCCTGCGCGATATGCAGGCACCGCTCAAAAGTGGACAGCGACAGCACTACAACTCCTTTCTGGGACTTCATGCCACCAAGAAAGCAGTGCTGGGAGCAAAGCACATCCTTTGGACCCAGGATTTCTGCTCCAAGAAGCACCATAACCAGGGGAAGATTGATGACAAGGACTTTCCCCCAGAACTGACAGAGAGAGGAAGCCTTCCCCTGGAGCTGGCATCCTGAATTCAGACTTCTAGCCTACTAGACTGTGAGAGAACAAATCTCTGTTAAAGCCATCCACTTGTATTTCTGTTATAGCAGCACTAAATGACTAAGACAATGAGCATAAGTATTTAATTTTTAGGAGGTCACAGTTATCTACTTTTGTTCATGCATTTTTAGTTTTGTTTGATAGGCTATCTATGTCAAAGATTAGGTCCCCTAATTTTTGCCCTATATTATCTTCTACCATCTTTATAATTTTAGCTTTAACATTTAGGTCTTTGGGTCATTTCAAGTTAGTTTTTGTGTGTGGTGTGAAGTATGGATTCTGGTTAATTTTTCTACATTTGGATATCCAGTTTTGCCAGCACCATTTATTAAATGGACTGTTTCTTCCCCCACTGAATGGACTTTGAGCCTTTATTGAAGATCATTTGCCCATAGGTGGATAGGTTTATTTCTGGGTTCTCAATTCTATTCCATTGGTCTATGTGTCTGTCATTGTACCAGTACCAGGCTATTTTGATTACTGTGGCTATATAGTAAGTTTTGAGATTGAGAAGTATGAGTCCTCCTACTTACTTCTTTAATATTGCTTTAGGTATTTGGGGCCCCCTTCCTTTCCATACGAAGTTGGAGATTAGTTTTTCCATTTCATTAAAAAATGCTGTCGGGTTTTGGATCAGGATTGCATTATATCTCTAGATTGCTTTTGGTAGTGTTGACATTTTCACAATGTTATGTCTTTCGATCCATGACCATGGAATGTTTTTCCATTTGTGTAGATCTCTTTTAGTTTCTTGCAGTAGCATTTTATAGTTTTCCTTGTATAAGTCTTTTAAGTCCCTGGTTAGGTTGATTCCTAAGTATTATCCTTTTGGGGATTATTGTAAATGGTATTGTTTTCTTGATTTTCTTTTCACAGTCCTCCTTGTTAGTGTAGGGTAACCCAGCTGATTTTTGTGTGTTGATCTTGTACCCTGCCACTTTGCCAAATCCTTCTATTAGTCCCAGTAACTTTTTGGGGGAGTCTTTGATATTTTCTGTGTATAGGATCATGCCATCTGCAAATAAGGATAGTTTTACTTCTTGCTGACCAATTTGAATATGCTTTATTTCCTTTTTTGCCTTATTGCCTTAGCTAAGACTTCCAGTAAAATACTGAAGAAGAGTGGTGATAAAGGGCATCCTTGTCTCATTCCCATTCTCAGGGAGAATACTCTCAAGCTTTCTCCTTTGAGAGTAATGTTGGCTGTTGTTTTTGTATGTACGCCCTTAACTGTGTTCAGGAATTTCCCTTCTATTCCTGTTTTGATGAGTTTTTAATCAAGAAAGGGTGTTGTTGAATTTTATCAAATGCTTTTTATGCATTGATTGAGATTGTTTTATTTCTGCAGCGAATTATGTTGATTGATTTTCTAATGTTGAATCATCCTTGTATCCCACTTGATCTTTTTTTTTGGCTATACTGTTAAATTCTGTTGGCTAGAATTGTGTTGAGAATTTTTGCATCTGTATTCATGAAGGATACTAGTCTGTAATTTTCTTTTTTAGTGGTGTCTTTTTTTTTTTTTTTTTTTTTGAGTGGCTTTGGTATCAGGATTATGCCGACTTCTTAGAATGAACCAGGGAGTATTCCTTTCTTTTCTCTGTTTTGGAATAGTTTGAGTAGAATTGGTGTCAACTCTTCTCTGAATGTTTGGCAGAATTCTCCAGTGAAGCCATCTGGCCTGGGCTTTTTTGTTGTTGGGAGTTTCTTTCTAATGACCTCTTCAACTTCTTCTTTTGTTATGAGTCTTTTCAAATTTTCTACATCTATGTGTCCATTTCTTCTAGGTTTTCAAATTTGTTGGAGTACAATTTTTCATAATTTTTTTTTTTATCCTTTTTATCTCAGTTGGTTCTGTTGTAATCCCCCATCTCATTTTTTATTTTTGGTTACTTTTATCTCCTCCCTGTTTTCCTTTGTCCATTTGGCCAGTGTTTTGTCAATTTTATTGATAATCTCAAAGAACCAGCTTCTAGCCTTATTGATCCTTTCTGTTGTTTTTCTGTTTTCTAATTCATTAATTTCTGGTCTGATCTTTATTATTCCCTTTCTTCTGGTGACTATGGACTTCTTTTGCTGCTCCCTTTCTATTTGTTCTAGTTACAGGCTTATGCTATTGATTTTGGCCCTTTCTTCTTTTTTCATGTGTGCATTTTTCTCCTCTGAGCACTGCTTTCGCTGTGTCCCAAAGGTTTCCATATGGTGTGTTTTAATTCTCATTTGATTCTAGGAATTTTTAAATTTTACTTTTAATTTCTTCTATTATCCAGTTGTTTTTAAGTAAGGTATTACTCACTTTCCATGTAAATATTTTCCCCTTGTTCTTTCTGTTACTGATTTCTAGTTTTAAAGTGTTATGATCAGAGAAGATGCTTTGTATTATTTCAGTTTTTTTTTTTAATTTATTGAGGTTTGCTTTGTGGCCTAAAATATGGTCTATTCTGGAGAATGATCTATATGCACTGGAGAAGAATGTGTACCATGTGCTGTTGGGTGGAGTGCTCTGTATATGTCTATGAGGTCAAGTTGGTTGATTGTGTTATTTAGATTTTCTATACCCCTGTTGAGTTTCTTTCTAGTTCTGTCAGTCATTAAAAGTAGTATATTAAAGTCTCCTACTATGGTAGGACTGTCTATTTCTCTTTTGAATTCTGTTATTAGAGATTGTTTTATGTATTTTGGAGTTCTGTTGATGGGTGCATAAATATTTATTATGGTTATGTCCTCTTGGTAGATTGACCCAGTAATCATTATATAATGCCATTCCTTATCTCTTATAATGGATTCTGACTTAAAGCCTATTTTATCAGAGGTTATTGCCACTCCAGCTCTCTTTTGGTTACTGTTTGCTTAATATATTTTTTCCATCCTTTGATTTTAAGCCTATTTATGTCTTTGTTTCTGTGGCATGTCATTTGTAGGCAACATATATTGTTGGGTCATGTTTTTTTATTCATCCTGCCACTCTCTGTCTCTTGACTGGTACATTTAAACTATTTATACTCAGTGTGATTTTCGATAGGTATGAATTTACTGCTGCCATTTTGTTATGCTTTTTTTTTTTTTTTGGTGGTGCTAATGGTTTATTTGTTCTGTTTAATTTTCTGTGCTGAGTTCTTTTTGTTTATAGATTTGCTTTTCATTTCCTTCGTTGTTGATTTTGTGTTTGCTGAGACTTTTTGATTTTCTTCTTCCTTACTTTGGTGCATAGATTTATTATTTTCTTTGTGGTTACTCTGAAATTTACCTTTATGTTCCTCACCTTATAACAGTCTGTTGTATCTTGATATGACCTTGACTTCTTCTCCACATGGAAGTTCTGTAACTGCACCATTTATTCTCTCTTTTTGTTTTGAAGTTGTCATTTACGGATTGACATCTCTGTTTCCCTGTTTTCTGTTTTGCAGCTTTATTTTGCTTTTGAGAATTCTTTATCTGGTTTGCTATCTGGGTGATGCTTTTGTGTGTCTTCATCTCAGGTTATTGCCTGACGTTGTTGGTTCTCTGTGTGAAGGACTCGCTTTAATGTTTCTTGCAAGGTTGGTCTGGTTTTTACAAATTTCTTTAATTTCTGTTTGTCTAGGAATGTCCTGGTTTCACCATCATATATGAAAGACAGTTTTGCTGGATGTACGATTCTTGGTTGGCAATTCTTTTTCTTCAGGGCTTTATATATGTCATTCCATTTCCTTCTCATCTGCATTGCTTTTGCCAATAAATTAGAACTTAAAGTCTTATTGGTGCTCCTTTGTAGGAGATATCTCATTTTTCTCAAGCTGCTCTCAGAATACTTTCTTTGTCTTTGGTTTTGGAAAGTTTAATTATGATATGGCTTGATGAGTTTCTTTTGTGGTCTATACTGTATGGGGTTCACTGAACTTTTGGGATAGAAACTTCTCTTCTTTCATGATACTAGTGAAGTTTTCTGCCGGTAAATCTTCCACAATTCTCTGTGCATTTTTTTTTTTTTTTTTTTTATCTTCCTGTTCTGAAATTCCAATCACATGTAAAAAGATCCCTCTTGATAGTGTTCCACATAGCTCTTAGGCTTTCTTCATTTTTCTTCATTCTTTTTTTCTGAGTGTTCCTCAAATTAGTATTAAGGGATTTGTCCTCTGTTTTGCTGATTCTTTCTTCCATTGATTCAATTCTCCTTCTGTGCCCTTCCATTGAATTATCTATTTCTGATGTTTTATTGTTAATCTTCTGGATTTCTAGTTGTTAATTTTGTATGGTTTCTAATTGTCTTTTTATTTGTCATTTTGTTCTTGTATTGTTTTCCTAAATTCTTCTAGGGTTTTGTCTGTGTTTTCCTTGATCTTTTCAAGGATCATATAAAAAAAAAAATCCATTGCCTTTGAGTCTATTCTGACTCATAGCGACCGTACATATATATAACTCTGTTGAGTTCCTTATCAGGTAGTTCCATTTCTATTTCTTTCTCAGGCATGTTTTCTGCACCTTTATTTTGCTCACTTACTTGCGCTATCTTATCCTGTCTCTTCATATGATTTGCTGTCTCTGAGGCATTAAGTTTGGTGCTAACAATTAGTGTGTTCTCTAGAGATCAGGGCAGGATTTTGCCATATGCGTTGTGAGGGAGTGATACACAATTGAACGGGGTAGGCCCACTGTGTGTAGATGAATTGGCATTCCAGTAGGTGGTAAGGTATCAAAGAGTTTCAGTGCAAGTACACACAAACTGCAGGAACTGTTTGGATGTGAAATGTATGCTGTTGCAACTGATGGGCATCAGCTAAGGACACTAGTATCTGCTCTTCATTTGGCAGTGGTGTAACTGGAGCCTGTCAGAGTGTGATTGTTGTTGCCGGTGAAGTAGTTCGTCTGTCCAGCAGCCAGCCACCTGGGCATGTGTGCAGGGAGCATTCTCACTGGTTGCTGGGTTGGGTGCTGTGTGTGCACATAGCTGGTTTGCGGGTGGTCAGGACAAGGGTATACGGGTCACTGGTCACCAGGTGGGTGGCACAGGAACTCGCTCCACCAGTTGTCAGGTGGGAAGGGTAGTATAGGTGTGGTCAGAGAGAGCAAGCACGAGCCTACAGTTGCAGGCCTGACAGTGCATAAGCACACACCATGAGCCCCAAATCCCCAGCAGGCATGACTGTGCAGGAAAGAGCTGAGGCAAGCGCAAGTTTCCAGTAGCAGTTCTGTTGGCATGGGACTGTGCACACCCTAGATCAGTGGGTGGCTGGGGGGATCCCACCGCTGGTCACTGGGAGGGTGGGTAAGGAGGAGGGATGAAATGTGTTCCTCCGGTCTCTGGTGTGGGCACCGGGGCACTCCCCACAGAGTGCAGCCAGTGGTCAGCACCTGGGACCAATCAAATGTGGGGGTGGGAGAGTGCTGTTCAGAGCCTGACAAGGTGGGGGATCTGTATCTGTCACTCCAAGAATCCTCCACTTTGCCAGTGCCACCCGTCCAAATCATCAGGTACTTCCACTGGTGAGTAGTTCTGTCCCTATCTTCTGGTTCTGTCCTTGCTCTATGGTTGTCTGAATCCCTAGGGCTCTTGCCTGCCTTCCTGTACTTTCCCTCCTTAGATCCAGTTTATTTTCTGCTCACCTTGCTTCCCTCTAGGTTTGTTTACACAGTATCTCTGTCTCCTATTGGGGACTCTATGAGTTGCCTTCATGTACTTCTCACCTGATAGTAATGCTGCTCACTTTGTCTCAAAATAGGCATGCTGGGCTAGGCCAGCTGGTAGGATGCCTTGAGTCTGTAAGCCTCCACATTCTCTGTTTTCATTCAGCTTGTCCTTCCCTTCGGTATTTGATCTAATATTCTTCATCCTTTCTGTTCCAGGTGCCCAGTTTGTTATCTATATCTGTTTCACTTAATTTCTCATTTCTTTGCTGCAGGGGGATGGCAAGGTGTGTGTGACTAAGCTACCATCTTGGGCCGTCTCCCCAGTGTCATCACTTTTAATTGCAATCATGTTGGATGGTGCCTTGCCTAGTCCCAAAGAAATGGATATTCTAGGCCAGTAGGTTTAGGTTTTAGGCTATTATTCTTTTTTCTTTGCTTGTTTTTAGCTTACTTAAATAAAATTGACATTTTCATCAAGTTGTTTTCCTTTAAATAAATGAAGGAAAAGTTTTGTTGTACATCCAATTATGATTTCCAAATAATCTTGGGGACAGAATTTTTCCATTAAAATTATATCTTCAGTTTTATGACATAAATAGTCTTGAAAGTTTAGAGATCAAAAATAATATCCCCATTCCTCTGGATTGTGATCAGCAGAGAACAGATAAAAAACAAACCAGCTGCCGTTGAGCCGATTCCAACTCATGGTGATCCCATGTGCATCGGAGTAGAGCTGTGTTCTGTAGGATTTTCAATGACTGCTTTTTGGAAGTAGATCATGAGGCCTTTCTTCCAAGGCACCTCTGGGTGGACTCGAACCTCCAGCCTTTCGGTTAGTAGCCAAGCACATTTGCACTACCTAGGGATTCCATGGGGAGGAAAAGATCGGCTTCATTAATGGAGATCCAATACTTACCCCCAAGTAGAGGTCTCCTTGGCAAGCTGAAATAAAGACCATGGTTCTCCATAGGCCATGTCCCCTGACTGTATGGAGAGTTGATTTTTCAGAGAAAACTTTGTGTAGTCAACTAACTAAAAGAAGGACTTGCCTCACAAACACAACCGTTGGCAGTCTGTTGTTTACCAAACAGCAGAGAAAAGAAGTAGGTTGCCAGGCTTACCTTTTAGAGAGGTCCTGATGAACGTGTTTACCACTAGGAATAAGAAATGAAGATTGAACAGTTTGCGAACCCAGGCCACGCAAAATAGAGAGAGAAGTAGGTTTCTCACTTTTTAGGCAAAAAAAAAAAAAAAAAATCCTGCTCACCAGTTCATGGGATATGGCTCAAAGTATATGAGATTCTCACCGATCAGATTAAAACCAGTTGCTGAAGGCTGCTGAAGGCAGCCGCATGTGTGACAGAGTAGAGCTGTGTTCCATAGGGTTTTCAGTGGCTAGTTTTTCAGAAGTAGATTGCCAGACCTTTCTACTAAGGTGCCTCTGGGTGGACTGAAGCAGCCAAATTTCAGTTAGCAGACAAGCATGTTAACTGTTTGCACCCCTAAGAGAAGAGAAAGTTGTGAGCGGCCATCTAAGATACTTCACTAGATCCACCCCATCTGGAGCAAGGGAGAATGAAGAAAACCAAAGACACAAGCAAAGATTAGTCCAAAGGAATAGTGGCCCGCAATGGCCACAGCCTCCACCAGACTGAGTCCAGCACAACTAGATGGTGCCTGGCTACCACCACTAACTGCTCTGACAGGGATCAAAGAGAAGGTACCGTACAGAGCTGGAGATAAATGTAGAACAAAATTCTAACTCACAAAAAAAAAAAAAAAGACCAGACTTACTGGTCTGATTGAAACTGGAGAAACCCCAAGAGTATGGCCCCAAACACCCTTTTAACTCAGTAATGGAGTCACTTCTGAGGTTCACCCTTCAACCAAAGATTAGACAGGCCCATAAAACAAAATGAGACTAAATGGGCACACCAACCCAGGGACAAGGATGAAAAGTCAGGGACAAGAAAGCTGATAATGCCCTGTCCTGCACCATCCTCATGATCGTTGCTCTGCTTGAGCCCATCGTTGATGCCACTATGTCATTCCATATCATTGAGAGTCTTCCTCTTTTTTGCTGACCCTCTGCTTTACTAAGCATGATGTCCTTCTCCAGGGACTGATCCCTCCCGATAACATGTCCAAAGTATGTGAGGCTAAGTTTTGCTATCCCCGCTTCTAAGGAGCATTCTGACTGTACTTCTTACAAGACAGATTTGTTCGTTCTTTTGGCTGTCCAATATTCAATATTCTTTGCCAATACCATAATTCAAAGATGTGAATTGTTCTTTGGTCTTCCTTATTCATTGCCCAGCTTTCCCATGTATATGAGGCGATTGAAAATACCATGGCTTGGGTCAGGCACACCTTAGTCTTTAAAGTGACATCTTTGCTGGTTAACACTTTAAAGAGGTCTTTTGCAGCTGATTTGCCAGTGCAATGCATTGTTTGATTTCTTGACTGTCGCTTCCATGGCCATTGATTGTGGATCCAAGTAAAATGAAATTCTTAGCAACTTCAATATTTTCTCCATTGTATCATGATGTTGATTATCAGTCCAGTTGTGAAGATTTTTGCTTTCTTTATGTTGAGATGTAATCCATACTGAAGGCTGAAATCTTGTCTATTGTTCCTTTTCCTATTTCATTAATGTCTGTTTCTACTTTTAACTCTATTTCTTCACATCTAGTTTATTTAGGGTACTCTATTGTTCTCTTTCTAAACTTCCTAACCTGAAGACTTACTGTATTAATTTTCAGTCTTATTTTCCAGTATAAATATTTAAAGCTATAAATTTTCCTTTCTAAAGCTATAACTCCAGAAGATAAGCTAGATAACTGGGATCTTCTAACTTAGCTGTATCCCATAAGTTTTGTTATATACTATTTTTGTTTCCAAATATTTTGTAATTTGTGTTTTGATTTATTATTTGACCCCAAATATATTCAAGTTCAGGTTGAAGAAAATCAAGGCAGGGCCATGAGAGCCAAAGTACAACCTGGAATACATCCTGCCTGAATTTGGAGGCCATCTAAAGAATTTGACACACTGAACACTAATGACCAAAGACCAGAAGAGTTGTGGGATGATATCAAGGACAGCATACTTGAAAAAAGTAAATAAAGGTCAATAAAAAGACCGGAAAGTAGGAAAAGACCAAAATGGATATCAGAAGAGACTCCAAAACTTGCTCTTAAGAGCAGAGTAGTTAAAGTGAACAGAAGAAATTATGAAGTAAAAGAGCTGAACAGAAAATTTCAAAGGGTAGCTAGAGAAGACAAGGTTATTATGATGAAATATTCAAAGACCTGGAGTTAGAAAATGAATAGGGAAATCATTAACTTTATATGGAAAGGAAAGAGGCCTCAGATAAGGAAGGCACTATTGAAGAAGAAGAATAAAGTAGGAGGATTCACACTACCTGACCTCATAATCTACTATACAGCCACAGTAGTCAAAACAACCTTGTACTAGTACGACAGGCACACTGACCAGTGGAACAGATTTGAGAACGCAGATGTAAATCTTTGTCACTGATTTTTGACAAAGGCCCAAAGTCCATTAGATGGAGAAAAGTCTTTTTAACAAATGATGCTGGCAAAACATAATGTCCATCTGCCAAAAAAAGAAACAGGACCCATACCTCACACCGTACACAAAAATTAACTCAACATGGATCAGAGACCTAAATATAAAACCAAAAACTATACAGATCATAGAAGAAAAAACAGGGTCAACACTAGAGGCCCTAATACACAGCATAAACAGGATAGAAACCAAAACTAACAATATACAAACTCCAGAAGATAAGCTAGATAACTGGGATCTTCTAAAAATTAAACATTTATGCTCATCAAAGATTTCACCAAAAGAGTGAAAAGACAACCTACAAACTAAGAAAAAATTTTGGCTATGACAAATCCGACAAAGGTCTAATCTCTAAAATCTACAAGAAAATTCAACATGCCTACAACAAAAAGACAAATAATCCAATTAAAAAATGGGCAAAACATATGAACAGACATTTCACCAAAGAAGACATTCAGGGAGCTAACAGACACATGAGGAAATGCTCGAGATCACTAGGCATTAGAGAAATGCAAATCAAAACTACAGTGAGATACCATCTCACCCCAAAATTAGTGGCACAAATAAAAAAACAGAAAATAACAAATGTCGGAGAGGCTGCAAGGATCTTATGCACTGCTGTGGAAATGTAAAATGGTACAACCGTTTTGGAAAACGATATGGTGCATCCTTAAAAAGCTAGAAATAGAAATGCCATATGATCCAGCAATTCTGCTCCTAGGGATATATCCTAGAGAAATAAGAGCCATCACACAAATAGACATATGAACCCCATGTTCATTGCAGCATTAGTCACAGTAACAAAAAGATGGAAACAACCTAGATGCCCATCAACAGATGAATGGATAAACAAACTGTGGTATATACACAATGGAATACTATGTAACAATAAAGAACAATGATGAATTTGCAAAACATCTCACAACATGGATGAATCTGGAGGGCATTATGCTGAGTGAAATAAGTCAATCACCAAAGGACAAATACTGTTTGAGACCACTATTATAAAAACTCATGAAAATGTTTACACACAAGCAATATTTGATGGTTATGATGGAGGGCAGGGGTTGTGGGGGAGGACACTAACTACACAACAGATAAGTGGTAACTTTGGTGAAGAGGGAGACAGTACACAATACTGGAGAAGCCAGTACATCTTGACCAAGGCAAGGTCATGGAAGCTTCATAGATACATCCAAACTCCCTGAGGGATCGAATTACTGGGTTGAGGGATGGGGACCATGGTCTCAGGGGAGATCTAGCTCAACTGGCATGACATAGTTTATAAATAAAATGTTCTACATCCTACTTTGGTGAGTAGCATCTGGGGTCTTAAAAGCTTGTGAGCGGGCATCTAAGATACTGCACTGGTCCCACCTTGTCTGGAGCAATGGAGAATAAAGAAAACCAGAGACACAAGGGAAATTTAGTCCAGAGGACTAATGGATCACAACTACCATGGTCTCCACCAGACTGAGTCCAGCACAACTAGTTGGTGTCTAGCCACCACCACCAACTGCTTTGACACGGATCACAATAGAAGGTTTCAGACAAAGCTGGAGATAAATGTAGAACAAAATTCTAATTCACAAAAAAAGACCAGACTTACTGGTCTGATAGAGACTGGAGAAAACCTGAGAATATGGCCCCTAAACACCCTTTTAACTCAGTACTGAAGTCACCCCTGAGGTCCTTCAGCCGAAAATTAGGCAGGCCCATAAAACAAAACGAGACTAAACGGACACACCAGGTGAAGTGCAAGGACAAGAAAGCTGGAGGGTGCAGGAAAGCTGGTAGTGGGGAACCCAAGGGGTAAGTATTGACATGTCATGGGGTTAGCAACCAGTGTCACAAAACAATATGTGTATTGGTTAATGAGAAACTAATTTGCTCTGTAAACTTTCATCTAAAGTACAATAAAATAAAATGAATAGGGAATTGCATGATCAGCATTTCTTAAACTGAAAGAACTGAAGAGAAAATTCTAGCCTTGAGTTGCATTAGCGAATGATTGTATGGGCAAAAAACTTGAAGTACACAGAATGTATCAAAACAAGGTGGAAGAAATACAGAGGGTCACTGTGCCAAAAAGAATTGGTTGGTGATCAGCCATTTCAGGAAGTAGCATATGATCATGAATTTCTAATACTGAAGGATGTTCCAGCTGCACTGAAGGCATTGGCTAAAAATAAGGCTGCAGGAATTGATGGAATACCAATTGAGATGCTTCACCAAAGGAATGTAACATTGGAAGTGCTTACTCATCTGTTAAGAAATTTGGAAGAAAACTACCTGGCCAACCACCTAGAAGAAATCTGTATTTGTGCCCATTCCAAAGAAAGGTGATCAAACGGAGTGCAGAAATCATCCAACAATATCACTTATGTCACACACTAGCAAAATTTTGTGGAAGATAATTCAAAAATGACTGCAGCGATACATCAATGGGAAACTGCCAGACATTCAAGCTAGATTCAGAAGAGGATGTGGAACAAGGTGTATCATTGCTGATGTCAGATGGATCTTGGCCAAAAGCAGAGAATGCCAGAAAGTTGTTTACCTGTGACTTATTGACTACATGAAGGCATTTGACTTTGTGGATTATTAGAAATTGTGGATAACATTATGAAGCATAGGAATTCCAGAATACTTATTTGTGTTCATGTGGAACATGTACATACATCAAGAGGCAGTTGTTCAAACAGGACAAGGAGATGCTGCAAGGTTTAAAATTGAAAAAGGTGTGCGATAGGGTTGTATCCTTTCATCTTCAGTCATCCACCTGTATGATGAACAAATAATCCATGATGGTGGACTTAATGAAGAAGAATCCAGCATCAGGATAAGAGAACTCAGTAACAACCTGCTATATGCAGATGACACAACTTTGCTTGCCAAAAATGAAGATGGCTTGAAGTGCTTAATGATTAAGGCCAAAGACTACTGCCTTCAGTATGGATTATGCCTGAATGTAAAGAAAACAAAAATCCTCATAATTGGGACAATAAGCAACATTATGACAAATGGAGAAAAAAAGTGAAGTTGTCAACGATTTCATTCTATTTGGATCAACAATCAACATTCATGGAAGTAGCTATCAAGAAATCAAAAGACCTCTTCAAAGTTTTAGAAAGCAGAGATGTTCTTTGATGACTAATTACACCTAACCCAAGCCATGTCTTTTCAGTTTCCTCATATGCATGTGAAAGCTGGACAATGACAAAGGAAGACAGGAAAGAATTGATGCAATCAAATTGTGGTGTTGACAGTGAAGAGTATTGAATATATCATGGACTGCCAAGAGAATGAATTTTAAAAGAAATACATCCAGAATGTTCCTTGGAAGTGAAGGAAGTGAGACTTTGGCTTGCTTACTACAGACACATCACCAGGAAACACCAGTTGCTAGAAAGAACATCATGGGTGGTAAATTAGAGAGTCAGCAAAAATGAGGGAAACCCTCAATGAGATAAAGTTGACACAAAACTCAAAGCAATGTACTCAGCATACCAAGGATCATGAGATGGCACAGGATTGAGCAACATTTTGTTCTGATATAAAATTGCTGAGTCAGAACTGACTCAACTCAGCACCTAACAACATGTCTGTCATTTTTCTGTATTTTTCATGACTGTTTCTCTGTTTTTGTTTTACTGCTTCTTTTTGTTAACCAAATACTTTTAGTGTACTATTTCAATTACACGTGATTTTTAGCTAAATTTCTGAGGTTTTTTGTTTGTTTTTTATTGTGGTTTTTCTGAGATTACAATAATCGTTTTCAACTTTTCACAATCTACTTCAGTTTAAGACTGACTTAGTATTTTTTTTTTTTTTTTAGTATTATATAGCAACTTTGAGTCAATTTACCTCTGTGTTGTAAACTCAAAAATATGTTATCAAGCTATAACAATCTTAGGCTTTTTGAAGCAATTAAGAGAAGAAATGAGAAAATATATATATATATATAGTCTTTTATCTTTGGTTTTAGCAAGTTTGATTATAACATGTCTTGGTGACTTTCTTTTGGTATCTACCTTGTGTGAGGTTCAATGAGTTTCTTGAATAGATATCTTCACATCTTTCATGATATCAGGGAAGTTTTCTGCCGACAAATCTTCAATAGTTAGCTCCGTATTTTCTGTTCTCCCTCCCTGTTCTGTACTCCAATCAGTCGTAGGTTATTCCTCTTGATAGAGTCATACATAATTCTTAAGATTTCTTCATTTTTTTTAATTCTTTTACCTGATTTTTCCTCAAATAAGTTGGTGTCAAGTGCTTTACCTTCAGTCTCACTAATTCTGACTTCTATTGCCTCAATTCTGCTCCTATGACTTTCTATTGAGTTGTCTAATTCTGAAATTTTATGGTTAATCTTCTGGATTTCTGTTTTCTGTCTCTGTATGGATTCTTGCAGCCTGCTAAATTTGTCACTATGCTCTTCTATAATCTTCTTAAATTCTTCTGTTGCTTTGTCTGTGTGTTTCTTGGCTCGTTCTGGGTTTTGCCTGATCTCTTCAAGAGTTCTGTATGTTAATCTTGTGTATTCTACCTCTGGTAATTCCAGGAAACTCTATTCCCCTGGAAGATTTCTTGATTCTCTGTTTTGAGAGCTTGCTGAAGCCATCATGATCTACCTCTTTATGTGATTTGATATTGGCTGTCATCTCCGAGCCATCAATAAGTTATTTATTTATGTTTGCTTACTATATCCTAGCTTCTTATTTTGTTTTGTTTTGATTGCCCAATAGGGTGCTCGTGTGAGCTCGTTTGTTACTGGTGCCTTTGAAGCTCTAACGTCCTGTCGCCAGGTAGTTAGATCTGTTACTAGGTATGTGAGCCCAGGAGTCCATTTACTTTTCTTGTATGGAATCAGCTCAGGTGTCCAGGTAGTCAGTCATCAAGTGTATGGTACAGGCTCTCACCTACAATCCTAAATGGGCAGGGGTGATTGGTGTAGGCACAGGTATCTGGCTGCAGTAGAGGGTCACATGCTGAGCAAGGCAGGGGGCTGACAGCTGCTCTGAGTGTCTGGGAGGAAAGTGTGTCCCTGTTCCCTAGAGCATGTAGGTGGGTGGGTTTTGCAGCTGGACTATGGGTTCCCAGTACTGTTGTCTGTAAGGACTGGGAGGCACTACTTATTCTTGGACCCCTGTAGCAGGTGGATAGGTGGTGTGGGTGGAGCCACCAGTCCTCAGGTCCCTGATATGGGGAGGTGAGGACCCTGCTTAATAGGCAGAGCAATGTCAAATGTCACAAATCTGCCACTCCCCCATATAGCTGATACAGTTGAAGTTAGGCTTCAGGTGTATACCTTGTTGTACTGTGCTAATGAGGGCCTATGTGGTTGAAATGGGCCCACACAGATCTATGCAGGGGTGAAAGGCATTCCACAGTCCATGGACCCCTTATGCTTGTGCCTAGGCAAAGGAGCTGTGCCTGCCCTGAGTTCCCAGTTTAGGGAAGCTGGCAGATTATTTTTTCCTGTTTGTTAATTTGTTCTCCAAGGCCAGGAATATGGCTCAGGGCATGTGATGGGTCCTACTTCCAGCCCAGGGGACATGGAAGTCGCCAGAACTGGCCTGGGACCTGGTGCAGAGTGGGGAGGGGGCAGGTAAATGGGAGAGAGTTTTTTCCCAAAGGGGTGTTTTTTTATTAGCGCGGTAGGTTAGATGCAGGTACTCATCTTTTGCCGATTGAGCACTGCTTTTCACTGGTTCTGAGGCTTGAGTAGACTCTGCACTGCTCGGTTTCTCCCAATGTGGAAAATGCATCCCAAGTGCCACTGCTTGCCAATCCAGCCTGCAGTGTGCTGGTTCCCGCCAGGTCAGGTCTGGCAATTCTTGCTGCTTCTGAAACATCTCTCTCCCCGTGCCGCTCGGTGCAAGTCCTCAACTTTGCCTTTGATATTCAGGGTTCCTACATCGTTATATATAATCGATTCACTTGTTTTTTCAGGTCTTTGTTGTAAAAGGGACCACAGGAAGTGTCTGACTACTCTGCCATCTTGGCCTCACCTCCCACAATCTTTTATATTTACCTATATATTTACCATTTCTGGTGCCTTTATTCCTTCCTATGAATCCAGGTTACCATCTGCTATCATTTCCGTTCAACTTAAAGCAATTTTCTTTACAATTTCTTTAGGGAGGAAGAATTATCTCCATTCGTGTTGATCTGGAAATGTCTTTATTTTAGCTTCTTTTTTTTTAAGGTTAGTTTTACTGGATATAGAATTCTTGATTGACAGTTATGTTTTCTGCGTTTTCAATATGTCACTCCACTCCCTTCTGGCCTACATTGTTTCCAAAAAGAATGCAGCTGTTAATCGTATTATTGTTTGCCTGTATGTGACAAGGCATTTATATTGCTCCCAAGATTTTCTCTTTGTCTTTGCTTTTCAGCAGTTTGACAATAATGTCTGTAGGTGTGGATCTCTGTGTGTTTATTCCACTTGGGGTTTGTTGAGTTTCTTGTATCTGTAGGTTAATGTTTTTCATTAAATTTGGGAGTTTTCTGCCATTATATTTTCAGGTATTTTTCTGCCCCTTTCTCTCTCTCCTGTCCTCCTGGGGCTCACAGTATGCATATGTTGGTACTCTTGGTGGTGTCCCAAAGGTTTCTGAGGCTCTGTTCATTTTTATTCCTTGTTTTTTTTCTTTTTTTGTTCTTCAGATTGATTCATCTGTTTTAATCTAAATTCAAGTCTGCTGATTCTTATGTGTTATATTTGCAAGCTCAAATATATTATTGAGCTTCTTTTGTGAATTTTTATTTTAATTATTATACTTTTCAATTCCAGAATTTCCTTTTAAAAATAAATTCCATCTCTTTCTTCAAATTTTCTATCAGGTGGCATATTATTGTCATACTTTTCTTTAATTCTTTAAACATATTTATAATAGCTGCTTTGAAAACTTTGTAAATCCAACATCTGGAACCAATCAGTTCAAATGACTGCTTGTTTTCCTGAGCATGGGTCTTGTTTTCTTGCGTCTTTGCACGTCTGGTAATTTTTTGTTTGAAAACTAGATATTTAAATTGCACATTATAACAACTCTGGATTCAGTTTTTTTGTTGTTATTTGAGGGTTTTTTTTTTTGTTTTGTTTTGAGTTTTTTTTTTTTTCAATTTTAATATAATTTGCCTGTACTTAAACTACAGAATCTGTCTGCCCCATAGTTTGCAACAGCTGATGTTTCTTTGCAGTTTTTTATTTTATTTTTTAAAGCCTGTCTTCCTAGTGTTCTCTGTGCATCTCCACCCTTTGCCATGTGATCTGGGGTAGAGGGGGAAGAGAGTCTTTCAGTCTCTCTTCATTTTTATTTTTTTTTTGCCATACTCTCTTGAGTCTTCTTGCATGTGCATGCTTTCCAATTAGCCATGAATGTGTAGAGAACTTGTTTCAATCCTTCTATGGCTCTTTCATTTCTGGAATCTTCCACTTAAGTTTTTGGCTGATCTACCACTTCCATAACCAGGACTGCAACCTCAGACTAGCAAAGCTGCAATTTTTCTGTGTTCATTCCCAAACCAGTCTGCCACTTTTAGCCAGCAAAGAAGGTTTTCTCCCTTTATCCCAAATCAAATCCACCCCCTCTGGCAGCAAAGCTCATATCTATCTGCGTGCTGATGAAATGACAGTTTTTCCAAACTGAGCTGAGCATGGGAATGGGAGCAACCCTATGTGGGAAAGTCTCAGACTCTTAGTGTTCCTACCCAAAACTCTAGCACTTTTCTCAGGAATAAAATCTTCTCAATTCGATGTCTACCTTTGGCTGATTTTCAAGGTCCTGAAATGGTTGTTTTTCATTATTTTATCCAGTTATATATATATATATTTTTTAATTTCAGAAATAAATTGCCAACCTCTTCATGTTGGCATTATTGGAAGTCTCCTCCCTACCTTATTTTTATATCGCCTGATTAGCAATTGCCATACTTGTTTAGATTTACCTGTATGTTTACAAATTTTTTGTACATTATTCCTTCCTTTTGGGTTTTATGCCCTTATTCCTAAAGTATATCCTTCAGTAGTTTTTTCCCCCCAGCAAAATTAGCACATGTTCTTAGTTGTTGTTTGACAATGTCTTTAATTCGTCCTTTGGATAATAGTTTAACTGGCTGAAGAATTAAACATTAAATATTTATTTCATCTCTGTACTTCAAGCATTTTATTTCATCATCTTTCAACTTATATTGTTGTTGACAATTAAGAATCTGGTCTAATGTTTATTTCTTTGTGGCTGTTCTGCCTATTTCTCTCTGGATTCATTAAGATATTATTCTGTCTTTC
The DNA here is from genome assembly GCF_024166365.1 of Elephas maximus indicus. NCBI lineage: Eukaryota > Metazoa > Chordata > Mammalia > Proboscidea > Elephantidae > Elephas > Elephas maximus. The sequence continues at coordinate 49,709,107 of NC_064823.1, forward strand.
ATTGTCTGTAGTTTCTCAGCAGTGTGTTTAAATGTCTATTTTTATTTAATCCTGATGAGAACTCGTTTTGCTTCCTGGGTCCAAACATTTATAGTTTTTACCAATTCCGAAAATTTCTAAACCAATTCTCTCTCACGTATTTTCTCTGTTCACTCTATCGGTTCTCTCTTTTTGGAACTACTATTAGATCTATCTTACACTTGATCATTCTATTTTCCATATTCTAAATCTCTCATATTTTTCATCTCGTTTTTCTCTTTATATTATGCTGTAAGTAATCTACCAGTTTGCTACGTCCCCCGCTTGAGGTATGTCAGCCTGCTATTTAAGGTATTCCTGGTGGCATAGTGGTTAAGTGCTACAGCTGCTAACCAAGAGGTTGGCAGTTCAAATCCGCCAGGCACTCCTTGGAAACTCTATGGGGCAGTTCTACTCTGTCCTACAGGGTCGCTATGAGTTGGAATCGACTCAACGGCAGTAGGTAGGTAGTACCGAATTTTTGGAGCCCTGGTGGCTTAATGGTTAATAGCTTGGCTGCTAACCAAAAAGTCAGCAGTTCAAATCCACCAGCCATTCTTTGGAAGCCCTGTGGGGCAGTTCTACTCTGTCCTCTAGAATCCTTAAGAGTCAGAACCAACTCGAAGGCACCTAACAGCAAGAACTGAATTTTAATTTCGGTAATTTTTTTTTTAGTTTCTTTCCAGATGTTCTATTTGATTCTTATATAACCCTTGCAGGTAATTTTTCCTCTGAAGTCCCTTTGACTATACCTATTTTACAATGTCCATCTGGTGGTTCTGTTAGCTGAGGTTTTGGGATATCTAACTCATTGTATCTATTAATTTTGCTCATGGGGGATTACTTCCTATTTTGTAAGTTTTTATTTTAAGTTCAGATTTAGCGAGGCTTTATGTAGTCTGGAATTAGGAGTGTCGAGGTGTTTTGAATTAGTATCTAAGTGGCCTTGGGGAGCCCTGGTGTGGTAGTGGTTAAGCGCTTGGCTGCTAACCTAAAGGTCAGAAGTTCGAATCCACCAGCCGCCCCTTGGAACCTCAATGGGGCGGTTCTGTTCTGTCCTATGGGGTTGCTATGAGTTGGAATTGACTCAATGGCAATGGTAATGGGTTTAAGTGCCCTTGGAGCCCTGGTGGCATAGTGGTTAAGAGGTTGGCTGCTAACAAAAGGGCAAGAGGTCCAAATCTACCAGCCGCTCCTTGGAAACCCTACTCAGCAGTTCTACTCTGTCCTATAAGGTCACTGTGAGACAAAATCAACACAACAGGTTTAGTTTTTTTGGTTTAAGAGCCCTAGGGAAAAAAGGCCTGGCAATCTGCTTTCATTAAGATTACAGCCCAGGAAACCCTATGGGGCAGTTCTGCTCTGTCATATAGGGTCCCTGTGAGTCAGAATCAACTCAAAGGCACTCAACAATAACAAGTGCTCTAGGAATAGTTCTGTGGTGGTCATTTTTATGCTAAGTTCAAGACTTTGAGGTTCCAAACCATGGAAGTTATGTAAATTTTGGCACTAAACATAAGTTAAATGAGGTTGATTTTATACATGAACTCTCAAGTTGATTTTGCCACCCAGAGACCAGCTAAGACAGACAAACTGCCTTGTCTTCTTCCTGTGTCAGTAGAATGATATTTTCTGGTCCATTGTTTTTTCAGGAGTTCAGCTCTTCAAATGTTTCAGTTTTACAGGGTGGCAGAGATGGTGGGGGGTGGGGGCTGGCAGGGAGCAAGAATAGTTCTATCGCCCTGCCTAGAGTGAGTCGAAGTCCTCCTCTTTTGCACTGGCAGTTCTATACGCCAAAAAGGAGTCATGGCTTAAAAAAAAAAGGAAAAGTCCTTAAGCTATTTAAGGATTTGAAATGCGTTAGAAATTTTGATTCATAGTAAATGAAGGCAGCCATTTAATTTGTGGGTAGCAATTTACAGTGTAATCGTCTTTACAGTAATCTATGAATTTCCCTCTAAGTAGGGCTTTTATTTAGTATGCAGCTGTCAGAAACAAGATGTCTACTATCTTTTTCTTACTGACCCTTTCTACTTCTCCTTTGTATTCATAATTTAAGATACTGTACATTTATTTCCCCAAAGGCCATGTTCACTTTTTTTAGCCCCTCTAATGGGTTTAATACTTTGATACCAAATATCACCTGAGTTAACCTTTTAATACAAAGATATACTCACCCTGCCACTGTGATCGTCAGGGGATTTGAGAGTTCTTACCACAGCCAATCATTCTTTTGTTCCTGATGGAAAAGCTATTTTAAAGTGTAAAATGAAATAAATTCCATCATATTACCATATTACCACAACATTTTTAAATGTCATATATTATGAGAAATGTTTAGCACTTTAAAGAGTTCACATATAGTTTAAAATTATTTTTTAAAAGAAAAATACTTCAAAACTTGTCCCATAAACTGACAGGTACTTTAACATATTTAATATATGTTAAATAGATATCTCTGCAACCATACTAGCAAATTATACACTGTGTATCATATATAGGGCTATTAATATGACATGTGATAAATAGAATTCTTCCTTTGTATGTGTATATCTGTGTAGATATATGGAGCCCTGGTGGCATAGTAGTTAAGAGCTCGGCCGCTAACCAAAAGCTCGATAGTTCAAATCCACCAGCTGCTCCTTGGAAACCCTATGGAGTAGTTCTACTCTGTCCTATAGGGTCACTATGTTTAGACATATGGGTTTTTTTATATTTCAGGAACTATCCTTGTTATGATTTGGTGTGTAATGTGGTCATTCTCAGGCTCTGAAGTCCTTCCTGGTGGAAGTTTATTTGGACTTTTAGCTATTTTTTATTGTGCTGTTCTTGGGGGGAAACTTTTGGAAGTCATTAAAATACCTTCAGTGCCTCAACTTCCACCGCTTCTTGGTAAGTGTACAATTACCTGTCCCCTATTTGTTATTGACTATGTGTAAATTGGAAACCCTGGTGGTGTAGTGGTTAAGTGCTACAGCTGCTAACCAAAGGGTTAGCAGTTCGAATCTGTCAGGCACTCCTTGGAAACTCTATGGGGCAGTGCTACTCTGTCCTATAGGGTCACTAAGAGTCGGAATCAACTCGACAGCACTGGGTTTGTTTTTTTTTTTTTAAATGTGTAAATTTTGATCATTTTCTAGTTGGACTATATATAATTTAGAAATATTTCAAGGTAATGTGATCTATAGAGCTCCTTTATATATGTATTGACTACTACATATGTGTAGATATAGTGCCTTTATATCTTCCATACACACACGCACCTGCGTGCACACACACACAGAACTTTTTCCAAAATATGCGTTTTAAATAATTTTAATATCCTCATAATATGATTATTGTTTTTTGTTTAATAGAGCACTTTAAGCTTAATTTTAAATGTGTTATAGAAAAGTAAAAATTTGGACAGTACTGAATTTTTCTGTAGAGAACCTAACTCATAGAATTACAAGATTCAAATGTTATAATGCCTAGGACACCAAAAGTTTCTATGGTTTTTGAGTAAGTTTTTTGGCCACCTCCACTATATATTTTCATGTATTATTATCTACCTAGCAGTATTATACCCTATTTCTCCATTTACCATTTATCTATAACTATCTAGCTGGAGAGGTAAATTAGTGGAAGAATTTATATCACAGGTGTCCTATATCTTCTAAGTAGTCAATACATCCAAGTATTCAGCACACTGTCGGTAAAGATACCCAGACAATCCCTCCATCTTTTCTCTAACACGCTTTCTATGTCCATTACACTCTTGTGGCACTTCCTAAATTGCATTGATTCTTTTTCTTCCTCTCCAAAACTTCTACCTTTCCCCTAGCTTTGGCTGTTTCCAACTTGTGCATGTACTATGGCAGAGCCTTCCAACTCTGTTCAGTGTTTTCCCCACCTAACTCACCAATGCCATCACATTTAAAATGCAAAACTCTCTAAATCGCTTCCTTCCTAAAATCTTGCCATGGTACCTTATTGTGCCAAAGGAGAAAAAAAAACAAAAAAGCTTTCCATGATCTGGCCTCTCATTCTCTCCACTCCCATCTATGTAGCCTGCCCTTCACCAGGTAATGAGAGACACAGCGAGTTTGAAGAGGGACATCAAACATTTCTGTTTTCTTTCTTGGAAAAATGAGCTGAATCAAATATGCCTTTTTTTCTTTGTTTTAAGGGATGTTACTGGCTGGTTTTACACTCAGGAATATTCCATTCTTGAGTCAGTACATCTACATTAGTAGCACGTGGTCTTCAAGTTTAAGAAACACTGCCCTTACCATTATCCTAGTACGAGCTGGGCTTGGACTTGATCCAGAGGTAGATTTTCAATTTTAACTTGAGTAAAGTTATTTTATATCCATTGAGTCTGATGGAAAAGAAAAAGCGAATGTTCATTATATTTGTTCCAAGTGAAGTCTGTAAGCAAAGCTAAGAATAAAAGAAAAATTTTGCGGAAACATTGGCATCTTAATTTCTACTTCTGGTTGCCGATATTGCTTATATGAACAAATCACTGTGATATATCTTTATTAGAGATAGTCTTTAATTTTTTGCTTAGAGATAAATATTACTTATGTAACCCCTGTATTATTTAGGAGTTTTGTGGCTCTTCTATGGAAAACTGTTTGCCTTTCAGTTAGCAAAGGATAAGTTCACTCCATAAAAGATTTTTGCTTTTTTTTTTTTAAGAATTTCAAAAATAGTTTTGCTCATGAATCTTTATCCACAGAGTTATATTCCTGATTACGTCTGCATTGTTATAAAAGCTAATCTTTTAAAATATTCCTTTTTAAAAATATTTCTATCCTAGGAACTCTAAGTCAGTTAGGTATTTAAAAAGATGACTATTTATGAACGTAAGAGCTACCAAATAAATATGATAAATGTAGAGGTTTAATGAAAATATCTTAAGAGCATAAATAGTTATGGCCAATGATGATTTATTATGTTCTCCAGTAGAAATTTTTTACCAATGAGAAATTTTCAAGTTTTCTGTTTTCATTTATAGTTTTAAAAGTTATTTTCTTTTTTGACATTTTGATATTTTCCATTTTTGATTATTAAATTAATCAAACAGTTCATATCTAAAAGTTATTGTTAACTGATGGAAATAAACCTATAGGATACTATCACTATCCCATTTACTAGGAAAATTAAAGGTAGAAATAATTACTTACAGATATGTAGATCTTTTTTTAATAATTAATATACAACAATGTTTTATACCTGTGAATTCTTTGTAATCCAATCTATGATGACATGTAAAATGGGCTATGCTAGAGTTTTAAGTCCAATAGGACAATCTGGCTAATGAGATATTGTTTAGTAAAAGATTGTTATTCAAAAAAGACTATATATTTTAATATTTGTATTATTTTCTTGTGGGTCATTGTAAGTTTATCTGAATGTGACTATTTTTACATTTCAGGCTTTGAAGCATCTGAAAACAGTTTGTCTAAGATTGTCTATGGGTCCATGCCTTATAGAGGCATGTTCAGCTGCTGTTTTTTCCCACTTCATTATGAAATTTCCCTGGAAATGGGCATTTCTATTAGGGTAATGTTTTTCTCATTTTCTCCTATGAAAACATTCAGTTAAGGATTCTTGGTTTAAAATTATTGAAATATGTAGAATATTGTATAGACAAGCTGCTCATTAAAATCCTTTTCACAGTGGTGGTAAACCTTAGAAATGAGTAGATCTAAAACAGAGCATGTCTCCAATCTACCATATCTTGGCAAACATGTATAGTCCCTAAATGTACAAAAAAAAAAAAAAAAAAAAAAATTTTTTTTTTGGTATAGTGCCAAGATAATGTGCTTAATCAATGTATTCCTTCTTTCCCATATTGTTATCAATCCTTATTTATTTTTTAAACAATCTAATGGCCTTTTACTCATACACTTCATGTTTGTACATATGTATGTATGTGTGTATGTGTGTGTATATAAGTGAGAGTTTTACTTAAATATAGATATACAAATTAAAACTTCCCTATTTTTTTAAAACAAATAAAAGCTTTTCCCCTATATCCAATGTTCCATCTTTATTTGCCACCCCTTTCCCATCATGACTAAATTACTCAGTAGTCTAAATCACTGTCTCTAGGTATTGAATTCCTTTCCATTTTTCAGTCCATTAAACTTTGGTATCCACTTACCCGTTCTAGTGAAATTTATAGCAGACATCACCCATGACATACTTACTGCCAAATCCAGTACATTTTTAAACTAATTTTTATTATAAAAGTGTTACCCAACTATATTTTCCTTTTGAAGTGCTCTTAGACCATGCCTGCAAATCCTGTGTTCATACCCTTACCCAAAATGACAACTCTTACCATTTTGTTATCTAGACTGTTAAACATAACAATCCAGACTTCTAAAATACATACATACATATGCATACGTATAAAAAAAAATACCAAAAAAAAAAACCAAACCCAGTGCCGGCAAGTCAATTCTGACTTATAGTGACCCTACAGGACAGAGTAGAACTGCCCCATAGAGTTTCCAAGGAGTGCCTGGTGGATTCGAACTGGCAACCCTTTGGTTAGCAACCATAGCACTTAACCACTATGCCACCAGGGTTTCCAAAAAAGAGTATCATTAAAAAAAGAAAAAAAAAAAATTATATAAATCATATCAAATAATGTTTCACATGCAATTTGCTCTTTTCACTCAATAGTATGTTAGAGATCTACCGATCTTAAAACATGTAGTTTGTTTCTTTTAACTGTTGTGTAAAACCAAAAATCAAACCCGTTGCTATCTAACAGTTTATAAAGAAAATATTCTACATTCTACTTTGGTGAGTAGCATCTGGGCTCTTAAAAGCTTGTGAGCAGCCATCTAAGATACTCCACTGGTTTTACCCTGTCTGGAGCAAGGGAAAAAAGAAGAAAACCAAAGACATAAGGGAAAGATTGGTCCAAAGGACTAACGGACCACGACTGCCACAGCTTCCACCAGGCTGAATCCAGCACAACTAGATGGTGCCTGGGTACCACCACCAACTGCCCGACAGGGATCGCAGTACAGGGTCCCAGACAGAGCTGGAGAAAAACGTAGAACAAAATTTTAACTTCCCCCCACCCCCCAAAAAAAGACCAGACTTACTGGTCTGACAGAGACTGGAGAAACCTCAAGAGTATGGCCCCTGGATACCCTTATAACTCATTAATGAAGTCACTTCTGAGGTTCACCCTTCAACCAAAGATTAAAAAATATATATATATATAGACAGGCCCATAAAACAAAATGAGACTAAATGGGCACACCCACAAGCGGCAAGGACAAAAATGCAGGAGGAGACAGGAAAGCTGGTAATGGGGAACCCAAGGTCAAGAAGGGGAGAGTGTCAACAATGTCACAAACCAATATGTATATGAATTGCTTGGTGAGAAACTTGTTTGCTCTGTAAACCTTCATCTAAAAAAAAAAAAAAAAGTACAATAAAAATAAAAAATTCATTGCTATCAAGCTGATTCCAACTCATGGCAACCCATATGTTACAGAGTAGAACTACTCCAGAATTTCCTTGGCTATAATCTCAGCAGAAGCAGATGGCCAGCCCTTTCTTCTGCAGTACCACTGGGTGGAATCTAACTGCCAACCTTTAGGCTAGTAGTGAAAGCAAACCAAAACCCTATGGAGCAGTTCTACACTGTAACATAAGGGATCATTTAGTTATGTTGAATATAGAATTCTAGAGTGATGAGATATTTTTCTTTTATTACTTTAATAATATTTTTCACTGTCTTCTGGTTTGCACATTTTCTGTCAAGAAGGCATTGTGGTTATCTTTATTCCTCTGTACACAATATGTTTTTATTTTCTTTTGACCTTTAAGATTGTCTTTTTTTTTTCTTATATATATATATCTTTTTACTGTGCTTTTTTTTTTTTTAATGTGAAGGTTTACAGAGCAAATTAGTTCCTCTTTAAATAGTTAATATACATACTGTTTTGTGACACTGATTGCCAACCCCGCAATGTGTCAACACTCTCCCCTTCTCAACCTCAGTTTCCCCATTTCCATTCTTCCAGCTTTCCTGTTCCCTCCTTCCTTCTCATCCTTATCGCTGGGCAATTTGCCCATTTAGTCTCAGATACGTCGTCGAACTACGTGTGTTATTGTTTGTTTTATATGCCTGTTTAATCTGTGGCTGAAGGGTAAAGCTCAGGAGTGACTTCAGTACAGAGTTACAAGGGTGTCTGGGGACCATACTTTCAGGGTTTCTCTAGTCTCTATCAGACCAGTAAGTCTGATTTTTTTTTTTTTTAGTTTGAATTTTGTTCTACATTTTTCTCCTGCTCTGTCCAGGACCCTCTTGTGATCCTTGTCAGAGCAGTTGGTGGTGGTTGCCGAGCACCACCTAGTTGTGCTGGACTCACCTAGTCTGATGGAGGCTGTGGTAGTGTGGTCCATTAGTCTTTTGGACCAATGTTTCCCTTGTGTCTTTAGTTTTCTTCATTTTCCCCTGCTCCGGACAGGGTGGGACCAGTAGACATATCTTAGACAGCAAATGCTACTCACCAAATAGGATGTAAAACATTTTCTTTATAAACTATATTATGCCAATTGAGCTGTGGTCCCCAGCCCTCAGCCCAGTGACTCCGTCCCTCAGGGAGTTTTGATGGGTCTAGGAAGCTTCTGTGACTTTGCCTTGGTCAAGGTGTGCTGACTTCCCCAGTATTGTGTCTGTTTTACCCTTCACCAAAGTTACTACTTATTTTCTATTTAGTGTTTTTCCCTGCCACACCTCCCCTCCCTCATAACCATGAAAAATTGTTTCTTTCTGTGTGTAAACCGTTTCATAAGTTTTTATAATAGTAGTCTCATACAGTTTTTGCCCTTTTGCGATTGACTTATTTCACTCAGCATAATCCCCGCTAGATTCATCCATGTAAGATGTTTCACAGATTCATCATTCTTCTTTATTATTGCATAGTATTCCATTGTGTGTATGTACCATAGTTTGTTTATCCATTCGTCTGTTGATGGACACTTAGGTTGTTTCCATCTTTTCATTATTGTGAATAATGCTGCAATGAACGTGGGTGTGCATATGTCTTTTCATGTGACGGCACTTATTTGTCTAGGAAGTATTCCTAGGAGTGGGATTGCTGGGTCATATGGTATTATTAGTTTTTTAAGGAAGTGCCATATTGTTTTCCAAAATGGTTGTACCATTGTATTCCCGCCAGCAGTGCATAAGAGTTCCCACTCCCCACAACCTCTCCGACATTTGTTCTTTTTCTTTTTTTTTTTTTATTTGTGCCTGGTGGGGTAGTGGTTAAGTGCTAGGGCTGCTAACCAAAGGGTCCGCAGTTCAAATCTGCCAGGCGCTCCTTGGAAACTCTATGGGGCAGTTCTACTCTGTCCTATAGGGTCGTTATAGGGTCACTATGAGTCGGAATCAACTCGAGGCACTGGGTTTGGGTTTTTTGGTTTTTATAATGTTGGGGTGAGATGGTATCTCATTGTAGTTTTGATTTGCATTTCTCTAATGACAAGTGATTGCGAGCATTCTGTCATGTGTCTATTAGCCACCTGAATGTCTTCTTTGGTGAAATGTGTGTTCATATCCTTTCCCTATTTTTTAATTGTATTATTTGTCTTTTTGTTGTAGAGGTGTTGGATTTTCCTATAGATTTTAGAGATTAGACCTTTGTTGAATATGTCATAGCCAAAAATTTTTTCCCAGTCTGTAGTTTAATTTTTAGAGGATTCCAGTTTACGGTGTTTGTGTATTGTTAGCTTATCTTCTGGTGTTTGCGTATAGTTATTTATGGTTTGTGTCCTATTTATGCCATATATTGAGGCCTCTAGTGATGACCCTATTTTTTCTTCCATGATCTTTATAGTTTTTGGTTTCACATTTAGGTCTTTGATCCATTTTGAATTAGTGTTTGTGTATGGTGTGAAGTATGGGTTCTGTTTCATTTTTTCACAGATGGACATCCAGTTTTGCCAGCACCATTTGTTAAAAAGAGTGTCTTTTCCCCATTTAATGGATTTTGGGCCTTTGCCAAAGATCAGATGACCATAGGTGGATAGATTTACATCTGGGTTCTCAACTCTGTGCCTTCGGTCAATGTGTCTGTCATTGTACCAGTACCAGGCTTTATCGACTACCTAAGCTGTATAGTAGTTTCTGAGGTCAGGTAATGCGCAGCCTCCTACTTTGTTCTACTTGTTCAATAATGCTTTACTTATCTAGGGCCTCTTTCCTTTCCATGTAAAGTTGATGATTTGTTTTTCCGTCTTGTTAAGGAATGCTGCTAGTATTTGGATGAGGATTGCATTGTGTTTGTAGATTGCTTTGAGTAGAATTGACATTTTCACAATGCCGAGTGTATCTATCCATGAATATGGTATGTTTCTCCATTTATGTAAGTCTCTTTGGGTTTCTTGCAGTAGTGTTTTGTAGCTTTCTTTGTAGAGTTTAGGTCCCTGGTTAGATTTATTCCTAAAGGTTTTTTTTTTTTTTTGGCGTTGGGGGACTGTTATAAATGGTATTGCTTTCCTGATTTCCTTTCTGTAGTTCTCTGTTGGCATATAGGAATCCAACTGATTTTTTTTTATGTGATCTTGTATCCTGCTACTCTGCTGAATCTTTCTATTAATTCTAGTAGTTTTCTTGTGGAATCTTTCACATTCTCTATTTATAGTATCATATCATCCATGAAAGGGATAGTTTTACTTCTTCCCTGACAATTTAGATGCCCTTTACTTCTTTTTCTTGCCTTAATGCTGTATCTAGAACTTCCAGCAAAATGTTAAATAGGAGTAGTGATAAAGGGCATCTTTGTCTTGTTCCCATTCTCAGGGAGAATGTTTTTAGCCTCTCTCCATTGAGAATGATGTTGGCTGTTGGATTTGTATAAAACAAACAAACAAAAAACCTGTTGCTGCCAAGTTGATTCTGACTCATAGTGACCCTATAGGACAGAGTAGAACTGCCCCATACGGTTTCCAAGGAGCAGCTGGTGGATTCAAACTGCTACTCTTTTGGTTAGCAGCCAAATCCCTAACCACTGTGCCACCATGGCCCCTGATTTTGTATGTAAAAAAAAAAAAATAGATGCCCTTTATTATGTTGAGGAATTTCCCTTCTATTCCTGTTTTATTGAGAATTTTTAACAGGAATGGGTGTTGGACAATATCGAATGCCTTTTCTGCTTTGATTGAGATGATCATGTGATTCTTTTCTTTTGTTTTATTTATGTGGTGGATTATGTTTACAATTTTCCAATGCTGAACCATCCTTGCGTACTTGGTATGAATCCTACTTGGTTGTGGTATATTATTTTTTTAATATGATGCCGAATTCTATTGACTGAAATTTTGTTGAAAATGTTTACATCTATATTCATGAGAGATATTGGTCTGTAATTTTCTTTTTTTTGTGGTGTCTTTGCCTGATTTTGGTATCAGGGTTATGCCGGTTTCATACAGTGAATTTGGAAGTATGCCCTCCTTTTCCATGTTCTGAAATAGTTTGAGTAGTGCTGGTATAACCACTTCTCTGAATGTTTGGTAGAATTCTGCAGTGAAGCCATCTGGGCCAGGGCTTTTTGTTGTTGTTGGGAGTTTTTTTAATTACCTTTTCAATCTCTTCTTGTTATGGGCCTGTTTAGATTTTCTTCCTCATTTTGTGTTAGTTTAGGTAGGTAGTGCTTTTCTAGAAATTTGTCCATTTTCTCTAGCTTTTCAAATTTTGGGGGTTACAGTTTTTCATAGCACTCTGTTATGATCCTTTTTATTTCAGTTTGTTCTATTGTAATGTCCCCCATTTTGTTTCTTATTTTTATTATTTGCTTCCTCTCCTGTTTTTCTTTTGTCAGTTTGGCCAGTAGTTTGTCAATTTTGTTGATCCTTTCAAAGAACAAAATTTTGGCTTTTTTTATTCTTTCTATATTGTTTTTCTTTTCTCTGTTTCATTTATTTCTGCTCTGATCTTTTTTATTTCCTTTCTTCTGGTGGCTATGGTCTTCTTTTGCTGTTCTCTTTCTATTTGTTTGAATTGTAAAGCTAACGTTTTGATTTTATTCCTTTCTTTTTTCATGTGCGCATCTATTGTTATAAATTGACCTCTGGTCACTACCTTTGGTGTGTCCCAAAGGTTTTGGTGTGTTGTGTTGTCATTCTCATTTGATTCTAGGAATTTTTTTATTCTGTCTTTGATTTCTTCTATTACTCAGTGGTGTTTAAGCAAGGTATTGTTCAGTTCCCATGTATTTGATTTTTTTCTTCACTCTTTGTGTTATTAATGTCTACTTTTATGGCATTGTGATCAGAAAAGATGTTTTGTATTATCTCAGTGTTTTGGATTTGGTTGCTTTCTGGCCTAAGATGTGGTCTATTCTGGAGAACATTCCATGTGCATTAGCAAAGAATGTATAATTTGCTGCTTTTGGGTGGAGTATTCTATATATATCTATGAAGTCAAGTTGGTTGATTGTGGCCTTTAGATCAACTGTGTCTTTATTGAGTTTCTTTCTAGATATTCTTTCCTTTACCAAGAGTAGGGTGTCGATGTCTCCTGCTGTTATTGCGGAACCATCAGTTTCTCTTTTCAGTGCTGTTAGAGTTTGCTTCACGTATCTTGGAGCCCCGTCGTTGGGTGCATAGATATATATTATGGTTATGTCGTCATGGTGGACTGTTCCTTTTATCATTACATAATGCCCTTCTTTGTCTTTTTTATGATTGATTTTGTTTTAATGTCCATTTTATCTGAAATTAGAATTGCTACCCCTGCTCATTTTTGGTTGCTTTTTGCTTGATGTATTTTTTTCCATCCTTTGATTTTTGATATATTTATATCTTTGTTTTTAACATGTATCTACCATTTATCTGTTGTAGACAGCATATTGATGGGTCCTTTTTTTTTTTTTTTCAATCCATTCTGTCACTCTGTCTCTTTACAAGTGCATTTAAGCCGTTTATGTTCAGTGAGTAAATTGATGTGAGTTTATTGCTGTCATTTTATATGTTTTGTGTGTGTGTGTGTGTGTGTGGCATTGACATTTTCTTTGTTCCTCTTACTCTCCTCTGCTGAGTTCCTTTTTGTTTGTGAATTTTCTTTTCATTTCTTTCATTTTTGTAGATTTTGTGTTTAGTGAGACTTTATGTTTTTCATGTTTATTTTGATGAGTAGATCTGTGAACTTTCTTTGTGGTTACCTTGAAATTTACCTCTATCTTCTTAAGTTTGAACCAGTCTTTTTGTTACTTGGTATCATCTTGACTTCCTCTCCATTTAAAAGTTCTACACCTACAGGGTTTATTCCCTCTTTTATTATTCTGATGTTGTTACCATTCATATATTGACCTCTCTGGTTCCCAGTTGTAAATCTTTTAGTTTTGTTTTATCCTTGAGAGTTCATTACTTAGGTTGGTATCTGGCTGATGCTGTCCTGGGTCCTAGGTTCAGGTTGTTGTCTGATGTTGTTGGTTCTCTACCGAAGGACTCCCTTTAATAATTCTTGTAAGTTTGGTTTGTTTTTTACGTATTCCCTTATTTTCTGTTTACTGGAAATGTCCTAATTTCACCATATTTGAGAGAGAGTTTTGCAGGGTATATTATTCTTGATTGGCAGTTTTTTTTCTTTCAAGGTTTTATATATATCATCCCATTGCCTTCTGGCCTGCATGATTTCTGTCAAGTAATCAGAGCTTAATCTTATTGTTTCCCTTCTGTATGTGACTTTTTGTTTTTCTCGAGTTGCTCTCAGGATTCTTTCTTTGTCTTTGGTCTTGGAGAGTATGATTATGATTGGCTTGGTGAGTTTCTTTTGGGATCTATCCTATATGGGTTTGTCGAACTTCTTGGATGGTCAGCTTTTCATCTTTCATGACACTAGGAAAGTTTTCTGTCAGCAATTCTTCAATGATCCTCTCTGTTTTCTGTTTTCTCCCTCTGTTCTGGAACTCCAATAGCTTGCAAAATTTTGCTTTTGATTGTATCCCACATAGTTCTTAGGTTTTCTTTGTTCTTTTCTCTGATTTTTCCTCAAAGTGGTATCCAAGAATTTGTCTTCAATTTTGCTGATCCTGTCTTCTGTTGTTTCAAATTTGCCCCTAAAACCTTCTATTGCATTGTCCATTTCTGAAATCTTGATGTTTATCCTTTGGATTTCTAATTACTGGTTTTTTTGTTTTGTGGGGTTTTTTTTGTGTGTGTGATTTCCCGTTATTTATTTTGACGCTTTGTTCTTGTATTATTTTCTTGAATTCTTCCATTGCTTTGTCTATGTTTCCCTTGATTTTGTCTATTTTTCCTTAATCTCTTTCCTAATTTCTTGGAGTGCCCTGAATATTAGACTTTCAAATTCCCTATCAGGTAGTTCCAGTGCCATTTCTTTTACCAGAGGGTCATCTGGTGATTTTGGTCCCCTTATTTTGGCTGCTTACTGGAGCCATCCTGTTCTGTTTTTTTATGTTTTGATATTGTCTGGTATCCCTGAGACATTCAGGAATTATTTTCTTCATTTCTTGATTGTAGGTTTGTTTGTTTCATCCTACTTTTTTGTCTCATTTGGTTACATCTGGGTGGGTAGGCTGGGTGAATTTTTTTGCTTACTTGCCTGTGGGAACGATACTTCTCGCAACCTTGTGGCGGTGGGCAGGGCTAGTCTTTCAGCTATGGTGCAGCAGGGCAGATCCAGCAGGGGGTAGGGGTGGAGATGAGTCATTTATCTGATGCACAAACTGGGGCCAGCAGGGCAGGTCTGGGGGCAGCGTGGCACAGTGAGGTCAGGAGGTCCAGAGGTCTGTGGCACATGGCAGGAGCTGACAGGTGGAGGCAGGGCAGACCCAGAGAGGGCATGTGCCTGCGGTACTCTAGCTGAGCGGTGTAGCATGGCCTGTTGAGAAGTGGTGGGGGCGGCACATGGACCTAGGTGGGCAGGAGAAAGGAAAGGAAGGAATGGAAAGGGAGAGAAGAAACAAACAAAAAATATGGTGCTGAGGAAACCAGCTATTGGGGGCAGGGCAGACCTGGGGTGGCAGCAAGCTAGTGTCTCTCTCACTGGGTGGCACAGCACAGCCTGACAAGAAGGGAAGGAGGCAGCTCAGGGCCTAGATGGCAGGGAGAAGGAAAAGGGTGAAAGGGAAAGATAAACAGAAATTAAAAATATTATCCCCTCATTTGATGCTTAGGGTTCCAGAACTGATGTTTATATGTGTTTTAGTTAGTTTTTCAGGTCTTTGCTGCAGAGGGACAGCATGGTGCTTCTGTCTATAGTGCCATGTAGGCTCTGCTTCTCTAAGATTATCTCTTTATCAATGCTTTTCAACAGTTTGATTGTATGTACCATATTCTGGTTTTCTTTGTATTTATCCTGATTGGGCTTTGTTGAGCTTCTCGCATCTGTGGTTTTATAATTTTTCGGCTGTTATTTCTTAAATATTTTTCGCTCCTTCTATTTTCTCTTCTTCTGGAACTACAATTACCCGTGTGTTAGGGTGCTTGATATTATTCCACAGGTCCCTTATATGTTATTATTATTAATCAAGTTACTCTCTGTGCTTCATTTTGGGTATCTTCTATTGCTATGTCTTCAAGGTCACTGGTTTTTTATTCCACTGTTTAACCTTCTATTAATCGTATCCAGTGAAGTTTTCTATTCAGATACTGCTTTTTTTTTTTTTAGTTTCTATAAGTTCCATTTGGTTCTTTATCACATTTTCCACCTATCTCCTCATTGTGTTCATGTTTTCCTTTAAATACTTGTGTATATGGAATGTATTTATAACAATTGTTCTAACATATTCATTTGCCAGTTCCACCATCTCTGTCATTTCTGGGTCTGTTTGTACTGACTGATTTTTTTCTCTTGATTATCAGTTACATTATCCTATCTCTTCTTGTGTCTAGCGATCATTGATTAGATGCTGGACGTTTCAGATTTTACATTGTTAAATTCTGAATTCTGTTGTCTTCCTTTAAAGAGTATTAGTCTTTGTCCCATAAAGAATTTTTTAAGTTATTTATGAATTTGAAACACTGGTGGCTTAATGGTTATTTGTGAATTGGTAACACTGGTGACGTAGTGCCAAAGGGTCAGCAGTTCGAATCCTTCAGGCTCTTCTTGGAAGCTCTGTAGGGCAGTTCTACTCTGTCCTGTAGGGCCGCTGTGAGTTGGAATCGACTCAACTGCACTGGGTTTGGTTTTGGTTTTTTATTTGTGAATTATTTGATCCTTTCAAGACTTGTTTTAAATATCTTTTAGGGAAGATCTAGAGAATCCTTTACTGTAGGGCTAATTTAGCCCCCATCTAAATTGTGGCCCTTCTGAATCTCCGTTAAATCCCATGTGTTTGATGAGATCTCTCCATTCCATTTGGTGGAAACTTGAAGATTTCCAAAACTTCTGTGAACTGTAGAAATTTTTCATTTTACTGCTCCCCAGTAATTCTTTCTTCAGAAGTTATACTTGTCTAGCCTTGTGGGGTTATATTCTGTGCCTTCACACATTGGTATTCAGCAATACAAACAAGGGGCCCCTATGCAAATTTCAGGAAATCTCTCTTTTTTGTAATTCCTTCTCTCAGCTAGGCTACACTGAAAAATTCTAGCTGCACTGGATTCTCCAAACTCTGTTCACTGTCATCTCAAATCAGCAAGGTAACTGTACACTGGTTTTTCGTCATCTCTGCACCACAGTGTGTAAATTGCCTCCAAGCAGAAAGCCTGGGCGATAGTAGAGCTTACTTCATTGGTTTCCCTAACACTCCTATGTTGTCTGTTACCCAGCATCTGAAAATAGTTGTTTCCCTTTTTTGTCTGGTTTCCTCCACACTTTAAGCATGAGAGTAATTTCACAATGGATTATTCCATCATTGTAGTAAGCAGATGTACTACCTCTGATTTTTTAAAATTGATCTTGTATATGACTACTTTGCTCATATTAGTGCTCATATTAGCTGTCATATGAACATTCCTGTCTGCAAATAATTACAATTCCATCCCTTTCTTTTCCATTATTTGTCTTGCTATCTCTATTATCTTATGTATTGGCTAGGGTTTCCAAGTCAATGTTCAATATTAGTGGTGGGGAAAAAAAAACTTTTTAATAATTTTAATGAGAATGCTTCTAATATTTTAACATTAATATGATGTTTACTGTAGGATGGTGGTAGATGTGCTTTATTAGCTTAAGGAATATTTCCTGTATTTCTTGTTCACCAAGAGGTTCTTTTTAACAACAAAAAAAATTGTGGGTATCATATTTTTTCCTTTGAATATCAGAATGTAATGAATTATATTGGCAGAGTTTCCCAATGTAGAACCATCTATGTATTCACCTACTTGTTCTGTTTTTTCGTTCTTTTATAAGCTGATAGATTCAGTTTTCTCATACTTATTTAGGAATTTACTCTGAGATCATAAATGAGATTTAACTGGGGTTTCTTTCCTTTCCGTCTTTGGCACGTAATTTTTTTTTTATCACTGCCTCAAACACCTTCATGTTGATATCATTTAGCACTTTAATGCTGATTTAATAATAAATATCAATTTTCTTTTCTTTGCTCTTAGCTTTCTCTCCCTCTTCTTCTTTAAAGAAAGATAAATGTAAACATTACAAAAGTATTTGAATACCCTTAATTTGTATATCTCTTGTAGCAACTCTCAAATTTATTTTTCCTCTTATTTGAGTACTTTCTCCAAAATTATTGTCAATGTGGGTCTTCATGTGACAAATCTTCTGAAGCCTTCTCTACCTTAGAATATTTTAGTTAAGCCCTCAGAGTTGAATGACAGTTTGGCTGATTTTAAAATTTTATGTTCAAAGTTATTTTCCTTTAACATTTTAAAACTATTACTCTGCTTTTTTCCTTGTATCCAGCCTTGCTAATGTCAATCTCATTCTTATTCTTTTGTATATAATCTTTCTTTCTGGAAGTTTTTAGAATTTTCCCTACTTTTGATATTCTTAAATATTACTGTAAATTATTTAGCTATGAGTTATTTTTTATATCTCCTATTTGACCCTTTCAATCTAAGGTCATTTGTCTTTAATTAAGGTAAATTTACCTCCATTATTTCTTCAAGTATACCATCTTCTCCAGTTTCATTTGTTTACCCTTCTAGAGTTTTTATAATCCACACAGTAGTACATCTCCTGCTATCCTCATATCTCTTACCTTTACTTTTTTTTTTTTTTTTTTTTACCCTTTCCTGCTTTCTTCTGGAAGAGTTCTTCAGTTCGACTTCAACTTGCCATTTCATCCCTCAACAGTATTTACTCTTTATTTACTCGAATTATTATGTTCTTTATTTCATCTGTATTTCTGTAGCAAACATTTAAATTGTTAGTTACTTTTTATGTTTTCTTGTTCTTTTTTGTTTTGCTGATACTTTTACTTATTTAGTTAGTACGTGTATTATGCTTATTTTAAACTATTGATCCATCTCTTTTAATACCTTGACATTTAATGAAATTTATCCATTTAGCTATATATGTTTCACAGCTAAGTTATCGGGTCACAAAAGTCCATGGTTGCTATATCTTCCCAGTGAATTTTTTATCAATATTAAATACCGTTTCTCATTTTATTGTTTATCTATCTCGAATTCTACTTTGTCAAATATTAACATTTCTCTCCCCGTTTTTGGAATGAATTTCTCCATCCTTGAAGTATTTCACTTTTTCATTGAAGTAAAATTCACATACAGAAAAGTACAAAGTAAATAAATGTACATCTCATTTACCAGACTTACTGGTCTGACTGAGAGTGGAAAGACCCTGGTGGTCATGGCCCGCAGACCTTCTGTTGGCCAGGACAGGAACTATTCCCAAAGCCAACTCTTCAGACATGGATTGGACTAGACAGTAGGTTGGAGAGGGAAGCTGGTGAGGAGTGAGCTTCTTGGATCAGGTGGATACTTGAGACTATGTTGGCATCTCCTGCCTGGAGAGGAAATGAGAAGGTAGGGGGCATTAGAAGCTGGTGAAATGGGCACGAAAAGAGAGAGTGGAGGGAAGGAGCAGGCTGTCTCATTAGGATGAGAGCAATTGGGATTATGTAGCAAGGTGTGAGACTGACTTGATTTGTAAACTTTCACTTAAAGCACAATAAAAATTTAAATAAATAAACGTACATCTCATTGAATTATTAACAAGTGAATACTCATGTAACCACCACCCAGATGAAGAGATACAACATTTTCAGCACCCCAGAAGTGCTTTTGTTTTCCCTCCTAATCACTTTTCTTCCTTTCTCCCAGAGATAACCACTATCTTAACTTCCAATGCTGTAAGTTTAGTTTTGCCTGTAGTTGTACTTTATATGAATAAAATCATACAGTATATATTCTTTTTTGTTTAACTTATTTCATTCAACATTATGTTAGTCATCCAAGCATAACATTGTATGGAAATGTAGTTTATCCATTTTCTTCGTTGTATAGTATATCATTGTGTAAATATACTACAATTTATTTATCTCTTCTATTGTCAATGGGAATTTGAATTTTTTATAGTCAGGGCCTATTATTAATAATGCTCTTATAAACATTCTTGTATGTAGCTCTTAGTACACATGTGCGTAGGTATATAACTAGGAGTGAAATGGTTGGTTCATCAAACGGAAACAACCAAACCCATTGCCACTGAGTTGATTCTGACTCATGGTGACCCTACAGGACAAAATAGAACTGCCTCACAGGGTTTCCAAGGCTATAAATCTTTATGGAAGCAGACTGACACATCTTTCTCCTGCAGAGCAGCTGATGAGTTCAAACTGCCAACCTTTTGGTTAGCAGCCGAGTGCATAGGGCAAGTATGTATGTAAATGTACTAGATTTTACCAAATTTTTTTCAGTGTTCCTAATTTACAGTCTGACCAGTAGTATACAAGAGTTTATGTTAATCCACATCCCTACCAACACTTGGAATCATCAGTCTTTTTAATGAGCCTCTGCTAGATATGTCGTGATATCTCATTGGAATTTTTATTTGCATTTTCCCTATTTTTAATGAGGTTGAAAAGTGCCTGTTCAAAGTTCTTTCCCATATTTCTAGTGAGTTTTTGGTTTTTTTCTTATTCACTGATAGGTGTTCTTGACATATTCTGGGTATTTTCCTTTGTTAAATATGTTACAAAATATCCTCACCCATCCTTCACGTTTCCTTTTCACTGTCTTAATGGTTGATATTCTTAATTTTAATGTACTCCAGTTTATCATTTTCCCTTCATTATTAGTGCTTCTTGTGTCTGTTTAGGGAATCATTTCTTTCCCTAAAGCCAATATTCTCTAATATTGTCTTCTAGAAACTTTACTGTTCTGCCTGCCACATTTAACTCCACAATCTACCATAAATTGGTTTTTGTGTACGGCATGAAGTAGGGCCAATTTTTTTCCTTGCTTTTTTTTTTTGTTTCCTTCTTTGTAGCTATCCAATTTTTCTTTCCTTTTTGAATACCCTGCACCACTGATTTAAAGGACTATTCTTTACCCCCCATCCCCAACTGCTCTGTAGTGCCACCTTTGTCACAAATCAAGTTTGCACATATGTATGGTTCTGTTTCTGGGCCCTTTATTCTTACTCAGTGGTCTATTTATCTATCTTCTATCTTAATTACTATAGCTTAATAATAAGTCTTGTAGAATATGATCTTCAGTGGTATCCTGGCTATTGATGTTGTTATTGCTCTGTGCCTTTGCACTGATGCCAACTCATGGTGACCCAGTGTGACAGAGTGGAACTGCCCCATAGAATTTTCTTGGCTGTAATCTTAATAGAAGCAGTTTTCTAGGTCTTTCTCCCTGATAACCCTTTATATTTCCATATAAACTTAGAAACAGTTTGTGAAATTCCACCAAAAAATTAATATTTTGACTGAGATTATATTGAACCTGTAGATTAATTGGGGAGGAATTGCTATCTTTATAATACTGTATCATTTAATCCATAATCATCATATGCCCCTCCTTTTATTTAGGTATTCTCTAATTTTTCTTGATAAAAGTTTTTATTTTTTACTCATAGAGGTCCTGCATATACTTAGATATTCCTAGTTATATGATGCCGTTAAAAGTAGCACTTCATTTTTTTTCTTATTTGTTACTACTTTTTGTTTTTTAATGATTTATTTATTTTCTATATTACATTTGTTTTCAGAAACCTTGCTATACTCACTTAGTAACTCAATTTATTTATCTGTACATTGTTTTGGATTTTCTACACGTATAATCATATCATCTGTGTATAATGACAGCTTTACTTCTTTCTTTACAATATGTATTCCATTTATTTATTTATCTTTCCTAATAGGACTGGTTAGGACCTTCGATATAGTCATGAATCACTCAATGTCCACGATATGTTCTGTGACATAGGACATATGGTTTTGGTGTTGTGCAAACACCATACTATTTTCTTATGGCAACTTTGAGATAGTGGAAGTCTTCCTTACAAAGGGATAGGGAAGCCTCTAGTTCTGCTCACTGCTGTCCAGGCCCCGGTCCGTGGCTGCATCCCAGGGAGGCAAAGGCACGGCAGGGGACATGCTGAGCTAGCGGAGCCTGGGGACTGGGCCTTTAGGTGAGGCCCTAGGGCACTCAGAAAGGAGGCCCAGACTGCCCTGCAGGTCCAGTTCACTGGAAAATGAGGTCTCAGGTCAAGTGTCATGCCCAGGGTAGTTCCCCAAGCAAGAGCTGGTTCAAGGCGGAAAAGTGGCACCTCTCTCCTGGCTACATCAGGTTACATCTGCTACATCCCATTCTCCAATCAGGATTCTGAACTTATGGAACATGGACGTATATGTGGTCGGATGTTGCCCAAACAGACGTTATACGGCCCATGATTGTATAATGTTGCCTAAAATTGATGATAGAAAGCATGTGTGTCTTAATCTCATATTGGTCATAAGTTATAGCTACCTTTTATGAGATTGGAAGTTCCCCTCTAAGTTTGTTAAAAGTTTTCATCATGAATGGATATAGAATTTTATCAAATAATTATTTTGCTTTTATTGAGATGATCATAGAATTTTCTCCTTTATTCTATTAATGTAGTGAATTACATTGATTAATTTTTAAATGTAAGCCACTTTCATTCCTGGAATGAACCCAATATGATCTTTGTCCTTATAATTTTTTACTTTCCTGTACCCTTTTGTTTTAGATGTATATCTTAGTAACAACACATAGGTAGATTTTTTTTTTTTTAATCCAGTCAGAGAGACTGTCTTAAACAGAGAATTTAATCCATTCATTACATGTCAATTTGGACTTAGCTTCTGCTTTTACTTAATAATTTTAATATTATACATTCTTATGAATTTCATTATTTTCACTTTTTCTGCCTTTTATTAGATTAACATTTTTTGTCCCACTTCTGTTTATTCCTTTAATGTTTAGAAATTAGAAACTTATTCTCTTGGTGATTATCTATAATTTTGGAAAATACATACTTAAATTTATAACATGTTTTCACTGTCTTCCACTCCTGCACATATTCCCCCCACCAGTTGATATAATCTGGAATTTTAGTCCAAGATCATTTTTGTTTTCTTTACAATTAGTACTTCTGTAGATTTAGCAACAAGTTTTGCTGCTCATAATTATTTTTGTAATGATAATCATAGTAATTATTATAGTAGCAAACATTTATGTAGTGTTGCCATATGCCAAACACTTTATCAAGTATTTGATAATTATTAATTTATTTAATCCTTATAACAACCCTATGAGGTAGATATTTGCATTATCCCTATTTTTGCATTTTGTTATGATTGAATTGTGTCCTCCAAAATATGCATTGGAATCCTGATCATTATATCTGTGGATGTATAATTCTATTTGGAAATAGGACTTTATTTATTAGACTATAGTGAAGTCATATCAGTGTAGGGTATGTCCCAAACCTAATTGCTTCAGAGGTATAAAAAAAGCAGATTAGACACAGAGGCAAGCATACACAGGAGAAGACAGATACCATGTAAGGATTGTCTGTAAACCAAGGAACCAAGGGATGCTGGGCTACTGGCAAGGAAGGAATCAACTTACCCAACACCTTGATTTGGACTTTAGGCTCCGGATCCATGAGAAAATAAATCTGTATTCTTTAAAGCCACCCACTTGTAGTATTTATGTTATAGCATCACTAGGAAACTAAGACAGAGCTTGGTACCAGAGAGTGGGGATACTGCTCTACCAAATACCTAAATTGTGGAAGGGGCTTTGAAATTGGGTAGTGAGTAGAAGCTAATGGAATTTTGATGTGTTTGATAGTAAGGCCCTAGATTGCCTTGAATAGGCTATTGGTACAATTAGGACAGTAGGGGCAATTCTGATGACAGCTCAGGAAGTTTCTATCATCTTGAACAGAATGTTGCTAGAAATGTGGACATAAAATGTGCTTCTGATAAGGCTTTTAAAGGAAATGAACACGCTAGTGGATACTGGAAGAAGGATGATCCCTTTTATAAGGTGGCAAAGAAACTACATGAATTAAGTTAGAATGTTTTGTGGAAGGTAGAACTTGTAAGTGAAGAACTTGGATATTTGACTGAAGAGATTTTTAAGAGAAATATTGGGTCAGCTTAGTTTCTCCTTACCACTTACAGAAAAATTAAGGAGGAGAGAGATAAGCTTAAAAATGAACTGTGGAAAAAGAAACCAGAACTTAAAGATTTGGAAAATTCTGTTGTACAAACTAAGAAACTATGTCCTGGAACTTACACCAAGAGCATGGCTACATGATCTTTTGCTAAAGAAATTATGCCTGTAGCTGATGGATCTAATCAACCAGCTTAGAGAAATCATGTCAGCTTAGGATGAAATTAAGGAAAGATGTCTGCTTCCTTAAAGTCTACAGGCAGGAAACAGGCCAGTGGAGCTACTTGGTTGTGAACATTTTTTGTCTTCCAGGAAAAGGAAGGCACCATCCCAGGGGCAGTTCAGAGATAAACAGCACTGTCAGAAGGAGTACTAGGCGGAGGTTGGGGGCAGAGCTGCCTGGATTTTAAAGGGTGGAGCCACAGCTTCCTCAGTTTCAAAGAGTCTAGCTGGCACTACCTTGGCTCCAGAGTGGGGGGATGCCCTTTAAATGGAACAAGAGAATGGGGCCACCATCCCAAGTTGAAGGAACCAGGCTGATATGTCAGGGGGCCAGGAGACTGGAGCCACTTAGGGCTGAGAGGCTGGGATCACCACTCAAGTGGACCAGGAGAATGGGGCCGCCAAAGCCAAAGGAGCAGGATTGCCATCCAAGCAGGCCTGGAAGGCAGGACTGATGCACAGGCAGAGAGGCCTCCACCCAGGACCCAGAGAGCAGGGCCAATGCCCAGACTCTGAAGGGCAGAGCCAGTGCACAGGTATGCCTGGGAAACAGAAGATTATTTTCAAGCCTTGAGAGTTAATAAAATTTGCTCTGCTGGGTTTTGGACTTGCTTGGTACCCATGACCCCTTCTTCCCTTCTAATTTCTCTCATTTAGAATGGAAATGTCTACCCAGGGTCTGTTCCACCATTGTACTTTGAAGACAGATAACTTTTATTCTAAGTTTCACAAGCCCACTGATGGAAAGGAATTTTGCATAAGCGTGGAACACACCCAGACTCTCATCCACACTTGATTTAGATGATTCAGAAGGTGAGATTTTAGATTCAGAGTTAATGCTGAAATGGGCTAAAACTTTTGGGTATGCTATGATTGAGTGAATGAGTTTTACACATGGGTGGGACATTAAATTTGGAAGGCCAGTGGGTGAAATGCTATGGATTGAATCATATCCCTCCAAAATGAGCTGGAATCTTAATCCCTATACCTGTGTATGTACATAATCCTGTTTGAAAATAGGGTTTTCCATGTTGTGTTAATGAGGCCATATCAGCATAGGGTGTGTCCTAAACTTAATTACTTCTGAGTTATAATAAGAGTAGATTAGACACAGAGGCAAACACACACCGGAGAAGACAGATGCCATGTGAGAATCGTCTATAAGCCTAGGAGTACCTAGAGCTACCAACGAAGAAGGGATTGATACAGCCAAGACCCTGATTTGGACTTGTAACCTTCAGAACTGTGAAAAAATTAATTTCTGTTCTTTAAAGCCACCTACTTGTGATATTTGTGTTATAACAGTAATAGGAAACTAAAAGACATATAAACTGAGGCAAAAAGACATTACATGATTTAAAATTGGTTTTACCTATGGTGTGAGGCATGGATCCTGATTCATCCTCCTGTATGTGGAAATTCAGTTTTCCCAGCTCCATATATTGAAGATACTGTTCCCCATTGAACGGACTTAGTACCCTTGTCCAAAATCAGTTGACTATAGATGTATGGATTTCTTTCTGGACTTTCAATTCTGTTCCATTGGTCTGTGTGTCTATTATTATACCAGTACCAGACTGTTTTGACTACTGTAGCTATATAGTATATTTTGAAATCAGGAAGTGTGAGTCCTCCTACTTTGTTCTTCTTCAAAATTACTTTGACTCTCACCAAAGAGAATTTTCAAATGGCCAACGGACACATAAAAAGATGCTCAGCATCAGTAGCCATCAGAGAAGTGCAAATCAAAACCATAATGAAATACCATTTCACTCCCACTAGGATGGCTTTGACCATTTGTACCATGTAAAGACTCTGTGTAGAAATGATGGGTGGATAAAATGGAGGTCATTCCAGGGTTGGGACAGCAAGGACAAAGGCATGAGGAAGGAATGCAGGTGGCCTGTGTGGAATCTATGCAGAGGCCAGATTGCGTGATATGTGGGGTTTTGCTGGAGATCAGTGTGAAAGAGGGCTGGACAGCTGTGGAGAAGATGGATGGTAGAAGATCTTTAAACCTGGCCTCTAGAGGAATTTGAAGCTAATCTGGCAGATCATACAGAGTTACAAGTTTTTATTGAGGGAAGTAACTCAAAGAAATGATATGTACTTGAAGTTGGCCTGACATGGTATCTAGATGGCTGGGGTTGGGAGAGACTGCAGGCAGGTGAATTCATAGTTAATAAGAGGTAATGAGAGTCTGGAGTCCCTGGGTGGTGCAGATGGTTAAGTGCCCAGCTGTTAACTGAAAGGTTGGTGGTTTGAGTCCACCCAGGGACACCTTGGAAGAAAGGTGTAATGATTTACTTCCCAAAACATGAGCCATTAAAAACCTTATGGAGCATTCTACTCTGACACACATGGGGTCACCATTAGTCAGAACTGACTTTGCCTATTAATGAAAGCCTATTCATTTGAGCAAGGACCCGTGGTGGTACAATGATTAAGAACTCTCCTGCTAACTAAAAAGCCATTGGTTCATGCCCACCAGCTGCTCCCGTAAAGATTAGAGCCTAGGAAACCCTATGGAGCGTACTATTCTATACTACAGGGTCACTATGAGTCAGAATCGACTCAATGACACACAACAACAAAACTAAGGATGGCAAAGATTAAAAAAAAACAGAAAATATGCCTGGAGTATTGTGCTCTTTTAAGGTCTGTCTACATGGGATCAAATTGACACAGCAACTCAAAAGATTAGATGGGAAACTTAGGAGGCAGTGAGTTTATGTTAATGGAGGAGGAACAACTCAGAAGAGGAAGGTGAAAATGGTTGTTCAACTTGAAGAATGTAATCAGCGTCACTGAATTATACATGTAGAAATTATTGAGCCAGTGTGTGTTCTGCTGTGTATATTCTTAACGACAACAAAAATAATTTTTTTTTAAAGCAGAAAATAGCTAAGTGTTGGAGAAGATATGGAGAAACTGGAACCTTCATCCATTGCTGGTGGGAATGCAAAATGGTACAGCTGTCGTAGAAAACAGTCTGGCAGTTCCTCAAAAAACTAGAGATAGAGATATGACCCAGCAATTCCACTCCTAGGTATATACCCTAAGGATCTAATAGAAGTGACAAAAACAGACATGTGCACACCTATGTTCATTGCAGCACTACTCACAATAGCAAAAAGATGGAAATAACCTAAGTGCCCATCAATGGATAAATAGATAAGTAAAATGTTGTATACACACACAGTGGAATACTACTTGGCAATAAAGAAAAACGAGTTCCCAAAACATCTTACAATGTGGATGACCCCGTAGGACATTATGTATGTTGAGTGAAATAAGTCAACCACAAAGAAGCAAATACTGTATGTTCTCACTTTTATAAAAGGAACCGCGGTGCCACAATGCGTAAGCATTTGGCTGCCAAACAAAACATCAGAGGTTCGAACTCGCCAGGCACTCCCCAGGAAAAAAGACCAGGTGATCTGCTCCATTTAAGATTTACAGCCTGGGAAACCCTTTGGGATAGTTCTACTATGTTCCGTGGGGTTGCTGTGAGTCGGAATTGACTCAATGGCACACAACACCACTTTCATGAAACGACATGAATAGGTAAATATAAAGAAACTAAAGTTCATTACTTACTGATGAAAGCCTTCAGTATGGATTACACCTCAACATAAAACAAAAATCCTCACAACTGGACCAATAAGCAGCATCTTAATAAACAGAGAAAAGACTGAAGTTGTCAAAGATTTCATTTTACTTGGATCCACAATCAGCGGCCATGGAAGCAGCAGTCAAGAAATCAAACAATGCATTGGGCAAATCTGCTGTGAAAGACCTCTTAAAAGTGTTAAAAATCAAAGATGTCACTTTGAGAACGAAGGTGTGCTTGACCCAACCCATGGTGTTTTCAGTTGACTCATGCATGTGAAAGCTGGACAATGAATAAGGAAGACCAAAGAAGAATTGACACCTTTGAATTACTGAATATACCATGGACTGCCAGAAGACTGAACACATGTGTCTTGGAAGAAGTACAGCCAGAATGCTCCTTAGAAGCGAGGATGGCTAGACTTGGTCTCACATACTTTGGACATGTTATCAGGAGGGACCAGTCCCTGGAGGACATCATACTTGGTAAAGTAGAGGGTCAGTGAAAGAGAGGAAGACCCTCAATAAGATGGATTGACACAGTGGCTGCAACAGTGGGCTCAAACAGAGCAACAATTGTGAGGATGATGCAGAACTGGGCAGTGTTTCGTTCTGTTGTACATAGGGTCACTATGAGTTGGAACTGACTTGATGGCACCTAACAACAACAAAGTTCATTAGTGGTTACCAAGGATGTGGTAGAGGGAGAAGTACTTTCTGGGTAGGTAATCACTTTTTGTTTATAGAAATGGGAAAGGTGGCACCAAACATGGGTGAAGTTTCTATAGCATGACTGATGTAACTGATGTCAATAAACTGTACATATGGAAAAGAGATGAATGGACAAATGCTAGGTTGTGTAAGATGCTGATATTAATTAGACATAACCAATCACCTTATGGGATTAGTTCTATTGTGTTGGGGGCTTAGGGCCATGGTCTTGTGGGACAATCAAGTCAGTTGGCATAATATAGTTCTTAAAGTTTAGGTTCTACTTCCCAGAATTATGAGTAATATCTAGGATCTTAAAAGGTAACAAGCACCCACCTAAGATACAACTATTGATCATTATTCATCTTGAACGAGTGAGAAAGAAGGAAACCTAAGAATCAGAAGAGAAACTGGACTACAGGTGGGCTCTTTCAGTCAGAGAATTGTTGTATGTATTTTTTTGTTTTTCAGGTTTCGGATACATCTTGTAGTATATTTTCTTTCCTCAGTTCTCTTTTATCATGTCTCTTTGTAACTCCCTCTTTCATGGCTATTAACTTTTTCTTTATACTTTTCTTCTGCTTGTCCTTTTGCAGTACATGCTAGAAAAATTCCTCTGCTCAATCTCCCAATTTGTTCACTCACTCTTCAGCTATGTCTATGTCATGTGTTTATTTTTTTATTTCAGCAATTTTTAATTTCTGATAACTGTAGTTAAAATTTTATGGATATATACAGTATATTTTCTCTATTTTTATTGTACTTTAGATGAAAGTTTACAGAACAAACTAGCTTCTCATTAAATAATTAGTACACATGTTGTTTTGTGACATTGGTTACTAACCCCATGACATGTCAACATTCTCACCTTCTTGACCTTGAGTTCCTTATCACCAGCTTTCCTGTCTCCTCCTGCCTTCTAGTCCTTGCCCCTGGGCTGGTGTGCCCCTTTAGTCTTGTTTTGTTTTATGGACCTGTCTAATCAATATATATATATATATATATATATATATATATATATATATATATATATATATATATATATATATTTTTTTTTTAATCTTTGTCTGAAGGGTAAACCTGAGGAGTGACTTCATTACTAAGCTAAAAGGGTGTCTGGGGGCCATACTTCTTGGGTTTCTCCAGTCTCTGTCAGGCCAGTAAGTCTGGTCTTTTTTTGTGCGGGTTTTCTTTTAATTTTTCTCCACCTCTGTCTGGGACCCTCTATTGTGATCGCTGTCAGAGCAGTTAGTGGTGATAACCAGGCACCATTTAGTTGTGCTGGACTCAGCCTGGTAGAGGCTGTGATAGTCATGGTCCATTCATCTTAAGGGCTAATCTTTCTCTTGTGTCTTTAGTTTTCTTCATTCTTCCTTGCTCCCAACAGGGTGAGACCACTGGAGTATCCTAGATGGCCACTCACAAGCTTTTAAAACCCCAGATGCTAATCACCAAAGTAGAATGTAGAACATTTTCTTTATAAACTATGTTATGCCAATTGAGCTAGATGTTCCCTGAGACCATGGTCCCTACAGCCCTCAGCCCAGTAATTCAGTCACTCAGGGAGTTTGGATGTGTCTCGGGAGCTTACATGGCCTGGCCTTGGACAAGTTGTGCTGGCTTCTCCAGTATTGTGT
This sequence comes from Elephas maximus indicus, assembly GCF_024166365.1. Taxonomy (NCBI): domain Eukaryota; kingdom Metazoa; phylum Chordata; class Mammalia; order Proboscidea; family Elephantidae; genus Elephas; species Elephas maximus. The sequence continues at coordinate 49,738,881 of NC_064823.1, forward strand.
ACTGTCTTACCCTTCACCAAAGTTACCACTTATATATTGTCTATTTAATGTTTTTCCATCCCATCCCTACCCAATCTCACTACCATGGAAGATTGTTTCTTTTTATGTGTAAACCTTTTCATGAATTTTTATAGTAGTGGTCTCATACAATATTTATCCTTTTGTGATTGACTTATTTTACTCAGCATAATGTCCTCAAGATTCATCCATACTGTGAGATGCTTCACAGATTCATCATTGTTCTTTATCATTGTGTAGTACTCCATTGTGTGTCTGTACCATAGTTTGTTTATCCATTCATCCGTTGATGGGCATCTAGACTGTTTCCATCTTTTTGCTATTGTGAACAACACTGCAGTGAACATGGGTATGCGTATGTCTATTCGTGTGAAAGCTCTTATTTCTCTAGGATGTATTCCTAGGAGTGGGATTGCTGGATCATATGGTATTTCTATGTCTAGCTTTCTAAGGAAGCGCCATATCATTTTCCAAAATGGTTGTACTGTTTTGCATTCCCACCAGCAGAGTATAAGAGTCCCAATCTCCCCACAGCCTTTCTAACATTTGTTATTTTCTGTTTTTTTGATTCATGCCAGCAATGCCAGGGTGACATTGTATCTCATTGTGGTTTTGGTTTGCTTTTCTCTAACGGCTAGTGATCGTGAGCGTTTCCTCATGTGTCTGTTAGCTGCTTGAATGTCCTCTTTGGTGACATGTCTGTTCATTTCCTTTGCCCATTATTTTTTTTTTTGTTGTAGAGGTATTGAATTTTCCTGTAGATTTTAGACATTAGAACCTTGGTTCGATTTGTCATAGCCAAAACTTTTTCCCCAGTCTGTAAGTTCTCTTTTTACTCTTTTGGTGAAGTCTTTTGATGAGCATAGTGTATAATTTTTAGAACATCCCAGTTATCTAGCTTATCTTCTAGAGTTTGTGTGTTGTTAGTTATGGTTTATATCCTGTTAATGCCGTATATTAGGGCCTCTAGTGTTGATCCTATTTTTTCTTCTATGATCTTTACAATTTTTGGTTTTATAATTAGGTCTTTGATCCATTTTGAATTAGTTTTTGTGTATTGTGTATGGTATGGGTCCTGTTTCATTTTTTTGCAGATAGACATCCAGTTTTGTCAGCACCATTTGTTAAAAAGACTGTCTTTTCCCCATTTGACGGACTTTGGGCCCTTGTCAAAGATCAGGTGACCGTAGGTGGATCGATTCACACTGGGCTCTCAATTCCATTCCATTGGTCAATGTATCTTTTGTTGTACCAGTACCAGGCTGTTTTGACTACTGTAGTTGTATAGTAGATTCTGAGGTCAGGTAGTGTGAGTCCTCCTACTTTATTCTTCTTTAACAGGGCTTTACTTAACCAGGGCCTCTTCCCTTTCCATATATAAAGTTAATGATTAGTTTTTCCAGCTCTTTAAAGAATGCTGTTGGTATTTGGATCGGGATTGCATTGTATTTGTAGATTGCTCTGGGTAGAACTGACATTTTCCCAATGTTGAGTCTACCTATTCATGAGCATGATATGTTTTTCCATTTATGTGTATCTCTTTTGGTTTCTTGCAGTAGTGTGTTGTTGTTTTCTTTGTTTAGGTCTTTTACATCCCTGGTTAGATTTATTCCTAAGTATTTCATTTTTTTAGGGGCTATTATAAATGGTACTGTTTTCCTGATTTCCTTTTCATCATTCTTTTTATTGGTGTATAGAAATTCAACTAATTTTCCTATGTTTATCTTATATCCTGCTAATCTGCTGAATCTTTCTATTAGTTCCAGTTGTTTTCTCCTGGGGTCTTTTGGGTTTTCTATGTATAGTATCATATCATCTGCAAATACAGTTTTACTTCTTCATTACCAATTTGGGTGATTTTTATTTCTTTTTCTTGCCTTATTGCTCTAGCTAGGATTTCCAGTACAGTGTTAAATAGGAGTGGTGATAAACGGCATGTTTATCTTGTTCCTTTTCTCAAGGGGCATGTTTTCAGCCTCTCTCCATTAAGAATGATGTTGGCTATTGGTTTTGTATAGATGACCTTTATTATGTTGAGGAATTTCCCTTCTATACATATTTTATTGAGAGTTTTTATCAGGAATGGGTGTTGGACATTGTCAAATGCCTTTTTTGTGTTGATTGAGATGATCATGTGATTCTTTTATCTATGTGGTCAATTACATTGATTGATTTTCTAAGGTTGAACCATTCTTGCATACCTGGTGTGAATCCCACTTAGTTGTGTTATGTTGTATTTTTGATATGATGCTGAATTCTATTGGCTAGAATTTTGTTGAGAAGTTTTGCATCTATATTCATGAGAGATATTGGTCTGTAATTTTCTTTTTTTTGGTGTCTTTGCGTGGTTTTTGTATCAGAGTTATGCTGGCTTCATAGAATGAATTCAGAAGTATCACTTCCTTTTCTATGTTCTGAAATAGTTTGAGAGTACTTGTGTAAGATCTCTGAATGTTTGGTGGAATTCTCCAGTGAAGCCATCTGGGCAAGGGCTTCTTTTTTGTTGGGAGTTTTTTTGTTTTTGTTTTTTTTCCCCAATTGCTTCTCTTATTACAGGTCTGTTCAGATTTTCAACATCATGTTGTGTTAATTCGGGTAGGTAGTGTGTTTCTAGAAATTTGTCCATTTCCTCTAGGTTTTCAAATTTGTGGAAGTATAATTTTTCACCATACTCTGTTATAAGCCTTTTTATGACAGTTAACTCTGTTGTAATGTCCCCCATTTCATTTCTTATTTGGGTTATTTGTGCCCTCTCCTGTTTTTCTTTTGTCAGTTTGGCCAGTGGTTTGTTGATTTCGTTGATTGTTTCAAAAAACCAACTTTTGGTTTTGTTGATACTTTCTATTGTTTTTCTATTCTCTATTTTTTTTTATTTTATTTACTTCTGCTCTGATCTTTATGATATCCTTCTGATGGCTGTGGGCTCTTTTTGCTGTTATCTTTCTCTGTGTTTGAGTTGTATAGCTAATATTTTTATTTTGTCCCATCTATTTTGATGTGTGCATCTATTGGTATAAATTGACCTCTGAACACTGCCTTTGCTGTGTCTCAAAGGTTTTGTTATGATGTGTTTTCATTCTCGTTTGATTCTAGGAATTTTCTGATTCTATCTTTGATTTTTCTATTACCCAGTGGTTTTTAAACGCATGTTAGTTTCTATGTAATTGATTTTTTTTTTCCTTGCCGTTCCTGTTTTTAATTTCTACTTTGATGGTGCTGTGATCAGAGAAGATACTTTGTATGATTTCAGTTTTCTGGATTTTGTTGAGGGTTGCTTTGTGGCCTAAGATATGGTTTATTCTGGAGAATGTTCCATGTACCCTGGAAAAGAATGTGTACTTTGCTGCTGTTGGGTAGTATTCTATATATGTCTGAAAAGTCAGGTTGGCTGATTGTGGCCTTTAGATCTTCTGTATCTTTGTTGAGTTTCTTTCCAGATGTTCTGTGCTTTACCAAGAGTGGTGTGTTGAAGTCTTCTACCATTGTTTTGGAACAGTCAATTTCTCTTTTTAGTGCTGTTAGTTTTATGTATTTTGGAGCCCTGTCATTGGGTGCACAGACATTTATTATGGTTATGTCTTCATGATGGGTTGTCTCTTTAATCATTATATAATGCCCTTCTTTGTCTTTTATGGTGGATTTTGTTTTAAATTCATTTTATCTGAGATTACTATTGTAAATCCTGCTCTTCTTTGGTAGCTGTTTGCTTGGTATATTTTTTTCCATTCTTTGATTTTTAATAAATTTATGCCTTTGTTTCTAAGGTGTGTCTTTTGTGGGCAACATATTGATGGATTCCGGTTTTTTTTGTTTGTTTGTTTTTTAATTCATTCTGTCACGTAACGTAGGCCATTTACATTAAGTGTAATTATTGATAGGTGTGAGTTTATTGCTGTCATTTTGTAGTGCTTTTTTTGTGGTGTTGACATTTTCTTTGTTCTTCTTACTCTTCTATGCTGAATTCCTTTTGTTTGTGATTTTTTTTCTTCTTTTTGTAGATTTTGTGTTTACTGAGCCTTTATGCTTTTATTCTTTATTTTGATGAATAGGTTTGTTAACTTTTTTTGTGGTTACCTTGAAATTTACCTCAATCTTCCCAAGTTTGAACCAGTCTTTTATTACTTGATATCACCTTGACTTCCTTTCCGTTTGAAAGTTCTACACCTATACTATTTATTCTTTTATTATTTTGTCATTGTTGTCATTTATAGATTGACCTCTCTGGTTCCCTGTTTTAAATCTTTTAGTTTTGATTTATCCTTGAGAGTTCATTAACTAGGTTAATATTTGGCTGATGTGGTCTTGTGACCTAGATTCAGACTGTCATTTGATGTTGTTTGTTCTCTAACCGGATGATTCCCTTTAATAATTCTTATGTGTTTGGTTTGGTTTTTACATATTCCCTTAATTTCTGTTTATCTGGAAATTTCCTAATTTCACCATCATATTTTTTTTTTTTTTATTTGTGTAAGAGTTTTGCAGGATGTATTATTCTTGTTTGGCAATTTTTTTCTTTCAAAATTTCATATATGTCATCCCATTGCCTTCTTGCCTGCATGATTTCTGCCAGTTAATCAGAGTTTAGTCTTACTGTTTCTGCTCTGTATGTGACTTTTCATTTTTCTCAAGATGCTCTCAGGATTCTTTCTTTGTCTTTGGTCTTGGTGAGTATGATTACGATTGGTTTGGTGACTTTCTTTTGGGATCTATCCTATATGGGTTTGTTGAGCTTCTTGGGTGGTCAGCTTCTCATCTTTCATGATATTAGGGAAGTTTTCTGTCAGCAAGTCTTCAATGATCCTCTCTGTGTTTTCCATTTTCTCCCTCTGTTCTGGAACTCCAATCACTGGTAAATTTTTGCTTTTTATTGTATCCCATGTCGTTTTCAGGGTTTCTTCATTTTCTTTGTTCTTTTCTCTGATTTTTCCTCAAACAAAATGGTATCCAAGGATTTGTCTTCAATTTTGCTGATCCTATCTTCCATTGTTTCAAACCTGCTCCTCAGACTTCCTATGACACTGTCCATTTCTGAAATCTTGTTGTTTATCTTTTGGATTTCTAATTGCTGTTTTTGTATGATTTCTAGTTGTGGATTTATTTTGACATTTTGTTCCTGAATTCTTCCATTGTCTTATCTGTCTTTTCCATGATTTTCTCTTGTCTTTTCCATGATTTTGGCTATTTTTTCCTCATTCTTGTCTGCTTTTTCTTCAGCTCTTAGATAGCTCTGAATATTAGAGATTTGAATTCCATATCATGTAGTTCCAGTGCCTTTTCTTCTGCTGAAAGGTCATCTGGTGTTTTATTTTGGATGCCTACTGGAACCATCATATTCTGGGTTTTTTTTTTTTTTTTCTTTGTTTTGATATTGTCTGCTGTCTTCAGGATATTCAGGAATTATTTTCTTCATTTATTGGTTGTAGATTTGTTTGTTTCCTTCTCCTTTTTTGTTGCATTTGGTTACATCTGAACAGATGGTCTGGGCATTCTTTGTTGTTTACTCATCTGTGGGCAAGATACTTCTCATCACTGGATTCTCTGTCTCCTGCTGGGAGCAATGTGAAGCTGCCTTCCCATACTCCATTCTCAGTGCTGAGGAGTCCCAGGTGGAGAATCCATGCCACATTAGCTGATAGGGAACCTCCACTCCATATCTCTCCTCACTCTGTTCTCTATCAGTTTCTTACTCCATTTGGTGCTTGGTTGAGTTCTTTATCCCTTCATTTGATTGACATTTTTCTCTGTTTTACTCAGTTTTTCAGGTCTTTGCTATGGAGGGACGGCATGGTGCTTCTGTCTATAGTGCCATGTTCTATACAGTATATTTTCATGACTTTGAGGATGTTATTTATGTTGTTGTTGTTGCTAGGTGCTGTCGAGTCAGTTCTGACTCATAACAGCCCCATGTACAATGGAACAAAACACTGCCTGGCCCTGTGCTATCCTCATAATCCTTATAGTTAAGCCCATTGTTGTAGCCATTGTGTCAATCCATCTTGTTGAGGATCTTCTTCTTTTTACTGATGCTGTACCAAGTATGATGTCCTTCTCCAGGGACCGATCCCTCCTGATAACATGTCCAAAGTATGTGAGATGTAATCTTGCCATCCTTGCTTCTAAGGAGCATTCTGGCTATACTTCTTCCAAGACAGATTTGTTCATTCTTTTTTTTTTTTTTTTTTTGGCAGTCCATGGTATATTCAATATTCTTCACCAACACCACACTTCAAAGGCATCAATTTTTATTCTGTTATTTATAAAGAAAAAAAAATTTTTTTTATAGGTACTTTAAAGTCAGGTTCTGGCTGTTTTCGTTCTGGAATATCTCTTTCCTCAGATGTAAATTCTTCCATTAATGATCATTCTTCCATCTAATGATTCAAACTGTCGGCTTTCCCCAGATATTTGATGATGCTTTAATGAGCGGATTTTTTTTTTTTTTTTGAGACTTCCTATTAACTTGTGATTGCTGTATCTATTTACTATTGCCTTTTTGCAGGGAATAAGCCAGTCATGCAACCAAGCAAATACATAAGGTTCTGTAGAAGAAAAGGCTGAGATTAGGATTGTTAATCAAGTGATTTGTTGCAGGAACTCTCAGGAGAAACCTCCAAGTGAATGAACCAGGATAGGACTGGGGGAGAAGCCAGTGGTTCCCAAGCTTTGCTACACATTAAAATCTCCAGGGAGCTTTTAAAAATTCAACAAGCAGGTCACACTTCAGTCTATTAGATCAGAATGTCTTTGAATGGAAGCCAGGCATCAGTGTTTTTTAACCCTTGGATTATTAAAAAAATTTTTTTAATTGTGTTGCTATGTTTTTTCACTAATTATGTGAAAAAACATGCTGGTTCAAAGACCAATTTGGAATTTTTTATACTAGTTATGGATTTTGAGATATATGATCTGGGAATACAAGCCACCAGTAAGGCAAGTGACACTGTGTTGTCACTGATTTGTGGTTTAAGAATATACCAATAAGAACTAAATAGTTTGTTTTGAGCCCCTTTCCATTAGGTTACATGGGGAACCTCTGGTTTTCCAGATATGGCACAGAAGAACCCAAATCAAAACCTAACTATCACGTAGGAAAGCTATAATCATGTTTGCAAGCCTTGTCTCACAGAAATAAAAGAAAAGAAGGCAAAAGTTTACAAAACTAACACATCCAGGAAGCATCACCTAATATAATGCTCAACCTACACGACAATGAGGCTCCAGCTCCACAAAGGGGCCCACCATGATGCTCAATGCATTAGAACCAGAACAATGTACTACCTATGAGGTCCAGAGGCATAAAAAGTAACTGGTATGCAGTTACACCCATGGTAATGAAAGAGTTAAATGTTCCCGAGTCTGGTAGGTGACTTCTAAGATCACTTGCTTTCTGATATTTCCACCTTTGTGTAATTCCTTTTGAGTTTGGGCCGAACTTACTGTCTTGCTTCTAATGAGCAGAATACAGCAGAAGTGATGAGATGTCACTTCCAAGAAGAGGTTATACAAGACTGTGGCTTTAGTCTCATATGCTGTTTCTAGCATTCTCTTTGATCACTTGCCTGAGGGAAACCAGCTGCCATGTTGTCAGACAGCCCTGTGGAGAAGCCCCCATGGCGAGGGACTGGAGTCAACCAGCAGCTACGTAAGTAAGCTTGGAAGCAGAGTTTCCTGCACCCACCTCATGAGAAACTTTGAGCCAAAGGCATACAACTAAGCAACATTGAGATTCCTGACCCACAAAAGTTGTGAGATAATGTTTGTTGTTGTTAGCTGCTGATTTTGGAGATGATTTTTTAAGGAGCAATAGAGAAATGATACAGCAGGTGATTCCAATGTTTAGCAAGGTTTAGGAACCACTGAACTAGGCAGATATGTGGTTTCAGAGAAATATAGCATCTTCTTGAGTCCACAGGGAAATCTAGAGCATAAACCAGAAAGTCGTACAGCCAGAGGTGAAGGGGCTTAATTGTTAGATGCATACATCATTCAGTCATTGGCAGGAGGTAGGGGTGGGGGAATAAAATAGGGGGTAAAACCTCCCTACCATTCCAAGATAGGATCTTGTCAGACAGGGCAAGTCTCCCAAGAAAAGTGCAGGTGTGGATGAGTAACAGCCAACAAGCAACAGCTGGTAGATGTGTGTGCTGGCCTGGTGAATGGGTTTTGGTGGGGGCACCCACAACATCTCTACACAGGGTATACTTCAGCCTTTATAAAGTGAATGTGGAAGAGTTGAGGCAAGGTTCTGAATAGGAATTTCTCCATTCCTCATGAGTGCCATCAACTGTCCCAGGAATTTTCTCATTTGCACTTGTAACTCAGGTGCTCACATTCACTGTACCTTCTTAGGGGCAGACATCTCTGCTCCTTACTGCCTTGCTCAAGAATTGGAAATAGTGTGGAGGGTAGCTTTATCTCACTATTCTTACATTGGCACTCTAAATAATCACCCAATTGGTTTCCCCAGAATCTCTCCCTGCTCCCAGTATCTGCCATTTCTGGAGTTGGAGCACCCTTAGAAGTCGCCATGTTCTTTGTAGTAATCTTTACTTATGTACATTTTGGACTATGGTTTCCTTTTAAAATATTAAACTGCCTCTTATCTTCCTTGAATATATGAAGGTTCTTGTCCACTGAGAGTTCTGCTTTTGTGTTTCAGTTAGGTTTTGGATTTTCCTGTTAATTTTATTTCTTCCTTTCAAAGGATTTAGAGATTGAAAGAGAAGCCGCAGTTGTGCTCAGCCCAACATCTTGAGCCAAATCTTTATAGGATTTCAACTAGCACTAAAGAATGCATGAAAAATTATACCACTCAGTTAAATGGCATTCACTTAAAAGTAGAAATTTTGTATTGAAATTGTTGTAAAGGTTAATATATTTGTTGTAAAGTTTACTAGAAAACTCTATTTGGTTAAAAAGAATGATTTTAAGTTGGTTTTGAAAGTCTTTCTTTCAGTTTTGTAATAGGTGCTGTCTCTCCTGCTATTGTTGTCCCTTCCATGCTGCTTTTGCAAGAACGTGGATATGGTATTGAGAAAGGCATTCCAACCTTACTAATAGCTGCTAGCAGTTTGGATGACATTCTGGCTATCACTGGATTCAATGCATGCATGGGCATAGTCTTCTCCTCAGGTAAACAAGACAATGCAACACCCACCACATCATTCATAGCCTTTTCTGTTAGTTCTTTGAACAAATTTTCTGGTTTTACTTTTTGATTTATGAATCAAGACCTTTCAATTTAATATCTTTCTATTCTTCATAGAAATCTCATTCTAGACCAGGAAGAAATTACACTAGTTTAAGAAAGCACTACTTCCCAAATGGTCAACGTTCACCCAAAAGCAAAGATGAGAAGGCAAGAAGGGGCAGGGAAATTGGATGGATGGAAACGGGGCAGGTGGGGTAGAAATAGTGAGAGTACTGACACATTATGGGGACTATAACCAATGTCATGGAACAATTTGTGTATGAATTGTTGAATGGGAATCTAATTTGCTGCATAAACTTTCGCAAAAAATGCAATTAAATACTTTTTTTAAAAACCCAACATACTATACCTAATGTTTGAGATTTTGAAACTAAGGAGGCTAAAATTAAAAAAAAAAAAGCTTGTCAAAATGATTGTCATACATTGCCATATATCTTCAAAGTTGAAGATGAAGAATTTTTGAAATTTTCCTAAACCATAAACCCTAGGTACAAAGTTTTACTAGAATATATGATAACTGAAAATCTCTTTCCTGAATTATATTCTGCTGTAAATTTAGTAATATTATTAATTATACCAGGAAAAAATTAATGAATATTCTAAGTATATAATATAAAGACCATAGAAACAATGTAACAGCTCAGAATGCTGAGGAATTACTTTTCATGTACTATAATGCTAAAACTTAAAAATTTAACTCTTAAACTTTTACCTAGTAAAAGTGTAATAAATAAACATTCGTAAAGAGAAGAAAAAAAATGAAAGGATTATTTGACAGACATGATTTCATTGTAATAATCAATGTTTCCACTAATAATATTACCTAGATTATCACTGTCTATATTCTCATGTCGCTTTGGAATTTTATCACTGTTTTCACTAGAAAATTTTAAGCGGCAGTATCATTAATATTACTAACGTTTCTAAGAGCTATTTTTGAAATATTCGTTTCTGACCATCTTATAAGTAATGACTTATTCATTGCAAATACCTTTTTTCACCAACATAAATGGCAAATATACACGTGGACCTCACCAGATGGAAGGCACAGGAATCAAATCGACTACTGGGGAAGTGATGATAGAGAACTTCAATATTATCAGTCAGATCAAGGTCAGGGGCTGACTGTGGAACAGACCAATAATTGCTTATATATGCAAGTTCAAACTGAAGATAAAAAATATTAAAACAAGTCCACGAGACCCAAAGTACAACCTTGAGAATATCCCACCTGGATTTAGAGACTATCTCAAGAACCGATTTGACACATTGAACACTAATCACCAAAGACCAGCTGAGTTGTGGGATGACATCGAGGACATCATACTTGAAGAAAGCAAAAGGTCATTAAAAAGACAGGAAAAAAAGAAAAAACCAAAATGGATATCAGAAGAGATCCTGAAACTTGCTCTTTTGCTAAAGCAAAAGGAACAAATGGTGAAGTAAAAGAGCTGAACGAAAGATTTCAAAGGGCAGCTCGAGAAGACAAAGTAAAGTATTATAATGAAATGTGCAAAGACCTGAGGTTAGAAAAATAAAAGGGAAGAACATGCTTGGCATTTCTCAAACTGAAAGAACTGAAAGAAAAATTCAAGCCTTAAGATGCAATACTGAAAGATTCCATAAGGAAGATATTGAACTACTCAGGAGGCATCAAAAGAAGATGGAAGGAATACAGAGTCACTGTACCTAAAAAAAAAAAAAAAAAAAAAATTGTTGATGTTCAACCACTTCAGGAGGTAGCATATGATCAGAAATTGATGCTATTGAAGGAAGAAGTTCAAGATGCACTGAAGGCATTGGTGAAAAACAAATCTCCAGAAATTGAGGGAATACTATTTGAGATGTTTCAGCAAATGGATGCAATGCTGAAAGTGCTACTCATGTTTGCCAAGAAATTTGGAAGACAGCTACCTGGCCAGCCAACTGGAAGAGACCCATATATTTTTTTTTGTTTGTGATTTAGGTGAAAGTATACATAGCAAATTAGTTTCTCATTAAGCACTTAATACACAAATCGTTTGTGACATTGGTTGCCAACCCTACGATGTATCAATTTAACACTCTCTCCTTCTCCATCCCAGGTTACCTGTTTCTATTTGTACAGTTTTCTGGTCCCTTCCTGCCTTCTTGTCTTTGCTTTTGGGCTTGTGTGCCCATTAGCCTCATCATATACATGACTGAACTATGAAGCACATCCCTCATGTGTATTATTATTGGCCCTATAGATTAGACCTGTCTAATCTTTGGCTGAAGGGTGAACCTCAGGAATGACTTCAGTACTGAGTTAAAAGGATGTCCAGGGGCCATATTCTTGGGATTTCTCCAGTCTGTGTCAGACCAGCAAGCCTGGTCTTTGTGTGTGTGTGTGAATTTTAATTTTGTTCTACATTTTTATCCTACTCTGTCCAGTAACCTCTATTGTGATCCCTGCCAGAGCAGTGGTGGTGTAACTGGGTACCATCTAGGTGTTCTGGGCTCAGTCTGGTGGAGATTGTGGTCGTTGTGATGCATTAGTCCTTTGGACCAATCTTTCTCTTGTGTCTTTTGTTTTCTTCATTCTCCTTTGCTCCAGCCAGGATGGGACTGGTAGATGTATCTTAGATGGCCACTCACAGGCTTTTAAGGCCCCAGTCTCATGTTTTAATGTGTATGTAATATATATATAGTTTCTTTTAAAATCAGAAAATATAAATAAATAGCACAGTCAGATGTAGAACATTTTCTTTATGGACTATGTTATGCCAATTGAGCTAAGTGTCCCCCGTGGAAGAGCTCCATATTTGTGCCCCTTCCAAAGAAAGGTGATCCCACAGAATGTAGAAATTATCAAACAATATCATTACTATCACACACTAGTAAAATTTTATTAAAGATAATTCAAAAACAGTTGCAGCAGTACATCAGCAGGGAACTTCCAGAAATTCAAGCTGAATTCAGAAGAGGATGTGGAACAAGGGACATCATTGCTGATGTCAGATGGATCTTGGCGGAAAGCAGAGAGTACCAGCAAGATGTTCACTTGTGTTTTATTGTCTATGCAAAGCCTTCGACTGTGTGGATCATAGCAAATTATGGATAATATTGCTAAGAATGGGAACTCCAGTACATTTAATTGAGCTCATGTGGAACCTGTACATAGACCAAGAGGCAGTCATTTGAACAGAACAAGGAGATATTGAGTCGTTTAAAATCAGGAAATGTGTGTGTCAGGGTTGTATTCTTTCACTGTACTTATTCAATCTGTATGCTAAGCAAATAATCTGAGAGGCCAGACTATATGAAGAACCCAGCATCAGGATTGGGGGAAGACTCATTAACAACTTAAGATATGCAGATGACACAACCCTGCTTGCTGAAAGTGAAAAGGACTTGATGCACTTAATGATGAAGATCAAAGACTACAGACTTTACTATGGGTTACACCTCAACATAAAGAAAACAAAAATCCTCACAACTGGACCAGTAATCAACATCATGATAAATGGAGAAAAATATTGAAGTTGTCAAGGATTTCATTATACTTGAATCCACAGTCAACGCCCATGGAAGCAGCAGTCAAGAAATCAAATGACATATTTCACTGGGCAAATCTGCTGCAAAAGATCTCTTTAAAGTGTTAAAAAGCAAAGATGTCACTTTGAGGACTAAGGTGTGCCTGACCCAAGCCATCCATGGTATTTTCAGAAGCCTCATATGTATGCAAAAGCTGGACAATGAATAAGGAAGACCAAAGAAGAATGGACACCTTTAAATTTTAGTGTTGGTGAAGAATACTTTGAATATACTATGGACTCTCAGAAGAACAAAGAGACCTGTCTTGGAAGAAGTACAGCCAGAATGCTCCTTGGAAGTGAGGATGGTGAGACCTTGTGTCATGTACTTTGGACATGTTATCAGGAGGGACTAGTCCCTGAAGGACATCATGCTTGGTAAAGTGGAGGGCCAGCAAAAAAGAGGAAGACCATCAATGAAGATGGATTGACACAGTGGCTGCAATAGTAGGCTCAAACACAGCAACAATTGTGACAATGGCACAGAACAGGGCAGTATCTTGTTCTGATACACATAATGTCACTTCGATTGAGAACCGACTCAATGGCATCTAACAAAACCAAACGAAAAACCAAACCCGTTGCCATTGAGTCAATTCCAACTCATAGTGACCCTATAGGACAGAGAAGAACTGCCCCATAGAGTTTCCAAGGGGCGCCTGGTGGATTCGAACTGCCAACCTTTTGGTTAGCAGCCATAGCACTTAACCACTATGCCACCAGGGTTTCCAACAACAACATAAATAACTAGTTACTCTATTTATTGTTAAGGCAACTTAAATATACATGTATAGAACCTGGGGAACTATATGCCTTTTTGGTAGTGGTAGACAACATCCTACAGGAGTTCTGGCCCCCAAGATGGTATCTGGTCTTGAATGTCACCCTACATATATTGTAAAAGTAAGCATTTTCACATTAAAACCCCACTACTTTTTTTACTATCGAGTTGATTCTGACTCATACTGACCCTGTAGGACAGAGTAGAAATGCCTCATAAGGTTTCAAAGGCTGTAAATCTTTATGGAAGCAGACTGCCACATCTTTCTTCAGCAGAGTGGCTGGTGGGTTCAAACTGCCAGCCTTTCAGTTAGCAACCAAGCGCTTTAACTGTTGCACCACCAGGGCTCCTTCTATTTCCACATTATTAATGTTTTAATTATCTGCAATGATAGGAATTTAGTCTTCCGTATTATTGAAGCATCAAATATTTTTTAATGTGTATGTAATATATGGAAACCCTGGTGGTGTAGTGGTTAAGTGCTACAGCTGCTAACCAAAAGGTCGGCAGTTCGAATCCACCCGGTGCTCCTTGGAAACTATGGGGCAGTTCTACTCTGTCCTATAGGGTCGCTATGAGTCAGAATCAACTCGACGGCACTGGGTTTGGTTTTTTTGATTTATGTAATATATATATAGTTTCTTTTAAAATGAGACAATACAAATAAATAAAAAGGAAAATATGTGATCAGGGCCACAATAAATGCATTCTGATAGAAAGGGAGAAAAGTGTGGAACAGTACTCAAATTCTTAAAAAGTGCAGACTTCCTAGACCGTTTGAGACTAGAGGACTCCCTGAGACTATCACCCTGAAATACTCTATAAACCTTGAACCTAAACTAGCCCCTGAGGGCACCTTTTAGTGAAATAATGTATTGGTTCATAAAATAATGAATATTTCCAATGAGTACTGTGCACTTAAAAAAAAATCGTTTATATGTGACCAAATGGTCAGCAGTTGCTCTAAAGCAGAAATGAAAGGATAAGGGAACAGGGAAGCCAGATTACTGGAAGTGAAACATCCAGAAGGGAATTAATGAGAATGTTAAAACATTGTGAAAAATGTAAACAATATCTCTGAATAATATGTGTAGTAATTATTAAATGGGAACTTAACCTACTGTGTAAACTTTCACCAAAAACACAATAAAATATTATTGAAAAAAGGAAAATATTAGAATAAAATCTGCAGTAGTCATACCTCCAAAAATAATAACTCTAAACCTTCTGATAAAAATTCACCCATCTGTTCTCTCTCTCTAATATTCTTATATTTATTATCGAACATTGACCATACTTTCTTGTACTCTAAGGTTTTTTGCACTTAACCGTATATCATAAACATATTTCTCTACAGTAAATACATTTTGATGACTTCATTTCTAATGGTCACACAGTATTCATGGTTTGGCTTCATCATAATTATTTAACCTGCTGAAATTGAAGGAAGATGACTTCTATTTTTGCTATTAAAATAATTCAGTGAAGAAACCAGTAGCCCATGTTCCCAAGGAACTTCTATTAAATAAGTAATTTCAATTGTGCTGAATACTACAAAATTTAATGACAGGGTGCAATGGGAACATGTTACAGGAGACCAAACCTATTTTGGGGAGAACCGAAGACAGTGAAACACTAGGAAGACAAATGCTTAGAAAAGCCTTCCCCGTTACATGACTATATGAAATGGCACTTAAAATTTTAAGGACTTTTAAGGTTTCATTTTATATATTATTTAATACATCCATACTTTAGACTATGGTAGGTATAGAGATCTAACTTTTTCAGCCTACTAGCTAGTCAGCTGTTTCCACTTTGTTGTGGAATATTACATCTTTCTGCACTTATTGAAATGTCATCTATATCATATTCAAATCCTTTTAAATATTGGGCTTTGTTTCTATTATTTTAAATAGAAAAATCCTTCTAAAATACATACTTACATACCTTATTAGCCAAATACAGAGAACATAAATGAACTTTATTTTGTGACTCAGGGTCACATGTTGTTCGACTCATAGCAACCTCATGTGACACAGTAGAATTGCCCCGTGGAATTTTTTAGGCAGTAATCTTTATGGGAGCAGACCACCAGGTCTTTCTCCCACGGATCTGCTGGGTAGATTCAAACTGCCAGCCTTTCAGTTAGCAGCCAAGTGCTTAACTGTTGAACCACCAGAACTCCTAGCTACTTAACAATGAACTACAAATGTAGTTTTTATTTTGTAACAGGGCATCAGAGAAGAGCTCTTACCAGTCATGTCCTATGGGTGAAAGGGGCTCCTTTGTCAGTCTCTATCCATTCTTCTATCCCACTTGGTATTTTAGGTTGGCTTATGTAAGGGGACCACATTGCTGGCTTATTATTTCTGTTTTCTGGCATACTTATACAGTGGTTACTTCTGAGTTATCTGTATATATTGAATGAATTGAGAGTATATATGTAATTTATCAAATAGATCCACATATACTTTCACATGTGTAATTATCAAAGGTCCATTTTGATATATTTGTTCTATGTAATGCTTACCTTGTTTTATAAACCACCTGGATTTGATTTTCTGATGTGTAGGGTTTCTGAAAATAGTTCTTGGTAAAATCTTTTCCTTATTTTGTACCCTTACAGGTAATATACTTCATACCCTCCTAGTTTCTTTGTTGGAGGTATCTATTGGTGTGGTGTTAGGAGTTATTTTGGGATATTTTCTTCGATACTTTCCAAGTAGAGACCAGGTAAATAGAAAATTAATCTGTTTTGTAGAAGTATAGTACCTTTGGAAGGTCCATAGAATATAGCATTTAATATTAAAAACTTTTCCCATAAGTAGCCTCTACTCTTTGCTTAAAA
Organism: Elephas maximus indicus; assembly: GCF_024166365.1. Classification (NCBI taxonomy): domain Eukaryota; kingdom Metazoa; phylum Chordata; class Mammalia; order Proboscidea; family Elephantidae; genus Elephas; species Elephas maximus. The sequence continues at coordinate 49,755,293 of NC_064823.1, forward strand.
CTAATGCTTAAAGTTGTGATTGATCCAGGTCATTGGCCTTGATTGAAATCTCTGCTTCCTGATTTGGCAAATAAATAATATCAGAAAAATGTACATAGAATAGTCCTTTCCACTCCACCCCACGGCTTCCTCCACCAGGGTGCCTGTTGACTCCTAACAATTATTCCTAATCTTTTTCCCCCCAGAACTTTTCCTCAAACATTTTTGGGGGAGATAGTTCCCATTTATCTCTGCATGTTTTCATAAGTCTCTCTAACGAAGGGATACCGCGTGGTTTAAAATCAGGAAAGGTGTGCATCAGGGCTGTATCCTTTCACCATACTTAGTCTGTATGCTGAGCAAATAATCTGAGAAACTGGACTATATGAAGAAGAATGTGGCATCAGGATTGGAGGAAGACTCACAGACAACCTGGATATGCAGATGACACAGCCCTGCTTGCTGAAAGTGAAAAGGACTTGAAGCACTTACTGATGAAGATCAAAGACTACAGCCTTTAGTATGAAATACACCTCAACATAAATAAAACAAAAATCCTTACAACTGCACCAATAAGCAACATCATGATAAACAGAAAAGACTGAAGTTGTAAAGAATTTCATTTTACTTGGCTCCTCAGTCAACGCTCATGGAAGCAGCAGTCAAGAAATCAAATAGTGTATTGCATAGGGCAAATCTGCTTGCAAAAGGCCTCCTTAAAGTGTTGAGAAACAAAGATGTCACTTTGAGGACTAAAGTGCACCTGACCCAAGCCATGGTATTTTTTCAATTGCATCATATATATGTGAAAGTTGGACAATGTGGAAGAAGGACAAAAGAAGAATTGATGCATTTGAATTATGGTGTTGGAGAAGAATATTGAATATACCATGTACTGCCAGAAGAACAAACAATCTCTCTTGGAAGAAGTACAGCTAAAATGCTTCTTAGAAGCAAGAACGGCAAGACATTGTCTCACATACTTTGGACATGTTATTAGGAGGGATCAGTCCCTGGAGGACATCATGCTTAGTAAAGTAGAGGGTCAGTGAAAAAGAGGAAGACTCTCAATGAGATGGATTGACACAGTGGCTGCAACAGTGGGCTCAAACAGTAATGGCTATGAGGATGGTGCAGCACTGGGCAGTGTTTCGTTCTGTTGTACATAGAGCTGCTATAAGTAGGAACCTACTCATGGCACCTAACAAAGCAACAACCCCACAGGGTTTCCTATGCTGGAATCATCATGGGAGCATATCACCAGGTCTCCCTTTACTGGTTCAAACCACTGAACTTTCAGTTAGCAACCAAGTGCTTAACCATTGCACCACAAGGGCTCCTTTGATATCCCCTATAGTTCCCCATGGAAATCCTGGTGGCATAGTGCTTAAGAACTTGGCTGCTAACCAAAAGGTCGGCAATCCTGATCCACCAGCTGCTCCTTAGAAACCCTATGGAGCAGTTTTACTCTGTCCTATAGGGTTGCTATGAGTCGGAATCAACTCAACAGCAAAGGATTTGGTTTTTTATTTAAAATAAAGAAAAACATTGCCGTCAAGTCAATTCCAACTCATAGCAACCCTATAGGACAGAGTAGAACTGCCCCATAGAGTTTCCGAGGAACGCCTGGTGGATTCAAACTGCCAACCTTTTGGTTAGCAGCCATAGCACTTAACCACTAGGCTACCAGGGTTTTTATATAGTTCCCCATTATCCAAATCACAGCTGACTTAAATCTGCTCCCACACCCCTTTGACAAAGACAACGCTATTATACTTAACCGTTTCTTACTCTGTTTGACTTGCCATTACTCCTGTATTTCTGTAACTTCCATCTTAATTTACCAGTAACAATTGTTATACCCCAATTATAGACTAGAGAAATATTCAGAAATTTATTTTTAAGAGTTCATTGAGTATGACATATGGAACTGTAGGTTATATGGGTCTCTTGCGTTTTGTGTTTTGTTTTTTTTTTTTCTACTTACAATGAAAGTATTACAACTGTTCTATTAAGCATTAGCACCAGAAATGTGGCACAAATGAAACTTAGTAATTACACATTTTTTTACTTGGTAGCAAATCTGCTAAAATATTTGATAAGGAAGAAAGCCAAAATTTCAGACATTATTTAATATAACATTATGAGACATGGTATTAAAAGGTCAAAGATAAACAATTGATAAGGTCAAATCCTGTATTCTGTATTTAATGTAAATTAACCTCTAAATATCTATCTAATTCTAGACGAAGCTTCCATGGAAGAGAGCATTTCTTGTTTTGGTTATGTGTATTTCTGCCGTCTTAGGCAGCCAGCGGATTGGTTTACATGGAACTGGAGGATTGTGCACACTAGTTTTGACTTTCGTTTCAGGAATTTATTGGTCCAGAGAAAAGGTGAATATTTTAACTTCGCCAGTTCATTTTTAGAGATAAAATAACTGTATTTTTTACATCTGTATTGACTTTTAGAGCCCTGGTGGCACAGTGGTTAAGAGCTCGTCTGCTAACCAAAAGGTCAACAGTTCAAAACCACCAGCCGCTCTTTGGAACCCTATGGGGCAGTTCTACTCTGTCCTGTAGAGTCCCTATGAGTTGGAATCGTCTTGATGGCAACAGGTTTGGTTTTTTGGTATATTGACTATTTAGGAAATCCCTGTGTCCTATGTGGAAGATGTTCCAAAAATTTTTGTGTCCTCGAAAGAGGGTATGAATCAACCAAGTAAATAAGATGTATAAGAAAAGAACCTGGAAATAACACTAATATGCAATCTGAAGTTGAATTATGAGGATTTTTCTTTTATTTTTTCAAATTTTATGTTATTTTTGTATAACTTTTATGAATTACATTGTTTCATTTATTAAAACTTTAGTTATATAATTAGTAATTGAAAACATGCTCATAAGAGATTAAAAGAATATACAAGGGCCACATACAGAGTAAACTGTAAACGACTTCTTTGTCCCCCATCACTCCCAAATATCAAACCCCCTTCCCAGAATTAATCATTTCTTCTAACCAGTCCTCTGTTTGTAGATATTTAGATTTTTCCAATTTTTTTTTTAAATCACAAATAGTGCTGCCATGAGCAGTTTTGTTCATGTGCATTTTTGAATATGTACATGCTTCTGATGGACAGATTCCTAGAAATGGAATTGCTGGATTAAGAAATGGTACATTTTTATTTTGTTGGTTATTGCCAAAATATCCCTTCAAAAGACTTTATTAATTTGCATTCCTACCAACTGTATAGGAGACTTCCTGCTACCTCAGTCATCAGCACTGGACATTTATCACTTCTGCTGGTTTTGGGTTTTTCTTAACAATCCGATTGGTAAATAATTATACGACCTCATTATTGTTAACATTTCTCTGATTACTAATAGAGTAGTTCTCTGACTACTAGTAGATGGATAGAAAGGAAGGGGAGGGGAGGGGAGGGGAGGGAAGAGGAGGAAGAAGGAATGGTTAAACCACTGGGCTGCTAAACAAAAGGTCCGCAGTTTGAATCCACCAGACATGACAAGGGAGAAAGATGCAGCAGTCTGTTCCATAAAGATTACGGCCTTAGAAACCATACGGGGCAGATCTACTCTGTCCTATAGGGTTGCTGTGAGTCGGAATCAACTTGACGGCAATGGGTTTGGTTTTTATATATATAATAATGTTTTATGTATCTTCCATAAAAAAGATAAGCCCAGACCAAAACTAAAATTTCTTCATACAAATTCCTAGAGAAGGGCATCTGATTGACCTCTGGTATATGTACAGGAAGGCCTGGTAGGATAGCCAGAGTCCCATTATGTCAGTAGGGCATTTCCTGTAAAGATATAACTTGGGAGTGGAACTGGGAAAGAAAAGAGAGTTGGGCAGGCAACGAAATAAGAATCTATTATAGCTTTTTTTTTTTATTTTAAGGAATCAGCAGCTTTGAAGTTCTCAATATGGGTCCCTTGGAAGCAGGCCTAACAGACTGCTAGAAAAAAAATTCTTTTCTAGTATTTTAAAACATATCAGGATTTCCCTTTTATGGAATTGTGTTCCAGGATGATTGTTAGTGGAGGTCTCTCTAGCTCCCTTCTGAGCTGAGGTGTTTTCATGGGCTTGATATGTTCTCTTCAGGCATGATGTGGCTCTCTTTCTATTCAGTTACCTTACAAACAAAAGCTGGAACCATCAGAGCATGTCTGGATTGCCAAGGACCTGTAAGAATAAGATACTTCACTTTTTCTGTAAAAAAATTACCAAATGATATTGTTTATTTCATAGCTTTGTGGATTTCTTTTAGTCAGATAGTACTCAGTGTTTAATAGTAAAAATTAACCTACTCAATTTTTAATTAGGTTTTAACATTTCTCCTAAAAATACCTTAATTAAAGGTTAAATAAGACCTTAACTTTCTGAAATACATTTTTTTCAATGATTTATTTTATATTTTTGTTGTTGTTAAAATATACACAGCAGAACATACATCAATTTAACAACATGTATATATACAGTTCATTGACATTGATTACATTCTTCAAGTTGTGCAACCATTCTCATCCTCCTTTTCAGAATTGTTCCTCCCCAATTTACATAAAATCACTGCCACCTAAGCTTCCTATCTAAGTTTTCCAGTTGCTGTTGTTAGCATTGATTAAGAGTAAGGCTTTGCAGCCAGTTAAGGTAATTGATGTCAATAAGCTGTGCACCTGTAAAAAGTGTAATTGGCAAATATTGTATGATATATATATTTACAGAAACCCTGGTGGTGTAGTGGTTAAGAGCTATAGCTGCTCACCAAAAGGTCGGCAGTTTGAATTCACCAGGTGCTCCTTGGAAATTCTATGGGGCCGTTCTATCCTGTCCTGTAGGGCCGCAATGAGTTGGAATCGACTCGACAGCAATGAGTTTGGTTTTTTTATATATATTTACAACAATAACAACAAGGAAGAAAGAGTAGCTGCTGAGGCTGCTAATGTCCAACCAAACACCTCATGGGATTTTGCTCCTTGGTTTGGAAATTCAGAGTGATGGTTTCATGGGACTTCCCAGTTAATTAGCCTAATATTAGTTTAGTGCTTCTGTTCTACTTCCTAGTTTGTTGCATAGTGCCTGGGGTCTTAAAAGCTTGCAAGTGGCCATCCAACGTACAACAATTGCTCTCTATTTGCCTGGAGCAACAGAGGAAGAAAGATAGTCAGGAGTAGAAGGAGGAAGTAGAATTCGTGACTAGTTGCCTCCATGAACAACTACTTTCTTTCCCATGAGACCAGACTTGGCTGGTGCCAGGCTACCTTTCCTGAACATTTTGATCAAAGATTCTATAGAAGGATCCTGATCAAAAGGGGGGAGATGTGGAACAAAATTCCAAATTCTTATGAAATCTATACTCTCTGGAGCTATCGAGCCTGGATGAATCCCTCAAACTATTACCCTAAGATAATCTTTAACCCTTAAACCAAAAATATACCCTGAAGTCGTCTTTAAACCAAACAATGGTTTAGCTTAATTAGTGAAATGCAATTATCTTTTATGTACCACAATATTTCTTTTTTCTATAGATTAGAGTCCAAAAAATTGTTGCAGCTACATGGAATATTTTTCAACCCCTTCTTTTTGGCTTGGTTGGATCAGAAGTATCTGTTTCATCTCTTTCATCAAATGCTATTGGTAAGAGTAATTACAGGCAGAAAAATTATAAGATTTGAAAATCCTTAGGAAAACAGTGAATAATTTTTAATCATTTACAATATATCTTTTAAGGGCTACAAGGACCTTCTTCAGCAACTCATGATGATGTAGTAATATATACTTTCTCCTCCTTTATCCTCTCTGCTGTTTGTTACCAGAGACTGCCCTGAATGTCTTACCTGAGTGATCTGGGAAAATAGAGATAAGATTTCTTCTCTGCACGGAAATATTAGATACCATCAGCACCTTTTGAATACTTCCATTTATATTAAAAACACAAAACCTGTTAATCTAGAATTGAATAACTATCATCTGTCTTATTTTTTATAGAATGTCTACCGTCAGATAATTTTCCTCATTTTTATAATTTTTTTACTTAAAGATACAAAGGGACAATACCTTTAAAGTGCTTTCAAGAATTTCACAAATTATATTTCTAGACCTAAAGAACTACTTCTTCCCAAATATACTTCTATTTGCTTTTTATCTGTTGTAGGTATTTGTGTTGCTACCTTGAGTTTGGCACTGTTGGTACGAATTTTTGTCACATTTTTATTGATGTGTTTTGCTGGTTTTAGTTTTAAGGAAAAAATATTTATTGCTTTAGCATGGATGCCCAAAGCTACAGTCCAGGTAAGAATGTATTAAATCATTCTAATAATTTTAGTTGTTATGCTTTTTTTTTTAATTCTCAATGAAAATGTTACTCCAATCACAAAATGTGGGCTACTGGCCTTACTTTTAAATTATTCCATTAATCATAAGTACTAATTGAAATTAATGATATCTTTTAAAATCCTAGTTTTAAAAGCAATTCTTCTGAAATTGAAAAGTATACTTAAAGTGGAAAATACAACTGATCCTCATTATTCATGGATTCCACATTTGCAAATCGCCTGCTTGCTAGAATTTATTTGTAATCCCAAAGCGATACTCCCGGTGCTTTCATGGTCATTTGTGGACATGCACAGGGTGCTGAAAAGTTTGAGTCCTCTGACGCATGCATCTGAGTTCAAACAAGGGGATGCACTACACCCTTATTTCAGCTCTCATACTGTCAGCACGTATCCTTTTCTCAGTCTATTTAATGCCACTTTTTTCACTTTTTTTGCTTTTTGTTGATGATTTTGCTGTTTAAAAAGTCCCTTAAATGTAGTGCTAAAGTGCTGTCTAGTGTTTCCAAGCTCAGGAAGGCTGTGATGTGCCTTAAGGAGAAAATAAGCGTGTTAGGTGAGTTTTGTCCAGGCATTAATTATAGTGCTGTTGGCCATGAGTTCAGTGTTAACGAATCCACGATGTATAGTAAATATGGTATCTTAAACACACATAAAACAAGTTTATGTATTGATCGGTTGACAAAAATGTTGTAACCAGAGGCTTACAGGAACCTAATCCCTGCGGCCCCTAGGAGCAGTACTTCGTACAGTACTCAGTAATTCAGGGTTCAAGGAGACTTTGTAGAACATAACTACCATGGATAATGAGGACTGACTGTAGTTCCTAAATTTATGAAAACATTTTCTAACTAAAATATAAGAGTATGCCTAAAAATTGGAATTTTTATATTTTACCAAATGTTATGATTTTAAAGTAGAGACAAATTGATTTTTTATGTTTTTCCTACTCCTGCCACCTACTCTACCATATATATATATCTATACACATATTCTGTTAGTGTTTAAGCATCTCAAAATAGCTGAAGCTTTACTTGGACTCTAGACTTCACCAGCTTGGCCATCCTTACCTTCTCCAGGAGCATGACTAGACTCTGCACAATAGTTTCTGCTTATCTCTCAGTCTTATCTATCAATACCCGTCTCCACAAAGATGCCATGCTCTCTTTGCCAGGATAGCCTCTTCTCCACACCCTCTTCAACTCATGAATACCCACTGTTCCTTCAGCTCAGGTAGGAGTCACATTCTTTTGTGGCATGCTCACAGATCATCTTGTATTTCACTTTCATCACACTTATCAGATTTTCCAATTACATGGTTATTCATATGATTATTTAGTTAGTAACTAAATTGTCCCACTAGACTATATGGGAAAGACAGGGATAGTGTCTGTTTTTCTCATTATTGTTTTTGCAGCACTTAACACAGTGCCTGGCACACAGGAAGTATACACTAAGTATGCACTGCAAGCCTTTATAAATGAATGAAAAGTGAAACTTTTAATTTTGCCCTCTGATTCACGGCATTCTCCTTTTATTAAAAACTATTGCTATTATTGTTAGGCTGTTTAACCTGGCAGCATAATGTCTTGATTTACTCATATTCTTTTCTCCATTCTTATTCCAAAACAGAAACCTGTTAATTTCCATGCACCAAAATGCTCTACACATCATGGTTCAAAAAGCAGACTAGGTGGCCAGGCTGCCTATGTTTGAATGCCGCTTTACTAGTTCTATAACCTTAGGCATGTTACTTCTTAGTCTCCAAGTGCCTCAGTTTCCTCATCTTTACTTTGAGGGGTATGATTGTATATATTTCATAGTAGTGTTGTGAGGATTAAGTGAGATAATCGATGTTAAGTGCTTAGCACAATGTTGTTATTTTAAGTACTATAAATAATAATACTAATTTCTATTTCTAATCTCTGCTATACCAAACCTACTGTCATCAAGTTGATTCCAACCCACGGCGACTCTATCTATGTCAGGGTAGAATTGTGCTCCCTGGGGTTTTCAGTGGCTGATTTTCCAGAAGTAGATGACCAGAGCCGTCTTCAGAGGTACCTCTGGATGAGCTCAAACCGCCAGCCTTTCAGTTAGAAGCCGAGCACATTAACCGTTTGCACCACCCAGGGACTTCAATCTCTGCTGTAGGGAATAATAAACCTATAAAAAGAGCATCCAGTCCTCTGTTCTCTTTCCTTCCAACAATATACTTGTAATTTTCTTGATTCTTCAATAATTTTCTTAAAGCAAGGGAAAAGAAAAGCAGGTGTGAGGAAAGAGACCACGCCCCGTCACGTCCTGCGGTATTATCCTGCTGCAGGCGGCTTCCGTCTGCTGGGACCAGGCTGTCTTCTGTACAAAAGATTATCAAGCTAGTTGCAGGGATTGACAAGGCATAAAATCAATTATTGGTTGAAGAGGGAGCCACATGAACAACAATAGATGATAAAGTCACAAATGAATGAACAAATAGTTTTAAATTTCAAATCAAGTGAAGATTTTTCACCTTTATCCTCTTCTTCCTTTCTCTGCTGCTGAAATAGAATGAGCTAAGATTCACTCCTTTCTCATTCTTTTGTGTAGACACACTGATGCAAATTAGAGTGGAAAAAGGGAAGAAATAAATAGTTTACAACTTTAAGTTCAGTTTGATAATTGGGTTCTTTTAAAGAAATAATATTAGATCTCAGTCACTAGGACCGATCTATTTATTGTCTAATATTGGTCCCCACATAATGGGTGAGAATAAAATCAGTTTACAAACATGAAGCTTTAAGAATGATACCTGCCATGTGACAAAAGCTGCATAAGCGCTTTAAATAAATATTATTATTTTAGTTTCACCATCATCATCATCTATTACAGGCAATGATTTTATTTTTTATTTTTTTGGCTGTTCCTTTATGCTCAAGTCCTCTTCTAAACTGTAAGATTCTTTAGAGTTGACTTTCTGTCTAATTTATCTTTTTCTCCCCAGCAACTAGCATACTGACTTTATGTTCAACAAATAGTTATCATAGAAAGCCTACACCGCTGTTAATCACTGATATGGAATTTGGAAACTGATCTTGAATTGAAGGGTTCTTTTGGCAGTATGTCCCATAGTGCTAGAAGTAATGCTTCTGACATTTTGCTGTTACTCTGTAACTCCACAGAAGATAAATGTTTGTATTTAATCATTAGAAATTTTAAGCCTATATTAGTAAAGAAAAAAGATTAGCAAGAAATTTGCTTTATGTCAATAAAAAATATAAACGCTAGAGGATCTCTGGCGTTTTGTACTGGGTCACAAAAAAACATTTTGTGATCCAGTAGGGTTGTATATACATCATTCTAAAACAGTAAAGAATTCAAAGGAATGTTTTCCTTTTATATATAGACAACACACAAAGTCATCCATCTTAAACATTGAAAGCCCAAATACCAAATTTCCATGCTAAGGAAGGAGTGAAACAGGTCAATAATGTAGAATAGGTCTATAGTCTCTTCACACACTGGGGGGTAGCAACTATGAATAATTTATCCAAAATTTATTTATCCATAAGATGCACAAGTACTTATGTGTAAAAGAGTATATATAGTAGAGGCAAGAGATCTATAAAATAATCTAAGCATGGTTCCTGCTTCCCAAGTTCCTGTTGTTGTTTTTGTAGTTAGGTGCCATCGAGTCAGTTCTGGCTCATAGCGACCCCATGTACAACAGAATGAAGCGCTGCCTGGTCCTGCACCATCCTCAAACTCATTGTTATATTTGAGCCCATTGTTGCAGCTACTGTGTCAATCCTCTTGTGAAGGGTCTGCCTGTTTTTTGCTGACCCTCTACTTTACCAACCATGATGCCCTTTTCCAGGGACTTGTTCCTCCTGATAATATGTCCAAAGTACATGAGACAAGGTCTTGCCATCTATCATGGATTATAATTTTATCCCCCCAAAATATCTATCAACTTGGCTAGGTCCTGATTCCCAGTATTGTGTGATTGTCTACCATTTTGTCATTTGATGTGATTTCCCTATGTGTTGTAAATCCTATCTGTATGGATTAGCAGCAGCTATATTGATGAGATCTACAAGATTAGATAGTGTCTTCAGCCAGTATCTTCTGAGATATAAAACAGAGAAGCGAGCAGAGAGACATGGAGACCTCATACCACCAAGAAAGCAGTCCCGGGAACAGAGCACATCCTTTGGACCTGAGGTTCCTACACTGAGATGCTCCCAGACGAAGGGAAGACTGATGCATCACAAGGACCTTCCTCCAGAGCCTACAGAGAGAGAAAGCCTTCCCCTGGAGCCAGCACCCTAAATTCGGACTTCTAGTTTACTGGATTGTGAGAGAATAAACTCTTTTTTAAAGCCATCCATTTGTGGTGTTTCTGTTATAGCAGCACTAGATGACTAAGACACCACCGTCGCTTCCAAGGGGTACTCTGGCTGTATTTCTTCCAAGCCAGACTTGTTCATTCTTGTGGCAGTCCATGGTATATTTGATAGTCTTTGCCAACACCATAATTCAAATTCATCTGTTCTTCTTTGGTCTTCCTTATTCATTGTCTAGCTTTCGCATATATATGAGGCTGTTGAAAATATCATCGCTTGGATCAGGTGCACTTTACTTCTCAAAATGACATCTTTGCTTTTTAATACTTTAAAGAGGTTTTTTGCAGCATATTTACCCAGTGCAATATGTCATTTGATTTCCTGATTGCTGCTTCCATGGGTGTTTATTGTAGATCCAAGTAAAATGAAATCCTTGACAACTTAAATCTTTTCTCTGTTTATCATGATGTTGCTTATTGGTCCAGTTTTTAAGAATTTTTGTTTTCTTTATGTTGAGGTGTAATCCATACTGAAGGCTGTAGTCTTTGATCTTCATTAGTAAGTGCTTCAAATCTTCCTCACTTTCAGCAAGCAAGGTTGTATCATCTGCATATCACAGGCTGTTAATGAGTCTTCCACCAATCCTGACGCCACATTCTTCTTGGTTCCTTCCACATGGCTCCTGCTTCCCAAATCCTATATCATAATAAAAAAAATCTTTAAAATTGCATCAAAGATGAATTTGGGCATCACAAGTCTTTTAATAATTCATTTCAGTTCTCTTGCATTAGACTAACAAGCTAGCCATTTGATAGGGGAATAAAGATTTATCTGGTGATAACATTATGTTTAACTTTTACCAAGATACTAACTACACATCTAAGAATGGTCATTACAATTGATGGAATGGTTAGTTCAGACAGACTGAACTTGTTTCTTTTTGAATGCAATAGATTTTTTTAAAATTGTGCTCTAAGTGAAAGTTTACAGCTCAAGTTAGTTTCTCATACAAATATTTATACACATTGTTATGTGATGCTAGTTGCTCACTCTATAATGTGACAGCACACTCTTTCCACCCTGGATTTTGTGTGTCCCTTCAACCAGCTCCTGTCCCTTTCTGCCTTCTCATCTTGTCCCCGGACAGGAGCTGCCTATTTAGTCTCATGTATCTACTTGAACTAAGAAGCACACTCTTCATAAGTATCATTTTCTGTCTTACAGTCCAGTCTAATCTTTGTCTAAAGAGTTGGCTTCAGGAATGGTTTTAGTTCTAGGTTAACAGAGAGTCCGGGGGCCATGTCTTCTGGTGTTCCTCCAGTCTCAGTCAGACCATTAAGTCTGGTCTTTTTACTAGAATTTGAGTTCTGCACCCCACTTTTCTCCTGCTCCATCAGGGACTCTCTGTTGTATTCCCTGTCAGGGCAGTCATTGGTGGTAGCTGGGCACCATCTAGTTCTTCTGGTCTCAGGCTGATGGAGTCTCTGGTTTATGTGGCCCTTTCTGTCTCTTGCACTCATCTTTGCCGTATGTCTTTGGTGTTCTTCATTCTCCTTTGCTCCGGGGGGGTTGGGACCAATTGATGCATCTTAGATAGCCACTAGCTAGCTTTTAAGACCCCAGTTGTCACTCATCAAAGTGGGATGCAGAACATTTTCTTAAATTTTGTTATGCCAGTTGCCCTAGATGTCCCCTGAAACCATGGTCCCCGGACCCCCACCCCTGCTACTGTGTCATTCAAAGCGTTTGGTTGTATTCAGGAAACTTCTTAGCTTTTGGTTTAGTCCATTTGTGCTGACTTGCTCTGTATTGTGTGTTGTCCTTCCCTTCACCTAAGATAATTCTTGTCTACTATCTAGTTAGTGAGTACCCCTCTCTTTCCCTTCCCACACTCATAACCATCAAAGAATGTTTTCTTCTGTGCTTAAACCTTTTCTTGTGTTCTTATAATAGTGGTCTTATACAATATTTCTCCTTTTACGACTAATTTCACTCAGCATGATGCCTTCCAGATTCATCCATATTATGAGAAGTTTTGTGGATTCATCATTGTTGTTTATCGTTGCATAGTATTCCATTCTGTGAATATACCATAATTTGGTTACCCATTCATCTGTTGATGGACACCTAGGTTGTTTCCGTCTTCTTTGCTACTGTGAATAGTGCTGCAATGCACATGAGTGTGCATGTATCTATTCGTGTGACGGCTCCTATTTCTCTGGGATATATTCCAAGGAATGAGGTTGCTGGATCATATGGTACTTCTATTTCTAGCTTTTTAAGGAAGGGCCAAATCACTTTTCAAAGTTGTTGTACGATTTGACATTCCCACCAGCAGTGTATAAGTGTTCCCGCCTCTCCACAACCTCTCGAACATTTATTATTTTGTGTTTTTTGGATTAATACTACCTTTGTTGAGGTAAGATGGTATCTCATTGTAGCTTTGATTTGCATTTCTCTAATGGCTAATGATCGTGAGCATTTCCCCATGTATCTGTTAGCTGCCTAAATGTCTTCTTTGGTTAAGTACCTGTTCATATCCTTTGCCCATTTTTTAATTGGGTTATTTGTCTTTTTGTTGTTGAAGTTTTGCAGTATCTCGTAGATTTTAGCAATTAGAACCTGATCAGATATGTCGTAGCCAAATTTTTTTCCCCTGTCTGTAGGTTGTCTTTTAACTCTTTTGGTCAAGTGTTTTGAAGAGCCTAAGTGTTTGATTTTTAGGAGCTCCCAGTTGTTTAGTTTCTCTTCTGGTGTTTGTGCATTTTAAATAATGTTTTATATTCTGTTTACGCCATGTATAAGGGCTCCTAGTGTTGTTCCTATTATTCCATGATCTTTATTATTTTAGATTTTATATTTAGGTCTTTGATCCATTTTAGGTTAGTTTTTGTGCCTGGTGTGAAGTATGGATCTTGTTTCATATTTTTGCAGATGGATATCCAGTTTTGCCAGAATTGTTCGTTAAAGAGACTGTCTTTTCCACATTTAAGGAACTTTGGGCCTTTGTCAAATACCAGCTGCTCATAGGTGGATGAATTTATGTCTCAATTCTCAATTCTGTCCCATTGGTCTATGTATCTATTATTGTACCAGTACCAGGCTGTTTTGACTACTGTGGCGGTATAATGGGTTCTAAAATCAGGTAGTGTAAGGCTTCCCACTTTGTTCTCCTTTTTCAGTAATGCTTTACTTATCTGGGGCCTCTTCCCTTTCCATATGGAGTTAGTGATTTGCTTCTCCATCTCATTAAAAAATGCCATTGTAATTTGGATCAGGATACATTGTTTCTGTAGATTTCTTTGGGTGGAATAGACATTTTCACAATGTTAAATCTTCCTACCCATGAGCAAGGTATGTTTTACCACTTATGTAGGCCTCTTCTGGTTTCTTGCAGTAGTTTCTTGTAGTTTTCTTTGTATAGGTCTTTTACATCTCTGGTAAGATTTATTCAAAAGTATTTTATCTTCTTGGGGGCTATTGTAAATGGTATTGATTTGGTGATTTCCAATAATGGCGTAGAGGAATTCAACTGATTTTTGTATGTTTATCTTGTATCGTGATACTTTGCTGAAATCTTCTATTACTTCCAGTAGTTTTCTTGTGAATTCTTTGGGATTTTCTGTGTATAAGATCATATCATCTACAAATAAGGATACTTTTACTTCTTTCTTACCAATCTGGATGCCCTATATTTCTTTATCTAGCCTAATTGCTCTGACTAGGACCTCCAGCACAATGTTGAATAAGAGTGGTGATAAAGGGCATCCTTGTCTGGTTCCTGATCTCAAGGGGAATGCTTTCAGGATCTCTCCATTTAAGATGATGTTAGCTGTTGGCTTTGTATAAATGCCTTTTATTATGTTGAGGAATTTCCCTTCTACTCCTATTTTGCTGAGAGTTTTTATCATGAATAGGTGTTGAACTTTGTCAAATGCCTTTTCTGCATCAGTTGATAAGATCATGTGGTTTTTGTCTTCTGTTTTATTTATGTGATAGATTACATTGCTTGTTTTTCTAATGCTGAACCATTCCTGCATACCTGGTATGAATCCCACTTGGTCATGGTGGATATTAGTTTGTAATTTTCTTTTTCGTGGGGCCTTTACCTGGTTTTGGTATCATGGTAATGCTTGCTGCATAGAATGAGTTTAGGAGTATGCCATCTTTTTCCATGCTCTGAAATACCATTATTAGTAGTGGTGTTAACTCTTCTCTGAAAGTTTGGTAGAATTCTCCAGTGAAGCCGTCAAGGCCAGGACTTTTTTTTTGTTGGGAGTTTTTTAATTACCTTTTTGATCTCTTCTTTTGTTATAGGTTTATTTAGTTGTTCTACCTCTGTTTGTATTAGTTTAGGTAGGTAGTGTGTTTCTAGAAATTTGTCCATTTCCTCTAGGTTTTCAAATTTGTTGGAGTACAATTTCTCATAGCTTCCTATTATGATTCTTTTAATTTCAGTTGAGTCCGTTGTGATATCACCCATCTCATTTCTTGTTCAGGTTATTTGCTTCCTCTCCTGTTTTTCTTTTGTCAGTTTGGCCAGTGGATTATCGATTTTGCTGATCTTTTCAAAGAACCAGCTTTCAGTCTTGTTAAGTCTTTGGATTGTTTTTCTTTTCTCTATTTAATTAATTCTGCTCTAATTTTTATTATTTGCTTTCTTCTGGTGCCCGAGGGCTTCTTTTGCTGCTCTCGTTCTATTTTTTCGAGTTGTAGGGTAATGTTTTGATTTTGACCCTTTCACATTTTTGGATATGTGCATTTATTGATATAAATTGCCCTCTGAGCACTGCTTTTGCTGTGTCCCAAAGGTTCTGGTAGGATGTGTTTTCATTCTCATTTGAGTCTGTGAATTTTTTTATTCTGTCCATAATTTGCTCTATAGCCCAGTAGTTTTTGAGCTAGGTGCTGTTCAGTTTCCATGTGTTTGATTTTTTTTTCCTTGTTTTTTCTGTTATTAATTTCTACTTTTATGGCTTTGAGGTCAGAAAAGATGCTTTGTAATATTTCGATGCTTTGGATTCTGTGAAGGCTTGCATTATGGCCTAATATGTGGTCTATTCTGGAAAATGTTCCATGTGCATTGAAAAAGAAAGTATACTTGGCTGCTGTTAGGTGGAGTGTTCTGTATATGTCTATGAGGTCAAGTTGGTTGATTGTGGCATCTAGGTCTTCCATGTCTCTATTGCAGTTCTTTCTGGATGTTCTGTCCTTCACTGATAGTGATGTTTTTAAGTCTCCTACTATTATTGTGGAGCTGTCTATCTCTCTTTCAATGCTGTTAGAGTTTATGTATTTTGGAGCCCCATTGTTGGGTGCATAAATATGTATTATGGTTATGTCCTCCTGGTGTATTGACCCTTTAATCATTATATACTGTCCTTCCTTATCCTTTGTGGTGGATTTTACTTTAAAGTCTATTTTCTCAGATTAATAATGCCACTCCTGCTCTTTTTTGATTGATGTTTACTTGATTTTTTTTTTCCATTCTTTGAGTTTTAGTTTGTACCTCTAAGGTGTGTCTCTTGTAGACAGCATATAGACAGATCGTGTTTTTTCATGCATTGTGTGACTCTCTGTCTCTTTATTGGTACATTTAGTGCATTTACATTCAGTGTAATTATTGATAGTTTAGTGCTGCAATTTTGATGTCTTTTTTGTGTGTTGTTGACAGTTTCTTTGTTCCACTTAATTTTCTGTGCTGAGTCATTTTTCTTTATGTATTTTCTTTTCATCGTTTTCATTGTTGTTTATTTTGTATTTCCTGAGTCTTTGTTTTTCTTCTTTTTTATTTTGATGTGTAGGATTGTTAGTTTCCTTTGTGGTTACCATAATATTTACTGCTATTTTTCTAAGTTTAAACAAATCTTTTATTTCTTTATATCACCTTGACTTCATCTCTGTATGAAAGATCTCTGACTACATCATATAGTTCCTCTTTTTTGTTTTAATGTTGTCATCTTTTACATATTTTACTGTGGTATTGAGGCATATGCTGTTGAAATGGGCCCACAGAGGTCTATGCAGGGTTGAAAGGCATTCAAACTCCATGGATCCCTTATGCCTGTGCCTAGGCAAAGGGGCTATGCCTGCCCTACGTTCCCACTTAGCGGAGCTGATAGGTTACTTTTTCCTGTTTGTTAATTTATCCCCTCTCCAAAGCTGGTAGAATGGCTCAGGGCTCAAGATGGGTCCTACGTTCAGCCCAGGGGACAAAGCAATTGCTGAAGCTGGCCTGGGACCCTGCAGAGCAGGGAGGGGGCAGGTAAATGGGAGAAAGGTTCTTCCCAAAGAGGGCGTTTTTTATCCATGCAGTAGGTTGGACATACATACTTACCTTTTGCCAACTAAGCACAGCTTGTTGCTAGTTCTGGAGGCTTGAGTAGACTCTCCGCTGCTCGGTCTCTCCTGATGTGGAAAACGTGTCCCAAGCACCACTACTTGCCTCACCATGCACACTAGTCAGTTCAGCCTGCAGTGTGCCTATTCCCACCGGGTCAGGTATGGCAACTCATTGCTGCTTCTGAACCGTCTCTCCTTCCCATATGCCACTCTGTCCAATTCTTCAATTTTGCCTTTGATGTTCAGGGCTCCTAGATTGTCAAATATGATTCATTCACGTGTTTTGGGGGGTCTTTGTTGTAAGAGTAACCACAGGAAGTGTCTGACTATTCCACCATCTTGGCCCCATCTCTGAATGCAATAGATGTTTATTTTTACCAAGAACCACAATTTTGGTGGTAATGGTGTTAATTTTTATTAGTATTTGTACTGTCACTACTGATTCTTTTTACATTCTGGGTTATGTTAGAAACATTAATACCAGTTCAATTTGTAATTCCTTGGTTTTATAAATTCACATTTTAAATATCCAGCCTTTGTGTTTATTGAGAGATTACTGAGACTCTAGAAACAAATTTGCTGCTTAAGAGATTTTAAAAAAAAAAAAAAAAGCACATGATACTGGCCTTGCATTAAGATACTGTAGGACTTATTATGGTCAACAAGCCTTAACATATAATAAGAATACGGGTAGATGATAAAAGAGTAGATTAAATGTATGAGCTAATATGTCTTGGTGGATGGAGAGTTGAGGTATGAATTAAGTTTGAATAAAATTTATCTAATGGAATAGCATGGTGAGGGGAAAAGAGGCAGTGGTAAAATTCAGAGGGACTGAAAAATATGTGGGAGAAAAGGCAGATGCAAGAATGAACTTCCAGAAGGTTATGGTCTGATACATACTGAAGAGGAGTAGAAAATAAGGGTAGAAATAATATAAATTTGTGCCATAAAGGGCTCATAAAGGGATTTGAATGCCAAGATGAGGAGTCTTGGCATTATAGATACTAGCTATAATGCAGGATATAACCAGTACTAGTTAGGTGTTGATTTTTTGAGTAGGGGAGTTGTCAGTCAAGGTAACATTTATGAAAGTATAGTGTTTCTAAAGTATACTTTGAAAGTATACTCTGAAGGGAGAGAGCCTGGAACTATTTCCAAGTTATTACGCTAACGTAAAAATTGGGTCTAAAATTGGGTTTTGGCAAAGGACAGGAGAAACAGGAATGATTTTGATAGATTTCAAAGAAAGAATTGGTAAAACTTGATGACAAATAAAACTAAAAATAAAAAACAAATTAAAACTCAAAATGGGGTGGAGCCAACATGACCCTATAGACAGAAGCGCCACACCATCCCTGCACAGCAAGGACCTGAAAAACTGAGTAAAACAGATAACAAACATCAGTCCCAGAACCCTCAGAGTCAAATGAAGGGATAAAGAACTCAACCAAGCATCAAATGGAATAAAAAACTGACAAAGAAGAGGGAGAGCTACAGAGTGGAGGTCCCATATCAGCTAACGCAGCAAGAATTCATTATCTTCGACCTCTCAGCTACCAAGAACAATGGACAGGGAGTATGAAATGGCGACTTCGTGGAGCTCCCAGCAGGAGACAGAGCACCCAGTCATGAAGGATACATGCTTTCCCACTCCCTGCCCTTCTTCCTTCTACATGGCCTCTGCCACTTTCTGGTGGGCCAAAGTCCCTCAGTTGGGGAAATGCCAGCTCCTTGCCACTTAGATGTACCTCACCCACATTGGCTGGTTCCTTCAGTGCTATTTTTTCTTTGTTGCTGTTCTTGTTTTTTTTTCTTTTGGCTTCTTTTGGTTTCTTCTCTCTCTGTCTCACTTCCTTTCCTTTCTCCCAAACACCTGTAACCATATGCCATTTCCACTCCTCCTTGACAGACTGAGCAGCACTGTTTGGTGCTCTTCCTTGTTCCACACCACCAAGCCAGTAGGCTCCCTTGGGGCTTTTTTTCCTTCTTCTTTTCTCAGTTTCTTGTCTCTTTCTACCTTCCTTCCTTTCCTTTCTCCTAAACACTTAGTACCATGTGCCATCTCCACTCCTTCTTGTCAGGCTGTGCCATACTGCTCAGCTGGGGATCCGCTTCCCTGGTATGCACTGCCACACTGGTGGGCTCCCTTGGGGCATTTTGTTTTTCTTTTTTTCTTGGTTTCTTGTTTCTCTCTACCTTTCTTGCTTTCCTTTCTCCTGACCACCTGGCTATATGTCCCTTCCTCTCTCTCTCTTTTTTTCCAGTTTCTTATCTCTCTCTCCCTTCCTTCCTTTTTTCTACCCACTAGCCATGTGTGCTCTCTCTGCCCTTTCTTGATAGGCTGTGCCACACCATCTGGCTAGAAAGTCATTGGCACACAGCTTCCCCAGATTTGTGCCACCCCAGCAGCACGCTCCCTCAGCACCTTTCTCTTTTTTTGGCTCTTGTTTCTCTCTCTTTCATACCCACTTAGTCCCACACATCTCATCCTCCCCCTTCCCTCCTGCCTATCTGCACCATGCACTGAGCACCGGACTCCCAAGCACCACAGGCACAGACCACTGGATGCCACCCTGCACTGCCTCCTGGCCCCAACCTTTCAGCGCCAGTACTTGCCACAAACAACCCATTCCCACCCCTCTCCATCCACTGGACATGCCCTGCTGCACCATAGCTGAGCAACTGGCCCTGCCCACCTCGACAAGATGGTAAGAAATATGCCCGCAGATGAGCAAGCAACAAAGAATGGCCAACCCGCATACCCAGACATAACCAAATAAAAAAGCATGACTAAGGAAACAAATCTATAGTCAATAAAGGAAGAAAATAATTCCTGAATGTCCTGAAGACACCAGACAATATCAAAATATATATTAAAAAAGGGCAGGATGGCTTTTGTAAGCATACAAAATAACACCAGATGACCTTCTGGTAGAAGTTAAGGCACTGCAACTACCTGATAGGGAATTCAAAACTCTAATATGCAGGGCCCTCCAAGAGATGAAGGAAAACACAGAAAAAAATAGACAAAATCAGGAAAAGACAGACAACTCAATGGAATAGTTCAAGAACAAAATGTCAAAATAAACAAACAGAAATCATATAAACACAAAATTTAGAAATTCAAAAGATAAACAAGATTTCAGAAATGAACAGTGTCATAAAAGTTTTGAGGAGCAAGTTTGAAACAGTGGAACACAGGATCAGTGAAATTAAAGACAAATCCTTGGATATCACTTTGTTTGAGGAAAAATCAGAGAAAAGATTGAAGAAACTGTGAGAACGATGTGTGATACAATCAAAAGCAAAAATTTGTGAGTGATCAGAGTTCCAGATTGGGGAAGAAACTGGAAAACACAGAGTGGATCATTGAAGATTTGCTGACAGAAAACTTCCTTAATATCATGAAAAATTAAAATCTGACCATCCAAGAAGCTCAGTGAACCCCATATAGGATAGATCCCAAGAGAAAATGACCAAGGCATATCATAATCACGCTCGCTAAAACCAAAGACAAAGAAAGAATCCTGACAGCAGCTTGAGAAAAACAAAAAGTCACAGACAGAGGGGAAACAATAAGACTAAGCTCTGATTACTTGATAGAAACCATGCAGGCAAGAAGGCAATGGGATGACATATAAAACCTCAAAAGAAAAAAAATTGCCAACAAAATAATATATCCTGCAAAACTCTCACTCAGATATGATGGTGAAATTTGGACACTTCTAGATAAACAGAAATTAAGGGAATACATAAAAACCAAGCCAAATTTACAAGAATTATTAAAGGGAGTCCTTCAGTTAGAGAACAAACAACACCAAACAATGCGCTGAATCTAAGATGCAAGACTGCATCAGCCAGATACCAACCCAGGTAATGAACTCTCAAGGATAAAATGAAACTAAAAGATTTACAACAGGAAAACAGAGAAGTTAATCTGTAAATGACAACAACATCAGAACCATAAAAGAGGGGGAATAAATGGTGTAGTTATAGAACTTTCAAGTGGAAAAGAAGTCAAGGTGATATCAAGTAATAAAAGATTGGTTCAAACTTAGGAAGATAGCAGTAGATTTCAAGGTAACCACAAAGAACGTTAACAAACCTACTCATCGAAATAAAGACGAAAACAAAGTCTCAGTAAACACAAAATCTACAAAAATGAAAGAAACAAAAAAATCCACCAACAAAAGGAATTCAGCACAAGGGAGTAAGAGGAGCAAAGAAAACGTCGGCACTACAAAAAAAAAAAAAAAAAGACCCGTTGCTGTTGACTCAATTCTGACTCATAAAAAAAATAGCGACCACAAAAAAAAAAAAAGCACTACAAAATGACAGCAATAAACTCACATCTCTCAATAACCACACTGAACATAAAGGGCTTAAATCCACCCATAAAAAGACAGAGTGACAGAATGGATAAAAAAACAGTACCAATCAATATGTTGTCTACAAATGACACACACCTTAGAAGCAAAAACAAATTTATTAAAAATCAAAGATATCAAGCAAACAGCTACCAAAAAAGAGCATAGTGACAATACTAATCTCAGATAAAATAGACTTTAAAACAAAATCCACCATAAAAGACAAAGAAGGGCATTATATAATGATTAAAGGAAGAATCCACCATAAATACCTAACCATAATAAATATCTATGCACCCGATGACAAAATACATAAAACAAACTCTAACAGCACTGAAAAGAGAAATTGACAGTTCCACAATAACAGTAGAAGACTTAAAACTCAAAATGGATTGCCAAGTTTGTAGGTTGTGCCTTTGCAAGCGTTTGGGAGATGAGTAAAATGATTGGATTAGGAAGAAAAATCAATTAGTTTGAAGTAAATAATATATCTAAACCACCTGGCACACTGTAGGTTATTAATAAATGTTGGTTCACCCTTCCTAGTTAGACATGAAGAAATCCACTATGAATAATTTAAATGATGTCACTGTCTTTAAAGCATAGAGGTCACATAGTTGGATATTGACTACTTAAATGGTTTTTACATAAGTAATTGATTTATGAATCGCTGGGTGGCACACAGTTAATGGTTTAAGGCAAATTCAGAGGCATCTGAAGGAGGCCTTGCAATCGATATCTAAAAAATCAGCCACTGAAAACCTCATGGAGGACAGTTTCACTCTGACATATGTGGGGTCTCCATGAGTAGAAAACTAACTCGACAGCAACTGGAAATAGACATATAAGTTAAGAAACTAAGGAAAATGGTGACCTGATGTTTGAATAAATGGGAATTTCTGAACTATTTTCTAATAGTTCCTTTGGGCATGTGTTAAAAGATGGTGAGTCGTTATGCTCTAATTTATCTGTCCTATATTTATCTATTTTTACTTTATGTATTGGAGAAAAAAAGAAATTAGTGTTTTTGTACTTTTCTGAAAATTATCAGGTACTGTAGAAGTTATTGGAGCCCTGGTGGTGCAGTGGTTAAGAGCTCGGCTACTAACCAAAAGTCCAGCAGTTCGATTCCACCAGCCACTCCTTGGAAACCCTATGGGGCAGTTCTACTCTGTCCTATAGGGTCATTATGAGTCAGAATCCACTCAGTGGCAATAGGTTTGGGTTTTGTTTTTGTTTTGTTTTTTTTGCTGTTTGATGAAAGTTATTAGAATATTGTATTTATTTATCCCTGAAAATTTTCCCATTTGATGCAGAGCCTCAAAGCAAACTTGATCTTAGGAAAATGCAGTATTACGTGTTACTATCATTTGTCTTTTCTGACTGGCAGGGGAGGAGGAATGACTTGACAGGTGGGGGTGGTGAGAGGAACTATTATCTGAATACCTACTATGTCCCAGGTATTCTTTGCATTCTCATATTTAATCCTCACAAATATACAGTAAGGTAATTATTACATTGTTCACTTTATAAATAATTAGTAGCTCAGAGAGCTTGAGTCCCTTGTACAAGCAAGATCACTCACCTGGTTGCAGCAAAAACAGAATTCAACCCGTTTGCTAGATTCCAAATCTCTTGTAACTTCTACTATATCACTGTCTCCCAAGCAAGAAGGACAATAAGAAGAGCAACAAATCCTAGAACCCTAAGGGACCTTAGTATTTTGTGTTGTCTTATTGTTACCAAGAACCTAGCACCACATGGTTCAGTTAGAACTCCCAAGGCTCTGCGGGTAACGTGAGCATTCAAAAAAGATATTTCAATGGAGGGAAACTGAGGGAGCAAGAGTACAAAATCAGCCCCAAAATGTCTGTACATTGATTTGTCACTATTCCACTCTTTGTCCAAATATATTTGCTAGATAAAACATAGAATTGATGAGTATTTAATGAAAATTACTCAGCACTTTTGTCTTTTTTTCTAATAGTATAAGTGCTAGGCTTTGTTTGCTTTTTGTTTAACAGAGCCATTTACTTAAATTATATGTTAACTCTGTTTAACATTTTTCTTTATGCTCTGTGTTTTTCCCCTGAATGCAGGCTGTATTAGGTCCTCTGGCTCTAGAATCAGCAAGAATCAGCGCACACCATTTGGAAGGGTATGCAATGGATGTGATGACGTTAGCATTTTTATCCATTTTGATCTCAGCTCCAAATGGGGCTCTTCTTATTGGCATACTGGGACCCAAAATGCTTTCTCGCACTGATCCAAGACACTACAAAAAGTCTGTTGGTACAATATTAATACATCATTAAAAAAAATTTTTTTTCTTTGCCACCACCTGCCTGGTTCTTTAAATAAATTATCTTAGATGAGAGAAAAATAAGGGATTACAAATATGTGGAGATTGCACATTGAACCCACTGTTTAGTAAATATGTGACCTCATTACGCAGCTTACCTGTAATTTTTTATTCTGAAGCTAATTTAATAAAAATAGTATTAAATGAAATGACCTCTTAGTATTAAATAAGTCTGTAAATACTCTAGGATAGTTTAAAATGATCCATAAGGCTTAATTTAATATCACCATACAAACTAAGCATAATGAAAAACATAATGAGCCAATGACAAAGAAAAAACTCTAAATACTGAACTTGGTAAGATATTCGTAAGTCTCCAAACGAAAAGAATGCAACTCTCCATCAGTTTAAAAGACCACCAGAAAATGAAAATAAATAAAAAATGACAGGAATAAAACACATCAATTGTGAACTGAATGTTGTAAGTGCCGTCAAGTTGGTTCTGACTCATAGTGATCCTATGTATAACAGAATGAAACACTACCCAGTCCTGCACCATTCTCACAGTCATTGCTATGCTTGAGCCCATTGTTGCAGCCACCATGTCAATCCATCTTGTTGAGGGTCTTCCTCTTTTTCAGTGACCCTCTATGTTACCAAGCATGATGTCGTTCTCCAGGAACTGATCCCTCCTGATAAAGTGTCCAAAGTATGTGGGATTAGTCTCACCACCCTTGCTTCTAAGGAGCATTCTGGTTGTACTTCTTCCAAGACAGATTTGTTTGTTCTTCTTGCAGTACATGGTATATTCAATATTCTTTTCCAACACCATAATTCAGTGCAGCAGTTCTTCAGTCTTCCTTATCCATTGTCCAGCTTTCATACACATATGAGATGATTGAAAAATACCATGGCTTGGGTTGGCACACCTTAGTCCTCAAACTGGCATCTTTGCTTTTCAAAACTTTAGAGTTCTGTTGGAGCACATTTGCCCAATGCAACGCGTTGTCTGATTTCTTGACTGCTACTTCCATGGTAGCAGTACAACTAGAATGCTCCTTAGAAGTGAGGATGGCAAGACTATATATGTATCACATACTTTGGACATGTTATCAGGAGGGATCAGTCCCTGGAGAAGGACATCATGCTTGGTAAAGAAGAGGGGCAGCAAAAAAGAGGAAGACTCTCATCGAGATATGCCTGCGAGCACAACTGGGAAGAGGCTGTCCGAATGGAAGAACTGTATCTTGAGTGTTCCTGAGCCTGAATTTTAACTGTTACCTCCCTAATAAACCCCATAATAGTGAGTATGGTCTGTGAGTTCTGTGTGGCCATTGCAATGAATTATCAGACCCAATATAGAGTGGTACGAGAGGGATGGTTGGTGTCAGAATTGGTAAAGATGTAGAGAGGAGGCATGCCTGAACACCACCTCATAGGAATCAGCCTTAGGCTGTTGATCTTGATTCTCCTTCCCCCTTGAGAAGTTAGAGGAGATCAGACACTGCCTCCAGTTTTTGCCGTTGGTGCCAGAAGCGGGATTCTTTGCAATGGCTCCAGACTCATGAAAGCGTGGGACTTTGTAAGAGAAAGAATGAAGAGGTTTGGGAAGTGAAACTTTTGATTCTTAGATGATTACTTTGGTTGTTGTTACCTGTAACCGCTGAAAAGCTGCAGCTGGAGTGGCCTGGGGTCAAAAGCAGGCGAGATTAGCAGAATGATTGATAGGGGGACACAGTTTTCTGGTTCCACCCAGCCAGAGGCCCAAGGCCATATGCATATGAATGGAAAGACAGTTAAGGTGTAGAGAAGACTAAACAGGGATTTTTTTTTTTTTAAAACGGTGATGTTTAGGGTTATGTGTTTAATTGAATGTACTATGGATATTGAATGTCTCTCCTACCTAGTGTTGTAAAACAGACCTAAATGTATGATAGAAATGAATATTTGGTATTATAGATTAGAGAGAGTGTGTACTGCTGCCTTCAGCCAATACCTGATTGGATATGCTAAAAGGGGATCTAGGATTTGCCAGAAACACAAATTGTTTGAATGCAGTAGCCCTGTGTATAAACTGGGGGTTTAGGTTAGAAACCCGAACCCCACCCAAATTTGCACTTTAAAACACATGCAGAACCATCTAGAACTGCTGAGAACAGGAGATTTGCATTTGAAGGCAGGTCTGCAGGAAAAAAAAACTGTTTTGCTTTTTTAATTTCAAGCAAGCCGGTTGCTCTTGGATGCACCCAGGCAGGAAAAGTCAGTGTCCATCAGAAGGAGACCCTTCCAGGACTGGAAGTTAAAGGGAGCCAGCAGGGAGACAGCTTGATCTGCTCGCCTCTGGTGACTGCCTGGGTCCACTCAATGAGCGGAAGTGGGGGAACCATCCAGCAATAAAGAGATGGGTTGAGTTTGTACATGTTCCATTGGCACCCATTGATTGAGACCATGGGGCTAGGGATGACAGAGCGAGAGTAAAGCCTGGCTGGTCAGAAGTAAAAGGAGTTGTGTGGACTCCTATGTTTATGGGTGGAACCCACTGAGCTAGCTGCAGGGGTTGGGGATGAGAGTGAGTGAAGGGGCTGTCTGAAGTGCTGGGAGGTATGCGTGAATTCTCGAGCCTAAGGCTGCTACCCATTGTGACCTAGCTTGGATGGGTAGAGATGAGCTGACCAGAACCCAACTGAATGAAGGGAAAGATGTTTGACACCATGAGCTGGTTGTTGTTAGGTTTCTTCGAGTCAGGTCCAACTCATAGCAACCCCCATGCACAACAGAATGAAACACGGCCCGCCCCACAATCGTTGTTATGCTTAAGCCCATTGTTGCAGCCACTGTGTCAGTACATCTTGATGAGGGTCTTCCTCTTTTTCTCTGACCCTCTACCAAGCATGATGTCCTTCTCCAAGGACTGATCCCTCCTGACACATCCAAAGTATGTGAGACGTAGTCTTGCCTTCCTTGCTTCTAAGGAGCATTCTGGTTGTACTTCTTCCAAGGCAGATTTGTTGGTTCTTTTGGCAGTCCATGGTATATTCAATATTCTTCACCAACACCACAGTTCAAAAGCGTCAATTCTGCTTTGGTCTTCCTTATTCACTGTCCAGCTTTCACATGTATATGATGCGATTGATAATACCATGGCTTGGGTCAGGCGCACTTTAGCCTCCAAGGTGACATCTTTGCTTTTCAACACTTTAAAGAGGTCCTTTGCAGCAGATTTGCCCAACGCGTCTTTTGATTTCTTGACTGTGTCAACTAGTATACCTCTAATTTGTTCTAAAATGGCTATGTGTTTCATATAGTGCAGTCTTTTATTCAACCACTCCTATATGAGTATATATTTATTTTGTTTCCAGGCATTTTCCACTAAGATCAATATTACAATAAATGGTAACAGTACTGCAATGAACAAACATTATGTTCATACATATTGGTGCTTTTATTTTTATGGGATTTTTGTGACAAAGGATACATTAATTGTATTTTCCCAAATGTTACCAAACTGTTTTCCAAAAAGGCTAACAAGCCATATTTCCACCACCGATGTATGGGAGTACTTTATCCCCTCCTCCAAAATCCCCACCAGCGATAGGTATTGCTCTTCCTAATATGCGACTGTCTAACGGGTATGAAGTGACAACACTTTCATGATTTGTGTTTCCCTGATTTCTAGGAGATTGAGCATGATCTTACACATTTTGGTCATTTGAATTTGTTTTGCTATTGTTATGTCTTTATATTCCTATTATTTGCCCACATCTTTATGTTGTTTGCCTTTTTCTTGTTCATTTGTAAGTACTTGTTGTATATGATGTATTATCTTTGTGTATCACATACATGTATTGGTGTATAAGTGTAGATTTTAACCCTTTGTAACCCACGCTGCAATTTCCCCCCATATTTATTATTGTTCTTTTGAATTTATCTCTTTTGTCACATAAAATATACTATTTTATGTATCACATCAAAACCTTTAGTGTAAATTGGGGGATTTGTTTTTCTTTTTTTTTAAATACCACATTTGTCATATATTGAATTCTCATCTATATGTAGATTCTCATATCTCTTCTACTAATCTTGTTATTTAGTTCAGTTATTTTTATCCTATTAATCCCAATGGCTTTAGGCTTTGTGCTAGTATTTGCTAAGTTCCTCTCACTTTTCTTGACTATTTTATAGTAACTTGGAGATAAAGTAATCCAATTTTTAAATGCTTTTGTGATTATAATGTGAATTATATTGGATTTATATACTAACTTTGAGAGAATGGAAACCCTGGTGGCGTAGTGGTTAAGTGCTACAGCTGCTAACCAAGAGGTCGGCAGTTCGAATCCACCAGGTGCTCCTTGGAAACCCTATCAGGCAGTTCTACTCTGTCCTATAGGGTTGCTATGAGTCGGAATCGACTGGATGGCAGTGTTTTTTTTTGTTTGTTTGTTTTTGAGAGAATTTATATTGTTGTGACAATAAATATTCCAATGTGTTGCTCTAAGTTGCATGCAGCATATTCAAGTGTATATCTTCACCTTATTTCTCTTTTTGGCAGCTGTTACAGATTGAATTGTGTCCCCCCAGAGTGTGTGCTGGAATCCTAACCCCTATACCTGTCAATGTAATCCTATTTGGGAACAGGGTTTTTGTTATGTTGATAAGGCCATATCAGTGTAGGATGTGTCCTCAACCTGATCACTTCCGAGTTATAAAAACAGCAGATTAGATACAGGGGCAAGCACATAGAGGGTGAAGACAGATGCTATCTGAGGCAGGCAGATGAATCTACAAGCCCAGGAATACCAAGGATTGCCAGCTACTAGACGCTAAAATGGGCCCTGGTGGCATAGTGGTTAAGCGTTCAGCTGTTAAGCAAAAAGGCTGGCAGTTCGAATCCACCAGCTGCTCCTTGGAAACCCTATGGGGCAGTTCTACTCTGTCCTATAGGATGGCTATGAGTTGGAACCAACTCGACAGCACCTAACAACAACAACAACAACAGAAGCTAAAATAGTCAAAGAAGGAAATCCCCTTAGAGCCACACTCTGAATTCGGACTTCTAGCCTCTTGAACTGTGAAAAAATAAACTAACTGCTGTTCTTTAAACCCACCCACTTATGGCATTTCTGTTACAACAGCACTAGTTAGCTAAAACAGCAGCATTCAACATACTTCTAAGATTTGAGTTCCTTAAATTTGTTCAGTAAATGTGATTGACTCGCATCTTTAGTGTGATAGTGCAGAGGAATATATGATGGATATTAATGGAAAATTTCAGGAAATTTAAAAGCGTAGTAAATTGTTGACATTTTTATTTTCTCACCAGTACAGGGGTCATCTCTGTAATTATGCAATTTACTACCACTTTCTCCTTTTATATATTATTTTGGAAAATTACAGCCTCATAATAGAGATTAGGAATTTGTTAACACTGTGGCTGATCTACTTGACAACAGTGTTCTAAGAGAATACAGTCACAAATATACTCTCACCATAATGTTTGAAATTTGATTTTTTTTTTTGTAAGGAAAAATCAAGTGTTCAAACCAAAACAAAGTTAGAGAGTGAAGTCATCTCTTTGTCTTAAAGAGACAGATATGATTTTCTAAGCAGGTTTTCAATGTCCTTCAAGACCCTGTCTAATATAAAATTGCACAAAATAATTGGTAATAACTACATACCAAAATATGGGCTATATACTAATTACATTAAAATGATGCTTGCTACGACTTTACTAGATTCATGCAAATGATAAAAGTAGTTGACTGGCCGTACATGATAAGTTAAAGTGAGCTTCCAGTAAAGACTATTAAGACAAACTAAAGCACAACCTCCGATGATGCAGCACAGCTAAAACCAAACCAAAGGCTCTGTGGGTATTCTTCCAGTAAGGCAAAGAGGCAGTCACGGAATTGCTGCTCACATGGTTTTTTAAACATGATTTTTGATCCTCTCTAAGAAATCCATGGGTAGTGCAATGGATAACACACCCAGCTGTTAACCAAAAGGCTGGAGGTTCAAGAACACCCAGAAGCACCTCGAATAAAAGGCTTGTCTGTCAACCCAAAAAATCAGCACTGAAAACCCTAAGGAGAACAGTTCTACCCTGACACATATGGGGCTGCCTGAGTCCAAAACCCACTCAGCAGCAACTGGTAAAGATAGAGGAAGTCATCTACCACGATTTACGTAATCTTGAATCACTGTTGCTTTATTTGGTTTTCCTCAAACTTTAACAAGTTAAAGTATGTAGCAAATTAGTCATTAAACTTGAAAAATGATTCAACTGAATAGAAAAACTTCCTGTGATGAAGCCTTCAGATATCAAGGAATGAGTTCAGGTATTTTCTGCGTAAATTTTCCCCAAGGATGTGCCACTTTAAACACCGTTTAACTGTTTAAAGTAAAAATCGGTACCACTGAATGCAACGCTTATCCTGCCACCATATACTACTTACTTGATTCAAATTCCTTAAATATCAACTGTATAATTTAATCACAGTGATACCTTCAGGAATTACTGAGGTTTGCAGGACCCTATATTAAATTGTCTCAAGCTGCTATGTTTTTAATGTTTTTTCCTTTCTCTCTTTTTTTTTTGTCCTCTCCCCTGCTGCCAGCTGTTATATTTTATCATGCACCTGCCTGTAGCAGCATCTTTTCAATACTTATGATTTGTTCAGGAGCAGAAATCAGGTAACCAAACTTGTTAGAACTGGGTGTGAAGTTAAGACTACGTAGGCTCCAAAGATGGGGAACTGAGGCACTCACGGCTGAATAAAGTGCATAAGCATTAGTGCAGCATCCCTCTCGGTCCGCTCCAGACTGATGCTGCTGCCACAACTGAATGCTAAGTGGCTGAAGTGCAATCAGATGTTTCTGTTGATATCAAATAAAATACCATAATTTCTTAAGAATGCTACTCAACAGTGGAGTTTTAAAACTCTTTGCAGTTGAAGAGTCTGATAGCTTTTTTTTCCTTTTTGTGTTTTAGGTGAAAGCTTATACAGCAATGTCAACAATTCATACACGAACTATTCCGTGACATTGGTTGCTATCCCCACAAAGTATCAGCACTCTCCCCATTTCCACCCTGCCTTCCCTGTTTCCATCCCCCTAGTTTCCCTGGTTTCAGTCCAGGTTAAAAGGGTGTCTTAGGGCTATAGTCTCGGGGGTTCCTCCAGTCTCTATCAGTCCAATAAGTCTGATCTTTTTTACGAATTTGAGTTTTGTTCTACATTTTTCTCCCATTCTAACCAGAATGATAGCCTGTTTCTAGTAGAGGACTGCGTGATCACAGCAAGGAAGGGAGAACTATCCAGATCAGCAGCTGGCTCAAGTGGCTTCCCATAAACATATTAACAAATTAGGTTGCAAAATACAAAAGCAATGTGATGAATCATCGTATGAGACACTGAACTCAAAGCTGAATTGTAATGCGTTTTTCAAAACGCAGCTTGCTTAATTACCCATCTGAATGAATCACTACTACCTCAACCTGATCATGGCTTTTGGATACCTGACATTTATGCAATGGTGATGCTCATTTGCTAAGTAATGAGTAGTTCCCTAGGAAGCAGAACAGCCCTCACAGCAGTCATGTGACACAGTAACAACAGGGCTGTCTCTTTAAGCTCCTAGAAACCCAAGATAGGTATTCAAGAGCTGTTATCTTCTATCAATTCAGAGGTAGTTGGTTATTAAAACCCACTGCCGTTGAGTCAATTCCGACTCATAGTGACCCGATAGGACTTCCAAGGCTGTAAATCTTTACAGTAGCAGACTGCCACATCTTTCCTGTGCAGCCACGGGTGGTTTCGAACCGCCAACCTTTCAGTTAGCACTCAGCTGCTTTAACCACGTGCCACCAGGGCTCTTCGATTATTACACGTCTCTTTTTTAAGGCATACATGATAGAATCCTATGAATTTACAAGAAGTGATAGCAATTAATAATAATGCTTATGTAAAGGCATCATTAAAATAATAGCTTGCCAAAGAAGTTTCCTGAATAAACTGAATGCATCAAAGGCCAGCATAGCAGGGGCAGCGGTCTGGGGACCATGGTTTCAGGGGACATCTAAGTCAACTGGCATAATAAAATCTACTAAGAAAACATTCTGCACCCCACTTTGAAGAGTGGCGTCTGGGGTCTTAAACGCTAGCAAGCAGCCATCTAAGATGCATCAATTGGTCTCAACACACCTGGAGCAAAGGAGAATGAAGAACACCAAGGACAGAAGGCAATTACGAGCCCAAGAGACAGAAAGGGCCACGTGAACCAGAGACTACATCATCCTGAGACAAGAAGAACTAGATGGTGCCCGGCTACAACCGATGATTGCCCTGACAGGGAACACAACAGAGAACCCCTGAGGGAGCAGGAGAGTAGTGGGATAAAAAAAAATTCTCATAAGACCAGACTTAATGGTCTGACTGAGACTAGAAGGACCCCGGTGGTCACAGCCCCCAGACCTTCTGTTGGCCCAGGACAGGAACCATTCCCGAAGCCAACTCTTCAGACATGGACTAGACTGGACAATGGGTTGGAGAGGGATGCTGGTGAGGAGTGAGCCTCTTGGATCACTTGGACACTTGAGACTATGTTGGCATCTCCTGCCTGGAGGGGAGATGAGAGAGTGGAGGGGGTTAGAAGCTGGCAAAATGGACACGAAAAGATAGAGTGGAGTGAGAGAGTGGGCTGTCTCATTAGGGCGAGAGTAATTGGGAGTGTGTAGCAAGGTGTATATGGGTTTTTGTGTGAGACTGACTTTATTTGTAAACTTTCACTTAAAGCACAATAAAAATTATTAAAAAAATAAAAATAATAGCTTGCTGTCATTTCCTGGCTTCTGAATAATTTGTACAGGTGGAAAATTTGAGTAACATATTTGTTATGAATTGTGATCCCCCAAAATGTGTATCAATTTGGCTAGGCCATGATTCCCAGTATTGTGTGACTGTCCCCCATTTTGTCATCTGGTGTGATTTTCCTATGTGTTGTAAATCCTATCTCTATGATGTTAATGAGGCAGGATTAGAGGCAGTTATGTTAGTGAGGCAGGGCTCAGTCTACAAGATTAGGCTCTTTCTTGAGTCAGTCTCTTTCGAGAAATAAAAGAAGCGAGTAGAGAGACACGGGGACCTCATACCAAGAAAGCAGAACCAGAAGCAGAGCGTGTCCTTTGGATCCAGGGTCCCTACGCTTAGAAGATCCTAGACCAGGGGAATATTGATGACAAGGACCTTCCCCTGAGATTTAGAAATATAAAATGAAATAGACTTTTAACAGTAGGCTAAAAAATTACAAAAACTTTATATTCTCCAGTTTATTTT
Source organism: Elephas maximus indicus (assembly GCF_024166365.1). NCBI lineage: Eukaryota > Metazoa > Chordata > Mammalia > Proboscidea > Elephantidae > Elephas > Elephas maximus. The sequence continues at coordinate 49,788,290 of NC_064823.1, forward strand.
GCAAACTTTTTGTATTTTATATGTTTTTATGGTTTACACTGCTTTAAACAGAAGAATGTTCATATAAATACAATTTTGAACTCTGAGCTATTACCATTTTAATATGAATTCAAATATATTTTGTTGATTTCTAATTGATCTTCAATTTGCAGCAGCCTGAGAGTTCAGCTCTAAGTGCTGCCACCCCACCCCACCCCACCCCATTACTGAGTCAAATAGCTCAAGATACACACACACAAAAAAGCACACATAAACAGATACAAACAAGCCTTTGTAAACTAAACAAATCTCTTACAATGTAAATACCTGTTCCTTGTTGGAATTTTTTATATCCAGTTTACTTCTTTCATGCAATTGGGATATTCATATCAGACAATAATCTCTATAAAAATCAGAGTTTATCTCTTTGAAAATTCAAGTAATTATTGATGGTAATATTTTTCTTATTCTAAAAAGAATGGAGTGTGAAAGGCCAAAAGGGAAAATAACTTCAAATGTGTGGGAAAAAAATTAAGTATACATTCTGTAGAAAATATTGATATTCAAACAGCTTTGGACCCACTGCCAATAATTTAGATTTTCTCAATTAAGGGTTGAGAAGTGTTGATTTTATTATTGGAAGATACATTAATTCTTAGAAGTCAAAATGAGAGACTTTCACAATTTCTACATAAATGACTGTTATACAAAGTACCAAATATAAGCAGCAGAGTAGCAAGAAAATTGGCAGAAATAATTATTCCATCAGTAGTAATAATTAAGACCACCATTTCAAAGAATGAGAAAATACACAAAGAATGAGTAAATATAGGATTTTACAGCACACAAATGAATTCACTCCTAATTCAGTACTATTATATTATTATATACTATTATACTTCTTTCTTCTTCAGTATTAGTGGCCCCACATTGTCTCCTGTCAATTCATTGTGTTTATTATGTGAACCATCACAAACAGGAAACTAGAAAGAGAAAAAGAATTGTGTTACTTTAAAAAAATACGATTCAACAAATGGAAAAATTTGTGAAGTACTCTCATAAAGAAAGCAAAATAGTTTCCAAAAAAAAAAATCACCAGATGGCTTTCTCTGAGTAATAGATATAGGTCATCCCTGACTTACGACAGGGATCCATTCTGACAACTCCGTCGTAAGTTGGTTCTGAAGAAAGTAAAATACCTCATTTTTTTTTTAGTTTTCATTATTACTGCATTTTATTATCAGTATCTTTTAAATCATAACACTGAACATCTGCAAGTGGACATCTGAGAATACTAATATCAGCAAATTACACGCTGCTAACACTGCATGTAATATATTAATAATGATAAGATGTACAAAGAAACCAGATGGTCCTAAGCGTAGTTTGTCATAACTCGAATACATCATAGAACTACCTGTATATCTTACAGTTAACCTAACCTTGTTCTGATACCATACCAAATCTGACAATTTAAATAGTTAAACTGATTATTTGCCATCAATTTTAAATAAATACCTTAGGATGATTCCATGAGTGACCAAAATAGGTTTAAAAAGTATCAACATAAGCTTGCGTTCTCTGTGGAGCTCTAAAATTGAGTTCATTCACCTCTTCACCTATTTAAATTTTTAAAAAATTTCAAATAAATCATTTCATAATGTTTTCTTACTATAACTTTTATCTCAGTGCCATAGTCAATTCTGACTCATAGCGACCCTATAAGACAGAGTAGAACCGCCTCATAGGGTTTCCAAGGAGCAGCTGGTGGATTCAAACTGTTGACCTTTTGGTTAGCAGCTTGAGCTCTTAAATAGTGTACATTTTTTGAAGAATATTAAAAATATATTTAAGACTGCCACATATACATCTTATTTGCTTTCTAACTGGGTTAGATCATTATATACCCCCACAAGGCAAGAATGAAAATGGCTAATCTCATATCTCAGATCTGAATATTGACATTAAAAAATACATTTGTGTATTTAATAGTCAAAATATATATATTTAAGAAAAAACAAAAGACTCATTATCCATCTAGACATAGAGAACAATAATAAACATTTTTGTAAGTTTTTTTCCCTATGCATTAACGGTGTGTGTGAATATATACATCTTTTTAAGCAAAATTGGGATCATACTATCATTTGCTTTTCTTACTTACATCATGATCTCATGACATTAAACTTTCTTTAAAAGCATGATTTCAATGGCTTCCTAACATTCCATCATTTGTATTATACCATATTTTAGTCATTCTTTTATCAGATATTTAGATTGTTCTATAATTTTGCTTTATTTATAAATGATGCTGTGATGAACATTTATTATACTTAAACCCCAAATTTCCTGTGATTAAAGAAATACAAGAGGCAGATTTCATCAACTGCTTTTAGTACTCATCATTCCAAGCTCCCTTCTAATTTACACATTAAAAACCATTCATAATTACAACTACCATTTACTAGTTCATACTGTTTAAGGCATTTTACATACATCATCTCACTAAATCCTCAATAATACCTGTTATGTTAATAAATCATCACTTAAAAAAAACTAAAGATTAAAGAAATTAAAAATTAAGTAACTTACCTAACCAAAGTCATACTGTAAGCATCAGACACCATATCTGAACACATTTATTCTGACTCCAAAGTCTAAGCTCTTTTCCACCAAGTCTTACATTCTTTCTCAAAGAATAAAATGTATTTTAAAAATGAATAAACATTACTCTAGATAAGGTTAAGCCTTGTGAAAACATCAGATTTCTGTCCTTTCTTGCTGCTCTACCTTTTCAAAAGAAGTAGTATCAACTGTAAATTCAAACTTTAAGAATACAGACTTTCTATACTGAATACTATGAACAAATCATCTTATAGAACCTCAAAATTGGGGATTTAGGAAGCAAAACAATTCTAACTCCACAAAATTGTATTGTATGTGTAAACAGACATCTTACCGTCTTAGAACGCCAACACCTACAATAAGCTGCTTTAGTAAGAGACAAATCTTCAATGTTTATTTCATTCACCACTTTGGGGTTTTCCTTTTGTATTTTAAGATTAATCAAGCTATCCTTCTGTTGTTTTTTCTTCGGGAAGAACGGACGAATTGCAAGGTAGCCAAGCAGTGCAAGGACACCAAGAAAAGGCAATAACCGAAGCCATTCTGAAACTAAACATGTACAGATTTTTTAGAATTGTAGTCCTCTTGTTGAAATACAACTCAAAATAGCACGTCTGATTTCATCCTTGAGTTTATTCTTTATTTAGTAATTCTCACAATAATTTCTCAACTATTTAATTCATCTGTAAAATGTGAATAACAACACAATCTAGCCAGCTATATCTAGGACTACCTTGTTTTATTATGGGCTAACTTGAGACTCTGGGTACTGGAAAAGTAAATTTCCAGAAACAGGTCTTATTTCAAATATCCTATCTCACTGTCCCCATGAAGTATATGTGTTTATCTTTATTTTTATTTTGGGAAATACAATAAGTATAAAAAAATTCAATGTGCCATACATTTTATAGATTTAGAAAACATGCCATATGTTTTATAGGTTTAGAAAACATTTTCACCCTTTTCTCCTTTATATCATGTCTAAAACCATACGAACTCTATGCTGGGGCAGAGGAGACAGACAGAGACACAGAGAAAGAGACAAAGACAGAGATGAATTACAGAGAGAGAGAGCTGTAACCCTGAAGTCAGGGAGAAGTGGTGACAGGAAACCCAGCAGCAGGAGATGGCGCACTGAGCTTCCCAGCCCATGGACAGAGAAAGTTGAGCACCTTTGGGCAGAGACTGAAGGCCAGGGAGAGACATGCCTGCAAGCACGGCTGGGAAGACGCTATTCTGATGAAGAATTGTATCCTGAGTGTTTCTGAGCCTGAACTGTAACTGTTACTTTTTTTGACTATGGTCTGTGAGCTCTCTGTGGCCACTGCAATGAATTATCTAAGCCAGAAAAAAGTAGAGAGTGCTGTGGAGGGACAGTTGGTGTCAGAATTGGTAAAGATGGAGAGAGGAGGCATGTCTGACCTCCACCTCATAGGAATCAGACTTGGGCTGTTGATCCTGGTTCTCCTTCTCCCTTGTGGGGTTGGAGGTCAGATACTGCCCCAAACCACTCTTACAAAACCATACAAAATAATATCTGCAAATTATTTTAACAATGACTTATAATTTCAGATTCATAATTTATGATCATTTCAGAATGTCTTCAATACTTAATTTATGTTCTTTTATGTCATCATCATAATACCTCAAGAAATACTTAAACATTTAAGTACTACTATTATAAGGAACTAATGGAAATTTTCATATACTGAATGTCGTCATTGTAAGATACCTATCATTCCATAAAAATTCATTAAATGCTTTCTGGAGTAACCACCACTGTTTTAGGGTAAGAGGATTACAAGTGATATAAACTAAATGGTCCCTATGCCTGTTCGGACAAACACACCAGAAGATAAGATAAACATTTCAGCATGCATTTCCCAAATGTCTGCTAATGCCTTGTTTCTGCTGGGCTCTATAAGGAATCCTTTCTGTCCTTAAAGAGAGCCATCATTTGACTTCCTGCACTGTGTGCTTATCTGATTCCTTGCTAGGCCTTATATAGAAACAGCTTAGTATAGAAAAGAAACTAGAGATTATGTGCCAATGCACTCTAATCAATATTAATCATAAATGAATTGCCTATGCTAAGAGCACCACTGTATTAACAGTGTGTTAGCTTAAACAACTGTATATGGTAGGCACTATTACTATTCCCATTTTATAGGTGGGTAAACTTTGGAAACCCTGGTGGCGTAGTGGTTAACAGCTACAGCTGCTAACCAAAAGGTCAGCAGTTCGAATCCACCAGACACTCCTTAGAAACCCTATGGGGCAATTCTACTCTGTCCTATAGGGTCGCTGTTAGTCAGAATCAACTCGATGACAACAGGTTTGGTTTTTTTTTTTTTCAACTGTAGCTTAAGCAGGTTTAGACCAAGACATTCAAAATCCAAAGCCTGTTCTCGACCACCACAGCATGAAATCCAACAGATCTAAAATTAAATCTGTTCCTCTCTTGGTAAAACTACTCTCAAGAATCCTTGTTACTACTATTTAACTATTCTAAGAAAGACTGGCTTAATACCAACTCTTCCCAAGTGAAATTATTTTTGATAAGACACCATGGGAATAATGCCAAAGCTTGTTATGAGATCTAAATAAAATAACCTATTTATATATTATTGACTCAATGGCACTGGGTTTGGTTTTTTGGTTTTGGTATTTATATATTATATGTAAGCACCTATAAGAGTACCTGGCACAAAGAAGACACACAATAAATGGTAGCTTTTATTAACAGATTATGTACACTGGTAGAGAAGTAGCAGCAACTCCTTTGAGAAAAGTATTTTGCCAAATCAACTTGACTATGCTATATGGTAGAAATCTTCAGTGATGCAATCTTTCACTTACCAGAATGAAGTTCTGTGAGGAGGGTAAGTACCTTGTCAGTCATGTTGGCTAGTTATGTAAATATCTGTCATTTCCCCCACAAGGCAAAAAGATCTCCAACTTCCTACCCTTACATAAACCAAGATCTCAATAAATCTTACCTGAATTGAATTTTTACTCCATTAAACTGGCATTTGATGTAACTACTGTAAGGGCTTATGTATTCGCCTTTGTTCATGGCTTATGAATGGTAACAGTGTAAGTTAAAATACAGGAATACTGTTTAAAATATTTAAGAAAAGAATTTCAAGCACCCTTAGGAACTATAAAGCCTCACTGACACATGTCAGGTGATATGCCTGGTACTGAAGATACAAAAATTATAAGACACAGGCCCTACCACAAAGGAGCCTTCCATCTAGTATGGAATATAGACTAATAAAAAAAGGATTAAAATACTGTGTAATATAATGAGCAATACAAAGAAAGAACAGATGAACTCTTTGCTGGGAAGAGATAAGCTCTTTGCTGGGATGAGCAAAGACTTCAGAGAGGATCTGACACCTATGCAGGTTTCTGAAATATGAGTAAGAGTATGGTTCATCAGGCAGATGGGAGGAGGAGCTGCATTCCCGGCAGAGGAAACAGCACAGGCAAGGGCACAGACACAGGACATGCCTGAAAGGTTAGGAGAACTATAAGCACCATGGTATTACTGGAATATAATGAAAGAAATGGGGAGGAGACTGCTTAAGTGAGCAGGTGCCAGATCATGAAAGGTTCTGATGTACAACAGGAAGTTAGGAACTTATCCTACATATAATATGAACCACTGAATTACTTGAACAGTACTATGATGGAAAATTGTTCTTTTATGAAATCACACTGGTATCAGATGGAAGATGGATTAGAGCAGGGATATAAAGCAGAACAGGGAGAGAGGGCTGGTGGTATGGAGGAAAAAAAGGCAAGACAACCTGTTGGAAATTCGCTGAAATAACACAGAATTGGGCGGGGGGGAGGGAGCTAAAAACTGCCTACAACAATGTGTACGTATGTGTGCATGTGTGTGTTTTCTGAGGAGACAGTCCATAGCTTTCACCAGGATCTCAGAGCAGGTCTGTGATCAACTACCACCACCCTCAAAACTTAAGAACCACTAATTCAGACAGTAAAATCTATAGGATTTGGTGACAGATTAGGTATGGAACATGAGGTAAATAGAGGAAGTGAAGTTCATTCATGATTCCCAGATTTCTGGATGGGTGGTGGTACTGATCTCTAATATTAAACACACGCACACAGTATAGGATGAGGAAGGCAGGTTTAAGCAGGAAGAAACAGTACAATGTTACAGGAGAAAGAGAAGAATAAGAGCATCCTTAAAGAATGCAGGGAGTTGGCGGGTGGGCAGTTGACAGCAAAGAATAAGGGGAGTGGTACTGAGGGATTGCAGAAGCTTTAAAGGAAGATAAAGCTTTGAAAGAGAGTGAAAGAATTCCAGCATGGAAATAACTGTGCGGAGTCAACTTTCTCTGCTCCTCCATTCCAGAAAGACGAGGAAGGGTATAAAAAGAACAGATACCACTAAGAGGGCTATAGGGGAAGTGGTTTTCTCAGGGAGAGCTTTTTTTCATTTAGGACAAGGAAGTGCCTTTATGAAAAGTTGAAGCTATACAGGTGTTTTACGAGACAGGTCAGGATTAGAAGATGCAAGTTTTAGAGATCAGGGGTTGGAGAGGCATGCATTTGGGGTTGTAGCTGAGAATTAGGTTGTTAAGTCATACAGATGGAACTGGCTGACCTCAAGGTTCGATTCATTGAAAAGATACCCAGTCAGGCAACATTTTGTTCACTTGTTTGACTGTAAAGGGTTGACTTTTCTTAAATATTGTTTTCCTTAATTCAAAATTTTAACTTCCACAAGAACTTCTATCAGTGAAGTTTTCCTATTTCTAATTTTTCTTAATCCCCTGTTTTTAATTCAGAAAAAAAAAATTGGACCACACTTACACTATTAATACTGAGCAGGGTTTTATCATCCATTTGACTTCTATTTCCCACTATTAAGAGAAACAATAATAAGACTAAGAAGGTAGAGTGAAAGAACCAGCACCATCAAAGAAATCAAACCTAAACCAAAAAGAACATGTCAAAACAACTTGAATAGCAAGCAATTTCAACATAAACGGTTATGAAAGCTTAAATTAAACACTGTTAAAGTAGCTCTTTAGGGAAATAAAGAGTGAGGTGTAATAAGGGGCATATTCAACCTTTTACATAGTTCAGTAAACTAGCTATCACACACCCTATTCTTAATCAAGATATATAAACACTCTTACTATAAAAACACTTTTAAATTACACATATACATACATAAATCTCAATGAAGAATAATAGTCTAAGGATTTAGGAGACATTTTTTTTTGTTTTCAGATTTTCAAAAAGTTGCATATAGAGTAAAAGTAACACTGGCCAGTTGGTGGCTGATGATTTCACAACGTATTAAGTATCATTTACAGTGAAGAGACAGAAAGGATTCCTATTTCTAAATTACAGGAAAGATGAGAGTAAAATATTTTCAATGGATTGGCTTTACTATTATCACTTAAAACCTAACACAAGACTGTGTTCAGGATCAAAAGGCCTATAAAAACGAAAATGATCAATTTAAAAAACTTTTTTTTTATTCACTATTACGAACAGAACAGTGTCCCAGTGTCTAGAACATTGCCTGGCCTATAGTAGATGCTCAAAAAATATTTGGTGACTTGAGAAATTTAAAACTGCAAAATAGATTTTTAAATATAGTTGGTCAAAATAGGAAGAGGGGAAATTTTTATAACTTAAGGTAACTATATAAATCTCTTCCCAAATTCTCAAAAATAAGATTCTTCAATCTTTCAGAAATAATCTCCATTATTTACAAGTTAATAAATACAACTCTTTAATTTGAACTTAAATTATGCTCTCCCTATTGAGAAAACATACCTTTTGTTCCATTTCTTTCATTTTTTTAAAAATCGAGGTATAATTTACAAATTAAAATAAACAGATCTTAACTATTTAGCCCTAAGAATTTTGACAATTAAATACACCCCAGTAGCAACCACAGAAAATATGTAAACATTTCCAACAATCCAGAAAGTATTCTGCTCTTCTACTCCCCCTAACTAATAATGTCTATAAAAAAAGCTTCTTTCACTCAACATAGCTTTCTGAAATACACCCAATAGATCAGTAATTCTTTCCTTTTTATTGCTGACCAGTTTTCCATGTGTATGAATATATCATAATCTGTTTATCTATTCTCATGTTGATAGATACTTGGTTTGTTTCCAGCTTTGGGCTATACAAATAACACTACTATATACACACACTTGTACAAGTCTTTTTGTAGATACACATTTTCAATGTTCCATTTCAATTCAAAATTAGCCCCTTCTAGATAAATACAGCTAACATCCTTATGGAAACCCTGGCAGTGTAGTGGTTAAGCGCTACAGCCACTAACCAAAAGGTCAGAAGTTCGAATCCACCAGGCGCTCCTTGGAAACCCTATAGGGCAGTTCTACCCTGCCCCATTGGGTCACTAGGAGTTGGAATTGACTCCACAGCAACGGGTTCTTAATGTTCTTATAACTGTCGGCTCTGATGCATTTGTGTTACTCTGGGACAAATATTATTAAAGTTTTAGGATTCATTGCTTTGTCTTTGAGTAAAAGCCTGTATATTTTAAAGAAGCCAACAAGTTCAAGTGGGCAAGAACTACTACATTCGAAGTTTCATAAGTAGCTTTTAAATCTGCAAGTGTTGAATGGGAAGATTATTTTATTGTTCTACTTTAAAGGTTTATATGCTAACTGGGAAAGTTTTTTGAAGTATCAGAACACATTATACAAATACAAAGGGCAGACCCACACTAATTTATCTTAAAAACCTTACTTTTGAAAATATAACATAAACAAAGATACACTGTTTCTGATAGATAAAAATTATCTGTATTTAAGTACTGCTTAGTTTTTTTTTTTTTAGTAAGCCAGAATCTCTATGTGTTTACCAAGAATGCAGTGTCATCATGAGAGAGTGGATTGGTTAAAAAAAAAACCACTAGGTCTAAATAGGGAAGGAAAAATAAGCAACAATAATGTAACTTTTTTGTTCTAATTTTCAGACGGAAAATGAAAATATCTCGTCTCCTAAACATTTAAGCAATTCATTGCTGAAAAAGTTGTCTTTCAGATTTTTGGTTCAACAAAGGTCTACATTATGGACTCCACACGTATCTTATTCAGGAGAACTAGATGTTACTAACTATTACAACGTCTTCTGAAGAGGAGATTCGAAATGGAAAATTGAAGGTTTTTTTCCATAAAAACCCACCCACTGCCATCGAGTCGACTCATAGCGACCCTACAGGACGGACGAGAACTGCCCCATAGTTTCCAAGGAGCTCCTGGTGGATTCGAACTGCCGACCTTTTTACTCCAAAACAGATTCTACAGCTGTTGTTGTCACTGCCCAGTGAGAAACATACTACTTCATATAAAAAAAACCCACTGTATTCACTAAATTGTCATTTTGTAAGATGTGGCCCCATCATACCAGCCTTTGATTACTTTCTGGCTAATGTATCTCTCCTCCAACTCGAGTCACCTCAACTGCCCATAGTAATGGAAGTGACCTCAAACGCCCCTGAGAATAGGTGACCTGGTCCCTTTGGGCATGGAAGTTATTTACTAATTTCTCCACTAAATAAAACAGCCACATTCGTGTTACCGTGTTATGTCGATATTTCTCCCCCCCTCCCCCACGAGAAAAATTCAGCGGTGAGCAGGGACAGCCTTTTCCATAGCGCCTTCAATAAAGACGACCTAGCCTGCTTTAGAATAAAGCAGCACACTGCAGAGTGCGACGTGCAGGACAGATACTAGATGCAGGAGATGAGAAAGTCCGGCCCGTTTCCAACTTGGCATCTTCTCGGCAAAAAACCGGTCCTTCCTCACGAAAGGGCACCGGAGACAGCCGCTAGGGGGCCGCCAAGCGCCGAGAGGTGGCATCACACGCGCTCTGCAGGCGCCTGCGCACTCAGCCCCCTCCGCTCGGGGTCACAGGTCACGCGCCGCTCGCCCGGCCCCGCCCCCCCCGCTCCAGGACCCCCAGATTTTACACCACCACCACCACCAACCCCCCGGGGCGCGCGCGCAAGGAAGGGGACTGACTGATGGGGCGGTTTACCTGTGAGCCGGGCGAACCCGGTAATGCTCTCGGGGACTGGGAGTCGCTTAAGATACGCAGGGAGCTGCACCTTCACGATGCGGGCCACGCTCTCCAGCACCATCCTCGCCAGCCGCGTCCGCTCTTCTCCCGAACCCCCTCCACTCGCCGGTAGAGCTGCTGCGCCTGCGCCGAGAGCGGAAGCGGCCGGCGGGCGGGCGGCGCGCTGCGGCCTGGGTCCGGGCGGCAAGCGGGAGGGGCGGGGCTGCAGGCCCTGGGAGGAGAGGTGACCTGCCGGACGCCCATTGGCAGCAAGCGAGTGACGTGCGCGCCCGGCAGGCGCCGAGGAGGGGGGGTGGGTGCGGCGCGCGGGCTGCGGAGCCGCAGGAATGACTGGGTGGCGAGGCATTTCTTGGAACCCTGGTCTGAAGAGGACTCGAGGTTGGGCTTTTTATTTCTGTAGACACTGGAGGCCAGTAATAAAGGATACTGTGTTCGATGAGATAAAGAATGTGAGCGTGCTTTGTAACCGGAAAGTGCCTTTGAAAAGTGAGTTTCTCTTGCCGTCTTACCTTTCCTTGGCCTCTCTTCTCCGAACGAGTTGAGTGCCTTGATCTTATGTTTGCTTGTCACCAAGAGGCTCCCCAGCGGCTCCTAATTCTGCTCCTTCACCTCCGCAGGCCAGTATTAAAAGAAGACAACACCTGAACTCGGAAATGCTTAAAGCTCTGCTTCTCGGCAGTTTAGTGCAGCCCTGCTCCCAGGTCCTGAGGTTTTTGCCTTGCAGGCAACACCCCTAATTGTTTTTCATTAAATACTTTTAGTTCCACAGATGAGTTCTTTCCTCCGTTAACTAAAACCCTGCGAGAATATAAAGCCTTAGAATTTTATTTTATGTTGCAGGACTTCTAGAATCCGTGAAGGACTTTAAATTTTTCTTATTTTTACTAACGTCTAAAAATTATTTGAAGGGTGAAAAGAGACAGCTTCAGTCCCCTGAAACACCTTCTTTACTTGACTTTGTTTCATATTTTCGCTGAAGTCGAAATATCTGAACAGTGCATTGGTGATTGCGTGGCGTGTGTGTGTGGTGGGATATCTTAATACTTTGCCTCATTATTTATAGTTCTGAACACTTAACCAACAGGCGGATTCCTACATTTCATTTTGTGCGACTACTGTAACAGCCAGATATAATACATTTTATTTTTTATTTTTTGTTTGATATTTTCATTTTAAAATGGGAATAGGAAGGAATTTTTCATTCTCTGAACTGTCCTCAGTAAAAAATAGCAGTTGGCAGTAATGGAGTTAGTTGAAATTTAGATAAAACTGTTCTCTATCATTTTACCCTATTCCAAATTGTCAAAGTAAAATCAAAATGGAAATTCTAGAAAGATTTGTTTAGATACAGGTTCATGGCCATGAGTTAGGGCAGTATAGAAGATAATATACTAAGTAACGATTAAAAGGTTGGTATTTACATTCTGATTTCTTCCAGACTCCTTTTGGGAGTTTTGGTTTGGCGGAAAAAGGACCCGGGAACTTGTTTATACACCCTGAAAATGGTGAAACTTAAACATCCTTATCCTCCGGCTTTTTTTTTTTTTTTTGGTTATTAATTCTTGCTACGCTGTTGTAGAGGCACCCTTGTGATAATTAAAGTAAGGGTGGGATGGGAGGGGAAGAGAATCTCGTAGACCATTGAATGTTTCTTTTTAATTCAATCATTTGACCATCTTGGCAAGGGCAAAACATGTATGGAATGAGATTGTTAAGACCTTGGTTATTTTGTTTTTTGTCTTGTTTTAATTTAGGGGATTAAAAAATATGTACTTTAAGAGGTATAACATGTTCAAGTGCCAAATATACAATTCAATATATAGAATATATCCAGTGCCCCAGAAGGCTTCTTTGCACCCTTCTGACCATGCCCATCACTTAACCACTACCACTATTCTGTCTTACTTTGCATGTTCTTGAACTTCATATAAAAGGAATTATACAGTACATAGTCTTTTTTTACTGGCTTTGTCTTTTTTGTTTGTTTGTTTGTTTTAGCAGTTTATGTGGATAGCCGATATGCTGTTTCTAAGCAGAAGAAATGCTTTGAGTGAAAGTCTATAGATAAAACATTTTTCTTTCTTTTCTTATTTTGGCCTTAAAGAAAGGAGGTATGGATGCATAGATGAGCTATTTCTGCATATGTTAATGTAGAAAAGGAGACAGTTCTTGATTCCACCCTCCACCCCAAAAATCCTCAATGTCCATTAGGGAATATTTTCTTATGTTTACTTTAAAATGTAAATTCTATTGTTATTCATATTTATAAATTCTTATCATTTTCCCACAACTCTGCCTTCTTGGCAGTACATGAAATACAGGAGCTGAAGATAATATTGTTCTAAGTAAAAGTGACAGTTATCAGACCACCTCTTCATACAGTGTCCAACAAATTCTCGTTGAGAGTTCCCTCGTTTTAGTTGAGTCTCTGCTTTACTAAGCATGATGTCCTTTTCTTGTAATTGGTCTTTTCTGATGATGTGCCCAAAGTAAGTGAGTTGAAGTTTCCATCTTTGCTTCTGAAGAATATTCTGGTTATATTTCTTTTAAGACTAATTTGTTCATGGTATATTCAACATTCTTCATCAGCACCACAGTTTGAATGTGTCAATTCTTCTGTCTTCCTTTTTCATTGTCCACATTTCATATACACTTGAGACAGCTGCACCTTAGTCATCAAAATGATTATCTTAGTTATCCAGTGCTGCTATAACAGAAATAGTACATGTAGGTGACTTTAACAAACATAAATTTATTTTCTCACAGTTTAGGAGGCTAGATGTCCAAATTCGGAAATCCTGGTGGGGTAGTGGTTAAGTGCTACAGCTGCTAACCAAAAGGTCGGCAGTTCGAATCTGCCTAGATGCTCCTTAGAAACCCTAAGGGGCAGTTCTACCCTGTCCTCTAGGGTCACTATGAGTCGGAATCGATTTGACGGCAGTGGGTTTGGTTTTTGGCATGTCCAAATTCAGGTGCCTGCTACAGAGGAAGGCTTTCTTCGTTGACTCTGAAAGACGGTCCTTGTTCCTTGGTGATCTTCATGTGGCTTGGCATATATCATCCCCCATCTCTCCCTGCTTCTTTATGCCTAATCTGTTCTTTTATATCTCAAAAGAGATTTACTTAGGACCTATCCTATACTGTTGTTCTTAGGTGCTGTCGCGTCGATTCCAACTCATAGTGACCTTATGCACAACAGAACAAAACACTGCGTGGTCCTGTGCCATCCTTACAGTTGTTGTTTTGCTTGAGCCCATTGTTGCAGCCACTCCATCTCGTTGAGGGGCTTCCTCTTTTTCACTGATCCTCTATTATACCAACCACAATGTCCTTCTCCAGGGCCTGATCCCTCCTGATAACATGTCCAAAGTATGTGAGATGTAGTCTCGCCATCCTTGCTTCAAAGGAGCATTCTGGTTGTATTTCTTTTGAGACATATTCTATACTAATATTGTCTAATTATTATAACAAAGAAAACTTATTCCTAATTGGGATTATAACACAAGTATACAGGTTAGGATTTACAGCACATATTTTGGGGGGGACACAATTCAACCCATAACAGTGATATCTTTGCTTTTTAAAAAGCTTTAAAGCTCACAGGGTGCACTGTTACAGAGACTTCCTAGACATATCCAAACATCTTGGTTTGCTGTGTTAAAAGGCTTAGAACCATAGTCTCAGGGGACACCTTAGTCAATTGGCGTAACAGTTCATAATGTTCTACATCCTAGTTTGGTGAGTAGCATCTAGGGTCTTAAAAGCTTGCAGACAGCCATCTAAGATACAACTATTGGTCTCTACCTGTATGGAGCAAAAGAGAATGAAGGGAATCAAAAGCTCGAAGAAGAAACTAGTCCACATGACAGCCCACATGAACCGTGGCCTCTTCTAATCTGAGACCAGAAGAACTAGATGGTCCCTGGCTATCACTACTGACTTTTCTGACCAGGGACACAAAAAAGGTGCCAGATAAAACAGAGGAAAAATGTAGGACAAAATTCAAATTTCCTAAAAAAGGCCAGACCTACTGGATTGATAGAGACTAGAGGAACCCCTGAGACTGTCCCCCTAAGATAGCCTTTGAACTTGGAACTGAAGCTGTTTCTATAGGTCACATTTAAGCCAAATAATAGATTGGCTTATAAAATAAACAATACCACCTGTGAGTGATGTGCTGTCTTAAACAATCAACTATATGAGACCAAATGGTCAACATTTAAGCAAAAGCAAACATGAGAAGGCAAGGAGGGCAAGGGAAGCTAGACAAATGGAAACATAACAAACAGAATGGAAATAATGCGAATGCTGACAAATTGTAATAATTGTATCCAATGGCACAGAACAATTTGTATAAAAATTGTTAAATGGGAACCTAATTTGCTGTGTAAACTTTCACCTAAAACACAATAAAAATTTTATTTAAAAAGTAGAGGTCTTTTGCAGCAGATTTTCCCAGTGTACCTCATTTGATTTCTTGGCTGCTGCTTCAGTGAACACTGATTGTTGATCCAAGTAGAATGAAAGCTTTGACAACTTCAATTTTTTGTCCATTTATCATGATGTGGTTTATTGGTGCAGTTGTAAGGATTTTAATTTTCCTCATGTTCAGGTGTAATCCATACTGAAGATGATAGTCTTTTTACTGTCAGTAACTGCGTCAGGTCATCTTCATTTTTGGCAAGCAGGGTTGTGTCATCTGCATTTAAAAACCAAAAACCCATTGCCCTCAAGTCGATTCTGACTCACAGCAACCCTGTAGGACAGAGTAGAACTGCCCCATACAGTTTCCAAGGAGTGCCTGGTGGATGAGAACTGCCTACCTTTTGATTAGCAGCTGTAGCTCTTAACCATTATGCCCTGGTGTTTACCATTTTCATATGGTTGTTAATGAATGTACCTCTAATCCTGATGCCAGGTTCTTCACTTAGCTTGGCTTCTTGGATTATTTGTTCAGCATACAGATTGAATAAGGAAAGTAAAAGGATACAACCCTTCCACACACCTCTTCCAGTTTTGAACCATGCAGTATCCCCTCGTTCTGTTTGAACAACTGCCTCTTAATCCATGTACAGGTTTCGCGTGACCACGGCAGTGTTCTGGAATTCCCATTCTTCATAATGTTATCCACGATAACATAATGTTATCCATAATGTTAGACACAGTCGAATGCTTTCATGTAGTTGATAAAATACAGGTAAACATCTTTCTGATATTTTCTGCTTCCAGCCCAAATCTACCTGACGGTAGTAATGATATCCCATGTTCCACATCCTCTCTGAATCTGGCTTGAACTTCTGGCAGTTTCCAGTTGATGCCTGTACAGTTGCAGTCATTTTAAATTATCTTCAGCAAAGTTTGCTACAGTGTGATATTAATGATATTGTTGGATAATTTTCCCATTCCATTTGATCACTTTTCTTTGGAATGGGCACAAATGTGGATCTTTTCTAGTTGGTTGGCCAGGTAGCTGTTTTCCAAATTTCTTGGCACAGCGTAGTAAATGCTTCCAGTATTATATCAGTTTGTTGAAGTATATCAATTGGTATCCTATCAGTTCCCGAAGCCTTGTTTTTCACCAGTGCCTTACATGCAGCTTGGTACTTCCTTCACTAACACGCGTTCTTGACCATACAATACCTCCTGAAATGGCTGATGTCAACCAATTCTTTTTGGTATAGCGATTCTGTGTATTTCTTTCATCTTCTTTTGCTGCGTCATTATACATATATATATATATATATATATTTTTTGCCCATAGAATCCTTCACTAATCCAACTCGAGGCTTGAATTTTCTCTTCAGCTTGAGAAATGCCAATCAGTTTTTCCCTTTTTGGTTTTCTAACTCCAAGTCTTTGAACATTTTATTGTAATACTTTACCTTGTTTTCTCCAGCTACTCTTGAAATCTTTTGTTTAGCTCTTTTACTTTATCACTTCTGTTTGCTTTAGCTGCTCGGTCGGTGCTTAGGAGCAAGTTTCAGAGTCTCTTTTGACATCCATTTCGGTATTTTCCTTCTTTCTTTTTAATGATCCTTCACTTTTTTCATGTATGAAGCCCAAATCTCTTATTGCTTTACCTGTATTCCTTCAGTAAGTCCAACCAGTCCCATGAATTCAAACATCATCAATACATGGATGTAGCCCACATCTCTTTCCAGCCCAGATTTCTCCAGTTATCACTAATTTCAAATGCCTACTGGACATCTCGAGGTGTCTTTGCCCATTTTGCTACTGTTTGTTCATCACCTCCATTTGTGTTTTCTGGGTAATACTTTTTTGGTTATACTGTTTGCTTATCTTCTCTCAATCTATTTTTTCTCCTTTACCTTTGTCTATGGTGTCTTTTCTTATTTTGAAATTTAGTTAGAATGTAGTCAGATTTTTTCTTTCTTTTATAATTTGTACTTTGGGGTTCTTGTTTAAGAAATCCTTCCTTACTCCATTATCACAAAGATATTCCATCTATTTGCTAAGGAGCTCTCATGGCACAGTGGTTAAGCATTTGGCTGCTAACCAAAAGGTGAACAATTTGAGTCCACCATCCACTCCTTAGAAACCTATGATGCAGTTCGACTCTGTCATATACGGTCGCTATGAGTCGGAATCAACTTGACAGGAGTGGGTTTGTTTTTTTATTTGCTAAAAATATTAAACTTTTACTCTGTTTTCAACCTAGTATTTCTTTTTGACACTTGAACTAAGGATCTAATTTTATTTTATTTCTTTTTATATGCAGACAACTGATTGTCCTAGGACAATTTATTGAATAATTCAGCTTGTCTTCTATGATTTTTAATGTCACCTCTCTTACCATGCATCTATGGGTTGTTTATTCTCTTTTATTGGTCAATTTGTGTGACTTCTATAACAATGCCACACTATCATAATTGCTGCAGCTGTATATGTTTTAATATCCAGCAGGACAAGCCTCCCCACCTATTTCCTTCAAAATTATCTTGGAAATGCTTAGGTCTTTACTATTTATATTAATTTCAGGGTCATCTTGTCAAGTTCTCTGAAAAAAACTGAAGTTTTCTATTGAAAATGCATTGGGGTCTCAGTTTTCTCCTCTGTTATATAGTGATGCTAATGGTTGTTAGGACTACATACAATTAATTTTTAAAATGTGCTCAATGAATGGTTATTATCATCATTAGTCAATGAATCTTTACTGTGACTTCAAGAACTTAAATTCAGAAATCCTACTCTCTGACCACAATCACATATGCTCTTATTATCTTCTACTTCCTTACTACCACTAAACTTATACACAGAAAACCCTAAAGAATCCTCAAGAAAACTGCTGAAACTAATGGAGTTCAGCAGCGTACCAGGATATAAGATAAACATACAAAAATCAGTTGGAGTCCTCTACAGCAACAAAGAGAACACTGAAGAGGAAATCACCAAATCAATACCATTTATAATACCCCCCAAGAAGATAAAATACTTAGGAATAAATCTAACGAGAGATGTAAAAGACCGATAGAAAGAAAACTACCAAACACTACTGCAAAAAAACAAAAGAGACCTACATAAGTGGAGAAACATACCTTGCTCATGGATAGGAAGACTCAACATTGTAAAAATGTCTATTCTACCCAAAGCGATCTATAGAAACAATGCAATCCCGATTCAAATACCAATGACATTTTTTAACGAGATGGAGAAACAAACCATCAACTTCATGTGAAAGGGAAAGAGGCCCCAGATAAGTAAAGCATTACTGAAAAAGAGCAAAGTGGGAGGCCTCACACTACCTGATTTTAGAACCTATTATACCGCCACAGTAGTCAAAATAGCCTGGTACTGGTACAACAACAGATATGTAGCCCAATGGAACAGAATTGAGAATCCAGATATAAATCCATCCACATATGAGCAGCTAATATTTGAGAAAGGCCCAAAATCTGTTAAGTGGGGAAAAGACAATCTCTTTAACAAATAGTGCTGGCATAACTAGATATACATCTGGAAAAAAATGAAACAAGACCCATACCTCACACCATGCACAAAAACTAGCTCAAAATGGATCAAAGATCTAAATATAAAATCTAAAATGATAAAGATCATGGAAGAAGAAGTAGGGACAACGCTAGGAGCCCTAATACATGGCATAAACAGTATACAAAACATTACTAACAATGTACAAACACCAGAAGAGAAACTAGATAAAAATCAAACACCTATGCTCATCCAAAGACTTCACCAAAGGAGTAAAAAGATTACCCATAGACTGGGAAAAAGTTTTTGGTTATGACAATTCCAATCAGCATCTGATCTCTAAAATCTACATGATACTGCAAAAACTCAACAACAAAAACACAATCCAATTAAAAAATGGGCAAAGGTTATGAACAGACACTTCACCAAAGAAGATATTCCAGCTCACGATCATTAGCCCTTAGAGAAATATAAATCAGAACCATGGTGAGATGCCATCTCACCCCAACAAGGCTGGCATTAATCCAAAAAACACAAAGTAATAAATGTTGGAGAGGTTGTGGAGAGACTGGAACACTTACACACTGCTGGTGGGAATGTCAAATGGTACAGCCACTTTGGAAGTCGATTTGGAGTTTCCTTAAAAAGCTAGAAATAGAACTACCATATGATCCAGCAACTCCACTCCTTGGAATATATCCTAGAGAAATAAGAGCTTTCATACAAACAGATACATGCACATCCATGTTCACTGTAGCACTGTTTACAACAGCAAAAAGATGGAAGCAACCAATGTGCCCATCAACACATGAGTGGAGAAATAAATTATGGTATATTCACACAATGGAATACTATGCAACAATTAAGAACAATGATGAATCCATGAAACATAACATAGAGGAATCTGGAAGGCATTATGCTTAGTGAAATTAGTTGCAAAAGGACAAATATTGTATGAGACCACTACTATAGGAACTCAAGAAGAAGTTTAAACACAGAAGAAAATATTCCTTGATGGTTACGAGGGTGGGGAGGGAGAGAGGGGGTATTCAATAATTATATAGTAGACAAGAACTATTTTAGGTGAAGGGAAAGACAACACACAATACAGGAGAGGTTGGCACAACTGGACTAAACCAAAAGCAAAGAAGTTTCCTGAATACTCTGGTCTTCGAAGTAGCAGGGACTGGGGTTTGGGGACCATGGTTTCAGGGGCCATCTAGGTCAACTGGCATAACAAAATCTATTAAGAAAACATTCTGCATTCCACTTTGGTGAGTGGCATCTGCGGTCTTAAACACTAGCAAGCAGCCATCTAAGATGCATCAATTGGTCTCAACCCACCTGGAGCAAAGGAGAATGAAGACCATCAAAGACATAAGGTAAAGATGATCCTAAGAGACAGAAAGGGCCACATAAACCAGAGAAAACATCATCCTGAGACCAAAAGAACTAGATGGTGCCCAGCTACCACTGATGACTCCCCTGACAGGGAACACAACAAAGAATCTTTGATGGAGAAGGAGAACACAGTGGGATGCAGATCTCAAATTCCCATAAAAAGACCAGACTTAATGGTCTGACTGAGACTAGAGGGACCCTGGAGGTCATGGTCCCTGGACCCTTTGTTAGCCTAAGACTAGAACCATCCCCAAAGCCAACTCTTCAGACAGTGGATGGTGATCGGACTGAACTATAAGGCAGAAAATGATACTGGTGAGGAGTGAGCTTCTAGCTCAAGTAGATACATGACACTATGTGGACAACTTTTGTCTGGAGGCAGATGAGAAGGCAGAGAGGGACAGGAGCTGGTTGAATGGACATGGGGAATACAGAGTGGAGAGGAGGAACGTGCTGTCCCATTAGGGGGAGAGCAGCTAGGAGTACATAGCAAGGTGTGTATACGTTTTTGTATGAGAGACTGACTTGATTTGTAAACTTTCACTTAAAGCACAATAAATAAATTAAGAAAAAAAAGATACTTAGTCTTGAAACCATCTCTGTTTTCCCAGTTTGTAATGGATCTGTTTATTTTTTCCCATTCTTCACAAAAGCTATTCCAAATTTTCACTGTTCTACACATGCCTCCTACTTAACTCTACCAAGCGTATGTTTAGCTGATATGACCTTGATTTTTAGTTACCAAAGAAGTCTTCCTCATCACCATCTCTAAAGATGTCTATAATTCCTTCCACATTTAGCTTCTTCCTCGTTCTTGAGGTTTAACTGCTCCCTGTGTTCTCGAGCTCAATTCCTCCAAGACCTTGCTCTGTCAATTACCCTCTCTTCAATTTTCATCTTCTTACCACTCTACTGGGCCTGTAAACTAGTGATTTCCAGGTTTTTAGATTTCACCAACCAGTAAATTTTTTAATTGGGAGAACCACCCTAGGTTTCTCAACTTCTACTTTGTCAAAAAAGAATATTTAAAATATAGAAATAGCAAAGATATTTAAAACACAAAAATTTAGTATCATCTACTACTGAGCGTTGCTGTTGTGTGCTGTCAAGTCAATCCCAACTAATAGTAACACTATAGTACAGAATAGAACTGGCCCATAGGGTTTCCTAGGCTATAATCTTTATGGGAGCAGATTGCCAGATCTATTCTCCCATGGAGAACTGTTCTATTTTGACACACATGGGGTTGCCATGAGTCAGAATCAACTCAATGGCTACTGGTAGGTAAGTAATACACATTCCAGTTATTTAAATCTTTTCTTCTGTGCTGCTGCTAATCCCGTTCAGTGTATATATATATATATATGTATATATATATTTTAACTTCAAATATATTTCTGTTAATCTCTAGGATCTCATTTGGATCTTTTTTTTATATCTTCCATTTTTTTCCATCACTATGCTCATATTTTCTTCTACTTTCTTAAATACATGGAGCATATTGAAGCAGCCTTTCTAACATCTTTGTGTGCTACTTCCTTCATGTCTGTACTGTCTGAGCCTATTTTTATTAATGGATTTTTCTTCTGCATACAAGTCATAGTTTCCTACTTTATATGGTCAGTAATTTTTTATTTGATGTTAGACATTGTAAATTTTACATTGTTGGTTGCTGCATTTTATTATATTCTTTTAAAAAGCAATGTATTTTTTGTTTAAGTTTATTAGGGAAGGTCTAGAGCAAACTTAGTCCAGGCTAAATTTACCTCAATTCACAACCCGTTGGAATGACCAGCAGAACTCAGGGTAAAGCGCTATACTGATGATTACAACTTTATTGTAGGAAAATAGGCTGCAAATGAAGAGATGCATAAAGGTGAGGTGTGGGAGGGTTCCCAGCATGGAGGTCTGTGTCACAAGTGGCGCGGTACTCTCCCACGTGCATCAATGTCTTTCACCAACCAGGAAGCCTATATAGTTTCATGTCCAGGGCTTTTATTTGGCCCGTGTCGCCTGTGGTTGGTCAATATCACAAGGTAATCACAAAGTATTATGCAGCGGGGCTCCCAGGCCTGGCTAGCTCCCACCCCAGCGTCACCTCATCACCTCACCTAATGTGTTAGTTAGGTGTGATCTAGAGTAATTATCAAAAATACTTAAATTCCAACGTTTTTTTTTGGGGGGGGGGCTTATCTCTCAAGGGAGCCCTGGTGACACAGTGGTTAATTAATTATTCAGCTGCTAACCAAAAGGTTGGCAGTTCAAATCCACCAGCCGCTCCTTGGAAACCCTATGGGGCAGTTCTTCTCTGTCCTATAGGGCCACTATGAGTCAGAATCAACTTGACAGCAGTGAGTTTTGGTTTCTTTTTTGTTATCTCAAGAGCTAAGGACAAAGACCAAATTCTTTGGATAAAGTTAATGTGAACTCATAGTTCATTCTAGTGGTCTTTCCATGGCCTTGGGTAGTTGTTTCTCAGGCATACACAGATCACTACTCACCCAAAGACTTGGGGAGACCCCTGGGCAGATCTTCACTGTTTCTCTCTTTGCAGCTTCCTTTTCTTGAGGATTCTGCCCCACAAACTCTACCCACCTTGGCCTCCCCAAACTTAAATTTCTATGTCGTCAGCTGAGGGAGCCCATTGGCTCTGTATTTGTTTCCCTTCTCTCAGGGAGTGTAGTCCCATGCTACCTGTAGTCTAATGACAAAACCACTATTTGATATATTTTGTCTGGTCTTCTTGTTGTGGAAGTTGGGAAGGTAAATGTGGTCCCTTTTGTTCTATCTTGGTCAAAAGCACAAGTTTCTGGCCCTGGCATTTTTTTTAATAACAACTAAAATTCAGAGACAAATATTTCCACATATTAAAAAGTAAAGTATACTGACAATGAACATGCAGAAACTGAAATTTAAGACATAATACTATTTGCAATGACTACAAAGAAAAATAGATACAAAACGTAGTGTAGATACATATGCTAAAAATTATGAAAAACTATAAACCAATCCAATTTCACTATGGAATTCAAAAACCTCAGGAAATGGTAGCACTAGGCACTTCCAGAAGCAGGAGCAAAGTTGGGGTAAATATAGGAATATCAGTGTGAAAGTATGTTTAGAGCCCCAAATATATTACCCTTCCTACAGTTTGCAGTCAGATGACTACCCCTCTCCCACCTTAGCAAAAAACTGAAGGTTTATTCTCTGGAGATGATAAGACAGAGAATCACTGTTTAGGAGCCACCAGGCATAGTTGAAGATAGGAATAATTCACTGAAAATAGAATTAAATGAAAGTTTACATGTAAATGATGACACCCTCTCAGTAACTCTCCCACTCAACTCCCAGAAAGCTTGCAGCCAGGAATTTACCCTTTAAGTGGTCAACTGAATAAGAGCCCCTCTGGACAGTCTTACCAACCCCCCAAAAAAGATACTGTAAGATGAGTTTCCCAACAAAAGGCCTAACTGATCACCCTCTAGTGTAGGCAGCTACCACTTACACATACAATTTTTAATGCCCCACTCTCAACTATGAGCAAGTAGTCCAGGGTAACAAGACATTTGAGGAAAGCATCTAGTAGGAAAAAGAACAAAATGAACTAAAGAGACACTATCTAGAGAGAAAACTTTTCATAAAAAAATCATTCTATTAGATGAGTGCATCCCTGAAACTAGTAAGATGATACTCTCTCAAAAAGGAACATCAAAAGAATCAAGAAAGAGAATGAATATAGGGAAATTAGAGCACTAATCTAGGAAGCATGTAATCTTCAGAAAGGAAGTATAAAGAAAATGGATGGTAGGATATCTTGAAAGCAATGATTTAAGAAAATTTCTTAGAACTGAAGAACAGTTTCTGGCTTGAAGAGTCTCCCCAAATGTCCATCACACCTTTGTTTGTCTTATTGACGCATATCAGCACATATTGTGAAGTTTTAGAACACTGGAGACAAAAAATAATTATAGAAGATTATAGAGAAAAAAAAAGATTTCATACAATTCATAAGAAGCTAAATGTATTAGACTTCTTAACGGCAACTCTGGAAGCTAAAGAATAATGGAGTAATGCTTCAAAATTGTGAAGCAAAATTACTTCTATTTTAGAATTCTATACCAAATCAATCAGCCAAGTATGAGACTAAAAGTCTACTTCAGACCTACAAGTTCTCAAAAAATACACATTCCATGCATCCTTTCTCAAGAAGCTAATAGAGAATGTGCTTCACCTAAATGAGGAATAAACCAAGAAAAAGTGGGACATTATGATGAGAGAAATAAGAAAACTAACATAAAAGAGAGATAAAAGTAATCACAGATGAGGAGATTAGAGCAATTCAGAAGACTGGAAGAGATGTCTTCAAAAACATGAAATTGATGGAATATCTAGTATGTTTGAACAAACTGAGGAGATCTACCCTGCTGGGCTATAGTTTAGGGTTATTACATAAAAAACTAAGCAAATAAAAAAAAATGAATTGTTAACTCTAGGATAACAAATTAGTACAGGAAAGGAAAATTAATCAGGATACGTACTAGGCTTAGCTGTGAATAGCATTTAATCACCTAGCCATAATAATATAAACCTAAATATTATCTGTCTGAATTAGTTTATAACTATATTGGAAACGTAAGGATGAGATGGGGTCGAAAAATATCCATGTTCATGAAGGGGTCTTGGGAAGAGAGTTGAAAGAAAAGTGAATTCTTACGTTCCATGGTGAGAAGTCAATAGGTAAAACTTTAAAAAATCGCAATAGAATCATAACCCACATTATTTCAAGGTGAAAGTGGTTACTCTAGGAAGAAGGAAATGGAGGCAGGGGCTGTAGGATGGCTTACAAGCCTTAGAGAATGATTTGACCCCAAAATGTGCGTTAAAACAAAACAAAAACAGTTGCTGCTGAGTTGATTCTGGCTCATGGTGATCCCATGTGTGTCAGAGTAGAGCTGTGCTTCATGCAGCCTTCAGTGGCTGATTTTTTGGAAGTACGTTGCCAGGCTTCCTGAGGCACCTCAAACCTCCAATTTTCCATTTAGCAGCCGAGCACATAAAAACAAAATTTAAAAAGAAACATATGATAATGTATGCACAAAAATTCTGTAAGAATGGACAGGAAACTTAATCATTGTTCTTGGTGAACACGGGACTTTGCATTTCTGATTTATATATTCTGTAAGTTTTTTTTTTAATATGTTGAATATATATCTAATGTAAAAATATAAAGAAAACAAAGGAATCTAGGAAGTAGAAGGAGAAAAATAATTTTCCAAAGTGTCTCAAAGGTATCTTGTGGGAATTTTATATCCCTACCTACGTCATTGTGGAGAGGGCGGTGGTGGTTCAGTGGTAGAGTACTCACCTTCCATGCAGGAAACCTAGGTCCAGTTCTCAGCCGACGCCCCCCAGGCACGGCCACCACCCATCTGTCATTGAAGGCTTCTGTGCTGCTGTGATGCTGAATATTTTTCAGTGCAGCTTCCAGACAAGACAGGCTAGGAAGAAAGGCCTGGTGATCTACTTCTGAAAATCAGCCAGTAAAAACTATATGGATCACAACGGTCCAATCCTGTTTTGCACAGAGTCTCCCTGAGTTGGGTGCTGACTCGCTGGCAAGTGACAACAACATGACATTGTGGAATAAGCGACTAAAACCTTGCATTCCATTTGGAACCCACCAAACTTTCACTGCTTGAGTTGTTTTGGAGGCAGTCATTAAGTCTATGTTTTTTTACATATTCTTATCTTTCTGCCTACTCACTCAGGTTTGATTTGTTTATTAGGTATAGCAGCAAGAAGTTGTTAATTCATAATTAGTAGCATTAGACAGTCCCCAGGTGGTGCAGACAGTTTATGCACTCAGCTGCTAACCAAAAGATTGAAGGATCCAGTTCACCCAGAGATGCCTTGGGAGAAAGGCCTGGCAGTCTAATTCTGGAGAATCAGCTGTCAAAAACCCTATGGAGCACAGTTCTATTCTGACACACGTGGGGGGCACCATGACTCAGGGTCGACTCAATAGCAACTGGAAAAAGTACTAAAGAGTTATTTTCGGTAATATTACTGGAGGAGAATTTTGGGTTAAATTTATCATACCAGTTTATTCTGGTATCTACTAACCGTGTCTCTAAACCCAAAGAGCTGTGCTTGGGAAAACATCTTTCAAAACTCCAGAGGGTTCTTAAGATGTGAATCCAGGAGACACACACACTTATAAAGAGCTCTGTCGTTTCACCAAAAGGTAGGTCCAATCATGCATGTGGCAATAACTTCAATGGCAGACAGCCAAGACCTAATACTCAACTCTAATCTTTTTTACTGTCTTTAAAAAAAAACTATGCTAATAGCAACTTTTATTGTCAAACATGAGTTTCATTTGAAATTATGTGTTATACTTTCCAAATCCCTATGTTGTCCAAGATATCAAGGAGATGTTGGTAAAGTTACTTTATTTTTAAGAAGACTTTATATCTGTCTTAGTTATCTAGTGCTGCTATAACAGAAATACCACAAGTGGATGGCTTTAACAAACAGAAGTTTATTCTCTCACAGTCTAGTAGGCTAGAAGCCGAAATTTTGAGAATATTTTTAAGTCCGTTTAGTTCCTTTGGGGCATTCTTTTTTCTCTTTTCAGCACGCATCTTCCTTTTCCATTTACTCTGTAAGCTTTTAGCCATGTTTTAACTGGAAAGATTCACAAACTCACATGCAGCGGAAGATCACACCGACCAGAAACCTTATTCAAACATTTTTAAGGTATAAACAAAACTTATTAAGAAAAGTATTCTATGATTTCAGTTCTTACATTATACTTCTTTATGAGGAACCAAATTTTAATTGCCTTGCCTTACCCACAGTTTTAAGAGGAAGTTCAGCAAACCCGAAATAAAAACAAAATTAAAGAAACGAAACTGGGATCTGGTAAAACCTTTTAAATCATCTTCCATAACAAATACTCTGCGGTGCTAAAATAAGCAGTATATAGAATTGCCTACATAAAATTCCTAGAAACATGATAGAATGGAGTGAGCTTGGAAAAAAACTTTCCATCTTACAATTCTGTGTGCATATACTGAGATAATCCTTCTACGGTCCTTGAATAGAAAAAGATATGGTTAAAAAGTAAATATATAAGTATATGCACACATACACAATAAACAGTTTTGTAGATCTTTAAATTTTTTTTCTTTTTTCATTCTGAAGCCACCTTTTTTGCCTTAGAAAATCCATACTTACTGTAATCTGCATATGTAGTCCTTAAAATGACTGGCAGATTCTCCTTTACCTCAGAAGTTGATAGACCTAGCCTACTCCAAGCATCATTAACTAGACATTAAAGAGAGCAGGGATCCCATTAATGCTCTATAATACTACTGTTATGCATGGAATAAGTTTGACATTTAATAATATGTTGTTTTATTTTACTGTGTTTATATTTTGCCTTTGAGCTTGTATACTCAGGGACACCTGCATTTTGAAGGCTGTCATAATCCACCAAAACCCTAAGGGTTTGAGAAAAGAGTGGAAGAGTGAGTGTTCCGATGCTCTAGAGTAGTCAGCCCACCCTTTTTTTATTGTCAGCAACTTGCTTCCACAGACCCTTTATATTATCCTACACTGGGAAGTCTGATCTGGTGTTGACGATTTCTTAGCAATCAATTGCACCGATTGTCCCAAAACGATGTAGAGAGAGTGGTAGGAACAATACTTAAAAATTCCTAACCTATTCTCTCAATACTGTTTTCAGCTATTATCCCTGCAATGTGTTCCCTCATCCCCACTCCATACATGTACACAAATAACACACACAGTTAATTTCATTGTAACCAGGTGTGATGGGTTGAATAGTGTCCTGCCAAAATTCATCTTCATCTGGAAGCTCAGAATGTGACCTTAGTTGGAAATACAAGTAGTACACAACTTAGGCTGTATTCAAATCATGACGAACCAGTTTTTGTTTTTCCGTACATCTTATCATTAGTAATATGTGCTACATACAATGTTGCAGGACATAATTAGCTGATGTTATCATTCTCAGATGTTCAATTACTGACAAATAAACATCGAATTTATAAAGATACTCATAATGAAAAGCAATAATAATGAAACCTAAATCAGAAGTGACTTATCACCAAGTTATCGGAACGGAACCCTGAGGTAAGTCGGGAACTACCTGTAAGAATCTTTCCAGATATGATTAGTTAAGATGAGTTTATACTGAATTAAGGTGGTCCCTAAATCCAATTTTACAAGCCTGTATCCTTGTAAGAAAAAGAGAGGAGACACAGACATACAGAGGAGAAGGCCATATGAAGACGGAGGCAGAGAATGGAGTGATGCATCTACCAGCCAAGGAGCACCAAGGATTATTGGCAACCATCAGAAACTAGGAGAGAGGCATGGAGCAGATCCCCTCCTAGCACCTTGAAAGGGAGCAGGGCTTGCTTGATTTCAGACTTCTGGCCTCCAGAACTGTGAGAGAATAAATTTCTGTTGTTTTAAGCCATCTAATTGGTGGTCATTTGTTGCAGCAGCCCAAAGAAACTAATACTGCAGAATTTCCTCATAGTTTCTAACATTATTCCTCAAGTCCTTGCTTCCTTCTTGTTTCTGTAGTTTCCCAGGGTTAATTTAGAGGGAGGAAGCTAACAACCATTATTAGTTCTCCATTTTCTCAGGAACCACATATAATTCACAGTCTTCACATTGGCTTAAATCTCACTAGCTTTTTTCCTTGTATGTATAAGGTACACATTCATTCACTTATTAGTTCAGTCAACATTGAGTACCTCCTTTTCTAGAAGTTACTTTATAATTTCCTGACTACCTCACTGTGATCTATCTTCTTAGTTCTAGTGAATGGACCCCTGTATATAAACTAAAAATCTGGTAGTTTAGTGCCTGCATATAAAATGAAAATATAAAAGTGAATATGTCTGCATTTGCTTCAACAGTCCATATAATTACTGTTAAGCAAAATGACTTTAAAGTTATAAAAGCTATACAGATATTAAGTACATGTTATTCACTGTACCATATTATAAATTAGTCTTTAAAAATTAAAAGTTTTTTTTTTTTTTCCTTATCTCTACACACTGGTCATTTAGCTTTTTGTGAAGACGTACTGGCAGCCCAACAGATCATTCCAGTCACCTATTAACTCAGCTTTCATGCAAAAAATCAAAAAAAGAAAGAAATTATGCAAGGCACATTTATTAGGTACTGTAAATAATATCGGAAACCCTGGTGGCGTAGCGGTTAAGTGCTGTGGCTGCTAACCAAAAGGTTGGCAGTTCAAATCTGCCAGGTGCTCCTTGGAAACTCTATGGGACAGTTCTACTCTGGTGTATAGGGTCACTATGAGTTGGAATCGACTCAACGGGCAACAGGTTTGGTAAATAATATCAAGAAATAAAAGCATCTTCCAGAAGTAACAGAGTATGACATTGCTGTTCTGCAATAGCAAATGTTTTCAGAACTATAGAAATATGATTTGTACTGTCATTTGGCTTTAAGCTTTTATTATCAGGTAGGTATAGCCTAAGAAATATAGATTATAGGTTTTACACATAAAAAAGATAACGTAAGGGTAAAAAACTGCGTAATAAAAGAATATAAAGAAGGAAGGGAACATTTGAGTATATCCTACTTTAAAGATCCTATACTAGGCATTTTATTCATTCTTTCAACAAGTTTCAGGTACTTACCACGTTCCAGATACTGAGCTAGACACCAGGGCTATAACAATGAAGTTCCTACCTCAAGAAATTTACAGTGTTCCTCAGGGACAGCATATAGGTGACATGTGCACTTTTGTTTTTTAATCCCATGTTCACGAAAAATATCACACCACATTCTTTCCTGCGGAGCCTAGACAAGGCTTCTCCTCAACACAAGCCTGAAAGCAGCTACTACTGGTTAAAATGTGTATGTCTGGAGGATGACTTAGTTAATCCTCACAACAGTGCTATTATGTAGATATTATACCCATTTCACAAGATGAGGAAATGGAAACTTAAGAGATACTTAGAAACTTGACTAGATCATGTAGTTTAGTACCTGGCAGAGCCAGAATTAAGCCTAGCTCTCTGACTACAAAGCCCATATATTATATATTTGTTAATGGGCTCTGGCAAGTTGGTGGGAAGATGTGGAAGTGAATAAGGCATTGACCCTCCCCTGAGGGGCCTTAATCTAGCCAAGGAGGAAGTCAGATAAACAAATCATAACAATAACGAAACAGCTTTCATAGAGAGCTATATAGTGTGTTAAGGAGACACAACTGTTGTGTACATACTTAACATTAGAAGAATTTTAGTGAGACAGAAAATTCCGTTAGACATTTGCACTCAGTTGACAGCAATGGGTTTTGTTTTGTTTGTTTGTTTTTTGGTTCCATAGGCTCCTTCTGGTTGTCTAATTCACATGGTGGTATTAGCCACCCAAAATATGCTAAAACTCTTGGAATCATTGTTCTTCTTTCTTCCTCCAAGTCAATCAACTAACTCCTGAAATTTGTTTAATTTTCTAAATGTTATTGTGGTTGTTAGGTGCCGTCGAGTCAGAGTGACCCTGTGCACAACAGAATGAAACACTGCCCGGTCCTGCGCCATCCTTACAATCGTTATGCTTAAGCTCATTGTTGCAGCCATTGTGTCAAACCACCTCGTTAAGGGTCTTCCTTTTTTCACTAACCCTGTATTTGCCAAGCATGATGTCCTTCTTCAGGGACTGATCCCTCCTGACAATGTGTGCAAAGTATGTAAGATGCAGTCTCGCCATCCTTGCTTCTAAGGACCATTCTGGTTCCACTTCTTCCAAGACAGATTTGTTCCTTCTTTTGGCAGTCCATGGCATATTCAATATTCTTCGCCAACACCACAATTCAAAGGCGTCAACTCCTCTTTGGTCTTCCTTATTCATTGTCCAGCTTTCACATGCATATGATGTGACTGAAAATACCTTGGCTTGATCAGGTGCACCTTAGTCTTCAAGGTGACATCTTTGTTTTTCAACACTTTAATGAGGTTCTTTGCAGCAGATTTACCCAATGCAATGCATCTTTTGATTTCTTGACTGCTGCTTCCATGGCTGTTGATTGTAGATCCAAGTAAAATAAAATCCTTGACAACTTCAATCTTTTCTCCGTTTATCATGATGTTGCTCATTGGTCCAGCTGAGAGGATTTTTGTTTTCTTTATGTTGAGGTGCAATCCATACTGAGGGCTGTGGCCTCTGATCTTCATTAGTAAGTGCTTCAAGTCCTCTTCACTTTCAGCAAGTAAGGTTGTGTCACCTCCATAACGCAGGTTGTTAGTGAGTCTTCCTCCAATCCTGATGCCCCATTCTTCTTCATATAGCCCAGCTTCTTGGATTATTTGCTCAGCATACAGATTAAATAGGTATGGTGAAAGGATACAACCTTGATGCACACCTTTCCTGACTTTAAACCAATCAGTATCCCCTCATTCTGTCCGAACAACTGCCTCTTGGTCTATGTTAAGATTCCTCATGAACACAATTAAGTGTTCTGGAATTCCCATTCCTTGCAATGTTATCCATAATTTGTTATGATCCACACAGTCAAATGCCTTTGCATAGTCAATAAAACACAGGTAAACATCATTCTGGTATTCTCTGCTTTCAGCCAGGGTCCATCTGACATCAGCAATGATATCCCTGGTTCCACATCCTTTTCTGAAACCGGCCTGAATTTCTGGCAGTTCCCAGTTGATACACTGCTGCAGCTGTTTCTGAATGATCTTCAGCAAAATTTTGCTTGCCTGTGATATTAATGATATTGTTCTATAATTTCTGCATTTGGTTGGATCACCTTTCTTGAGAATAGGCATAAATATGGACCTCTTCCAGTCAGTTGGCCAGGAAGCTGTCTTCCATATTTCTTGGCATAAACGAGTGAGCACCTCCAGGGCTGCATCTGTTTGTTGAAACATTTCAACTGATATTCCATCCATTCCTGAAGCCTTGTTTTTTGTCAATGCCTTCAGAGCAGCTTGGACTTCTTCCTTTAGTACCATGGGTTCCTGATCATATGCTACCTCTTGAAATGGTTGAACATCGACTAATTCTTTTTGGTATAATGACTGTGTATTCCTTCCATCTTCTTTTGATGCTCCCTGCATCGTTTAATAATTTCCCCATAGAATCCTTCACTATTGCAACTTGAGGCTTGAATTTTTTCCTCAGTTCTTTCAGCTGAAGGAACACCAAGCGTGTTCTTCCCTTTTGGTTTTCTATCTCCAGCTCTTTGCACATGTCATTATAATTCTTTACTTTGTCTTCTCGAGGTGCCCCTTGAAATCTTCTGTTCAGTTCTTTTACTTCATCATTTCTTCCTTTTGCTTTAGCTGCTCGACGTTCATGAGCAAGTTGCAGAGTCTCCTCTGACATCCATCTTGGTTTTTTCTTACTTTCCTGTCTTTTTAATGACCTTCTGCTTTCTTCATGTACGATGTCCTTGATGTCATTCCGCAACTCGTCTGGTCTTCAGTCACTAGTGTTTGATGTATCAAATCTATTCTTGAGATGGTCTCTAAATTCTGGTGGGATATACTCAAGGTCATATTTTTGCTCTCATGGACTTGCTCCGCTGACCCTATACTTTACCAAGCATGATTTTGCTCTGATTTTCTTCAGTTTCAGTTTGAACTTGCATATGAGCAGTTGATGGTGTGTTCCACAGTCAGCCCCTGGCCTTGTTCTGATAGATGATATTGAGCTTTTCCATCGTCTCTTTCCACAGATGTGGTCAATTTGATTCCTCTGTGTTCCATCTGGCAAGGTCCATGTGTATAGTTGCCATTTATGTTGGTGAAAGAAGGTATTTGCAATGAAGAAGTCATTGGTCTTGCAAAATTCTATCATTCGATCTCCGGCATTGTTTCTATCACCAAGGCCAAATTTTCCAACTACCGATCCTTCTTTTTTGTTTCCAACTTTCACATTCCAATCACCAGTAATTATCAACACATCCTGATTGCATGTCCAGTCAATTTCAGACTGCAGCAGCTGATTAAAATCTTTTATCTCTTCATCTTCGGCCTTAGTGGTTGGTGCGTACATTTGAATAATAGTCGTATTTACTGGTCTTCCTTGTAGGCATATGGATATTATCCTATCACTGACAGTGTTGTACTTCAGGATAGATCTTGAAATGTTCTTTTTGACAATGAATGCAACACCATTTCTCTTCATGTTCTCATTCCCAGCATAGTAGAGTATATGATTGATTAAAATGGCCAATACCAGTCTATTTCATCTCACTAATGCCTAGGATATCAATGTTTATGCAACACAGAAGCCCCCATCTGTCTGTCAGTTTGTCGTACTGTGGGGGCTTGTGTGTTGCTGTGATGCTGGAAGCTATTTTCTAAAAATATATTATGTATTACTGTTTTCTCAATCACTAATGTTATTACTCTAATTTGAGTTCTCACCATCTTTCACTTAAAGCGCTACAACTGTCTCCTCAAATCCTTTCTGGTACAAGGCAGGTGTATCAGTCAGGATTCAATCAGAGAAACAGTACCAATAGCAGAATAAATCCAATATACATGGATTTATAATAGAAAATTGGCTTATGCAGTTGTGGGAGCTGGCTAAGAAATCTCCTTAAGGCTGTTGTATCCACAGCTGATGCTGCAGCTTGAAGTCCACAGGGCTTCAAGGGCAGATCACGAGCAGGCTGGGACCCAAAAGCAACCCATGCTCTTTCTTGTCTTTGGCCTTGGTGAGTTGGGTATTCTGCAGAAGCAGGGGTCCTTTGTTACAGAGCTAAACTCACACACCTGACCCAGGAGTCAGAGATGCTGAAGGATGATCCAAGGGAAGGTAGAGCAGTGCAGGCCCAGCTGCTTCTTTACCCCAACGAGGTGAATTAGCAATAAGCAACAACCCGTATAAGCTACAAAATGGGTGCTGCTTCCTTTCTGCCTCCCTAATCTCCCAGTAATCTCCCCTGTGGCCTACCCTAGGCAGAGATATACAAGAATGGGGATTCTGGGAAACGTAGGTTAGTCTACCCAGTATGACCCATTACAAAGCCATCACAGCAGAGTGTAATTAAAGTAAACAGAGCATTAACTAGCTCTCTTTTCTCCATCAGGTCCACTTCAAATCCGTTTTCCACAAAAAATACAAGAGTACTGCAAATGAAATGCAGAGCTGGGCAAGAAGTCCAGGAAAATGGTAACCCGACATAACTCTTACCTTCTCTACCAACTAAGACAAATAGCTGCCGGGCCCTACATGTGGCTAGCTGGGTGGAAGTGAGGCCATGGAATATGTAGGAGTCTTGAAAAAGACTTTGTTGTTATGTACGCTTGAATTGATTCCGACTCATAGAGACACTATCCCGAGGAGTGGCTGGTGGCTTTGAACTGTGACCTTTCGGCCTTTCAGTTAGCACCCAAGCACTTAACCATTGCACCACCAGGGCTCCCTTGAAGAAGAATATGCTGGCTTTTTCCCCCTGTGGTACAGATAAGTACTTAGGGACTAGAATTGGATTCCTGGGGGAAAATTTATACAGCTGCAAGTTCTGAGAAGAGGTTGAAGCACAGAATGTGGTTCATCTCCCCAGAAGTAGCTGATTGGCTGGCAGAGTCCTCCATACACCTGAGGCTAGGAAATATAAGGAGACCAGGAAGCAGGGGAATAGTGGTCAGCCTTCTTCAATAACACTGACCCACAGGAGAGCAATTATTTTGCCTTCTTCCACTCTAAGACCTATGTCCCAATGAATAAGTAATTCATCTGAGAAGGATGAGAATCCAAAGAGAGAAAATTTTTTTATGAAAGACTTTCTAAAGTTAAATTTATTCTGTGAGAAAGAGTTCAGTTGATCAACTGAAAGGGAAGAAGATTGGGTCTGACCCATCTGTTCTGTTGAGACCCAAAACAGTGACCTGGAAGATCAAATACACCTACCCCTCACATATTGACTATCTCGTTACCCAACATTTCACATTTACCACAATAGTACAAACTCTGTTGTTGTTGTTAGGTGCCCTCGAGTTGGCTCCAACTCATAGTGACCCTAAAACCACAGAACGAAACGCTGTTCGGTCCCGTGCCATCCTCACAATCGTGGCTATGCTTGAGCCCATTGTTGCAGCCACTGTGTCAATCCATCTTGTTGAGGGTCTTCCTCTTCTCCGCTGACCCTATACTTTACCAAGCATGATGTCCTTCTCTAGGGACTGATCCCTTCTGAAAATATGTCCAGTACAAACTCTACTATCCCACTATTTTGTGCATCAGCAAGGTGGCTGGCATGGTGGCAACAGCTGCTGAGCAGCCCCTCCTTCCACGGGGTTCTCCAGGTGACCTTCAGGAAGCTAGGCCATGCTACCCTGCGCCCTTTGCTCCCTTCCGACGGGGAGGAGGGGTGGATACCTCATCCAGCTGCCCTGCAGGCAGGCCTCCTCCTCTGGGTAGGCCTTCAGGAGGACACACAGGCAGCATCAAGCCAGCTTAGCTAGTGCTTGTTTTGGGTTCCCAGCTCCTATGCAGCCTGAGGCCCTGTAGCTCAAAATTGCTGTGGGGTGGAAAGGGCAGAAAGAAAGAGGCATCAGAGAGGGTGTTTGGAAGAAAGGTGTGTTAGTTTAATGATATCCCAAAGTGAGCTGAACTGGGCCTGAACCCTCCGCCTCTGTGGGGCTTGTTGTGAGCCATGCTCCCAGCACCCTCAAATGAAGCCCTGAGCCTTGGTAACTCCTGAGGCGCAGAGAGCAGAGCAGGCTCTGAGATCTTGAAGAAGGGCTTGCAGGGATGAGAGTGGAGTCCTGGAGGCAGCTCTGCTAGGGAAGCTCTGACCCAACACAGAAGGAAGGTGAAGTCGTTAAGCTGTGGGCCATCCAATCATACAGCCTGGCTTTATCCAGCTTTTTCTCCTCCAAGCCTCCTTCTCCACAGATGAATAATCCATAACTGGAGTCATCACAGTTCCATAAATCTTAGCTGTTATTATTTCTGTGATCATATTTTCTAAATAAAAAATCGGACAAATGGATAGTCTGAAATCAGAAAAAAACATCCTCCATTTTCACATACCAGTGATTTTCATGTAATGGCCTGGTCTTTGCAACCTAACCATGTCCATAACTGAGGAGTAGGTGAAAGAAATACAGCGAAACCTGTGAGAGCCAGAACTGTACAGGACTGCCTTGTTTTTCCAGGTCTTGCAAGTGTTCCACCTTTATAGGGCACAGTTTTACCGCTTTTCTATCACTCTTTTTAGTGGAAAATGTTTGAGTTTTCCTTCTCTGACAGGTTTTGGGCTTACACAAGTTCTGGCTTTCATAGAGTTTACTGTATTTAAAAGCATAAAGCAAAATATAAAAAGATAGGAACTATAGTGTTAAAGATAAGAGACCTGGGGGATAGATGCCAAATACCTAACATGCAAGTAATGTATGTGTCAGAATATATAGATGGAGGAGGTATAATAAATAGGTCAAAAATTAAAGAAAAATTTCCTGATCT
This sequence comes from Elephas maximus indicus, assembly GCF_024166365.1. Taxonomy (NCBI): domain Eukaryota; kingdom Metazoa; phylum Chordata; class Mammalia; order Proboscidea; family Elephantidae; genus Elephas; species Elephas maximus. Next base: position 49,824,869 of record NC_064823.1, read on the forward strand.
AAGAAAAGACCCATGTCTTTAGATTAAGAGGTTCACAAGCTTGTGCTAGACATACAGTTAGGCTTGTTCTGGTTCAGAACTCTTAGAAATAAATTTTTTTAAATCTTAAAATCTTTCAGGTAGAAAGTAGTTACGCACAAAGAAAAAAATCATACTGGGTTTATCAAACTTCTCATTTGTAAAACTGAAATCTAGAAAAGAGTAGAATAGCATTAATGTATTACTCAGTAAGAAGAGCTATGACCTAGGATTCCTATGCCCAAACCAAGATACCATTCCATTAGAGTGAAAAAATAATTATTTGCAGTTATTCAAGAATTCAGAGTATATCCCTGCATACCCCATCTCAGCATCTGCAGAAAATACATAAAGAAGGATTTTAACCAAGCAACAAATTGAACAGACTGAAGGTGGAGAATATGAAAAAAATGAAGAAACATTGGTGAGCAATGATCTTTGCTGTGTACGTGTATATACATTACCTATTTAAATAATAATTCCAGTATTACTTAAACTGTTACACACATGGATAGACAAAGATAGAACGTTCACCAATTATTATTGTGAAACCATCATAACTTTAATACTTTTGGGGGCCATGGAAATGCACTACTCAATCTCCTGCTGCAGGGAGCATGGATGGATATAGTCCCTAGCACAAGTAATGACTCAGTTGTTGAAGATTTCACCGGAATATGTCCCAGTAGAGGGAAAAGCTCTTATATGCGCAATGGTTCTGGCGTTTGAACAATATGGAGAAAACAGCGACTGTAAAGACAGCAGAGTCAGCTGTTTTATGCAAAGGGATAATGAAAAGCCAAGAGCCATTTACAAACAGTAAATGGCTAAATGTGATAGCCAGGAGGATTCCTTGGTAGCTTAAAAAGAGTCCCTTATCTCCTGCAAGTGAAAGAATAGACACAGCTGAGGAACAGACACAGGATTTGATGGTAAGAGTTGCAGAGCACCAGAGATATCTAAATGCTTAGCAGAGGCTGGTCTGCTATTCTAAGATCAGGGCTCTTGTTGGGAAAACCTGGAATGGAGCTATCGGGTTGGATGCTCTTGTGGAGTTTGACTCTGCATACACACTCTCTGCACCTGAATTCTCAGAGTTTACAAAAGTGGTCCAGCCCTTCCTAATAAAATGGGACTTCCCCCATGTGGGAAGATGCTAAAAGGCCTCTCCCTTAGAAGACACCAAGTGCTTCCCTCAGGAGATGCCTTCACCTCCTCTTCTGATAGCCAGCTCTATAAAAAAACGACCGATTGCCATGGAGTTGATTCGGACTCATGGTGACTCCTGTGTGTTATAGAGTAGAACAGCTCCTAGGGTTTTCTTGGCCATAATCTTTACAGAAGCAGATTGCCAGGCCTTTCTTCTATAGTGTCACTGAGTGGGTTCAAACTTCCAACACTTTGTTTGGCAGCAAAGCACAAGCCATTTGCGCCACCTAGGGACCTTGAACCAGCCCTGTAATGAGGGTTAAATCCAGGTTACCTGATTGGGAATGTGCTGGCCTGAAAAAGGAAAAAAAGATATTATTCACTGACGGAACTACAAAAATTAGCTATCGAATACCCGCAGGATCCAGGGGAGTGCCCATGGTATTAGGGTTTCCAAAGCTGTAATCTTTATGGAAGCAGACTGCCACATCTTTCTCCCATGAAGTGGCTGGTAGGTTCAAACCGCCAACCTTTCAGTTAGCAGCCAAGCATTTAACTGCATTTTGAACACCATTAGGCACAGAGTCTGAGTTCATACTGAACACCTGGAGACCCAGAGCATCATCACGGTCCTCCTGTAGAATAGGGCCTTAAGGGCACCAAGTAAATGGAGGCCTGGACAAATTCTGGTTTACTATGGGACCACTAAGTCTGCAGACTCACCAACTCAACAGGGCCATTTCCCTGCTATCGGAGTAGTTGGTATTGTTATACTTGGCAGTTGGAATAACCCTAACATTATGTCCTTGGCCTATGAGTTAAGAGCTATGATAGTTAGAAAAGCCAAGGAGAAGCCTCTGAAGTTGCTTCCCTCCTCCAAACAAGACAGTTAATTAAGAAACAATATTGAATTCTGGGAATGGCAGAGGTTAGTGCCAACATTAAAAATATAAGGATGCAGGAGTGGGCATGCCTATCATTTTTTCATTTAATTATTCTGTTTGATCCCTGCAGAAACAGGAGACAGCCTGGAGAATGAATGTAAACTACTGAAAGCTCAACCTATTAGTAGCCCCGATTGCTGCTACTCTGTGAGATGTACTATTGTTTCAAGAGGGGATTAATTAGCCAGGTACATGGTATGCAGCCACTGATTTGGTTAATGTCCTCTTTTATATTCCAGTTAGAAAACAGGATCATAAACATTTCACATACACATGGAATGGACAGTATTCATTTACAGTTTTGCCCCAAGGTTATGTTAATGCTGTTGTCCTCTGTCATAATAGAGTCTGTTATGGATTGAGTTGTGTCCCCCAAAAAGTTATGTTGAAGTCCTAACCCTTGTACCTGTAAATATGACCCTGTGTGGAAATAGGTGTTTCCTTTTGTTATGTCAACAAGGTCATGCCAGAGTAGAAAAAAGTGGGTAGTAAACCTGATCCCTTCTGAAGAGTGTCTTATAAAGGAGAGTACAAAGACACACAGGCAAACAGGAAGGTGCCCTGTAAAGATGAAGACAGATGCCTCTACAAGCCCAGGAATGCCCAGGATTGCTGTCAGTTACTAGAAGCTAAAAAAGACAAAGAAGGACCTTCCCCTAGAGCCAGTGCCCTGAATTCAACTTCTAGCCTCCAGAAAAAATCCTGTTCTTTAAAGCCACCCAATTGTGGTATTTTTTGTTATGGCAGCACTAGGAAACTAAGACAGAGTCTGAAGAGATGTGTAACACCTGGACATTTCACAGAACACCACATGGATTCATTCTATCAATGACAGCATGTTGAGCTTGCTGGAAGAGAAAGGTGTGGCTAATATGCTGGAGGCCTTGGCAGAACACATATTCATAGGGCGAGAGATACACCCTATGAAGATTCAGGGACCTGCCACTTCAGTGAAGTTTTTAGGGATCCAGTGGTCAAGGACATGCTGGTATATCTCCTCCTGGGTAAAAGATAAATTGCTGCATCTTGCACCCCCTATCACAAAGAAGGAAGCACCATCTCTCTGGGTACTGGAGGACATATTCAACACCTAGAATATTGCTCTAATCCATATACTGAGTGATTTGGAAGGCTGCCAGCTTTTGAGTAGGGCCCAGAGCAGGAAAGGGCTCTGCAGCAGATCCAGGCTGCAAGCAAGCTGCCCTGTTGCTTGGACCATATACCCTCCAAGCCCTATGCTGTTGGAGGAGTAAAAGTGGTGGGAAAATATGCAGTGTGGAGTTTATGGCAAGCTCCAGTGAGAATCACAATGCAGTGCCCTAGGATTCTGAAGCAAGACCAAATCATCTGCAGCCTTTTGAGAAACAACTTCTAACATGTGGCTGACCACAGTAGAGAAGGAACACATGACCATGGAACACCAAGTGATCATGCAACCAGCCAATTATACAATGAATTCTGTTGGACTCAACAAGTCATAAACCCAGTTAGGCCAAACAGCACTGTACTGTATGATGCAAGTGGTAATCTGGGATCGAGCCTGAGCAGGACCAGAGGGCATGAGCAAGCTGAATGAGCAGCAACACAGGCCCCCATGTCACCCATCACAGTTGTACCAGTGTCCGCCCCCCAAGTTGCACCTGAGGCTATATGAGGGAATCCTATATGACCAGCTGAAGAAAGAAGAAAAAGCCTAAGTTTTGTTTACAGGTGAAACAGCTTGATAGGGGAATGCAAGCAGAAAATAAATGGCAGCTGCATTATAGACACATTCAGTGGTGGCTTTGAAAGACAATGGAGAGGGAAAATCTTCTCAATGAGCATAACTATGATAGGTGGACCTACTCATCTACATTGTAATGAAGGAGAAGTTGGCGTGATGTACAAATGAATATAGATTTCTGTGCAGAGATAATTGCCTGGCCATCATATCAGGGGCACAGAAGGAAAAAGGCTGGAGAAATGGGGAAAAGGAGGTCCAGCGAGAAGCTTGTGGACTGACATACAGAAATAGGCACAAAATGTGAAGATATTTGTGTCACTTGTCAATGCCCTACCAAGAAAGCATCCACCATGGAAGACACATGAACAACCATGTAGACAAAAAGGACTCAGCCAGTTGAATTGAGACAGGCTTCATCATTGGTAGCCCCACAAGAGGCATGATAAACATGTGAACAGAGTGGCCATGTGGCAGAAATGAGGTTACATATGGGCCCAGCAGCATGAAATACCACTTACCAAGGTCAATTAAGCTACTGATGCCTCTGAAAATCTAGCCTGTCAGCAACAGAAACCAATGCTGAGTGCTCAGTAAGGCACTGTTCTTCAAGGAGAGCAACCAACCACTTGGTGACAGGTAGACTTCATTTGGCCAGTTCCACCCTAGGAGAATCAGCAGTTCAACCTCACAGGGATAGATACATTTTCTGGGTATGTGTTTACATTTCCTCCTTGCATAACCTCAAGCTCATGGAATGCCTTAATTAATAGGCATAAAACCCCACACAATTTAACATCTGATCAGGAGACCTACTTTACAGGAAAAAGGGCATAGGCTAATGGAATCCACTGGCTGTGTCACATATTGCACCATCTAGAAGCAGCTGGCTTCACTGAGTACTGGAACAAATTACTGAAGGCAGAGCTGAAACCAGGGTCTAGGAACTAAGGGGTGGAAGCAAGAGTGGCTCTACTTACAATCACTCCAATGGGAGACACTGTCTGTTTTCTCTGCGACTCTCCATGAGTAGAGGTTCTCGTCCCTAAAGATGGTACACTCTTGCCAGAGGACACATCAAAAATACCATTAAACTACAGGCTATCGCTCTCACTGGAGCACTTTGGCTCCTTGTGTCCTGACACCAACAGATGAGCAGAGTCACTATTTTGGCAGGAATAACTGACCCTGATCAGCGAGAGGAGACAGAGATGCTTTTACATAATAGGGATAGAGAGGAATATATGTAGAATCCAGGTGACCCACTTTATTGTACCTTTAAAGAAAAAAAATATGATCATACCAAACACTGCAAAAGCATGTGATAAAATGTAACAATCATGCCCATTTGCAAATTTAATGTAAAATAGAAATATAATTAAATATAAAAGCCAGTTGCTGTCCCATTGACTGCAACTCAAGGCAACCCCATATGTGTCAGAGTAGAATTGCATATAGAGTTTTCAAAGGCTGTGACCTTTCAGAAGTAGATCACGAGGCTTTTCTTCTGAGGCACCTCTGAGTGGATTTGAACTGCCAGCCTTTCGGTTGGTAGCCAAGTGCTTAACCATTTGTGCCACCCAGGGCAGGAATTGAATCAATAGCAACCGGTAAATATAACAAAACTATCAAATTGAACAGGAATTGTTAACGTTTCCAAGGGCTGCCATAACAAATTGCCACAAATTGGGTGACTTAAAACAACAAAAATTTATTCTCTCACAGTTCTGAAAGCTAGAAGTCCAAAAGCAAGGTGTTAGCAGGGCCATGCTCCCTCTGAAGACTCTAGGGAAGAATCCTTCCTTGCTTCTTCCTAGCTTTTGGTGGCTCCCAGCAATCATTGGTGTTCCTTGGCTTGTAGCTGCATCGCTCCAATCTCTGCCTCCATCATCACATGGCCTTCTTCCCTTTATGTATGTTTTTCTGTGTGTCCTCTCCTCTTTGTGTAAGAATACATGTCATTGGATTTAGGACCCTAGTAGAGTATGACCTCATCTTAACATAACTAATCTTATTTAGAAAGACCCTATTTCCAAATAAGGTCACAGACTAAGTTTCTAGACAGACATGAATTTTGAGGGTATACTATTCAACCCACTACAAACATCAAATCCATTTCCATGAAAATCAGAAACTTGACCTGAACTCCTTGCCATCCCTATTATTCTCCTGGGTGTTCTAACAAGTGCAATAAAGCAATTTAATAACTGAATAAACTTTGGAAAAGATGAGATAAAATGATTTCTTTTTTGCTGACTACATTATTGTATATTTTTGCTAATGATATATACTGTATAATAACTTCCCTGCCCACCCACCCCACCCCCCAAAAAAGACTCAGAATAAAAGGTACTGTTATTTTGTGCTGTCGAGTTGATTCCAACTCATAGTGACCCTATAGGATGGAGTAGAACTGCCCCATAGGGTTTCCTAGGCTATAATCTTTATGGGAGCAGATCACCAGGTCTTTTCTCTCAAGGAGCTGCTGGTGGATTTGAACCACCAACCTTCTGGTTAGCAGCCAAGTACCTAACCATTGTACCACTAGGGCTTAGTAAAAAGATTTGATAAGGTGGTTGAATAAAGAACAAAGATAACTCAGGAAAAGGAAATAATATCTATCTACATTAGCAAAAAAAATAACAAGTTATTTAGAAATCAATTGAAGCTGGCCTATGTAAGAAAAACTGTAAAATCATCTTGAAGGGTGTTGTGGATTGAATGTGTCCCACAAAAAGATATATTGACTTACTCCTGTACCAATGACTATGACCTTGTCTGGAGAAATAAGGTTTTTCTGTAGAAATGTTATCAGTGAAGTTAATGAAACCATACCTGAGTAGGGGGGGTCCTAATCTTAATTCTTTCTGAGTGTCATTTTATAAAATAGAAGGATAGACACAGAAGGTAAGTTACACACAGGAAGAAGACAGCATTTGAGGATTCCTCTGTAAGCCAAGGAACACCAAGAAACACCTAGGGCTGTCAAAACAAGAACCTTGCCCTAGAGCCAACAGAGAGAGAAGCATAGCCATGGTAAAGCCCTGAATTCAGACTTCTGGCTTCCAGACTGGGATAAAATAAATTTCTGTTCTACAAAACCCTCCAATTTATGATATTTTGATATGGCAGACCTAGGAAACTAAGGCAAAAGGCAAAATCCAAACAAATGGAAAGACATACGGTCTTAAATGGGAAAATAATACAAACAGCAAATTCTCCCAAAATAAATATATAAATTTAATGCAATTACAGTTAGAATCACAATAGAATAGAAGATTAGAAAACACCATACAGCATATTGTTGTTGTTAGTTGCCATCGAATCAGCTCTGATGGAGCAAAAAGTTGCCTGGTCCTGTGCCATCTTAATGATCATTTACATGTTTGAGGTCATTGGTGGGGCTTATTGTGTCAATCCACCTCATTGAGGGCTTTCCTTGTTTTCACTGACCCTCTACTTTACCAAACACGATGTCCACTTCTAGTGATTAGTCTTTTCTGATGACATGTCCAAAGTAAGCAAGTAAGACCTTGCCATCCTCACTTCTAAGGAGAATTTTGGTTAAAAATCTACACTAGGGGGAGTACCTTTCCACATGTGATCTGTTGTTGTTAGGTGCCGGTGAGCCAATTCCAACTCATAGCGACCCTATGAACAAAAAATGAAACACTGCCCAGTCCCGTGCCATTCTCACAATCACTGCTTTGTTTGAACCCATTGTTGCAGCCACTATGTCAATCCATCTTGTTAAGAGACTTCCTCTTTTTCACTGACCCTCTACCAAGCATGATCTCCTTCTCCCAGGACTGGCCCCTCCTGATAGCATGTCCAAAGTACATGAGACAAAGTCTCACCATCCTCGCTTCCAAGGAGCACTCTGGCTGTACTTCTTCCAAGACAGACTTGTTTGTTCTTCTGGCAGTCCATGGTATATTCAATGTTTTTCACCAACACCATAATTCAAAGGCATCAATTCTTCTGTCTTCCTTATTCATTGTCCAGCTTTCGCATGCATATGAAGTGATTGAGAATACCATGGGTCAGTCTCACCTTAGTCCTCAAAGTGACATCTTTGCCTTTAAATAGTTCAAAGAGGTCTCTCTTAATTATCTAGTGCTGATATAACAGAAATACCACAAGTAGGTGGCTTTAACAAAGAGAAATTTATTCTCTTACAATCTATGAGGCTAGAAGTCTGGATTCAGGGTGCCAGCTCCAGGGGAAGGCTTTCTCTCTCTGTTGGCTCTGGGGGAAAGTCCCCATCATCAGTCTTCCCCTAGTTTAGGAGCTTCTCAACACAGGGATCCAGGGTCCAAAGGACGTGCTCTGCTCCTGGCACTACTTTCTTGGTGGCAGAAGGTCCCCTTGTCTCTCTGCTCCCTTCTCCTTTTTATCTCAAAAGAGACTCAAGATACAACCTAATCTTGTAGATGTCGTTAAGTGAAAACCCAGAAATAGATTCCATTATACATGAGAATATATGAAAGTAGTGGTATTTAAACTCAGTGGGAAAGAGTGGCTTATTTAATAACAATATTTTGGTGACTCAGTTGGTTATCTTCTGGAACAAAATAAAATCAAATTCAGATAAATTAAAGACATATACTAAAAACTGAAATAATAAAAAATTTTCAAGAATATCTAGGAGACTATGCAATCTAGAGGGAGTGAACTCATTCTTACTTATGACTGTAAACTGAAAAAGTTTTTTGAAAAAGAGGCTCCAACGTGTAAATAGCCTGCAATAAGAAAAAAAAAAAAATGAATAAACTGAAAATAAATTATTTTTCTTATACACTTCAGAGAATGGAGATCACAAGGAAAATGACCTCCCTGAAATTTGGAGAGAAAGATGAATACAGATATTCACAGCCACAATCAGCTTACTTAAAGCAGAAGCCACCGGAATCATAACCTGGTAAAAACCAAACCAAACCCGTTGCCATTGAGTCGATTGTGACTCATAATCTGGTAGGAACACTTAAATGGTAATTTTGATGAATTAGTGGAGGCCGAGTGTGGACTGAAAAATTTCTGGGAGCCCAGTCTTAGGGGACTCCAAAACTTTTACAGAGTTTTCCTTCAAGAACTGTATCAGGTTCTTATAATAAATATCCAAGAAAAACCACTTATGTTTCAGACAGTGGGAAGGGAAAATAACGGTCCTGCAATAAAACTGATGCACTCTCCATAACAAAGGCTTCTCTACAAGGGAAATTACTGTAATTTACTAAGCCTTATCTACTTGGGAAAAGACCAGTTAGCCAACTCCAGACCCCTTCAGCTTTCCTGTCTCACCTAAGAGGAGGAGAAAAAAAAAAAAAGATAAGAATCACTTCTAAAGGTCCCGGCTCAGGGACTCAGGCCCACTAAAACCAAAAACCAAACCCATTGCCATCGAGTCAATTCCACCTCATAGCGACCCCATAGTACAGAGCAGAACTGCCCCACAGGGTTTCCAAGGAGTGGCTGGTGGATTCGAACTGCTGACTTTTTGGTTAGCAGCCTGAGCTCTTAACCACTGTACCACCAGGACTCCACAGGCTCAATAAGAGACTCAGATTTAATCTTAAAATTATGTAATGTTTCCCCTCTCCTACACATTACCAGCACATCAACAGGGCTCCAGTATAATAACTGGAATTACAACTGAAATAGCCGCAAGAGACTTTTTTTTTTTTTAATTTTTATTGTGCTCTAAGTGAAAGTGAAAGTTTACAAATCAAGTCAGTCTCTCACACAAAAACTTAAATACACCTTGCTGCATACTCCCAGTTGCTCTCCCCCTAAAAAGACAGCACGCTCCCTCCCTCCACTCTGTCTTTTCATGTCTATTTCGCCAGCTTCTAACCCCCTCTACCCTCTTATCTCCCCTCCAGGCAGGAGATTCCAACACAGTCTCAAGTGTCAAAACCTGATCCAAGAAGCTCACTCCTCACCAGCATCCCTCTCCAACCCATTGTCCAGGCAAACCCTGCCTGAAGAGTTGGCTTTGGGATTGGTTCCTATTCTGGGCCAACAGAAGGTCTGGGGGCCATGAACACCAGGGTCCTTCCAGTCTCAGTCAGACCATTAAGTCCGGTCATTTTATGAGACTTTGGGGTCTGCATCCCACTGCTCTCCTGCATCCTCAGGGGTTCTCTGTTGTGTTCCCTGTCAGGACAGTCATTGGTTGTAGCTGAGCACCATTTAGCTCTTCTGGTCTCAGGCTGATGTAGTCTCTGGTTTATGTGGCCCTTTCTGTCTCTTGGGCTCATAATTACCTTGTGTCCTTGGTGTTCTTCATTCTCCTTTGATCCAGGTGGGTTGAGACCAATTGATGCATCTTAGATGACCACTTGCTAGCGTTTAAGACCCCAGATGCCTCTCTCCAAGGTGCGATGCAGAATGTTTTCTTAATAGATTTTATTATGTCAATTGACTTAGATGTCCCCTGAAACCATGGTCCCCAAACCCCTGCCCCTGCTACGCTGGCCTTCGAAGCATTCAGTTTATTCAGGAAACTTCTTTGCTTTTGGTTTTGTCCAATTGTGCTGACATCACCTGTATCGTGTGTTATCTTTCTCATCACCTAAAGTAGTTCTTATCTACTATCTAATTAGTGAATACCCCTCTCCCACTGTCCCTCCCTCCCCTCTCTCATAACCATCAAAGAATATTTTCTTCTCTCTTTAAACTACTTCTTGAGTTCTTATAATAGTGGTCTTATACAATATTTTTCCTTTTACAACTGACTAATTTCACTCAGCATAATGCCTTCCGGATTCCTCCAAGTTATGAAATGTTTCAGAGATTCATCACTGTTCTTTATTGATGCGTAGTATTCCATTATGTGAATATACCATAATTTATTTATCCATTCACCCATTGACGGGCACCTTGGTTGCTTCCATCTTTTTGCTATTGTAAACAGTGCTGCAATGAACATGGCTGTGCATATATCTGTTCATGTAAAGGCTCTTATTTCTCCAGGATATATTCCAAGGAATGGGATTGCTGGATCGTATGGTAGTTCTATTTCAAGATACAGACTTTTAAAAAGATGTTCTTAGTTAAAACCCAAAGACAACAGGGAAGAAAGTAAAAAGAGGACACTAGAGCAAACTAAGGCCTCTGACACCTATAACTTTAGTTAAACATTAAGCATAGCCCAGCTTCTAGCCAGATTAACATAAAACATCACACTAAGGGACTATTTGCCTCATCTTCTATTACCTGGTTCATCATGTCTGACCTTCAACAAAAAATTATAGGGCATGCTAAAAGGTAAGAAAAAACACAGTCTCAAGACAAAGCAAGCATCAGAATCAGATTCAGTTATGATATGACATGAATTTTCGAATTATCAGATGTTGGATGCTGCAGAGTTGATTCTGACTCACAATAACCCCATGTAACAGAGTAGAACTGCCCCATAGGGTTTTTTTGGCTGGGATTTTTTTGGAAGCAGATTGCCAGGCCTTGCTCTGCAGAGCTGCTGAGTGAGTTCGAATTGCTAACCTTTCGGTTAGCAGACCAGCCCTTAACCATTGCACCATCAGAGCTCCTTGAATTCTCTTCTCCCTGTGTATGACTGTTCTTAATAATGATTAATATGTTAAGAACTCTGATGGAAAAATTAGGCAACAGGCAAGGGAAACTCTAGAAAAGGATCAAAAGGAAATGCTAGAAATCAAAGACACTGTAACAGAAATAAAGAATGATTTTAATGGGCTTATCAGTAGACTGGAAACCCTGGTGGTATAGTGGTTAAATGCTACGGCTGCTAATTAAAGGGTTGGCAGTTCGAACCCACCAGGTGCTCCTTGGGAACTCTATGGGGCAGTTCTGCTCTGTCCTATAGGGTTGCTGTGAGTTGGGACTGACTCGATGGCACTGGGTTTGGTTTGGCTTTTTTTTTTTTTTTTTTTTGGTATCAGTAGACTGGATACAGTCAAGAAAAGAATCATTGAGCTGGAAGATATGTCAATAGACACCTCATACACTCAAATGCAAAGAGAAAAAAGAATGAAAAAATGGAACTATATCCAAGAACTGTGGGACAAATACAAAAACTATAATGTGTAGGTAACGGTTATACCAGAAAGAAAAGAAAGAGAAAAAGGAGCAGGTGACTGTTCCACCTCCTGCCATAATATATCTAGAATGGGAAGATGGAAAAAAGGTTATAACTCTTCTTTTTAAAGGCTTGTCACAGAAGTTCCTACCATCATTTCCATTCATATCCCATTGGCAAAAATGTAATCACATGGCCACATCTTCAAGGGAGGCTAGGAAATACAGTTTTAGATATATAGTCTTTAGTGTCACAGTGTACCCAGCTAAAACGTGAAGATTCTAATACTAAAGAATGAAGAGAAGAAAGGATATTGGGAGACAATACCAGTCCCTTTCACAACAGACTATATCAATAGATGAGCTAAGTAACAACAAAAAAAAAGGGACAATTCTTTTCTTAAAAGTTATATATTCCTTCACTACAAACCACCCCAAAACTTTGGGCTTAAAACAATTTATTATTTCTTGTCATCTTGTGATTTGGCTAAAAAGTTCTTCTGCTGGTCTTCCCTGGGCTCATTCTTGTGGTTCCATTCACATGGTCTTTCATCCCAGACTTATTCATAGAATAGCAGTCTAAGGCAGTATTCCAAAAGGTGAAAGGGGAAGCTGCAAAATTCCTTAGAACTAGTCTAAGAAGTTGCACAAAGCCATATCTGCATTCTATTGGTCAAAACAAGTCACAAGAGTAGCATAGATTCAAAGAGTGAGGAATATAAGTAAAATTGGTTAAGCAAGCTCAGGGTGATATTGTTGTTAGGTACCATTGAGTCAAAGCTCAGAACAGGCAGATACAAATCTGACCATATCGCTCTCCTGCTTAGACCTCCTTATTGCCTTACAGATTAAAATCCAAGCCCCTTAGCCCATACTGTTTCTAATATATTATACTACCTCCCAGGAGACATATTATAAAAACTGGGAAGAAAGATAAATTGCTTCTAGCTTAAGTGGTCAGAGAAGCCTTGATATAAGATGTGGACTCTGACCTGGGCGTTGAAGGAAGAAGGATTTGAATTGATGGATAGGGACAAGGAGGCATAAACAATTAGCTCCCAATTATTTTAGGACTATGCTTTAAAAAGAAAAAAAAAAGGAAACTTAACATACATGCAGAAATGAATGAATTATCTATCACAAAGTAAAAACATCAAAAGAGATTTAAGATGGCAGCCTAGTCAGGCTCACCACACCATACCTCTACAGCAAAGAGCTGAGAAACAAAGTGAAACAGATGCAAATAACAACCCCATGCATCAAATGAAAGGATATAGAATTAGATCAAACACTGATTGGAAAAAGAAAAAAACTGTCACCACTACAAAAAAAAAGCATAACAAAATGACAGCAGTAAATTCATGTCTATCGATAATCACACCAATGTAAGCAAGTTAAATGCAGCAGTCAAGAGACTGAGAGTGGCAGAACAGACTAAAAGAAAAACACACAGACACAACCCATCAATATGTTGCCTACAAGAAACACACCTTAGACACAGAGATATAAATAGGTTAAAGATCAAAGGATGAAAAAAACAGGAACCAAAAAAGCAGGAGTGGCAATATTAATTGCTGATAAAATAGACTTTAAATCAAACTCCATCATAAGAGACAAGGAAGGACATTATATAATGATTAAGCAATCGATCCACCAAGAGGATATA